>NC_092125.1:108213331-109503331 GCF_043159975.1 Macaca nemestrina
GATACATATAAAATGGAAGTAGAAAAGACAGAGTCCTTTGGAGAGCTTATGGAAATTTAACCCATAATCAATACCTTTAACTTATTTTCCCCCACAAGGAACCAAGAGGAAAACAATCACTAAAGGAGATATTCACCTACCTCATCGGATTCTGATAGGAATTCCTGCATGATGTCACTCTCACCAATTACTCGTATTGAACACACTGTAGAAAATAAAGATAAAATCTGGCATAAGGCCTTAAAATCAAGAATATAAAGTCAAAGACGTATCAAAGTTTAAGTTTAAATCATCAATAGCAGGCAATAATGAGGCAGCACACCATGCCCAGCACACAAGATTTTAAGGCATGACAAACATTCATCTAAATATGATCAGAACAAAGAAATAATAGAAAATATAAAGATGTAGCTCGCTAAAAATACTAAACATAACCAGAAAAGAGAAATAAAAGTTCAGTAAATATAACTTTGCAGTCTTGTGTGACCTATTAACAAGCTAGAACAACAGAACATGGGGTAAAGAGGCAGTAGTAAGGGAAGATTAATTAGGAATAAACCAAATATAAAATTGAAATACTAAAGGAAAAATATTTATTTGGCCTAAAAACAGGCCAGAGAACCACAAAAATTAAAAGCCATTTTGGGAAAACTAGGGTAGGTAATTAAGAATTCATATCATTTCACCTTACTGACTTTAGATTCAAAACAACAACCAAAAAAAAAAAAAAAAGCTGGCTGGGGATGGGTGGGATAGGAAAGCAAGCAGGCAGGTACCTAGGTAGCTAATCCTCTAAATTTAAGAAAGTTAATTTCCTGACACTCTCATGAGAATGGTAAATTAAACTGGTGACTTTACTTCATTTGATTTTTAAAAATTGTACCCTTTCTCATTTCCCAAGGGCTTTGTTCAGAGAGGCCAGTCCCTGTTAGAAAAAGCTAAAAACAGGTAAGGAAGTTCCATTACCTTCTATGGGGAAAATGGTTTCTCTTCATGACTAAGGCTCCCTACAAAAGTTTTTAAAAGATTCAACTAGGTCAGTTAGTTACAAGGAAACAGAATGACTAAATATCATGTAAGACTGTTATTCTATAAACTAGTATTTTAGAGAAAAACCTACTGAACAGCTACCAAATAATGTAACTCTATAATGTAGCAAGGAAAGGTCTCTTCCCTGAGCCACAAGATGAGCTTCTTATTGAAGAGATCTGTGTCATTTCCCTGCCTTTCTAGACAAATGTTTCACCATCCACATCCACAGACTCCTGACGTATCATTTGGAGGCACCGAGATAACAAGCACATTTCAATACAGGGCCAGGTGCAGTGGCTCACGCCTCTAGACAAATGTTTCACCATCCACATCCACAGACTCCTGATGTATCATTTGGAGGCGCTGAGATAACAAGTACATTTCAATACAGGGCCAGGTGCAGTGGTTCATGCCTGTAATCCCAGTACTTTGGGAGGCCAAGGTGGGCAGATCGCCTGAGGTTAGGAGTTCAAGACCAGCTTGGCCAACATGGGGAAACCCCGTCTCTACTAAAAATACAAAAATTAGCCGGGCATGGTGGTGCGCTTCTGTAGTCCCAGCTACTTGGGAGGCCGAGGCAGGAGAATTGCTTGAACCTGGAAGGCAGAGGTTGCAGTGAGCCAAGATCATGCCACTGCACTCTAGCCTGGGCAACAGAGCGAGATTCTGTCTCAAAACGAAAAAAAAACAAAAAATTCAATACCGAAGTATTAGTATCTACGTTTAGCCTGCTTAGAACAAGGGCACTCTAGATTACCTACAACTCAGCAAACCTATCTATGAATACCTGTAAAATGAATAAAGTTTTCAGGTAGGATACACCAGTAAGCCAAGAATCATTTTAATAAAAAATGTCTTAAATATTAAAAATGTCTTAATAGGCCGGGCACGGTGGCTCAAGCCTGTAATCCCAGCACTTTGGGAGGCCGAGACGGGCGGATCACGAGGTCAGGAGATCGAGACCATCCTGGCTAACACGGTGAAACCCCGTCTCTACTAAAAAATACAAAAAATTAGCCAGGCGAGGTGGCGGGCGCCTGTAGTCCCAGCTACTTGGGAGGCTGAGGCAGGAGAATGGCGTGAACCCGGGAGGCGGAGCTTGCAGTGAGCCGAGATCGCGCCACTGCACTCCAGCCTGGGGCACAGAGCAAGACTCCGTCTCAAAATAAAAAAAAAAAAATGTCTTAATATTGCCCACTTAGTTCCCAAATCAATTCAGCATATTGCTGAGTCTATATGTGTTTGCTGGCAGATAATATAACCCTAAAAATAAAGGTCCATGTAATCCCAGTACTTTGGGAGGCAGAGGCTGATGGATCACGAGGTCAAGATATCGAGACCATCCTGATCAACATGGTGAAACCCCGTCTCCACTAAAAATATAAAAATTAGCTGGGTATGGTGGCGTGTGCCTATAGTCCCAGCTACTCAGGAGGCTGAGGCAGGAGAATCGCTTGAACCCAGGAGGCGGAGGATGCAGTGAGCCGACATCGTGCCACTGCACTCCAGCCTGGTGATAGAGCAAGACTCCGTCTAAAAAAAAAAAAAAAAAAAAAAAAAAAAAAAAAGTGTCCATTAGGCATCACCAAATGCATCAAAAACTAAACATTCATTTTTTTGTTGTTGTTAAGCATTAAACAAACCAATAAAACAGGCTACTGATCACTGTACTGGACATTTCAGTTTTGCCTTCAAAGTTCAGATTGTTCAATACTTAGTCAGAAATCTGACTAACATTCACTATTGAGTTTCCGGAAATTCAGCTATGCAGTTTAGAAGCTGCATATCTAGAACCTATGTCTACTCAATATAGTAGAGTTTGATGGTGTGGATTACCTTTTTCTAGATATTCTTCCAGTCCCCGACGTCGGGCATCTAGTTGTTGTTCTGATAATGAAAATGGCCACTTCCCCGGGAGTCGGGGAAATGTAAAGTTGGCAAACTCTCTCTTCAGGTTCTGGTGTAGAATAGCAAACTCCCGGTACCGCTTAGAACACAGCTGCCTCCCTGCCATGTAAACATTATATACCTGGTGAAGGAGAAGAACAAAAGAAAAGCATACTTAATACAAATTAAATCACGGAATCATCTCGTCATGCTTAGATGATATTGGTTAGATGCATTCTACTATGCATTTAACAAAAACTATATTCAAGGTCACTTTAAAGACTTACTTTTGACAAACATGTATAAAGTTGTATGTATAAAAAAGGACTATCCCCTTTTCAAAAGGAGCATGATGTTCTTTTTGTTTTTTGGGGTTTTTTTGAGATGGAGTCTCACTCTGTTGCCCGGGCTGGAGTGTAGTGGCATGATCTCGGCTCACTGTAACCTCCGCCTCCTGGGTTCAAGCGATTCTTCTGCCTCAGCCTCCTGAATAGTTGGGATTACAGGCATCCGCCACCACACCTGGCTAATTTTTGTATTTTTAGTAGAGAAGGGGTTTCACCATGTTGGCCAGGCTGGTCTCGATCTCTTGACCTCAGGTGATCCACCCACCTCGAACCACCGCACCCAGCAGAAGGAGCGTGATCTTATTTTTGCTATTAGAATGACCTCTAGCATACTTTTAAATAACTTCAAAGGCAATTACCAGTTTTTAAGGGTGGATTTTATTTTTAGAAAGTTAAAAGTCATTTGAAGCCAATGTGGTAAATATAGTGAGTGAATAAGCAAGCAAATTTGAAGGTAGCTGAAAACCTAGGGTTGATTATAAAGCAATGTAACTGATACTTGTGTGTGGCCTAAACTGGCTCTAAAGTTGATTCCAAAGAAAAGGCCTAAAAAATGACTTAAGCAGCCTGGGCACGGTGGCTCACATCTGTAATTCCAGCGCACTTTGGGAGGCTGATAGGCGGCCAGATTGCTTGAGTCCAAGAGTTCGAGACCAGCCTGGGCAACATGGCAAAACCCTGTCTCTACAAAAAAATACAAAAATGTAGCTGGGCATGGTGGCATGCGCCTGTAGTCCCAGGAGGCTAAGGTGGGAGGATTGTTTGAATCCAGGAGGCAGAGGAAGCACTGAACCACGATCCTGCCACTACACTCCAGCCTGGACAACAGAAGGAGACAGTCTCAAAAAAACCAAGTGATTTAAGCAACAGTGGAATTTTTGTTAGTAAACAGATAATGTGAAAAGCAAAATAAAAGCAAAGCTAAGACCTTGAAAATAATTTAATTCAAACCATATAGTCTCTGCCTCCTCTATCCCACATCCCTATATCCGTTTCTCTGACCCCAAAAAGTTATCATATCCAACCATGTTCATGATTCCCTTGCTTTTCTTTTTATATTTTTTCGCATTTATATATAATCCTTAAATTTTTATATTTTAATTTTAAAGGTATTTTGGTTTTGTAAAAATAGAGTATCAAGATGAACGAGACTTTAAAGGATTTACTTTTTTCACTTAATATTATACTACAGTCTCATCACAACATTACATGTCTTTGTGGTATACTCTGCTGCATACAGCATTTTGTTGTGTGAATATATCATAGTTGCACGTTTGTTTTCAATCTGTTCTCCCACTCATGAGCACTCGGGTTGTTTCTGGATTTTAGCTACCACGAACAATGCTGCTGTTAACATTTGTATAAATGCCTCCTGATGTACATGCAAAAGATATTCTTCTGAGTATAACCCTGAGTGAACTGCAGAGCTATATGCATATTCAACCTCAGGAGATAATGCCAAAATGTAAGCTAAAGTGGTTGTACCAATTTATTCTCCTTCAGCAATATATAAAACGATCCTCTTAATTTTGCCAATGGAATTGGTGTGAAAAGATTTCTTACTGTGATCCTAATTTACATTTCTCTAATTACTAATGATGTTGAATAACTCTTCATATACTTATTGATCATGTGAGTGTCAATTTTTGTAAAGTACCTACTCATGCGTTTTGCCTACCTTCATATTAAGTTTTTTTGCTTTTCTTACTGATTTATGGAGTTCATATATTGACACAATGTTTCATTTGTGTGTATTGTGAATATCTTCTTGCAGTTTGTCACTGGTCTTTTTTTTTTTTTTTTTTGTGACGGAGTCTCGCTCTGTTGCCCAGGCTGGAGTGCAGTGGCACGATGTCTGCTCACTGCAAGCTCTGCCCCCCAGGTTCACGCCGTTCTCCTGCCTCTGCCTCCCAAGTAGCTGGGACTCCAGACACCCACCACCATGGCCGGCTAATTTTTTGTATTTTTAGTAGAGACAGGGTTTCACCATGTTAGCCAGGATGGTCTTGATCTCTTGACCTCATGAGCCGCCCACCTCGGCCTCCCAAAGTGCTGGGATTACAGGCGTGAGCCACCGCACCTGGCCTGTCATTGGTCTTTTCATCTATTTAAGGTTTTTTAAATTCTAGAAAGAGTCCAATTTATCAATCTTTTTATAACCAACACTTTTTGTGTCTTAAGAAACTTTTTCTACTCCCAAGATCAATAAGCTACTCACCAATATTTTTGTGAATATTTTCACTAAGAGCTTTTAATTTTTTGTTTTGTCATATAAGTCCTTAATCCATCTGGAACTTATTCCTCTATATAATATGAAGTAAAGTTCCATTGGCATTTCTTTTAAAGTCAAAAATATTTAAAATCAATTTTTAATCAAATTATCCCTAAATAAAAATATTCTCCGTTTACAGAACAATCTGTGGACTTCCAGGTGGCAATTAACCTCCCATTAAATACAACCAGAAAACTGGACACAATATAGGCAACAACTATTTTCAGACACTGGACAACAGGCAGCTAAGAATTGTGATCCCCGAGAAAAGGGAAGCAAACAAGATGAGCCGATGAGCCCTAACATCATCTCAGCTTTCTGCCTAGAGGTAACTCCTAAACTGCAGCTCAGGGAGGGTTACCCAAACAGAGTCTGGCAACTTCACTGAGTTGAATAAACAGAGACTGAAGTTCAAGGAGGCCAAAGCAGCTAGAATTTGCAGGACTAAGCAAGCAAGAGGGGGCTAAAGCAAGACAGCTCCAGAAATCTTTATTAAGTTCCCTTGAATTTTGACTGAATAGCAATCTAAGAAAAAAACTATTATAAGCCGGGAGTGGTAAATAAACAATTCCCAGAGTTCACGCAGGTTACAGAATCACTCAACTTCCCTCCAGCCAGAATAAAGAAACCTCCCTAAATCTGCATGGAATTCAGAAGGGAACTCAAAAAGACCATGCTTTAGGAGTGGAGCCAAATTGGTTCTAGAGTAAAAGGTACTCTAAACTACTCAAAAAGAGCTTAAAAACAAAGCTAAAAAGGACCAAAGTAATCTTTAGGTAGCTTAACTGTATGCCAGAAAAAAAAAAAAAAAATCCAACACTCTTTATTTATTTTTTATTTTTTATTTTTTTTGAGACGGAGTCTCGCTGTGTCTCCCAGGCTGGAGTGCAGTGGCGTGATCTCGGCTCACTGCAAGCTCCGCCTCCCGGGTTCACGCCATTCTCCCGCCTCAGCCTCCCAAGTAGCTGAGACTACAGGCGCCCGCCACCACGCCCGGCTAGTTTTTTGTATTTTTAGTAGAGACGGGGTTTCACCATGTTAGCCAGGATAGTCTCGATCTCCTGACCTCGTGATCCACCCGCCTCGGCCTCCCAAAGTGCTGGGATTACAGGCTTGAGCCACCGCGCCCGGCCACTTTAAAGAAATATAGTAAAATCTAGCAATCCAATAACACTGCATTCACAATATACAATATCCAATCAAAAATTACTAGACATATAAAAAAGCATGAAAATTTGACCTATGACCAGGATAAAAATTAGTCAGTAGAAACAGGCTCAGAAATTACCAACACAAAAGAATCAGTGGATAAGGACATTAAGCAGCTATCATGCATTAAGAAGAGGGATTAAGAAGTATATTAAGAAGTGGGATCTTTAAGAGGTAATGGCAATACTCTCCACTTTGGGAGGCCGAGGTGGGCAGATCACGAGGTCAGGAGATCGAGACCATCCTGGTTAACACGGTGAAACCCCATATCTACTAAAAATACAAAAAAAATTAGCCGGGTGTGGTGGCGGGCACCTGTAGTCCCAGCTACTCGGGAGGCTGAGGCAGGAGAATGGCAGGAACCCGGGAGGCAGAGCTTGCAGTGAGCTGAGATCCTGCCACTGCACTCCAGCCTGGGCGACAGAGCGAGACTGCGTCTCAAAAAAAAAAAAAAAAAAAGAGGTAATGGCAAAACTCTCAGGATTAATGTCATGATTGAGGCAGTGGGTTATTTATCTCAGGAGTTTGGGCCCCCTTTCCTCTCTGTCTCACATGCACTTCCTTACCTAGGAATGCCTTCCTCCTTGTTATAACACAACAAAAAGGCCTTCACCAGATGTGGCTCCTTGATATTGGACTTCCCAGGCTCTAGAACTGTGAGCCAAATAATCTCTTTTCTTTATAAATTACCTACAATCTGTGTTATTCTATTACAGCAGCAAAAACAGGATAAGACAGGCAGTAAACCCTCTCAGTCAGAGTGCACAGGCAAAGATCCACTTCTTCTGGGGAAGGAGTAAAAGTAAAATACTCTATACCCGTGGGGAGAGGCAGGAAACCATATTAGGCCCAGGTTCCTCCACTGTTACCAAGCAGAGGTCTGCTATAGCTGAGGGAGGGACAGGAAACTCTTTCCCAAGACTAACCACAGATACAAGGCCGAGTTTGGCTAAAATGAGAAGGAAGGGAAAAGAATTAGGACACAGAGACACAGACTCTGCCTAAGCCTAAGGGTGAACTACACAACATCTACCTCTACCATGAGTCTAGCCCAAGTAAAAGCAAGAGCAGTCTACCAGTAGCAGAGGGGTAAGAATGCAAAGAGACAACTCCTCTGTGGTACTGGTATGCAGAGGTGGCTGAAAGTCTGAGGACAAAACACTGAAAAAAACCCTCCAGGGCCGGCTGAGCACCATAGTTTACACCTGTAATCCCAGCACCTTGGAAGGCCAAGACAGGCAGATCACGAGGTCAAGAGATCAAGACTATCCTGGCCAACATGCTGAAACCCCACTCTACTAAAAATACAAAAATTAGCTGGGCGTGGTGGTGCAGGCCTGTAGTCCCAACTACTCGAGAGAGTGAAGCAGGAGAATCACTTGAACCCGGGAGGTAGAGGTTGCAGTGAGCCGAGATTGCACCACTGCACTCCAGCCTGGTGACAGAGCAAGACTCCGTCTAAAAAAAAAAAAACCCTCCAGGCTGGGCACAGTGGCTCTTGTCTATAATCCCAGCACTTTGGGAGGCCAAGGCAGGAGGATCACTTGAGCCCAGGATTTTGAGACTAGCCTGGGCAAAATGGTGGGACTCTGTCTCTACAAAAAGTAAAAAAAAATTAGCCAGATGTGGTGACGTGTGCTTGTGGTCCCAGCTACTTGGTAGGCTGAGGCTGGAGGAATGCTTAAGCCAGGAAGCCAAGGCTGCAGAGAGCCATTATTGTACAACTGCATCCAGTCTGAGAGATAGGAGAGCTTGTCTCAATAAATAAATAAATAAATAAATAAATATTTTAAAACTTCCAGAACCCCAGCCCTCACTCTAAGCACAAGGCAATAGCAAACCATGGCTAGAGAAACTTAAGGCCTATGGCACAGTAAAGGTAATGATAGCTATAGCAAAACCCAAGCCCAGCTTAACTGACTAAATTCCCTAACAGAAGAGCATTGCCCATTTCCAAGTTCAAACACTATTTACTTCAGTCATCTCTACTATTATTCTACACATGATGCCTGACGTTCAGTTAAATACTACAGGACAAAAACGCAAAAACAAAAAAACAAACAAAAAACAGGCTGGGTGTGGTGGCTCACACCTGTAATCCCAGCACTTTGGGAGGCCGAGGCAGGCGATCACCTGAGGTCAGGAGTTTAAGACCAGCCTGACCAACATGGAGAAACCCCGTCTCTACTAAAAATACAAAATTAGCCAAGCATGGTGGCACATGCCTGTAATCCCAGCTACTTGGAGGCTGAGGCAGGAGAATCGCTTGAGGCAGGAGAATCGCTTGAACCTGGGAGGCAGAGGTTGTGGTGGGCCAAGATCGAGCCATTGTACTCCAATCTGGGCAACAAGAGCAAAACTCCATCTCAAAAAAAAGAAACCCAACATTATGGCAAGAGATAAAACAGTCTCAGAGATGATCCAGATGTTGAAATTATCAGGCAGTATATTATTAGAATAACAGTGATTAACAATGCTAAAGACCTCATGCAAAAGGAAAAGGTGGAAAACATGTATGAACAGATGGAGAATTTCAGCAGGTGTGAAAATTACAAGCAAATATCAAATGGAAGTGACAGAAATAAAAGGCATGGGCTGGGTGCAGTGGCTCACGCCTGTAATCCCAGCACTTTGGGAGGTCAAGGCGGGCGGATCACAAGGTCAGGAGTTCGAGACCAACCTGGCCAATATGGTGAACTGCCGTCTCTACTAAAAAAAAATACAAAAATTAGCCAGGCGTGGTAGTGGTTGCCTGTAGTCCCAGCTACTCGGGAGGCTAAGGCAGGAGAATCGCTTGAACTTCAGAGGCGGAGGTTGCAGTGAGCCGAGATCATGCCACTGCACTCCAGCATGGGCAACAGAGCAACCCTCCGTCTGAAAGAAAAAAAAAAAAAAGGTGTGGTATCAAAGATGAAGAGTTCCTCTAACAGTACCATCAGTAGACTGGACACAACTGAGGAAAAAAATCAGCAAACTTAATGATAGGTCAATAAAAATTATCTAAGGAGAAAAATAAGAGCTAAAATAGAATAAAACACCCAAAAGCTCTAAGACAATATCAAACAGTGCAAAACACAGGTAACTAGAACCTCCAGAAAGGCAAGAGAAAAAGAGTGGGCTGAAGAAATATCTGAAAACATACTGGCTGATAGTTTCCAAAAATAATAAAAGATATCAAACCACAGATTCCTCAAGCAGGATAAATAAGAAACCACCACCTAGACATGTAAAAACGAAACTCCAAAAACTAAAGATAAGAAGAAAACACTGCAAGCCAGGTGCAGTGGCTCATGCATGTAATCCCAGCACTTTGGAGTCTGAGGAAGGAGGATTGCTTGAGGCTGAGAGTGTGAGAACAGCCTGGGGAACGTAGCAAGACCCCATCTCTACTAAAAATTTTTAAAATTAGGTGGCCAGGTGCGGTGGCCAACGCCTATAACCCCAACATTTTGAGAGGCTGTGGGCAGTTCACTTGAGGCCAGAAGTTCGAGGCCAGCTTGACCAACATGGTGAAACCCTGTCTCTAGTAAAAATACAAAAATTAGCCGGTTGTGGTGGCACACACCTGTAGTCCCAGCTACTTGGGAGGCTGAGACAGGAGAATTGCTTGAACCCGGGAGGCGGAGGTTGCAGTGAGCCAAGATGGTGCCACTGAACTCCAGCCTGGGCAACAGAGCAAGACCCCATCTCAAACAAATAAAATAATAAAATAAAATATAAAAGTTAGACAGGTACAGTGGCACATTCCTGTAGTTCCAGCTACTTGGAGGCTGAGTCAGGAGGATAGCTTAAGCCCAGGAGGTCAAGTCTGCAGTGGGCTATTATCGCACCATTGCACTCCAGCCTGGATGACTGAGTGAGACCCTGTCTCTGTTTTTTAAAGAGAGTAAACTTTAAAGGTAGCCAGAGAGGGTTAAAACAAGCCATAGAAAGACCAAAAACTAAAACAAGCAGGCTTCTCATCAGAAACTATGAAAACCAGAAGACTGGAGTGATTTTTGTTTCAAATTGGGACAGGATCTCGCTCTGTCTCCCAGGCTGGAGTGCAGTGGCGTGACCAAAGCTCACTGCAGCCTCAAACTTCTGGGTTGAAGTGATCCTCCTGCCTCAGCCTCCCAAGTAACTGGGACTACAGGGATTGTGTTACCACACCCAGCTATTTTTTCATTTTTTGTAGAGACAGAGTCTCAGTATGTTGCTCAGGGTGATCTCAAGTTCCTGGCCTCAAGCAATCTTGCTGCCTCAGCCTCCCAAAGTGCTGGGATTACAATGGAGTGATTTTTTCTTTTGGTACTTTAAAAAAGTAAGTAAAAATTTTAAAAATCGGCCAGGCATGGTGGCTCACGTCTGTAATCTCAGCACTTTGGGAGGCCAAGGCGGGTGGATCACGAGGTCAGGAGTTCAAGACCAGCCTGGCCAACATGGTGAAATGCCGTCTTTACTAAAAATGCAAAAATTAGCTGGGCATGGTGGCGGGCGCCTGTAATCCCAGCTACTTGGGAGGCTGAGGCAGAGAATTGCTTGAACCCAGGAGGCAGAGGCTGCAGTGAGCCAAGTCGCGTCACTGCACTCCAGCCTGGGCAACAGAGCAAGACTCTATCTCAAAAAAAAAAAAAGAAAAGAAAGAATCCACCCAGAATTCTATACCCTGAAAAAATCTTTCAAACATAAAGGAGAAATGAAGACTTTTTTACATCAACAAAAGCTAAGAGAATTCGTTGCCAGAAGACCTGCCCTCTTAACGCAAGAAATATTAATGCAAGTTCTTCAAGCAGAGGAATCTAATGCCAGACAGAAACTAGATTTACACAAAGGAATAAAGTGCATCAGAAATGGCAAATATAGGCTGCGCACAGTGGCTCACGCCTGTAATCCCAGCAGTTTGGGAGGCTGAGGTGGGCAGATCACCTGAGGTCAGGAGTTCAAGACCAGCTTGGACAACATGGAGAAACCCCATCTCTACTAAAAATACAAAATTAGCCAGGCGTGGTGGCGCATGCCTATAATCCCAGCTACTTGGGAGGCTGAGGCAGAAGAACTGCTTGAACCTTGGAGGTGGACATTGCAGTGAGCCAATACTGCACGAAGGAAGGAAGGAAGGAAGGAAGGAAGGAAGGAAGGAAGGAAGGAAGGAAGGAGGGAGGGAGGGAGGGAGGGAGGGAGGGAGGGAGGGAGGGAGGGAGGGAGGGAGGGACGGAAGGAAAGAAGGAAGGAAGGAAGGAAGGAAGGAAGGAAGGAAGGAAGGAAGGAAGGAAGGAAGGAAGGAAGGAAGGAAGGAAGGAAGGAGGGAAATGGTAAGTATGTGGTCAAATATAAAATAACTCTTTTATCATGTTTAATTTCTTTAATGCCAGGCGTGGTGGCTCATGCCTGTAATCCCAACACACTTTGGGAGGCCAAGGCTGGCAGATCACTTGAGCTCAGGAATTTGAGACCAGCCTGGGCAACATGATGAAACCCCGTCTCTATCAAAAATACAAAAAACGAGCTGGGTGTGGTGGTGCGCACCTGTGGTCACAGCTACTCAGGAGGCTGAGGTGGGAGATCACTTGAGCCTGGGAGGCAGAGGTTGCAGGATGCCAAGATTGCACCACTGCATTCCGGCCTGGGTGACAGAGTGAGACTCCATCTCAAAAAACAAAAACAAAAAAACAAAAAACAAAAAAACCCAACTCTTTAAAAGGCAATTGTTTAAAGCAAAGATAACAATGTATCATTAAGTTTATAACACATACAGAAGTCAATGTATGACAACAATAGCACAAAGGATGGCAGGGGGGAAATATACTCTTGTAAGTGTCTTAAATTATATATATAGTATGTCTGTGTGTGTGTGTGTGTGTGTGTGTGTGTGTGTTCAGCCTGGACAACAGAGAGAAACCTTGTCTCTCACACACACACAAACACACAAAAGGTATTATGCAAAGTATCTTCTATAACTACAACGGGGTAATGTTAGAAATCAATAACAGAGGGAAAGCTAGAAAATTCACTAATTTGTAGGAATTAACATCTGATGGGGACAAAATGGCCAATATAAATATATATTATATATTATAAAATTATATATATTAGGTATATTTACCTATATAGAGTGTTACACTATATATAATATGTGTACTATGTATTATGTATATACAACTACAAATTCAAATATATAATTTGAAGGTAAATGTTCATAAATTACAGATATATACTGTAAACCAAGAAAAAAACAAATTATACCTAATAAAACAAGAGTAGAGATAAAATAGAATCATTTAAAAATACTCAGGCCAGGCGCGGTGGCTCAAGCCTGTAATCCCAGCACTTTGGGAGGCCGAGGCGGGTGGATCACGAGGTCAGGAGATCGAGACTATCCTGGCTAACATGGTGAAACCCCGTCTCTACTAAAAATACAAAAAACTAGCCGGGCGTGGTGGCGGGCGCCTGTAGTCTCAGCTACTTGGGAGGCTGAGGCGGGAGAATGGCGTGAACCCGGGAGGCAGAGCTTGCAGTGAGCCGAGATCACGCCACTGCACTTCAGCCTGGGAGACACAGCGAGACTCCGTCTCAAAAAAAAAAAAAAAAAAAAACTCTATCAATCCAAAAGACGGCAGGAAATGAGGAAAAAAATAAATAATGATGCAACATAGATAGCAAAAAACAAGACAGTAGATTTAGCCTAACTATAGCAATAATTATACTAAAAGTAAGTAGTCTAAATAAAAACATTTAGATTCCAATAAAACATTCCAAATAAAAACATTGCCAGACTGGACAAAAAAGCAAGACCCAACTATAAGCTTTCTATAAGAAACCCAGTTTAATTATAAATATATAAATAGGTGAAATGGGAAAGATAGCAATGAAGGCCGGGCGTGGTGGCTCAAGCCTGTAATCCCAGCACTTTGGGAGGCCGAGACGGGTGGATCACGAGGTCAGGAGATCGAGACCATCCTGGCTAACATGGTGAAACCCCGTCTCTACTAAAAAAATACAAAAAACTAGCCAGGCGAGGCAGGCGCCCGCCTGTAGTCCCAGCTACTCGGGAGGCTGAGGCAGGAGAATGGCGTGAACCCGGGAGGCGGAGCTTGCAGTGAGCTGAGATCCGGCCACTGCACTCCAGCCTGGGCGACAGAGTGAGACTCCGTCTCAAAAAAAAAAAAAAAAAAAAGATAGCAATGAAAACAATAACCAAAAGAAAGGTGACATGGCTACTAGTGGCTATATGTTAGTGGCTCATATGTTATATGAGAGAAAGACTTCAGAACAAAGAATATTACCAGGGATAAAGAGAGACAGATACATTACAGATAGAGACTTATATAAAGAGATAAATAATGTTAAAGGGATCAATTCATCAAGATATAATATTCATTATACATAAAGAAAAACCTGACAGAACTGAAAACTCCATTTCAAGTAGTACATACACTTCATGTAGACCAATCCTTCCACTATAACAACTATAAATTCTGGACAAAATACAAAAACAATTGTCTGAGGAGTCTGAATTAAACACTACAAGCAGGCTGACTGTGGAGGGGACTCAAAACATGGAGCAATGATCTGTACAAGAGGAGGTACACTCCTGCATTTAGAGGGTTTTGCTCTGCTTGTGGGCATTAAGTTACAAAATAGCACAATTTAAGTAACTAAAACTCAGACAGAACCTGACATCTTTCTGGCTCAAACATATAGGGAAAAGATTCTAGGCCGGGCGCGGTGGCTCACGCCTGTAATCCCAGCACTTTGGGAGGCTGAGGCGGGCGGATCACAAGGTCAGGAGATCGAGACCACGGTGAAACCCCGTCTCTACTAAAAATACAAAAAATTAGCCGGGCGCGGTTGTGGGCGCCTGTAGTCCCAGCTACTCGGGAGGCTGAGGCAGGAGAATGGCGTGAACCCGGGAGGCGGAGCTTGCAGTGAGCCGAGATCGCGCCACTGCACTCCAGCCTGGGCTGGGCGACAGAGCGAGACTCCGTCTCAAAAAAAAAAAAAAAAAAAAGATTCTAGGTAACCATGGCTGCTACCAGAGTAAGTGGAGAACCTAAGGCAAGAGAAAACCAGAGAAGGCGATCCCTTAATTCTAAGAATAAACACCACATGTATCTCAGACTAATCCCTTCTTGGATGTATACAGACTCGAAGCAGCATAGCAAAGGCTGAAATAATTAAACTGAGATTTGAACTCTAACCCACACAAGGCGACACAGCTTACGGCTTATTGCCAGCTAAAACAAAACATCAATACTCCTCAGAGGAATATTACAGAACCCAGAGTCTACACAATGTAACATTCATAAATATCCAAGATACAATCCAAAATGACTCAATATACACAGAACCAGGAGAATACCACCCATTCTCAAGGGAAAAGACATTTAACAGAAACCAATCCCAAAATGACACAACTGTTCAGACACATAAGGAACAGACCAATGAAACAGAGCAAAAAGTTCAGAAATAGTAAATTGATTTTCCACAATGATGCCAAGATATTTCAATGGGGAAAGAATTTTCTTTTAAATACAGGTTGCTGTGAAACAACTGAATATCCATATAAAAACAAAATCAAAAACAAAACCTTGACCCTGGTCGGGCGCAGTGGCTAACACCTGTAATCCCAGCACTTTGGGAGGCGAGGCGGGTGGATCACCTGAGGTCAGGAGTTTGAGACCAGCCTGGCCAACATGGCAAAACCTCATCTCTACTAAAAATACAAAAATTAGCCGGGTGTGGTGGTGCATGTCTGTAATCCCAGCTACTCAGTGGGCCTGAGGCAGGGGAATCGCTTGGACCCAGGAGGCAGAGGCTGCAGTGAGCCAATATTGCTCCACTGCACTGCAGCCTAGCTGACACTCAAAAACAAACAAACAAACAAACATAATAGACAAAAGTGGAAGGAATCCAGATGTCCATCAATTGAAGAATGGATAAATAAAAGTGGTATATCTATATAACAGAATGTTAAAATGAAGTACTGATGTGTGCTACAACTTGAATAAGCCTCAAAAATATTATGCCAAGTGAAAGAAGCCAGTTAAAAAAAAACCCCATGATTCCATTTCTATGAAATGTCCAGAATAGCAAATCTCTAAGACAGAGGATAGATTAGTGCTTTCCTAGAACTGGAGGGGATGGGAGGTTTGGAAAATGATGGGTACAAGGAATGAGGTTCTTTTTGAGGTAATGAAAATGTTATAAATTTGTTTTATGCTTCAAAAGTGCTAACTTTGAGTCATGAGACATGTAAGAAGTTGAAATCAAGGTCATGTCCCAAAAGTAGAGCAGACTGGATGTTGAGACCTTTTGGGAATTACCTAAAACCTTGGGAACTGAGAAAAGGAATGAAACCACTAATTGTACTTTTATTTATCTATTTTTTTTCTTTGAGACGAAGTCTCACTTTGTCACCCAGGCTAGAGTGTAGTGGTGTGATCTCAGCTCACTGCAATCTCTGTGAACACACTAAAAACTAAATTAGCCAGGAGCCCAGGCTCAAGCCTGTAATCCCAGCTAATTGGGAGGCCAAGGCTGGTGGATTACCTGAGGTCGGGAGTTCGAGTCAGCCTGAACAACATGGAGAAACCCCATCTCTACTAAAAATACAAAATTAGCTGAGCATGCTGGCGCATGCCTGTAATCCCAACTACTCAGGAGGCTGAGGCAGGAGAATTGCTTGAACCCGGGAGGCAGAGGTTGCAGTGAGCCAAGATTGCGCCATTGCCCTCCAGCCTGAGCAACAAGAGCAAAACTCCATCTAAAAAATAAAAAAATTAAAAATAAAAAAAAAAACTAAATTGTGCACTTTAGGTGAGCTTATGGTATATAAATCATATCTTAATAAAGTTCTTATGGCTGGGAGCGGTGGCTCACACCTGCAATCCCAGCATTTTGGGAGTCCAAGGCAGGCAGATCATGAGGTCAGAAGTTCAAGACCAGCCTGGCCAACACGGTGAAACCCTATCTCTACTAAAAACACAAAAATTAGCTAGGCGCAGTGGTGTGTGCCTGTAGTCCCAGCTGCTGGGGAGGCTGAGGCAGGAGAATTGCTTGAACCCAGGAGGCAGAGGTTGCAGTGAGCTGAGATCACACCACTGCATTCCAGCCTGAGTGACAGAGGGAGACTCCCTCTCAAAATACATACATACATACATACATACATACATACATACATACATACAAACAAAATGAAAGTCCAGGTGGGGTTGCTCAGGCCTGTAATCCCAGTACTTTGGGAGGCCGAGGTGGATGGATCACCTGCGGTCGGGAGTTCCAGACCAGCCTGACCAACATGGAGAAACCCTGTCTCTACTAAAACACAAAATTAGCCAGGTGTGGTGGCACATGCCTGTAATCCCAGCTACTCCGGGAGGCTGAGGCAGAAGAATCACTTGAAACCAGGAGGCAGAGGCTGCAGTGAGCCAAGATCACGCCACTGCACTCCAGCCTGGGCAACAAGAGCGAAATTTCGCCTCAAAAAATAAAATAAAATAAAAATAAAAAACAGGCAGGGCATGGTGGGTCATGCCTGTAATCCCAGCATTTTGGGAGGCCAAGGCGGGTGGATCACGATGTCAGGAGATCGAGACCATCCTGGCTAACACAGTGAAACTCCGTCTCTACTAAAACTACAAAAAAATTAGCAGGGCGTGGTGGCAGACACCTGTAGTCCCAGCTACTCAGGAAGCTGAGGCAGGAGAATGGCGTGAACCCAGGAGGCGGAGCTTGCAGTGAGCCAAGATCACGCCACTGCACTCCAGCCTGGGCGACAGAGCGAGACTCTATCTCAAAAATAAATAAATAAATAAATAAATAAATAAATAATAAAGTTCTTACAAAAAAAGATAGCTGAAACTATAAAACTGTAAGAAAACATAAAAGATTAGGGTCCTTGGGTTAGGCAGATTTCTTAGAACACAATTGCATTACCCATAAATTTAAAAACTGATAAACTAGACTGTATCAAAATTTAAAATTTCTGTTCTTTGAAAGATACTGTTTTTAAAAATGAAAAGGCAAGTCACAAACTCAAATATTTACAAAACATCTTAAGTCCTTTTTTTTTTTTTTTTTGAGACGGAGTTTCACTCTTGTTGCCCAGGCTGGAGTGCAATGGCACAATCTCAGCTCACTGCAACGTCGGCCTCCCGAGTTCAAGTGATTCTTCTGACTCAGCCTCCCGAGTAGCTGGGATTACAGGCTCCTGCCACCATGCCTGGCTTATTTTTGTATTTTTAGTAGAGACGGGGTTTCACCGTATTGGCCAGCCTGGTCTGGAGCTCCTGACCTCAGGTGATCCACCAACCTCAGGTGATCCGCCCACCTCAGCCTTCCAAAGTACTGGGGTTACAGGCGTGAGCCACTGCGCCTGATTTATCTAAGTCCTTTTTCAAGCTACTGGAAAATATATATTTGTTTATATATATATATATATATATCTGATAAAGGACTTGTAGAGCCAGAATATATAAAGAACCTCTACAACAAAATAATACTACAAACAACCTAATTTTTTTTTTTTTTTTTTTTTTGAGACAGAGTCTGGCTCTGTCGCCCAGGCTGGAGTGCAGTGGCGCGATCTCGGCTCACTGCAACCTCTGCCTCCCAGGTTCACATGGTTCTCCTGCCTCAGCCTCCAGAATAGCTGGGACTACAGGCGCCCGCCACCATGCCCAGCTAATTTTTTTGTGATTTTTTTGAGGCAGAGTCTCACTCTGTCGCCCAGATTGGAGTGCAGCGGTGCGATCTCGGCTCACTGCAAGCTGCGCCTCCCGGGTTCACGCCATTCTCCTGCCTCAGCCTCCTGAGTAGCTGGGACCACAGGTACCCGCCACTGCGCCCGGCTAATTTTTTGTGTTTTTAGTAGAGATGGGGTTTCACCGTGGTTTTGATCTCCTGACCTTGTGATCCGCCCGCCTCGACCTCCCAAAGTGCTGGGATTACAGGCGTGAGCCACCGCGCCCGGCCACAGCCTAATTTTTCAAACAGGCAAAAGAGTTAAACAGTTACTTCATCAATGAAGACACATGAATGGCCATTAAACACACAAAAAGCAGCTCATCATCATGAGTCATTAGGTAAATGCAAATTAAAACCACAGTAAGATATCACTGTCTATGAGAATGGCTAGAATTAAAAAGACTGAAAATATCAACAGGTTATGGAAACAATGGAACTCTCTACCTTATATGAGAATGTAAAAATGGTATAGCCACTTTGGAAAACTGTTTGGCAGTTTTTTATAAGGTTAAACTTATACTCACCCTGCAATTCCACTTCTTCGTATATACTCAAGAGCAATGAAAATATATGTCTACATAAAGACCTGTACATTTAATATTCTTTCATGGCAGCTTTAGTCATACTAGTCCAAAACTGGAAGCAACCCACAAGTGCATGAACAATGAAGGGATGAACAAACTGTAGTAAATCTATATAATGGACTACTACTCAGCAATTAAAAAGGGACAAATATTTGGTATAAATAACAATGTATACCAATCTTAAGGACTATACTAACTGAACAAAGCCAGATACAAGAGAGTACACATGGTATGGTTCCATTTATTTAACATTCTGGAAAACGTAAAATATGGTGACTTTAGTAAGCTGATCTGTGGTTGACAAGTGCAGTGGTAAGAGGTGAGGACTAACTGCAAAGGGCATGAGGGAACTTTTGGGGATATGAAAATGTTCTAAATCTTCATTGTGGTGCTGGTGGTTATAAGACTATGTACATTTGTCAAAACTTGTAAAAGTGTAGACTTAACATGGGTGAATGTCAATATAGGTAAACTATGTTCAATAAAGTTGATTTTAAAAGTACAATTAGTGGGCTGGGCACAGTGGCTCATACCTGTAATCCCAGCACTTTGGGAGGCTGAGGCGAGCAGATTACCTGAGATCAGGAGTTGGAGACTAACCTGGCCAACATGGTGAAACACCATTTCTACTAAAAATACAAAAGTTAGTAGGGCATGGTGGTGTGCACCTGTAGTCCCAGCTACTTGGGAGGCTGAGGCAGGAGAATTGTTTGAACCCGAGAAGCAGAGATTGCAGTGAGCCAAGATCACACCACTGTACTCCAGGCTGGGGAACAGAGTGAGACTTCGTCTCAAAAAATAAATAAAAATAAAAATAAACAAAGGTACAATTAGTAGTATCATTCCTTTTCTCAAGTTTCCAAGGTTTTAAGTAATTCCCAAAAGGTCTCAACATCCAATCTGCTCTACTTTTAGGATGTGACCTTGATTTCAACTTCTTACATGCCTTATGACTCAAAGTTAGCACTTACGAAGCATAAAACTCTAAATTCTGTGTGTGGTTCTAAGACTACAGAAGTCCATGCTGAAATAAAACCTACATGCCATTATCTACAGCTAAATTACAGATGCAACCAGGCATTATTTGATCCTCTGCAACTTTTTTAGCTTCCTTGCTTTTCTTATCTCTTCACTAAAAAGAATTTACCATAAATGTTTAGTAGCTCGTTCCCATGCGGAGGATAAATCTCAGTTTTAGAGACTGAAACTTCAGTCAACTGTTAAGCTTTAAACACCTGTAGTCTGTTTGCCAGTATCTAACAGAACCCATTGCATTTTCTACTAAGAATAATGAACATTTCTTATTATATCAACACTCCACAAATAATTAAAGGCAAATAAAGCATACTGCAACCAAAAGAAAAATTAAGTAGACTGAGCTATCAGTGGCAATTAGGCTTTGAAGAACAAACAAAGGCATTCAGGAAAGGGGCTAGCACACATCACTAAAAATTCAAGATGGGCTTTCCTGCATAACTACAACAGCAACAGATTGGAAATGTGTGAAACAGCTAATGGGAATTGCATTCAGGAAACTCGTGGGAAAAACCACAGTTAATCATTCACACTGATTATCTCCAAAGAAAATGAAAAAGAACATGATGTGGAAAGAGGAGTAGACATCTAAGTTCTGAAATGCGCGAACCTCTCTATTACCCAAATATCTTGAAAGACACCATCCTTTTAAATTAATCTTGCCCTATAGCGCCACAAAATCAACAGTAAATAAGAGACTACTATTAGCAAAGAGATACGGCAACCAACAAAAGAACGAACAAAAAAGAAACTAAACAAACAAAACCTCACACGTTTACAACAAACCAGAATGCAAACTTGAAACTATCTAAAAATAAAATGGAATTATACTCAAGCTGAATAGGACTCTTTTCCATTACTGTAGTTCACCCCCTGCAATAAATCAGGGTCAGTGTCTTTTATTTATGTGTGAACTCATCCTCCTGGTAGACAAACTGACCTAGGTTGCAGTCTTTTATCTATCACTATAATAGTTTCATAATTATAAGACTAGGGGAAACAAAAGCTAGATGTTTGAGGATCGAGTTGGGCTGACACTCACCACAAACTTCTCACCATTCTGCTCCACATGTTTGTATCTGGGGACCGATATGGGCACTGCTTGCTTTTCTGTGTAATCATAAAATGATTGTCCCAACGAGTCGTCACTGGGATCTAGGTTATCTGCCTCATGAGGAGGTACAGATAACACTGTCAAGATCAATTCCTTCTCGCCTGCTCGAATCAGGTCCACCACCTGCTTGTGTGTCGCCCCCTCAACATTCACGTGGTTCCTAAGGGGAAAAAGGGAAAAAGACAATCCCATAAACCAGAAGGGTCCAAACACTTTGTATCTCCACCCTCCTGCCCCCACTCCAGTGTCACATAGTATGAACCATGAAGTCAAAAGATTAATTTGGTTCCTGAAAAGTTGTTTATGTTTTAACAGTTTCTAATGTGAAAAACTTTGTGAACTTATGGCAGGGAAAAAATGGAAAGAGGTGAGAAGACCTCCCCTTCCTCTATATTAATATCCCACACATAGCTTCGGGAAAGCACATGGAAAGAGGCTGAAGCTGAGGAGGAAACAAAGCTTTTTCAGTCAAACAGTCCAATTTCCTCATTCTACCCAAGCATGTATACAATTCAATCAAAGTGGCTTTCGACAGCCCTGCCACGTGAATTGTACTTTGTCCTTTTTAAACCTCATAGGAACTCTGTTAAACAAAGAACCTTCACAAAATACATTCCCTTAATTTGTAAATACAGACTCAAAAAAAGTTATGACTGAAGATAATTCCTTTACATTTACATCCAATTTCTCTCCATATCTCAAATCAGTCAACTTAATTTTCCTTTATGCCAAGTTTCATTACTTTGGGAGCTAAATGGTATTACTCTTCACGAATACACTAATTTCCACTTCAATTAACCTCTTGGGATTCCATCAACTTTTTTCCTGCTCTATGCTATCTCATTTAAAGTCCTGTGCAATCAGTCCAAACTAAAAAATATACACCTATAGGTAAATAGTAAGTCAGCCTACTAATTTTCCTTCCTGTTTTGCTGTGTATAAAAGGCAGAAACAAGGCAAACAAAGTACAAGGTTTAGTTGAAGTATTTTGTCAAGAAAGATGCTGAGTCTCAAAAATTCACTCAGCAAACCAAACTACCGTCCAGAATGCTGATCCAGGCTGCTCTCTCAGCAAAAACCACTGGGCAGCTGGCCTGGAGGTTCCCTCCCATGGCTATCCCAAGAGAGGTAGGAAACACACACCTGACCTCTAATCAACTTAACATTTAAAGCTTATATACCCTTTAGAGTTAAATTCTTTTTCAGTCCTGTTCCAAATCATTAGGGATTTTCCTTCCTGAAAAATGATACTAAGTTTACTAACAAGCCTTCCATAAACTTTTCAGTCACTGAAATTGTCTCTGTCAGAGTCTGGTATCTGAAATATCCATTTACATAAACAGAACAGTCAGGAGATCCCCCAGCTAGTCTACTGGGATTTAATTTAGGGTTTAACAATCTAGCCAGTAAATTCAGCACTCCTGACATTTCACATCCTACAAGTCTAATTTATATACAAAAAAAAAAAAAAAAAAATCAGTAATTTTACAATAAGCTAGCTATAGAAAAAAATAAAGAGCCCCTTTCACTGATGAAAACTTGGGCTTTTTATTCATTCAGTCAGACTTGTGATCAAAAAACATGATCAACTCTGATGAACATATACCAGCATGGTAAAAATGGAAAGAAAATGGGCTTTGGAGCTAGTTACAGGAGCTAATTTAAATCCTGATCCTGCCTATTAGTACCAGAATTGGTCTTGACTGACTTTTTAACCTTTCTTAGCCTTGCTTTCCACATCTGTAAATGGAGACAATAATAAGTTCCTAACAGAGTTGCTGTGAAGATTAATGTAATAAAACATGTAGAACAATTCCTAAACATTTATATGAGAAGGTTTCAGAAGTAAAGAGGATATATATATATATATATATATATATATATATATATATATTTTTTTTTTTTTTTTTTTTTTTTTTTTTCATTAAAGAAGAAATGGAAATCTTAAGTTAGGAACTGGCAAAAGATTTTTATCTAAGTATTTGGACTTACTAGGTCGGAGAAAATGATTTGATGGTAGAAGAAAAAACTGAAAAAGCAAGTTTAGAAATCATCAAACAATCTCATATATCCCTAGGAACCTTAGCTAACTCATGAATATACTTTTTTTTTTTTTTTAAACACAGTGGCAAAAGTTGACACCTTAAAGACTGGCCAAAATACTAGTATCTTGGATACAGGCTGGGCACAGTGTGGCTCACACCTGTAATCCCAGCACTTTAGGAAGCCAAGGCAGGTGGATCACTTGAGTTCAGGAGTTTGAGACCAGCCTGGGCAACATGGTGAAACCCCATCTCTATACAAAATATGCCAAAAGATTAGCCAGGCCTGGTGGCACGTGCCTATAGTCCCAGCTACTCGGGAGGCTGAGCTAGGAAGACCACCTGAGCCTGGGAGTTCAAGGCTGCAGTGAGCTAGATCATGCCACTGCATCTAGCCTGGGTTACAGAATAAGATCCTGTTTTTAAAAAAATGAAATAAAATAAAATCTTAAATACCAAAACAAAATTTCTGTTAATGCAATCAATTTTATGAAATGCACATTTGTGAAAAATAAAAACTGATGCTCAAATCTTACTTTTCAGTTCCCTAATTTTTTTTCCTTTAAAGAATTTTTTATCCAGGGCACTCTGTTGGTAGACTTGGGAGTCACTGGATCTACAAAATTTGTATGTAAAATTGTTTTTATGTGCCTATTATGCATTTTTTTCTGGGGAGTTTCCCTAGCTTTCATCAGCTTCAAAAAGGAGTATATGAACTCCCAAAAGATTCAGAACTATTGCTTTCAATACATACCTCCACCCATTCAGTTTTCAAATCAAAATACACCATTCCTTGGGTCACTCACAAAAATAAAACTCTGAAAATCGTCAGAGAAACTTAAGTGAGACATACCAAGAGGGGTCAAGGAGTAAGGGAGTTCACTTAGGTTTCACTTCTTTATTACTAAGACCAAGTTTCAGACTGACTATAATTCCAAAAATCTCTTTTAAAAGAAGACAGGAAAAAACTTCCAGTGTCATGTTCTAAACAGACTTGCTAATATTTACCTGGTTCAACTACAGAAGGAATGCTATACATTCCACGACTTACTACAAAGTGGGAAATTCCTTCATTCTTCAGAGAATGAAATAAGGTCAGTCTGATTCGAGGATGTCTGATTTGAAAAAGGACCCTCCTTCCTCAAGAATGAAGAGGTCTTCACAGTCATAAAAGTGTTACATGATATACTTTTTTACAAGAAGGCTACTCTACCAACTCAAATTCGGTGTGGCCCAATACTTTGTACAATTCTGAAGACATAAATTAATGCAAAATATAAATTCTTCAATAAGGAGAAACTTTCAGCAGTATAGACTTTAGGTTCGAAGTATGGGTTTGGGAGTCAAACAGACGAGTTTGAATACCAATTGTGCTGTTTAATGGATGAGCCCTTAAGTAAATTACTCTATCTCACTAAATCTCAATTTTCTAATCCATAAAATGGGGTTAATACCATTGGCTAATGGAGTTGTTGTGAAAAGTAAAATGAGATGAAGCTCTAGAACACGGTAACCACTCAATAAATGGTAGCTATTTGTGTTATAGTATTTGTAGCAATTGGGCAAACAGGTTGGTAGTATTTTCACCTCCCTGATGATACAAACCTTTTCTACCAGCAATTTCCCTTGCCTTTCAATTCCGTCTTTGTAACGTAATCTAGTTGGAATTCATTTGAAAATAAATAATCAAGCTCTCAACCAATGATAATGGGGTTCACAGATAGCCAGCTTCACAAGACCACCGGACCAGTGAAGCACTAATTCTCTTATCACACAAAAGTACTGACTTCCCAGTCAGTATTGGTATTATCTACCAATATATACCGCTTTTATAAAGAAAGGCAGCAGCTTAAATACATCATTAAAAATATCTAACACATATGTGATTAAGCAAATACAACAAAATGTTAATTATAGAATCTAGGTAATAGGTATACAGGTATTCACTGTACGATTCTTTCAATTTTTCTGTAGGTTAAAAATTAAGGGGGCCAAAAATTCCAACAATCCACAAATAAGATCAAACTTTTATTTAGTTAGGCAGATGATATCTAATTTATTTTATGTCTTTGGCATTGTAAAGATACACTTGATAATTTTAATAAAGTACTTACTTTTACATAAGACCAACATTTGGCCCCATTAGAGAGAGGCCTTAAACTAGCTAATGGGAGTGGCTTCAAATAAGACTTCTTCTATTCAACCAAAGTTGGCCACCTAGGCAAATTGCAAAGCTAACATAAGCATTCCCAAAAGCAGGAGAAAAAGTTCTAGTCAGGATTTGTATACCACTTGTGAAGGAAGCTATATACAATGAAAACTAGGTATAAATGGAAATATGACAAACCCAATCACTATATACACCACAGCAAAAAGCCATTCTATGTAGTAAGCAAAATACCATTTTGACCCTCTGTGACATGCACGAAAGTAATAAAAAAGTAATTAGTCTCTCAGAAATAGTCCATTAAAAATACATAATAAATTCCTATAATTGCAAGTGCTAAGACATACATTTCAATTTTGTAGATGGCTATATATGTCTACACAATGGCTACACATCTATAAGAATGGCTAAAATAGAGTGGCAATACCAAGTTTTGCCAAAGATGTGGAACACGTGCCATTCTTATATATAGCTGATAAGTGCATAAAACAAAAACAATCTAGCAGTTTCTCATAATGTTAAACATACATTTACTATAAGACCCAGCAATTCTACTCCTAGGTATTATTCAAGAGAAAAAAAAAAAACACATCTACACAAACAACTGTAGTTGAATGTTCACTGCAGCTTTATTCAAAATAGTACAAAACTAAAGGAAACCCAATGTCTATCAAAAAGCAAATGGATAAACAAGTTGTGGCATATTCATAAAGTGGAGTATCACACCAATAAAAGGAAAAAGCAATAAAAAGGAAAAACTACTCATATCCCCAACACCACAGATAAATCTCAAAAATACACTCCGGGGGAGCAAAGTGAGACAGAAAAGAATCTGACTGATTTGACTCCATTTATTTGAAGTTCTGGAACAGGCAAAACTATTCTTTAGTGGTAGAAATCAAATCACTTGTTGTCTGGAGGGGAGAGGATAGTACTAAATGCAAAGGGGCACAAAGAAACTTTCTTATGCGTCACGCCTGTAATCCCAGCACTTTGGGAGGCAGAGGCAGGGGGGATCACTTGAGCTCAAGAGTTTGAGACCAGCCTGGGCAACACGGCAAAACCCCCTCTCTACAAAAAATACAAAAAATTAGCTGGGCGTTCTGGCGCAGGCCGGTAGTCCAAGGTACTTGGGGGCTGAGGCAGGAAGATTGCTTGTACCTGGGAGTCAAGGCTGTAGTGAGCCAAGATCTCACCACCGCTCTCCAGCCTAAGTGACAAAGTAAGACTCTGTCTCAGGAGAAAAAAAAAAAAAAGTGATGGAACTGTCTATATCTTGACTGGGGTGGTGGTTAAATGGATGTATACTTTTGCCAAAACTCAAACTCTATACTTCCTATGTGTGCATTTGACTGTATGTTAATTAAGCCTCAGTAAAGTTTATTTTTAAAAAAATTATTATATAATATCTACATCTGTAAGTGTGAAATAGGAGTCCACTACCTGTGAAAAGCATAACCCCTATTCTACTTTTAGATTACTCTGAATTTTTTGCTATTGTGAATAATTTTGTTACTGAAGATCTAGTAGATGAATCTGTACCTATCTGCAGCATAAAACTGCTTAAACAAAATACATGCGTTTTCCTTCACCTCCCGTATCTTGTGGAAAATAAGCTAAACTTTGGCTATTTCCAAGTCTTACAAGGTTATTTCATGGAAGCAATGAAAAGAAAATTAAGCCACAGCTAGTTTACCCCTACTTCTGCTTTGGCTTTTTTGTCTTACTCTCCTATAAACAACAGGACACGTATTTCAAACCTAGTATAGTTAAAAACCTCACCAACATGGCCGGGTGCAGTGGCTTATGCCTGTAATCCCAGCACTTTGGGAGGCTGAGGCGAGCAGACCACAAGGTCAGGGGTTCCAGACCAGCCTGGCCAACATGGTGAAATCCTGTCTCTACTAAAAATACAAAAATCAGACGGGGATGGTGGCACATGCCTGTAATCCCAGCTACTTGGGAGGCTGAGGTAGGAGAATCACTTGAAACTGGAAGGCGGAGATTGCAGTGAGCCGAGATCGCACCACTGCACTCCAGCCTGGGCAACAAGAGCAAAACTCCGTCTCAAAAAATAAAAATAAAAAATAAAAAAACCCGCGGTGGCTCAAGCCTGTAATCCCAGCACTTTGGGAGGCCGAGGCGGGCGGATCACAAGGTCAGGAGATCGAGACCACAGTGAAACCCCGTCTCTACTAAAAATACAAAAAATTAGCCGGGCGCGGTGGCGGGCGCCTGTAGTCCCAGCTACTCAGGAGGCTGAGGCAGGAGAATGGCGGGAACCCGGGAGGCGGAGCTTGCAGTGAGCCGAGATCGCGCCACTGCACTTCAGCCTGGGCAACAGCGTGAGACTCCGTCTCAAAAAAAAAATAAAAAATAAAAAAAATAAAAAAAAAAAATAAAAAAACCTCTGCAACAAATTATAAAGTTAAGTCTGATAAACAACAGCATCTCTCAAGTTTATCAAAGCCATAATGTAAGGGATAAAGTAAATTCACCAGACACTGCAAAAATACCATTATAGTGCATTACAAATATAATTCAGATTATTTTTCTTAGGAGGCCTAGATTCCACTTGTTAGATTTTTAAGGGTCAGGCACAATGGCTCACACCTACAATCCCAACATTTTGGAGGGCCGCAGTGGGAGGATCACTTGAGCCCAGGAGTTCGAGACAGCCTGAGCAACATGGTGGGACTCTGGCTCTACCAAAAAAACATTTTAAAAATTAGCTGGACCTGGTGGTGCACACGTATTGTCCCAGCTACCTAAGAGGATCCCTTGAACCCAGGAGGCAGAGGTGGCAGTGAGCTGAGATTGCGCCACTGCACTGCAGCCTGAGTGACAGAGGAGAGACCCTGTCTCGAGGAAAAAAAAAAACGTAAGCATTCAAGATTGTAAAGCATTTTCTTCTGACCAAGTATTTGAAAAATAATTTGTTCAGCCAAATAATATCCAACATCAGAGAAACCTTTAAAGACACTGAAGTACATCAAACATATGGACTATAAACATCTTAAAAATATTTATGAAAACTATACGCAAACATGGAAAAGCTCTTATGTTAAATGCAAAAACGAAGATTACAAACTGTTTATATTTTAGCCCATAAGGCACATTATGTAAAATACAAAAATAGTTGAGTTAGGGTGACTGGAACTATGTTTAAAACTTTAACACAGCTATTATATCATCTTCTCAATTATACAGAGCTTTATAAATGAACTCCCTACCTTCTCCACAACATATCTTCTTGAAAATTAGGAGATCTCTGAAGTTGAAGGAAAAGAGACCCCTGCCACATGAGAAGAGACACATTTCCTTTGACTTTTCACTGGGTCACTGCTTACTTGTTCAGTACAACTGTACTAGAAACTACATTGTAAAGACAAGGAACTACTCTACCAAAATGTAAAGATCTGTCCTTTCTAATTTTTGCAGTTAAATCATCTGACTGCTTCAGTTTGTCTCCTTTTCATTTAACTCTGCCTCTTTGCTATTTTACTTAGGCAAACAAGTTGAAGAATATTCTTCTTGACTAATTATATAAGCAATCATACCATACTTTGCCCTTAAATTGAGATATGAGATTTAGACATGTGTAAGCAATGAATGCAACCAAAATAGGTGAAGCTTGAACAGATCTAAACAAAATTTCCATTCTGGATCACTAAATATCAAAGACATTTGGAATGTTGTTTTAGAAATAATAATATTTTGCACCTCACATCTTAGAACTTCTTATTTATTGATGGATGATAAAAGCCTAACAACAGAAAGTAAATGGCCAAAGTTTTCCACAATGCTTGCATTTTCTAATAAATAGCAAAATCTGGTCAACACCTTTTAAAATAAAAAATTATCTTAATTATTTTTAATATCAACTTTTATCATCTAGAATATGAGATGATGGTTTCATAAACACACAAAACCCTTTGGAAAGCAATTTCACTGACAATATGCATCTAAAGATATAAAAATGCTCATAATATTTTAACTAATAATTGTATTACTGAGAATTTATCCTAAGGCAATGACCAAAATATGACTGTCATAAGGGCAAAAATTTTACAATGGTATGCAGAACACTCTCAAGCATTTCATGTAAGAATAAATAATCCCAAACACAAAAAAGTTTTTTATTTTAATCTCGCTCTGTCGCCCAGGCTGGAGTACAGTGGCACGTCTAGGCTCACTACAACCTCCGCCTCCTGGGTTCAAGCGATTCTCCTGCCTCAGCCTCCTGAGTAGCTGGGATTACAGGTGCACGCCACCACGCCCAGCTAATTTTTGTATTTTCAGTAGAGACAGGGCTTCACCACGTTGGTCAGGCTGGCCTCGAACTGCTGACCTTGTGATCCACCCACCTCAGCCTCCCAAAGTGCTGGGATTACAGGTGTGAGCCACCATACCCAGCCTGTTGTTTTTTAAATAATTTTTTATTTTACATTTTTTATATTAAAAAAAATAGAACAAGTAGGGCATGGTGGCTCATGCCTGTAATCCCAGTACTTTGGGAGGCGAAGGCAGGTGGATCACAAGGTCAGGAGTTCAAGACCAGCCTGGCCAATAATTTGGTGAAACCCCATCTCTACTAAAAATACAAAAAAAAAAAAAATTAGCTGGGCATGGCGGCAGGCACCCGTAGTCCCAGCTACCTGGGAGGCTGAGGCAGGAGAATCGCTTGAACCCAGGAGGCAGAGGTTGCAGTGATCTGAGATTGTGCCACTGCACTCCAGCCTAGGTGACGGAGCAAGGCTCCATCTCACAAAAAAAAAAAAAAAAAAAAGGAAACAGTGGCCGGGCACAGTGGCTCAGGCCTGTAACCCCAGCACTTTGGGAGGTTAAGGCAGGTGGATCACCCGAGGTCAGGAGTTTGAGGCCAGCCTGGCCAACATGGTGAAACCCTGTCTCTACAAAAAATACAAAAAATTAGCCAGGCGTGCTGCCACGCCCATGCAGTCCCAGCTACTCAGGAGGCTGAGGCAGGAGAATCGCTTGAACCCAGGAAATGGAGGCTGCAGTGAGCCGACATTGCCCACTGCACTCCAGCCTGGGCAACAGAGTGAGACTCTGTCTCGGAAAAAAAAAAAATTATATTTTTTTATTATATATACACATATATATACATATATACACATATGTATAGATACATATATACATATATAGATACGTATATGTATAGATACGTATATGTATAGATACATAGATACATATATGTATAGATATGTATCTATACATATAGACTGTATATGTATGTGTATATATGTACGTGTATATATGTATATATGTGTATGTATATATATATATAGAACACTTCAAGAATTCACATGTGATCCTTCCACAGAGGCCATGCTAATCTTCTCTGTATCATTATAATTTTACTATATGGGCTGCTGAAGCAAGCACCTAAACACAAAAAAGCTAGGCACAAACATATCCATTATTACTTAGGTTGTTTCCAAATTTGTTTTTATAAAAAGTCAATAGGAGGATGAAAATCCAAGAAAACTGTAGTACAATAATTTAATAAACTAGAAAGCAATCATGTAAAATTGTAAATATGAAGAACAAAATAATTTAGAAATGTTTGAGCCAACACATCTAAAAGTGGATTACAAAAATACAAATCTACAAAACTTCTAAAAGACAACATAGGAGAAAATTTAGGGGGTTGGCAATGAGATCTCAGCTACAACACCAAAAAGCATGATCCATGAAGGAAAAAAATTGCTAAGTTGAACTTTATTAAAATTAAAAACTTCTGCTCTGCAAGAGACACTGTAAAGAGAATGAAAAAACAAAACAGACTAGGAGAAAATATTTGCAAAACACATATCTGATAAAAGACTTGCATCCAAAATATACAAAGAGCTATTAAAACTCAACAATAAGAAAACAAACAACCCAATTTAAAAATGGGCAAAATATCTGGACAGATACCTCACCAAAGAAGATATACAGATGGCAAATAAGCAAATAAGATGCTCAATATCATTCATCATCAGGGAACTGCAAATGAAAACAAGATACCACTACACACCTATTAGAATGCCTAAAATCAAAAAAACTGATAATACCAAATACCAAATGCTGGTGAGAACGTGGAGCAACAGCAATCCTCATTCACTGCTGGTGGGAATACAAAATGATACAGTCACTTTGGAAGACAGTTTGGCAACTTTTTACAGTCTTACCGTAAGATCCAGCAATCACATTCCCAGGTATTTACCCAACTGAGTTGAAAACTTACATCTACACAAAAACTAGCACATAAATAAATGTTTATAGCAGCTTTATTAATAATTGCCAAAAACCTGTAAGTAACCAAGATGTCCTTCAATAGATGAATAAACAATCTGTGGAACAGCCACACAGTTGAGTATTATGCCTCTAAAAGAAGAAATGAGCTACTAAGCCATGAAAAGGTCGGACACAGTGGCTCACGCCTGTATTCCCAGCACTTTGGGAGGCCAAGATGGGCGTTTCACCTGAGGTCAGGAGTTTGAGACCAGCCTGGCCAATACGGTGAAACCCCATCACTACTAAAAATACAAAAATTAGGTGGGCATGGTGGCGGGCACCTGTAATCCCAGCTACTCAAGAGGCTGAGGCAGGAGAACTGCTTGAACCCAGGAGGTGTAGGTTACAGTGAGCCAAGATTGCACCACTGCATTCCAGCCTAGGCAACAGAGTGAGACTCCATCTAAAAAAAAAAAAACAACAACAACAACAGTCATGAAAAGACACATAGGAACCTTAAGTCCATGTTGCTAAGGGAAAGAAGCCAGTCTGAAAGGCTACTATATATGTATGATTCCAATTATATGACATTCCAGAAAAGGCAAAGATCAGTGGTTACCAGGGGCCTGTGGAGAAGACAAGGATGAATTAGTGAAGCACAGGGAATTTTCAGGGTAGTGAAATTATTCTGTATGATACTGTAATGGTGCATATATGACATAATGAATTTGTCAAAATATATAGAACTTTATAGAACAAAGAGTGAACCTTGGCCAGGGGCAGTGGCTTACATCTGTAACCCTAGCACTTTGGGAAGCCAGAGCGGGTGGACTGCTTGAGCCCAGGAGTTCAAGACCAGCCTGGGCATCATGGTGAAACCCCATTAAAAAAAAGAAAAAGAGTGAACCTTAATATATGCAAATATTTTAAAAATCAGTTAGGAGGTTGGAAGAATCCCAGACTGTGACAAGAGAACCTAACTGTACTTCAAAGGTATTTTTAAAAACCTCACTCAAGTGAGTGGAGGAAAAGTTATGGATCTAAGTGACTGAAAATGAAAAGAGTCTATAAAACTAAAGGCAAAAGGGACTACCAACAAGTACTGTAGTTTAGTCAATAAAGTTGTTTTCCACGAGGGTACTCGTTAACAATTCTGATACTGCAAACAAGCGTACTGGAATTGAACAATTAAGTAAATGGGTGGCAGATGGGAGAAGCCCAGTTTCTCACTGTGGGAATGGAAATTCACAGAAGATCGGCAAGGGGAGGAGGCTAGAATAATCCATGTGGTAATGCAGCAGAGATGGAGAATCAGAACTCATGTTTAATTTAATATAATACAGAGGGTTACAGAGAGAAGTATTTATAGATATGTATATACACAAGAGTTAATATACACACATAAATTTCTTTGCTGTCAGCCAAAATGGCCTAAAAGAAACCACACCCTAATGCCCAGAATGCCCAGATCTTGGTCTGTAAAACCAATAAAGGAACCAGGGACCTTTAAATAAATGGCTGATTCTAGGACTACAGCAGGAAATATACAAGATGAGCCTGGAGTACTTTACAGTATTAGAAAACAAAACAAAAACTATCTTGCCTCTCTTCAGTCATGATTTAGTGTAACTGCTGTCCAGCCTTAGCAACTGCCTAAATACAAGTGAGCAGAAAACAACAACCTCAAAGTTATAGGGTCCCAAAATTTCAATCAATTTCAGTTTTCTCTTCTTGATTTTATTTTTATTTATTTGTTGAGACGGAGTCTTGCTCTGTCACCCAGGCTAGAGTGCAGTGGTGTGATCTCGGCTTACTGCAACCTCCACCTCCCAAGTTCAAGTGGTTCTCCTGCCTCAGCATCCCAAGTAAATGAGACTACAGGTGCACACCACCATGCGCAGCTAATTTTTGTATTTTCAGTAGAGACGGGGTTTCACCATGTTGGCCAGGATGGTCTTGATCTCTTGAATCTCATGATAAAACAGTATTCTCTTCTTGATTTTTAAGACCATTATCATAAAACATTCTTTTAATGCAATAATTCTGACAAATTATTCTTTGTTAGTAAAAGACAATGTAAAAGACAATATAAAAGACAATATAAAAGTGTCTTGGCTCAAAATAAGACCAAAAATAAAAACAAACCAAAAAAACCTTCATTTAATTCTAATTAGGTCTCATCTTTGGCAAATATTGGGGAAAACAAACAAACAAAAAAAATGTTAATTACATACAGACCAAATTGAACAAATTTCTGGGATTCTATGGAGAGAGCCTTACTTCTCAAATCCTTTGGCACCTTTTTTAAGTATGAAAAGTAAGATTCAGTCTTTTTTTTTTTTTTTTTTTTTTTGAGACAGAGTCTTGCTCTGTCACCCAGGCTGGAATACAGTGACGCGATCTCGGCTCACTGCAAGCTCCGCCTCCAGGGTTCACACCATTCTCCTGTCTCAGCCTCCAGAGTAGCTGGGATTACAGGTGCCCGCCAGCACCCCAGATAATTTTTTGTATTTTTAGTAGAGACAGGGTTTCACTGTGTTTGCCAGGATGGTCTCAATCTCCTGACCTTATGATCCACCCGCCTCGGCCTCCCAAAGTGCTGGGATTACAGGCGTGAGCCACTGCGTCCAGCCCAATCTTTTTTTTTTTTTTTTTTTTTTTTGAGACACAGTCTCACTCTGTTGCCCAAGCTCTGGAGTACAGTGGCCTGATCTCAGCTCACTACAACCTCTGCCTCCCAGGCTCAAGCAATTCTCCTGCCTCAGCCTCCCGAGCAGGAGGGATTACAGGTGTGTGCCACCTCACCCAGCCTTTTTTTTTTTTTTTGACAGAGTCTCACTCTGTTGCCCAGGATGGAGTGCACTGGCGTGGTCTTGACTCACTTTCCACCGCCCAGGTTCAAGTGATTCTCCAGCTAATTTTTGTGTTTTTAGTAGAGACAGGAGTTTCACCATGTTGGTCAGGCTGGTCTTCAACTCATGACCTCAAGTGGTCTGTCCCTTTAGCCTCCCAAAGCACTCAGATTACAGGCATGAGCCACTGTGCCCGGCCAAATTCAACCTTTATACCAATATTTTTTATTTATCTTTTTTTTTTTTTTTTTTTTTTTGAGACGGAGTCTCGCTCTGTCGCCCAGGCTGGAGTGCAGTGGCCGGATCTCAGCTCACTGCAAGCCCCGCCTCCTGGGTTCAAGCGATTCTTCTGCCTCAGCCTCCCAAGTAGTTAGGATTACAGGTGCCCGCCACCACACCTGACTAATTTTTGTATTTTTAGTGAAAACAGGGTTTCACCATGTTGGCCAGGCTGGTCTCAAACCCCTGACCTCAAGTGATCTGCCCCTTTGGCCTCCCAAAGTACTGGGATTACAGACATGAGACACAGCACCCAGCCTATACCAGTATTTTTAAAGCACCTACGTTCAAAAATTTAACACTGGGCAAAAGGGCAAATAAAGTTTGCCCCTGGCAAAGTTGAGAAACTGAGAAATATGTTAATTGGCATCTGGTCTTCCCAAAAAGGAAAAAAAAGAATAAACAACTTGTCAAACAAGCTGCTTACCATCACTGGGTCTTTTTACCTTTGACTGGGTGTTCTAGTTACAAAGAATGCTGCCTGAGGCAGAAAAAGTACAAATAAGACTCATCTGTTCTTCAACCTTAATATCTCCAGCCAGAAGTAACACGAGTTTATTACTGGGGACGAAAGAATTATAGAATCCTCAAACCTTCTAACTCCAAGGCAATCAGTATACAAATATAATCAGGTAGATTTATTTCTAAATAAATGAATCATATTTGTCATTCAGAGAAAAAAAGTATAATAAGGCTTAAGGATTTAAGATACTTAAAAAATAAATATAAAAATATAATCAAGCTGACCGGGCATGGTGGCTCATGCCTGTAATCTCAGCACATTGGGAAGCCGAGGCCGGTGGATCACCTGAGGTCAGGAATTCGAGACCAACCTGATCAATATGGTGAAACTCCATCTCTATTAAAAATACAAAAATTAGCCGGGCGTGGTGGCAGATGCCTATAGTCCCTGCTACTCAAGAGGCTGAGACAAGAGAATTGCTCGAACCCAGAAGGTGGAGGTTGCAATGAGCTGAGATTGTGCCACTGCATTCCAGCCTGGGCGACAGAGTGAGACTCTGTCTCAAAAAAAAAAAAAAAAATCAAGCTATTCAGAAAAAAAAAAAAAGCTCATTTGTTATCTGATTATTACCTGTAAAGCCAATGTAACCACTTGTCACCAAGAATAAAAACAAACTTGTCCATTTCCCTCTTAATAGAATACAAAATTCCAGTCAGAATTTTAGGCCAGGTGAGGTAGCTCACTCCTGTAATCCCAACACTTTGGGAGGCCAAGGCGGGAGGATGGCTTGAGCCCAGGAGTTTGAGACCAGCCTGGGGAACATAGCAAGACCCTAACTTTACAAAAACAATTTTAAAAATTAGCTGTGCATGGTGGCACACCCCCACAGTCCCAGTTACTCAGGAGGCTGAAGCAGAAGGATCACTTGAGCCCAGGAGATCAACAGCTGCAGTGAGTTATGATTGTGCCACTGCACACCAGCATGGGCAAAAGAGTGATACCTTGTCTCTGAAATAAATAAAAAAATAAATAATTTTTTTTTAAATGTAAGCACAATGTCTTTATCATATGTGAGAGGCTAAAGAATTACCAGTGAGGTCTTAAAGTAAGTTCTGATGCCCCAAAAATATACAACACTGATTTATTTTGTCTGGATAGGATTTTTTTTTCATTTTTATCTTTAAAAACTTGATCAGTACAGAGCAACCCTACAGTTCTATCCTATCATAGGGTGGACATTACAATGGGTTACTTCTTTGTAATGGAGGACAATAAATGTTAGAAATGGGAAAGGGTCAGGCGCGGTGGCTCACGCTTATAATCCCAGCACTTTGGGAGGCCGAGGCAGGAGGATCATTTGAATCCACAAGTTCAAAACCAGTCAGGGCAACAAAGTGGGACCCTGTCTCTACAAAAATAAAAATAAAAATTAGGTTGGGAGTGGTGGCTTATGTCTGTAATCTCAGCATTTTGGGAAGCCAAGGCGGGTGGATCACTGAGGTCAGGAGTTCGAGATCAGACTGGCCAACATAGTGAAACTCCATCTCTATTAAAAAATACAAAATGGGCTGGGCATGGTGGCTCACGCCTGTAATCCCAGCACTTTGGGAGGCCAAGATGGGTGGATCACGAGGTCAGAAGATCGAGACCATCCTGGCTAACAAGGTGAAACCCCGTCTCTACTAAAAATACAAAAAATTAGCCAAGTGTGATGGCATGCACCTGTAGTCCCAAATACTTGGGAGGCTAAGGCAGGAGAATCACTTGAACTCAGGAGGCAGAGGTTGCAATGAGCCAAAATCGTGCCACTGCACTCCAGTCTGGGCGACAGCAAGACTCCATCTAAAAAAAAATACATATATATATATATATATATTAGGTATGGTAGCATGCGCCTGTAATCCTAGCTACTTAGGAGGCTAAGGCAGGATAACTGCTTGGACCTGGGAGGTGGAAGTTGCAGTGAGCTGAGATCATACCACTGCACTCCAGCCTGGGTGACAGGGCAAGACTCTGTTTCAAAAAAAATAAGTAAATAAAATAAACAAATAATATAAACATTAGCCAGGTGTAGTAGCACGTGCAAGTCGTCGCAGCTACTTGGGAGGCTGAGGTGGGAGAATCCCTTGAGTCCAGGATGTCCTGGCTTCAGTGAGCTGTGATTGCACCACTACACTCTAGCCTGGGCAAGAAAAATAAATTAAATTCAAATTTAAAAAAAAAGTAAAGGGAAAGAAAGTTGCTAATAGCCATGATGATTTTCCTAAAGTAACTCATTTTCCTCCTACACATTTCTGAGGACCCCCCCACTCAGTTGTTCACCACCAAAACACAACTAGTCCTAAATAATTTCCCAACACCAACTCAGTGTTTGAGAGCTGCTACATTTTGAATCATTGTCAACATGACCAATTTAAATGCTACCCTCAAGTGATTTTAACTTGGTATACTGACTACAGTGAAAGTTAATTAAAGAATAAAATATACTTGTTTTATCAATAACCTTGGTTTGCAAGTCAGGTAAATCATCAAAGGAAAAAAAATCTTGTTTTTTTTTGAAGTTCTATTTCACTACTAATTCTGAATTACTACATAATGTAATTAAAAGCATGATTCCTCATGTGATCTGGTAAATTTGTTCTGGGGCTGCAACCTGCATTCTGAATCTCAACCACCCATTTCCTGTACATTCAATTAATCCCAAGTGGTCCTGTACATGAATGTGAATAGATAGTATAATCTATCATGACAACTGAAAAAAACAGCTGAAATACCTTCATTTATGAAAGACAATCTTTACAAATTAGCAACGAGATAAACTTTTGAAGGGATGACCCTTTGACGATCAAATACCATCTTTTAATCCCAGTTAAATTTGAGCAATTTCTTTTGGAAATGAGAAACACGGACTACAGTTTCTGTAAGTCTGTAGTCCATTCCAACATATTCAAAGAGAAGAAAGGTACAGTCGGACCTTTTCCAAATCAGGAATATAAAAGATAACTGGGTAGGACAGGGAAATCTAAAATAATCTACTAGCATATAACTCACAAAGGAAACTTCAGTGTCACATTTCCTTGATACAAAACATGAGTTAGAGAGAACAAAACTCATTGCTGTTTCCAAGTAAAGACAGAGGCAGGAACAAATGTTCTAGATGATTAAACTGACCAGCAAAAGAAGTAGAAAAAGTTTCCAAAATTTTCAGAGGCCATCGTGTTTTCCAAGATCTCCAAATATTCATTTAATCAATCTCCTAATTTTTAAAACATAATATATAAATATAAATAAAAGTAGATAGACACATAGATATAAAAGTAGTGTGGTATTTATGGGGGGAAGAGACAACCTTCCTAGTTAATAATCTGATTGAAAGTTCTGTGAGAGTATTCAGCCTCTTGAAAGCAGCTGGGAGAGCATGCACCAGAGCAGCTGACTCTCTGCAGATTGCCTGTACTTTTCCAGAGGGAAGTAAGCTAATTCCTTGTGGATCAAGTCCGTAGAAAACATAGGCCTATCATTCTGGTCTTGCTCTGAGGTTTGACACAAGAATCTAAAAAGTTTCAGATAGCTTAAGCAAAAACAGACCATTTCTTAAAAGATGATTTCATATCAATGGAAGTTCACTGAGGAAGTACACATAAGAGTACTCAAATACAACTCCTTATTCAGCAACTCAATACCTTACGGAGACGCACATTTCCTCAACTATTATGAGAACCTTATTTAGTTGGCAGGGAGCAATAAATAATAAACAAGAGACTACACACATACTACCTAGCATTTGACTAATATCATATCACAAAATTTAACCTGGAGTACTAATATTATGAAAGAAAGCAAAAATTCACTTTGTGGTCACCACCAAGTCTTAAACTTATTTGAAGGAGCTTCACAGGAATTTTCATTTTGAAGGGAGATATTAAGTGTAAACTTTAGTACCACATTAATTCCCCGTCTTCAGTCCCCTCAGCTCCAACATGCTGTATGCCAAAATAAAAGATTTAAATTAAAAGAAACATCTTTGGCCGGGTGCAGTGGCTCATGCCTGTAATACTTTGGGAGGCCGAGGTGGGTGAATCATGAGGTCAGGAGTTCAAGACCAGTCTGGCCAGCATGGTGAAACCCGATCTCTGCTAAAAATACAAAAAATCAGCCAGGCATGGTGGTGCACACCTGTAATCTCAGTTACTCAGGAGGCTAAGGCAGGAGAATTGCTTGAACCTGGGAGGCTAAGGTTGCAGTGAGCCGAGATAGTGCCACTGCTCTCCAGCCTGGGCGACAGAGCAAGACTCCGTCTAAAAAAAAAAAAAAAAAGGCAGCATCTCCAAATCAGAGGAACAGACTTGGAACTTGGAGGAAAGTACAGCTAGAATAGAACAGGCCTGTAGCACACAAGGATGACAGTTATCAACTGTAAATACAACAGTAAGTATAGTCATTTAAAACATAAGAGAGAGAGAGGATAACTGAGAAGCCGGATTCGATCGTGAAATAAAATACATACACAAGTTAAAGACAACCAGCTCCTCACCAGCTGTTCCCAGTTCTGGGTGTCAGAGCTTAGTTGTTCTTAGTTCCCTTCTTTATATAGTACAAGACAGTCCAAAAGACTAGATGCTCTGAAATTATTCTAATTCTAATAGTGATTTTCCTCTTTCACCTGGGAAAAGTTATTCAACCTCTTCTGGTAAATAATTATATAAAACTAAATTCACAGTAAGTTCTGGGTATTAATGTACACACAGCTATATTCTGAGCTCATAAAGAGAAAAAAATCCAAACTTCTTGGGATTACATTCAAAGTCATCTTTTTTAAATCTTACTGCAACCTTCCTTTCCAGTTTCTATTACCACAAATGTCTACAGACAAACAGCAACTTCAAGCCCCTTGCTAGCCTAAGAGCTGTTCACATTTTCCCCTCTTTGGTCACAGTTTTCCTCAACCTATAAAATCCTTGCCCCTTCTCTGAAGTTTTATTTGTTCTTCAATCAAGTTTAAAAGCCTTATGTGAGCGGTCTCCCTGCCAGTCTTCTCAGGCATATTCACTCCTTCCTCTATACTACGATTGTGCATTTTCATTTATCTCTATCACTTCGTCTAGCTTTACACACAGTAAATTGTTTACCTTCCCTACTGCAGTGTAAGCTTCTCAAAGGCAGGGATGCAGAGACCCTGGGACTCATACAAGCCAAGCAGTACTTTATATACAGTGTGTGCTTACTTGTGGAACCAGACTGAGTACGAAGTAATATTTAGCAGGCCGATATCAGGAAAAGTGATGCTCTAAATTACTGTTTTTCAGACAGTGGATCACAACCTAATGAGTTGTGAAATTAATATACCAGGCCACTACCAGCACTCAAAAAAACAAACAAACAAACTCAAAATACGAACAAACTAAAAAATACCAGAGTGGGCCTGGCACGGTGGCTCACACCTGTAATCCCAGCACTTTGGGAGGCCAAGGCAAGTGGATCACTTCAGCCCAGGAATCTCAGACCAGCCTGGGCAACATGGTGAAACCCTGTTTCTACAAAAAATACAAAAAATTAGCTGGGCATGGTGGCATGTGCCTATGGTCCCAGTTTTCTGGGAAGCTAAGGTGGGAGGAAAAAAGAAACCAAAAAAAAAAACTGTATTTACTGGTATCATGCACTCTGGTGTTTGGTTTTGGTTTAGAGACAGGGTCTCACTGTCTCCCAGGCTTGAGTTCAGTGATGTGATCATTGCTCATTGCAGCCTCAACATGCCAGGCTCAAGCAATCCTCCCACCTCAGCCTCCTGAGAAGCTGGGACTATAGGCACATGTCACCACATGTGGCTAACTTTTGTATTTTTGGCAAAGATGAGGTTTCACCATGTTGCCCAGGCCAGTTTCAAACTCCTGAGCTCAAGTGATCTGCCCACCTCGGCTTCCCAAAATGCTGGGATTACAGGCGTGAGCCACCGTGCCTGGTCAGTAAATATAATTTTTGTGAAGCTTATTTCAGGTGTGTTTTTTTGGTTTTTTGATGGTTTTTTTTTTTTGCATATATATTGGGCTGTAATGTAAAATGTATCTCTTACTATGAGTTGCAATGTTTTAAAAGATATTTTAAAACTGCCTAAAATTTTTTTCCAAATGTGGGCTGAACTGTACCAACCCATCCATGGGCTCTTACTGGATTGCCCAAGAAACACAGAAAACACCTATATTATAGCTGAGGTGGAAGAAAAGAATGAACTTAACTGGCTCTAACCTAAACTACCACAATATCCTTTTGTCAGCAATGCCATCATCTAATGAATGAACTTGCCACAGATTATGCTCAAAAAGCACTTTCCAGTGATCATAAATTGTTAAGTGTCTGCTTGTCAATTAAGTCTCTTTGCTTATCTACAAGGTCATAAGAATTATTCCCAATGGGACTTATCTTGAAAAATAATTATCCTTGAGAGTATGGTAACAGGTCCTCATCTGAAATAAACTGGTCAGTGGTGGATGGAAAGAGAACTGTTCTTCACAATAATTTAAAAGACCCAGACAAATCGTTACGCTACTAATAAAATATATTTTTCTGGTTACAGCAATCTGTGGAAGTGATTTCTGAGGGGAAGGTAATGCTATTTTCAAATTCAGTTTTATTTGTTTGCAACCTCAACTACCTGTGAAATTAAAAGGAATTTAAAAATGATTGTTCTGCTGTCTTCACTGATAACCAACAGGGTAAAGATAGCAAAAATAAAGGCAAAGAATGCCTGCTTTAGTCCCCTGTCTCCCTTCCAATTTAACAATGGGTAATAGTGGGTAAATAAAGATATAAAATAGTTACAGTTCACAATAGTAGAACCAAAGTTCAACCGCTATTGAAGTTTATATGAATGTAACTGAATTCTAAGTTATTAGCAAGGTGCTCAAGCCTGTAATGCCAGCAGTTTAGGAGGCCAAAGTGGGCAGATCACTTGAGGCCAGGAGTTCAAGACCACACTGGGCAAAATGGCGACCCCATCTCTACAAAAAAAAAAAAGTACAAAAAAATTAGCTAGGTGTGGTAGTGCATGCCTGCAGTCCCAGCTACTCGGAAGGCTGAGGTGGGAGGATCACTTGAGCCCAGAATTCAAGTACAGCCTGGGCAACATAGTGAGACTCCTATCTCTTTAAAAGAAAAAAAAAAAAGCTGTAAAAAGAGAGAAAATAGTCAAGATCTAGAATCCAAAGATCTGGATTTAATTCTGGTTGCCATTCATTGGTACAACACTCAGTTTCCATTTCCTCTCTTATAAAATAGGGATAATACTCATATATTCATTTGGCAAGTATTTATTTTTTTGTTTTTTTTTTTTTTTTTACTTTTTTTTTTTTGAGACGGAGTCTCGCTCTGTCGCCCAGGCTGGAGTGCAGTGGCACGATCTTGGCTCACTGCAAGCTCCACCTCCCAGGTTCACGCCATTCTCCTGCCTCAGCCTCCCAAGAAGCTGGGACTACAGGTGCCCACCACCACACCCGGCTACTTTTTTTGTATTTTTAGTAGAGACAGGGTTTCACCGTGTTCGCCAGGATGGTCTCGATCTCCTGACCTCATGATCCACCTGCCTCAGCCTCCCAAAGTGCTGGGATTACAGGCGTGAGCCACCGCGCCCGGCCTTGGCAAATATTTATTGAAGAATACTTTCTGTGTGCCACCAGACATTTGGCTAGGGATACAACAAATACATAGTATTTGATGTTGTCCCTGCCCTTGATGAGCTTATAATCTTTCTACCTCACAGGGCTGTGTGAAGATCAGAGGTAAAAACACTACAAACTGGCTGGGTGCGGTGGCTCATGCCTGTAATCCCAGCACTTTGGGAGGCGGAGGTGGGCTGATCACCTGAGGTCGGGAGTTCAAGACCAGCCTGGCCTGACCAACATGGGGAAACCCCATCTCTACTAAAAATACAAAAATTTCATGGGTGTGGTGGCACATGCCTGTAATCCAAGCTACTTGGGAGGCTGAGGCAAGGGAATCTCTTGAACCCGGGAGGCGAAGGTTGCAGTGAGCCGAGACTGTGCCACTGCATTCCAGCCTGGGCAACAAGAGTGAAACTCTGTCTCTAAATAAATAAATAAATAAAACTACAAACTATAACACACTATACACACTGCAAAGCAGTAAAATGACTATTATAACTATTAATATTAACTTGCTCTACCTCTTAACCATCCATCTTTATTTCAAGAGCTTAGCAAGATCCAATAAATAAAGTATAGATGATCAGACAGAAAGTATTAAACTGATTTTCCACTTAGGTTGGAATTTGAGAGCCGAACAATTCACTATTTGTTGGTATAGCCTTAGCTCATTACTCTCAATATCATCATGAAAATAAAATGAACTGATTATCCAAGGCCTACAACCTACTGCATCACCCTGGGCATGTAACTGGGTATGTGGGTTGCATTACCCATACCTGGCAAAGGAGTAAAAAAATAAAGATTTCTAGGCCCTATGAAAGATCTACTGAACCATAACCCTTAAAAGGTGAGCCTGAGAATCTGTACTTTTGATAAGCACACCCAAGTGCTTCTTATATACCCTAAAGCCTGAGAACCGCTGCCATAAAAATTTCCTTTGATCAATAACCATGATTTGGTTATTTCAAACATTACCAAAATCTACCTAGAAAGTATCAGCGAAATAGAATTCAGTTACAATTGAGACAGCAGCTCTTGAGACAGTACTTAGTCTGTTACATGACTCACACTTAACTCATAAAAATACTTCTTGTGGCACCAGTCTCTTTATTCATTTTCAGACTCTCACATAAAATGAAGTTAAAAAACTGACTTTCAAAAAACAAATTGATATACACAGTTTTAATTTATCGTATGACTTTAATGAGGGAAAGCTGATGGGTCTATTATCTGGTGGCTATCAAGGAGGAAAGCATATACACTGACTAGCAGAAATATATCATGATTCTGAATGCTTGCAAGCCAATCTTAGTGGTCCATGCTTAAACTAATCCCTCAAAAATACAGACAGTTTTATATCTATATCCACTGCACATGAAAACCTTCCAGCAGCATCTCTCAAGAAATCAATCAAGAGTCCTTGGAACTACTTTAACCTTAAGAAAATTAACCTGAAGTCAAATGTTACTTCACATACTATATAATTAGTGCAAAGACATATTTATTTTGGTTCTGTTTGTTGAAAGCATTCTTTACTCATTAGCCTCCAGGTACATACACATCAAAGGGAAAATACTCAGTATATGTTACACTGGGAAAAATTACAAGGTGGAAACCAGCATTGCTAGTCAAAAAAACTTTCCATCTGCAGTAAAATTTAGAGCCCAGAGGGCTTGTTCATACTGCAGTACTAAGCTCTGTTAGAATCTAGACGTCTAGTTTTGAAAGGAGAAAGGGCAAACTGAACCATATGGGTTCCAATTTAGTTTCAGGACTAAAGATTAGGACAGCCTTGGTAAGCCTTTCTTTGTGTTTAAAAGAAACACAAAGAAACTGATGCTCTTACTTGTGTCCAAGTTTGTATGCCCTTAAAAGTTACTCTGTTCTTTCACATCTCTGTCAGTTGTCCAAACAAGTGAATTATAAAAACAATTTATAAACATAATAGAAGAATCTAAAATAGGGAAAAGTCTTAAATACCAATTACCAAGGTCCAAACGTTCACCTACGACTTGATATAAACTATATCCACACAATGATAATCCACCTATCCCTAATTCTGACCCCACCTGGCTCTTAATCAACATGCAAAGCTTTCCTGGGACAATAGAGGTAAACTTTAAGAACTTGGAGGACAGACAACAGCTCTAAGGAGTACTGCCTAAAAAAATGCTTTAGGAAAATTAGCATCCATCTAACCAAGATCAAGACAAGTAGCAGGCACAGATATCCCTCAAGAACCACATCTATTGCATTGCTGATTTCCCCTCACTTGAAACCCTAAAGAGAAGGCACAGACTATCGAAGAAAGGAAGAAAAGAGAAAGACACTGTATAGTTGAGGTCTCACAGAATGTACCACTAGCTTGGCTTTGGGCTGTAATTATCATTACTTCCCCTATAGTACCAAAGAAGGTTCAGATAATTTGGAAATCAAAATACATATAGTTGGAAGGGTGAGAAACCAATGCCAGGAAGATTGCTGATTACCACAACCTTCCAGAGAGGTCTTCTAGGCAGAGTATTCTTTTCCCCTGCCCACTAAAAGCAACAAAGTTCTCTACTTACCACAAAGGATGTGCCAAAAAGCAATGTTTTTTCTCTAGAAGGCAAAGATTTCCCAGCTTCCTAATCTGGAACTTGAGCCTAAGGCAAGTCCTTCTACCTTTCCTAGGGGATCATCTGAGGTCTCCTTTACAGTTTACATCTAGGCTCTTGGGCAGAAGCCACAATAAAGGCAAGAAGTCGCTAACTATGCATGTTGGGATGTGTGTATCTGCAAAGATAAATCATGTTAACTATAGTCTGCTACAGAATTACTCTTTTTGGTTTAGTTCCTTTAGATCCTGTGAAGAGTAAATAATTTAGAACTTTATCATAAATTCGTAATTGTAAATGCTTTAGTTTTAAATTTAAAAATAAGAAGCTGAGTCCAAAGTTAGCTTCCAAAGGGAAAGGAAAATGACAATTCCAAGACCTTCTATTGGAAGAAAACATCAGCCACAAATTTTGAGTTATCTATAAAGAAAATAATTAAGTGCCCAAGTATAAGAAATCTGAAAGTCATTACTGTAATCCCAGCACTTTGGGAGGCCGAGGCGGGCGGATCACCTGAGGTCAGGAGTTTGAGACCAGCCTGGCCAACATGGTGAAACCCTGTCTCTACTAAAAATACAAAATTAGCTGGGCGTGATGGCACATGCCTGTAATCCCAGCTATTCAGGAGGCTGAGGAGGGAGAATAGCTTGAACCTGGGAGGCGGAAGTTGCAGTGAGCCGAGATCGCGCCACTGCACTCCAGCCTGGGCGATGATCGAAACTCCATCTCAAAAAAAAAAAAAAAGTGTATATATATATATATATATATAGTCAGAGAATACTAGGAATACTAGGAAACAGTACATAGGACATTAATGAAACAGGAAAGCATCTATTTACAGAAGAACAGAAGAAAGGTATATTGCCTCCAAACACTGGCCTAGGTGAGCAACTATTTTTTTTTTTCAATCAGCTCTCCCAGTTTAAAACCAACTATTTCTTGAGGTAGAAGAGATGAGGAAACAGAATGAGTGGACACCATAGAGTAAGAATGTCAAGGATAAGGGTAGATGGCACGAGATGAGTAAGAAGGAATGGACTTCTCTATAAGGCAGATTTTCAAAAGACTATCCCCTTTGCAAACCTACTGTTTTACAAGAGGTAACTGAAGGTTGTGGAAATTACAATTAAAATAAAATTTATAAAAAAATGAGAATGATTTCACGTGGGCAAATCGAAACATGGAGGGAGAGAGTAAAAGTGTAAAAAAGGAATGCACAACATATATTCAGTGAGAAGAAACACAGCACTGAAGACTGCTGAGGTGCACGGAGACAATGCGAGCACACACCGCCTGCAAGTCAACCAGCAATCACTATCCGAATTTCAATACAAAGTACAAAAACACAAATGTAACACCTAGATTAGAGTAGTGGAGGAGGTGTGCACAGAGATTGCAAGACAAGGCAGCATCCCGCAAGAGCATGAAGGGATGTGGTGGGGAAGGCGTATGAAGGGGGAGGGACTGCAGCAGGGGAGAGAGGGTGGGCTGCAGCAGCAGAAGGCGCCTTAAAAAAACAGAAGAAAGGAAAAGCAGCCTAGGGGAGAGAAAGACTAGGACAAAGTCAAGTGTGGGATCACAGTAGGACAGAGTAGAAGAGGCAGCAGAGACGGGCATGCCCTAAAAAAGCAGAGCGGTCAAAGACCCAAAAAGGGCTTGAAGTAGTTTGGGAGGAGGAGGAGTGACAAGGGGTCTACCATAAACCTGACTAGAAGGAGGCATGAGTATAGAGCAGGAGTAAAGGCAGGAGGCCAGGGCAGAGATGCTCTCAGAGGGGTGTGCTGATGGAGACACTAGATTCCAAATTAGGGTGTGATACGAGAAACTACAGTGTCAAATCCCACGCCCCCTACCCCAAAGGCATGCAAGGGTCAGAAAGCAAGGTAAACTCTTGGAGTAGAAATACAAAAACATGGGGAGGAAAGGGGCACACGGTGGGATGGAAAAATTTAGGGGCAGCTTAACCATGAGGAGAAGGTAACTAAGGAAAGAAAAAGGAGTGGAGCGGGGAGGGATGCTGTTTCCGGAGGAAAAGTAGGAGCAGACCAGAGTTCCTGCCTACTTGGTCTGGAGGGCAGAAGGGGCAGTCCACGGGGACGGGGACGGAGGGGAGTGGTGGAGAACGAAATTGCGATGCTGAAGATGAGAACTTGGGGAGGACACGGTACTGGCTGGATCAGAAAACGAAACGCCGTCAGTAAGGAGCAGATGAGGTTCCTTCTGAGCAAGACGAGGGGGAGTGAGGAGCAGAATGCAGCACGCCAAACGGGAAGGCAAAGGGGCGGAGAAGAGCCCAGAGTAATCGGGGCACAGGGTAGAGCACTGGGGGCGCAAGGGCATCAGCTGGAGACGACGGGGTGGGAGACGGGCGTCGCAGAAGCCCCGGGTCGGGTGGGGGGAGGGCAGCCCACAAGGAGGGGCCCGGCTGCGGAGGCCTGAGGGGCCGGGGTCGCGAGGCCGGCTCGGAGCTCGGGGGAGGTGCGGCCTGGGGGTGACAAGGGTAGCGGGGAGTGCAGGGGCAGGAGGAGGGGCGCGGGGAGGGTGGGGCGGCGGGCACCCCCGATACTCACACCTCCAGGATGCGGTCCCCCTTGCGCACCCCGGCCCGATCGGCCGCCCCCCCGGGCAGCACGGCGCTCACATGCTGCAGCGGCGCGTACAGCTCCCCGTTGATGCTCCGCAGTTGCCCGCCCTCGCTCACTTGGCCCCGCACGTTGAAGCCGTAGCCGGACTCGGACTTGACGATGCGCACGACCCGCGGGCCGCCGCCTCCCCCGCCGCCGTTCCCGGCGCAGTGGAGCCCAGACCCCCCGCCGCCGCCGCCACCTCCGTTCCTGTGAGGGGCTGAGGGGTGAATCCCTTCCCCGTCCTCGTCCGCCATCTTGCGAGCAGGCGAACCGTACCCCCGCCCCCTACGCCTCCAAGGCCTCGCGGCGCGTGCTCGCGCTGCCCGGCAGCCGCACGACCCCCGACGCGCGCGCCCGATCCGCCGGCCGCGGGACCGACTCGGCCAACGAGCTGCTGGTGGTGGGTGAAGAGGAGGCAGGGGGCGGGGGAAAAGCGGACAATTGGGCACCGTGGGGCCTCCTGGGAGATGTAGTTTATGGGCGGCGGGGGCGGGGAGCGGTCTGGGCCCGGGCCTGAGCCGAGGTTATAAGACGCAGTTCGGAGGCAAGGCCTGCCGGGAGTTGTAGTTTATCTTTTATGCTGGGTTAGGAGTTTGATCTGTTGGGTGAGGAGAGTATAACCCAGCACCGAGCGTGGTAAAATGATTCAGTTCTTGATGCAGACCAAGTTTCCCCCCCCTTTCATTTCATAACCTCTAAAAAACAATAATGTTAGAATAACTTAACGTTTATGATTCAACAGAGTCTTAAATTATATCAAATCATTTTTTTGCACAGTAACTTATATGTTGACCAGGGCCCAACGACCTGTAAGGCAACCTGATCACGATTAGCTTCCGTATTTTACGTTATTAGGAAACAAAGAGTGCTAAGAGTCATCCAGCTACTAAGTATCCGGAACTAAGGCCCAGTTATTGTGCAACTTTCTTGTCCTGTATTGCAACTATAGTCATGTGCCACATAAGGACATTTTGGTCTACAATGGACTGCACACACTAGGGAGGCCCCCTAAGATGATAATGGAGCTGAAAAATGTCTATCACCTAGTGATACAGTAGCCACCATAAGGTCATAGCACAACACATTACTCACATGTTTGGGGTGATGCTGGTGTTAACAAACCTGCACTGCCAGTCATATGAAAGTATAGCACATATGATTATGTACAGTACATAATACTTGATAATGGTAAGAACTATGTTACTAGTTTATGAATTCACTATAGTTTTTATCACTATTTTAGGGTGTACTCCTGCTTGTTTTTAAGTTAACTGTAAAGCGGCCTCAGGCACATCCTTCAGAATGTATTCTAAGTATTCCAAGTATTGTGGGTTTTTTTCCATGTATTCCAAGTATTGTGTTTTTGTTTTTGTTTTGTTTTGTTTTGTTTTTTGTTTTTAAGATGGAGTTTCACTCTTATCGCCCAGGCTGGAATGCAATGGCACGATCTCGGCTCACTGCAACCTCTGCCTCCCGGGTTCAAGTGATTCTCCTGCCTCAGCCTCCCAAGTAGCTGGGATTACAGGCGTGCGCCACCATGCCTGGCTAGGTTTTTTTGTAGTTTTAGTAGACACAGGGTTTCACCATGTTGGCCAAGCTGGTCTCGACTCCTGACCTCAGGTGATCTGCCCACTTCAGCCTCCCAAAGTGCTGGGATTACAGGTGTGAGCCACCGTGCCTAGCCCCAATTATTGTTACCATCAGATGACAGCTTTGTGCATGTTATTACCCATGAAGACCTTCCAGTGAGACGAGATGGAGGTGGAAGACAGTGAAATTGATGATCCAGATCTGGTGTAGGCATGGGCTATGTTTGTGTCTTCATTTTTAACCCCCAAAAAAGTTTAAAACATAAAGCAAAAAATTGTCTAAATAGAAAAAAGCCTTTGGAATAAAGATATAAAGAAAGAAAATATTTTGTACATCTGTACAATGTGCTTGTGTTTTAAGCTAACTGTTATTACAAAAGAGTCCCCCCAAATTTTTAATGGCTGGGTGTGGTGGCTCATGCCTGTAATACCAGCACTTTGGCAGACCAAGGTGGGAGGATTCCTTGAGCCCAGGAGTTCAAGACCAAACTGGGCAACAGAGTGAGACCCCGTCTCAACAAACAATAAAAAATTAGCTGGTGGCTGGGCGCAGTGGCTCACACTTGTAACCCTAACACTTTGGGAGGCCAAGGTGGGTGGATCATGTGAGGTCAGGAGTTCAAGACCAGCCTGGCCAACATGGTGAAATCCTGTCTGTACTAAAACTACAAAAAATTAGCCGAGTGTGGTGGCAGGCACCTGCAATCCCAGCTACTTGGGAGGCTGAGGCAGGGGAATGGCTTGAACCCAGGAGGCAGAGGTTGCAGTGAGCCAAGATTTCACCGTTGCATTCCAGCCTGGGTGACAGAGCGAAACTCTATCTAAAAAAAAAAAAAAAAAAAAACTAGCTGGGCATGATGGCACATGCCTGTAGTCCCAGCTACGTGGGAGGTTTAGGTGAGAGGATTGCTTGAGCCCAGGAGGTCAAGGCTGCAGAGAGCTGAGATCGCACCACTGCACTCCAGCCTGAGCATCAGAGTGAGATCCTGTCTCAAAAAAAAAAAAAAAAAAAAAAAGAGATCTCACAAAATATGGGGTGAGGACTCAAAGTCATTATAATTAGAACATAAAAATGTGACCTTATTTTACAACCAAGCTAATGAAGAAGGATCTTGATTAGTTACACAATAAAGTTGGAATAAGAGTTTTATTCCAAAACGATAGTGGCATTTGGATTGAACATGAATCATTTGGTTTGAACTGAGCACTGGATGGGGAAAGCAAGGCATCAGAGAAAGGAAAAAGAAGGGAGCCTCTCCTAAAAGAGTTATTTTTTCATTGGTTTATTAGATGAAAATATACTGAATGCCTACTCTGTTCTAGACTCTGTAATGGTAGCTAGTGGTGCAGAGATAAATACAATAATATCTACAAACTCCCTGAAAGGCAATAGGACATGGTCAAACTTACAAATACACATATTCCTCAATCTGGAGGCGGTTCCACCTCTAGGAGTTCATTCTACCATTACACTTGCACATATGTGAAGTGATGTTTTTATCAAGTTAAGTCATTGCAGTATTATTTGTATTCACAAAAGACTGAAAACACCCTAATGTTTATTCGTTAAATCATAACATATCCACAATGGAAAACTGAATTAGTGTAAACACAGAATAAGGAAGCTCTGTATGCACTTACATGGAATGATCATATCATCAATACTATATATGATTCAGTGAAAACAAAGTGCAGCACAATCTATACAACATGATACCATTTGTATATAAAATAGGAACCATGGGCCAGGTATGGTGGCTCACGCCTGTAATTCCAGCACTTTGGGAGGCCAAGGTGGGTGGATCAGGGTCAGGAGTTTGAGACCAGACTGGCCAACATGGCGAAACCCCATCTCTACTAAAAATACAAAAATTAGCCGGGCATGGTGGCACACACCTGTAGTCCCAGCTACTCAGGAGGCTGAGGCAGAAGAATCGCTTGAACCCAGGAGGCAGAGCTTGCAGTGAGCCGAGATTGTGCCACTGCACTCCAGCCTGGGCGACAGAGAGAGACTCCGTCTCAAAAACAAACAAAACAAAACAAATACAAAAATTAGCCGGGCATGGTGGCAGGGCCTGTAGTCATCAGGAGGCTGAGGCAGTAGAATCACTTGAACCCAGGTGGCAGAGGTTGCAGTGAGCCGAGATCGTGCCACTGCACTCCAGCCTGGCAACAGAACGAGACTCTGTCTAAAAAAATAATGATAATAAAATAAAATAAAATAAAAGGGAACCATATATATTTTTATATCTCTAGAAGTATTCACAAGAAATTGATAACACTGATTGCTGCTGGGGAGGGAGACGGGATAGCTAGGGTGTCCGAGGTGGGGACAAGGGTAGGAGAGAGACTTTTCACTTTATACCTTTACGTAACTTCCGAATTTTCAGTCAGATGAATATGTTGCCTATTCAGAAAATAAATTTAAAAATATTTAGAAAGGATTAGATTGGAAGAAAAGGTGATCAGAGCATCAAAATAACAAAAGAATAAGACACCATTACTGCTGGTGAGAATTCGCAATCTAGCAGGAGAGAAAACAAAAGAAAAAACCATTGCAATAAAGCGTGATGAGAGCTGTGATGAGAGTCCTGCACAAGCTGCTAGGAGTGCACATCGGAGGGACTTCCACGTATCCAGAGGGAGGAGTTAGGGAAGATGACTCACGAAATGGGAGAGCTGAGCTAAGTGATTACACATGAGAAGAGTTAGCAATTGCGGCAGAGAAGGATAGTGGTGGAAGGGCATTTCTGACAAAGGAAACAGCATATTCAAACATACAGAGATTTGAAAGAACACAGTACCATGTGAGACCACATAGTTCAGTAGGACTAGGGCAGAGGAGACAGGAAGTGGACAGGGGAGGTGGGCAAGAGTCAGATCCGGGAGGGCTAAAAATATCGAATATCAGCCGGGTGTGGTGGCTCACACCTGTAATTCTAGCACTTTGGGAGGCCAAGGCAGGCGGATCACGAGGTCAAGAGATCGAGACCATCCTGGCTAACATGGTGAAACCCCGTCTCTACTAAAAATACAAAAAATAAAAATAAATAAAAATAATTAGCCCGGCATGGTGGCAGGCACCTGTAGTCCCAGCTACTTGGGAGGCTGAGGCAGGTGAATGGCTTGAACCCAGGAGGCGGAGCTTGCAGTGTGCCAAGATTGCGCTACTGCAGTCCCGCCTGGGCGACAGAACAAGACTCCGTCTGGGAAAAAAAAAAAAATCGAATATCATGCCCAGGAGTTTGAATTTCATTCCTTAGTAGTGAAGGGCCTCTGATTGCTTTTAAGCAGAGCACAGGCATTCACAAATCTGTGCTTCAAAAAGTTCATGCTGCAGGATGTGTGGAGAATGAATTCAGATAGAAAGATCAGTTATGAAGCATTTGCAGTAATTCTGGTGGGAATTAATGAGGTGCCAACGAGGGCAGTAGTGGTGGGAATACAAGGAGGGGCATGCACAGGAGAGAAAGCACTTGGTGACCACTAGGATCTCGGGTGCGAAGGTAGGGGAGGAAGGAATGACATAAGATTTCTGATGTGGTGGTGTGATTCCCCAAGACGTGGCATAAAAAGGAAGAGGAAGAGGTTTGCAAGGACGATGAATTCAATTTGCTTAAATTTGTTTGATTCGAACAAGAAGATTAGTTTAATTTGGGGCCTGTGGGAGAGCCAAGAGGAATTGTCCAACAACTGGTTGAACACATGAGTGTGGGCCTGGGGAAAGGAGTCTGGGCCAGAACTTAGATTTAGGAGCCATCAGCCCTGGGTGGTGGTAGATGAGGACCCCAAAACATATTGTGCAGTCAGATAAGAGGAGTGCCAAGTCCAGAACTCGGAGAATCTTCTCCCACAGTCACCCCATTTAGGAGACTCAAAGAGGGAGAGCATCCAGTGATAGAGGAGCCAGGGGGCTGGGGGACCCAGAGAGAGTGGGAGTCAATGATGCTGCTTTCAGAAATGAGATCTGGACCATTTACAGAGCAATTTGCATCCAAGAGCTTATTTCGTTCTCACAATAACAAAGTCAATCGAAGTGGTCATAAGAAGCTAGGCTCAGATAACCAGCAGTTCCTAGTCACACTGCTAGTTAATACTGGACCTGAACCTTGAACCCAAATTTTCTGACACCAAGCCAGGACATTCTCCTTTCCCTACCCAGCTTCCCTTTGGTTCAATAAGAAAAGGTTCCTCCTACCCCTTGTGATCTGCAAAGTCGTCAGGCTTCTGTTACCTTTTTGTGTAGGAATGACTTAGGTGAGAATCCCACCTCCATACTTTTGCTCATGGAGTTCTTTGGCCCTAGATGTTCTGCCTCTTTATTTCCCTTTGCTGAACTAAATTCTACTCTTCCTTTAAGACCTGGCTGAAGTCCTTCCAAAGAGCCTCCCCCCAGGGAGTCCAGTTCACTCTGACATCCCTCTTTTCTAAATTCTTGAGGCAAATATACCTTCAGGTGACCCCCTCCGTGAGTCATGCTCTTGTGTAATCCCTTCCTCTTGAGTGTGGGTAGAACCTGTGTGCTTCTAGGCAATAGAATATGGCAAAGGTGAGGATGTGTCACTCCCATGATTATATGACATTATGTAACACTTCCTAGCAGACTAGAGCAGGAGACTCGTGCCTGCCTTGAGGAAGCAAGCTGCCATGTTGTGAAGTGCCTGTGGAGAGGGCCACATGGCAGGGAACTGCAGGGCCCTCTCTAGGTGTTCAGTGTGGCTCTGGGCTGACAGCAAGAAACTGGGTTCCCCGGTCATACACCCTCGAGAAATTCTCCCAGCAACCACCTGAACTTGGAAGAGGATCCTGGGCTCCACAAAGAAACACAGCCCAGCCAGCACCTTGATTGCAGTCTTGCGATGCTGTGAGCCGAGGACCCAGTTAAGCCCAGCCCAGACTCCGGACACCAATAGAAACTGTGAGATAGTATATACTTGTTGCTTTAAGCTGCTAACTTTGTGGTGCTGTGTTACACAGCAATGGGTAATTTAATTTAACTGTATTTAGGTCAGTACCACTCTAATTTTTTTTCTTTTTCTTTTTTTTAGAAACAGAGTCGCCGGGCATGGTGGCTCATGCCTGTAATCCCAGCACTTTGGGAGGCCGAGGCGGGCACATCACTTGAGGTCAGGCATTCAAGACCAGCCCGGCCAACATGGTGAAACCCTGTCTCTACCAAAAATACAAAAATTAGCCAGGCATGGTGGCATGGTAGCTGTAATCCTAACTACCACCTATAATCCTAGCTACCACCTATAATCCTAGCTACTCAGGAGGCTGAGGCAAGAGAACTGCTTGAACCTGGGAGGCAGAGGTTACAGTGAGCCAAGATCATGCCACTGCACTCCAGCCTGGGCAACAGAGTGAGACTCCGTACCCCCCCCCAAAAATGCATAAATAAACAGAGTCTTACTCTGTCACCCAGGCTGCAGTGCTCAGTTTAGACCATAACAATTTAATATCAGTTTAACTTTATTTTTCCAATCTGAACATAAGCTTCTTGAAACAAGGAACTGGTCATACATGACTTGTACCCTGACAATGTATGAGAATGAGAAGTACAGAGGAGCTGAACAAGTGTTTCTAGAATGTGAGTCCAGGAAAGGACAAAAAGTGGCTAATACGGCTATGTTGGGGATCAAATCAGCGGTAAGTAGAAAATGCCTAGCAGAATGCTTAGCACATCACTTTTTTATTTTTATCTTTTTTTTGAGACAGAGTCTTACTTTGGTCGCCCAGGCTGGAGAACAGTGGTGGGTGCAATCTCGACTCACTGCAACCTCCGCCTCCCGGGTTCAAGCCAATCTCCTGCCTCAGCCTCCCAAGCAGCTGGGATTACCAGGTGTGCACCACCACACTGGGCTAATTTTTGTATTTTTAGTAGAGAAGGTGTTTCACTGTGTTGGCCAGGGTGGTCTCAAACTCCTGACCTCAGGTGATCTGCCCATCTCCACCTCCCAAAGCACTGGGATTACAGGCATGAGCCATTACGCCCAGCTGCTTTTAATTCTAACAAATATCAAATCTAGGCCGGGCGCGGTGGCTCAAGCCTGTAATCCCAGCACTTTGGGAGGTCGAGACGGGCGGATCACGAGGTCAGGAGATTGAGACCATCCTGGTTAACACGGTGAAACCCCGTCTCTACTAAAAAATACAAAAAACTAGCCGGGCGAGGTGGCGGGCGCCTGTAGTCCCAGCTACTCGGGAGGCTGAGGCAGGAGAATGGCGTGAACCCGGGAGGCGGAGCTTGCAGTGAGCTGAGATCCGGCCACTGCACTCCAGCCTGGGTGACAGAGCAAGACTCCGTCTCAAAAAAAAAAAAAAAAAAAAAAAAAAAAAAAAATATATATATATATATATATATATCAAATCTAGCCCCATTTGCTCATTTATTCTGATAAGTATCTCCCTCCACCACCACCCTTCAGAAAAAGAAACATACCCAGCAAAGTACAGCAATTTCTCAAAGGTCACTCAGCAGATCAGTGGCCAGAACTCAACCCTAAGGAGAAAAATTAAATAGTTTGAAAGAGGCAATGAACTGGACACAGTGGCTCACACCTGTAATCCCAGCACTTTGTGGGGCTAAGACGGGGAGGATCACTGGAGTTCAAGACCAGTCTGAGCAACATAGCAAGACCACATCTTACCACAAAACTTTAAAAGTTAGCTGGGTGTGGTGGTGCATGCCTGTAGTCCCAGCTGCTCAAAAAGCTGAGTGAGGCGGGAGGATCACTTGAGCCCAGGAGGTCAAGGTTACAGGGAACTGATTGCACCACTGCATTTCAGACTGGGCTACAGAGGGAGACCTTGCCTCTGAAAAAAAACAGGCAATGAGGCATCCATTATCCATGGGTTCACGTCTTAAAGAGAACAAAAAGGGGGTCCTCGTTTTAGGCCCTTGCCCTAATTCTCCCTTCTCTCCTCTACACTACCTTTCTATACTTTTTCCGTGAACACCACATGAAAAATTACTTCTTTGGCAAACTGAGTAACTGACTCACAAAGAGTGAATAATACCTAGAGACTAGAGAGTTTATTAGTCAAGATTCCTTGCAAGTAATTAGTCAGGATTAGTTGCAAGTGACAAAAACTCAATTCAAACTAACTTAAGCAAAGAATATGTATTGCTTTACATAGCTAAGGAGGACACTGAGCATTCCAGTTAACTGCAGCTACGTAACAAACCACACAGCCAGGGGTGGTGGCTCATGCCTGTAATCCCAGCACTTTGGGAGGCTGTTTCTGGTGTTATGCCCAGACCGTTTATTCCCTGAAGAAGACCACCAGAGTCCAGAGTCAAAGCTAAGCAGCAAGGATCTTTATTACAGGTTCGAACCTGGAACTCTCCCTCGCTCGTGAAACGAGATGGGCAGGAGAGCTCCCCCACTGAGTTCCGAGCAGTGTTATATAGTCTAAGAAAAGTGGGCATAGGCCGGGCGTGGTGGCTCAAGCCTGTAATCCTAGCACTTTGGGAGGCCGAGACGGGCGGATCACGAGGTCAGGAGATCGAGACCATCCTGGCTAAAACGGTGAAACCCCGTCTCTACTAAAAAGTACAAAAAACTAGCCAGGTGAGGCGGCGGGCGCCTGTAGTCCCAGCTACTCGGGAGGCTGAGGCAGGAGAATGGCCTGAACCCGGGAGGCGGAGCTTGCAGTGAGCTGAGATCCGGCCACTGCGCTCCAGCCTGGGGGACAGAGCAAGACTCCGTCTCAAAAAAAAAAAAAAAAAGAAAAGAAAAGTGGGCATAGAGTTATTATACAAATCAGATATATGATTGGCTAGTGTTTGAACAAGGCGATTTGGCTAACTATGATTGGTTCCCGCCATTTCTGATATTTTGGTTCAAACTTTGAGGCGGGAGAGCAGGTTTATGGCAGCAAGAGTTTATCTTACTTAAACACGTCTTGTGACCTTGCCTCAGAACTTACAAAATCTCTGGTATGTGCAAAACAAAATCTCTGGTACGTGCAGAAAACCAGGTACTCACAGAACTTATGAAATCTCTGGTATGTGCAAAGATTAGAGAGCAGAACAAGGGTGTAGCGGGTGGGGGGCGGGTACACATCTATCTTTGTGTCCTTTCATTTCCCCCTTCTCATAAGTAACTGGATGTCCAATCTTGGATTTCCAGAGTCTTATAATATAGCCTCACTTTCTGGGTGCAGGAGAGGCTGGTGATGGCTACGGAGGACCATTAGTTGGATGGTATCAAACCTTTCTCTGACAAATTGTAAAATTTTATTTACCACACAGGGGCCTATAGTGAATAGAAGTAGTAAAGACATTAGGGGGCCTAAAAGGGGTGCCAGAAGGGAAAACATTGAAGAGCTCCACCAATTGTTAGCGGCTGTAGTGAATTGTTGCTTTTTCATTTCTAAGCTTAGTTCATGTAGGCGTTGGACTCTTTCCTCAACTAACCTTGACTCATTTATATAGAAACAGCATTCTTCTTTGAGGAACATACAGGTACCTCCTTTCTCAGCCGTGAGTAAGTCTAAGGCTCTGCGGTTTTGAAGGGTGACCTGTGCTAGGGAGGTGAGCTGCCGCTGAAGGGAGGCTAGTGAATAGGCGGAGTCTTCCATAGCAACAGAGAACTGTTGTAACAGCTTGTCGTTTTCTATCATGGAGTGTTGTAGGGCCCCTCCTGCTAACCCCGCTGCGACGACAGAGGTGGTTAAGGATATTCCGGCAATTAGTGGTAGAAAAACTGCTCATCTATGTCACGCAGTTTCAGTTGGGGCAGTCCCTGCCCAGCCTATGAACTCTGCCGGGGTCAGCAGGGTCAGTCGGGGAACTAGTGTAACAGGGATACACAACTGTCCGTCAGAGATGCTTTTGGACAGAGTTTTTAACAGAGTCATATTACACCAGAAAAACACACCAGGGGGAGCACGTATGGGGCTATTAGGGTATGTAGCCGTCTGGTTGCAGAGGCTGCTACTAAATGCTGAATAACAGTAGGGGTATTTCTCTTGGTATGGGTCACGGTACAGGGCTACATCAGGTATTGCAACTGTTGATGAATTAGAATCTGGCATATAGTTTGTGGGTGGGGAGGAAAGGGGAACAGCGGTTAATGGTGGTCTTCCTAAGGTTGCACACATAAAGCAAGAGGACAGGTCGCCTAAACCGGTGAGGTTGGCGAATGCTAGCCCTTCTTGTAATAGGGTTAGCCAGGAGAAGGGCTGCAAGCTCCGCCACAAGTACAGGTGGCTACTAGGCCAGCTACTACTGGCATCGTAGTAGACTGCCCCATGTTGGGGCGATGTCTACCGGGAGTGCCCTGGATCTGTTATTATCCAAGTGAATATGTTGGGAGTCCCTGTCGGGTAGCGAGTCCTGAGGAGGTTAGACTTTCTCGGGTATTCGTCCTATACCTTGGCTGAGTGCATTTTACAATAGTGGTATGGGCAACCTGCATTCTGGTGCCACCAATAATTCTTACAATTATATTCAGTCTGATCATATTCAAAACAAATCATGGGTATCCCCGGTTGGGCAATTTGGAAATTAGTGAAATTGAGGTAAATTGGAGTATTGCACCCGGAGGGGGGGCAGTCTGCACTAGCTAGCAGTTTACCCGCTTGGGGGGTTTCCCCGGGGTGAGTTTTGTTCTCATAGAGCCAGAACCTCCAGACATAGGGATTAGACGGCGCAGCAGTTAGGAGAGTCAGATGTATAAGGCATAAAAGCATAGGCAAGCTAGACATGGTTACGGCTATGTGGGTGACGGCGCAGGGTTAGCTTTAAGGGATTGTTCTTAGCTTTGTCTACAGTCCATGTAACCGGTGCTCCAGACCGCTCGAGAAGGTCGGATGTTGGGTCCACTGGTTTGACGTGTGTGTAGTGGATCCACGAAGCGATGCCTTCTACTTTGAGAGCGGTGGGAGTAGTCAGGAGTACTTGCAGTGGTCCTTTCCACCTGGGTTGAAGAGTTTCTTGCCGGTGGCGCTTGACTAGGACCCAGTCTCCCGGCTGGAACGGATGAGGCGTCGGCGGAGGTCCTGCCTCGTACAGTTCTCGTAGTCTGGGCCAAATTTCCTGGTGAATTTTCTGTAAGGCTTGTAAGGAGAACAGGAGCTCAGAGACATTTTCAGTTTCAGGTTTGAGTAAGTCATCTTTTAGACTGGGGACCAGGGGTGGGGGTCTGCCATACATGATTTCATGTGGTGTGAGGCCCAGTCTGTAAGGGGTATTTCGGGCCCGGAACAGAGCGTAGGGGAGAAGTACTACCTAATTAGCGCCAGTCTCCATGGTCAATTTAGTTAAGGTCTCCTTCAGAGTCCGATTCATCCTTTCTACCTGTCCTGAGCTTTGGGGCCTATAAGCACAATGTAATTTCTAATTTGCCCCAAGAATGGAAGCCAAATCCTGACTTACCTTAGCAACGAAGGCTGGTCCATTGTCTGACCTTATTTGGACGGGAAAGCCATACCTGGGGAGGATTTCTTCCAAAATTTTCTTTGCTACAACCTGAGCAGTTTCTCTCTTAGTTGGGAACACTTCTGTCCATCCTGAAAAAGTATCTCAGTCTCTGACGTTACAGCTGCTCCTGCATACCGCTGGCCTTGGTGGACGTAGCTGCTGCCATCAGTGAACCAGGTGAGTTCTGTGTCGGGGAGCGGACGATCTTGCAGGTCCTCCCGCACCCCATGCACCTGAGCCAGTATCTCAGTGCACTCATGGAACGGGGCGTCCAAGTCTGGATTTGGCAGCAGTGAAGCAGGGTTTAAAGAGGTTGGGGGCAGAAAAGTTATTCTAAGGGGGTTTAACAGCAGTCCTTGATAGTGGGTGAGCCGGGCGTTACTCATCCATCGGTCCGGCGGCTGCCGGAGGACGCCTTCAATGGCATGCAGGGTTATAATAACGCGCAACTCTTGCCCTATGATAAGTTTATCAGCGTCTCGGACCATTAGGGTGGTCGCCGCGATTATCTGCAGGCAGGGTGGCCAGCCAGCAGCCACTGAATCTAATTTTTTTGACAAATAGGCAACTGGCCTCTGCCAGGGGCCTAGGTACTGTGTTAACATGGCTTTTGCAACACCCTTACTTTCATCTACGTATAAGTGGAAGGGCTTGGAGACATCAGGGAGCCCCAGCGCGGGGGCTGATAACAAGGCAGTTTTGATTTGTTGAAAGGCCAGCTCAGCCTCTTCCGTCCAATTGAAGGGCTGCCGTTCCTTTGTTGCCTGGTATAGGGGCTTGGCTAACTCAGCAAATCCGGGTATCCATAACCTACAGAACCCTGCCGACCTCAGGAATTCTCTCACTTGCCATGTCGACTGGGGTCTAGGGATGCGTAGGACTGTTTCCTTTCGGGCTTTGGTTAGCCAGCGTTGCCCCCCTTTTAATAGGTACCTCAGATAAGTTACCTCCGACTTGCAGATCTGAGCCTTTGTTGCTGAGGCTCGGTAGCCTAGCTCCCCCAGAGTCTTCAAGAGGTCCTCAGTCCCTTGAACACAAGTTTCCGGGGATCTGGCTGCTATTAAGAGATCATCAACATATTGCAAAAGAGTTATTTCAGGGTGTTGCCGCCGGTACTCACCCAGATCTTCATGAAGGGCTTCATCGAACAGGGTTGGCGAGTTCTTGAACCCTTGTGGCAGCCTGGTCCATGTTAGCTGACCGTTGATGCCCCTCTCAGGATCCGTCCATTGAAATGCAAAGAGTCCTTGACTTTTGGGAGCCAGAGGAAGGCTGAAGAAAGCATCTTTTAGATCAAGAACGGTATACCACTGTTTTTCGGGATGTAAAGCACTCAGAAGGGTGTATGGATTGGGCACAGTGGGATGTATGTCCATGACCCTTTTATTAACTTCTCTTAAATCCTGTACTGGCCTGTAGTCCGTACTGTTGGGTTTACGAACAGGTAACAGTGGAGTATTCCAGGATGAGTGGCAAGCCCGTAGGACTCCCTGGTCTAGGAGTCGGCGGATATGGGGCGTAATTCCTTCTTTTGCCTCCAGGGGCATAGGATATTGCCGAACCCGAACTGGGTCCGTCCCTGGCTTAACTTCCACAAATATGGCAGGTTGATGTTTAGCTAGCCCTAAGCCCCCAGTTTCTGCCCACGCTTCAGGGAAATGCTGGAGCCAAGAGTCAATTTCCTGATCGGGGGGCTTTTGCTCTTGATGGAGTCTGTACTCATCTTCTAAGGTGACAGTCAGGATAGATATTGGCCTGTTTTGGGAATCAGTTATCTTGGGCCCTTCTGGCTCAAAGTGGATTTGGGCCCCCATTTTTGTCAGCAAGTCCCTCCCTAGTAGAGGGCAGGGGCTCTCTGGGATGACTAGGAAGGAATGGGAGACTTTTCCCGTTCCTAAGTCTACAGTCCTCTGGGTTGTCCAGGGGTATTTTTTGATGCCTGTGGCCCTGTGCACCCAGGATGTTTTCTTAGACATTTTTCCAATTGGTTTGGTTAGGACTGAGCGTTCCGCCCCAGTATCGACCAAGAAGCGAACTGGGGACCCCTCCACTTGCAAAGTTACCCTGGGTTCGGGGAGGGGGTCCGAACCCCGTCTTCCCTAGTCAGAGTCCTGGGTAACGAGTACGGAGGTAGGGTTAGCTGGTCTCCGTTTCTTTGGGCAGTCTTTAATCCAGTGACCACGTTCCTTGCAATAAGCACACTGATCCTTTTCTAATCCTTGCCTAGAGCCTTGCTTTGCCTGCTTTCTGCTTTGGCCATTCCCTGCCTGGGGGAAAGCTGCTACTAAAACTTTGGTCATTTCTTTGGTTGCCTTGAACTGTTTTTCTTCTGGAGTATCCCTATTATTATAAACTCGCTGGGCCATCTGAAGGAGGTCCTGAATCTGCTTTCCTTCTAAACCTTCTAATTTCTGGAGTTTTCTTCTAATATCTGATGCTGCCTGGTTTACAAAGGACATTACTACCGCAGCCTGATTTTCCGGTGCTTCCGGGTCCATAGGGGTATACTGTCTGAAAGCTTCCATTAATCTCTCTAAATACACAGCGGGGCTTTCTGTCTTACCTTGTAACACAGAATATACTTTAGCCAAATTGGTGGGCTTGCGAGCTGCAGCCTGGAGACCCGCCATTAGAGTCTGGCGATAAATGAGCAGTCGTCCCCTACCTTCTGCCGTGTTGTAGTCCCATCTGGGCCGGGTCAAAGGAAAAGCCGCGTTAATGAGGTCAGGATTTGCAGTTGGCTGGCCGTCATCTCCTGGAACCAGCTTTCTGGCCCCAACTTGGATTCTTTCCCGCTCCTCCGTTGTGAACAGGATTCGGAGGAGCTGTTGACAGTCATCCTAGGTTGGCTGGTGAGTAAACATGACACTGTCTAACAACAAGGTTAGATCTTTGGGATTATCAGAGAACCGAGCATTTTGGGACTTCCAATTGTATAAATCACTAGTGGAAAAAGGCCAATACATGAGACGGGAGAGCCCGGTATCATCGAGCGATCCTATTTCTCTGAGAGGCAGGGCTACGGTGGAGTCAGAGAGTCGGGAAGCTTGGTCCTGCAGTACGCGGCCTCGCATTCGGCCGGCCGGCCCCCCCGGGTTACTTTCGCTCTCGGCTGCTTCCGCTTCTCGGTTTCCCTCTACGGAAGCACCACCCTGGGGGACTGGGTCCTGCGGGATAAGGTGCGGATATGGTGGGGGAAGTGTGGGTTCTAACGTTAGGGGGTCCTGGCTGTCTGGCAGCACAGGGGCCGAGGGAGCAGAGGGAGTCCTTTGTCTTGTAGGTCGCATTACTAGGACCTTGCAAGGCTCAAGGATGAATGGAGTTATCCAGGACGGTGGGTCTTCCACAAGATTTTGCCACACTAGAATATAAGGAATTTGATCAGGATGTCCTGACTGCCCTGGCAGGAAAATCTTAGTTTTTACCTTAGTAATAATAGAGAGACAGAAAGTTCCTTCGGAGGGCCACCCTACGCCGAAAGAGGGCCACTCCGAACGGCAGAAAGTAACTAGCTTTCCCTTCTTTAGTTCTACGCTTAAGTTACACCCCCGAGCCTTCACATCCTTGAAATTGGTAACAAGGAGTGAGAGCGGCGTGCTCTGGTTGTTGCCCATCTTTGGACTGCTCCTACAAAGAGAAGGAGGGACGAAAATGAGTGTGAAGCAGAGGGGAGTATCCGACAGGTCCGGTCCTGGAAGGGGAAGAAAAGGTTTTATGTTTCGTTTTGGACTTACACTTAACACTTAACAATAACGGACAGACAGTGAGAAATGATGAGCCTTCGCGAGCTCGTGTCGGACTTCCGACCTGAGTCAGACGGGGCAACCAAGGATGGAGGCCTCCAGATGGGCACTGGGGGACGTCTCCCACCAGTCCCGAGTGGCTGTCTTTTAGCGCGTCCGCCAAGACCATGCCACTTATAAAACAGACCAATACAGATTACAGATTACGGATTTCGCGAAATTTCAGGGAGATAGACAGAGACAAAGACAGAGACAGTGACAAAGCCGGCTTACCTACAGATTAAGATCCATTGACTTGGGGGTCTGGTGGGCTTGGGGGAAATCCCGGACGAGCCCCCATTTGTTATGCCCAGACCGTTTATTCCCCGAAGAAGACCACCAGAGTCCAGAGTCAAAGCTAAGCAGCAAGGATCTTTATTACAGGTTCGAACCTGGAACTCTCCCTCGCTCGTGAAACGAGACGGGCAGGAGAGCTCCCCCACTGAGCTCCGAGCAGTGTTATATAGTCTAAGAAAAGTGGGCATAGAGTTATTATACAAATCAGATATATGATTGGCTAGTGTTTGAACAAGGCGATTTGGCTAACTATGATTGGTTCCCGCCATTTCTGATATTTTGGTTCAAACTTTGAGGCGGGAGAGCAGGTTTATGGCAGCAAGAGTTTATCTTACTTAAACACGTCTTGTGACCTTGCCTCAGAACTTACAAAATCTCTGGTATGTGCAAAACAAAATCTCTGGTAAGTGCAGAAAACCAGGTACTCACAGAACTTATGAAATCTCTGGTATGTGCAAAGATTAGAGAGCAGAACAAGGGTATAGCGGATGGGGGGCAGGTACACATCTATCTTTGTGTCCTTTCATTGGAGGATCTTTTGAGCCTAGAAGTTCAAGACCAGTCTGGGAAACACAGCAAGACCCTGTCTCTACAAAACAATTTTAAAATTAGCCAGGCATAGTGGCACATGCCTGTAGTCTTAGCTACACAAAAGGTTGGGATGGGAGGATCCCCTGAGCCCAGGAGTTGGAGGCTGCAGTGAGCTATGATCCCACCATTGCACTCCAGCCTGGGTGACACAACAAGACTCTGTCTTTATTTTATTTTATTTATTTATTTATTTATTGAGATGGAGTCTTGCTCTGTCACCCAGGCTGGAGTGCAGTGGCATGGTCTCGCCTCACTGCAACCTCCGCCTCTGGGGTTCAAGCTATTCTCCTGCCTCAGCCTCTCAAGTAGCTGGGATTACAGGCATGCACCACCATGCCCAATTAATTTTTGTATTTTTAGTAGAGACAGGGTTTCACCATGTTGGCCAGGCTGGGCTGGAACTCCTAATCTCAAGTGATCCTCCCACCTCAGCCTCCTAAAGTACTGGGATTACAGGCGTGAGCCACCATACCTGGCCAAGACACTGTCTTTAAATAAATAAATAAATAAAGTTTCTAGAAGAACTATGATTATCCAAATCTGGATCCCATGCCCAGGTCATGTGCCTCAGAAGAAAGCTTGCTGTGTAGATGCTAAACAATAGCTAGTACAATCAGCACAGGTTTAACTTGAGGGAGAATTTATGTCAGCTTAGCGTGTAATTCTCATTCTGTTGGCTCTCTATCAGCATTCTATAGCTGTAGTGTTCACTTTCCCTGGTTGTCTTCATATCATGCCCCTGTCTTCCACTTTGCCATAACATCACCTCTCTGAGGTTCACTGGGTTTCCCATTGGAAAGAAAAGTTCCAATGGCTTTGGCTGGGCATGGTGGCTCACGCCTGTAATCCCAGCACTTTGGGAGGCCGAGGCGGGCAGATCGCCTGAGGTCAGGAGTTCAAGACCAGTCTGACCAATATGAGAAACCCTGTCTCTACTAAAAATACAAAATTAGCCAGGCGTGGTAGCACATGCCTGTAATCCCAGCTACTAGGGAGGCTGAGGAAGGAAAATTGCTTGAACGCAGGAGGCGGAGGTTGCAGTGAGCCAAGATTGCACCATTGCACTCCAGCCTAGACAATGAGAGGTAAACTCCATCTCCAAGGAAAAAAAAAAGAAAAAAAAGGAAAAAAAAAAAAAAAGAAAGAAAAGAAAAGTTCCCTGGCTCTTACAGCCACACTGGCTGGCTTTTTTTTCTGTCATGCCCTCTCACTACATCGCACTGTCATGCTTCAAAGGCCACTCCCAAATATCATTATCATTTTTCACTATCCTTCCAGCAGCGACTACCTAGGAAATTGTCACTCTATTAACTGTGTTTCTCCCTCTTTTCCAGTGCTTCCCCCACCTTTTTTTCTTAAAATCACACTCAATTTTCCAAGGGTCCCTTTTCCTAGAGATTACCTCCCAGGACCAACACTACAGAAATAATACAATAGATCAGGAGATCTCATAACAAATAGACCAATGAGGTTTCTGCATTGTTAGCATTATCCAATGGGAAAATGTGTGAGACTTGGGTCCTCTGCTTTGGTTCCTGTTTAGCTTTCATCTTTAATACATCCTTAGAATGCTTTTGGCTGCAAGCACAGAAAATTCAAAAGTTTAAATAATAAAGAAATTTAGTGTTCCACATAAGTGTCAAGATTAAAAGTGGAGAGTCCCAGAGTTGGTTATTTTTTTTATCTTTTATTTTTTGAGACAGGGTTTCTCTCTGTAGCCCAGGCTGGAGTGGAGTGGTGTGATCTTGGCTCACTGCAGCCTCAACCTCCTAGGCTCAAGTGATCCTCTCACCTCAGCCTCCCCAGTAGCTGGAACCACAGGCACATACTAGCACACACAGTTAATTTTGTGTTTTTTTTAGAAATGGGGTTTTGCTATGTTGCTGAGGCTGGTCTTGAACTCCTGGACACAAGCAATCCACCTGCTTTGGCCTCCCAAAGTGCTGGGATTACAGGTGTGAGCCACTGCACCCCCCGCCTAGAGTTGGTTAATTTAGTGACTCATTCACATAGAAGATCCAGATTCCTTTTCATCTCTCCCCTCTGCCATTTTTGGTGTATCATCTGGGCCATTTGGCTAACTCCTCTCATGGTGGCAAGATAGCTGCTGAACTCCAGGTATGACCAACACACATGGCCCCAACAGTGAGAAGCAGAAAATAGGAAATTTCATCCTGAGTCTATTGGAAAAGCAAGAAACCCTTTCCAGTAGCCTTGCATCAGCTTTCTTTCATGTCTCATGAGACAAAAGTATATCACATGATAAGCCACAGAACTAATCACTGGCAAAAAAAAAAAAAAAATGCCATGATTGACTTAAACTAATCAAAACTTACTCCTGGGTCCAACAGGAGACCCATCCCAGTGTGAGGAGCTTGCCAGTGAAAACCAGAACAAAACTGGGGGTCAGAGAAGGATGGGAGCAAGGGGGACGGGGGAGGATGGAGTTGAACAAGCAGCCAATTATATTCAATGCACTTCTCCAGTTTGGTCCCTCCAACTGTAAACTACAGATGGAGACATTTCAATAAATAAGATTTTGCAGGACATGCTTGTCAAAATTGTTTAATTAAAAAACAGTGAGACAGGCTGGGCGTGGCGGCTCACACTTGTAATCCCAGCACTTTGAGAGGCCAAGGCGGGTGGATCACCTGAGGTCAGGATTTCAAGACCGGCCCGGCCAACATGGTGAAACTCCATCTCTACAAAAATACAAAAATTAGGCAGGCATAATGGTGAGTGCATGTAATCCCAGCTACTTGGGAGGCTGAGGCGGGAGAATTGCTTGAACCTGGGAGACAGAGGTCGCAGTGAGCTGAGATCACACCACTGCCCAGGCTGGGTCACAGAGCAAGACTCCGTCTCAAAAAACAAATATAAAAACAATGAGACACGTGCTACAACATGGATGAACCTTGAAGACATTATACTAAATGAAATAAGCTAGTCACAAAAGGACAAATATTGTATGACTCCTTTTATACGAGGTTCATAGAGTAGCCAGATTTATACAGACAGGAAGTAGAATGGCTGTTGCCAGGGGGAAGGAGGAGTGGGCAACCCCTTATTATTTAAGGGGTTCAGAGTTTCAGCTGGGGAGATGAAAAAGTTCTGGAGATAGATGGTGGTATTGGTTGCACAACAATGTGAATGTACTTAATGCCACAGAACTGTATGTTTAAAAATGGCTAAAATAGGCCAGGCACAGTGGTTCATGCCTGTAATCCCAGCACTTTGGGAGGCTGAGGCAGGTGGATCACAAGGTCAAGAGATCGAGACCATCCTGGCTAACACAGTAAAACCCCATCTCTACTAAAAATACAAAAAATTAGCTGGGCATGGTGGCGGGCACCTGTAGTCCCAGCTACTCGGGAGGCTGAGGCAGGAGAATGGCATGAACCCAAGAGGCAGAGCTTGTAGTGAGCCAATATCACGCCACTGCACTCCAGCCTGGGTGACGGAGCGAGACTCCATCTCAAAAAAAAAAAAAAAAAAAAAAACGCTAAAATAGTAAATTTTATGTTATGTATATTTTTCCACGATAAAAAAATGTTGAATACAATAGTGAGGCTATTTAAGATATAGAGCAAAGAAATTGTGCTAAACTTGAAAAAATTTTCACTAATAACCCTAATGTTGAGCTTTTGGGCTATTTTAATATGTGAGTGACAGCCATTTCCCAGCCTTAGCGATCATTTCTGTCCTAGTCATGTGCCATCCTCTTTTCTCAGACCCATGGTTGCTTTGACTAAAGTACAAGTCAAAAAATTCCACCCCCAAGGAACTCCCTGCAAGGGAGTCCCCAGCACAGAATGGAATCAACCACGACACTCACTTACCTTTCCCCTTGAAGGTGACCCTCGCTTTTCTTCTTTTGTTGTGTAGTCGTCCTTTTTCAGTACAGCTGGCTCTCCCCATATCCACGCCAAGAGCCTTTGGGACCAGGAGGCAGGGAGAGCCAGAGAGAAGCACAAGCACAGAGCACCAGCTGATACTGGCAGCTCTGGAAATGTCTATTTACTGACAACACACATGTACTCATATGGACTGATTCCTCCGATGTTTGCAGATGAGGCTGAGCTGTGGGGAGCTGTACAGAGAAGTGGCAGCCATGTGTCCAACCTCAACACTCATTTATGGAGGGCCAGGTCATTCCACCTGAAGCTACCAAAGCCCCACACCATGTCCAATGCCCAGAGCAAGCAAGAGGCCTATTCAATCCAATTACATAGCCTTAAAATCAGAGGTCATCTATTCACATTTCAGCTACTCACTCCACACAGTCTTTTCTGAAAAAATCAGAGACTGTAAAGACCTTCAACATTGCAACACCCACCACCCCTTTAATTCATGTCCCAGAGCTTAATCACATTATCAGAAAATTTCTCCTTACATGTCATCTTCTGGGATTAAAATAGACTCTAAACAGCCTCCATCAAATTTTGAATGATGTGTGCCCTCCAGTGCACAAACATTAAACGTTAGCATTCAGTTCTCTGCATTGAGCTCCTGATGCAAGTGCCCCAGGGCTGCCTCTGGGAGTGATTGTCTTTTGTTCAGTGATCCTGGTCAGTCACCTGGAAAAACACTCTGCTGGTTACAGGAAGGAGAACTCATTTCAGTTCTGCCAGCACTGACCGAGTACCTACTACCTGCCAGGCACTGGGTCAGGGCTGCAGACACGAAGATGAATAATCAAACCCTTCTCTTAGGAATTCTCCGGCCTGGGGGAGATGCAGACATGAAAACAAACAAGTACTGTACACTGTGATAAGTTTTGTGCCAGCTGCGGTGGGAGCCCTGATGAAGGATGATTAATTCTTTCTGAGGATTCTCTGGGGAGTCAGAGAAGACTTCACCAAACAGATGTCATTTGAGTGGGGTTTTGAAGGATGACTAGGAGCTTCTCAGAAAGATAAGGCAGAGAAAAGAATTTCAGGCTGAAGGAAGCACACATGGAAAGGCAGAGAGGTGAAGAAAGACATGGTGTGTCTCAGAAACAACTGCCAAGGTAGCAGAGGTCCAGAAACGAGACTGAACGAGTAAAGCCACAGGCAGCTTAATCCCGACCATGACCCCTCCGCAGTGCAGGGAGAAGAAAGGCAAAAACAAATTGAAGTTCTAGCCCTATTGCTGCTGAGTAAACATTATTTTTCTAGATGAGGATGATATCCTTAAGTCTTTGTTCCACGAGTGTTCTAGATCTTCTGCAAGATTATAATCTACTAGTGAGAACTATCTTCTCAAGGGATTCGGGCCTTTTACATTTGGAAAGGTCATTGGACAGATCATCTGGAAACTTTTGGGAAGCTGTGTTGATTTGAAATGTCATTATTGCTGACTGGAGCTCTGAAGAATCGGCCATTTGACAGAGGACGGAACCAGGGCTCAGAGAGGTAAAAGGGCCACCCGACCTCATCATGGTAATGAGAGGTGACAATTTGCTAGCAGCCCTCACTCTCAGCACCTCCTCGGCCTCGGCGTCCACTCTGGCGGTGCTTGAGGAGCCCTTCAGCCTGCCACGGCACTGTGGGAGCCCTTCTCTGGGCTGGCTGAGGCTGAAGCTGCCTCCCGGTGGGGCAGGGCTCGGAACCTGCAGACGGCCATGTCTGAGCTCCTCCCTCTGCGGTGGGCTCCCGTGCAGTCTGAGCCTCCCTGAGGGGCGCCGCCCCCTGCTCCATGGCGCCCGGTCTTATCGACAGCCCAAGGACTGAGGAGTGCAGGTGCAGCTCGGGACTGGCAGGCAGCTCCGCCTGCGGCCCCCATGCAGTATCCACTGGGTGAAGCTAGCTGGACTCCAGAACCGAATGGGGACTTGGAGAACGTTTATATCTAGCTGGAGGATTGTATGTGCACCAATCAGCACTCTGTGTCTAGCTCCAGGTTTGTAAATACACCAATCAGTACTCTGTGTCTAGCTCAGGGTTTGTGAATACACCAATTGGTACTCTGTATCTAGCTAACCTAGTGGCGACTTGGAGGACCAGCGCTCTGTGTGTCTAGCTCAAAGGATTGTAAATGCACCAATCAGCACTCTGTGTCTAGCTCAGGGTTTGTAAATACACCAATCAGCACTCTGTGTCCAGCTCAAGGTTTGTAAATATACCAATTGGTTCTCTGTATCTAGCTAACTCTGTATCTAGCTAACTAGCACTCTGTGACTCTGTGTCTAGCTCAAGGATTGTAAACACACCAATCAGCACTCTGTCAAAACGGACCAATCAGCTCTCTGTAAAATACACGAATCAGCTCTCTCTAAAATGGACCAATCAGCAGGATGTGGGTGGGGCCGGACAAGGGAATAAAAGCAGGCTGTGGGCGCCAGCGGGCGGCAATGGGGTTGGGTCCGATTCCATGGTGGGGTAGGCTTGGTCTTTAGCTCATTTTGATAACTCTTGGTGCAGCCCTCTCTTTGGGTCCATGTTGCATGTTAGAGCTGTAAAATTCATCATGAGGGTCTGCAGCTTCATTCTTGAAGTCAGTGAGACCAAGAAGCCACCAGTTTCAGACACAGTAGGATAAGCCAGGCCAGCACCCAGCACTCCTTGCCACCCTCACTGAGCTTCCTTTTTTTTTTTTTTTTTTTTTTTTTTTGAGATACAGTCAGCATCTGTCACCCAGGCTGGAGTGCAGTGGCGCCATCTTGGCTCACTACAAACTGTCCCACAGGTTCAAGCGATTCTCCTGCCTCAGCCTCCCGAGTGGCTGGGATTGACTACAGGCATGTGCCACCATGCTTGGCTAATTCTTGCATTTTTGGTAGAGATGAGGTTTCGCTATATTGGCCAGGTTGATCTCAAACTCCTGACCTCAAGTGATCTGCCTCAACCTCCAAAAGTGCTGGGTTTATAGGTGTGAGCCACCATACCTGGTCTGTCCTTCCTTTTATCTCCTTAAGGAGCCCAGGTTGGTACTCTTTTATTCAGTGGATATGTAATAATTCTGGTTATTTCATCCTCTCCAGAAAAAAAAAAAAATAGTGCGTGGTTTGGTGGACTTTCTGGAAACTTCCAGAACCAATTCTTCCTGAGTAAGGGCATATTAAACACGAGCAGGTCGGGTGCAGTGGCTCACTCCTGTAGTCCCAGCTCTTTGGGAGGCTGAGGCAGGTGGATCACAAGGTCAGGAGTTCGAGACCTGTCTGGCCAACATGGTGAAACCCCGTTTCTACTAAAAATACAAAAATTAGCCAGGCAAGGTGGCAAGTGCCTGTAATCCCAGCTACCCAGGAGGCTGAGGCAGGAGAATCACGTGAACCCAGGAGGCAGAGGCTGTAGTGAGCCGAGATCGCGTCACTGCACTCCAGTCTAGGCAACAGAGCGAGATTCCGTCTCGAAGATAAACAAACATGAGCAAAATGAACTGAAACTTCTCAAGGAACTCTAGGTAAAACTGGTCTAACACATGAGCCTTATAAATTAGTTTTTTTTCCCATCACCTTTTAGTCTACCAAAAATTTTACCAGTCTTAAAATCCTCCCAGTTCTTTTCAGTTTTTTTGTTTTGTTGTTTGTTTTGTCTGTTTATTTTGAGACAGGGTTTAACTTTGTCACTCAGGCTGGAGTGCTGTGGCATGATCTCAGCTCACTGTAGCCTCAACCTCCTGGGCTCAAACGATCCTCCCACCTTAGTCCCCCAAGTAGCTGGGACTACAGGCACGCACCACCATGCCTAGCTAATTTTTTTGTATTTTTAGCAGAGACAGGGTTTTGCCATGTTGCCCAGGCTGGTCTCAAACTCCTGACCTCAAGTGATCCACCCACCTCAGCCTCCCAAAGTTGCTGGGATTACAGGTGTGAGCCACCACACCCGGCCTAAAATGTTCCTAGTCCTTCTCAAAACTCTGCCTCTGATGATGTGAGGTGTAAAGCAGACTAACCTAGGACAGGGACAGATTTTCAATTTTTCATAAAATATCCTGTGTCTTTTTAGACTTCTTTTTTTATCCTTCTGGTGCCAAGCCTAATTTACAAAATTGCTCCCTCATCTCATCCTAATTTGGCTGGCCTCTGTTTGCTAAAGAACTGAATTTGGAATTTACAACATGATAACTACAGAGACCCAGGTAGGTCTGAGGAGACAGCCTGCTTGTCTTCCTGTGAGGCCCGGAGGCGGACACCTGCCCAGGTGCTCAGAGCCTTGCTGCCCTCTAGTGGTTGCATCCTGGGCGTGCAGGAGTACCTCGACTTCGCAAATGAAAAAAATCCTCGTTTTCAGGTTCACCGGCTAAACGAGCTCTGAAAGTATTGTCTTCCCCTCCGAAGACCCATGGAATTCTAGAGCTAAAAGGGAACTTAGTCCATCCCCTACTTTTCTCGTTTTGTTTTGTTTTTGTTTTGTTTTGTTGTGTTTTGAAGAAGCCTGAGGATCAGAGAGATTGGGTCCTTCAGCTAAGAACCTGCAACAGTTAGAGAAGTAGACAGGAACAGAATCTCCCCGCTTCCCCACACCCTTATTAAAAGACAGGGAAGGGAGAAGAAGTCACCAGTTGAAATTTAGAAAGGCACAAGATGCAAAAGAGTTGTGTACTCTAGTGAGCCAAATGAGCCCAGGGGATCGTGGAGGATCTGGCTAAAGGCGGAGTTCTCCCCATCAACCACTCCCCTCACCCACGGCCTCCCCAGAAAGCTTCTGCTTCCCCAGGAAGCTACTTTGTAAGTGCATGCAAGCCTCGGATAGGGACCATCTCTCTGCTGTTTTTTCAACTTTCCTTAGGTCAAGGACACTGCACTCCAACGTAGATCTAGATTTTTGTCCAAATTTCAACCTAAAGTAATTTACTCCCCCACCCCCACCATTGGGCCTCGGTTTCCTCATCTGTCAAATGAGGGAATTGGATCAGATGCTTTCTAAGGTTTCTTTTAGCAGTGATAGTTTATGATTGTCTGCCTCTTGGCATACAAGTGTTGATGAAAAGAGTCAAACTATAAAATATTTGAAGAGATTTATTCTGAGTCAAATACGAGGGACCAGTGGCCTGTGACATAGCACCCAGGAGATCCTGAGAACATGTGCCCAAGGTGATTAGGCCACAACTTGGTTTTACACATTTTAGGGAGACATAAGGCATCACTCAGTACATGTAAGGATGTACATTGGTTTAGTATAGAAAGGTGGGACAACTGGAAGGGGGTTGGGGGAGCTTCCAGGGCACAGGTAGATTCGAAGATTTCCTGATTGGCAATTGGTTGAAAGAGTTAAGTTATTGCCTAAAAACTTGGAATCAGCTGGGTGCAGTGGCTCACGCCTGTAATCCCAGCACTTTAGGAAGCCGAGGCGAGTGGATCACCTGAGGTAAGGAGTTCGAAACCATCCTGGCTAACATGGTGAAACCCTGTCTCTACTAAAAATGCAAAAATTAGCCAGGCATGGTGGTGGGCCCCTGTAATCCCACCACTCGGGAGGCTGAGGTGGGAGAATTGTTCGAACCCGGAAGGCAGAGGCTACAAAAAGCTGAGATCGTGCCACTGTACTCCAACCTGGGTGACAGAGCAAGACCCTGTCTCAAAAAAATAAAATAATAAAAAAGTATTCCTTTCTATTGGAATCAATAGATACTTGTCTATTAGAAGGTTGGAATCAGCACCCAACTGATTCCAAGTCTTGAGAAAATAACTTAACTCTTTGAACCAATTGCCAATCAGAAAATCTTTGAATTTACCTGTGCCCTGGAAGCTCCCCCCAAACCCCTCCCAGTTGTCCCACCTTTCTATACTAAACCAATGTACATCCTTACATGTACTGATTGATGCCTTATGTCTCCCTAAAATGTGTAAAACCAAGTTGTGGCCCAATCACCTTGGGCACATGTTCTCAGGATCTCCTGAGTGCTATGTCAGGAATCAATAAAATTGGAATCAATAGAAAGGAATATCTGAGTCAAGATAAGGGATTGTGGAGACCAACCTTCTATCATACAGATGAAGCCTCCAGGTAGCAGGCTTCAGAGACAATAGATTGTAAATGTTTCTTATGAGACTTAAAGAGTCTGTTCCATCAGTAATTCCAAAAGGGATGAGGGTATGATGAGGTATGTCCAGCTCCTGCTTCTAACCTGAACTAGTTTTTTGGGTTAACTTTGGAATGCCCTTGGCTGAGAAGAGGGGTCCATTCAGATAGTTGCAGGGGGCTTAGAATTTTATTTTTGGTTTACACAAGCGTCTGGTGGCACTACTAGACTGGTGGCAACTTGAGGGCAGAGTCTGTGTATCTTTTCCTCTTCACATCTTCAAAGCCATGCCCTATATCTTCTCTGACATTGAATGCTAAAAAAATTTATTTATTTATTTTTTATTTATTATTTGTTTTTAAGACGGAGTTTCACTCTTGTTGCCCAGGCTGGAGTGCAATGGCACGATCTCAGCTCACTGCAACCTCTACCTTCCAGGTTCAAGTGATTCTCCTGCCTCAGCCTCCTGGGTAACTGGGATTACAGGCACGTGCCACCACACCCTGCTAATTTTTGCATTTTTAGTAGAGATGGGGTTTCACCATGTTGGCCAGGCTGGTTTTGAACTACTGACCTCAGGTAAAATGCCCGCCTGGGCCTCCCAAAGTGTTGGGATTACAGGTGTGAGCCACTGCACCTGGCCAAAAAATACTTATTAACAATTACTAACATATTTAGCATGTGCTGTGTGCCAAACGTGCCACATAGGATCCCCTCATATGGCTTTGTGCTGGCCACTGCCACACCCATGAGATTGTCAGGCATAGCACTAAGCACAAGGGCTCTGGAATCAAATCACCTATGACCTAGAACTGGTTTGACACTTTCTACCTGTGCATCCTTGGACAAGTGACTTACTGTGTCTCAATTCCCTCATCTGTAAAATGGGGATTAAATGACAGTGCATATAAGCACTTGGTAAATGTTCTAATTAGACAGGCATTATTATTTTGGTTTTATAGATTAGGAAATTAAGGCTTAGAGAGCTTAAATAACTTTTCCAAACTAGCATGGCCAGTAAGTAACATATCTAAGATTATGAGAAAGATCCAAAGCCCATGCTAACTCCTTAAACTCTATGCTACACTATTGCCCTATTGTTGAATGATTGAATACAAGAACAAGTGAATGAATGGATGAGATTATTTATTGCTGATGGCAACGATAATATAGCTGGCATTTGACTCTTCCATAAGAAGGATATTGGAACCAGAATCTGTCTCTTCCTCATTCCCTAGGACCAACTAAGAAAGAAAATGAAAACAATAATAATTTAAAAAAAAAAAAAAAACAGAAGTGCCTCCTTATGACAAAAAAAAAATATATATATATATACCGGTTTCTTCTAAATCAGGAGTGTTCAATCTTTTGGCTTCCCTGGGCCACACTGGAAGAAGAAGAATTGTCTTAGGCCACACATAAAATACACTAACACTAACAATAGACAATAAGCTTTAAAAAAAAAAAAAACTGAAAAGAATCTTAATGTTTTAAGAAAGTTTACGAATTTGCATTGGGCCACATTCAAAGCCATCCTGATGCAGCCCAGGATGGCTTGATTGAATAAACTTGTTCTAAATCAGTGAGCACTTATTAACTATCTACTTTGTGGCACTATTAGCGCTGGGCACTGTGGAATTAGAGATATCCCTGACCTTTAAAAGCTTGCAGTCTCTCTGGGGAAAGAAACAAATGCAAAGTCTGAATTATAATGCAAGACAGTACATTATGACATCCTACAACAGGGGAATACAGATGATCTGTGTTGAGCAGAAAGGGAACACCGCACAGGCTTGAGAATTCTGGGAGGCCTTCATAAAAGAGAACACAGGCTAAGTCTTAAAGAATGAGTAACTTTCTTTGATGTTATCTTTGATTATTTTCTCTCCTTTGTCTCCTGCATTCAGTTGGTCGGTCACCAAGGCCTATCAGTTCTTTCCCAGTGACTCTCACACCAACGGTCCCTTTCTTTCCAGTCCAGCGGCCATTATCACAGTTCAGCCCCTCATTGCTTCATGCCTGGAGGTGCCCTAACATCCATTACTTGTTTCCTTGCTGCCAGCCTTTACCTTTTCAATCATGCTGTCTGCCTCTTTGGGATTAGATTTCTTATTTTATCATGTCACTCTAGTGATTCATTCATTCCAATTTCTCTTCAACTAATATTTATTGTGTATCTACTATGTGCCAGGCACCACTCTTCTAGATACTAGGGATTCAGTGTTGAACAAGATAGGCAAGAAAAATCCCTGCCTTGCCAGAACTTACATACTAGTTTAAACAAAAACAAACAAAAACCTCTAATGGAGACCTTTCACTTTAAAGATTAGAGTGCAGGCCCGGTGCGGTGGCTCACGCCTGTAATCCCAGCACTTTGGGAGGCCGAGGTAGGCAAATCACTTGAGATCAGGAGTTCAAGACCATCCTGGCTAACACGGAGAAACCCCATCTCTACTAAAAATACAAAAAAAAAAAAAAAAAATAGCTGGGCATGGTGGCAGGTGCCTGTAGTCCCACCTACTCAGGAGGCTGAGGCAGGAGAATGGCATGAAGCCAGGAGGCAGAGCTTGCAGTGAGCCGAGATCGCGCCACTGTACTCCAGCCTGGGCAACAGAGCAAGACTCCATCTCAAAAAGAAAAAAAAAAAATTAGCCAGGCATGGTGGTACATGCCAGTAATCCCAGCTACTTGGGAGGCTGAGATAGGAGAATCGTTTGAACCAGGGATGGGGAGGTTGCAGTGAGCTGAGATCACACCACTGCACTCCAGCCTGGGTGACAGAGCAAGACTCCGTCTCAAACATAAACAAAATAAACAAAATAAAATAAAATAAAATCCAGACTCTCCCCAGAAGGCCCACTCCATTTGTCTCTCCTTGCCCTCTTGCCACTTTCCCAAAGGTCTCTTCAGCTGGGCTCACCATCCCCCACATATGCCGCATTCATTTCCAACTCAAGCTTTCTTCCTGCCGATCTACCTGCCCAAATCCTTCGGAGCCTAGTTCTAGCTCCACATCCTCCCCACCCTTCTCTCATGTTAGCATTTTACATATTCCATGACTATTCATCTATTTCACATGCTGCTGTTTTTCTCCCATCCATCTGACGAGAGTGCAGACTTCTGGAAGGCTACAACCCTGTTCTATATTTTCCATCCAGACATCCCTATGGTACCTGGCTCAATATCATGCAAATAATAGGTTCTTTCTTTTCCTCCTCCTCCTCTTTTTCCACCTAACAATAACAATTAACATCTGTGAAGCACTTTACAAAAGTGTTTTCAAATACATTATCTTCCATAAGCTATACAATACCCTTGATTCAATCATCAGTAAATATTTAATGGATTAATAGGTCAAAAGAGGAAGGCACTGCTGGTAAAAGAAATCACACCAGTAATTGTACAAAGACAGGAATGATCCCAGTAAGTGCAGAAGGCAGCAAGAACACAGCCTAGCTGGAGAGAGAGTAAACACTCTAGAAAATTTAGATAAAAGAATAAAGGTAACAGAAAACAAAAACAAAGGCAAAACCCACCCCACTAACATATTAGCATTTAGGTGTATTTATTTCTAGCCTTTCCAGAAACATTTTGTTTTGCAAAGCTGTAATAAATGTCCATAAAATTTTGTGTCCTACTTTTTTCACTTAACATTCTAAGCACTGTTCCCTGATGCGACATAGTCTTCATAACAGCCATTTGTAGTGAATGCATAATATCCCAGACTGACTGCATCCTCATTTACTTACCCGTTTCTCTATTGTTGGACACATGTTGTTTCCTATTTTATATGATTATAATAAGCACTGCAACAAACCTCTTCTGCAGAGAGAAGAAATGAAAAGAAGCTGGATCTTTGGTGAGACCTCAAGCTTGTCTATGCAGGCTCACTTGAGTCTAAAATGTCTCTGAACTTTTCTGTCACTTCAGCCAGTAACACTGGTCCTTTGTTGTTTAAACCAATTGCAGTCACATTTTCTCCAACTTGTAGCCCATGTTATCCTACCTAACACAAGATGTTTGAGGGCAAGAGCAAATTTGTATTGTTCACTGCCGTGTCCCTACCTGAATCCTTGGTCAAAGACACAGTGGCCTGCAGAGAGCAGGAACTTAATAAATATGTGCATTGAAAATAATATGAATTTATTTACTTGCTGTTGAGATGGAGTCTTGCTCAGTCGCCCAGGCTGCAGTGCAGTGCCACAATCTCAGCTCGCTGCAACCTCCGCCTCCTGGGTTCAAGTGATCCTCCTGCCTCAGCCTCCTGAGTAGCTGGGGCTACAGGCACACACTACCACACCCAGCTAATTTTTGTATTTTTAGTAGAGACTGGGTTTTGCCATGTTGGCCAGGCTGGTCTCGAACTCCTGACCTCAGATGATCCACCCACCTTGGTCTCCCAAAGTGCTGGGATTACAGGTGTGAGCCACTGCGCCCGGCCAGAATATGAATTTTTAATGAACTATCTATTCTTATCCTGACCACTGATCTAGTAGAATCTTAGTATTTGTATCAATTTGTTTGAGCTGATCAATAAAAATGTTGCCTATTCACCACATTTGTCACCAACAAGTCCTCATTCTTTGGGCCTTTAGTTTAATTCAGAAATTTTACATTTTTATGAACTAAAAATGTTTTCCTTCATGACCTTCAATACTAACATTCTAAATGTATCTCCTTTTGGATTTGATATTCAATTGTATTTTCTTCTAGTTTTTCTACAATTTGTAATATTTAATTAATTTATATAGAATTTAGGTATGCCGCTTAGTTTCTTTTTCCCAATTATTATTATTATTATTATTATTATTTTGAGATGGAGTCTCACTCTGTTGCCCAAGCTGGAGTGTAGTGTCGCAAACTTGGCTCATTGCAACCTCTGCCTCCTGGGTTGGAGCAATTATCCTGCCTCAGCCTCCGGAGTAGTTGGGATTACAGGTGTGCGCCACCACGCCCAGCTGATTTTTGTATTTTTAGTAGAGACGGGGTTTCACCTTGTTAGCCAGGTTGGTCTCGATCTCTTGACCTCGTGATCCACCCTTCTGGGCCTCCCAAAGTGCTGGGATTACAGGCGTGAGCCACTGCGCCCGGCCTTTTCCCAAATTTTTAACCAACTGTTCAAATGCCTTTCTCCCCGTTAAGTTGCAATGCTTCTTTTATCCTTTTCAAATGCTTATATTGTATAATTGGGTCTATTTCTGCCTAGCTAGTCTCTTAAACTGATGTATAAGCTATATAATGTTTTGCTATTTGCCAAGACTAATAATCCTCCCAAATTAGCTCTGCCTTCAAAATTTTCTTTACCATTTTCCCATGTATTCTTCCAGATGGAATTTTAAAATAATTATATCCAGTTCTAAAAAGACTCTATTGAATTACAATGTAACTCACTGTAATTACACAAAGCCTAAAAATAAAGAATTGACATCTTTACCATTTTAAGTTTCCATCCAGGAAAATTTTTCTTCATTGTTTTCCCATCTTTCTCCAGAAAATCTGGTCATTTTCTTCACATAGGTCATTGACATTTCAAATAAAGGTTATGCCTAGGTATTTTCTATCTGTTGTTATATTTTGCGTTGTTTTCTAATTGAGATACTGCTGGTGTGTATAGGAAAACTTGCTACTTGCCAAGACAGTCCACCCTGCTCTAATTGTCAATGGATTCTTTTGTTTCTTAGCTATCTCCCTGCAACTACCCGGCACCATCCAGATTCTGCCCTCTGGAGCAAAACTGCTGCTGCTCCTCCCAAGGGACCCACCTTCTCTTTGGAAACTGCTATCATCCTTCTTTTGTCCTGGCTAAATAGCCCTGACTGATAGAAACAACACTGCATTTGGGGAAGATTCAAATGACAGTGGTAGGGAGGGTGGATGTGGGGCAGATAAGAGGCTGGAGGTGGAGATCAGCAAGGACTGGCTTCAGTGGTCATCTAGGCTTCAAGAGATGAGTTGAGACTGTGAACATGGGAAGGCGCACTTCTGAGATACATTCCTTTTTTTTTTTTTTTTTTTTTTAACAGAGTCTCACTCTGTCTCCCAGGCTAGAATGCAATGGCGTGATCTCGGCTCACTACAGTCTCCACCTTCTGGGTTCAAGCGATTGTTCTACCTCAGCCTCCAGAGTAGCTGGGATTACAGGCGTGCGCAATCACACCCAGTTAATTTTTGTATTTTTAGCAGAGATGAGGTTTCGCTATGTTGGTCAGGCTAGTCTTGAACTCCTGACCTTAGGTGATCTGCCCACCTTGGCCTCCCAAAGTGCTGGGATTACAGGCATGAGCCACCACGCCCAGCCCCAGAGATATTTCAACAGAGGAAACATGAGGACCTGTTGACAAACTGGATTTAAGGGATAAAGGGACAGGGAGCAGTTTGGAAGGAAGTCCATTTTGGACCTCGACCCTGAGATTACAATACAGTCAAGGACAGAGGTCTGTCCTCTAAACCAGTGTTCTTCAGATTTGTTCCCACAGTAAGAAATATATTGTACATAGCAGGCCAGTTCACACACAAGCACATATGGACAAATATAAAACAGACACAGAACCGGGCGTCATGTCTCCCGCCTGTAATCCCAGCACTTTGGGAGGCCGAGGAGGGCAGCTCACCTGAGGCCAGGAGTTCAAGACCAGTCTAGCCAACATGGTGAAACCCTGTTTCTACTAAAAATAGAAAAATTAGCCGGGCATCGTGGCACACGCCTGTAGTCCCGGCTACTTGGAAGGCTGAGGCAGGAGAATTGCTTGAACTCGGGAGGCAGAGGTTGCAGTGAGCCAAGATCATGCCACTGCACTCTAGCCTGGGTGACAGAGTGAGACTCCATCTCAGAAAATAAAATAAAAACAAAACAGACATAGGGTGATAAAACTCCTGCAGACATATACAAGTTTGGGCCTGGAATCCTAGTGAGAGGAAGGGCTGGGTGTATAATCAGCACTGAATTGATAGATTGAGTCACAAGTACTAATGACTTCCTTTCCCTCGGCTGTCTGAGGTCCTGTGGTCTAAGACTTGGCGACCAACACCTTTTAGGAAATTAATTATCCTGCTACTACTATCCACCCTCAATTCTGTGTCCCAGGGGGCTCCAGGAGAAGAGAAATTCCAGCAGAAAGGCCACACACATTTTGTGTTTAAAGTAGGTCTCACTGCCACAGAGCATGCTGTGCTAGAAATTACCTTTAAGAAACATCTTTTTTTTTTTTTTTTTGAGACGGAGTCTCGCTCTGTCGCCCAGGCTGGAGTGCAGTGGCCGGATCTCAGCTCACTGCAAGCTCCGCCTCCCGGGTTCACGCCATTCTCCTGCCTCAGCCTCCCGAGTAGCTGGGACTACAGGCGCCCGCCGCCTCGCCCGGCTAGTTTTTTGTATTTTTTAGTAGAGACGGGGTTTCACCGTGTTAGACAGGATGGTCTCGATCTCCTGACCTCGTGATCCGCCGGTCTCGGCCTCCCAAAGTGCTGGGATTACAGGCTTGAGCCACCGCGCCCGGCCAAGAAACATCTTTATCTTCAGCCTGGGTATGGATTTTCCTTGGAGAAAGAGGGAATAGGGAATATTTAGTCTCCAACTTTGGAGTTTCAAGGCCATCCTGCTTAGAACTTGGACAGGGAAGACAGGAAACAATTTCTCCTTGCAAAGCTAAAGTCTTAAATTGAAGTGTGAAAAAAGAGGCCAAGGGCCCTAGGCTAACACCTGTTGTTGAGTCATAGACTGAAGGAGCTCAGGCCCAAGCTCAGTGATGCTTGGCTCTGAGGAATGAGGAAGCCAGGGGATTATTAGAAGCCCTGCAGAAAACAGCAACACACACTAAAGAGCTGGTTAAAGAGGGAAAGCTGCTTGCTTTTCCAACCCAAAGGTTGTTACCCTTCTCAGTCAAATTAAGTTGCCTTTTTTTTTTTTTTTTTTTGTGATGGAGTCTCGCTCTGTCGCCCAGGCGGGAGTACGACGGTGCAACCTCGGCTCACTGCAAGCTCCGCTCCCGGGTTCACGCCATTCCCCTGCCTCAGTCTCCTGAGTAGATGGGACTAGAGGCACCCGATATCACACCTGGCTAACTTTTGTATTTTTTGGTAGAGACGGGGTTTCACTGTGTTGGTCAGGCTGGTCTCAAACTCCTGGCCTCAAGTGATCCGCCCCCCTCAGCCTCCCAAAGCGCTGGGATTCCAGGCGTGAGCCACTGCGCCCAGCGTAATTAAGTTGCTTTAACTCCTGTCATGTCAGAGCACCTTTCCAAAGTGGAAACACTTCCCAGTGGGACATTTCATAGCAAAAGGTACTTTTAAATAGAGATGAAAATGAGCCAGTCAATTCTTGGCCTTAGAAACTTAGTTTGAAAAAAGTTCCAGTGCACCATTTGCTTGAAATACTGTGTCACTGCCAGGCTTTTTCCTGTGCAGGGGAAGGAACAGACGAAGATGGGGAAGCAGGGGCAGTTGTTCGGCAGGCAGGGTGCTGCTGCTGCTTTTCCCATGCTGGGCTGACGCTCCAGGTTTACAGGACGCTGTTGATGACGGCTGCATGTCTGAGCAGCTCTCAACATCCAGCTCAAAGAAACAGGCCTTCATGGCAGAGGTCCCAGGGAATCAGACTATCCTCCCTCCACAAAATATTAAGGCAGCACAGAGGAGCTGGCTTACAAATGACAAAACATAGGCAATAAACTGGCCACTGAAGCCAGGAGCACCTTACTGGCCACACCCTTTCTTCAGGCCCTGAACACTATCTCATTCTCCTTCAGTCCCCCATTCTCCATCGCTAATTGACAAGATAGCCAAGATACAAACTATATTTCCCAGACTACATTCCCTTTCCAAGCCCCCCCGCCGCCCCCGCTCCCCTGCGGCATGCCTCTATTCTCTTTGGCTGTGGTGTAACTAAACTCTAGGAAATATACACCAGTGGCATGTTTTTGTCCAAGGACTCTCTCAGACCCCTGGTTCGAGTCTCTGGAATGCCTCCAGACCTCTCCATTATCTGCAACACAAATCTCAGTTCCTCCCACTGAGCCCAGGATGCCCGGCGGGAGCCTCCGTTTCGTGTAGGGCAGCACACTCACTCCAGTATTCCTCCAGCTCTGAGTCTTCTTGGCACCTTGGTCAACCCCGCCCTGCTTCCATCCTGTTAATATTCTGAGAGCAAGTACAGTCTAGATCTACCCATGCCAAACAAGACTGCCAGAGAAAGAACTGAGCCACGGGTGTCAGAAGACAAATCCAGGTTTGGAAAGGAAAGAGGTTTCCAATGCGTTTGAAGCCTGCGGTGTGAATTGGCTGAGAAGCAGGAGAAGGGGGAAGAAGAGAAATCAGAGAAAAATATACACTCTTTCAATTGAAGAGGAGAACTGGGAGCTAGAAAGGAAATAAGCCAGGGATGAGGGGGTGTTGTGTTTCTGGTTTCTTTGGCCCAGAGAAGATTCGCGTAAATTCAGCTATGTCCCCATTTGGCCCTGCAGTCAACTGCCTCCTTGGCAGAAAAAAAAAGAAAAATCATGAGACTAATTGAATGATGCCCAGAGACAGCCAGAAACGAACCCCCTTGAACAGCTGCAGTCAGCATTTCCAGGGTGCTTTTCATTTCTGCAAAGGGCATGCAGTTACTCATCTACCTCCAGTGCTGCTGGGTCTATCTCTATGTAATCACAGGACTCTACCTTTGTCTCTTCCAAATGAGACACAATGCGGCCAAGCTTAGGGATCCTACAAGGCCACTGCTCCAGAGAGGGTCAAAGCTAAAGTTAGGGGCTGCCTCCTATAATCACGACTCAGACCACGGAGCTGAGCTGCTTCTAATACCTCTATAAATGCCACAAAGTCCTCATGTCATGGCATTTGGGATGTTTGGACCACACCTCCCACATGTGGATAACAGGGTGCCCATCTTCCAAGAAGCACAACAATTTTGTTCTTTCATCCCCCCTGAAAAGTGAAAGGAAACCAGACCAGGAGGTCAAAAGAGACACATTAACATAATTTATTAAATTCGCCAAAGAATATGCCACAGACAACAATATCAGAATGGGAAGAAACATGGAGATCACCTGCTCTGACCCCCTCATTTTACAAATGAGGGAACTCCCTGAAGTCCCAGGGCATTGTTATGGGCAAAGCCAGAATGTGAGCCCAGTCTTGGGACACAGAAACACACAGACTTAAGGCTTCTGGTTGTGAGCCACATAGAGCCTAAACACTTAATCCACATTTGTTTTGAATTTTTCTGATTCCTATAGTAGCATACTCTAATGCCTATCTACTTCTCAAGGCTGTAGGAAGAGCCCTAAAGAAAAACACCATGGGCCGGGCGCAGTGGCTCAAGCCTGTAATCCCAGCACTTTGGGAGGCCGAGGCAGGTGGATCACCTGAGGTCAGGAGTTCAAGACCAGCCTGGCCAACATGGTGAAACCCCACCTCTACTAAAAATACAAAAATCAGCCAGGCGTGGTGGCATGCCTATAGTCCCAGCTACTCGGGAGGCTGAGGCAGGAGAATCGCTTAAATCCGGGAGGCGGAGGTTGCAGTGAGCTGAGATCGCGCCACTGCACTTCAGCCTGGGTGACAGAGTGAGACCCCATCTCAAAAAAAAAAAAAAGACAAGAAAAAAAGAAAAACAATAAAAAAAGAAAACCATGATGACCTGCAGGGTCATTCAGAGCCAGAATAAAAGACTAATTATGGAGCAAGGAGTTCGGAAGGGCTAGTGAAGAACTCATCTGGGCCCCAGAAGAGTCCTGATTGCCCTTTTTCTCCAAACAACATATACTCTGACCCCAAAGCCTCAGGGAAAGTATACTCACCTTCCTGAGCTGCAGATCAAGTTTGAAAGAGAAAGGGAGAAGAAACAGGCAGAGGAAAGAGAAAGATTTATAATAGTGTCACTCTGACAGCTTTCCCAGTTTCAAGCAAATCCAAACATTGCAAGAGAAGGCTATAGAACTCTGGTATTATATCAATCATGAGATGTAAGCAAAACCACCAATAACTTAGCAAAATAAATACAAAGAGGATTTTGCTGGGACTGGTGGAACCCAGTGGAAACAGTTTTTAGGCTCTGGGTCAAGAAGACTGAGGTGTGCCTGGTGGTGTGCACCTTAGGGAAAATCCCTAAAGAGACTCTGGGAGTTTTCACAGTAGAGAGGAGTCACACAGAACTGTCTGTAGCCCTAGAGATTTTTTCTGCAAAAGGCTACTCCCTGAATGTACATGCCCTACTCCCCAGAAAGACACCACCACCCAAAGCTTAGGTTCACTGGCTCTCACCAGGCCTCGCCAGGTAACTCCACTATCTGTCTGCAGGAGGCCAGGGCAGCGTAGGCTGCAGGTGGAGCAAGTAGAAAAACAAACAGTTTGTTGCTAAGAACTGAGCTGTGTTTGTGGAAGGAACTTCATTCCCCCAGGACACTCTCCAATCACTCTGGACATCTGTGTCTCCAGCTTTGAGGGCTGAGGCAAATCTTGTCAACTCTCCCAATCTGATGAAGGCCTGGCTTATGGGGCAGCCAGAGTCCAGTCTACAACAGAAGGGAGGCTCTCTACAGAGAAAAATAGTCGCTGTAGGAATATAGATACTGCCCTGTCCTGCTCGCAGGACAATGTCTTCCAAAGGGCTGCCGTTGCCTTGAATAGGTGCTCATGCTCTGTCTGCCCAGCATAGAGTGGCCAGGAGCTTGGGAATGGCGAGACACAGGAGCCCTAAGTCCTGGGTGCAGCCAGGGGACAGTCAGAAAGTCAAAGTCAGCGCTAACAGCCAACAGGGGCGGTGGGCTTCTCCGAGGCAGAGGCAGCAGCAATGGCGGCATCCATCTCCAGGCAGCTCAGGTTTCCACCACTCGGATGACAGGCATGGGCTTTGGGCTGGGGGGCTTGGATATCCTAATACTGAAAAGAAGGTTGGAAACACTGAGCTGTGCTGGGAACAGCTGTGTTGTGGCCCACCCTTCACAGAGCCTGTGGAATCTTCACATTTGCCTCTGGAATCTTACACTGCAGTGCCGGCTGATCACTTGGGTTCCAAGTGCTTTAAAATGGTAATTATTCAGTGACATCTAAGAGAAGATTTGGGGCATGATACATGTGTCTTGTAGCAAGGGTGAAGAAAAGAGAGGGGCAGTTAAACAACTGAGAAGTGGATATAGCTGTGATTCTCGATTTTGTCAAGATCACGGGTCCTTTTCTGAATCTATTAGAGGCAAAATACCCTCTCCCTAGAAATATGCAAACATTATATATAAATTTTGTATACCATTTCAGGTGGTTCATACACCTCTAGAAGCCATTCATGGACCTCCTTGAGCTTGTGGTAACAGGTTCTACCCTAATTGGGTTAGAAAATGGTTCTGGCAAACAATGGGTCAGATTAGAGACTGAGGGAGGAAAGTTGGATCTAAAGGGGCCTTGTTCTTGCCCGAGCGCTAAATGTTCCACATAGCTCTGTCCCTCCTTCCCCCCTCCTCCCTGGCCCCATTCTATCTACACGTGCTCACTCACCTGCCCGGGTTGTCTGTCTTGGCCCGGGCCTGGGTGCTGAAGTTGCCATGACTGATTTGTTTTTCTATCAGGTGTTCCATCCGGTCGTGCATCTCTAAATTCTGTAACACAATCTTAGGGGTTAGAGTTGGCCTTTTTCTGGTTTCCCAGGTGTCACATTCACCTAGTGCATTCTGGTCTCACCGCCTGTGTTTGTGCTGCTGTTGCCTCTACCCCCACCATGTGTGCCACCACCTGGATACCGTCTTGCCTCGTCTTCGTGACCATAGATTGCGCTTGTCCTCCAATACCTGCTCCTCTGTAACTCTGTACAACACTGACAGACTGATGGTTTCCTATATATCCTCTACATACAGTTCTTTTTTTTTTTTTTTTTTTTTGAGACGGAGTCTGGCTCTGTTGCCCAGGCTGGAGTGCAGTGGCCAGATCTCAGCTCACTGCAAGCCCCGCCTCCCGGGTTCACGCCATTCTCCTGCCTCAGCCTCCCGAGTAGCTGGGAGTACAGGCGCCCGCCACCTCGCCCGGCTAATTTTTTTTTGTATTTTAGTAGAGACGGGGTTTCACCGTGTTAGCCAGGATGGTCTCGATCTCCTGAACTCGTGATTCGCCCGTCTCGGCCTCCCAAAGTGCTGGGATTACAGGCTTGAGCCACCGCGCCCGGCCCAGTTCTTTTTTTTTTTTTAGAGATAGAGTCCCACGCTGTTGCCCAGGCTGGAGTGCAGTGGCGTGATTATAGCTCACTGCAGCCTTGACCTCCTGGGTTCAAGTGATCCTCTCCCTTAAATCTCCCAAGTAACTGGGCTACAGATGCATGCCACCACATCTGGCTAATTAAAAAAAATTTGTTTTTCAGAGACAAAGTCTCACTATGTTGGCCTAGGTCTTGAACTCCTGGCCTCGAGCAATCCTCCCACCTCAACCTCCCTAAGTGCTGGCATTACAGGCATGAGCCACTGCACCTGGCCCCTATATATAATTTTTTGTCCTCAGTTGAGATACTCACTTGCCTTTGTTGATATGCTATTCTATAAAGCATTCTTTGGTCTTTTAAAAAATATATATATATATATATATATATATTTTTTTTTTTTTTTTTTTTTTTTGAGACGGAGTCTCGCTCTGTCGCCCAGGCTGGAGTGCAGTGGCGCGATCTCGGCTCACTGCAAGCTCCGCCTCCCGGGTTCACGCCATTCTCCTGCCTCAGCCTCCCGAGTAGCTGGGACTACAGGCGCCCACAACCGCGCCCGGCTAATTTTTTGTATTTTTAGTAGAGACGGGGTTTCACCGTGGTCTCGATCTCCTGACCTTGTGATCCGCCCGCCTCGGCCTCCCAAAGTGCTGGGATTACAGGCGTGAGCCACCGCGCCCGGCAAAAAATATATATTTTATCTCTGACTATAGACTGCAAACTCCCTAAAGATAACCCTCTCTCCCATTTATCTCCCTCACTACAAGGGATCTTCACAGAGTGTTTGCAAAGTGATCTTCGGGTAGTCAACAGATAGGTAGGGCCCTGTGGCAAAGTGGAAATTAGACTAGGAAGGCAACTCGTTAGATAATCTAGCCCTGGAAAAGACTCCATCTATATGAATGCCTCCTCCTCCTTCACAGCCCAGCACCACTGCCAGCTCCTTTGCAAAGCCTGGAGGGTCAGAATTAGCCTGCGTGCAGCCACGGCATGTGGCTTGCACCAGGATGACATGTCAATTGAAGGTGGGGTGGAGGGGGTCATCTCATCATTGTTAGCAGCTTCCTGAAGGTTCTCAGAAAATGTTTACTCAACTGAACTGAAAGTCAACCAACCACCCTGGGTATTCACTTCAGAGAGCAGCGAGACATGACAAAGACCCCTCCATAACCTCTGTCTCCCTTGTGACCACCTTCTCTTCAAGAGCCCCGTTCCCCTGCTGGGCTGCCTAGCACACACACCTCTGCCTCCAGATAGGCGATTTTCTCCTTGAGCTCCTGGATGGTGGCGTCCTTTGACTGGATCACAGCTTTTGAATTCTGGAGCTGCAAAGGTGTGGGAGACACTGGAGCTCATTTTGCAATGACTCATTACACACTCACCAGACTTTTCACCCCAGCTGCTGGGGAAGCCAGCAGAGCCCTGCAACTCCATATGACTTCATTAGCTTTTCTACAAAAGCTTCCTTTCAGTCAATATTAAACTCTTGATTATCCCAGGGGCGGGAGTGAGGAGTGTGTGAGGGGAATACCACCCTGAGAATCCAAAATAATGAATGACTCAAAACCCATTCCATTTGGTTTTGGAAAATACAAATTATTTTTTCATTCGAGACATATTTATTGAGTACTTACTACATGACAGACTCTGTTCTAGATAATGGAAAACAGCAGTAAATAAAACAGACACTAATGAGCTGACATGAAGCACATATGACCTCCCAACCTCCCAGTTACGGGGCGTTAGGCTCCCAAAACAATTCTGCAAATCGACAAATCCTTAGTATGCTACCCTCAAGCTCAGGTGGGGTAAGGCAGGAAAGCAGCCATGAGGCTCAAAGACTGATAATCTGCACAGATAACAGAGTTTATTATGACTCAACTACTCATTTACCCACACTCTTCACAGAGTATATGAGAAATTAACCTTTTCCTTCCTTTCCTATTGGAAAGCAGAGGCCAAATGGCAAACAAACAAAACAGCAGGGGAAAGATAGGAGAAAAGCAAATCCTAATAACCCGAACTCTGGTAATTGGTAGCTATAAATGTTTGACATGGGAAATGTATGAATATAAGTCAAGCTCCCTAGGAAATAAGAGCATAGACTTGGGGTGACCCCCCGAGGGCAGGTTATAAACCAAGCCCGCTTACCTGCTCTATCATTTGCCGGACTTTCCGCTGCTGGCTCTTGAGCATGTCATCCAAGTGGTGGATCTTCTCCCGCAACCCAGCCACTTCCTTCTCCAGGGCAGCAGCCCTGGGGATAAAGACCAGAAGGCTGAAGCAAGGGAACAAGATGACTTCTTTACCCAGTCACAGGAAAAGCCTTGAGCTTGGGAGCTTCCCATTAATATGATTCCCTTTGCCTGATTCCCCAGGAGGCTGCCCTGAAAAGTAGGTGGTGGGTACCTTAGAACATCACATTGGAAGCACTGAGGTCAGGAGTTCAAGATCAGCCTGGCCAACATGGTGAAACCCCATCTCTACTAAAAATACTAAAAGTAGCCAAGTGTGGTGGCGTGTGCCTGTAATCCCAGCTACTCAGGAGGCTGAGGCACGAGAATTACTTGAACCCAGGAGGCAGAGGTTGCAGTGAGCCAAGATGGTGCCACTGCACTCCAGCCTGGCCACAGAACAAGACTCTGTCCCACAAAAAAAAAGAACATCACATTGGAAGCATCATCAGGGATCACCTACTCCAAGTGAGGAAACTGAGGCTCGGAAAGGTTAGAAGGGATAAGTCATTCTGGAAAACTCTGGAGGGTAAATCTAGAAGCAACAGGTAGATGGTTCCAGGAAGCCATTTTTATATTAACACAGGAAAGACTTTCTCAGTATTAAAGCTGTCAGAAAGTGGGCAGTCTCATGTGTAATAAACTCTTCATTACTGGAAAGATTCAAGTAGAAGCTAGTATCTTCCCCACCCCACCTTTCTTTTTTTTTTTTTTTTTTTTTTTTTTTTTGGAGACAGGGTCTCACTCTGTAGCCCAGGCTGGAGTGCAGTAATGCAAACATGGCTCACTGCCGGGTTGACCTCCTGGGCTCAGGCAATCCTCCTACCTCAGTCTCCCATGTAGCTGGGACTACAGGCACATGCCACCACACCTGGCTAATTAAGAAAATTTTTTTTGGTAGCGACAGAGCCTCACCATGTTGGCCAGGCTGATCTCGAACTTTTTTTTTTTCTTTTTTTTGAGACGGAGTCTCGCTGTGTCACCCAGGCTGGAGTGCAGTGGCATGATCTAGGCTCACTGCAACCTCCACCTACCGGGTTCACGCCATTATCCTGCCTCAGCCTCCTGAGTAGCTGGGACTACAGGCACCAGCCACCACACCTGGCTAATTTTTTTGGTTTTGTTTTTTGGATTTTTAGTAGAGACAGGGTTTCACTATGTTAGCCAGGATGGTCTTGATCTCCTGACCTTGTGATCCACCCACCTCGGCCTCCCAAAGTGCTGTGATTATAGGTGTGAGCCCGGCCTCGAACTCTTAAACTCAAGCAATCCTCCTGTCCCTGCCTCCCAATGTGCTAGGATTACAGGTGTGAGCCACCATGCCCAGTTGGAGCTGGGATTATTATACTCAACACCATCAAGCTGTTGGCAGGGATTTGGAGGAGGGAGACAGGATTGCTCCTTAAAGCCCCTTTACACAATTTTGCTTCTAGGTCTCCTGATTCCCAAACCACTGTTGCTTCCTTTGCATCTTCTAAGCAGACTGAGCCAAGATCCCCCAAAGGGCAGTGTAAAATAATGAGAAATATATAATGGGTCTCCGTCCCGGTTCCTGCCATACAGCTCCTATGTTTTGTTATAATATTTGGTCACATTCCCTGGTTCCTGAGCCTTGGAATCTCCAAGACTGACGAGTGTCTTTCTGTATGCTAATGATGACTGGTGGCTGGGGTCCCTAGACAGCTTCAGGACGGGGCTAGTCAAAAGACCAAGGCATGATTAAAGGGTTGAAACTTTCAGCCCCACAATTCCTGCTAACGTCTGGGAAAGGGACAGGGATAGGAGCTAGAGACTAAACTAATCACCAGTGGCCAATAATTTAATCAATCATGCCTATGTGATGAACCTCCCCGTAAGAACCCAAAACAAAGGGGTTCAGAGCTTCCAGCTTGGTTAATGCATCCACATGCTGACCTTGCCCTATGTACCTCATCTGTCTGTTGATTTGAATCCTTTATCATAACCCGTAATAATAAGTGAAATGTTGGCCAGGTGCAGTGGCTCACGAATATAATCCCAGCACTCTGGGAAGGTGAGGTGGGAGGACTGCTTGAGCCCAGGAGTTCGAGACCAGCTTGGGCAACATGGCAAGACCCTGTCTCAATGAAAAAATTTTTAAATTAAAAACTAAGTAGGCCAGGCATGGTGGCTCACGCTTGTAATCCCAGGACTTTGGGAGGCCAAGGCGGGCAGACTGCCTGAGGTCAGGAGTTCAAGACCAGCCTGGCCAACATGGTGAAACTCCATCTCTACTAAAAATACAAAAAATTATCCAGGCGTGGTGGCACATGCCTGTAGTCCTAGCTACTCAGGAGGCTGAGGCCGGAGAATTGCCTGAACCCGGGAGGCGGAGGTTGCAGTGAGCTGAGATTGCACCACTGCACTCCAGCCTGGGCAACAGAGTGAGACTTGGTCTCAAAAAAATAAATAAATAAATAAGGAAAATGTTTCCCTGAGTTCTATGACAGCAAACCCATTACAGCAAGTTATCAAACCTGAAAAGAGGATATGGGAACCCCTAATTTATAGCCAAGTTGGACAGAAGTGTAGGTACCCTAGACCCCACCACTTGTGACTGGCATCTGAAGTAGGGGCAGTCTTGCGGGACTGGCCCTTAACCTGAGGCTGTGCACTAACTCTGGGTTATCTCAGAATTGAATTAAAGTATAGGGTACCCAGCTGGTATCAACTGAGAGTTGGAGAAGTGCTTGGTATGGAAAACCCATATATTTGGTGTAAGAAGCGTTATGAGTAGAGGAACAGTCTTGTTTTAGTCAGGTTACTTGGGAGAGTATCAGGGTTTGGGCCCCTGAAGAATCCATCACTCCCCAGTTCTGCCTGAGGAAGCTGACAAATGCATGTTGCTTGGGGTACCATGCAACCTGAGCTACCCCTTATCCTTCCTAAACTCCAAGCATTCTAAATTTCCACTGTCAGCTCTCCAATGCCCTACTTCTCAGTCTCCTTTTATGTAGAAATCAGCACGTACTTGACACAGCTGTCACTGCCATTCCCAAGCCCTGGCTTCTGATTATCTAGCCCTTTTGTCTCTCTTGCTCTGCCCATGCGCACCTACCCACCGAGGAAGGAGTGCTGATTAATTCTGACATTAATTCTGATACAAAGTCCAGTCAGAAAGGAGGCTACAATATGACGTGTGTATGACATGCCAGGAAGGTCATATCTAGGTTATTCTAAAGGAGAGAAAATGCTTCCAGAAGACTGAGGGGCCCTAAAGGGCAAGAATTGTGTCTGTTCTTCTTAGAATTCCTTAAAAGGCCCTTCAGATAATGTCTTGTTGAACTAAAAAAGGTCCACCTTATACGATGAAGATCAAACCAAATATGCTGATGTTAAATGTGATTTACCATTTGAGGTCTTATTTATTAATTGCCAACAGCATAATTTTCAAATTCCTGAAGATCTAGAAGGCACAATCTTTGCTCTGTAGGTTTCATTGGTTGTCCGGGGCCTCTGATTTCCTCTGATCAGAGAGAATTTGCAAAACCCTCTCACCTTGGAAGTAGAAAGGATCTCAGTGATCACCTATGGGACTCTGCTGACAGGTGGTTCTCAGTTTCTATCTGCATTGCTTCAAGTAACAGGAAGTTCAGTATCTCCTCATGAAGCTGCTCATTCCATTTTTCTTTCTTTTTTTTTTTTTTTTTTTTGAGACGGAGTCTCACTCTGTCGCCCAGGCTGGAGTGCAGTGGCCGGATCTCAGCTCACTGCAAGCTCCGCCTCCCGGGTTCACGCCATTCTCCTGCCTCAGCCTCCCGAGTAGCTGGGACTACAGGCACCCGCCACCTCGCCCGGCTAGTTTTTTGTATTTTTTAGTAGAGACGGGGTTTCACCGTGTTTGCCAGGATGGCCTCGATCTCCTGACCTTGTGATCCGCCCATCTCGGCCTCCCAAAGTGCTGAGATTACAGGCTTAAGCCACCGCGCCCGGCAGCTCATTCCATTTTTCATCAGCATGACTGTTAATCAATTCTACCCTCAAACAGTTTACAGTCAGTTTTTGTTTCAGCGGGGAGGAAACGAAGGCATAACATATCCACCGCACTAATCTGTGGAATGACACACAGCAACAGCAGATGCTCCACCAGCTCTTGCTTGCCCTTGGCTCTAAAACTGTGAAAGCCTTTTCTTTAGGTTATTACCCCATGGAAAATGAACTCCCTGGAGATGGCGGCCTCCCAAATGGTATCTCTTGGGTGGGGCTCCACCCTGAGCAAGCTCATGGTGAGTCAGAGCTGGAAGATCTGACATCAGCACCAGCTTCCTCCCCAGACCAGGCCACCACAGGAGCGACAGGCTGCATGGCCCGCCCTCCCCTCCCTGCAACCCAACTTCACCGTGCACAAGAGCCAAGCCCTTACTTTTCTCGTTCTGCTTGGCAGTCAGCATTGTTGCTCCGAAGTTCCTCTAGGGCCACCTCCCCTTCCCTGACTTTCGCCAGTAAGGCCTGATGCTCCTGGGTGGGCCACAAAAGAAAATCTAGGATGAGAAGATGGCAACAGTCTCTGTGTTTGGGGTGAGATGGGTGCCAGGCTGGGACTTAGCCCCTGCTGGGCCTGGACAGCTGCCAAAGAGCAGCAAGATGAGCTGGTTTGATGGGGCGCCCTCCCTTGACGAGGAGAACCCTTCCCACTCTCACTCAGCCTCACCCAGCTGCCCTGAGGCAGAACCCAGCCCTGCATCATGCAGGCCCACTCGCCATCTATGGTTGCCAGTCCCTGAGAAACCAGGACTTCAAAAGGGGCATCTGTACAGGAAACTAATGTGGAAATAGGATCAACGCTAGTTACGGGGAGGTTAATTCCTTGAAGGCTAAAAGATGTTTGAAGGGATCTGCCAAAGGAAGCTGTGAAGTGTGCTTTTCTGGAGACGCTTGGAAAAGAAGGGTCTTGGCAACCGTTTCAATCCACCCACAGGCCCCTTCCAGCCCAGGAGTCCAGGCAATGACAACCAAGATCCCCCAATTACCGTCTCCATCCCTAGTAAGCGCCTCTGCAGCTCTCCAACTTCTGCCTCTTTCTGCTCCACTCTGTCCTCCTCTCTCTGAAGGGCCACATTACTCTGTTCTGCTTCTCTCTGGTACCGGCTGAGTGTGACCTAAAACACGGGACAGGAATATGTTAAATGGTGTGGAAAAAAGAACAAACATGGAAAAAAACCTTAGAAAAGAACCCAGGAACCTGGGTGGCTCTGGAGCCATGACAGGAGAAAGCTGGTGACACTGATGGGCACACCACCACCTCCCCTTCGCTGTGCAGGACCACCTCAGCACTCCAGCAGTATCAGTCTATTTCCAGGGTTAACTGGCTCACAGTTGATTGAGGTCCACTTTAAAGTGACACCTGGAACCCACAAGCACCACTTTTCAGATAGGTGACTCCTTCAACTCCTTCACCACCACCCAAGCTTAACCCAATGTTGTGGCTTTCCTACAAATTCAAAAGCAAATAATCCCAGGGAGGATACCTCCAGCTCCTTCCTTCTGTCTCCTCAACACCTCCCACCCTCACTTCCAGCAATAGAGCCCACACACGACAGCCAAAATGGCACCTGGAAGGGCTACTAAGCATCAGGAAGAATTCATCTTATTTATTTATTTATTTATTTATTTATTTATTTATTTATTGAGACAGAGTTTCACTCTTGTTGCCCAGGCTGGGGTACAATGGCGCGATCTCGGCTCACTACAACCTCTGCCTCCCGGGTTCAAGTGATTCTCCTGCCTCAGCCTCCCAAGTAGCTGGGATTACAGGCATGCACCACCACGCGCAGCTAATTTTGTATTTTTAGTAGAGACGAGGTTTCTCCATGTTGGTCAGGCTGGTCTCGAATTCCTGACCTCAGGTGATCCGCCCGTTTTGGCCTCCCAAAGTGATGGGATTACAGGCGTGAGCCACTGCGACCAGACAAATCTGTCTTTTATCAGAGATGAGAAACCAATTTAGAGAGGACAGAAGCAGAATGTTAGAATGAGAAAGCAAAGAACTTGCCTCCTTTCTTCCACCCTTACGTCTTTCCAACTCCTACTCATCTTCCAGGTCTCACTTAGATGACCCTTCTTCCAGAGAGCCTGAGGGAGGAGCCCCTCCTTCGTGTGCCCAGGGAGAGGACACACAAGGAACACACGGCCTTCCCTCTCATAGCAGTGAACAGATTTTGCCCAGTCACTGTGTGCACCCTGAAGTAGACTGTCAGTGTCCTGATGGCACAGACTGAGCACCATTACACTTCTAGAGCTCCCATAGTACCTCGTATGCAGTAACTACTCAATAAAATCATGAGTGGAACTGATGTTCATCTAATCCAACCCTCTCCTTTAACAAGTAAAGATCAACTGACCTATTCAAGGTTACCCAGCTAGTGAATGACAGCCAGTGCTAGGACCCAGATACTTCACCATCCATTTCAGTGCTTCCCAGGTACCTCACACTGACTGCTCATCATTTATTAAAAAAGAATCCAGGTAACTTCTGGAAAGCCTAGCTTAGCCAGCCCTGGGAAAACAGAACATCAGCAGCCAGTTTGTCCGGCCCTTCCCAAGGTCAGAACTGGGGAGGAGAAAGTACAGCACACGGTGATGTGTGATGGGATGTGTCTATGCTACACACCAGCCCTGTCCAGAGCAAACTCACTCTCACTGCAAATCCTTCTTGACAGCAAGCAGCCAGTAGAACAGGAAACCCGTGCTTAATGGCAAGTTATTTTCATGGTAATTGATCATCTTGCCCTTCCTACCCCGAGGTTCAGAAAACTAGACCAGGGAGTCCAATTCACTAGGAGAGACTGAGACAAGCCTTCAAATGACCCATATTAACCTGAAACAGGCCATTCCCATAGGCAGGAACTTAAAAGTAAGGCCTTTCATTTCTGTATGTAAATAAACACTGCACCGAGGTTGATGTGAGCTCAAGCACAGTGTTAACAAGGCCATGGTCCGATTCTTGCACCCCACTGTCGGAGCAAAAGGTTAAAAAAAAAATACGGACTCCCCTTCCACATTTGACTCCGTAGCTCCAGCCAACCCTGCCCCCAAGGGAACCTCTTAATTATAAAAAGGTTGCCAACCTAGCCCAACAGTGGGAATGACCCAAGGAGCATCTCCTTTTTCAAAAAAAAATTACTCATGTATTATATTATTTTTTAGACAAGGTCTCAATCTGTTGCCCAGGCGAGAGTGCAGTGGTGTAATCATAGCTCACCACAGCCTCCACCTCCTGGGCTCCAAAGATCCTCCCACCTCAGCCTTCCAAGTAGCTGGAGCCACAGGCTTGCTCCACCACACCGGGCTAATTTTTTTATTTTTGTAGAGATGAGATCTATGTTGGCCAGGCTGGTCTCAAACTCCTGGGCTCAAGGATCCTCCTGCCTCAGCCTCCTGAGGGATTACAGGTGTGAGCCACAGCGCCCAGCAAGAAGCATCTCCTACTGCAGGTGGTGCTGCATACTATGGGGTTAAGAAAAATAAACCCTTCTAAATTCTGGACAGTGGGCTACAGCTGTCAGGGTACTTTTGCTCAGGCTCTGAAATCCAGAGCAGCAGACTCCTCCATGTGTGATTAAAACCAGCAAGTATTTCTGTTAATTTCCACAACTTCATAATGCCTCTCAATGCAGATTTTTTTTTTCCAAAATTCACAACCTGGTCAGTGCTAGAGCCTCAACCTTACTTTCCTCCCGTTTTGTTTGGAAAAGGTAGGAAACAGCTGGTCACCAACTGATATATCACCAACTAAATTACACAAATTGTGGAATCTGAAATAGATGCAACATACCCCTTCACCACACAGCTCCTTTGTTCTGAGATGACAAACTAATTTTAATATTACCCTAAGTCCAAGCTATTTACAATAGGAAAATCTCCTTGTTAAACTGATTGCTAAGAAAAATATAGACAATTTTATATTTCTAAAACCCTTCAGAATAATCAAGTGCCCTCACATATATTACCTCACTCGATCTACACAACAAACTTGTAAGGTGTATTCCATTAACCCTTTTTCCAAAAGTTGAAACAGATGCTCAGAGAGGTTAAACTACTTGTTCTAATAAGACTTCGGCTAACACAGTTTATCATCCTTGGTGCCCTTCCTCCTCACCCCCAAGCCTCCTCTCAAAAATTCTCCTCCTCAGTTCCATGAAAATGAAGAGTTCAGGCTGGCGTTTCTCTTTTTACCAGCTCCCAGCATGCCTACGCAGGATATAACCCTATCATAACATATTTATGACACAAAGAATATGTTACTTGTGGAAGAACAAAAGCAGGTAACAAATGGTTAACTTCACACAGAGCAGTTGGAAAACTGCCCATGGGCCAGGTGTGGTGGCTCATGCCTGTAATCCCCACACTTTGGGAGGCCAAGGCACGCAGACTGCTTGAGCCTAGGAGTTTGAGACCAGCCTGGACAACATGACAAGACCCTGTCTCTACAAAAGGCACAAAAATTAGACAAGCATGGTGGTGTGCACCTGTTGTCCCAACTACTCAGGAGGCTGAGGTGGGAGATGGCTTGAGTCTGGGAGGTGGAGGTTGCATTGAGCCAAGATTGTGCCACTGCACTCAAGCCTGGCAACAGAGTGGGACCCTGTCAAGAAAGGAAAGGAAAGGAAGGGAGGGGAGGGGAGGGGAGGGGAGGGGAGGGGAGGGGAAGGAAGGTTGCATTGAGCCAAGATTGGGCCACTGCACTCAAGCCTGGCAACAGAGTGGGACCCTGTCAAGAAAGGAAAGGAAAGGAAGGGAGGGGAGGGGAGGGGAGGGGAGGGGAGGGAAGGGGAGGGAAGGGGAGGGAAGGGAAGGGAAGGGAAGAGAAGGGAGGAAGGGAGGAAGGAAACTGCCCATGTACCTTGTTTTATACTCAAAGAATTTTCTAGAAAACATGGAAGACCTCACATATAGTAGGGGGCTTTACTCTCCATTTATAGACTTCTGTACTATAACAGTAATTAATATACTCATTCCAGGCCGGGCACGGTGGCTCACGCCTGTAATCCCAGCACTTTGGGAGGCTGAGGCAGGTGGATCACAAGGTCAGGAGATCGAGACCAGCCTGGCCAACATGGTGAAACCCCGTCTCTAATAAAAACACAAAAATTAGCTGGGCATGGTGGCACGTGCCTGTAATCCCAGCTACTTGGGAGGCTGAGGCAGGAGAATCACTTGAACCTGGGAGGCGAAACTTGCAGTGAGCCAAGATTGTGCCACTGCACTCCAGCTTGGTGGCAGAGTGAAAAAAAGATACTCATTCTAGACCACAAAGCTCTGCAAAGCTGAGTCTAGAGCCCAAATCCTCCAACTCGATGGGTGCAGTTCTTTCTACAACAACACAGATTTAGTCACTCATCCAGTCCACGTTTATGAAGCACCTATCTAATACCAGGTATTGCGCCAGACACTAGGGACGCGGGGGTGACATGCCAACAGCAGTCCTTGCCTGCACAGAGTCTCAAGAGCCCAGGGATTCTTACCACGACACAGACAGAAATGACTTCTGAATCACTGGCTGCCCCAGATGGGCACCACCCTCAAATTCATCAGAACAGAGAATCCCAAGCTGACCTTTGAACTATGGGCCGGCCTTGGACAGTAAACAGTATAAACGTCCAGGAGAGGGAGAAGCAGACAAGCGTTCCAGGCTTCACAGTCTTGTTTTCCAGTTTGTGGCACTCAGCCAGAGAGACAGGAAGTCCAAGCTGAGACATCACTGGCACCTGTGTTCAGTAGCCCATCCCTTAGGGTACCTTCTCCCCAAATCCCAAATCTCACCTCAAAAGCCACACGGTCTGACTGGTGTTGCCGCTCGGCCTCCTGAAGCTTGGCCAGTAAGTCCTGCACAGTCTTCCTCAAGCTCTCAACATCCTCATTTATACAGGTGTCCACCTACAGCCAGAGCAAGGAAGGGAAGAGGAAGCCATCAAGTTTCTGACTCAGCAATAAAAGTCCCCTCCCAGGCACACACTGGTTTGGACCATCTCGTCCAGACCACCCTCACAAAAGAACTGTCGTCACACAAGGGGAGAGTTACCTTAGGCAGCCAGGAATTCTGAGTTATTCAATGAAACATTGTCCTTTCATACCCTAAAGAACCCTGCTAGCCTCAAAACACCCAATTATTTTAGGACATGCTCAGTAGTATTTCACTTATGTATCCACTGATTGATTTCTTGGCGACTATGTGGCTGCTGTCTCTACGTGTGTGTCCTATTTCCCTCTATCCGCCTACAACTCTCTGAGAGCAGAGACCATGTTCCCCTTTGGACTACAGTTCCCACAGGACAGGGACTATGTCGCACCCATCACAAAGGGAGTGGTCCAAAAGCACATCCTTTACCATTCTCAGCTTTTGGCACGGAGAGCAGCATATAAAGGGTTACTGATGGATGGACAGGTTTATGGCAAAAGCATGCCAAAGGAATCTGATTCGATGTGGAAAACGGTGTCTCATCGAGGTAACTGCTCAGTCTCTCCCAGACACACCCAACCGTGGGCTGGTGGTTAGGGATGAGCTAACACGTAGGGTCTCGCCCCCGTCTCTGCTGCACAGGCACCAGACACTTCGATTACGAACTCCCTGTGAGTTTGACAGAAAAATCTCTCCCAATCTTGCACAGTGGGAAGCAGCAACGCCTTCAAACCAGAGCTCAGAGCTCTCGGCTGGGAGGAGGGAGACAGGGTCCCAGTCTCTGCATTATCATCCTGTGGGTGACAATGAAGAAATGAAGTCCTGTGGGCCTTCATTTCTTTATCTGTGAGGCAGTAAGTACACTCCCTACCACACCCTGCCTTACAGGCTGCCTCAAAACCAGGTAAGATAACATCCGGTACAGCTTTGAGCTTGTGAGAAGAAAGAGGCCAAACAGATATTACCAGGTGTTATTGTAATTTGTTGCCAACAATGTATTTGCCAAATATGGTGATTCAAAAGAAGGAGAAAGTCCAAGCTTCACATCTAAAGCAAGTGGTTAAGAATCACAGCATTCCAAATCTAGATGTCATAAGTTATCCAGTCAATTTCCCTAAATCCTCACCTGAGCCAATGGGCAGGTGAAAATGTTTTAAAAGGCTCCTGGAACACAACTATTATGCACTTATTTCAAAGAGTGTTCTCATAAGGCTGTTTAATGGCATGGAAAACTTTCATGAAAATATTATTTCATCATGTGATATAATATGAAGCAAAAAAGTAAGTTATAAAACTACACGTAGAGGCAGAAGCAATGAACTAGATTTTAATACAGCAATTTAGATAGATCCTAAAAAACATGGTACCAGGGAAAATAAGAACAAGCTACTGGGTAGGCTGAGGTGGGAGGACTGCTTGAAGAAGATATAGCACAAGTTCATCACGTATATTGAAACATTTTACAGACATATTTAAAGCCATATATTGAATTCATTAGAGTGAGTGCCTCTTGCAGGAGGTGGAGAGGCAAAAAAACCAAAAAAAAAAACTAAAACCAGTGAGAGGACTTGACAGGACCCACGAGGACGATGTGCCATGAACTAATGGGTGGGTCTGATTCAACCTATACCTGAGGGCCAAAAACACCAAATGCCAAAACATACCCAACTAAAGAAACAAACAAAAAAAAAAATTATAAAGACATGCCACATACTGTACAATGTGAATATTATAAATATATATTTGCATTCAGGGAAAGATGAAATTTCACTGTGGTTTTTCTCTGAGTAGATTACAAGCGACATTTTTTTCTTCTTTCACTTTTCTGTGTTTCTGAATTTTCCAAATTTTCTACAGTATGAATGTTTTGTATTATATAATCACAAAAAAACATAATAACACACTTTTTAAAAATACAGTCATGGTGGCCGGGTGCAGTGGCTCATGCCTGTAATCCTAACACTTTGGGAGGCCGAGGTGGGTGGATCACCTGAGGTCAGGAGTTCGAGACCAGCTTGGCCAACATGGTGAAACCCCATCTCTACTAAAAATACAAACATTAGCCAGGCGTGGTGGCTCATGCCTGTAGTCCCAGCTACTCAGGAGGCTGAGGCACGAGAATTGCTTGAACCCAGGAGGCGGAGGTTGCAGTGAGCCAAGATCACACCACTGCACTGCATCCTGGGTGACAGAGTAAGACTCTGTCAGTCAATCAGTCAATTGATCAAGTACAGCCATGGAAGGAAATACTATGTAGTTATTCAAAAGAATGAGGTAGATTTATTATATACTGACATGGAAAGAAGGTTATAATATACTCTTTAGTTAAAAAAAAAAAAGCAAGCAAAGAAAAATGTATTTACCATCCTATAGTTGAGAAAAGCACATATATATTATATACATATATTTATCATGTATATATGGTATGTATATAACATATACATGATGTTTAAATATGGTTGTCTATGTATATAAAAATATTCTAGAATACTGGCACTCAACTTTAGCTAAACATTAGTATCACCTGAAGAGCTCTTAAAAGTCCTGATGCCCAGGCCACCTATTGGAACAATGAAATGACAAGCTCTAGGGATGGGACCCAGGCATCATATCCTTTAAAGCTTGCAAGGCCATTCCAATGAGCAGCTGAGGCTGAGAAGCACTGCCCTAGAAAGATCCACCCACTTCAATCTGTTAACAGTGGATACTTGTAAGGAGTGAGATTGGGGAAGGAGAATTTCCACTCTTTATATTTCTCTGTTGTTTGAATTTTTATGTCAACTACTACTCTTGTATTTAATGAGAGAGAGAGAGAGAAAGCAATAAACAAAAGGATGGGGAGGAGGCAATCCTGCCCCTGGCTAAGCAGAGCCACCGTTGTGTCCTCTGTTACCCACCTCAGGTGGGCTGCTGTACAGGGCCGTGGGACTCTGACTAAAGCCATTTGGCTTTTCTAGCACCACCTGTTCAAAGAAAAATAAAATTGGGAGTTAAAACAGATGAAAGCAACCAACTTTGAACATTATTCTCCTAACACTCAAATCTTAGAGAAAGACAGGGAGAGAGAGAGGAAGGTGAAAGGGAGGCAGGGAGAGAGAAAAAGACAGGGAGGGAGAAAAAGGAAGGAATTAAGAAAAGAAAAGAGGAAGAGGGAAGGAAGGGAAAGAAAAAAAGATTCCTAGTGTTCCCAGAGAAAACAGAAACAAGAGGGGGTGGAGAAATGTGTGTGGCCTTGAAAGGGAACACCCTAGCCTTATAGGGAGGATGAAAAAACCTCAGGCTAAAACCTTTCAGCAGATAGAAAAGTATGTGTAGTCCATTCTTCTTAGCCAGGGAATAAGTGCAGCTGCCTGACACAAACAAAGAGTTTCCCTTGCCCCCAGGGATCCTGGCAAAGTTTGACAAAGCAAAAATTACAAAGGGAAGCCTTTTTAAATTATTTCTGACCCAAAGCCTGATTATTCATCATATGACAGCTGGTTTGTGCAAACAAGGGGGCTGGACTTTGGGCCAGTCTCTGTGCACATTAGGTTCTTCTGCCACCTGACAAAGGAGCTCCCACCAGCCAGATGTGAGCTCAGGCACTGAAAGGCCTGCCTTCAGCCAAAGCAAAAATTAGGAAATGTTCCACCACACAAGTGCATGTACAAGACAAAGAACTTTCCTTGCACCAGCTGCTGGGCCGCTGTTCCCCTCAAGGGAACGAAGGCAGGGGCTGCTGCTGGAGCAAGACACCCTGCCCGAACCAAAATGCAAATCAAAGATACAACTCAGAATCTAAAGGATGAGGGCGAAGTCACAAAGAGACAGTTCTGTTCTCCCAAGGGCATTTCTATCCTCGAGTTTTGGAAAAACTGAAAAGCAGGATCCCAGGATTATCCATCCCAGGAAAGACTTATCCAATCTGTTCAGTCTAACAAACATTTACTGATGCCTTCTACATCCCAGACCTGGGGAGAGAGGGAGGGTGAGGATACAGACACGGGATGGGGGTGGGGTGAACTCCTAACCTTGAGGAGCTTCCCATCCCAGGTTAGACATAACTATATAGAAGATTAATAACAGGCTAGGGCACGGACTTCAATTCACACTACAGGTGCCACCCAAACTAAGCAAGATCAGCTTATGAGAAGTGTGGATTTACAGGTGATTGTCTGCTTTATAAAATTCCATTATTACAGGAAGCTTGATCACAGAATCCTTATAGATAAGAGGCTTTGCTAACAACTGATGATATTTAATTTGTGTAAGTTCAATTTCTGTACAGTGTTTCAGGAGCAGGTGTACTTATGCTTAAGCTGACATGTGTAAATGTAAGTGCTCATCGGCTGGAGAGTCCTAACCAGATTGTGAGTGCTCCAGAGAAGCCAGCATCACCTCTATTTTCTCCATTCCTGGCAGAGATGCCAGACTGAGCACACACTGGGTAATTGGTAAATGAGACTGCCTGGCACAACCCCACTTCCTCGGTGGGGACCCAACCATGGACCGTTTCCTATTACCTGTATCTCCTGTCGATGGAGAGAATCTCCTAGGTCCCTGTCAAGCTTGCTACTTATATCCTCCCGGAGCTTCTGTAGGCAGTTCCTGGCCTGGGAGGGGAAGGGAAGAAACTTGAGCTTTAGGGTAGAGAAAGAGAGCACGCCAACTCACCCAACTCTGTGCACCATCCCCGGCCTGGACTATGAGTCAGGCACTGTCCTAACTACTGGCCGTAGGATGGAGAGAGGTACCCTGGTCAAGTGGGGCTACAGCTGACATTCTTGTTGGGGAGACACACACAACACAAAAGACAAATAAGTAAAATGTGTAATATGTTATATGGGCATAAGTGCCCATGAGAAACATGAGCCAGGAAGGGAGTGAAGAAATGCTGTGAAAAGTTGGCTGGTAATTTTCGATAGGTGGCTGGGGACAGTGCTAGGCACATAGTACTTAAGTATCCGTGGATTAATGGATCACGTATGAAGGGTCGAAAGTTATATATCTGACACACGGGAGGGGATGGCGGCATTTCAGAGGCATAGAGGAAAAAGAAGCGGAAAAACCAGAATCCACAAAGGAAGACAGCCAAAAAAAATGTGAGATTTAGAGAAATGACCTAGGCACTGCGTGAGAGGGAAGGGGTGCCCACCTCCTGGATGTACTGGACCTCACTCTTCAGCTGGTTAATATTCTTCTCATGAATCATCTTGTCTCCAGACCTCCCCTTCAAGTACACCTGAAATAAGAACACTATTTAGTTAAGAAACCTCAAATTAAATTAACTATACAAAAATAGGCAGCTTCATATAGTGCTGGTGGGAGGATAAATTGTTACCGCCAATTTACTGGGTGGAATGTGGTGATTCGGATCAGAAGACCTAAAAATATATTTACCTTTTGGTCTATCAATTCTACTTCTGGAAATTTACCCTCATGCAGTAAATTTAGCTAAATGCTCCATAGCTATATTGGCATAAACACTCACATATACACAGTCATGCATCACTTAATCATAGCAACACATTCTGAGGGATGCATCATTAGGCGATTTCATCCTTGTACAAACATCACAGAGTGTACACACACAAACCTAGACGGCATGGCCTCCTACACCCCTAGGTTGTACGGTGTACCCGATTGCTCCCAGGCTACAGACAAACCTGCACAGCATGTTAGTGTACTGAATACTGTAGGTGATTATCACACAATGGTAATGTATCAAACCTAGAAAAAATACAGTGAAAATGGAGTATAATAATCTTATGGGACCACTGTTGTCTACGCAGTCCATCACAGACCGAAATGTTGTTATGTAGCACATAACTGTACTGTAACTGAGTCAATCATATGGTATGGGATTTATATCTCGAAAAGCTGTCTTATTAAAAAAAAGAGAGAGAGAAATAACAAAAATCATTTTATTTTTAAAAAAATAAGTTCCAGCTGGGCGCGGTGGCTCAAGCCTGTAATCCTAGCACTTTGGGAGGCCGAGACGGGTGGATCACGAGGTCAGGAGATCGAGACTATCCTGGCTAACCCGGTGAAACCCCGTCTCTACTAAAAATACAAAAAACTAGCCGGGCGAGGTGGCGGGCGTCTGTAGTCCCAGCTACTTGGGAGGCTGAGGCAGGAGAATGGCGTAAACCCAGGAGGCGGAGCTTGCAGTGAGCTGAGATCCGGCCACTGCACTCCAGCCCGGGCAACATAGCAAGACTCCGTCTCAAAAAAAAAAAAAAAAAAAGTTCCATCAGCCAGGTGGGGTGGTGCACACCTATAATACCAGCATTTTGGGAGGCTGAGGCAGGACGATTGCTTGAGCCCAGGAGTTGGAGACCAGCTCAGGCAACAAGGTGAGATTGTCTCTACAAAACTAAAAACATATAAATAAATAAATAAGTTCCATCAGGATGAACCCATTATAGGAAAATAATAAGTTCCATAAACACACCTCCTACCTGTCTCCACAACCTCCAGCAGCAAAACATGGTCAGTGGATAGGCCCCTAGTAAGGTCATCCAGTACGGCCCCTTTTCTGGGGCCAGGCCGCACCAAAGTTGCTAACAGGCAGACTGTAGTCTCCTGGTATTAATTAAGATGTTTCTAGGAGATTGCCAGGAACTAGCAGCTCAGGTCTGGTTCCTTCCATCAAACCACAAGCTCCCTTTGGCAACAACATCAACTGCTCCCTCTCACATACGTGCAGGGAGGAAGAGGACAGGGAGAAAAGTTGGAGGTGAACTAAGCTTACCTTAATGATCTCCTCATGTCCATCATGGGACTCCACCAGTTCTGAAGCCAGAGAATGACCAGTGGAGTGGCCGGACACCATGGCATAGGTCTTCCTTCCCGCCTGGCCGAAGAGAGACAAGACAGAGAGAGAGATGGCTCAGAAATCACATGGCAAGCCCAGAACTCCTGCCCCTCAACTAATGCAGAAGACCTGTTTCTCAAAAGACTTGAAGGGTTAGTCTGACTTTCCTCTCCAAAAACTCATTTCAGAACCTCTAACACAAGCCACACAGCAGCAAGAACACCGGCCAGGGAAAATTGGCAGAAATAGCAGCTTAGTTTTAATTTTAGTGGGGGACTCCTCCTGCCCCAAAGCAGTGCACAAGGCTGAGGCAAGCTGGATGTTGCTGAAAGGAGGGGCTCCCACGCTCGCGTCACCAGAGTCAGCTCCAGGCAGTACTAGGGTAAGAGGCCAGCAGCAAGGAAGCGCTGGTGTGGGGAGGGGGCCTTGCCCACCAGAATTCCGCAGTACCTTCTGGGCTATGTGTTCAAGTTCATCTCCTGTCAGTTCACCCTGGAGAGTCAGCCTGAGAATGTCCACGCTGCCCTAATAATGACAATGACAGCAACAATAACCCCTCACCTTTACAGTCTACAGGTACAAAGTGCTACCAGTACAGCGTGCTTCTGCCAGCCCTGTGGAGCGGGCCTTGTCATCACCACTTCACAGACTAGGAAAACAAGTCCAGGGAGGCAGCGTTACCTTGCCCAAAATCAGGTGTTTGGGGCGGTGACTCTGGGACCATCTGACAGTCCTTTCTTTCACAACAAGGACTACATGGCACACTGCTCTGTACGGCCCCAGCAGGGCTACCCTGGTTCTTGGACAACAGGGAACACATTGCATGCACTCTTCTTTCTCTGGTTGTGGAGAGGTCATTCCTGGACTGCTCATCCTCAATCCAGAATTTCTGCTCCTGACAACCAGCCAGCAAGTTATTGATGCACTTTATAAGACTAGCATATTCTTCCTGAACTAAACTATAAGAAAATACCTGAATTCAAACTCCCATTTCTATGAGCCACACGGAAATTATCCAAGTGAAAGCAGGCAAGATAACAGGTATTCATCTAGAGATCAGCCTAATTTCAAAGAATAAAGCAGGTTTTCATTCATAAGTCAAATAAGTGTGTGTGTGTGTGTGTGTGTGTGTGTGTGTGTGTGTGTATGTGTGACTGCAGCCTCGACCTCCCAGGCTTAAGTGATCCACCCTCCCAAGTAGCTGGGACTATAGGTGCACCAATATGCCCATCTAATTTTTGTATTTTTTGTAGAGATGAGGTTTTGCCATGTTGCCCAGGCTTCAAAGAAGGTTTTTTAAAAAAAAGGCTGGGCAAGGTGGCTCATGCCTATAATCCCAGCACTTTGGGAGGCCAAGGCAGGTGGATCACGAGGTCAGGAGATTGAGACCATCCTGGCTAACACAGAGAAATCCCGTCTCTTCTAAAAAATACAAAAACAAAATTAGCCGGGCTTGGTGGCAGGCGCCTGTAGTCCCAGCTACTCAGGAGGCTGAGGCAGGAGAGTGCGTGAACCCGGGAGGCAGAGCTTGCAGTGAGCTGAGATGGCACCACTGCACTCCAGCCTGGGCGACACAGTAAGACTCCGTCTCAAAAACAAAACAAAACAAAAACAAACAAACAAACAAACACAACACTTTGTGGGGAAAATTAAAAACCTGAAAGGAAAAAAAGTGGTAGGAGGGAAAACTAGGGGCCTATAGATTGGGAAGATGATAACGTTGAGAGAAAACTAACAAGGCAGAGTAGATCACCTGTACTATGCATGGAGGTGAATGAGGGGCTTAGCCACTATGGATCTCTGGTTCACACCGGAAAAATAAGGAGTTGGACCAAGTATATCTCAGGCTCCTTCTGGATTCCATTCTGTGACAGCATGAGGATGGAGTATATGCCTCTCCCAGACAATGAAGAGAAATAGGTGCTGGGCTACCCAAGAATGAAAGTGATCTTAAGGTCATTTGGTCATCAAAACATCTTACCGGTAACAGACAGGTTTTAAGGAACCCTCTTAACCTTCCAAATGTCTGGAGAAGATAACCTTCCAACTTGGCAGAGAAGAAATCAGTCTTTGGTGAGATACTTAACTCTTGGTGTTTTTATCTGTAAAATGGGTATATTACCATCCAACTGAGGGTTGTTTGTTTGTTTGTTTGTTTGAGATGGAGTCTTGCTCTTGTCTCCCAGGCTGGAGTGCAGTGACACGATCTCAGCTCACTGCAGCCTCCGCCTCCTGGGCTCAAGCAATTCTCCTGCCTCAGCCTCCCAAGTAGCTGGGATTACAGGCACACAATACCACACCTGGCTAATTTTTGTATTTTTAGTAGACACGGGGTTTCACCACGTTGGCCAGGCTGGTCTTGACCTCCTGACTTTGTGATCCTCCTGCCTCGGCCTCCCAAAGTGCTGGGATTACAGGCATGAGCCACTACTGTGCCCGGCCCCCAGCTGAGGGTTTTTTTGTTGAATATTACTTGAAAATGTTGCCAGGTGTGGTGGCTCATGCCTATAATCCCAGCATTTTGGGAGGCTGAGGTGGAAGGATCACCTGAGGTCAGGAGTTCGAGACCAGCCTGGCCAACATGATGAAACCCCATCTCTACTAAAAATACAAAAAAAATTAGCCAGGCATGGTGGTGGGCGCCTGTAATCCCAGCTGCTCAGGAGGCTGAGGCAGGAGAATCGCTTGAACCAGGGAGGGGGAGGCTACAGTGAACTGATATCACACTACTGCACTCCAGCCTGGACAACAGAGCAAGATGCCATCTCAAAAAAAATAATAAAGAAAGAAAGAAAATGAGAAAATGTATGGAGGTTACTCTCTGCCAAACAGGAGGGTAGCACTGAAACATCAGCATCCTCCCACTTCTTGAAGTGAATCCAAAAGTAGGAAAGACAGAAGACACTGTCACAATGGCCCTTAAACCTTCCCAACCCTAACAAAGTAGCTGGTTTTATGAAAACACTTAATTCCTATGAGATAAAAGCCACATCCTTAGAGTGGCATACAAGGCCCTCCACAGTGTGGGTAAACTCACACCTCTTGCTACCATCTCTCAGTGCCCTATCCAATACATTCGATGGTTTCTAACTTCAGTGTCTTTGCTCCCATCATTTCCTGTGCCTTAAATATCCATTCTTCCCATTTTCACCTAGGGCATCTGCAAGTTCCTCAAGTTCATGTTCAAATGCCTCATCTTCCAAGATGCTACCCTGCATCCTGTGGGAAACACGTCTTCCCCTCCTGGAGCTCCCACAGCGTCACAAGGCCTCCCATGGCATCTGCCTCTCAGTTATTTGTGTTCTGTGAAGAATTACCCCTTCTGTTAACTCCTCCAGAGCTGTTGTATGCCACAGCGCTTCGCAAAGGTATTTTCTGAATGCACAGAGAATGCTCTACGACATCTAGGTCAAGAAAATATTACAAAAGAAAGAAGAGGAAATGATTTCAAAATAGCCAGAATGGCTGACAATTCTTTCTTCCCAGGATACACCCGCACTTTTATTAAAACGCTCTTTCAGCCGGGTGCGATGGTTCACGCCAGTAAACCTAGCACTTTGGGAGGCCAAGGTGGGTGGATCACCTGAGGTCAGGAGTTTGAGACTAGCCTGGCCAACATGGTGAAACCCCATCTCTATTAAAAATATAAAACTCAGCCGGGTGTGGTGGCAGGCACCTGTAATCCCAGCTACTAGGGAGGCTGATGCAGGAGAATCACTTGAACCTGGGAGGTGGAGGTTCCAGGGAGCCAAGATCACACCACTGCACTCCAGCCTGGGCAACAGAGCGAGACTCCATCTCAAAGAGGGGGGAAAAAAAAAAAAAAAAAAAGAACACTATCTCCCCATACCTGGAGGCAGGCTGGGAAAAGGCAGGGCATCCTTCAGTCAGAACAAAGGGGTTATTAGCTAACAAAGGTCCAGTCTGGTCTGTTTCGTAAACCCAGGCAATTCCAATTGGAAGAGCATAGACAACTAGGCTGGGTTGGGGCACTGAGAGATGATTCCGTCCAGCCATCAGAATTCCAGGTAGAGAGAAGAAAGAGGGTGAGTTAAAAATGTTCTCAAAGAAATAATGACCAAAACCTTTCAAAATTTGGCAAAACACACAAACCTGTAGATTCAAGTAGCCAAGCAAACTTCAAACACAGCAAACATGAAATTCATGCCATGACAGATCATAATTAAATTTCTGATAACTAAAGACAAAGAAAAAATCTTGAAACCGGCCGGGCGCGGTGGCTCAAGCCTGTAATCCCAGCACTTTGGGAGGCCGAGACGGGAGGATCACGAGGTCAGGAGATCGAGACCATCCTGGCTAACACAATGAAACCCCGTCTCCACTAAAAATACAAAAAAATTAGCCGGGCGTGGTGGCAGCGCCTGTAGTCCCAGCTACTCGGGAGGCTGAGGCAGGAGAATGGCGGGAACCCGGGAGGCGGAGCTTGCAGTGAGCCGAGATCGCGCCACTGCACTCCAGCCTGGGCGACGGAGCGAGACTCCGCCTCAAAAAAAAAAAAAAAAAAAAAAAAAAAAAAAAAAAAAAATCTTGAAACCAGAGAAAAATACCCTTTGAGGGGAAAACAATGTGAATAATGGCAGATTTCTCATCGGAAATGTCAGAGGGTAGAAGGAAGTGGCATACTATTTTTCAAATGCTGAAAGAAAAGAACTTTCAATTCAGAATCCTATAACAAAGACAAATATCCTTCAGCAATGAAGGGGAAATCAAGACATTCTCAGATGAAGGAAAACTAGGAGAATTTCCCACCAGCAGACCTACACTAAAAGAATGGCTGAAAAAGTTCTCTAAACAGAAAGAAAATGATTTAAAAAAAAAAAACGGAAACTTGAAATATTGAGAAGAAAGAAACATGAGTAGAAAAAAGATGGGTAAATACAACAAGATTTCCTTCCCCTCTCAGGTTTTCTTTTTCTTTTCTTTTCTTTTTTTTTTTAATTTTTTTTGGCTATAAGTTTATTCAATGCAAAATAATCCTCTCCAATTTTACTGAGGTGGCTGACCACGTCCACAACCAAATCCACCTTTAAACTGGAATTCCGTTGCTGACCCAGCCCCAGCCTCAGCCTTCTTGTCGGCACCAGGGGGCACAGCACTCCGCCTGTAGGTATCTCCGTGGGCTTCCCTTCTTGTGAGTTTTGCAGGTCGCTCACCCTCCAGACCTTTAGGCTGAGGACTTCCAGTCTCTGGTGGCTGCAGCGTAGGGTGGCAGGCACAATCTCCGGGGCAGATGAAGGTAATCACAGAGATACTGGACGCCCTCATCGGTAAGGTACCAGTAGAAATGTCTCCAGGTAAACTGTTCCTTCACGTAGCCTCGGGACTTGGGAGACTGCATGGCCTTCAGGACATGAAGGTTGGGCACATCCTTGTCTGCCAGCTCCAGGTGCTTAGGCATGTGGACATCCTTCTTGGCCACCATGACTCCCTCCTTAAAAAGGAGTTCATAAATGGCAATCCAATTCTTCTTAGGCATCAACATCTTGGTGGCTGTAGGGGCTGGGGCCGGGGCTGGAAAGCCCCTCTTAGGTTTTCTAAGTTACATTTGATGATTAAAGCAAAAAGTATAACAATGTCTGATGTGGTTCTAAATGTATGCAGAGAAAATATTTAAATATGATAATATTATACTATTAAATATCTAGTATCATAAATGGGAGACGGTAAAGGGATATAAAGGAAGGAAAGGTTTCTCTTCTTCACTCAAACTAGTAAAATGCCAACACCAGTAGACTGTGATAACCTATATACACATAATGTATAATACCTAGAGCAACCACTAAAAAGTCTATACAAACATATAACACTCAAAAACATTACAAATGAATAAAAATGGAATCTTAAAAAGTGCTCAATTAATCCACAGGAAGGCAGGAAAAAGAAAACAGATAAATGAAAAACAGAACCAGGCATCATAGCTCACATCTGTAATTTCAGCACTTTGTTTTGTTTTTGAGACGAATTATCTTTCTGTCGCCCAGGCTGGAGTGCAGTGACGCAATCTCGGCTCACTGCAACCTCTGCCTCCCGGGTTCAAGCAATTCTCCTATCTCAGCCTCCCCAGTAACTGGGATTACAAGCTCCCATCACAACACCTGGCTAATTTCCATACGTTAGTATAGAGGGGGTTTCACCATGTTGGTCAGGCTGGTCTCGAACTCCTGACCTCAAGTAATCCACCTTCCTTGGCCTCCCAAAGTGCTGGGATTACAGGCGTGAATCACTGTGCCCAGCCAGTAATCTCAGCATTTTGGGAGGCCAAGGTGGGAGGATTGCTTGAGGCCAGGAGCTTGAGACTAGACTGGGCAAGAAAGTTGCCCCCTCTCTTCAAAAAAGCATGTTTTTTTTTCTTATCTAGGCATGGTGTTGTGTGCCTGTTGTCCCAGAAACGCAGGAGGCTGAGGTGGGAGGATTACTTGAGCTGGCAAGGTTGAGGCTGTAGTAAGCTGTGATCACACCACAGCACTCCAGCCTGGGCTACAGAGTAGGACCATGAGGAGAGGAGTGGGGGGGGGGGAAGGGAGGAGACGGGGAGGGAGAGGGGAAAGGAAGGGGAAAAGGGAAAGGGAAAGGGAAGGGAAGGGGAAAGGTAAAAGGAAAGGGAAAAAGCAGCTTTATTTGTAACAGCCAAAAACTAGAAACGACCCAGATGCCTTCAGTAGAGGAATGGTTAAACAAACTGTGGTACATCCGTTATTGTGGAATAGCACTCAGCAACAAAACGGATCAAACTACTGATACATGCAACAACACTCTGCAGCGATTTTGTTGAGTGAAAAAAGCCAATCACAAAAGTTTACATGCTGTATAATTTCACTTGTGTAACATTTTTTAAATAACAAAGTTATAGAAATGGGAAAAAGATTGGTGGTTACTAGGAGTTAAGAAGAAAGTAGGGGCAGGAGGGAAGTGGGTGTGGCTCTCAAAGCGCAACATGAGGGGTCCTTATGGTGATGGAAATGTTCCATAGCTTGACTGTATCAATGCCAATATCCTGGTTGTGATAGAGTACCATAGTTTTGCAAGATTTTACCACTGGAAAAAATGGAATAAAGGATACACGGGAATTCTATTATTTCTTATAACTGCGTGTGAATCTACAATTATCTTTTTTTTTTTTTTTTTTTTTTTGAGACGGAGTCTCACCCTGTAACCCAGACTAGAGTGCAATGGCACCATCTCGGCTCACTGCAACCTCTGCCTCCCAGGTTCAAACGATTCTCCTGCCTCAGCTTCCCGAGTAGCTGGGATTACAGGCACCTGCCACCACACCCAGCTAATTTTTGTATTTTCAGTAGAGACAGGGTTTCACTATGTTGGCCAGGCTGGTCTCAAACTCCCAACCTCATGATCTGCCTGCCTCGGCCTCCCAAAGTGCTGGGATTACAGGTGTGAGCCACCATGCCCGACCTATAATTATATTTTTCTTAAAAAAAAAAAAAAAGGAATTCATATTCCTTCAAGTACTTTCAGGGACAAAAAGAATATAATGAAGAAAATAAGCATTTATAATCCTGCCACCCAGAAACAGCCACTATTAAAATGTTAGTGTATGCCTTATAATTTTTTTTTCTTTTTTGAGAGGGAGTCTCATTCTGTTACCCAGGCTGGAATGCAATGGCACGATCTTGGCTCACCACACCCTCTGACTCCCCAGTTCAAGTGATCCTCCTACCTCAGCCTCCTGAGTAGCTGGGATTACAGGCATGCACCACCGTATCTGGCTAAGTTTTTGTATTTTTGATAGAGACGAGACACAGTTTCGCCATGTTGGCCAGGCTGGTCTGGAACTCCTGACCTCATGTGATCCACCCACCTTGGCCTCCCAAAGTGCTGGGATTACAGGTGTGAGCCACCATGCCCGGCCTTAATATTTAGAACTTTTATTCATCAAAATACACTGCTGAGAGGGCTCGTGTGGTGGTTCACACCTGTAATCCCAGCACTTTGGGAGGCCGAGGTGGGTGGATCACCTGAGGTCAGGAGTTTGAGACCAGCCTGGCCAACATGCTGAAATCCCATCTTTACCAAAAATACAAAAATTACCCTGGAGTGGTGGCACACGCCTGTAGTCCCAGCTACTCAGGAGGCTGAGGTAGGAGGATCGCTTGAACTCTGGAGGCAGAGGTTGCAATGAGCCAAGATCGTGTTACTGCACTCCAGTCTGGACAACAGAGTGAGACTCTGTCTCAAAAAAAAAAAGGGGGGGAGGCCACGCACAGTGGTTCACAGTCCCAACACTTTGGGAGGCCAAGGTGGGTGGATCACGAGGTCAGGAGTTCGAGACCAGCCTGGCCAACATGGTGAAACCCTGTCTCTACTAAAAATACAAAAATTAGCCGGGCGTGGTGGCACGTGTCTGTAGTCCCAGCTACTCAGGAGGCTGAGACAGGAGAATCGCTTGAACCCGGGAAGTGGAGGTTGCAGTGAGCCAAGACTGTACGACTGCACTTCAACCTGGACAACAGAGGAAGACTCTGTCTCAATAATAATAATAATAATAATAATAATAATAAGAGTGCATGGCAACCCACAGAGCAGAAGAAATTCACTATATGTATAACTGACAAAAGATGTCCAGAATATATAAAGAATTCTACTAAACAAAATGACTAACATGGGATCCTGGACTGAACCCTGGAACAGAAAAAAGATACTAGTGGGAAAAGTAGTGAAACCCAAATAGTCTACAATTTTGTGAACGGCATTGTACCAACATTAATTTCTTCATATGACAAACGTGCCATGGTGACCGAAGATGTTCACATTGTGGGAAAACTGGATGAAGGGTATACAAGAGTTCTCTGTACTATCTTTGCAACTTTTCTGTAAATTTAAAAGTATTTCAAAATAAAATGTTTACTTAAAGAAAAAAAGAGAGACAGACAGCCAGACATGCAGACCAATAGAAAAACAGGCACAAGACGCCAACAGATATATCATCATGAGGATACCTAAACAGTCAACAAACATATGACAAGGGGTTCAACTTAATCAGGCATTATCAAAGAACTGGAAACTAAAACCACAAAACAATGCCACAACATACCTATCAGAATGACTAACACGAAATGGATAAAAAAAAAAATACCAAGTGTTCAGCAGATGTGGAACAACCGACACTGAGACACTGATGCTGGGACTGCACAGTATCACAATCGCTGGAAAATTCAGAAGCATCAACCAAAGATGAACACAAAAGTACTCTAAGGCACAGCAATTCCACCACTAGTTACTCTACCCAACAGAAACACAAATGTAGGATCTCAGAATATGATACCCCAAAATGAAGGCCTTGGAAGAAAAAAGTTTTCTCTCACTTTCTCCTGACCTCTTTTCTGGCCTTTCATTCCTCCCCTCGCCGTCCCAAGGCTAGCCATAGAAACTAGAATCTCTCTTCTCAAGGCAGGTCATAGAAACCAGAACCCCTTTTCCCCAAAGCCAACCATAAAACCTAAAATTATTACTCTGACTTTCCACCTCTCTTTCTGTTAAAAACTAGCTATAAATAAATTATCTGGCTGGGCATGGTGGCTCATGCCTGTAATCCCAGCACTTTGGGAGGCATGGGCGGATCATGAGGTCAGGAGTTCGAGACCAGACTGGCCAACATGGTGAAACCTCGTCTCTACTAAAAATGAAAAAATTAGCCAGGCATGGTAGCAGGTGCCTGTAGTCCCAGCTACTTGGGAGGCTGAGGCAGGAGAATCGCTTGAACCTGGGAGGTGGAGGTTGCAGTGAGCCAAGATCGTGCCATTGCACTCCAGCCTGGGTGACAAAAGTAAGATTCCATCTAAAATTTAAAAAAACCAAAAAAATTCTCTGACCCACCTTGCTTGATTTTAAGTCACAAGACCCCCATTCCAGAGAGGGTCCTGCCTCATACCCAGAAGGAATGCTTAGAGAGGCCAAGAAGAATCTAGACAGACAGGCCTTGCTGGGTTTCCCACTTAGTCTCTTAGCATTAGATCATACCCTTTTTGTCCAATCATATTTCTACACAGCTGTCTATACTATTTGAAATCTAAGAATGGCCTGCTTCTGATTCAGTAAGGCTAGCTTCTAAAAATAATAAAAATTGAAAATTAAAAAAGAATGGACGGTTTCCTCTGCACATTTGGGTCTTCATTCTAAAGGTTCCCATGTCACCTAAAAATATGATCAAATAAATGTGTATGCCTTTTTTCCTTTTTTTTTTGAGACAGAGCCTCTCTTGCTCTGTCGGCCAGGCTGGAGTGCAGTGGCACGATCTCAGCTCACTGCAACCTCCACCTCCCAGGCTCAAACAATTCTCCTGCCTCAGCCTCCCAAGCAGCTGGGATTACAGGTGTGTGCCACCACGCCCAGCTAATTTTTATATTTTTAGTAGAGACGGGGTTTCACCATGTTGGCCGGGCTGCTCTTGAACTCCTGACCTCAGGTAATCCACCCGCCTCAGCTTCCCAAAGTGCTGGGATTACAGGTGTGAGCCACTACGCCCAGCCCTTTTTTCCTATTAATCTATCTTTTGTCAGTGATTTTCAGCAAAACTTCCAAGGGTGAAGAGGAGGCTTTCCCTTTGCCCTGGCACATACATATGTTTCCCATAAAAACATGTATACTAGAAAATTCACAGTAGCATTTTTCATAATAGCCTCAAACTAGAAATTACCCACATGTTCACCAAGAGTAGAATAAGTTGCAATATATTCATACAATGGAACTTCGTACAACAATGAAAAAGAATGAAGCACTGTACATGCAACATCAGTAAATCTCACAAAGACGTTAAGCAAAAGAATCCAGATGCAAAAGTACACTATATGATTCCACTTATATAAAAAGCACAAAAATAAGCAAAACTAATGTAATATGCACTTTGGAAGTCAGGACAGTGGTTACCCTTGAGGGTGAAGGTAGGTGGTAATTAGAAGGGGACAGGAGGGGGCTTCTGTAGTGCCCGTAATGATTTGTTTCTTGATCTGGGTGCTGCTTACAGGAATGTGTCTAGTTTGTGAAAATTACTTGACTGTACATTTGTGATGTATGTATGTTTCTGTATATATGTTATTATTAAATGTTTTTAAAAACAAAAAATCAAAAACTCCTTATTATGGTATTAGAGTCCCCTTACGATCAGGACTATCACAGTCTATACCACATAAAATATTTTGACTCCCTCCAGTACCCCAATGTACCCTGCACTCTAACTGTCCCCAACTTTTTCCTGATCCAATCGTAGAAGGCATCCAAATCCAAGTCTGTTTCTGCTAACGGGTCTTCCAGTGCAATACGTGCTCCCACCTCCCCAGAGGTGCACATGTTGCTTTCTCCGACCAGGGTATCCTCTCCTCCCTTGCCTCCTTGGAGAATTCCTGCTCAGCCTTCAAGGCATCTCCTCTTTGAGGGTCCTATCCCAGCACTTCTCTCTCAGTCAGAGCACCTACTGCAACCTACATATCCCGCACTTTAACAAGGAGCCCATTCTTTTGTAACTATTTATTCATCTCCCCTAATAAAATCAAGCTCCTTGAAGACATGGATAGCTTATTTAGCACAACGCCTGGTCTAGAATAGGTTCTCAAAAAAATATGTGTTGCATGAGTTCCAGGTGATATGTTCAGGGATTTTCCCAATTCCCTTTGAGAAACTCCAGCTCTTCAGTTTAGAGAAGCAGTATGGAAAACTGAAAAAAGCAGAAACACAAAAGTAGCAGAGGAAGGTCAAGGAAAAATTGAGCAAAACTAAGAAGGCAACTCTAAAAAAAAATACAAGTGGCTAATGGAATGGTAAAGATGCTCAACCTCACCAGTATAAGGAAAATGCAAATTAAAATGCTAATGAGCTATTTTGGGAGGATTTCATTACATTTATAGAAATATAAAGATAAGACATGTAGAAGTATGTTCACAGCAGCATTGCATGCAATGACAAAATACCAGAAACCACCCAGATGGCCCACGGACAAGAAAACGAATTTTGAAACTATATATCCTCATTATTTTTGAGACAGGGTCTCACTGTGTCACCCAGGCTGGAGTGCAGTGACATGATCATGCCTCACTGTAGCCTTGACCTCCCAGGCTCAATTGATCCTCTCACCTCAGCTTCCTAAGTAGCTGGACTACAGGCGTGCACCACCATGCCTGGCTAATTAGAAAATGAATGAATAAACCCTGACATATTAGTACAATGAACCACTATTCAGCTGTGAAAACAAATGAACTATGCAACATGCATTGACATGAATAAATCTCAAAATAAATGTTAAATAAAAAAGCAAGCTGGGGCCGGGTGCGGTGGCTCACGCCTGTAATCCCAGCACTTTGGAAGGCCAACGCGGGCAGATCACTTGAGGTCTGGAGTTTGAGACCAACCTGGTCAACATGGTGAAAACCTGTCTCCACTGAAAATATAAAAATTAGCTGGGCCTGGTGGTGCATGCTTGTAACCCCAGCTACTCAGGAAGCCGAGGCGGGAGAATCGCTTGAACCCAAGGGTTGGAAGCAGTGAGCAAAGATTACACCATTGCACTCCAGCCTGGGCGACAGAGTGAGACTCCATCTCAAAAAAAAAAAAAAAAAAAAAAAAAAAGCTATTTGGGCCAGGCAGTGGCTCACGCCTATAATCCCAGCACTTCGGGAGGCCAAGGCAGGTGGATCACCTGAAGTAAGGAGTTCAAGGCCAGCCTGGCCAACATGGTGAAACCCCGTCTCTACTAAAAATATAAAACACTGGTCAGGTGTGGTGGTGGGAGCCTGTAATCCCAGTTGCCTGGGAGGCTGAGGCCAGAGAATCGCTTGAGCCTGGGAGGCGCAGGCCCCAGGGAGATAAGGAGAGAGGTGCAGTGAGCCCTGTGACACTTATGTAATAAAACATATAAAGAGAAGGAAAGAAAAAGTACTAAACTTGGCTAGGCATGTTGGCTCAAGCCTGTAATCCCAGCACTTTGGGAGGCCCACGCAGGCAGATCGCCTGAGTCCAGGAGTTTGAGACCAGCCTGGGCAACATAAGGAGACCCTGTCTCTACAAAAAGTACAAAAATTAGCCTGGTGTGGTGGTGCACACCTGTACTCCCAGCTACTAGGGAAGCTGAGGTAAGAGGATCAAGTGAGCCTGTAAGGTCAAGGCAGCAGAGAGCCAAGACCATGCCACTGCACTCCAACCCAGGTGACACAGCGAGACTCTGTCTCAAAACAAAGTACTAAACTTGAAGTCAGAGGCAGGATGATGACCATTAATCCTTGAGCAAATGACTCAATCTCTCTGGGTCTCAGTTTTCTGTCTGTAAAATGAGGGTGATAATACCACCACCGACATTTTAGAAAGGTTAGGTAGATATGACAGAATGATGTAAAAGTGATTTGCAAACCACAAATCTCTTCACAAGGATGAAGCAGCATTACTTTCCCAAGTAGCTCTGTAAAGTCTGCAAAGGAAAAGCGTGGATGAAGTAAATTGTCTAATGGAGCTGATGAAAAACCCAGTGCTCTCTCTCTCTGGCACCTCATCCTCCACAACCGGAGAATGCATCTTAGTCAACAAGGCCACAGACCTCGGCCTGCACCCCCAACCTAGAGTCAAGGAGCAAATCCTGGGGCTCCTCTCTGCTTGGTGCACTTCATTGTTTTCTGGAGCAGGCTCACATTTCCTCAGGATTGTGAGCAGGCTCCAGGGAGTTTTAGGAACACCCCAAAAATATCTGGCAGGGGGGTCTCCACTGGGGACTCTGAAAGGCAAGATGAGAAGTGAGGCCTTCTTCTCTAGGGAAAAAGGAGCAGTGCTAATCATAAGGTAAGCAGCCTCTAACCTCATAAACATCTCTGGGAGAAGCCCAGCTACCTTCAAATTATAGGCAGCCTCACCACTCTGTTCAAACAAATCTCCGGCTGTGACTCACCCCTCAAAGCAGGGAGGGGGTAAACACATAGCTGAGGGGTTAGAGATCAAGACGCCATAGCAGAGATAAGGAGATAAACAGGGAGGCCCCAGAGAGATAAGGAGAGAGGCGCAGAGTTCTCACACCACAGGCTCATGTGAATAGGGAAAAGCCTGCATTGCCCCAGCTCTCACTCCCCAGGTTTTACAGGGGTCACTAGGACTGGGTAGGAGTCAAGTATTCTTTCTAAGAGGAAGCAAAGGAAGTAGATTGTCCCCGAGCTGGAAACCAGCAACCTTGATTCATCTTCACCCTGTATCCCATTCTTTCCTCACTTTGTCCCTCAATCCCATCCACTTTCCCACCCCAAGTGTACATGGCCTTTCAAGTTGCTGGAGGAGCAGTCACCTCGGTTTCCCCATGTTGAAAAATGGGAGGCCAGGCGCGGTGGCTCACGCCTGTAATCCCAGCACTTAGGGAGGCAGGCGGATCACGAGGTTAAGAGATTGAGACCATCCTGGCCAACAGGATAAAATCCCGTCTCTACTAAAAATACAAAAATTAGCTGGGCATGGTGGCACATGCCTGTAGCTCCAGCTACTCGGGAGGCTGAGGCAGAAGAATCGCTTGAACCTGGGAGGTGGAAGTTGCAGTGAGCTGAGATCGGGCCATGCACTCCAGCCTGGTGACAGAGCGAGACTCCGTGTCAAAAAAAAAAAACCTCCAAGAAAAATATGAACAGTTAGCCCCTTGTAACAATGGCACCCAAGTGATCAGGATGAAGGATGCCCCACAAAGTCAAAGAAGAGAGCCGGATGGGATAGGTGGGTGCCTACCCTCTCCTTGAGTGAGGCTCGCACCCGACTCAGCTCATCAGTCTCAGGTACATGGTCCTGCCTTCTGCAGTGCTGCCTAAGCCAGAGATGGCCCTTTGTGGAATAGGACACAAAGATTCACTCCCTTTCTTCCTCCCCATATTAGCCAACAAAACAGGAGTTTGCTTTTTATGTGGCTGCCTACCCAGAGGCATGGGCTGGACAGGCACTATGTAGAGGGCTGACCAGGGTTACTGTGAGGTGAAATGAGAAAAAGGATTTGAGGTGGCACCCTACATGAGGCAGCCCTTCTCATTACTTGGAGCCTTAACAAAGGAAAACAATGGGGCCGAGCAGTGACTGTGTGTCCGTAGAGGGAAGTGAGCTCCTGAACCAGCTCTGAAGGAGACACCCACTTGCTGAGCCAGTCTCTCTCTAGGACACCTACCTAGCGACCAGCAAACCTGGAATGAAAGGGCAAGTTCCTCAGTGCCCCCTCTGCATCAAAGGGAGTGACTCTGCCCTCTCTAGGCTCTGACTACCTGCTTAGTGATTTTTGCTTCTGTGCCCCCAGACCCAAGAAAACTATGTCCCTTTTCTTCCTTCCTTCCTCATCCCCTTCCTTCCCTATATTCTCTCCTCTGCTTCCTGCCTCTGCTGGCCAGGCTTAAATCTGGGCCACAAGCCTTCCTGGCACATACCTATTTCCGCAACTGAACCTTTCCAACCCCTGGAAAACAAAGGTATTTCATAAGACTCTGCACCTTGACCCAAAGAGGCATGCGCCATAATTACTAGCAGGCAAGGAAGCTCATCCCACCTCTCTGAGCACACGTGTCTGGAACCGAAACCATCTGGGTGCACACCCCCCTCCACCCTGGAGAACTATGGGCAAATGTTAGCGCCAAATGCCTGATGATGAGGTAACTCTCCTCGCTCAGAGGAGATCCTTCCTTCTCTGGCAAAGCCCAGCATTCCCCAAATTCCTGGCAGGCTTGTTGACATCAGCTGCAATGCTCCTGAAAGTAAGAACCTGGCAATAAATGGGAGAGATGGGATGGTGTGAGGAGAAATTTATGGGCTGAGTGTAGGGCAAGTTTCATGAGTAGAAGGAACAGGCAGCCACCAAACTTGAAAGGCTCCTCTGCCCAGCAGTTTCCCCTACACTCAGATGTCACAGAACCAGCACTTCCATGTTTTAGAATACATTCATTCCTCTGGAGTAAGCAGCAATGGCTCCAGATGAATCCTCTTTTAAAATGCAAATATTCTGACCCAGCAATTCCACTCCTAGGTATTCCTCTCCAAGAGAAATGAAAATATATTTCCACACAAAAACTTGTACACCAAAGTTCGTAGCAGCATTATACAGAATAGCCAAAAAGCAGAAAGAACCCAAATGTCCACCAACATTTATCCATGACGAACACTGTTGTAATACATCTAAATAATGGAATATTATTCAGCCATAAAAAGGAATGAAGTACTGATTCACATTACAACATGGATGAATCTTGAAAACATCATTCTAATAAAAGAAGCCGGTCACAAAGGATCATATACCAATGATTACATTCATATGAAATATCCAGAACAGGTAAATCCACAGGGAAAAAAAGTAGACTGGTGGCTGCCTAGGGCTGAGGGAGGTTGGGGGGAAATGGGGAGTGACTGCTAATGGATCAGGATTTCTTTATAAGGTAAGGAAAATGTTCTAAAATTGATTTATTGATGATTGCACAACTCTGTGAATATACTAAAAACCAATGAATTATATACTTTAAATGGGGTACATGAATTATATCTCAATAAAGCTGTTCATAAAAAATTATATGAAGCTCATGGTAAGGCTTCAAAAAATCACAGTTCTAGTTTAAAAAATAAGAGAGTGAGGCTCTGGAAAGACTTGGTATTAAACTACTTGAGCTTCTGAGGTCCTAAAGGAATGTCACCTATTCCGTGATAAAGACAAGTCTTCAGATTGCAGCTGATAAAAAAAAATTCTGAGTCCACCCAGGTGTTGAGAGAACCTCTCTGGACAAGATAAATCCAAAAAAAGAAAAAGAGAGAGAGAGGATAAAAAAATGCAAATATTCTAAGGAAAGATAAAACTTATATATTACTTAAAGAAACCAGAGCAGCAGGGGACACCAGCTGCCTTGGTCATGAGGTCTAAAAAAGAAGAGGAAAGATGCCCAGAGAGAGATGCCAAAATATGAACCCTGACCCACTGCCAGTGTAAGATCAGTACTGGCTGAGTCAGGACTAGCAAAGGTTACTCAGGTTTTCACCCTGGCTCTATCTGTAGGCCCTCCTCTCACCCCTGGGACCCTCCACTGGTTGAGGAACCTGGATCATCAAGAAAACGAGAAAGAAACAGGAAAAAACAAAAGTCAGCATAATGAGGAGGAGCAAACCTTGCCCAAACCAGAGAGTTCCCAGACTCTTCCTCCATCCCTTGGCTGGTTGCTTAAAGGAGGTTAAAATAGTCTAGTCCAAGCCAGTAGAAATAGAAAATAATAGCTAACATCTGAGTACTTACCACATGCCAGGCACTGTGCTTCATATTTTATATGTATTATCCAATTTAATCCTCACAACTACCTTATGAGAAGGGTGCAATTATTATCCCAGTTTTACAAGTGAGAAAACTGAAAACGAAAAAATTAAGTAATTTGCCTAAGTGAGCTTGGGCAAAGCAGACATCAAAGCCTGATAAGAGCCCACCTTAGTCAGATTCCCACAGCCATGCTCTTTTGTGTTTGTTTGTTTGAGTCGGAGTTTCACTCTTACTGCCCAGGCTGCAGTGCAATGGCGTGATCTCGGCTTACGGCAACCTCCACCTCCCGGGTTCAAGCGATTCTCCTGCCTCAGCCTCCCAAGTAGCTGGGATTATAGGCATGCACCACCACACCCCACTAATTTTGTATTTTTAGTAGAGATGGGGTTTTGCCATGTTGGTCAGGCTGGTCTCGAACTCCTGATCTCAGGTGATCCACCTGTCTCAGCCTCCCAAAGTGCTGGGATTACAGATGTGAGCCACCGAGCTCAGCCCAGAGCCATGCTCTTGATCACAATGCTATTAACAGAAACTATAGTTTATTACATTAACAAAATTGTAATATAATTACACTGGGAGGATGGGAAGAAAGCATGTGAGGGGTGGGATTTTAGATTTTCCTATAATTCCATCAACAGATGTCTAAAACTGATAAATCAAGAAAAATCACGGCAAGCATATTATTGAGAAACATGGAGGTAAACACAAAACAGCTAAGAGTAGAAAATGGTTACTTCCATGGAGCAGAACTTGGAATAGGGGACTGCTATTTTCTTTTAAAAGCCTTTTGATATTATTAGATCTTTTAAAATCACACATATATATTCCTTCGATAAAAAGTGATTTTAGAGACCGGGCATGGTGGCTCATGCCTGCAATCCCCGCACTTTGGAAGGCCAAGGCAGGAAGATCATTTGAGGTCAGGAGTTTGAGACCAGCCTGGCCAACATGATGAAACCCCATCTCTAGCAAAAATACAAAAATTAGCTGGGCATGGTGGCCCATGCCTGTAATCCCAGCTACTCAGGAGGCTGAGGCAGAAGAATTGCTTGAACCCAGGAGATGGAGGGATGCAGTGAGCCAAGACTGTGCCACTGCACCCCAGCCTGAGTGACAGAGGGAGACTCCATCCCCCCACCCCCCGCAAAGAAAAGATGATTTAAGGTCAGGCGCAGTGGTGCACACCTGTAATCCCAGCACCTAGGGAGGCCGAGGCAGGAAGATTACTTGAAACCAGGAGTTCAAGACTAGCCTGGGCAACACAGTGAGAACCCATATCACGAAAAATGAAAAATTAGCTAGATATGTTGGGTATGCCTGTGGTCCTAGCTACTTGGGAGGCTGAGGTGGAAGGATCCCTTGAGTCCAGGATTTCAAGGCTGCAGTGAGCAGTGATCACATAACTGCACTCCAGCCTGGGCAACAGAGTAAAACCCTGTCTCAAAAAAAAAAAAAAAAAAAAAGTGACTTAAAGACAGATGGAAAGAAGGAAGGAAAAGAGGGAAGGAGGGAAATGAAATCAGAGATCATCCATGGTAAAGTCTAATGTCATAGACATCCGTTCTTTGGCCACACAGCTTTCATTCCCCTCCACTGATAACATTTGGGTCTTTGGAGAATCTCCTTCCATCACTATAATCTGGGGGGCCTATCAATCAAGGAACCCTGTCCCGCTCTGGACAACTGGGGGCCAAGGGACAATGGCACTTTCTCCCTCGAATCTTGAGCATAATGGCACAAAGACCTAAAACAGCTGGAACCAATTCACCAATAGTAGTAAGCCTCCGTTGTTCCACTTACCCAGGCCCCAGAACATCCTTGGTTAGGGCTTTTTAAGCTTTCCCTTAAATTCTGTGAACTGCTTCATTTCCTTCTAATAATTTCCTCATCTGCTTAGTTTAGCTGGAGTCATTCTCTGTTGTTTATAACCAAAGGAAGTTAATAGAAATACCTAGCAAAAAGGAGTTTGGTGTTTATTTGTTCTTTTATTTGCCAATATAACTTTTTACTACAGTGGCTTGCAAAACTTTTCAATCTCAAAAACATATTTCACATCAAGACCCAGTAAACAAACATGCTCATATATAATACACACACACACACATATATACACAACTGAAATAAAAGTTCTACCAAAAATGTCTATCCTCACTAACACTCTAAGAGTGTTAATTCTATTTCTTTTTTAATGCTGGTCTGACCTACTAAGTCGATCTCAGACCCACTAGTGGTTATGGTCTGCAGTTCTGAAAAACACTGGCTCCTTGTACCTGCTGCATCTGCCTCCAACAATAAAAACATCCCAGAGAGTGTACTGGCCGTGTGTCCATGTCCACATGTGATACACTAAGGCACACAGCCTGGCTAGTGGGGAAATACCAACAAAGTCCCAGGGCCCTCACTCACACTAGGATCTCTAATCAGGTCAACTCTCTACACTCTGACTCCGGAAGAAACATCTGTTCATTTATTTATTTACTCACTTTGCACATGCATTGAGCACCCATTCAGTGGTGTGAACATATGACAGATTCCTGGGGGTTGTCCAGAGCCATAAATTCTGTCTGCAAGTTGGCTCAGAGAAGAGGAATGCAGGACAAGGCCTGTGTCCTGACTGTTCACCATCTCCTCCCCTCCCTTAAGGGCCCAGGAATGTCTCCAAGACCAGATCTGGACAATGATTACTTCATTCCCAGCTTTGGAGTAAAATAAGTCTCAAGTTCAGCCCAGAAAAAAGGAATAAAAGGGAATTTCTTTTTCTCCCTTGCTCTAGAGGTCTCTGGTTAGCTTCAAACTAACCCATGACTGGAGACCATCTGAATTCCTTGTCCACTATTTTCTCTTAATAATTTTTTCTGCCCCACCAAATAGCAAAAACATCAAGAAAGAGTGCCAGATGTAGTGGCTCACGCCTGTAATCCCAAGCCTTTGGGAGGCCAAGGTGGGCAGACTGCTTGAGCCCAGGAGTTCAAGACTAGCCTGGGCAACATGGTGAAATTCCATCTCTACCAAAAAAAAAAAAAATTTAGGTGTGGTGGCACGCGCCTATAGTCTCAGCTACTTAGGGAGGCTGAGGTAGAAGGATCTATTGAACCCAGGAGGTGGAGGTTGCAGTGAGCTGAGATCGTGCCATAGCACTCCAGCCTGGGGAACAGAGCAAGGCCCTGTCGAAGGAAGGAAGGAAGGAAGGAAGGAAGGAAGGAAGGAAGGAAGGAAGGAAGGAAGGAAGGAAGGGAGGGAGGGAGGGAGGTAGGGAGGGAGGGAGGGAGGGAGGGAGGGAGGGAGGGAGGGAGGAAGGGAAAAGAGGAAAGAAACGAAAGGAAGAAAGAAAAAAATAGTAGAGGTTAATGATTCATTAACGCTGCTAGTGCCAACTTGGTCTTAGACTTCTTTCTGGATCTCTTTTCTATATAGCAAGTAAGCAAAAAGCAGCCCAAACATCCCTCTCCTTTATTTAACTCATGCCCTTTTTCCTCAACTATTCCAAAAGAGAGAGCAAGAGCATGGAAGAGAAGCCACAGGTGGTGTGCACCTGAAGTCCCACCTACTCAGGAGGCTGAGGCAGAAGGATTGCTTGAAGCCAGGAGTTCAAGGCTGTGGTGTGCTATGATTGCACCCGTGAAGAGCCACTGTACTGCAGCTCCTGCAACATAGCAGGACCCTCATCGCTTAAAAACAAAGAGCATGGAGTAGGACTTGTGGCTGACACATAATGGATGGATTTCTTCCATCTCTTCAGAGTCTCATAGCTGGGGATGTGGCAGGCTACAGACGAATGGGGTTTGGGCAACTGGGGTTGGCCAATAGCAACATCTGTATTTTAATGTGGCAAAAACACTCATAGCCTGGACAGAAGTGGAGAGGGGACTGGGAACAAAACTAAATGACCAACTGTATTCTAAACCTGAAATGAGTTTGAAGAAGAGCCATAATCTAGCTGCAGTTGGGTTAGCTCTACCTCAAGAGCAGGATGAGGCAGGCAGAGGGTAACAGAATCAGATGTGGGAGGGGGGAATGATACACAAGTTCCCCATCACCTTAGTTTTCATTTCACTCCCACCCACAATAGCTTGGAAACTGATGAAATAGTACACACCTAATCTGGCTTAAGTTCCCCAACAGAGCCTAGAAACAGCCACAAATTACCCTCCTCAGCCTCTGGAGAGGAAAAACCATATGGTCAGCTAGCGTGGGGAGAACAGTGACTGGGAGCCAGAGAAAGAGGAGGGCGGGGTAGACTAGCCTGCACTGGAGAAAACCCCCTTTCTCCGCAACCCTCTCTCCGTCCAGAAGCCCTCGCTTGGGTCACTTCCCTCCCCTTCCTCCACTATCCCTGGGCCTGGCGGCTGGAGACGGAAGCAAAACTAACACACCATCCCAGGAAGTTATCGGGAGGCAGATAGAGGAAGGAAAACAGGAGAACTACAAGGGGGAAGAAGGAGAAATCCAAGACGAGAGGTGACCCCCGGGCGGAAAGCCCTATCCCTCTTAGCGAAAGGTAGAGTCCCTAGCCAATCTCGGAATAGTTTGAGTCCTACCGTCCCCCACTTGCCCCCCACCCTCCAGTGCAAGCCCTGTAATTTACTCTACCCTTTTTCTTGTTACTGATCATCCAAAGCACCATGATGAAATTCTTTGGAGGGCCTCTGAGGTCACCAGGACCCTCGACCCACGGGAAAGCCTAAGCCTCCTCGGCAGGACACAATGTCCAAAGGCTCTCAGGGACCCAGTCCCTTGAGCTCATTCTCTTATGACCCAATCTGGCTGCCCACAAGACGCCTCAGACCCGCGGCCCAAGCACGGGCTCGCAGGCGCCGAGTCCCAGGCAGGAGCCGCAGGGTCCTAGCAAAGGGCAGGGACGCCCCGAACCCTCCAGCCTCAAACGAGTCTTCACCCAGCGACTCCCACTGCCGGTCGCAGGCAAAAGAATAAAAAGAGAGAAGCGCCGCGCAGGGCTGACCGCGCAAGCCGGGCACCAGGTGATGTCAGCGAACTCGGCGTGGGGCAAGGAAGGGGCGGACTTAGAAACCGGGAATACAAAACGGGGAAGACGGCGAGGGTGCTTTTTCTTACCGCCGCCTGGTCCTCTGGGTGCACGTCCACCAGGGTACACCAGTTCCGCGTCCCGTTCATCTTCCCCCGGGGTCGCAGCACACACGCCACCTCTTCACCCGGCTGTCCGGCTCCAACTGCGCGGGCGCGCGCGGAACCGCCCCCTTGTATAGGCTCATCAGAGGCAGGGCTGAAGATAGGCCACGCCCCCAGTTCACGGTTTCGCCGAGAACGAGCGATAGGCGAGGAGGTGAGGTGGGCGGGGCCAAGGGGTCTGGGATATGCCCCATCCGTGCTCGCCCGGATTTACACAAAGGTGGGGCTTGGGAGAGACATGGGGCTGCTTTAACTGAACAGCTTTATCTAGAGTATGTGGTTGCACTTCAACATTCTTCATTAATCTTGTCGCCTTCCATCTCCAAGATCAGTGTTGATCAGAGGGAATCACCCTGCCTGCTCCTAGAGGATGAGGAGTTGGAACCTGCAAAAGCTTCCTTCCATACATGCTCCTCTCCCTATACGTAAACCAGCTTGTAGGCTTTGTAGAGCTGAGTAAACCTTTCCTCCACCGCAGAAAGGCGGGCACCAAGGGCCAGCTCACTCAGACTGGCCTAAGCCAGTCTGGCAGGTGCACTTCCTTGGCAAGAGGCCCAGGAGGCCCAGTCAGCTAGGCTCTGGGTGGGGCTTGTTTGCTTGTTTTGCAGAAGCTCTTTTACTGACGCTGCCCTTATATGGTTGGGAGAGGCGGGACACATTGCCTTAAAAGGAATTTGTGTTCGTGAGAAAGGATGAGCCTTGACTTCTCCAGTTGCATTTTCTCCCCAAGCCTAGGCTGGGATCTTGAGGGCCTAGAAGAGAGGGTTGGCCAAGCAGGACCCTGGAGCATCCTCCCCGCCCAGCTGCTCTTGGCAGATGGCTGCTTCACTTGGCTATGGTCCACACAGACAGCAGACAGAATACTTCAGGAGGAGGTCTGACCCACTCCTGAGTGGATAGTACCCCTATACCTGGCAATAGGCTCTAGAGAAGGGCCAGCTCCCTCTTCAAGGCAACACTAGGGCAGGAACAGCAGAAATGTCCCTACCTCCCAGTTAGGGACTGGGTTCTATGCCAGTTAGGAATGAATGGGGATTTTTCTACCTGGGAAGTGAATGCTGGGGTTATCACTATGACCCAAGGGAATAAAACCCGGTTCTGGTCTGTCCTATTCTAACCCTCAAAAAGGCATTTACTGCTGGCCGGGCACAGTGGCTTATGCCTGTAATCCCAGCACTTTGGGAGGCCGAGGTGGGCAGATCACAAGGTCAGGAGTTTGAGACCAGCCTTACCAACACGGAAAAACTCCATCTCTACTAAAAATACAAAAATTAGCTGGGTGTGGAGGCATGTGCCTGTAATCCCAGCTACTCAGGAGGCCGAGGCAGGAGAATTGCTTGAACCCGGGAGACAGCGGTTGCAGTGAGCCAAGATCGTGCCATTACACTCCAGCCTGGGCGACAGAGTGAGACTCAGTCTCAAAAAAAAAAAAAAAAAAAAAGGCATTTACTGTCCTTGCTCTTCCCAGAATGTTGTTCAGGAGAGAATGGGGCTGCCATAAACATCTCCAGGTTTCCTAGGTCCCACCTGCTCTGTTATAAAGGGCCTCTGAAAAGCAAGGTGAAGAAAACTCTAGCTTTGGCCCCTAAACTGTACAGTTAATATGACTTCAAAAAACCTGGACCTCCAAATAAGCCAAGAAAAAGAATGAGAAGACAAATCAAGGATTTCAATATAAATGTATAATTTTAATATTTAATTTAAGATAAAACCAAGGCTGGACTGGATTGGAAAAGAATGTCCAATTTGCAGAAGAATATAGGATTTTTTTTTAATCACGACATTACAAGTCATTCGTGAAAACAGCCTTCCTCCTCCCACCGGCTCCCTATACAACCTGCTTAGGGAATATGAGACGTGAATCATCCCCTTACCTATTCCCTACCAGGACTTGGTTCTCCCCAAAATCCAAAGGAGAAATAAATGTCTTCCATTGTCTCTTCCCATTTTTACAGTCAGCTTCTAACCCCTGAATCAGGGCCAAGCACCTCAGAAAATGAGGGTCCCTTGGTTCTTTTATCGAAGTTGGGTACATCTGGTCAGAGAAGCCCTAAGGAAGGCAACAGGGACTGACACCTTTACTTTTGGAACTTCTGCAGACAGTTGTCAGGGCTCCCAGGTGCAACCACCTTATAACCATATCCACAGTCACAGAGGAGGGAGAAGAGGATGGATGGAAACCCTGAGCAGGACCAGACCCCCGCCACTTTATCATGACCCTACCAAAGTCCCTCTCCCAGCGGCTCATTGGCAGAGAAACCCCCAATAGCTCTCTCAATCAATCACTGGGGCAGCAGGGAAGGCTGAGGGCCCTGGCTGGGGAAAAGCTGGTCTTTGGAGAGGTATGAATGTGCAGATATAAAAGGCAAGAAGAGCATCCTTATCTCCTTACCCTGGCTAAGGCACTGAGAGGAAAAATGCAAGGTAGGAATGGCGAAGAGGGGAAAGGAAGAAGACAAAAATATAGGAACTGGAAGGATATGGGGACTACCACATGGGCCCCATACTTGTGCAAAGAAATGGGTAGAGCCATGCCTGCATGTCCGTTACCCATAACATTCCCCTCACTCTGCTCTAGAGTGGAAGGAAAATGAGTTGCAGGAATCCAGGGAGCACATTAACATAGGGTATTTCCCTGAGCCTTAGGATTAAGGGCTAAAAAATAAAGCTTTGTACACATGGCAATTTCTATCCCTTCCTATCCTGCTCAGTCCCCATCAGCCTAATGCTGACCATCCTTCCACTATGAGAGAGATGAGGGAGGTGTCGGCACTTGAAGGGCTCAGTTGGCTTGAAATATCCACTTCTACAGTGGAAAGTCCATCTATCAGCTTATTGCTGATGTGTTTTTTTTATCACCATCATTCAGACCCCTCCCTTTCTTAGGTCTGAATAATTGGGTCACCCATAGGAATGTGGAATCCAGGGTGGGCAGAGCAGAGCAGCACTTGCTGGGATAGGCCTTGAGCCTGGTTGCTGGGCCCTTGAGGACCACGAGCTAACAGGAGCTGGTCTGTAGGTTGCTCTCCGTAAGCAGTGATGCAATGGATGAGGGATCGTAGACACTGTCGAATTCCTCATCTGAGCTCAGCCCTTCATGTTTGAGAGCTGACTCAGCAGCTGAGCGGGAAGCTTTGCGCCTGACTCAGAGAGAAGAATAATGGTTAGGGAGGGGAAAAAAGAAATATTGAGACAGCCACCCTTTTTGTGCAAAAGAAATCCCAATTCTTCTAAGGCCTAAAGTTTACTCACAAAATCCCCAACTAATCAGATTTGGGGAGATGAGGTACAGAATAGTCGCTGAGATACTAAGAAATAAATATACTAGCTTCCGACCAGAAACAAGTGACTACACAGTCCCATCTTAGAGATTCTCCTCCTTATCCAGCACAGGAGAGACCATTCCCTCCCTGCTCTAGTGTCCCTATGGAGCAAGGGCAAAAGGGCAGCCCATACCAGGAGTCCTTCTCCAGAGACTTGATCCGGGCCTGGAGCTGTTCATTGACCTCATGCTGCTCCTCCAGCTCGCGCTGGGCCTTCTTCCTCAGGCCATCCAGTCGCTCAATTTCCTCTTCTGCTTCATCCACCTGACGCTTCAAAGCCTTCACCCTCAGGCTTAGCTGGGCAGGATACCAAGTCCACACATTGGAATAGCATCTACTACCATGGCCTGGGACCCTCCCCCTTAACAATCTTGACAAGGGATAATTGCCGCTGGAAAAATGTGGCCTTGGGCAAGTTCCTTAACCTCACAGGGTTGCCTTAGGGATTAAGTGTATTAACACATGTGTAATACTTACAGAACCTAGCACATCATAAGGACTCAATATATATGCTTACTACGACTTCTCTAGTCTAGTCCTTTCAATCTAATCTCTGTCCTTATACAAGGAAAGTCTATGTTTGGAAGACCTATGGGGGATAAGGGCCTCCCTTGGCTTTCAGGAAAACATATAATATATGCTTGCCCCGGGTTGCTTGGCCCCAGGGTGCCATGTCCTCACCTGGTCTTTCTGGTCATTGACATGCTGCCGCTCGTCTTCAATCTGGATGGATAGCTCTTTAACTTTCCGCTCCAGTTTTCGATTGGTAGACTGCAGAACTGTCTTCTCCCTAAGGTGAGATAGAAGAATGTCTATGAGTGACCCCATTTCTAAGGGAATCCTAACTTGGCCCCCTACTGTCCCCAAGGACTTCTCTCAGTCATGAGCCCCACCGTTAGACTGGGCAGGATCCAGGGCAGATTCAAAGAACAAGGGAGAATGCGGTCATTCACATTTCAGAATTTCTGCAACTCTCTTTGCTCTCTACCAGGAGAAAACGTTCCCTAAAGATCAGGCCAGGTTGGCCACATCTGAGGTGGAAGATGGAGGAGCCATAAAAGAGAAAAGCCAAGAAGGAGGGAGGAAGAAAAGGAGGGAGGGAGCGAAGGAGGAAGGATAGGCTTATGGCACCTCTCTTCAGCCTGTAGCCGTTCCTGCAACAACTGATTCTGGGACTCAAGCTGAGAGAGGCTGGCACTGGGCTTCTGGAAGCCTTCTGAGCTGGCCAACCGGGTCTTCAGGTCTTTGTTCTGAGAGAGATAGGAAGCCTCCACAGTTAGCACTCCACTGGCCACTTTACCCACCTCCTGGGGTCCATCCCTAAGAACCCTCCCCTCCCCACTCACCTGTCTCTCCAAGGAGATTTTGTCACACTCCAGGTCCTGCCGAGCAGACCTCTCCTGCAGGAGCTCTGTCCTCAGCTGATCTACCTAGTGGGGATGGGTGAGAGGACGAGACTTGGGGAGGGCTAAGGATGAACCAGCAAGCTGAACCAAGTGAGGCTGAGTCATGGGAGGATGGTCTCTGAACCCTGAATCCAAAAATTCCCAGGCAACTAAAAAAATCACAGCATATTCAAATGGGAGGAGCCAGAGAATGTAAACAGGGCCTCCTTCGTCCCACCAGGAACTAGCATCCCTTGTAAACTAAAGAAGCCCCAATTCAGGTCAGAGAGTAGCCCAGGCCACCAGGATCCCTTCCTCCACACAAATTACTGGCTTCTTTCCACCCAGGGAAACTGGTCAACCTTTCCCAAAGCAGACGAGACCCTGAAACAGACCCAGCCATGCACAGATTCGGCAGCCAGATGATGAAAGATGGGAGGGCAGAGTTGTTTTTGAGAGAACCAAGAGGTGATGTAGTCAGGGGTAAACAGAGATGAGGGATAAGGAGGGGGTTACCTGGTCCCGGCCACGATTCACCCGGTCTGTTAGCAGCTCCACAGTGTTCTTCTCCTCATCTAACTCTGCTTCCAGCCGTGAGACTTTTTCCTATGACGGAAGAACAAGTTAATTCTGTCCCAAATGCTGGACACCAGAATGCCAAACTCAGACCAGGAGCCTCTCAAACTCCAGCATTAACAGACTTTTCTCTCTTGCACATCCCCGTAACCTTTTGGTACTTGCCGGGGCCCAGAGCCACCATGGAGCCAGCGCCCTCTGCTGACCAGATGTGGCATCAAGGGCAGGTCGGGGCCATGCTCTGGTCACTTTGACAGACAGGCAAATCTACTCTTCATTGGAAAACCCTATTTCTCTAATGGGAAAACAGAGAGAAACCCAAGTACCTGGGCCAAGGCTGAGATGAAGAGACTCAGAAACTGAGGCACTGGAGGCAGTACCATGTAGAGGCTAAGAGTATATACATGGGACCAGACTGTCCAGTCTGAAAATCAGATTTACTGCTTCCTAGACCATGGACAAGTTCATCGCTCTGTGCCTCAGTTTCCCTCATCTGTAAAATGGAGAAAACAAGACTACCTACCCCACAGAGTTATTCTGAGGATTAAGTCTTAACTGCCTATCACACAGCACAATATGTTTGCTGCTGCTGTTATTATTATCAAATATAGCAAACTGAAGAATACTGCTCACTCTAAAGGGGAAACCCACTGCTCAGCTCCAGCCAACTGTTGCCATGCAGACTCAGGACAAGACACTAAGTATTACCATATCTGCCAAATACAAAAGAAACTAGAAATCCAAATTTTTAGGTGACATCTATAAATTTCTAAACATTGGCAATTGATTCAAAGTTGTTTAAAATACTGCAGCCGAACAAAACTCATCAACTGTGGGCTGTCGGTTTTGACCGCTAGTACAGAAAGTGGCTTGAAGTCCCACCCCTTTTCCACAGGTCACACCCCAGTGCCCTCACCTCGAGGCCCTTCAGCTGCCGGGCCCTGTCGTCCTGGGAGCGCTTCTTGTTCTCTGCCTCTTGCTCCAGCCCCTGCAATCGCTGGGCCAGTAGCTCTTTGTCCAGCCGGGCTGTGTCCCGCTCAGCCTGGGATGCCTGCAGGGCCTGCCGCAGCCTCTGGATCTAAGCAAGGGTAAAAATGCCACAGCTCAGTGTAGTAAAAAGGTGAAGGTTGAAGGGCAGGAGCAGTCCAGCCCAGTGGGCAGAAACATTTCATCACTGTCACTCTTTAGAATTACCAGTGGCATGGTGACAATAAAAAGCAGACTGACTTTTCATCCATTTTCTTTTCTTTTTCATTTTTTAGATGGAGTCTCATTCTGTCACCCAGGCTGGAGTACAGTGGCGCGATCTCGGCTTACTGCAATCTCCACCTCCCAGGTTCAAGTGATTATCCTGCCTCAGCCTCCCGAGTAGCTGGTACTACAGGCATGCGCCACCACGCTTGGCTAATGTTTTGTATTTTTAGTAGAGACAGGGTTTTACCGTGTTAGCCAAGAAGGTCTTGATCTCCTGACCTTGTGATCCGCCTGCCTCAGCCTCCCAAAGTGCTGGGATTACAGGCGTGAGCCACTGCACCTGCCCTCATTCATTTTCTTTATTGTTTCTGTTTTTGGTTTTTTTTTGAGACATGAAATCTCACTCTGTCGCCCAGGCTGGAGTGCAATGGCACGATCTCGGCTCACTGCAACCTCCACCTCCCAGGTTCAAGCAATTCTCCTGCCTCAGCCTCCTGAGTCGCTGGGATTACAGGCGCCCACTACGCTCGGCTAATTTTTGTATTTTTAGTAGAGATGGGGTTTCACCATGTTGGCCAGGCTGGTCTTGAACACCTGATCTCATGATCTGCCCACCTCAGCCTCCCAAAGTGCTGGGATTACAGGTGTGAGCCACCATCCCCAGCTTCTTTATTGTTTTTAAAGTCTCTACACAACTTGGAATCACCTGAGGAGTTTTTAAAAATACTGATCCTGATCCCATCCCCAGAGATGATGACTGAAGTGGTATGGAATACAGCTTGGGTGTGGAGATTTTTAAAAATCTCCCCAGGTGGCTCTAAGCCACAGAATTTGAAAATCACTGCTCTACAGACAATATATTCCTCCATGCTGCAAGTCATTAGACCTCAACCTGGGCCCCAGGGACCCTTGGTCACAGGTTCAGTTAAGAGGCAAGGATGGGGCCCGGCACAGTGGCTCACGCCTGTAATCCCAGCCCTGTGGGAGGCCAAGGCAGGCAGATCACGAGGTCAGGAGATCAAAACCATCCTGGCTAACACAGTGAAACCCTGTCTCTACTAAAAATACAAAAAAGTAGCCAGGTGTGATGGCGGGCACCTGTAGTCCCAGCTACTCAGGAGGCTGAGGCAGGAGAATGGCGTGAACCCAGGAGTCGGAGCTTGCAGTGAGCTGAGATTGCGCCACTGCACTCCAGCCTTAGCGACAGAACGAGACTCCGTCTCAAAAAAAAAAAAAAAAAAAAAGAAGCAAGGACCTTCAAACCCAAGGATATTAGGCTTCTACCTCATCCTGAAGCCGGCTCAGTCCCCCAGAGGTCTTCTCAGCCTCACTCGCCCAATCCTTGGCCTGGCGCTGGGCATCTGCCACCTCCCGCCGGGCCTTTTCCTTATAATCCTCCAGCTGGGCCTGGAGCTGCTGCAGGGCTTGCTTAGAGTCCTCCCCGATCTTCTCCAACTGAAACACAGAGAAAAGGGTCTTCAGCACTGTATATAAATGTCCCTCTCCAGGCCCAGACTCCCAAGACTCTCCCCCAAGGGTCTCCTTCCTGACAAGGTAGCCTTCTCTTGTTCTTTCCTGGACCTAGGTTCCTAGTATAGCTAATAGTTATATACAGATGTCTGGGTTCGAATCCTGGCTCTACCACTTACTAGTGACCATATGTAAGTTACTTATCTCTCTGGGTTTCCGTTCCCCAACTGTAAAATGGGATAAGAATAGTAGCTATATCACAAGGTGTTGTGAGAATTACGTTAGTTAATTATGTGAAGTTCTGTACTTACAACAGTGCCTGATACAAAGTAAGCCTTAAATGACCATTTCAGCAAACCCAAGGTGCCAATGATTATAAGACGTACAACTAAGAAAAATCTGCCAATTGAACTATAACATACCATAAGTTATAAGACACAACTCTATTTCAGAAATGATAAAATGTGCATTTTTTATTGACAAATGATAAAATGCGCACTTTAGAATTGATGTAATATATTACTTGTTTGTTCTTGTTTTACAAAAAGATTGGGAGGAGAACCTTAGCAGCAAAAGCAATTTATTTCCTTTTCTTTTTTCTTTCTTTTCTTCTTCCCCTCACCAAAATTTAAAATTCTACCAATGAAGATTTTTTTTGTTTGACAGGCTCTTGCTATATTGCAGTGGGGCAGTTATAGCCTGCTATATTGCAGGCTACAGCTCACTGCAGCCTCAACCTCCTGAGCTGAAGCAATCCTTCTACCTCAGCCTCCCGAGTAGCTGGGAATACAGATGTCTGGGTTCAAACCCTGGCTCTACCACTAATTAGCAACCATAGGCAAGTTACTTATCTTCTCTGGGTCTCAGTTCCTCACCTATAGAGAAACTGAGGCACAAGCCACCACACCTGGCTAATTTTTTTTTTTTTTTTTTAAGTAGAGACAGAGTCTTACTATGTTGCCCAAGCTGGCCAATGACAATTCTTGTATATAGGTTTTGTAGACTCCTAAGGGAGAATCCCAGGAGATGCTCTCCAAGAATGAAGACCATAAAGGAATGGGATGTGAGGGAAAGAGCAAAAACATGGAGGGGAGGTAGGAAGGATGCCCCTTCCAGAAGATTTGGTCTTGATCTTCCTAACAATGTACTTGAGGAAAGCAAACATCACACATTCTTTTTTGTTGTTCTTAAGACAGAGTGTTGCTCTGTCACCCAGGCTGGAGTGCAGTGGCATGATCTTAGCTCACTGCAACCTCCGCCTTCCAGGCTGAAGTGATTCTCCTGCATCAGCCTCCTGAGTAGCTGGGACTACAGGCACGAGCCACCACGCCTGGCTAATTTTTTATATTTTTATTAGAGACAGAGTTTTGCTGTGTTGGCCAGGCTGGTCTCAAACTCCTGACCTCAGGTATCTGCCTACCTCAGCCTCTCAAAGAGCTGGAATTACAGGCGTGAGTCACCGCACCTGGCCATAAACATCACACATTCTGACTAACCCCTCTCTCCTAACCCCCTGTCCCCTCAGGCCAGCTTCTGGATGAGCTAGGCCTCTTCCTAAAGGCCCAGAATACCCCATGCCCCACCTCCTTGTTCAGTCGGTCCACAGTCCTATCCAGCAAACGCTTCTGCTCCTCCAGCTCAGCCTTGCCTCGCCGGAGCACCTCCCGCTGCTTCCCTTCCTCCTCCAGGGCCCGGTTCAGTGTCTGCTGCTCTTGCCCCAGGCGGGCCAGCCCCCGCTGAGCCTCCTCGAGGCGTGCCTCCAGTGCCCGCTTGGCTGCTGCCAGACTCCCTTCCTCTTCCTGGGACGCATTCAGGGCCTCCTCCAGTTGCTGTTTCTCTGCCTGGGAGGTAGGGAAGCAGGGTTGGACTGAAAAAAGGCAAAACTTGGGTTCAAGTTATTTGGAGGTGGGTAGCTGGACGGGAGAAAGGAGGTATTTATGCAAATGGTGCGCAATGAAAACAGGCTCCTAGCAAAGAAATCAGGATGCACAGAGCAAGCAAAGGGTAAGAGATAAGAGACAAAAATACCAGTGCAAAGACTGGAACACTGGCGCCAAAGTATACTCCAGGAAATAGACCCAAGGTTAACAGAGGGTTTGGGGAGGCGAAACAGATGCACACTAAGAACAAAGTGAAACTGATGGCTGTTTAGCATAGGAGTATTTCACCAGGGCTGAGCAGAGAGGGCTGGGAGGGCAGAAGCACTGACCTCCAGCCGCTGCAGCTTATCCCGTAGTCGTGCCTCCACCGCTTCCCCACCATCCACCAGACCTCGAGTCTCCTTCAGCTGCTGCTCCAAACCCAGGATGCGCCGGCGGAATTCGTCATTTTCCTCCTGGGTCTCCCGAAGCGTTGTCTCCACCGCGGCCCGCCGCTGCCCCAGCACTGCTGCCTCTGCCTCGGCCACCATCTTAGCCTAAGGACGGTTTAGGGGGTGGCAGCTCAGACCCCAGTGCTTAGGGCCATTGACCAAACCCAGGAAAGCCGTCCCAAAGACCGCCCATAAGAATGAGGCTTAAAGAAAGGAGCTGCCACCAGCCAGACGCTTCCCTGAAAATCCCACCCCTACAGAGATACAGGTGTCCTCCCCCTGCCAAATCCTGGCTTCTTTGAACCACACACCTAGGACCCAGGAACTGGTCAGTACATACCCATGACAGGTAACTTTCCACACCCTCTGGCTCCTCAGCCCTCCAGACACCCTCAGCCTCCACCTCCTAAGCCCTGTGCCCACTCCCCTTGCCTTGGAAGCCTCTTCACAGTCCTGTCGCAGTTGCTGGAGGGTCTTTTGTAGCTGGAGGTTCTGTTCTTCCAGCTCCCGACCTCGATCAGCCTCAACCCTCAGGACTGCCAGCTGCTTCTCCAACTCCCGGTCCCGGTGTCGCCCAGCCACCTCCTGGCTCTGCCGTTCTGCCTGCAGTTCCTTAAGCTCCTCTTGTGTCTGGAGCAGCTCCTGGAAGGAAAGGGGAGGTGATGGGGCACCTAGAGCCAGACTAAGATACCTGAATGTGGAGAAGCTGAAACTCTCACACACTGCCAGGGGGAATGAAAAATGATGTGGCCACTTCAGAAAGTAGTTCGGCAGTTTCTCAAAAAGTTAAACACAGATTTACCACTTATATCACCAGCAATTCCACTCTTAGGTAACCCAAGAAAACTGAAAATGTGTGTTCACACAAAAACTTATACATACGTGAATGTTCATAGTAGCATTATTCATTATAGCCCAAATGTATAAACAACCCAGATGTCCATGAATTGATGACTGGACTAAACATGGTACACCCACAGAGTGGAATATTATTCAGCCATAAAAAAGGAATAAAGTACTTGGCCAGGCGCGGTGGCTCACGCCTGTAATCCCAACACTTTGGAAGGCCGAGGCGGGTGGATCACGAGGTCATGATTGAGACCATGCTGGCGAACACGGTGAAACCCCGTCTCTACTGAAAATACAAAAAAATTAGCCAGGCATGGTGGCGGGCGCCTGTAGTCCCAGCTTCTAGGGAGGCTAAGGCAGGAGAATGGTGTGAACCTGGGAGGCAGCAGAGCTTGCAGTGAGCGGAGATCACACCACTGCACTCCAGCCTGGGCAACAGAGTGAGACTCCATCTCAAAAAAAAAAAAAAAAAGGAATGAAGTACTCATACTTGCTACCACATGGACAAACCTCGAAAACACTATGCTAGGTGAAAGAAGCCAGACACTTAAGTCCATATATTATAGGATTCAATTATATGAAATATCCAGAATAGGTAAATCCAGAGTCAAAAAGTAGATTAGTGGTTGCCATTGGGTGGGGGGATGATGGTTGTACAACTTTGTTAATATAATAAAAACCACTGGGTGCCAGGCACCAGTGGCTCATGCCTGTAATCCCAGCAGTTTGGGAGGCCGAGGCAGGTGGATCACCTGAGGTCAGGAGTTCATAACCAGCCTGGCCAACATGGCAAAACCCTGTCTCTACTAAAAATACAAAAATTAGCCAGGCATGGTGGTGTGTGCCTGTAATCCCAGCTGCTTGGGAAGCTGAGGCAGGAGAATGGCTTGAACCCAGAAGGCGGAGGTTGCAGTGAGCCGAGACTGTACCACTGTACTCCAGCCTGGGTGGCACAGTGAGACTCCGTCTCAAAAAAAAAAAAAAAAAAAGAATTAGATTGTACAAAGATGACTTTTACAGCATGTAAAATACAACTCCATTTAAAAAAAACAAAAGTGAAGGGAGAGTACATGAAGGTATGACTAGTGCAACTGGTTGTTTAAACAAATACAGCTGACGCCGGGGGCAGTGGCTCACGCCTGTAATCCCAGCACTTTGGGAGGCTGAGGTGGGCGTATCACGAGGTCAGGAGATCGAGACCAACCTGGCTAACACAGTGAAACCCCGTCTTTACCAAAAATACAAAACAAAATTAGCCGGGCGTGGTGGTGGGCGCCTATGGTCCCAGCTACTCGGGAGGCTGAGGCAAGAGAATGGCGTGAGCCCGGGAGGCGGAGCTTGCAGTGAGCTGAGATCGCACCACTGCACTCCAGCCTGGGTGACACAGTGAGACTCAATCTCAAAAAAAAAAAAAAAAAAAAAAAAATATATATATATATATATATATATATATATATAACGTGGCCACGGGATCTCCAACTGCATGCAAGAGCAACCTGGAGAGACTTTGACAGAACAGGTCAGCCTAATACCTGCAGCTGCCACTCGTCTTTCCTATTGTGTGTGTGTGTGTGTGTGTGTGTGTGTGTGTGTAAAACCAAAATATGTGACACAATAAATACTGGCACAGCTCTGATTTCTTTTAAAAAGAAAATTAAAATATGAGTTCTGGTTCTAATTATTTGCTATTAGCTACTCCTGAAATTCAGAAAGTACCGTAATTAGGCTAAAGGGTTATATAATATGTAGTGAATCTTCAATACAAGACCATATACTCTGCTATTTTTCTTTTACTAATTAGTTTTGTTACATTAGTAACCAGGCCGTGCCAACACAAGCATTCCAGTCAATGTGATGATATTTCTCAATGTAAATTAATAAACTGAAATTCTAATGGTAAACATTTTTTCATAAATGTACTTAGAGACCCCTCCGAAAGACAAAGCAGCTTTTGCCATGCTGACCAAATTAGATTTCTGAGCCTGCAAAAGTCAGCCTGGAGTTTCACAAATCCACCTAAATGCTGCTACCCATGACGTCTCTTGGGAGGCAGCCAACAGCTTCTGGCTATGCCCCAACCTGGGTTCTGAGAGCACTTTCCATTAGAAACCTCTATGCTCAATGAGGAGACTGGTGCTGCTGTGTTGGAAAGAGCTCAAGCTGAGCAGGCAGGATGAGGCCTGGAAACCAAGCACACAGGAGACAGCCCCACTAGCGTGGAGGCCCTCATGGAGAGGTAAGGCAGGTGTTCATCACCCCCACCTGCCATTCTGCCCCCCAATTCCCAAATACCTTCTTGAGCACCTCAACCTGGCGAGTATCTCCAGCACTAGCTCGGGCCTGTTCTAATTCCCTCTGCAAGACCTCTATCTTCTCTCCAAGCTCCTCTTCCACCTCCTCCTTCTCCATTCGCAGCTGCAGGAGTCTGAGCCGGACAAGGTGAAATAAAGGGGAAAGGGAACAGAGTAAGGCCACATGCCTGGGGGAGGTTAGCATGACAATAAAAGCCACCTCTCTGGAGGCCAACACACTGGGCACCCACTCTCAAGAGGAAGGAAGGTGAACATGGAAAGGAGCAGTTTGAGAAATGGGAGAGTAAGAACATACCATGGATAGAAAGGAAGTGGGCCAGGCATAGTGGCTCATGCCTGTAATCCCAGCACTTTGGAAGGCCAAGGCAGATGGATCACTTGAGCCCAGGAGTTCAAGACCAGCCTAGGCAACATAATGAAACCCTGTCTCTACAAAAAATACAAAAATTAGCTGGGTGTGGTGGTGCATGCCTATAGTCCCACCTATTCAGGAGGCTGAGGTGGGAGGATGGCTTGAGCCCAGGAGGTGGAGGTCGCAGTGAGCCCAGACTGTGCCACTGCACTCCAGCCTGGGCAACAGAGCAAGACCCTATCTCAAAAAGAAGAAGAAAGGGACTGGGTGCAGTGGCTCACACCTGTAATCCCAGAGTTTAGGGAGGCTGAGGTAGGCGGATCACGAAGTCAGGAGTTCAAGACCAGCCTGGCCAACATGGTGAAACCTCGTCTCTACTAAAAATACAAAAACTTCAGGCCTAGTGGCAGGCGCCTATAATCCCAGCAACTCGGGAGGCTGAGGCAGGAGAATCGCTTGAACCCAGGAGGCAGAGGTTGCAGTGAGCCGAGACCGCACCACTGCACTCCAGCCTGGGCAACAGAGTGTGACTCCATCTCAAAAAAGAAAAAAAAAAAAGGCAAAAGGGGGCCAGGCGCAGTGGCTCACACCTGTAATTCCAGCACTTTGGGAGGCCAAGGTGGACAGATCCCCTGAGGTCAGGAGTTCAAGACTGCCCTGGCCATGGTGAAACCCCATCTCTACTAAAAATACAAAAATTAGCCGGGCGTAGTGGCGTGAGCCTGTAATCCCACCTATTTGGGAGGCTGAGGCAGGAGAATCACTTGAACCCAGGAGGCAGAGGTTGCAGTGAGCCAAGATCGTGCCATTGCACTCCAGCCTGGGCAACAAGAGCAAAACTCTGTCCCAAAAAAATAAATTAATTAAAATTAAAATTAAAAATTAAAAAAGAGAAAGGAAGTGGCATATGAATCATGGGTATTTCTGAGAGGGCCAATGTCCTTACTCCTGCTTGGTGGCTCTAAGATCCTCCTTATTCTTCTGGAACATACTCTGCCAATGCCCTGTCTCCTCTGAAGTCTCCTCCAGCTCCCTCTGCAGCCCTCGCACAAGGGCTGACATCTTCTGCCTCTCGGCCTCCAGCACTGCATGGTCCTAGAGAAGGGGAGAGTTGGACACCAGACGGCTCAGAGGGAAGAGGTCACTTCAAATCAAAGTGTGAGTGTGTACAAGGAAAGGCTTAGACCCAGAGGGCACCATGCCAGCTACACCCCCTGACACTCTTGTGGTACCTGGTACAATGCTAGCAGAGGTTCTCTCCTCAAGTCACAGTCCACCCCTCTATCTTCTACAGGAAACCTCCCCAGTTATTTCCCCTTGGGGTTTTTTATTTTTAGGGGGACAGAGTCTCGCTCTGCCGCCCAGGCTGAAGTGCAATGGCATGATCTCGGCTCACTGCAACCTCCGCCTCCTGGGTTCAAGCGATTCTCCTGCCTTAGCCTCCCAAGTAGCTAGGACTACAAGTACGCATCACTACACCCAGCTAAGTTTTTGTATTTTTGGTAGAGATGGGCTTTCTCCATGTTGCCCAGGCTGGTCTCTAACTTCCTGAGCTCAAGCAATCCACCTGCCTCGGCCTCCCAAAGTGCTGGGATTACAGGCGTGAGCTACTGCGCCCAGTCCCCCTTGGGACTTTTGTCACACAACCTCATGGTACTTCTGGCCTATACTCCCTCCCTCTGCCCTTATAGTTTTCCTGGCCAAGGTTTTCAGCAGATCTCACATGTGTCCTTTAGAGCGAGAGGGGGAGTTCCCAGTTGGAACCATGAAAAGTCCAAAAGTCCAAGATCCCAAGGCAGCCTTGTCCCCCAGCAGTGCCTTCCTCTCTCAGACCCTGCTCTTGTCACATGCCTGGGTTGCATCTTGCATGCTCCTGCGGAGCTGCTCTGTGTCTCGCTGGTACTGCTGCCGGACATGCTCCACCTCCTGGTCACGGGAGGCTACCTCCTCTTTCAGGGCCCCCTTCAGGGCTGTCAATTCCCGCTCCCGCAGCCTCAGCTGCTCCTCTACCCGCTGTTTTCCCTCCAAGACCTCTTCCAGAAGTTCCCGGGTCTCTAACAGGTCCTGGAGAAAGTAAAGGAAGAAGTACAGGTGTGACCACATTATAATACATCTACTTATCAATTCACTGAGTCAAAAAATATTTATTGTGTTAGGCACAGTACCAGGTGCTCTAGTACCGGTACTAGAGCCCAGAATGATAGGTTTCCTTTATCCTAACTCTAGTCCCAACCCACCACTGAATCTGCCTGAAAGCACACTGAGTACCTGTAATCAGCCAACCACTCCTCATACTTTGGGGAAACCATGGATGAGCAGACTTGAGGATGCTCCAGCTGAGAAAAAACAGATGCTGGGGCATATGACCCCAGACCCTACCTTCAGTAACACCTCCTTAGCAGGCTCAGGACCCTGGACCTGTTTCAGCTTGTTCTGCAGCTCCATCACCTGGGCCTCCAGCCCATGTCGTAAACCTTCACCCTGGTCCAAGAGGCGCTTCATGTTCTGGAGCCTAATAATAGATAACATTATTGCACGCTATGTGTCAGGCAGTTTTCTAAACACATCATATATTTTAATTCATATTTATTAATGCATTTAAACTTCCTGCCTTCAAATCTTGATGAGGCCTCCCCTGATTTTTGCAACCTGCCCCCCTACAACCTGACCCTCCTGACCTGCCTTACCCTGTTGTATCTACTGCCTTCTCATGTGTTACAAATTTACTTGCATAATATGTTTGTTTACTGTCTGTTCCCTCTCAGTAGAAACTAAGCTTCTGGAGAGCGAGCCCTTCATCTGTAGGGTTCACTGATGTGCCTTGGGAACCTAGATTAATGCCTGTCACAGCATTCTTGATGAAACATCTGCTGAATGGATGACTGAATCCTTACAGTGATCCTGTGAGGTAGGTACTATTATTAACTCTATTTTATAGTTTAAGAATCTGAGACAGAGGCAAACCCAGGTAGCTTAACTCAAAATCATGCACTACCACCATTATTGATAAAGAAGGTAGAGAGAAAGGCCCTATCCTGTCCTTAAACCAACACTGCTCCTTTCAGCTTCCGGAGATTTCCTTCTGTCTCCTTCAACCCTAGGGGCAAAGAGGGAGTGGCCTCTAAACCTGGCCTACGACCCCAAGCAGCCCCCCAGCAGCCCAAAGTGCGCCATCAGCTGCACTCACTCCTTGTTGCTCTGCTGGGCCTCCCCCTTCCTTCTTTCCAGCAGCTCCTGCAGTCGGCTGCACTCTTCTGTTTTCTCCTCCAGCTGCCGCTCCAGCCCAACTCGTGATGGCTCTAGCTTCTGCCGCCTCTGAAAAAGGGAATGAGAGTACAGCAGATGGAGGGTAGGGAAAGCCTCTCAGACTCAGAATAATGGGAATGTATGTCTAACACTCATTAGACACTTGCTGTACGATAGACACTGTACTTAGGACCTTATGTGTATTATCCACATTTAATCCTCATAACTAGCCTTGGTACTTATGATGATGTAAAATATGTCCACAAATTATCTGACATTTCTTTCGAAAGATACAGCCAGCTGGGTGCGGTGGCTCACGACTATAATCCCAACACTTTGGGAGGCCTAGGCTGGTCAATCACCTGAGGTTGGGAGTTTGAGATCAGCCTGACCAACATGGAGAAACCCCGTGTCTACTAAAAATACAAAATTAGCCGGGCGAGGTGGCACATGCCTGTAATCCCAGCTACTCCGGAGGCTGAGGCAGGAGAATTGCTTGAACCTAGAAGGTCAAAGTTGCAGTGAGCCGAGATCACACCATTGCACTCCAGCCTGGGCAACAAGAGCAAAACTCCATCTCAAAAAAAACAAAACAAACAAAACAAAACAAAAAAAGATAAAGCCTAATTCTGTTTGCCTCAAGCACGGGCTTGACTTAGGGGCTTCCTTCTAACAAACGGTAAAAGGAGGACGTGATGAGTAAATTCTGAAGTTAGGTCATAAAAAGGCATTGCAGCTTTTCTCTTGGATCCCTCACTCTGGGAAAAAGTAGCTGTTATATTATGAGGATACTCAAAAGCAGCTCTAGGAGGAAGGCCAAACAGCCAGGAACTGAGGTCAACAACCAACAGCCATTTGATTAAGCCAGGTTTTTCTGTTTTGTTTTGTTTTGTTTGTTTTTGGTGTTCTGTTTTGTTTTGTTTTGAGACGGAGTTTCGCTCTTGTTGCCCAGACTGGAGTGCAATGGCGAGATCTTGGCTCACCGCAACCTCCACCTCCTGGGTTCAAGTGATTCTCGTGCCTCAGCCTCCTAAGTAGCTGGGATTACAGACATGCGCCACCTTACCTGGCTAATTTTTGTATTATTAGAGACAGGATTTCTCCATGTTGGTCAGGCTGGTCTCAAACTCCTGACCTCAGGTAACCCATCCACCTCGGCCTCCCAAAGTGCTGGCATTACAAGCATGAGTCACAGCGCCCAGCCTGTTTTTTTGTTTGTTTGTTTGTTTTTGAGATGGAGTCTCACTCCATTGCCCAAACTGGAGCGCAGCGGCACAATCTCAGCTCACTGCAACCTCTGCCTCCCAGGTTCAAACAATTCTCCCTGCCTCAGGCTCCCAAGTAGCAGAGATTATAGATGCCTGCCACCACGCCTGACTAATTTTTGTATTTTCAGTAGAGACAGGGCTTCACCATGTTGGCCAGGTTGGTCTTGAACTCCTGACCTCAGGTGATCCACCCACCTCGGCCTCCCAAAGGGTTGGGATTACGGGCGTGAGCCACTGCACCCAGCCAATTAAGCTGGTTTTGTTTGTTTCATTCATTTATATTTTTTTGAGACAGGGTCTTGCTCTGGCACCCAGGCTGGAGTGCAGCAGTGCAATCCTAGCTTAGTGCAGTGTTAACCTCCTGGGCTCGAGCAATCCTCCCACTTCAGCCTCCCAAGTAGCTGGAACTACAGGTGCATGCCATCACATTTGGTTAATTTTTTTTATTTTTTGTAGAGGCAGGGTCTCACTATGTTGCCCAGGCTTGTCTCAAACTCCTGGGCTCAAGTGGTCCTCCCAACTTGCCCCTCCAAAGTGCTGGGATTATTGGCGTAAGCCAACATGCCTGGCCCTGAGTAAGCCGTTTTAGAAGCAGATCCTCCAATTTACTTCTTTTGGCCACAGCCAGAAGCTGGACTGGAACCTTATAACAGACTCAGAGCCACAATTACTCTGTTAAGCTGATCCCAGATTCTTGGTCCTCAGACACTGGGAAATGCTTTTTTTTTTTTTTTTTTTTGAGACGGAGTTTCGCTCTTGTTGCTCAGGCTGGAGTGCAATGGCGCCATCTCGACTCACCACAACCTCTGCCTCCCGGGTTCAAGCAATTCTCCTGCCTCAGCCTCCCAAGTAGCTGGGATTACAGGCATGTGCCACCACGCTGGGCTAATTTTGTATTTTTAGTAGAGACAGGGTTTCTCCATGCTGGTCAGGCTGGTCTCAAATTCCCAATCTCAGGTGAACTGCCTGCCTCGGCCTCCCAGAGGATTACATGTGTAAGCCACCGCGCCCAGCCAGAAAATGTTTGTTTTAAGCTGCTGAGTTTTGGGTAATTTGTTACACAGCAATAGTTAATTAATATAGTACTATCGGCCGGGCGCGGTGGCTCACGCCTATAATCCCAGCACTTTGGGAGGCCGAGGCGGGCGGATCACAAGGTCAGGAGATCGAGACCACGGTGAAACCCCGTCTCTACTAAAAATACAAAAAATTAGCCGGGCGCAGTGGCGGGCGCCTGTAGTCCCAGCTACTCAGGAGGCTGAGGCAGGAGAATGGCGTAAACCCAGGAGGCGGAGCTTGCAGTGAGCTGAGATCGCGAGACTCCGTCTCAAAAAACAAAAACAAAAAACAAACAAACAAAAAAATAGTACTATCATAATCCCCACTTTACAATTTAGGAAACAGAGGCTTAGAACATTTAAAGAACTTGCCCAAGGTTAGTTACACAACCAAAAAGTAACAGAACCAGGATATGAACCCAGTTAGTTTGGCTCCACAGCTAACCACTTAATCATTACACTACAGGGCTTTCCAAGAGACAAGGGAAGTTACAATCCAGCATTTATTGAGCACCAACTACACACAAACCAGTATTTTGAAAGGCAGAAGACATGTTTTTAAAAAGGGTACACTGGCTTTAGAATAAGACTGACCTGGATTTTTTCATTCCTCTCTGCAACTTACTACCATAGGCAACTTACTTAGCCTCTCTGATCTTCAGTTTTCTCATCAGAAAAGGGTCCAGAATAGGTATCCATAGGGTAACTATAATGATTACAGTACCCAGGACAGTACATACTACCAAAATTATACTCAATAAATGATAGCTACTACCACTGCCATTATGATGATGAAAAAAAAAATTGAGGCACAGAGAATGTAAGTAATTTTCTTAAGTTTTATACAGCTAGTAAGGGGCAGAGCCAGGATGGGAACTACCAAAGGGAGTAGAATGGAAGGTAGGAAGATTCCTGATGTGCTCTGCCTCCCTAACCCCCAGAGAACCCAGAAGTCCTTGCTGGAATTAGTACACACTCTTGTGTCTTGTCTCCTAGGGCACAAACATGCTTGTTCCATTGCTTGGAAGAGTCAGCTCAGCCCATCTCCAGGCCAAGGCTTTTTCCCTGTTTTCCTTCATGTCTCCAGCATGTCTCTAACCTTTCCTCACCTTCACCTCTTCATCCAGCTTTCGTTGTAGCTCCTCCACTTTTCGGGTAAGCTCGCCCTGCCCTGCCACAGCCTTAGTAGAACCAGAAGAAATCATCTGCCAGAGATATGGAGGGTTGGGGGAAAAGGGAGTGAGTCCAAGTCTGGATCCCCTGAGGCCCTCAAAGCCCTAACCTTGACCCTTGGTCCCATCCAGAGAAGGCCACTCACCACTAGAGGCTGCATCTTCTCCAGCACCAAACTAACCTTCCTCCTCACAGAGGTTTCACTTTCTGAGCTTCTAGAGTATAAAAGGATAGAAGCAAGGGTTAGGGGAGGAAAGAGGTAGCAGAGATCAGGAAAGGGTAAAATCAGGGAAGATGGGGAACAAAGCTAGAAGAAAAAGAAGGAGGGGTATGCCTCTGTTGCTGGGGGGGCCCCCACTCACCCCTCCCTCAGGATGCCATAGATGGTGGCCTTCATATGCTCCACACTGCCTGGTGGGGCCGCCTCCTGCTGATCTCGAAGGAGGTCTGGAGTTGACTTGAACTGTTAAAAAAGAAAGAAAGAAAGAAATAGGAAGATTAGGCCAGAAGCACACGTGGGGTTCAGATGGAGGAGAAGTAGCAGTCTCAGGTCAAGCCCCTACAAGCGTGATGAACAACCCTGAAGTGTGGCAAGGAAGACACGGTGCGGAGGCCTGAGCAACAGGCCAGGGAGGGGCCAACACAGGATGCACCTCTGCACTACTGCTGTAAACCAGATTTTCCTCAACAAACATCTCAACCAGCTGCGAACTGTGCCACAAGGGATTTGTCACTAATGGTAGTTAACACGCTAGAGTTTATAAATAATTTACTCTTAAAATGGACTTAAGTTTCTCTCAAAGTAAAGTCGCTCCCTCACTTACTTACATTCCTGAGTAGGAGAGAAACTTGTGGAATTTTGGCAAGAGCACCAAGGAAACTGCTCTTATCCTCCAAGCCTGCCTTACATATTCTGCAGATCTAGCAAATGCTGGTGACTGAGGCATAGTTAATGGTTGTGGCAATGACAACTAGGTACAAACTTGTGAATAGTGATTTTATAGCTTGCTCCATTTTCTTTAGAATTTTACCCATGGAAATATCCTGTGCATGCGAATATCACCTATTTTGTGGACAGATACGGTGGAGAACAAAAGGTAGAGAGTTTCTGCCTAGGCTATTTGAACTAGCAAGGAGGCTCACGGCTGGTGGGTAAAAGCTGATGAGAAGGGACAAGGGGCTGACATTTGGAAGCCAGGGAGGGACTGGGTCTGACCTGCAGCATGGTGGGGTCCTGTGCTCTCCCCCGTGGCTCCTCAAAACTCTGAAGGACCCAGTCCTGAGTCTGACGGGAACGGCTAAAGCCACTGGGAGGACTCGGGCTCTGGCTCTGGGATGGCTGCTTCGAACTGCCCACATGGTTGTCATATTTTGTGCTAGGGGTCCAGTGGTTGGTGGACTGGCGCTCCCGTTCCTCAAGGGTGTCCCGTGGGAGGCGGCTGTCCAGGCTCTTGCTCCGTTTGCGCTGTTCAGGGGGTAGCATTCGTGTTCGGCGGCCGGTCCGGCCCCGGGACTGGCCTCCAAGTTGACTGTCAAACTTGTTGATGAGTGAGTCCACTGAAGACAGGGGAGCAGTGTCAATGGTGCTACCCGGGGAAGCCACTTTCGGGGCTAGCTCCAACATGCTGGTGCTTCTGTTACTAGGATCCATTGGGCCAGGGCCCGCCAGCGAGGCCTGGGACTGGGAACGGAGTAGCTTTCCATTCCAGTAGGCCCCAGGCTCCTCATCAGATGTGCTGCTCTGAGAGGGGGCAGGAAATCCCTTGACTTGAGAGTAGGGGTTCTCAGGGAGTTCAAAATCTGAGCCCAGAGCTCCTGAGGCCTCTTGGTCATTGGCCCCCTTGATTTGGACCCCAAAGGAGTCACCACCTTTCTCCCCACTGTTGAGCACCACAAAGGGCTGCCCAGCGATGCCCTGCACACGCACAGCAACCCCATAGGTACTGGCTCTTGCATCCTTAGCTGGGCGTCGTCCACCGCGACGTAGAGTGCCCATCTCTGCACCACTCACTGGCTCTGTGATGAAGCGAATCTGGACTCCATGGTCTACAGGGCCGCGGGGCTCAGCCATGTTGGGTGCCTGCTCCATAAATAGGAGGAGTCCTAGGTGAAGAAATGAGTTTAGGCTGAGAGACTTAACTAGAAACTATGAAACTTCTACCTGGGGGCTAACTTCCCTGTCAGTTCCTATAGATAAACCACTGATTCTCAGACTAACAGAAGGACCCTGGAGAGCCTTTTAACCTACAGGTTGCTAGACCTAACCTCCAGAGCTGCTAATTCAGTAGGTCTGGGTGAGGCCTTGAGAATTTGCATTTCTAACCAAGTTCCCCAGGTGACACTGATGCTACTGGTCCAGATACCACACTTTGAGACTCACTAACCTAAAATAATCCATTTCCTCTGATACAGCCCTGAGGAGCCAGGCTTTGTTAAAAGTTTAAAGATTTTGCTTGATGGCCAGGAGCAGTGGCTCATGCCTGTAATCCCGCCACTTTGGAAGGCCAAGGCTGGTGGACTGCTTGAGCTCAGGAGTTCAAGATCAGTCCGGCCAACATGGTGAAACCCCATCTCTACAAAAAATACAAAAATAAGCTGAGCCTGGTGGTGTACACCTATAATCCCAGCTTCTTGGGAGGCTGAGGTGGGAGGATCACTTGAGCTTGGGAGAGGCTGCAGTGAGCAGTGATTATGCCACTGTTCTCCAGCCTGGACAGAGTGAGACCCTGTCTCAAAAAAAAAAAAAAAAAAAAAAAAAAAAAAAAAAAAAAAAAAAAAAAGATTGCTTATCTTCATACATACACATAATACCACCATGTGGCCGGGAGCAGTGGCTCACGCCTGTAATCCCAGCACTTTAGGAGGCTGAGGCAGGTGGATCATCTGAGGTCAGGAGTTCAAGACCACCCTGACCAACATGGTGAAACCCTGTCTCTACTAATAATACAAAAACTTAGCCAGGTGTAGTGGCGCATGCCTGTAATCCCAGCTACTCGGGAGGCTGAAGCAGAAGAATCTCTTGGGCCGGGCACAGTGGCTCAAGCCTGTAATCCCAGCACTTTGGGAGGCCGAGACGGGCGGATCACGAGGTCAGGAGATCGAGACCATCCTGGCTAACACAGTGAAACCCCGTCTCTACTAAAAAATACAAAAAAACTAGCCGGGCGAGGTGGCGGGTGCCTGTAGTCCCAGCTACTTGGGAGGCTGAGGCAGGAGAATGGCCTAAACCCGGGAGGCGGAGCTTGCAGTGAGCTGAGATCCAGCCACTGCACTCCAGCCTGGGCGACAGAGCCAGACTCCATCTCAAAACAAAACAAAACAAACAAAAAAAAAGAATCACTTGAACCCAGGAGGTGGAGGTTGCAGTGAGCCAAGACTGTGCCACTGCACTCCAGTTCGGGTGACAAAAGCAAAACTCTATCTCCAAAATAAAAAAAAAAAACCCACCGTGTGCCTTCCTCCCTGCCTCCCTCTGAGGGAAGGCAGAACCCACACCCTGCTCAACAGATACTGCCATCTCACTGGAGAAAAAGGGACCTTCTGTCCCAGAGCTCATTTAAAATATAGAAGACCTCAAAGTATATCATCCCACTTCCGGAAAGAAACTTAGAAACACTGATAGCAGTGATGCCTTTGAGGTAGAGGAACTGAGGACTAGGAACAGGGATGGGACAGTTTCTATTCTCGGGAAGAGCAGAAAGGAGTAGACATTCTACTGTATATCTCTTTATCCCTTTTGAATTTGGAACCATGTAGATGTATTATCTATTCAAGAAAAAGTTGTGGTTTTTTTGAGACGGAGTTTTGCTCTTGTTGCCCAGGCTGAAGTGTAATGGCATGATCTTGGCTCACCGCAACCTCTGCCTCCCGGGTTCAAGTGATTCTCCTGCCTCAGTCTCCCAAGTAGCTGGGATTACAGGCACCCACCATCATGCCTGGCTAATTTTTGTATTTTTAGTACAGATGGGGTTTCACCATGTTGGCCAAGCTGGTCTCAAACTCCTGACCTCAGGTGATCCGCCCACCTCAGCCTCCCAAATTGCTGGGATTATAGGCATGAGCCACTGCACCCAGCCAAAAAGATTTAAATGTGGTTTAAAAACTGTACCACTCGGCCAGGCATGGTGGCTCATGCCTGTAATCCCAGCACTTTTGGAGCCCAAGGTGGGTGGATCACCTGAGGTCAGGAGTTTGAGACCAGCCTGACCAACATGGTGAAATCCTGTCTCTACTAAAAATACAAAATCGGCCAGGCGTGGTGGCGGGTGCCTATAATCCCAGCTGCTCGGGAGGCCGAGGCAGGAGAATCACTTGAACCCGGGAGATGGAGTTTACAGTGACCCAAGATCACGCCATTGCACTCCAGTCTGGGTGACAAAAGTGAAACTCTCTCTCAAAAAGAAAAGTGCCATTTCAAGGGGCCCCAAGTCAGGTAAACTTGTCTCAGCTGAGAGCCAGAGCCAACACCATCCACAGGCCAGCTTCCCAGGCCCACATCGCTAAAGCTCAGAGTCAGCAAATGGAATGTATTCCAGGTATGCTCTGGCTCCAGGAACTTGGGGGAGAGATTGTCTTCCAAGCAAATAAAAAAAATTCAGCTTCCCCACCCCTTCTGCTAGTCTCCACCAGAGCCTAGCACCAAACTGGAGGAGGAGCCTCTAACGTGCCAGACAGAAACACAAACATACCCAACTCAACCTCCCCGTGGAGTTCTGGGCCAAGGAAACTTGGCAAGGCCCCTTTCAGGGACTGTAAAGTGCTAGCAAGCCAGGAAACGAGGGTGAGATGAGAAGGGAGGGGAAGGGATGGGAGAGGCAGAGCTACAGGTGACAAAGGGCTTGGTAGGGAAGGTCTCCTATCTGAAGAAGGGCATTCTTAGAATTCCCAGCAATTTTTAAGAGAAAGGAACAGGGAGAGAAGAGCCCTTTATTAGGAATGATTCTTCATCTTTTTGGCCCTGGGACTCCATGAGAAAATGATGAAAACAAGGCACCCTCCCCGAGGAAACAGCACACACAAACTTTCATCACCCCATCTTAAAAGGCTTGTGAAGGCAGACAAGTAAAGTAGTTCTCCAAACCACTCATCCAGTAGAAAATGCACCGGACTAGAGTCAGGATCTGGTTTGGAATCCTGTCTCTGCTCTTTACCTGGTGTATGCAACCTCAGGCAAATCACAACTTTTCTGGTATGGTGGTTCACACCTGTAATCCCAGCATTTTGGGAGGCCAAGGTGGGTGGATCACTTGAACTCGGGAGTTTGAGACCAGCCTGAGCAACATGGCAAAACCCCATCTCTACAAAAAATACAAAAAAAACTAACTGAGTATGGTGGTACACACCTGTAGTCCCAGCTACTTGGGAGGCTGAGGCAGGTGGGTCACCTGAGCCCAGGAGTTTGAAGCTGCAGTGAGCTGTAATCGTACCACTGCACTCCAGCTTGGGTGATAGAGTGACACTCTGTCTCAAAAACAACATCGACAACAAAAAACCCACAACTTTCCTGTGCCTCAGTTTCCTCATCTGTAAAATGGGTATAATGATAATGCCCCACAAGGTTATTATCTGTAAGAATGATATTTATGCAGCCATATGCATAAATAAATAATTATATGGGCATATACAACAATAAAAAATTACCAAGTTACACACTTAAGATCTTTGTGCTTTATTTAGGCCAGGCGCAGTGGCTCACATCTGTAATCCCAACACTTTGGGAGGCCGAGGCAGGCAGATCACCTGAGGTCAGGAGTTCAACAACAGCCTGGCCAACAAGGTGAAACCCCATGTCTACTAAAAATACAAAAACTAGCCTGGCATGGTGGCGCACACCTGGAATCCGAGCTACTGGGAAGGCCAAGGCAGGAGAATTGCTTAAACCTGAGAGGCAGAGGCTGCAGTGAGCCAAGATCTGCCAGCCTGGGTGACACAGCAAGACTCCATCTCAAACAAAAAAAAAAAGATTTTTGTACTTTATTGAACTTGGGTTCTAATTTAATAAAAAGGAGAGAAAAGACAAGATATTAAACATGAAAACATTTAGCATTGTGACTATCACAAAGCTGACAACAAATATCATCCTTCACACATGCTACTTCGTCCAACAGGCACTTCTGGCTTCACCTGGTTCATAGAAAGATGTCACTTCTTCAGAGAAGCCTTCCCTGACCACCACTCCCACAAACAAGGTCAGTTCTCACAAATCAGCCTCCCACAAACCAGGTCAGATCCACGTTATATGCTCTATAGTTGTCCTTCAGCAGGTTTATTCCAGTTTATATTTATACATTTATTGGAGTAATTATTTCTTGTCTGTCTCCTCCCCTACTAGATAATAAGCTCCTGGAGGGCAAAGACCATGGCTATCAGCTAACCACTGTGTCCCCAGGTGTTTGGGCATGTGCTAGATGTCAACAAATATTTGTTAAAGGCTGTATCCTGAACTAAAGCCCACTTGCACAGCAGTGGGGAGATTTGCCCAAGACAAATCTACTTGCCTCAGTAACAGGACCTCTTAGCAACAGGACCTCCTCCTGGTCCAGCCTTGCTGCCCTATGTAGTCATGATCTTAGAACCAGATGTGCCTAGATTGCCGGCTGTCAGGAAGCCACATGATTTATTCATGATGCTGTCTACCCTGTCAGTACATCTACTGATCTTCCAGATCCAGGTCAAGGAGTTCCCAGCCTAGGCCCAGCGGAGGGCACAGCCCCTTGGGCAACAGCACTAAATTGTTCAGAGGCAGTGCTGAGCACTCCCCCAGGTCCCAGGTTAGGTTAACTCCCTAACCTCAGTCACCTTCAGTCCAAGGACATGTGGATCAGGGGCCAGGAGGGTTGAAGGGATCTTTGGGGTGGGTCAGAAAGCAGGGCTCTAAATGATTCAACATGGAAAATGCGAAACCTACCCGCCTTCTGTTACAGAGGACAGTGGGGCGGGACCAAGGCAGCAGGGCAGCTCTGAGGCCTTGCGTAAGCCCCAGAGGTAGGCAGGTAAACAGTGATCGAGGGCCAGGCAACATGGAGTCCAGGGCCTGCGTCCTCACCAATGCCTGACCCTGCTTTTCTCTCCCTTGTCACATGCCCAGGGCTCTCCTCACTAACTGTGCTCTAGGAAGAGACCAGACCACAAGTTAATTCAGCTGCATCTGTCTGCCTCTGCCTTTCCTGCCTGCAAGCAGTGGGAGAACACTCTACACCTGTACCAGACAGCCACTTCTCCCTGAGTTACTCATTAGCCTGCCCTGCCCCAATTCCATCACCTCTGGCCCAGGCATATGCATCTGGTTTCCAACTAGGAGTGACAGGGTCTCTGGACTTCTGGCAGGAAGTGGGGGTGGGGTGGTTTCGGGTGTGCGGAGGAAGGGCTGATTCACACAGGGCCAGGCAATAGGTTAGATGCTAAATAATCGGCAGATTTAGAAAATGGGAGAACTTGAGGTATAGAGATTAGAACCCCCTCAGAGGTAACAAGGAAAGCAAATGGTTGAAATAGAAAAGGACAGCTCAGTGACCTTGATGATTCGGCACCCTTTTTCTCATAGTTAAGAGATAAGAAGGTTCCCCGTGGATCCAAAAAGAATCCCCCAAGTGGACTCCTGCCTAGGTCCACTAAAAAAGCAGAAACCTGAGAGCCAGGCTAGAGCTGCTTGGCCAGTAGGGAAAAAAACACAATGAGGAACTGGGCCCCTGCAAACTGGCTGGACTGGTTTGAGAGGCAAGGGGAAGTGGGGGGGGCCAGGGAGAATACACTGGCAGCTTGTAAAGCAGACCAGAGAAATTCCACACCACGGAGGAGGAAGAGGGGCAAGACCACAGGCAGGGGCTCTCTGGCCTTCATGGCAAAGCCAAAGCTCTAAAGGAGAGGACAGAGGGCAGGGAAGGAACAGGCAGAAGGAGCAGATGAACAAGAACCTGGTGACAGGCCAGGATGTGACAGGGAGACTTTGTCTCCCTCCACCCCTCCCTTTCAGGTTCCCAAAGTTGCATTCCTGATCCCACACTTGCCTTGGCCACCTCCCTGGCCCTCAGTTCACCCCTCCCTGGCACAGAGAGAAAAGCCCTACACCCTCCTCACCTCCCACAAGGGGAATGGCATGCAGGCCAGCCTGGGAAACACAGGAAGGGTTCTAGGAAGCCAGAATCCTCTTAGAGTCCGGCAAATCTCTGGATTAGCAGTCCCCCAGAGCCAGCCCCCAGACTCCCAAACATCCAGGATGAAAGAAGAGACGCATAGGCATGTGTAGGCAGCCCATCTACAAACATAGCGGTTGCTAATTATTTCCCAATTACAACAACCTTCCTCAGGCAGGGCTTCAAAGGGGCCAAGCTAAGGTTGACTCTAGTTCCCTTACCTGCCTAAGGCAAAGAAATTTGCCTTCAGTCTTGTCTGGGCCCCAAGGTGCACCTTTCATCTGTCCTGGGGATTTGGAGTTGTAATTTCCCTAGTCTCGTGGTCTCCTGGTGAGTCCTGCCTATTTCCTGCACCAATAGTGCCTGCTGCCATTCTGACAGCCACCAAGGTTCAGGAGTCAGGGATGCCTGGAGGGCGTTCAGGGAGTAATGGGGATTCCTCCAGCCATCAAGGAAATTGGTTGGGCTCCCAAACCTCATCCAATGGTCCCCATCTAGAACCACAGAAAAAATACATGTGTACTTGGAGAAAGGATTTGACATCCGCCCCCAGAAAGGGGCCTCCTGAGAAATAAGTATTAATATTTATCAATATTTTGCAGGCCCAGGCAGGGCTCTATGCTTCCTCATATCCCTCTCTTCGGGAGTACTCTCTCTCTCTCTCTCATGAGGAAGAAGGAACGATTCTCCCTGGCACGAAAGCAAAGGACAGAAAGTGAAAGCCTAATGGTTGTACACCTGGCTAAGAGACGAGGGTGCCCTCTCATCTGCCCCTCAGTGTCTCCGATTCGCAACTGCCTTCGGCCGGAGGTGAAGGGCTGGGGAAAAGATCCCACACCTCAGAGTCATCTCAAAGCCATCAGGGAGGTGACAGCGGCCAGCTGAGACCGGAGGACGCGGGAAAGAACCTCAGGCAAGCAGCACCTGCAGATGCCCTCCCCTGGCGAGTCTGCACCTCAGGCAGCAGCAGTTCCCGACTCAGCTGGGACTAACTCCTTCCCCCCGCCACCGCCGTCTCCAAGAGAAATTCTGCCCCTAGGGCTGGCGTCTGACCTCCAGAGAGATCTGGCGCTGAAACGCTTTCATGCCCTGGGAACAGCATTCGCCCCAGGTGCCCCTCGCCTGGCACCTTCCCAGTCACCTGCATCTGGCACCTCAAGGTAGGGGTCGGCTCTTAATCTACCCCACCCCGCCCCAACCTCCCCTCCTCCCGTCTCCCACTCGGCACCTGTGCCCTAGAGAGGGGCATCTCACTCCGCCTCGATGCCCGCCCCTCAAAGGTACCCCTGAGGGCTCGCTTTCCTCTCGGGTGCCCTGGCCCCCACTCCGGGTCCACTTACCCTGACCGGGCTCGGCGCTCCCAGACGTGCGTGCGTTCGGGCTCGGGCTCGGGCTCGGGCTGGGGCTCGGGCTCCGGCTCGGTCAGAGCAGCACGCGCAGCTCCGGCCCTCCCCCTCGTCTTCGGCGCTCCCTCCTTTTTCCCCCTCCCACCAACCTGTTACTCCGCTGCGGAGCTCCACCCCCGCGGGCCGTCAGTGCCCGCCCCGCCTTTCCCCGCTCCGGTTGGTCCGCTTCCCGTAGGGGGCGGGGCCTCCGCCGCGGGGACCGGGACCCGGGGTCTCCAGCCGCGAGGGGCGGGCCGGGTCACGTGGACCGGCGGGCTGCGGAGCGCCGGGGCGGGGCGGCGAGGGGCGCGGAGGCCATTTTGGGGGCGTCGCGGATGGCTGTGAGTGACCGCCGGCCAAGACCCCGGGAGCCGTCTGCCAGAGCATCTTCTGGGCTCTGCTAGAAAACAGCCTCCTGCCTCCAGTTTACTCCAAGGGAATCGCCGGCCAGGGCCCTTTCTGTCCTTCACCTACCGCTGCAGGAACCAGAGTGCTCTTTCGTCGCTTTCTGCAGAAGATATCCCCATTGTCCCCCGACTTCAGAGCCTCCTGCACCTCAGTTCGTCTCCCTTTTCCCTGACCCGAACCAGAACCCTGATCTTGGATTCTCTTTTATCTGGTGGCCTCCGCAATCATTTTCCAGCCTGACATCTTTTTCTATGTAATATTTATCACCTTCTAGTTAATAACATAATTTTCAAAATCATTTTCATCATTTTGCCTCCAGTCCTACGATAAGCCTCACCAGAGCAAGGATCTCTTATTCTGTGCCCTGCTGCACCCCAAACGCCTACAACAGGGACTGGTACATACTACATGCTTAATAAATATTTGTTGACTGAATGAATGGAAACCGGGGACGCAAATTTACCAGAATAGGAATGACCTTCGTTCTAAACTGAAAGGGACTCAACCCCAAATTGTAAATCCGCCTTAGAGTTAGCCTCTCAAGAATTAGGGATGCTGATCCCAGTTCCCAGAAAAGAGTAAAGACTAGGGGCTCTGCAAACTGCAGGAACCCCGCTCATACCAGCTGCAGTTAAAACATTAAAGCTGGCACCTAGCTGTTAACCACTGAGATATTTAAAAAAGAGATTGACTTAGTTTACGTTGCTGGGCTCAGAATTTTGTTCTCATTTAGTTACAACAAATAGTTACCCTGTACCTATTTGGAGTAGAAGAGGAATCTTCGATGCAGCCTAGATTCCTGTGTGTTCTCGGGAGCTCATTTCCGCCCCTCCCCCAGCCTTCAAAAGCTAGGTGTGGGTCCTATAGGGTAAAGTCCACTTACCAGCTCCTCAACTGGGATGCAAAGTCTCTGCATTCCAGAGGAAGCTGTATATAAGGATTAGGGCCATCAAACCGGCCGTTCCCTGGGGAGGAACAGCAAAAAAGATGTAGTGGGGGTGGGGACAGAAGAGGGAATGTCCTTCCAGGAGCGCACCTCCTGAACACTGGGTGGCTTTTAAAAGACTTAAAAAAAAATTTTTTTTTTCTTATTTTTCTTTTTTCTTTTTTTTTTTGAGACGGAGTCTCGCTCTGTCGCCCAGGCTGGAGTGCAGTGGTGCTATCTCGGCTCACTGCAAGCTCCGCCTCCCGGGTTTACGCCATTCTCCTGCCTCAGCCTCCCCAGTAGCTGGGACTACAGGCGCCCGCCACCTTGCCCGGCTAATTTTTTTGTATTTTTAATAGAGACGGGGTTTCATTGTGTTAGCCAGGATGGTCTCGATCTCCTAACCTCGTGATCCGCCCGTCTCGGCCTCCCAAAGTGCTGGGATTACAGGCTTGAGCCACCGCGCCCGGCCTCTTATTTTTCTTTTATTGGGCAGCCCCCTGAACCAGAATAGGTGCAGAGACACTCCCATGGGATGGTTTTTGGTTTGGGTTTAAAAAAAAAAAAAGACGGAGTCTTGCTCTGTCGCCCAGGCTAAAGTCCAGTGGCGCGATCTCGGCTCACTGCAACCTCCGCCTCGCAGATTCAATTGATTTCCGGCTCATTTTTTGTATTTTTTAATAGAGACAGAGTTTCACCAGGCTGGTCTTGAACTCCTGTCCTTAAGTGATCTGCCCACCTTGGCATGCCAAAGCGCTGGGATTACAGGCGTGAGCCACCACACCCGGCCTGTTTTCAGATTTTTTGTTTTTGTTTTTGCTTTAGTTTTGTTTTTTTCATTGAGACGGAGTCTCTGTTACCCAGGCTGGAGTGCAGTGGTGCAATCTCGGCTCACTGCAGCCACAGTCTCCCAAGCTCAAGCGATTCTCCCACCTCAGCCTCCTGAGTGGCTGGAAATTCAGGCCCACACCACCACACCGGGCTAATTTTGGCATTTTTAGTAGAGACGGAGTTTCCATGTTGTCCAGGTTGGTCTTGAACTCCTGAACTCAAGCGATCCGCCTGCCTCCACCTCTCAAAGTACTGGGACTACAGACTTGAGCCACCGCGCCTGCCCGAGTTTTTGTAAGGAGAATTTTTTTTTTTTTTTTAATGTGGGATATTGACCCAGATATTGGAAAGGCGGAAGCGCCTAAACTTTCCTAGATAACACCTTAGCAATTAGGATACTTAGCATATTTGTAGTAAATACCAACTTGGGTGGTTACCCAGCACCATGAACACAGATTACAAGGTTAAGTGGGAGCCTCTGAGTCACCGCCTTCGTCATCCGTTCTTCAAGGAAGCACTCAGTCTGAGAGGGACATCCAGGCGCAAGTGACAAAGGCAACACCCTGGTCTTTTTCCAGAGTTCAGAAGAGAGGTGATCCCTCTCCTTAAGAAATGCTGCAGAGGCCGGGCACGGTGGCTCAAGCCTGTAATCCCAGCACTTTGGGAGGCCGAGACGGGCGGATCACGAGGTCAGGAGATCGAGACCAGCCTGGCTAACACGGTGAAACCCCGTCTCTACTAAAAATACAAAAAAACTAGCCGGGCGAGGTGGCGGGCGCCTGTAGTCCCAGCTACTCGGGAGGCTGAGGCAGGAGAATGGCCTAAACCTGGGAGGCAGAGCTTGTAGTGAGCTGAGATCCGGCCACTGCACTCCAGCCTGGGTGACAGAGCGAGACTCTGCCTCAAAAAAAAAAAAAAAAAAAAAGAAATGCTGCAGAGCCAGGCTTGATGACTCATGCCTCTAATCCCAGCACTTTGGGAGGCCTAAACAGGAGGATAGCTTGAGCCCTGGAGTTGGATCGCTTGAACCCAGGAATTCAAGACCCACCTGGGCAATGGGTCTTGAGACAGTGAGACCCCATCTGTATAAAAAATAATAAGAAGAAAAATTTTTCAAAAAAGAAATGACAAAATTGGCCAGTTTATAAATACAGCAAAAGCAGAATATTACAGCAAATATAATATCCAGAAAGAAGAAATAAATAACACTGATAGATGTTCAAGAGAGTAGTTTTGGCCGGGCGCGGTGGCTCAAGCCTGTAATCCCAGCACTTTGGGAGGCCGAGGTGGGCGGATCACAAGGTCAGGAGATCGAGACCACAGTGAAACCCCGTCTCTACTAAAAATACAAAAAGTTAGCCGGGCGCGGTGGCGGGCGCCTGTAGTCCCAGCTACTCAGGAGGCTGAGGCAGGAGAATGGCGTGAACCCAGGAGGCGGAGCTTGCAGTGAGCCGAGATCGCGCCACTGCACTCCAGCCTGGGCAACAGCGTGAGACTCCGTCTCAAAAAAAAAAAAAAAAAAAAAAAAAAAAAAGAGAGTAGTTTTATTTTGTAAAATGGGATAATAGAGAAAATTTTAGGTAAATCGGAGGTTCCATCAAAGAAGGGGATTTGGAATCAAATTCCTCTCCTGCAATTCTTTCCTGAGTTCTCCAAGATTCACTGATACCACTAGCAACTCTACTGAATTATTCTCTCAAAGATCACCTGTTAAGGCCGGACACAGTGGCTCGCGCCTGTAATCCCAGCATTTTGGGAGGCCAAGACAGGTAGATCACATGAGGTCGGGAGTTTGAGATCAGCCTGGCCAACATGGTGAAACCCTGTCTCTACTAAAAATACAAAAATTAGCCGGTGTAGTGGTACATGCTTGTAATCCCAGCTACTCGGGAGGCTGAGGCAGGAGAATCGCTTGAACCCAGGAGGTAGAGGTTGCAATGAGCTGAGATTGTGCCATTTGCACTCCAGCCTGGGCAACAAGAGTGAAACTCCGCTTCAAAATAATAATAATAATAATAATGGAAATGAGGTGATGCCACTAGCTGTAATGGAAAGGACAAGAGACAGGAAGGTTTTGGGAGGACCTAGAAGAAGAAGAATATGGTAAATTAACTCTGGCACTTGCTGTCTTAAAGAAGCATGTGGTGCATCCACACACACACATACACACAAATGTCTAGCAAACAACTGGAAATGAAGCCTAGATAAGAAGTCAGGGCTGGCCGGGAGATGGAGACCATCCTGGCTAACCCGGTGAAACCCCGTCTCTATCAAAAAATACAAAAAAACTAGCCGGGCGTGGTGGTGGGCGCCTGTAGTCCCAGCTGCTCGGGAGGCTGAGGCAGGAGAATGGCGTGAACCCGGGAGGCGGAGCTTGCAGTGAGCTGAGATCCGGCCACTGCACTCCAGCCTGGGCGACAGAGCGAGACTCTGTCTCAAAAAAAAAAAAAAAAAAAAAGAAGTCAGGGCTAGAGACAGAGCTAAGAATCATCCTCATAGATGAAAGTTTGCTAAGAGGACTGGAGAACAAACTGTGAGAAATAAAGGACAGATGAGGAGTAAAAACGGGATCAGTGTTGGGGTGGGTATTCAGAAAGGTAAGTAAAGAGGTCCATGGAGGTCGGGCGCGGTGGCTCAAGCCTGTAATCCCAGCACTTTGGGAGGCCGAGACGGGCGGATCACAAGGTCAGGAGATCGAAGCCATCCTGGCTAACACGCTGAAACCTCGTCTCTACTAAAAATACAAAAAACTAGCCGGGCGAGGTGATGGGCGCCTGTGGTCCCAGCTACTCGGGAGGCTGAGGCAGGAGAATGGCCTAAACCCGGGAGGCGGAGCTTGCAGTGAGCTGAGATCCAGTCACTGCACTCCAGCCTGGGCGACAGAGCGAGACTCCGTCTCAAAAAAAAGAAAAAGAAAAAGAAAAAGAAGTCCATGGAAGAGGGGTGTTCAAGTAGAAGAAGAGACTGGAATCTGGCATTTTGAAGTTATGGTTGATCTTCCAGACGTCAGTTTCAGCGGTGTGGTAGGCTCTCAACTCAGAATGCAATATAAGAAGTGTGTCAATAACAAGGAAGGAGAGAGGGTACCTTGACTTAAAGGAAAACGGTAAAAAATGGGCAACTTCTGTGTTTGGTTTTGGGGTTTTGTGGGGGGACTGGTGGGGGGGTGTTTGTTTTATTGAAACAGGGTCTCACTGTCACCCAGGCTGGATAACAATCACAGCTCACTGCAGCCTCAACCCCTTGGGCTCAAGTGATCCTCCCACCTCAGCCTCCTGAGTAGTTGGGACTACAGGTGCACATCACCACACCCAACTAATTTTTTGTATTTTTTGTAGAGACACGGTTTTGCCATGTTGTCCAGGCTGGTCTCAAACTCCTGAGCTCAAGTGATCCACCTACCTCGGCCTCCAAAGTGTTGGGATTACAGGCGTATGCCACTGTGCCCAGCTGGTTTTGTTTTTAAGAAGGAGAAACTGGCCGGGCGCGGTGGCTCAAGCCTGTAATCCCAGCACTTTGGGAGGCCGAGACGGGCGGATCGCGAGGTCAGGAGATCGAGACCATCCTGGCTAACACGGTGAAACCCCGTCTCTACTGAAAAATATGAAAAACTAGCCGGGCGAGGTGGCGGGCGCCTGTAGTCCCAGCTACTCGGGAGGCTGAGGCAGGAGAATGGCGTGAACCCGGGAGGCGGAGCTTGCAGTGAGCTGAGATCCAGTCACTGCACTCCAGCCTGGGCGGCAGAGCGAGACTCCGTCTCAAAAAAAAAAAAAAAAAAAAAAAAAAAAAAAAAAGAAGGAGAAACTGGCCGGGCGTGGTGGCTGATGCCTGTAATTCCCAGCATTTTGGAAGGCCAAGACGGGCAGATCACATGAGGTCAAGAGTTCAAGACCGGTCTGGCCAACATGGTAAAACCCCGCCTCTACTAAAAAATTAGCTGTGTGTGGTGGAACATACCTGTAATCCCAGCTACTTGGGAGGCTGAGGTAGGAGAATTGCTTGAATCCGGGAGGTGGAGGTTTCAGTGAACCGAGATTGTGCCATTGCACTCCAGCCTGGGCAACAAGAGTGAAACTCCATCTCAAAAAACAAAAACAAAAAAAAAGAAGAACGAGAGACTTGGTTATGTTTTAATGAGAAGCTAGAAAAGGAGACAAGATTCAAGAACTGAGATGATACGGGAGAAAGAGGAAAAGAGAAAAAGAGAACAGCCAAATAGTCAAACCCTGGAACTTAGAGGAGAAAGTGAAGTCTCTGTTCTGGAACTTAAATTGTACGAACAGATGTGAAAGAGTGAGGAGTTGAGAAAGTTGAAGCAGGTAACTAGTTCACCAGATTACTGGACCTGCCAAAGAGAAGTGATTCTCAGGGCTGGAGAATTTGTTAAAAGGTTTTGGAACTGTTGGTATTATCTACAAGCCTAAGGAAGAATATGATAAATGCCAAATCAGTGGCACAAATGAAGTGTTACCGGAAAGCTTATCTTTCAACTAGAATAGAGTGATTTATAATCTGGGCCTTGAAAAAACAGGCAGGGGAAAGGGAGGAAAAAAGAGAACAAGAAAATGTGCAAGGGCCCTAGGGGCAGAAAAGCATCATGTCAGTTTAGTGAACTGGAAGGTTAGCCTGTAGAGCAAAGGGACAAAGAGAATAGTGGTAAATTAGATGACAGGTAAATTCTGGGGTAGATTTTATAAGGCCTTGAATATCAGAATAAGAAATGTGGGATTTCAGCCGGGCTTGGTGGCTCACACCTGTAATTCCAGCACTTTGGGAGGCCGAGGCAGGTAGATCACCTGAAGTCAGGAGTTCAAGACCAGTCTGGCCAACATAGTGAAACTCTCTGTCTACGAAAATACAAAAAAATCAGCCAAGCATTATGGCGGGTGCCTGTAATCTCAGCTACTCAGGAGACTGAAGCAGGAGAATTGCTTCAACCCGGGAGGCAGAGGTTGCAGTGGGCAGAGGTTGCAGTGAGCCAACATTGCTCCATTGCACCATTGCACTCCAGCCTGGGTGACAAAGAGAAACTCCGTCAAAAAAGAAAGAAAGAAAGAAAGAGAAAGAGAGAGAGAGAGAAACAGAAGGAAGGAAGGAAGGAAGGAAGGAAGGAAGGAAGGAAGGAAGGAAGGAAGGAAGGAAGGAAGGAAGGAGAGAGAAAGGAAGGGAGAAAGAAAGAAAGAGAAATGTGGGCTTTCACAGTATTCTAGCCTGAGCAACAAGAGCTACACCATGTTTCTTTAAAAAAAAAAGAAGTAAAAAGAAATGTGGGCTTTATTAGTAGGTAATGGAGAGCTATTAAAGGCTCTTAAGCAGGAAAGAGGCAGTACTTCAGAAGGTCTCTATGATAAATGCAATGGTAAAGCTTGATTGAAGTAAACCCTAAAAACCACAGTGGTGGCTGGGTGCAGTGGCTCACATTGGTAACCCCAGCCCTTAGGGAGGCTGAGGCAGGCAGATCACCTGAGGTCAGGAGTTCAACAACAGCCTGGCCAACATGGTGAAACCCCGTCTCTACTAAAAATACAAAAAAATAGCTGGGCATGGTGGTGAGCACCTGTAATCTCAGCTACTCGGGAGGCTGAGGCAGGAGAATCGTTTGAATCCAGGAGGCGGAGGTTGCAGTGAGCCAAGATCGCGTCATTGCACTCCAGCCTGGACAACAGGGCAAGACTCCATCTCAAAAAAAAAAAAAAAAAAAAGAACAAAAAACAAAACAAAACAAAACAAAAAAAAAACACAGTGGTGGCAAAAGGAGGGAAAAGCAAGGACCACTCACCCTGATGCTCTTTTAGCGTATTACTCATCATTTCTCTCTTGAGCTTTGTTTACAAACACTTCGTTCTTCAAGAGCAATAATAGTATGTAATTATACTAACACTTGGGGCTTTTCCTGGCTGAATACAATTTCTATTCTGGTTATGGTCAGGGAAGATAATAAGAAATGGTCACTGTATATACTCACTTTATATACATGTACAATCTTTGAGTACAGGACTTCCAAGAGTCCCCAAAAGATATTTCATTCTTTGTGACCCATGTCGTCCAGTCTTTTCTCAGTTTGACTAGGGAGGCAGAGCTGCAGAGATTTCATGAACGGACATCACTGAGGCAGCATACCAAGTCAGGAGTCAAGAGATCTGTATTCTAATTTTACTTCTGGGAAAGCTGTACTCCTAGCCAAGTCTTCTAAGATATTTGGGACTCTGTTTTCTCTGAGAATTATGAAGATGATCCTAGATTTCATAATTGTATTGTTTCCTTTGGGTTTCTTGAAGATGGGTTCTGCCTCCCATCTCTTCCTTTTATTATCAGCTAGGAATGTAAGTGTAACCAAATCTAGTACATAAAGGATAATTGTTTGGGACAAAGCGTTCCAAGCAACTTTTTTCAGTTTAATCAGAGTCACTCGCAGACAAGGGAAAGACTCATTTCCAAGTTCCTTGGATCTCCTCACACCCCGGACAATAGACCCTATTGTCCTAGTTGCCCACCTCTAACGCTCTGAGCAGCTAAATTCCAGTAAGTTCAAAGTCTCCGGTATATATTCATTTTTTTGGTTTGTTTCTTAAACAGTAGAAATGGGGTTTCCCTATGTTGGCCAGGCTGCTCCTGAACTCCTGGGATCAAGCAATCCACCCACCTCGGCCTCCCAAAATGCTGGAATTACAGGTGTGAGCCGTAGCGCCTGGCCTTCACTATACATTCAAAATAAGAATATCATTTAAAAGGAAAAAAAAAAAGAGCAAGACAGACCACATATTTCTGATTCCCATGCTGGGCGTGGTGGCTCACGCCTGTAATCCCAGCATTTTGGGAGGCCGAGGCAGGTGGATCACCTGAAGTCAGGAGTTCAAGACCAGCCTGGCCAGCATGGTAAAACCTCATCTCTACTAAAAACACAGAAAAAAATTAGCTGGACGTGGTGGCATGTGCCTGTGATCCCAGCTACTCGGGAGGCTGAGGCAGGAGAATCACTTGAACCTGGGAGGGGGAGGTTGCTGTGAGCCGAGATCGCACCACTGCACTCCAGCCTGGGCGACAGAGCAAGACGCCGTCTGAAAAAAAAACAAACAAAAAAGAAATTAAAAAGAACAGATTCCTTCTGCATAATTCTTCTTCTGGGTTGTTAAAACACCATTCTGAGGAGAGAGCCAGTTTTCCTCCACACACCCAAACAACAGCTGATTCCACCTCCCATCTCACTTTCCTCCTCTCATCAATGAAGGGGACAGAAGCTTGGCAGCTCAAACCTATACACACATCCCGCAAGCCCTGAGACTCCTCCAGTTCTCTCACAGTCCACTGTGGCAAAGAGTTTTAGCAGAATCCCATTAATTGCCTGATTTGCTCAGGTTTTTTATCTGAATCTTTCTCAAAGTATAAGTCTCATAATACAGAGGCAAAATGGCATATGGAAATAGCACTGAACTCCAAGACAAAATACCTGACGTGGCAGCCATGACATCCCTTAGAAAGAATCTGCCATTCAACTGCCAGAAAGCAATTTGCTGTGAGCCCACAGCTCCATCACCTTTGGGATCCATTACCGTGTCAGAACTAAGGCCACACTCTTCCTGAACAGCCCCAAGCCAATTGACTGACAGTGTGGTTACTGGGACCTGGCGGTTTCCGCCCACTGTTAATTTATCTATGTAATAACCTTTACCTGGTGCTTTCCACTGGGTAGACTGCAACTTGGAAGAATCTGCACCATGGCTTGAGGTTTTCCTTGCCCGATTTTGCTTCTGCCTTCATTTACTTTATCAGGATAGGGAAGCCTATCCAAAGGCTTTCTCTGCACATTCCTGCTTCCTTCTTTATCTTTCACAGGTGTTACCAGCCGGTAAGCCTCTTGCACTCCTAACTTTGTCTCAGCATCTGCTCCCCTGACCACCTGAACTGACTCAGGTGACCACTCCAGAAGTGGTCTGAAAAAGCGAGCAGTAAGATAGGTTTAGGGAACTGCAGTACTACTGCCTGGCTGGCAACAAGAACCCCTCCTGGATGTTGTAGGGTACAGGTAGTCTCTGGAACAAGATGGTATCCAAGTTGCTAAAATTTTCACTGATATGAAATGGGAGAATGTTCCTGTGGTGGAACAGTTCAGGCATATGGGGTAGGCGGAGGGACAGCAGTGAGTACAGGGACAGTGGAATTCACTGGCTGTTATTAAGTTGCATTGGGCCCTGCCAAGAGATAATGAAAAGCTGAGAGTAGTTAACAAACATTGAAAATTAACTGTGAAGGTCAGAGGGCCTTTTTGATGGCTTACAAAGAGGCCCTTATCTATAGCAGTGAGAGAGCAAAAAAATCTGAAGACCAAACTCGAGGACTTCAATAGAGCTCCCAGAGGCAGATCTGCAATCAAGGTCAGGACTCTGCTTGGGAAAACCTGGGATCCTAATACATGGAATGGAAATATCTGGGGGGGTCCCCCCAAAGATTCTGACTTTCTGCACTCCTCTGAACCCTCAGAGCCTTAAGAGGGAGCCCACCACTCCCTATTAAGAACTGGAACCCCCTCTGTGTGAGAAGACACTGCAGAGGCCTCTCCCCTCCCAGAATCTCCTGACTGTGAAGATCTTAATCTTAAACTCTCATGGGTTAAGCCAAGAACATACTAGGCCTGATAAGGAAAGAAAGGGACTACAACCCAAAGTATCCTGCAAGAACTGGCCAACATCTAGTGGTAAGAGTAGGGAAGTACCCATGGGACTGGATTTTGATAGTGCTTAATCAAAGGGATGAAATATAAAAGTGGGTTAAGGGCTAGTTTTTTAATTGGGGACCACTTTCTTGGGATAGAATATAACTTGCTGGCTGGGCACCGTGGCTCACACCTGTAATCCTAGCACTTTGGGAGGCCAAGGTAGGCGGACCACCTGAAGTCGGGAGTTCGAGACCAGCCTGACTAACATGGAGAAACCCTGTCTCTACTAAAAATACAAAATTAGCCGGGTGTGGTGGTACACGCCTGTAATCACAGCTACTCAGGAGGCTGAGGCAGGAAAATTGCTTGAACCCACGAAGTGGAGGTTGCAGTAAGCCAAGATCGTGCCATTGCAGTCCAACCTGAGCAACAAGAGCGAAACTCCATCTCAAGAAATAAAAAAAAAAAGAATTTAACTTCCTGGTAAGGACCTGCCCCTAGAGGCTCCTAGGAGCATGGAGGAAATGATAATACTTGCTGAGTGAAGGTCAAATGTCTGTATTGCCATAGCAACTGGGGGAAGAAAAGATTAAATGGCTCAGCAAAGTGGGCATGATAGAGTGAATTCTAAGGATGCTCCATAGAAGGCCCGGAGGAATCCGCTTTTTTTTTTTTTTTGAGATGGAGTCTCGCTCTGTCACCCAGGTTGGAGTGCAGTGGTGCAATCTCAGCTCACTGCAACCTCCGCCTCCTGGTTCAAGCGATTCTCCTGCTTCACCCTCCCCAGTAGCTGGGATTACATATGCCACCACGCCCGCCTAATTTTTGTATTATTATTATTATTATTATTATTATTATTATTATTTTTGAGACAGAGTCTCACTCTGTCACCCAGGCTGTAGTGCAGTGGCGCTATCTTGGCTCACTGCAACCTCTGCCTCCCAGGTTCAAGCCATTCTCCTGTCTCAGCCTCCCGAGTAGCTGGGACTACAGGAGGGTGCCACCATGCCTGGCTAATTTTTTTTTTATTTTTAATTTTTTTTTATTTTTAGTAGAGACGGGGTTTCTGTGTTAGCCACTGTGTTAGCCAGGATGGTCTCGACCTCCTAACCTCATGATTCACCCGCCTCGGCCTCCCAAAGTGCTGGGATTACAGGAGTGAGCCACCACGCCCAGCCTAATTTTGTATTTTTAGTAGAGACAGGGTTTCACCATGTTGGCCAGGCTGGACTCAAACTCCTGACCTCAGGTGATCTGCTTTCCTTGGCCTTCAAAGTGCTGGGATTACAGGCATGAGCCACCGCACCAGCAAAGAATCCATTTACCAAGGCCATCAAAAATGTGCTGGTGGAAAATGCCAGCATCACACAGAACCTGAGTGGTGGCTTTCTTCTACAAGCCAGTGCTCCAGCGCTAACAGGAGGAGACACTGTCACAAGCTTGGCTCTTTTATAGTAACAAGGATGATGGGGGTACTGAAGTAGTAGAGGCTGGTGGCAGCACTTAATTGCCAGAAGCCGTGGGATGGGGATTACAAGTATCAGAGAGACTGGCAAGGGGCTTGACGTGAAGAGTTGTATCGATGGTTAATAGAACATGGTATCCTTAGGGGGTAAAATGGATGTGCAGTCAAAACAAGGATATTGCTGAAGATGTGTAATCAACAGAGAGCAAGAATGGATGAGCAGGAACCTGAGGATGGAGCTCTCAATTAAAAAGCATGCTCCTTTGTCTGGTTCCAGAACCTAAGTCGGTTTTCAGACCCAAAACTCATTGACTATAGAGGTACACAGGTCCCCAAAGACTGGCAACACCATGGTAATTATATACTATAATGATTCCCCAGTCCTTCCAAAAGGGGACTTGTAAGTATTCATGTGACTGTGCACAGAGGACTGTTGGGCACAAGATCTGAACTGACATTGAAACATAGTCCCAAAGTGTCATCTTCACTCCCCTATTGGAGTGGGAGCTTATAAGGGCTGGATAAAAGAGTACTAGCCAAAGTCCAGCTTACAGTGGATCCACCCCATCTAGTCAGAAGCAATCTAGACTGTTCAGACATCCTGCAGAATATCACTTTGATCCATTACATCAATGACATCATGCCTATCAGTCAGGATGAGCAAGAGTAGCTAGCATACTAGAGGCCTTGGTAAGACACATGTCCTCCAGATCATGGAAGATAGCCCTAAGATTCAGAGGACTACCACCTCAGTCAATGTTTTAGGAGTCTGGTATTTAAGGGACATGCCAGGACATCCTTTCTAAAGTAAAAGACAAATTGCTACATATTGCATCTCCTACCACAAAGACGGAATTGAAGTACCTGGCAGGTCTCTTCAGGTTCTGAAGGCAACACTTTCCACACTACAAACACTGCTCAGACTCATATACTAGGTGGCACAAAAGACTGCCTGCTCTGAATGACATCTGGAGCAGAAAAAGTGTAGCCCCACTTATCATCGCTCTCAGTGACCCACTGAGGGTCTTTATGATTCCTATTCCTGCAGTTCTGGGCTCTGCATGGTGACACATTCTGATTCCCAAAGGGCCATACTCTTCCAGCAGGCGTCACATTAAGTTACTTGGTATGGCTACCACTTGGGCACGTTGAACTCTTTGTATTCAGGAATCACCAAGTAAGAAGAGAAATTATCATTATCATATTGCCAGTGTAATTGACCCTGATCAGGGAAGAGGTGGGGCTGCTGTTTTACAATTGGGGCAGGGAAGAATATGTGTGGTGACTCACTTGGGCATTTCTTTCTTCTTCTTCTTTTTTTTTTTTAAGATGGAGTTTCGCTTTTGTTGCCCAAGCTGGAGTGCAATGGTGCCATCTTGGCTCACTGCAACCTCCGCCTCCCAGATTCAAATGATTCTCCTGCCTCAGCCTCCCAAGTAGCTGGGATTACAGGCATGCACCACTACACCCGGCTAATTTTTTGCATTTATTAGAGATGGAGTTTCACCATGTTGGTCAGGCTGGTCTCGAACTCCTGACCTCAGGTCATCTGTCCGCCTCAGCCTCCCAAAGGGCTGAGATTACAGGCATGCGCCACTGCGCCTTGGGCATTTCTTGGTATTCCTTTGCTTAGTTGTGATTGTGAATGAATAATTGCAACAACCCTGGCCTGAGAAGGGGGCCTCAGACCCCTGAGGATTAGGGTTTGGGCTACAGCATCTAAGCCACTGAAACTAGTAGAAGTGATAGCAAGAGGGATTTAGAGTAGAGGAAGGAAACAATGAGTACTTGTTGCACCTCCAAGAACAACTGCGGCATTGGGGGCTGTATATTATTCCACTGATCACGCTCGTCTAAGTTTTTCACAGGAAGAGAAGCCCTTCCCAATTATGTTTGGAGAAGTGAATCCACATGATACAAAGGGTGGACTGGAGCAACCATGGATGTAGCCCATTTGGATTCCTTTCATGAAAGAACTTTCTGTTTAGCTGTAGGAGTGCATTTATCTCATGGCTTCCAGCTACAGCAACTTCAGGATTCATGATCATGTTCATGTTAAGACCACACTCTTCCCAGGCAGCCTACAGGCAATGACTGAGCGTGGTGTGCATACTAAAGCCTGGCCATTTTGGCCCAGCTTTGCCCCTAGTCTCCCGCAGAGTTGACTGAGACCTTGTCAGATCCGCATCATGACTTGAGGCTCTCCCTACCTATCCTGCTTCCTCTCCCTATATCTTTCACAGGCATTACCCCCAATAAACCTCTTCTGCTCCTAACTTTGAGCATCTCCATTCCAGAGAATCCAAACCAATGCACTGATAAAATAATATTGAACAGAGAAAATGAAAACTGTATATATATATGCACATATAAAGTTTATGTAATTTATATATAGTTATATATATGCATATATTTACACACACACAATACAGTTATAAATTTTTTTTTTTTTTTGAGACAGTCTCACCCTGTCATCCAGGCTAGAGTGCAATGGCACTATCTCAGCTCACTGCAACCTCTGCCTCCCAGGTTCAAGCGATTCTCCCGCCTTAGCCGCCCGAGTAGCTGGGACTACAGATGCGTGCCACCACACCCGGCTAATTTTTTAACTTTTAGTAGAGTCGGGGTTTCACTATGTTGGCCAGGCTGGTCTCGAACTCCTGACCTTATGATCCGCCCACATTGGCCTCCCAAAGTGCTGGGATTACAGGCATGAGCCACCGCACCTGGCCACAAATTTTTTTTCTTGAGACGGCGTCTTGCTCTGTCACCCAGGCTGGAGTGCAGTGGCACAATCTTAGCTCACTGCAACCTCCGCCTCCCGGGTTCAAGCGATTCTCCTGCCTCAGCCTCCCGAGTAGCTGGGACTACAGGCACCTCACCACGACGCTTGGCTAATTTTTGTGTTTTTAGTAGAGACGGGGTTTCACCATGTACTTGAACTCCTGACCTCAGGTAATCCACCCTTCTTGGCCTCCCAATGTGCTGGGATTACGGGCATGAGTCACTATGCCAGGGATAAATTATTTTGAGACAGAGTCTCGCTCTGTCACCCAGGCTGGAGTGCAATGGCACCATCTTGGCTCACTGCAACCTGTGCCTCCTGGATTCAAGTGATTCTCCTGCCTCAGCCTCCTGAGTAGCTGGGACTATAGGCACCCACCACCACACTCAGCTAATTTTTGTATTTTTAGTAGAGACGGGGTTTCACCGTGTGGCCAGGCTGGTCTTGAACTCCTGACCTCAGGTGATCCGCCCGCCTCGCCTCCCAAAGTGCTGGGATTAGAGGCATGAGCCACTGTACCTGGCATAAATAGTTTTAATGTGTGTTTGTATAGATGAGACCTCGAAGACATGGAAAAATAAAACTGGTTGATCTATTAAATAGAGTAAAGGATTGTGAATGATTTTTTTTTTTACATGTCATTTATTGTTGACACAATGTCATTAAAAGAGAAAACAAGGATATAGATTCTAAATCTACTTTTTGCTTCTTAAAATATGTGGGATTTGAGCCTGGAGTAGCGGCTCACGCCTGTAATCCCAGCACTTTGGGAGGCCAAGGCAGGTGGATCACCTGAGGTCAGAAGTTCAGGGTCAGCCTGGCCAACATGGCGAAACCCCATCCCTACTGAAAATAACAAAAATTAGCCGGGCATGGTGGCTGGCACCTGTAATCCCAGCTACTTGGGAGGCTGAGGCAGAAGAATCACTTGAACCCAAGAGGCAGAGGTTGCAGTGAGCCAAGATCGCGCCACTGTACTCCAGCCTGGGTGACAAAGCGAGACTCTGTCCACTCCCCCGCCAAAAAAATATATATTTATATATGCATTATATAAATATATGGGACTGTAAGCAATTGATTTTCCATTTTCTTATCCATAAAGTAAGGGTAATAAGTGTGACAACAAAATGAGATTAAGAATGTGAACACATTTTACTATTGTGAAGTTTTTTTTTATTATTTGAGACAGAGTCTCACTCTATCGCCCAGGCTGAAGTGCAGCGGCATGATCTCGGCTCACTGCAACCTTCTCCTCCTGGGTTCAAGCAATTCTTCTGCCTCAGCCTCCCTAGTAGCTGGGACTACAGGTGCCCGCCACCATGCCCAGCTAATTTTTTGTAATTATAGTAGATACGGGGTTTCGCCATGTTAGCCAGTATGGTCTCCATCTCCTGACCTCATGATCCGCCCACCTTGGCCTCCCAAAGTGCTGGGATTACAGGCACGAACCACTGTGCCCGGAGTGAAGTATTATTTTTATTATTGGTTGAAGTACCAGATATAAGTTGGTCAAGTAACAAATGCTTATTGATTATCTACTGTATGTCAGGTATCCTTTGTATTAGTTTCTATGGCTGCTATAACAAAGTACCACAAATTTAGTGGCTTAAAAAACACAAATTTATGCCTGAGTGCAGTGGCTCATGCCTGTAATCCCAGCACTTTGGGAGATCAAGGTGCAGGGATTGCTTGAGGTCAGGAGTTTAAGACCAGCCTGGGCAACGTCGTGAGACCTCACCTCTACAAAAAGTACAAAAAGTAGCCAGGCATGGTGGTGTGTGCCTGTATCCTTTTAGAATAAGGGGGTTGAGAGACTTGATAGACTTGTGTCTCTCAAGTTTTGTAGCACATCAGGGGGACTAAGAAATAGAACCCTGGAGCCAGCAGGGTAGAAGAACAACTGGCTTCCCTAGGAGAAAGTTGTCTTTCTCTCTACAGGAGTGGGAGGATTTCCTGTAGATTGAAGGGGACAGGGAAAGGCTGGTCTTAAGGAGAAAGTCAACCAGATAAACAAAGAATTACAAAAAGCTTACAAAAGAATGCAACATTCTCACTCCAACTAAGCGAAGACTTTTTCCTAATTTCTCCCCTCAGGAGTAGGAGAGGCTAGTTTATCCTGGTGTGTGGCTAGAAATTCTACAATGACACTCTTTGTATCTAGTCTCCCTGGCCTGTCCTTTGCTTTCCCCAAAATGATTATTCTGTTTTTTTTTTTTTTCTAGAAATGACTTTCTCTTTGACTGCAAAGATGAATTAGATAAATTTATGTATGTAAGTTAATAAATTAAATATCCAAACTGTGATGATAAAAAGTTTACATTTAAGATTCTTCCTTTTCATAAACAGCCCTACTGAGGTGTAATTAACAAACAGTGAACTGCACAAATGTAAAGTGTGCAATTTGATAGTTTTGACATATGTATACATCCATGAAATTTTTTACCACAATCAAGATAATGAGCATATCCATCCACCAGAAACTGGGTGTTGGGGAGTGGGGGTGGATATGTTCTCCCTAGGTTTTGACCTCTTATTACCAGCTCACAAATTTGTACTGAGTAATGAGACAAGATGAGTCATTCATAAAAAATTTTTTCTACAAAAGTGGGCAGAAAAAAAAAAACCTCCTACCCACTTGGCAGGTGATGAGTAGCTCATTAACCTAAATCATGTCACCACACTGTCACTCTTTCTTCATTGTATACAGGCTGGAATGCAAAGGGCTGGGAAAAGCGCCCAGCTGGTGTCCCAGGCCAGCTCTTAGCTGCCTATATGGAAGCAGGAGGGGATTTCTGTCCTCAGTCCCCTAACAGGCCTGCCCTCCAACAGTCTGTCCTCACTGGGTACCATAGCATTCAGCCTAGGGCTAGCAGGCCTGAGTCTCTTCCTTATCTCTAGCTCATAAATCTTCCCTATGGTCTAAGAGAAGAGATACTTATCCCTAATTCTATTTTTTAAAAATGTATTTGCCAGGTGTGGTGGCTCATGCCTGTAATCCCAGCACTTTGGGAGGCTGAGGGAGGTGGATCACTTGAGGTCAGGAGTTCGAGACCAGTCTGGCCAAGATGGCAAAACCCTGTCTACTAAAAATACAAAAATTAGCTGGACATGGTGGTGCACACCTGTAATCCCAGCTACTTAGGAGGCTGAGGTGGGAGAATCACTTGAACCTGGAGGCAGAGGTTGCAGTGAGCCAAGATCATGCCACTGCACTCCAGCCTGGGCAACAGAGTGAGACTCTATTAAAAAAAAAATTATTTAGATAAAAAATGTTTTTAGTTTTTGTTTGTTTGTTTGTACAGATGGGGGCTCCTTATGTTGCCCAGGCTGATCCTGAACTCCTGGCCTCAAGTGATCTTCCCACCTCAGCCTCCCAAAGTGCTAGGATTACAGGTGTGAGCCACCACACCCAGTGTATCCTTCATTCTACAGCCAGCCTCTCTTCCTAGTGTCTAGACTTAATTCCTGAGCTCTATTATTCAGCAATATTTATCGAACACCTACCAGGTACCAGGCACTGTTCTAGGCTCTTGGAATATAGCAGAAGTCAACAATAGGCAGCAATCCCTGCCTTCATGAGCTTACTTCCTAGTGAGTAAGGAAACCAAAGGCCAACATCTTAATTCCACCGTCTGAGAGTAATATCTGAGTTACCTTCTGCCTTCAAAAAGGTGTATAGAAGAACCTTATCCTTATCCTAATCCTTTTGCAACTTGTAACTTGTAGCTGCTCTGCCTTTTTTTTTTTGAGACAGAGTCTTGCTCTGTTGCCCAGGCTGGAGTGCAATGGTGCAATCTTGGCCCACCTCCCAGGTTCAAGAGATTCTCCTACCTCAGCCTCCCAAGTAGCTACAGGCGTGCGCCACCACACCCAGCTAACTTTTGTATTTTTAGTAGAGTTGATGTTTCACCATGTTGGCCAGGCTGGTCTTGAACTCCTGACCTCAGGAGATCGGCCCGCCTCAGCCTCCGCCTGTAAGTGCCGGAATTACAGGCGTGAGCCACCGCACCCGGCCATATTTCTTTCCTTTCTATTCACCATCTCCAAGCAGTTTTTTTTTTTTTTTTTTTTGAGACAGAGTCTTGCTCTTTCATCCAGCCTGGAGTGCAGTGGCACTATCTAGGCTCACTGCAAGCTCCGCCTACCGGGTTCACGCCATTCTCCTGCCTCAGCCTCCCGAGTAGCTGGGACTACAGGCACCAGCCACAATGCCCGGCTAATTTCTTGTATTTTTAGTAGAGACGAGGTTTCACCATGTTAGCCAGGATGGTCTCCATCTCCTGACCTCGTGATCCACCCACCTCGGCCTCCCAAAGTGCTGTCATTACAGGCGTGAGCCACCGTGCCCGGCCTAACCATCTCCAAGCAGTTTATATGCAGTAATTCCAAGTTCCCTTGTCCCTCACCTGCAGTTGAGCTTGGAAACTGAAGGCTTTTTCTGAGTCTTCCTTCTACTGGATGTCTCTTGTGCTTCTGCTTCCTACTTTTTCCACACTCTTTTCTCCTTGGATTTCTACACCACTGCTCTATTATTTTCTACAGCTCTAGCCCTCCCCTGTCCCTGTGGGTACTTTTTCCCTCTCTCAGCTATTCCCCATAGCTATGAAAAAGCTCTTTCCTTTCCTCTGCCCTCTACTCTTCCCCCTCAGTGGCTCATTCACTCTCATGCTTTCTCCTGCCACCTCCAAAAGCAGACAACTTTCAAATCTCCACTTTATACACTGACCTCTCATCCATGTACCGAATCAGTATTTAACTTTCTCCAGAACTTCTGCACTTGTGCATCTCATCTTTAGTTAGGACACAGACAGACCAAGCAAATTAACTTCCCCGGTATACCAGTACTCCTTCTCAACTTCCCTGTCTTTACTTTTTGCAGCCCCCAATATTAGAAGGAGCAACTTCTTGCTTAGAGTTGTACTGGAAACCCGGTACTAATACCTGCCAGCTACCCTAAATAGGAAAGACATTTAAATAAATTAATAAATACAAAGCAAGTTTATGGCCATAGGTGGGGGTAATCGCAACCTTTGGCAAGGAAGGCTAGAAAGTAGCATCAGACTTCAAAGAAGACTTACCATTGTTAGATTCAGGTCAGAGGGCAAAGAAGGAAAGTGCAGGACACTGGAGGGGATATGGGAGGGGGGAGGGTGTCTGAGAACCTCAGAGAAGGAAGACTGAAGCAGGAGGGAGAATGGAGATAGGGATCTTGTGTGTGGGAAAACACACAGACTCAGAGTGTTTGTTCCTGTTATCTCACTCAACAGTAACAATCAACGCAGGCAGAAGACTCCTGTGACCAAATATGGAGGATTTCTCCCTACCAGCAAACAAGCAATCAGTTCTGCAGCAGACAGCAGCTGGGTGTCCTCTAATTCGATTCTGACACCATCTACCCAGAGGCCACAGGTTGAGGGCTCAAGCCCCAAAACTGCCCCTGCCCGCCCCATTCAGACACCAGTCAAAACCCAAGACTCCAGAATTTCTGACCCAGCAGCTTCAAGTTGGGGCTCCTACAGCCCCCTCTTTGGATTCGATTCATTTGCTAGAGCAGCTCACAGAACTCAGGGAGACACTTCGTTTACCAGTTTATTAGAAAGAATATGACAAAGGATATGAATGGAGAGATGCATACGGCAAGGCATGGGGGGAGGGGTGCAGAGCTTCCATGTCCTCTCAGGGCAAGCCACCCGCCAGAAGCCTCCACACATTCAGCTATCTGGAAGCTCCCCAACCCTGTCTTCTTGGGCCTTTTATGAAGACTTCATTGCAAAGACGTGATTGAAGCATGGACAACCCTGTCATATCATGATTGAACAAAATATATATATATATATATAAATACTAACAGACTGATTGGTGAACTACAGCAAGGTGTGTCTGTTTAGATTTTTCTTGGTCTCTCTATGCAGGCTTCCTTCCTCCAGGCTGTGGGGTAGGACCCTCTCTGGAATCAGGGTCTTATGACTCACAATCAGATTAGAGTCCTGCATCTGGCAGGTGCAATGAGAACAGGAAGGCCAGGTGTGGTGGCTCATGCCTATAATTCCCACATTTTGGAAGGCTGAAGCAGGTGGATTGCTTGAGCTCATGAGTTTAAGACCAGCCTGGGAAACATAGGGAGACTGTCTCTACAAAAAATAAAAAATTAGCCGGACATGGTGGTGCACACCTGTAGTCCCAGCTACTCAGGAGCCTGAGGCGGGAGGATTGATTGAGTACAGGAGATCAAGGCTGCAGTGAGCCGTGTTACACCACTGCACTTCAACCTGGGCAACAGAGTATGACCTTGTCTGAAAACATAAATAAATAAGAGCAGGAGAAAGTCAGATAGGGAGAAAATCTGTTTCCTGAGGCCTGCCTCTGAATCCTAAAGTGCCCTAACATTATAACAAAAGACTGTAGGCCGGGCACGGTGGCTCACGCCTGTAATCCCAGCACTTTGGGAGGCCGAGGCAGGCGGATCACCTGAGGTCAGGAGTTCAAGACCAGCCTGACCAACATGGAGAAACCCTGTCTCTACTAAAAATACAAAATTAGCCTGGCATGGTGATGCATGTCTGTAGTCCCACCTACTTGGGAGGCTCAGGCAGGAGAATCAGTTGAACCCAGGAGGCAGAGGTTGCAGTGAGCCAAGATTGCGCCATTGCACTCCAGCCTGGGCAACAAGAGCAAAACTCCATCTCAAAAAAAAAAAAAAAAAAAGAAAAAGAAAAAAAGACTGTAACGGGGCACTGAGAGATATAAGCCAGGAGCTGTGGCCACATAGACTTCACATATCTACACTTAACTATTAATATTTGCTGATTCTGTATCCTGTGCATGGTTAGCTCAGATAGAGTTTTGCTCCCATTAGTCAGTGAATTGACGTGGGATGACAATGATAAAAAGCAGAAACAACTGTTACAGCCAAGAAGAGCCTAAGAAGACACTATGAATAAATATAATGTAGTGTATCCTGGATGGGATCCTGGAATAGAAAAAGGATGTGAAATTTAAAACTAAGGAAATCTGATAAAGTACGGTCTTCAGTTAATAATAATGTGTCATTATTGGTTCATTAACTGTGACAAATGTACCACACTAATGTAAGATGTTAATAATAGGAGAAACTGGTCGGGCACAGTGGCTTACACCTGTAATCCCAGCACTTTGGGAGGCTGAGGCGGGTGGATCACCTGAGGTCAGGAGTTCAAGACCAGCCTGCTCAACATGGTGAAACCCCATCTCTACTAAAAATACAAAAATTATCCTGGCATGGTGGTGGGTGCCTATAATCCCAGCTACTTGGGAAGCTGAGGCAGGAGAATTGCTTGAACCTGGGAGGCGGAGGTTGCATTTAGCCGAGATCGTACCATTGCACTCCAGCCTGGGAAACAAGAGCAAAACCCCGTCTCAAAACAAAAACAAAGTAATAGGAGAAACTGGGTGCTGGGTATATGAGAACCCTCTGGACTATCTGTGCAACTTTTCTGTAAATCTGAAACTATTCTTTTTTTTTTTTTTTTTTTTTTTTAAAGACAGAGTCTCTGTCGCCCAGGCTGGAGTTCAGTGGCATGATCTTGGCTCACTGCAACCTCCGCCTCCCGGGTTCAAGCAATTCTCCTGCCTCAGCCTCCCGAGTAGCTGGATTTACAGACCTGCGACACCACACCTGGCTAATTTTTGCATTTTTAGTAGAGACGGGGTTTCACCATGTTGACCAGGCTGGTCTCAGACTCCTGACCTCAGGTGATCCACCTGCCTCGGCCTCCCAAAGTGCTGGGATTACAGGCATGAGCCACCTAAAACTAGGTGGCTAAACTATTTTTTTTTTTTTTTTTTTTTTGAGACGGAGTTTCGCTCTCGTTGCCCAGGCTGGAGTGCAATGGCGCGATCTCGGCTCACTGCAACCTCTGCCTCCTGGGTTCAAGCGATTCTCCTGCCTCAGCCTCCTGAGTAGCTGGGATTCCAGGCGTGCACCACCACGGTCGGCTAATTTTTTGTATTTTTATTAGAGGCGGGGTTTCACCATGGCCACGCTGGTCTTGAACTCCTGACCTCAGGTGATCCTCCCGCCTTGGCCTCCCAGAGTGCTGGGATTACAGGCATGAGCCACCGCGCCTGGCCCTGAAACTATTCCTAAAGCGTTCATTAAAGCCTGCAGGCACGATGGGGCACTCCTGTAGTCCTAGCTACTCGGGAAGCTGAGGCAGGGCCATCCCTCGAACACCAGTGTTCCAGGCTGTAGTGAGCTATTAGCATGACTGTGAATAGCCACTGCACTCCACTCTGGGCAACATAGTGAGACCCTGTCTCTAAAAATAAATAAATAAATAAATAAGCAGTAAACACTAATGAATTATTGATTCTGAAACTTTGGCTCCCTAAACTCACCAGAAAGGACCTATCACTGGGAGGATCCCTGCCAGAGAAGCCTGGTAAGGACACTACTATTATTCCCTAGAAACCTTGGGGTTCCTTTTGATGACTTCCTCTCCCAGGTCCTCTATATCTAAGTTGTCATTAAGGACTGTTGATTGAAATTTAAAATATCCTTCATCTAGAGGTTTCAGTTTATAAAACTAAAAGCTTTCTTTCATTCTTTTTTTTTTTTTTTTTTTTGAGACGGAGTCTTGCTTTGTCACCCAGGTTGGAGTGCGGTGGCACGATCTCGGCTCACTGTAACGTCTGCCTCCCAGGTTCAAGTGATTATCCTGCCTCAGCCTCCTGAGTAGCTGAGATTACAGGCGCATGCCACCATGCCCAGCTGATTTTTGGTATTTTTAGTAGAGATGGGGTTTTTCCATGTTGGCAAGGCTGGTCTTGAACTCCTGACCTCAAGTGATCTGCCGGCCTCAGTCTCCCAAAGTGCTGGGATTATAGGCATGAGCCACCACACCTGGCCTAAAAGCTTTATTTCTGTATAGGGAAAAATGCTGCAAATAAAATCAAAAGATTCATAAGTCAGGGATATTCTTTATAATTCATAAGCCCTATAAGCATAGGGCTAATTTCATTAATTTATATAAAGAAATATTAGGGCCAGGCATAGTGGCTCACACCTATAATCCCTATGCTCCAGGAGGTCAAGGAGCTCAACACCAGCCTGGGCAACATAGTGAGACCCCATCTCTACAAAAAATGTTTTTTAATAAGTTAGCGTGGTAGTGACCACCTATAGTTCTAGCTACTTGGAAGACTGAACTGGGAGGATCACTTGAACCCAGAACTTGAGGTTACAGTGAGCTATGATTACATCATTATACTCCAGCCTGAGCAACAGAGCAAGACCCTGTCTCCAAAAACAAAAATGAAAAAAGAAATACTAAAGACAACCTAATAAGGAAATGAACAAAGGATAGAAAGAGGTAGTTCACAAAAAGAGAACAAGAAAATGACCAAATATAAAGGGAAAATGTTCACACATACTAAATAGATGCAATTAAATAGATGTAAATTATAGGCCAGGGGCAGTGGCTCACGCCTGTAACCCCAGCACTTTGGGAGGCTGAGACAGGAGGATCACTTGAGCCCAGGAGTTTAAGACCAGACTGGGCAACATAGCAAGACTCTAGAAAAAAATTTTAAAATTAGCCGAGTATGGTGGTGTAGCTGTAGTCCCAGCTACTTGGGAGGCTGAGGTGGGAGGCTCACCTGAGCCTGGGAGATCGAGGCTGCAGTGAAACATGATTGTGCCACTGCACACCAGCCTGAGAGACAAACAAAGACCCTATCTCAAAACTGAAAACAAAAAATTAAAACGACAAGATATCATTTTTGCCTATCAGATTGGCAAATTTTTTAAGGTTTGGAAATTCCTGGAGTTGACAACCTATGAGAAAATAGGCATTCTCAAATATTCTTTATAGGGGCAAAAATCAGTACAAACTTTTTGGAGAGCAACTATGCAGTAACTATTATTTGAAATACAAATATCAGCCGGGCGCGGTGGCTCACGCCTGTAATCCCAGCACTTTGGGATGCTGAAGTGGGCAGATCACGAGGTCAAGAGATCGAGACCATCGTAGCCAACTTGATGAAACCGCGTCTCTACTAAAAATACAAAAATTAGTTGGGTGTGGTGGCGGGCACCTATAATCCCAGCTACTCAGGAGTCTGAGGCAAGAGAATCACTTGAACCTGGGAGGTGGAGGTTGCAGTGAGCTGAGATCATGCCACTGCACTCCAGCCTGGACAACAGAGTGAGACTCCGTCTCAAAAACAAACATATAAAACAAAACAAGAAAACAGATATCCTGGTCAGGCTCAGTGGCTCACGCCTGTAATCCTAGGACTTTGGGAGGCCAAAGCAGGTGGATTGCTTGAGCTCAGGAGTTCGAGACCAGCCTGGGCAAAAACGCTGCCTCTACAAAAAAAAATAAAAGTTAGCCAAGTGTGGTGGCATGCACTTGTAGTCCCGACTACTCAGGAGGCTGATGTAGGAGGATCACTTGAGCCTGGAAGGCTGAGGCTGCAGTGAGCAAAGATCATGCCACTATACTCCATCTTGGGTGACAAAGCGAGACCCTGCCAAAAAAAAAAAAGAAAGAAAGAAGGAAGGAAGGAAGGGAGGGAGGGAGGAAGGGAGGGAAGGAGGGAAAGAGAGAGAGAGGAAAGAAGGAAGGAAGGAAAGAAGGAAGGAAGGAAGGAAGGAAGGAAGGAAGGAAGGAAGGAAGGAAGGAAGGAAGGAAGGAAGGAAGGAAGGAAAAAAAAATAAAAGAATATTCAATGTGCCTTCATGGTCATCCACCGACATGCACAGAGCAGCAAAATAAATTTTGCTGGGACTACAGGCACGTGCCACAACACCTGGCTAATTTTTGTATTTTTTGTAGGGATGGGATTTTGCCATGCATGTAGCCCAGGCTGGTCTTGAACTCCTGGACTCAAGCAATCCATTTGCTTCGGCCTTCCAAAGTACTGGGATTACAAGCGTGAGCCACTGTGACCAGCCAAAACTTCCCTTTCATCATGTCATTTCCCTCTGAAAAATCTCAACAATTCTCCCTTGCCTGTTACAGCAAATCTAGCTTTCAAAGTCTTAGATAATCAGGTCTCCACCTATGTTTCCCTACTCTCCAATTCCAGTCCTGCTGTCCAGCATTCCTTTTCACTCTCCACCTTATCTGTCCCCAGCCATGCCAGTTGCTGCCTCCATACTTTTGCCTGTTGATCCCCAGATCTGGGTCACACCTCTGTGGCTACTCAAATCCTACCAATTGTTCAGTTTCACTACTTCAGTGAAACCCTTCTTGATTTCTTTTTTTCTATAAGTTTTTCCAATTATAAATTCTATGGTGCTAAACCCCACGATGAGTGTTTCACTTATACGTTATTTATAAATTATAACTGTAAATTTATAATTGTTTTGCATATATTTATTTATTTAAAAGCACTTAAGCACTTACTATTTTAATTACTTTACAAATATTAACTCATTTGATTTTCATAATGACCTTATGAAGTATTATCATTTCCATTTTAAGTGAGGAAATCAAAGTGCAGAGACGTTAAGTAACTTGCCCAAGGTCATACCGTAAGTAGCAGGATTCACACCCTGACAGTCTGACTCTACAATCATGCTCATAATGATGCATGTAATAAGAATATACAATTCTGCCTTTTGATTGCTCAAATGGATTAATTATATGATGAGGTCCTTGGCAGGGGACTCCCATTTCTTCTCTTGAGAGCTTCATATCATGTATTTAAAAGTCTTATCAACTGCCTGGAGTTTTCTAGGTTTCATTTTCATGGGAGGCTGATACTTCTAGCTCTGGGAACGGACTTGCGGTTAGGATGCTGGACATTAAATCAAGCATGGTTCCCTTGAACTTGCTAGCTGTCTCCTTTCTATTTGAATCTCTCATCTTTCTTCCATAGATGGGCCACACCAATCCCTTTGCTGACTTTAGTCCTCCCCTCTGGCTTCCCTCACTGATTTTCAGGAGCTCACAGTGAGTCCTATGGCCACGAGAGGGCGAGATGGACCTCAGCGCCTCCATTGGGAAGATTCGCCGAGTTACACAAGAGCAAAAGGCAGTATTTCATTTACCCATCCCAGCTCCAGTCCCTCCACCCTGCATTTGATCCACATTGAGTCCTTCCCAGGAACAATGGGGAAATGGACAGTTTTAAAAGTCAGATGGCTGGCCGGGCGCGGTGGCTCAAGCCTGTAGTCCCAGCACTTTGGGAGGCCGAGACGGGCGGATCACGAGGTCAGGAGATCGAGACCATCCTGGCTAACACGGTGAAACCCCGTCTCTACTAAAAAAATACAAAAAACTAGCCGGGCGCGGTGGCAGGCGCCTGTAGTCCCAACTGCTTGGGAGGCTGAGGCAGGAGAATGGCGTAAACCCGGGAGGCGGAGCTTGCAGTGAGCTGAGATCTGGCCACTGCACTCGAGCCTGGGCGGTAGAGCGAGACTCCGTCTCAAAAAAAAAAAAAAAAAAAAGTCAGATGGCTCTGGGTTCGAACCTTGACACTACCACTTACTATGTCACCACTTAAACAAATTACTAAAGCTTTCTGAGCTCATGGCTAACACTGAACACTTACTATATGGCAAACACAATTCTAAATACTTTACCTACACGAACTTGTCCAATCTTCACAGCTGTAGAGGAGATGCTATATTGTCTTCGTTTTACAGATGGGGAAATTGAGGCACAGAAAGGTGAAATAACTTACCTAATGACACATAGCTAGCAAGGTGTAATCTAGCCAACTTTTGTAGCACTGTCATGAAGATAAAAAGAAGTAATATGTATAAAACACCTAACATATGGAGGTACTCTGTTAATATTCCCCTTGTATTAATTAGGATTCAGTTTGGCTTCATAAAACAGAAAATTTGGCCAGGCATGGGGGCTCATGCTTGTAATCCCAGCACTTTGGGAGGCCAAGGCAGGTGAATCACTTGAGGTCAGGAGTTCAAGACCAGCCTGACCAACATAGTGAAACCCCATCTCTACCAAAAAAAAAAAAAAAAAAAAAAATAGCTGGGCATGGTGGTGGACATCTGTTGTCCCAGCCACAGGGGAGGCGAAAGCAGAAGGATCCCTTGAGCCAGGAGGTCGAAGCTGTTTGCACCATTCTATTCCAGCTTATATTTCTCGCTGTTAGACTATGAGTAAATGAGGCCTGAGAACACTTTCTTTCTTTCTTTTTTTTTCGAGACAGAGTCTCACCCTGCTGCCCAGGCTGGAGTGCAAGGGTGTGATCTCAGCTCACTGCAATCTCCACCTTCTGGGTTCAAGCAGTTCTCATGCCTCAGCCTCCCAAATAGCTGGGATTACAGGTGCACACCACCATGCTCAGCTAATTAGTAGAGAAGGAATTTTGCCATGTTGCCCAGGCTGGCCTTGAACTCCTGAGCTCAGACAATCTGCCTGCCTTGGCCTCCCAAAGTGCTAGGATGACAGGCGTGAGCCACTGTGCCCAACCTGAGGACATGTTTTTTTATTGGTGTGTTTCAAGTGTGTTATGTGGTTTCTGGCCAATAATTGATACTCGGTGAATAGTTGTCAGGTAATAACTGAATTGTTTTCAACTTTTGGACTATCAGGAGAGTAGAGACTCTTTCTTGTCTATCCCCTGTCTAACAATAAAAGGTTTGAGAAAGACCGGACGCGGTGGCTCACGCCTGTAATCTCAGCACTTTGGGAGGCTGAGACGGGCCCAGACTCCTGGGCTCAAGTGATCCTCCCGCTTCAGTCTCCCAAAGTGTTGGGATTACAGGCATGAGCCACTGTGTCCAGACTAGAAATAGCTATTCTTTACCCAACAATTATGATGCTCATGGAAGAAGGGGTGCTTCACCAAACAAAGGGAAATCAAGAAAGCTTTCACAAATGAAGAAACATTAAATGGAGAGCAAAAAGACTAGTGGGAATAAGCCCAGTGAGGACTCACAAGTCCAAGGCAAGGAAGCATGGCAGTGCATGGAGTGCTAAGGGGGTGGTGAGGAGGTCTGCAAGACTGGGGCACGGGATGCCCATGGCACAGTGGGGAGGCGAGGCCTAGGAGATGGGAAGGGACTAGATCGTGAATGGTCTTACAGGCTTTCTATGACAACAGTTTAAACTCAATCCTGTAAGTGATAAGGAACTATTGAAGAGTAACATGGTGAGAGTCACAGGCTAGATGGAGGTGGAGGATGTGAGGTTAGCAGTAGGGACCCCTGTTATGAGGCTACTTTGATGCTTAAGTAGGAAATGGTAAACTAAGGCATGGTGGGGAGGATACAAAGAAAAGCCAGAATCTGAGAGAAATGAGCACAGTAAATACAGGCAACATTTGTCCTCCTGGCTTTTGCAGCCAAAGCCTTTTGGACTGTAACTAACGCCAGCAGCTGGCAATCTTCTCCAGACTTGATGAAAGTAGCATGGATATACGTTCTGCAGCTCAACCTCCCCTTGGGCACTTAGTCCTCTCTTCCATTTCACACATTATCCTGTGCTTGTGAGTGTGCAAGCTAAGCATGCCAGAGACTTCTAGTGTTCACCAACGTCTGTGTTCTCCTCTTTTCCCATTTCATATAGCTAGATCACATTTCCAGTTTCTGCTATAGTTAGATGTGACCATGAGATTGAGTTCTAGTGGAACGAATATGAAGGAATGTAACATATACTAGTGCTTCTCAAACTGTATGTGGCGAAGAACAAGATTTTTTCCTTGTAATGCATTATGGGCCAAAATTTTTGTAAAATACGCTAAAAATGAGCTAATGGAACTACAAAATAAAACAAAATCAAATAAAGACATTAGAAAATAAAGCCCAAATTGCTTTTTCAATTTTTTTGTTTGTTTGTTTCAGACAGGGTCTCGCTTTGTCACCCAGGCTGGAGTGCAGTGGCATGATCTCAACCTACTGCAACCTCTGCCTCCCAGGCTCAAGCCTCCAGAGTAGCTGGGACCGTAGGCATGTGCCACCATGCCTGGCTAATTTTTTTTTTTTTTAGACTGTCTCGCTCTGTCACTCAGGTTGGATTGCAATGGTGTGATCTCAGCTCATTGTAACCTCTGCCTCCCAGGTTCAAGCCATTCTCCTGCCTCACCCTCCCAAGTAGCTGAGATTACAGGTGCTTGCCACCATGCCTGGCTAATTTTTGTATTTTTAGTAGACTGGGTTTCACCATGTTGGTCAGGCTGGTCTCTAACTTCCTGAACTCAAGCAATCCACCTGCCTCAGCCTCCCAAAGTGCTGGGATTACAGGCATGAGCCACTGCACCTGGTCAGAGCCACCACACCTGGCCAAAATGTTTATATTTTTTGTAGAGATGGGGTTTTGCCATGTTGTCCAGGCTGGTCTTGAACTCCTGAGCTCAGGTGATCTGTCCTCCTTGGTCTCCCAACATGCTAGGATTACAAGCGTGAGCCACTGCACCCAGCCAATAATTTTTAGTGAAGAATTTCTGAAGGTGAGATTTTGGTAGAAGATAAATCAAGGTAGCAGGGCCCTGTCCCATGGCCAGATGGCTTTGGTGACCAAGAAGACCTAAACTCCTGATAGTTGTCTCCTATCCAGTAGTAACAGGATACTTAGCAGGGTTGGGGTTAAACCTTCTTTGCCTTCAAATTTATTCTCTCCAATATTAGCAGGCCCAACTTAGTCTTCAGTGATTTGAAATAGCATCTCTGACATCCTTTTTCAGAAACAGTAATGGGGGAAATATTTTGGACCAAGCTGAGGTACTGTCCATAGGAAAGTAAGAAATTTTTTCAGCCTAAGGCAGGCCTGAATCAACTGCTTTTTTGTGTGTGTGTGTGCCCCATCCCCCCACCCGCCTTTTTTTTTTTAAGTCAGGGTCTCACCATGTTTCTCAGGCTGGCCTTGAATTCCTGTGCTCAAGCAATCCTCTTGCCTCTTGCCTCAGCCTCCCAAAGTGTTGAGATTACAGGTGTGAGCCACCATGCCCATCCAATCAAACTACTTTTAAATAAAATTGTAAAATGATGCTGAATTAGATAGAAACAATGTTGCAAATCCTATAATTTAGAACAGTAAAAAGTGTCTTTTTTTTTTAGGCCGGGCGCGGTGGCTCAAGCCTGTAATCCCAGCACTTTGGGAGGCCGAGGCGGGTGGATCACGAGGTCAGGAGATCGAGACCATCCTGGCTAACATGGTGAAACCCCGTCTCTACTAAAAATACAAAAAACTAGCCGGGCGTGGTGGCGGGCGCCTGTAGTCCCAGCTACTCGGAGGCTGAGGCAGGAGAATGGCGTGAACCTGGGAGGCGGTGCTTGCAGTGAGCCGAGATCGCGCCACTGCACTCCAGCCTGGGTGACACAGCGCGAGACTCCGTCTCAAAAAAAAAAAAAAAAAAAAAAAAAGTGTCTTTTTATTATCTAACTTTATTTTTTTTTTGGAGAAAGAGTCTCGTTCTGTTGCCTAGCCTGGAGTGCAGTGGTGTGATCTTGGCTCACTGCACCCTCTGCCTCCTGGATTCAAAAGATTCTCCTGCTTTAGTCTCCCGAGTAGCTGGGATTACAGGTGCCTGCCACCATGCCCAGCTAATTTTTGCATTTTTAATAGAGACGGGGTTTTCACCATGTTGGCCAGGTTGATCTCAAACTCCTGACCTTAGGTGATCTGCCCGCCTCAGCCTCCCAAAGTGCTGGGATTACAAGCGTCAGCCACCACACCCGGCCAAGATTACCTGACTTTTTAAGCTGAATGATGAAGAATCATAAACAGAGAAAAAGAAAGGAAATTTAATTGACTTTTTACATTACCATAGAAAAAAATTACCCTATGTTTACAGATTTGGTCCTGTGGCCAGACCATATTTAAGGGAAGAGTTATTTATTTATTTGTTTGTTTATTTGAGTCAGAGTCTTGCTCTGTCACCCAGGCTGGAGCACAATGATGCAATCTCAGCTCACTGTAACCTCCGCCTCCCAGGTTCAAGCAATTCTCCTGCCTCAGCCTCCTGAGTAGCTGAGATTACAGGCACGCACCACCATACCCGGCTAATTTTTGTATTTTTAGTAGAGATGGGGTTTCACCATATTGGCCAGGCTGGTCTCTTGGTCAGGCTGGTCTCAAACTCCTGACCTCGTGATCTGCCCACTTTAGCTTCCCAAAGTGCTGGGATTACAGGCATAAGCCACCATGCCCAGCGGGAAGAGTTATTTAATATAATGTTCTCTTAGTCCCTGTTTTTCAAGTTGTACTTAATTTCCAGGCCGCTTCCAAGAAAAAGGTGATGAATTTTGGGTAGGGTGGTTTCCCTCATGTCTTAAAATTGGCAATGCTGTTCTCTATGCTGCTCCTGTCTTTTCCTCTGATTGCACTATTTGTTAACACAGGTTGAAACATTTCATCTATCATCTTTGCCTCACTTCTGGGGGTTCTGAATCAGAGTTTTTTAGTGATGGTTCCTGAGAACTAAAGGTCTTTTAAATTCTTGTTGTCTCTTTAATATTAGAGCATCTATTTCTTTGTCATAGAAACTTTATGACCCTTTAGGCCGGGCGCGGTGGCTCAAGCCTGTAATCCCAGCACTTTGGGAGGCCGAGATGGGTGGATCACGAGGTCAGGAGATCGAGACCATCCTGGTGAACATGGTGAAACCCCGTCTCTACTAAAAATACAAAAAACTAGCCGGGCGAGGTGGCGGCGCCTGTAGTCCCAGCTACTCGGGAGGCTGAGGCAGGAGAATGGCGTAAACCCGGGAGGCGGAGCTTGCAGTGAGCTGAGATCCGGCCACTGCACTCCAGCCTGGGCGACAGAGCCAGACTCAGTCTAAAAAAAAAAAAAAAAAAAAAAAAAAAAAAAAAGAAACTTTATGACCCTTTACCAATGGTGAGTTCAATTTTTTTCTTATATTCCTACAGTCTGAAGGCAGTGAGTTCAGTTTTTTTTAATACTTTTTAAAAATACAAAATGTTAATTGTGAAAAAAAAAGTTAAGCCTTTTAAAAATATATATATGGAATCTCACTCTGTCACCCAGGCTGGAGTGCAGTGGCATGATCTCAGCTCACTGCAACCTCCACCTCCCAGGTTCACTGTCTCAGCCTCCTGAGTATCTGGGATTACAGGTGGCTGCCACCATGCCCAGCTAATTTTTGTAATTTTAGTAGAGATGAGGTTTCACCATGTTGGCCAAGCTGGTCTCGAACTCTTGGCCTCAAGTGATCTGCCTGCCTCGGCTTCCTAAAGTGCTGGGATTACAGGCATGAGCCACCCACCCAGCTCCAATTTTTAAATTTTAGATTCAACAATTACTCCATCAAAATTGCTATAAAACTTTTTTTTGAGACGAAGTTTCGATCTTGTTGCCCAGGCTGGAGCGCAGTGGTGTGATCTTGGCTCACTGCAACCTGCGTCTCCTGGGTTCAAAGCGATTCTCCTGCCTCAGCCTCCTGAGTACCTGGTACTACAGGTGTACACCACCACATCCAGCTAATTTTTGTATTTTTGGTAGAGATGGGGTTTCATCATGTTGGCCAGGCTGGTCTTTAACTCCTGACCTCCAGTGATCCACCCACCTCAGCCTCCCAAAGTGCTGGGGTTACAGGCGTGAGCCACTGCGCCTGGCCCCAGATTGCTATAAAGCTTTCTAAAGGTTTACTTTCCATTTCTATTCTTACATTGTCAAGTACCAGTAACAAACTATTTGCAAACCAACACCAATCTGTGGAGCCCACTTCGAGGGATGTACCCTACTTCTAGGCCCATAAAAATTTCCCACATATGTTCTTCCATGCCTTTTGCATGACAGGCCTTCATATCCTGAATTCCTGAAATAGCTGCATGGAGGAGAAGTGCCCTGCCACCCAAAGGGCAAGAAATAAATGTCTATTATATCTGAGTCATTATTCTTTTTTCTTTTTTCTCTTTTTTCTGTTTTTTTGAAACAGAGTCTCGCTCTGTCACCTAGACTGGAATGTAGTGGCACGATCTCAGCTCACTGTAACCTCAACCTCCTGGGTTCAAGTGATTCTCCCGCCTCAGCCTCCTGAGTAGCTGGGATTACAGATGCCGGCCACCACACCCAGCTAATTTTTTTGGATTTTTAGTAGAGACAGGGGTTTCGCCATGCTGGCCAGGCGGGTCTCAAACTCCTGACCTCAAGTGATCCTCCCACCTTGGCTTCCCAAAGTGCTGGGATTACAGGTGTGAGCCACCACACCCGGGCAAGCCATTATTCTTATTTGAGTCTATTTGTTATGGCAATTAGTCTATCCTAACTAACATGCTGCTACTGTTTCTTTCACAAGAGTAATTCTATTCAGAAAGAGCTCAGTAAATCTCTGAAGTGAGAGATTAAGAACAAGTTGTTGGAATGGAATGTGGTAAACAGGCTCTGGATATTCACAGAGCAATGGTCAAAGCTAGGAAAAATGTTTCAGCGTGGGTGATACCTTAATACTAAAGTGTTTCTGTAGTTGGTTTAAGTCTGCAGAGTCTCATTTCAAGATAAGATTCCATTTGGGAAAACGTCGGAAGGCTTCTCTTAGATTAAAATAGTATAGAAGAAGATGTATATGGAGCTGTCTTGTATGCAGTATCTGCTCAACAAATGTTGTTGATTCTGAATCTGAATGCCCAAGCCTTACCGGAGGGAGGCCCTCCCTTGGACCAGACCTGGGATGGGGGGTCTTTTCTCCACAGAGACATGTTTTCTAGGCTAAAACCCTCCCTCATTTGTTTTGTATTGGTGTCTACCATGCCTTGGCAGCAAGAAGTCCTTCTTGAATTGTAACTTCCTTTCTTCCTTCTGTAATTTCAGGATGTCTCCTTGCTTTCAGCAGAGGTAGAAGGAGTGCTGGCACCTGGCAGAGTTGTCTATGTCAGAGACAGAAACAGAAAAATGAGTACACAGGGGGTCATAAATCCACCTTCTCAGAACTAAAAGAAAACAGCCCATATGGCTAGATTGGCTGTTCTTTCAAGGAAGAGAACTGGTCCTCCAAAGGAACTGTGTTAAGTTAAGGAAACTGCCTGCTTTCAGCATTCCAAAAGTTTATTTAATTAGGTATTTCATTTATTTATTGACCTCCACAGACACTGAATAATTAACTTGCCTCACGGCTCTACTGCCAGCAGGCAGAAATTTGCCTAAGAGAGGAAGGGCTGTGGTGAGAGCCTGGGTTCTTCTGACTTGTTTCAAATCACCACATGACCCTTTCTAAGTGACTACACCGTTTTCCCCCTATAAAATGTGAAGGGGATTGTTTTCCTCCTTCTAGGACACCATATGCATTTTTCTAAAGAAGCTCTGCAACCTACAAAAAAAGTTAACTGAAGACCATGCTGAAGTAAAAAGCATCTTAATTTAATCCTGATAAAAGGTCAAGCTTTTTTTTTTTTTTGAGACAGAGTCTCACTCTGTCACTCAGGCTGCAGTGCGGGCTGGAGTCTCACTCTGTCACTCAGGCTGGCATGATCTTGGCTCACTGCAACCTCCACCTCCCAGGTTCAAGCAATTCTTCTGCCTCAGCCTCCTCAGTAGCTGGGACTACAGGCGTGCACCACCACACCTGGCTAATTTTTGTATTTTTAGTGGAGATGGGTTTTCACCATGTTGGCCAGTCTGGTCTTGAACTCCTGACCTCAAGTGATCCACCCACCTTGGCCTCGCAAAGTGCTGGAATTATAGGTGTGAGCCACCACGCCTGGCCAAGTTCTTTTTATTATTTTTATTTTTATTTAAGTATTTATTTATTTTGAGACAGAGTCTCGCTCTTGTCCCCCAGGCTGGAGTGCAATGGCGTGATCTCGGCTTACTGCAACTGCTGCCTCCTGGGTTCAAGCGATTCTCCTGCCTCAGCCTACTGAGTAGCTGGGACTACAGGTGCCTGCCACCACGCCCAGCTAATTTTTGTATTTTTAGTAGAGATGGGTTTTCACCATGTTGGCCAGGCTGGTCTCGAACTCCTGACCTCAGGTGATCTGCCTGCCTCGGCCTCCCAAAATGCTGGCATTACAGGCGTGAGCCACCGTGACCGGTGCTCTTTTGATTTTTAAATGAAGAATTTGGAACTCAGAAGTAAATAAAGAATGAATTTCTAAATCTATTTAAATTCTATATTAAAATAAACTAAAGCAGGGAGAAGAGAAAGTAAAGATGGAAGAAAAGAAAATGGAAAGCAAGTACAAGGGAAGAAAGAAAAAAGAAATTCAGATGATAAGAGACTGATAGGTGATAAGAGGAAGGAGCTGGGGAGGAAAGTAAGAGGCAGAAAAAAGAGAGTGAAAGGGAGAAGCGAGAAGAACCAAACTCAGTGAGCAGAACCTTTGGGCTGGGTGCTTTATGTACATCATCTCACACTTGTCCAATGTGTTCATCACATATTTAAGGTTTTAAACAGAGGGATGACATGATCTGAAGGGGGTTTTTAAAAGCTCACTTTATCTGCAAATAGGGGCAGGGATAGATGCAGGCAGACAATTTCGGAAGCTGTTGTGCAAGTCTAGGAGACAGATAATCTGGATTAGATTAGAGTCATGGCAGGTAGGATGCAGAGAAGCAGAGAGAATTGTGAGATTTTAGGAGGAAAAACTTTTAGGAGGAACTAAGCCCCTTTTATATGCTCTCATTGTGGGATGAGTGTACTTTTCTCATCATAGCCTTTATTACATTTAATTAAAATTATCTAGTCTGGGCCACATGGTGAAAACCCATCTCTATAAGAATTAGTTGGACATGGTGGTGCCCGCCTGTAGTCCCAGCTACTGGGGTGGGGCGTTGGGGAGGTTAGGTGGGAGGATCGCTTGAGCCCAGGAGGTGGAGGCTGCACTGAGCCTGCACTCCAGCCTGGGAGAGTGAGAACTTGTCTTAAAAAAAAAAAAAAAGAAAAAAAAAGAAAAGAAATTATCTGTTTACCTGTTTACAAATTACACATCTGTATTTCTCTCTAGACATGGACTGCCCAGTATGGTAACCGTTAATCACATGTAGCTTTTGAGTACCTGAAATGTGGCTAGTGCAATGTGAGATTTGCTGTAAGTAAATTCGAGAAACTTAATTCAAAACAAAGAATGTAAAATAATTTGTTAATAATTTCTAGTGGCTCACGCCTGTAATCCCTACACTTCAGGAGGCCAAGGCAGGTGGATCGCGTGAGCCCAGGAGTTGGAGACCAGTCTGGGCAACATGGGAAATCCTGTCTCTACAAAAAAAATACAAAAAATTAGCTGGTAGCACATGCCTGTGGTCTCAGTTACTCAGGAGGCTGAGGTGGGAGGAGCAGCTGAGCCCAGAAGGTTGAGGCTGCAGTGAACCATGATTGTGTCGCTGCACTCCAGCCTGGGTGACAGAGTGAAACTCTGTATCAAAAAAAAACAAAAACAAAAACAAAAAACAACAATAAAACTATATTGATTATGTATTAGGATAATATTTTAGATATATTTGGTGAAATAAAATATATTAATAACATTAATTTTATCAGTTTTTAAATTTCTTAATGTGGCTACTAGAAAATTTTAAATTATATGTGTGGCTCTCATTACATTCCTACGGAATGGCACTGTTACAGATTATAAGAACTGAGGAATCTCTAAGGCCTTGTACTCAATAAATATGCATTAAGTGAATAAATAAATTGTAATCAGCCAGGGCACATTCAATTTCTGACTACAGATATACATTAATGATATCTTTTCACGTCAATGTTGCTATTTTCATAAAACAGAATGTACTTTCTGTACCAACTAGACTCAAACATTCGCCAAAATCTGGCCAAAAATTTTAGAATACTTCCACAATTTATCTACAAATGTCTCTACAGGGATATTTGTCTTCTTATAGATGTGGTTCACTTTAGGCTAAGTTACTTGCTCTAGGAATGAAATGGCATAGATATAGCATGATAACTGAGAACCTTTTTTTTTTTTTTTTTTTTTTTTTTTTGAGACGGAGTCTCGCTCTGTCGCCCAGGCTGGAGTGCAGTGGCGCGATCTCGGCTCACTGCAAGCTCCACCTCCCGGGTTCACGCCATTCTCCCGCCTCAGCCTCCGAGTAGCTGGGACTACAGGCGCCCGCCACCTCGCCCGGCTAGTTTTTTGTATTTTTAGTAGAGACGGGGTTTCACCATGTTAGCCAGGATGGTCTCGATCTCCTGACCTCGTGATCCACCCGCCTCGGCCTCCCAAAGTGCTGGGATTACAGGCTTGAGCCACCGCGCCCGGCCTTTTTTTTTGCCCCCAGGCTGGAGTGCAGTGGCACCATCTCCGCTCACTGCAAGCTCCGCCTCCCGGGTTCACGCCATTCTCCTGTCTCAGCCTCCCAAGTAGCTGGGACTACAGGAGCCCGCCGCCACGCCCGGCTAATTTTTTGCATTTTTAGTAGAGAAGGGGTTTCACCGTGTTAGCCAGGATGGTCTTGATCTCCTGACCTCGTGATCCGCCCACCTCGGCCTCCCAAAGTGCTGGGATTACAGGCGTGAGCCACTGCGCTCGGTGAGAACCATCTTAAGGTGTGCATTTTAAAAGCAATAGCTAAAGCGTGAAACAATACCTACACATCAAAATCAGTGGAGCTCTTCCAAAATTGTGACTTCATTTTCACCAAATAGTTCAGCACCTTGTCAACGTCTGTGCTTCTATTGAGCTCAGGGTGGGTAAGCAAAAGGAAATGAGTCCAGTGCCTGGCTGACTCAGTTGTCACGGCCAGTTCTCATCTCAAGACCTGCATGTCTTAGAATGCATCAGCACTGCTCTTGTATTACTCCCCTGCAGCTTTACATATACTGTGCTCAGCTATCACATCATATCAGTAAGCAAGTACACTCTTATGAGTCAGTAGGGGTCTGGCATGTTGTATCTCTCAGAACCCTGTTAATTAATTCTCTGAAGTCTTCAGTCTAAGGAAACAGCTCAGTAAATCTCTTCAACAAGTTTCCACCATTTAGCCGTCTGACGGCATTAAAATAAACTAGATCTCCATGTTCTGCTTCAGCCTTTTCCAAGCATACTAAAAACTGAATATGGCCCAGGGCAGACACACAAGAAACCCAGTCTCAATGCCTCCATCAAATCATGTGATTTGCAGAGCTTCCAGCACACATTTTCCTAATGAATGATGTAATGGAAGCTGGGGCCCCCTAATCGCTTTTGACGTGAATAACTTGAATAACATGTAGAAATCTTTCTTCCCGTGATCTGTGTCAAATGAGCTTAGCTTTTCCATACTTGGACAAACTTTTCAAGTTCCATCTTGACAAGAGGTTAGGTCCTACTAGCTAATTAGGCACACTTTTTCCCCTGAAAATTTTAAGTGATCCACAATCCAAGGTCAAGGGAGCCTGCATCTGGTAAAAGGGCTGCAGGAGGGACACTTCCACACAAAGCTTCACTGATGAAATGAAATCACTGCGCCGGAGTCCCCATCCTGGTCTTTTCTCTGTGTATACTACAGTATGGGACGTGGCACCTTCATTCATTCAACTAATATTTCTTAGTGTTCACCATGTGCAAAGCCCTTTGGAAGATATCAAGATAAATAATACTAACAGCTATCATTTAATGAGCCTCTTACATCCTAAATCCTTTTAAATGCACAACACCAAAAGGAGATTAACTCCCTTTCACTGAAGAATAAAACGGGGTCCCTATATTTAAGGAGTTTATATTGACAAAGATTTCTGGTATATAGCACGGTACAGACTATATGTATATGAAATCCTAACTGCCGTTTGTAATGAAATTAACAAGTACATCAGATTGTTTAATTTGTTGTACTCAACAGCATTCTGAGCTAAGCACTTCCCAAATGTTTGTTGACAGGGCCAACTAGGAGACAGCGAGAGGTTGTTTTCTATCTACGCTAAGAACACAGCAAAAAAATACTTAAAATGCAAGTTCAATAAGGCAAAATTTCCAAAATCTTAATAAAGAGAAGCTCGTAAATTACTTTCCACTGACATTTTTAAATAATATGAATTAAACCTGGGCTGAGCTAAGTATAATTTTACCCACTTGAAGCAGGGACATGTATTAGAATGAAATAAAACGACTCCAAGTCATCACCTACAGAAATGTTCATCACTCATCAGGGTGATGTCTTGGGGAGTAGGCCTCCATTTGGCAAAATTACCAGCACACCAAAATCTTATTCTGGAGTCAAGTGAGACCAGAAGCCAGAGCCTGGGAGCCTGATCTTGGGCCCTGTTAAAATGTTATTTACATCTAAACTGATTTGAGAGAGAAAAAGGAAGTAGGAAAAACTATATTTTAAACATCACTAAATATTTTTATTATCATTAAATATTATTAAATATATATAAAATAATATCATTAAATATTATCATTAAATATTAACATCATTAAATATTTTTCCCTCCAGGTCACTTCATTTTCTGCACTCCTACTATGGCTCCCTTAACTCCGTCTGAGGCCAAGAGATCATGATGACAAAGAGAAATGGTCAATAAGAAAAGGCGGCTCCTGAAAACCCAAGCCCACTCGAGGGTTCAGGAGACCTCGAATCCCACCCTACAGAGCCTCGCCTCTCCCTCCCGGGTTGCCGGCGGCAGCAGAGGAGCGCAGGGCGGACACTGCCCTTTTCTGGTCCGGTGCTCTTCACCCTCGCTTCCCAGTGCCTCCTGCCGCCCCGCGGCCTCCACACCGACGCGCCGCGGGCCCCGGTGCGTTCGCGGCTTCAGCTGTCCCTTCCCGGTATACCCACCCACCCGCACGTCCAACGCCCTTTTTCCTGAAAAGTTTCTAGACGGTAGGGACTATTTTCTTCTAATGTAACCTTCCACCAAACTGGAGGGAAAAGTTACCCAAGGCCAGAGAAGGGCTGGGGACGTGGGAGGGACCCAGGAGAGCCCTGGTTCTAAAAACAGAGGTCTCTTTCCTTGAAAATTAGTAACTGGGCCCCCAAGCCAGAGTTTTGTTTGTTGGATTAATTGGTCAAGGTGCACGTTGAAGCTAAATATCTTAAATGGAGATTTTTAAAAAACTGGATATAAAATAGACTCCACTAGACAAATGGTGCTTGTCTTCAGACCTTGCAGTTCTTTCTATTGATTCTCATGTTATCTATCCCTCCCTACCCCGGGCTCCCACGTCATGAGGTGCACGTGTAGGGAAATCCAGGTCACCTGAGAATGACTTCATAAACCCTAGAGGCAGAAGTCAAATCTAGAAACTGCTCTTTGAGGCAGTTTGCTGAATTCTATTCTGTATTCTGGAAAGGTAAGCTAACCCACAGAAATAGTTAATGATTGGGATAATCCACTAGACCTTCTTTTTCAAATCGTGGGTGGCAAAATCAGTTTGACAAGCAGTATTAGGAAAGAAGGAGAGGACGGAATGAAGGAAGGAAGGACTGGGCACAGTGGCCCAAGCTGTAATCCCTGCACTTTGGGAGGCCGAGGCAAGGGGATCACTTGAGGCCCCAGGTTGGAGACCAGACTGGGCAACATAGGGAGATTCCGTCTCTACAAATAAAACTAAAATTAGCCGGGTGTTGTGGTGCACTTCTGTGGTCCCAGAGCTACTCCAGAGGCTGAGGCAGGAGGATTGCTTGAGGAGTTCGAGGCTGCAATGAGCCATGTTTTAAGCCACTGCACTCCAGCCTGGGCAGTGGAGCAAGACACTGTCTCAAAAAAAAAAAAAAAAAAAGGTGTAATAAAATAAAAAGCTATCACATAGTGAGTATCAGTAGTCTTTCATGAAATCTGAATCATGAAAAAGTACTGTGTGTTTGTGTGTAACCAGTCAAGATGTAGAATATACTTTTTACTGTGGGTGGCTGTCAAAAAATGTTTAAAAACCACTGTGCTAGATAGTGGAAATTTTTAAGGCTGCTTAGATTGGAAAGGTTGAAAAGTCATTTAATTTATTCATCTGTACTTAGTATTTCATTTTAAAAATAGTACAGAGTTTAATTACCTTTCTTACTTATCATCTTCCCATCTCAACATTTCCTACTAATAATTTGTGAATAATTTGTCTCTTTCAAAGCTATTGTTTCAGTTAGGAAAGCTATAACTTAAAATACAAAGGCAATTCTGCCAAGTTCCCCTTGTTTTCTATGGCTCTTGTTCTATCCTGTCCCCTGGGCAGTGGACATATTACAAATGTGCCTGAAAGATCTGCCTCCAGTGCAGTCCCGGAGAAATCTGAGTTGCTGGAATATCATGTCATCAGATACCCCCATGGATCTATTTTACTTAATTTTAAAATTTGAATTTTTATTTATCTTTTTTCCCTTATTATTTATTTCTAAAATTTTATTCTCCCCTACAGGTTATATGAAAGCCTGAAGCCTTTGTTTTTTTTTTTTTTTTTTTGAGATGGAGTCTTGCTCTGTCGTCTAGGCTGGAGTGCAGTGGCGCAATCTCAGCCCACTGCAACCTCTGCCTCCCGGGTTCAAGCAATTCTCCTGTCTCAGACTCTTTAGTAGCTGGGATTACAGGCACACGCCACCACACCTGGCTAATTTTTGTATTTTCAGTAGAGACAGGGTTTCACCATATTGGTCAAGCTGGTCTCAAACTCCTGACCTCAGGTGATCCACCCGCCTTGGCCTCCCAAAGTGCTGAGATTACAGGCATGAGCCACCACATCCAGCCAGAAAGCCCAAAGGTCTTGAATTGACTTTGTCCCTTCTCAAGTAGAGGAGCTCTCCGTCGTGCTAACAAGGACTCCAGTTTGTTACTGAAACTTTCTATCTTTACACCCATTCCTTCCCCCCATTACACACACTCCAAGCCAGCCATTTTCATTAGCTTAACATTTGGATTAAAAGGCCCAAATTGGGCCGTTTGCAGTGGCTCATGCCGGTAATCCCAGCACTTTGGGAGGCCGAGGCAGGTGGATCACTTGATGTCAGGAGTTCAAGACCAGCCTGGCCAACATGGCGAAAGGGGTTTAATAGAGATGGGGTCTCTATTAAAAATACAGAAGTTAGCTGGATGTGATGGCGGGCACTTGTAATCCCAGCTGCTGGGTACTCCGGAGGCTGAGGCAGGAGAATCACTTGAACCCGTGAGGCAGAGGTTGCAGTGAGCCAAGAAGGTGCCACTGCACTCCAGCCTGGGTAACAAGAGCGAAACTCCATCTCAAAAAAAAAAAAAAAAAAGAAAGCCTAAGTGTATGTGTGGGTAAGAGTGTTGATGGTTGGGAAACACTCCCCATTGTCAATAGTGACCCACTTGCTCACTCAGGATATTAATAACAACAATAAAAATGATAAAACAATAATAGGCCGGGCGCGGTGGCTCAAGCCTGTAATCCCAGCACTTTGGGAGGCCGAGATGGGCGGATCATGAGGTCAGGAGATCGAGACCATCCTGGCTAATACGGTGAAACCCCGTCTCTACTAAAAAATACAAAAAACTAGCCGGGCGAAGTGGCGGGTGCCTGTAGTCCCAGCTACTCGGGAGGCTGAGGCAGGAGAATGGCGTGAACCCGAGAGGAGGAGCTTGCAGTGAGCTGAGATCCGGCCACTGCACTCCAGCCTGGGTGACAGAGCGAGACTCTGTCTCAAAAAAAAACAAAAAAAACAAAAAACAAACAAACAAACAAAAAAACAATAATAATAATATAACAAAAATAATAATTATTGACAGTTTTTAGTTTTTTGTTTTCTGTTTTTTTGAGACAGAGTTTTGCTCTTGTTGCCCAGGCTGGAGTGCAATGGCGCGATCTCGGCTAACCACAACCTCCACCTCTGTCTTCAAGCAATTCTCCTGCCTCAGCCTCCCGAGTAGCTGGGATTACAGGCATGCGCCACCACGTCAGGCATGCCTTGTACCCTCCTGTGGTGCGGCACATCAGATAAAAGTGTGAGTGAACTACAGTATGGCAGAAGGGGACCCTGAAGTCCCGCTTTCCTGGGGTGCTGTGAGGGAGAGCCACAGTGGCTGAGAAGTTTGCTGAAGGAGGCAGCCTTAGTGGGGCAAGGTGACACTGCAGTGAGGACTGCGGAGTGAACCACTCCAAGTTCAGAACCAAAGGGGCCCCTCAGACAAACTTAGAGGGACCTGTAGAGCCAAAGAGTTGAAAGGAGGTTGAGAGAGAGCCACGAGGCCTGGGCAACCTGAGTGGGGACCCCTCACAAGTTGTATCCACATGGTCTTGAACCACAAATTTCAACCGTGAACACCAGTGGGGCAAGCGGTAGGCAGATGGAGAAGGGGCATTGTCCCAGATGCCAGAAGAGTCAAAGAACATTCCACTTGGGGTCTCTGGATTCTTCTTCTTTGTTTCTTTATTTTTATTTATTTATTTATTTTGAGACGGAATTTCACTCCGTCTCAAATTTCACTCTTGTTGCCCATGCTGGAGTGCAATAGCGGGATCTGGGCTCACTGCAACCTCCACCTCCCAGGTTCAAGCGATTCTCCTGCCTCAGCCTCCCAAATAGCTGGGACTACAGGCACACTCCACCATGCCCAGCTAATTTTGTATTTTGGGTAGAGACGGGGTTTCACCATGTTGGACAGGCTGGTCTCGAACTCCTGACCTCATATGATCCACTGCCTCAACCTCCCAAAGTGCTGGGATTACAGACGTGAGCCACCACACTCGGCCCTCTGGATTCTTCTTTATCATAATGTTGCACAAGCCATGCTTGTCCCCAATACAACTGGACACCACATTGGAGAAAAGCTGGAGAAAAGGATGAATGTCTGAGGATGTTGAGAAAACCAGGTGTTATTTTCCTAATGAGAATAAGCATTACATAAAGAGATTGTTTAAATTATTTGATGAGACTTAACTCTTTTTTTTTTTGCTAATCTTTAAATTATTTTAAAAAGATGATTATGAAATATTTAAAACCACAAGAAAAATTAAGAAGTAATATAAAGAATCTATAAACCTACCACTCAGTATAAAAAATGAAACATGGCCGGGCGCGGTGGCTCAAGCCTGTAATCCCAGCACTTTGGGAGGCCGAGATGGGCGGATCACGAGGTCAGGAGATCAAGACCATCCTGGCTAACATGGTGAAACCCCAACTCTACTAAAAAGTACAAAAAACTAGCCGGGCGAGGTGGCGGGCGCCTGTAGTCCCAGCTACTCGGGAGGCTGAGGCAGGAGAATGGCCTAAACCCGGGAGGCGGAGCTTGCAGTGAGCTGAGATCCGGCCACTGCACTCCAGCCTGGGCGACAGAGCGAGACTCTCTCAAAAAAAAAAAAAAAGAAAAAGAAACATGACCTATACAGTTGAAACTTCCAGAGTATCGTTCCGCAAATGCTGCTTTTATTAGGTCAAATGATATGAAACTGCTGATATTAGATTGTTTTTGACCCACAAAAAAGCCCAGTAATTTTACATGATTCAACCTAACGTTTTAGGTTTTTTGTTTTTGTTTTTGTTTTTTCGGTTTTTTATTTTTATTTTATTTTATTTATTTTTTTTTTTGAGACGGAGTCTCCCTTTGTCGCCCAGGCTGGAGTGCAGTGGCCGGATCTCAGCTCACTGCAAGCTCCGCCTCCCGGGTTTACGCCATTCTCCTGCCTCAGCCTCCCGAGTAGCTGGGACTACAGGCGCCCACCACCTCGCCCGGCTAGTTTTTTGTATTTTTAGTAGAGACGGGGTTTCACCATATTAGCCAGGATGGTCTCGATCTCCTGACCTCGTGATCCGCCCGTCTCGGCCTCCCAGAGTGCTGGGATTACAGGCTTGAGCCACCGCGCCCGGCCTTTATTTTTTTTTGAGACAGAGTCTCTTTCTGTTGTCTAGGCTGGAGTGCAGTGGTACAATCTCGGCTCACTGCATCCTCTGCCTCCCAGGTTCAAGCAATTCTCCTCCCTCAGCCTCCCGAGTAGCTGGGATAACAGATGCACGCCGCTATGCCCAGCTAATTTTTGTATTTTTAGTAGAAACAGGGTTTCACCATGTTGGCCAGGCTGGTCTCTAACTCCTGACCTCGTGATCCGCCCACCTCAGCCTCCCAAAGTGCTGGGATTACAGGCATGAGCCACCACGCCTGGCCTCTTTGTGGGTTTTGATAGTAACTTTACCAATCTGCTGTCCACCTGGAATGCCTTTCTTCTTTTCCCCCATTTATCTACATCCTGCCCCTTCTTTAAGACAAGGTTTGAGTCCACTCCTTTCAAGAATTTTTCCCCGAAGACTTGAGCCTGCACAGATCTTTCCTATCTCTTCCCTGAAGGTACTGTCTGTCTCGTACACTTAACATCATTTTATATGTCATATTCTTTAATTGCCTGGGCCACACAAATTAACACATGGCAATATTACATTACCTATTATGATATTTTGTTAATTAACATGTGGAAGAAATAGTAAGGTTTTACTAAATGCTTGACTGATTAAGAACAATAACTACGTATTTCTTGGAAGTTATTACTTCAAGCAATTTTATAAAAGATGCTCGAGCCCAAGACCCAAAGTATTTAGAAGAGATACCTTAAGGTAAGAAATCTCGGGAAGAATCAGAATAGGGAGCCTGTCATCCATGAGTATAGTCAAATTTTATCATGTCCCATAAAATATTTATATCTTAAGAATTATTAGTAAAAACTACCATTTATGGAGTAACTACTGTAAAGTATTGGCCTAGGCATTTTATATATTATATCTCTAATATAACAACCCTGGAATGTAACTAATATCAGGCTTTATCCAGTTCACCACGTTGTCTCTCATTCTTTCTTGTTGTGTTTTGTTTTGTTTAGAGACAGGTCTCATACTGCCACGCAGGCTGGAGTGCAGTGGCACAATCGTAGCTCACTGCAGCCTCAAAATCCTGGGCTCAAGCAGTCTTCCCACCTCAGCCTCTCCAGTGGCTGGGACTACAGGCATGCACCACGGCACCCAACTAACTTTTTACTTTTTGTACAGATAGGGTTTCATTATGTTGTCCAGGCTGCTTTTGAACTTCTGGACTCAAACAATCCTCCCTCCTTGGCCTCCCAAAGTTCTGGGATTACAGGCATGAGCTAGTGCACCTGGCCTTGTCTCACATTCTTAACCATAAAAGTGTCCTGGGAACTTCGTATTTTTTCAGTCCAACCTTTATACCCATTTATTAGTCAGTATAATTAGGCTATCCTACATTAACTAATTAATCCTGGAATCTCAGAGATTTAGCACAATAAAATTTTTTTGTTGTTATTCTGGTAAAGTCTGCTGTATTCCGGGCAACTCACTAGTTCAACTCTATGGGATGCCTCAGGAATCTAGGATGCTTCCACACTGTGGTTCTACCATCTCATTTCATGGGAAAAGAGAAGGCATATCAACCTTTAAATTGAAGGGCAATTTGTGGATTACCTCTGGCCCAGAACATTCTTGAGGTCAGGAGTTCGAGACCAGCCTGGCCAATATGGCAAAACCCCATCTCTACTAAAAAATACAAAAAAAAAAGGTTAAGAGATCATGAGGTCAGGAGATCGAGACCATCCTGGCTAACATGGTGAAACTCTGTCTCTACTAAAATTACAAAAAAGTAGCCAGGCGTGGTGGCAGGCGCCTGTAGTCCCAGCTACTTGGGAGGCTGAAGCAGGAGAATGGTGTGAACCTGGGAGGCAGAGCTTGCAGTGAGCTGAGATCACACCACTGCACTCCAGCCTGGGGGACAGAGAGAGACTCCGTCACACACACACACACACACACACACACACAGAGGTTAAGATTCACTTTCTAGGCTAAGAATAACATTCTGGGCCAGAAGTAATCCATCAATTGCACTTACATTCCCATTTACAAGGACTCAATCATCTTGGGGCCCTGATACAGCTACAAGAGAGGCTGGGAAATGAGAGTACATGAATATTCAGTGAGCCACAGTCAATGTAGTAAAGGCAGGCATCCCAGGAGAGCCACTATTCTTGCAAGGTTGGAGAATCAAAATAACCTCCTTAATGCCAATTATATCAACTTTACTGGCTGAAGTAGCTAGACTATCTGATCATCTTTGGGGTTCTAGAGGTTCCCGGACTTTCCTAGATGTCGAAGAACATCTTGGGCAAAGATAAAGGAAGAAAAATAATAATAGTAATAGCCAGGTACAGTGGCTCACGCCTGTAATCCCAGCACTTTGGGAGGCTGAGGTGGGTGGATCACAAGGTCAGGGGTTCGAGACCAGCCTGGCCAATATGGTGAAACCCCATCTCTCCTAAAAATACAAAAATTAGCCAGGTGTGGTGGCACGCACCTGTAGTCCCAGCTACTCGGGAGGCTGAGGCAGAAGAATTGCCTGGACCCGGGAGGCAGAGGTTGCAGTGAGCTGAGATCACACCACTGCACTCCAGCTCTGGGTGACGCAGTGAGTCTCCATCTCAATAATAATAATAATAGTAATATAGTAATAGTAATATAATAATAATAAGCCACATGTTAAGAGTGAGAAGAAACTCTAGTTCTTTGGGCACATATGTTCATATAGGATTATTGAGAAATGTATCATTTCTCTAGGAAGACAGGGAATGAAGCATCTCTTTTTTTTTTTTTTTTCTCAAGACAGAGCCTTGCTCTGTCACCCAGGGAGGAATGCAGTGGCACAATCTCAGTTCACTGCAACCTCCGCCTCCCATGCTTCAGCCTCAGGAGTAGCTGGAATTACAGGCTTGAACCCCCATGCCTGGCTAATTTTTGTATTTTTAGTAGAGACGGGATTTCACCATATTGGCCATGCTAGTCTCGAACTTCTGACCTCAAGTGATCCACCCACCTCGGCCTCCCAAAGTGCTGGAATTACAGGTGTGATCCACTGTGCCTGGCCAGAAGCATCTTATCCAATGGGGTTCATGAACACACCCAGAAACAGGATTCAAGTCTGAAAGTGCTTGCAAAATGTTGTGTGTATGTACAAATGTGCATTTTTCTGGGGGAGATAATTCATAGCTTTTATAGAGATTTCTGAGGGGGTCATGATGCAGAAAAGGTTAAGATTCACTTTTCTTTTCTTTTCTTTTTTTTTTTTTTTGTTTGAGACGGAGTCTCACTCTGTCGCCCAGGCTAGAGTATAGTGGCGTAATCTCAGCTCACTGCAAGCTCCGCCTCCTGGGTTCATGCCATTCTCCTGCCTCAGCCTCCTGAGTAGCTGGGACTACAGAGGCCCGCCACCACACCCGGCTAATTTCTTTGTATATTTAGTAGAGATGGGGTTTCACTGTGTTAACCAGGATGGTCTTGATCTATTGACCTCGTGATCCACCCACCTCAGCCTCCCAAAGTGCTGGGATTACAGGCGTGAGCCACCGCGCCTGGCAAGATTCACTTTTCTAGGCTAGGAATAAGATCTCTGAATAGGAGAAACAGAGATCAGAGCCTGCCAGGAAGCAAGGTACATAGGAAAGAGAAAACTCATATTCACACCTGATGTACAGCACTTATACACACAGCTACATTTACGTGAAAACTGAGAAATGAGAATTATTTCCTGGATGAACAAAAGTTAAATCATTATCCTCGTATAAAATGTTTTTAAACTGGTGAATCGTAGCACTCTCACATTGTCAGATTTTATTACCTTTATGTTTCAGGTAACAGAAAAGGCATTAAAAATGGATCTTTTGCTGTCATGGGAGATGGCCCCTTTGCCACCTCTAACTCCTATTGTACATATTCAGTAATAAGAGAAGACCCAAATAGACATGACCACTTATCTACACCAGAAACCTTTAAAAAAAATTTAATCCTGGCCAACATGGTGAAACCCCATCTCTACTAAAAATACAAAAATTAGCTGAGCGTGGTGGCAGGCACCTGTAATCCCAGGCTAAGGCAGGAGAATCACTTGAACTGGGGACGTGGAGGCTGCAGTGAGCCGAGATCATGCCACTGCACTCCAGCCTGGGCAACAAAGCAAGACTCAGTCTCAAAAAAAAAAAAAAAAATTAATTCTGAATGATATCTCAGTCTTCTCATCTGTAAAACAACATTAATCATCATATCCTTCAAAAAAATGAATTGGAAAGCTATTTACTATCCACAGTTGCATTCTGAAAATTATCCATGACTACAATAAAATATAAACACTGCTAAATTTAAAAAGAATGTATGCTAGAGGAAAAGGAACTTTTTATTACATTTTACTCTGTAATTCATTATCAGGAATAAGTCATATATCAAGCATGTCTATAAAATAGTCCAATTTATTTTGCCATGAAGCTTTATGGAGTCAATTTAATTACTTGATAACCATACCTGGTCAACTCCGTAGCAACAACCTAGATTAGACAAGTATAGCTTTGCTTCTGGGTATCTCTTTAAAATATTAATCTAATTCAAAGTTAAACTAAATCATTACCTCCTATGAAACCATGCAGCAATTCACAGTGAGGTCTTGATGATGATAACATTGCTGCTCATGCATTTCTTATGAAATATATTTTGAAGACAGAGATCTTAATTGCTTCTTACTGAAAGCTAATGAAGAATTCTTCCTTTAGAAACCCAGTCTGAGAACTTCCTCAGGCGTTTTCTCACCTCCTGTGTCTCTAGGAAAGTCCCCAACTCTTCTAAACATAAGAAGGTAGCAAATAATATTCCTAAATAAAATCTGGCCATAGCTGTTAACTTCCCCATTTTTTATTTGACATTGGTCAAATGTAGATCTCCACTTGCCCTTTATTTCATGGCAATTTGCCTGTCAAGTTAAGCACCTCAGTGTTTTCCTTTCCACCACACATGCTGACTTACACACATGCTGAATCCCAGGCTCAGTGCAATCAGCTATCCATCTTTTCCATCTGGGAGCTGCTCAGATGGTAAAAATGTCTACTGTTTTTCTCTTACGTTTTCCGAAATGAGTAGTTCTCTTTGAGTTCCCAGCTTTGACAACCCTAAGTGTACATTATAGAGAGTGGGATACCCATTTCTTTTCTTTTCTTTTTTTTTTTTTTGAGACAGAGTCTCACGCTGCGGCCCAGGATGCTATGCAGTGGCGTGATCTCAGCTTGCTGCAACCTTCCCCTCCCAGGTTCAAGCAATTCTCCTGTCTCAGCCTCCCAGGTAGCTGGGATTACAGGTGTGCGCCACCACACCCGGCTAATTTTTTGTATTTTTAGTCGGGATGTGGTTTTACTATTTTGGTCAGACTGGACTCGAACTCCTGACCTTCTAATCCGCTCGCCTTGGGCTCCCAAAGTGTTGGGATTACAGGCGTGAGCCATCGTGTTTGGCTGTTACCCATTTCTTAAAGAAATCTGGCATTATCTCCCACAAAGCTTATTCCTGCCTGGACTAACCTCACCATCTGAGCTTCCCTACTCCCCACCCCAACACATACCAGTCAACCTCACACTGAACCTGAACGATAAGTGATTAGATCTGCATATTAGCAAAATGATGCCACAGAGGGCATCCATGACTCATGCTTTTGAAGACATGCTGAAATCATTTGTCTCTCTTCTTTGATATTCTCCAAGCTACAGGTGGTTCCAGTTTTCTTTTGTGTGTTTTGTTGTTGTTGTTGTTTTGGGTTTTTTGGTTTTTTTGTTTGTTTGTTTTGAGATGGAGTTTCACTCTTCTTGCCCAGGCTGGAGTGCAATGGTGCAATCCTGGCTCACTGCAACCTCCACCTCCTGGGTTCAAGTGATTCTCCTGCCTCAGCCTCTCAAGTAGCTGGGATTACAGGTGTGTGCCACCACACCTGGCTAATTTTTTTTTTATTCTTAGTAGAGATGGGGTTTCACTATCTCCACTAAAGACCTTTGGCCAGGCTAGTCTTGAACTCCTGACCTCAGGTGATCTGCCTGCCTCGGCCTCCCAAAGTGCTGGGATTATAGGCATGAGCCACTGCGCCCAGCCCCAATTTTCAACTCATGGCAGAAACCATAAGCCAAGGAAGCAAATAAGTATTTCCATAAACTGTAGAAAAGAAACACTCTCCAGCTATCTAACTGTGAAAAGCTCAGCTTGGGACATCCATTAACCTTTGACTTCCTTTCTTAGAAAAAGTTTCTAAGTTGGCTACTGAAGACTGGGATAATTTTTAGGAGTACCACTATTAGGATCCAATTTCTTCAACGCATCAGATTGGATTGGCTTTCAGACTCCTCCCCAGTATGTTATAGAGGCACATATGAGTCGATTTCTAAGGATCTGATTCAGGTTATTTGTCCTACTACTTGGGTTTCCCATCAACATCAAGATGGTTCAAGCCATTATCCAGATGGTCCAAAAGAGAGACCAAAGCTATCAGTTCTGTTACTTCACTCCAGAAACCTGTGTTTTAGCTGAAGACAGCAAAATGTTCCAACACTGTCCAAACTAATGTGGGCATTCCCTCTTTAGCACAGGGAATACGTTTCTGGAAATAGAAGTGTTAACTGTATAGTCTCTTTTGAAGTGCTGCACCAGTGTTGTAAGGTGGCAGAGTTTTCTTGAAATCCTCTGAAGGTGTAAAATGTCTTTGCTCATCATTTCCTTTTTTTTTTTTTTTGAGACGGAGTCTCACTCTGTCGCCCAGGCTGAAGTGCAGTGGCATGATCTCGGCTCACTGCAACCTCTGCCTCCCGGGTTCAAGCGATTCTCCTGCCTCAGCCCCCCGAGTAGCTGGGACTACAGGCATGTGCCACCACGCCTGGACAATTTTTGTATTTTTAGTAGAGATGGGGTTTTACTGTGTTGGCCAGGCTGGTCTCAAACTCCTGACTTTGTGATCCACCAGCCTCGGCCTCCCAAAGTGCTGGGATTACAGGCATGAGCCACTACACCCAGTCAGGATACCTTTAACAACGTCAAAAGACACTCCATTCCCTAATTGCCTATTGATCTTTACCCTCTGTTTCCTCACCCATTTCCTCAAAGGTGCCTCCAGATCCTGCAGAACTCCCACTTTTACATTCAGCAGGATAGTCTTTCTCTATTTCTTGGTAGCAGGCATAGCACCATCACTCATTTTGTTGGACATTATGGGTCAAAACTGTCTCCCAGGACACAAACTAAATGACAGAAAAACAGGTTACAGAGGAGTAAATAACACACCACAGAACTCAACCACCTGAAGCAGCAGCTTCACAACTCCCATCCTGGTCCAAGCTACCATCATCTCTCGCATGGATTATTGTAATAGCCTTCTATCTGGTCTCCCTGCATCTGCCCTTGCCTCGACTAGTTATTCTTCACAAGCAGCCACAGTGATCCTTTAAAAACGTGAGTCAGGCCGTGTCACTACTTGGTTTACGATCCTCCAGCAGCTTCATTTTCACTACAGGTAAAACCTAAACTTTGCTTCACTTTCTTCAGGTCTTTGCCCAAATGTCACCTTAATGAGGACTTCTCCAACCACCCCACATAAAATAGCAACTTCTCCACCCCCATGTCTGCACCACACGCCTAATTCCCCTATCCTGCCCTTTACCCTTCATAGCAACTATTACCATTTCATATATTACATATTTATTTACATAATATATAGCAGATTGCATTTTCCAAGATGGCCACAAGATTTCCCTTTCCACACACTTTCTTACAATGTGACAGTTCCACTATTCCCACTGAGAGATGGGGATCTATGCTCTCCATCCTGTAATTGTAATAGAAGTGATATTATATGACCTCTGAGACTAGGTCACCATCTCTGTCTGGTCCTTTTGGGGCACTCAGTCTTGGAACTCAGCCACTATGATATAAAGAAGCCCAGGCTACACGGAGAAGCCACTTGTAAAGGTTCTGCCAACAACCCCAGCTGCAGTCCAAGCCAACAGTCAACCTCAACTTCCAGACATGTAAGGAAGCTTTTGAGATTACTTCAGCCCTAGCCACTGCATAGGAGACTCCAAGTGAGAACTGTTTAGCTGAGCCTAATTACCTCCCAGAACCATGAGAGATAATGAAATTGTTGTTTTAAGCCACTCAGTTTGGGGTCATTTGTTATTTAACAATAGATAATAGAACAATTTGTTTTGTTTATGTGTATATTTTATGTCTCTTTCCCTCTAGAGTGTATATCCCACAAATTAAGGGATTTGTTGTTGTTGCTGCTGCTGTATTCCCAGCACTTAAAACAGTGCCTAGCACATGTACTCAGTAATTTTTTTTTTTTTTTTTTGAGACAGGATCTTGCTCTGTCCCTCCCAGGATGGAGTGCAGTAGTGTCATCATAGCTCACTGCAGTCTCAAACTCCTGGCCTCAAGTGATCCTCCCAAGTCTTCCAAGTATCTAGGAATACCACAACCAGCTAATTAAAATAAAATTTTGAGCTGGGCACAGTGGCTCACGCCTCTAGTTCCAGTGCTTTGGGAGGCCGAGGCGGGCGGATCACGAAGTCAGGAGTTCGAGACCAGCCTGCATGATGAAACCCTATCTCTACTAAAAATACAAAAAATTAGCCAGGCATCGTGGCACACACCTGTAGTCCCAGCTACTTGGGAGGCTAAGGCAGGAGAATTGCTTGAACCCAGCAGCAGAGGTTGCAGTGAGCCGAGATCTCACCACCGCACTCCAGCCTGGGCGACAGAGCAAGACTCTGTTTCAAAACAAAAAATTTTTTTTGTAGAGATGGGATGTTGCAAAGTTGCCCAGGCTGGCCTCAGACTGCTGTGATCCTCCTCCCTTGGCCTTCCAAAGTGTTGGGATTACAGGTGTGAGCCACCATGCCCAGCTCCCAATAAATATTTATTGAATGAATGAATGGATGCATGATCCATTTTCTTTTTTTTTCTTTTTTTGTTTTTGAGACGGCGTCTCGCTCTGTCCCCCAGGCTGGAGTGCAGTGGCCGGATCTCAGCTCACTGCAAGTTCCACCTCCCGGGTTTACGCCATTCTCCTGCCTCAGCCTCCCAAGTAGCTGGGACTACAGGCGCCCGCCACCTCGCCCGGCTAGTTTTTTGTATTTTTTTAGTAGAGACGGGGTTTCACCGTGTTAGCCAGGATGTTCTCGATCTCCTGACCTCGTGATCCGCCCGTCTCGGCCTCCCAAAGTGCTGGGATTACAGGCTTGAGCCACCGCGCCCGGCCTGATCCACTTTCAATAAAGCATGCTAATGGTTATTGGTCAACGGTATATGGCATAGTCTGTGCTAGATCTCATTGGCTGAGAGAATAAATTGACAGAGCATGGGAAAATATGTTGGAATTTTTCAAAGGTTAATAATACGTAATGTAATATACATAATGTAGATATATATAATGAATTAAAGTAATTACACGACAGCATAAAATAGGATTTGAGTTTCATATAGTCTTTTGGTGATTGATCCTATAATCTTAACATGGGCTTGCTTCTCCAGATCAGGTCTGGTAAGTCTCCAGAAGTATTTTCAGAAGGATAGGGATTCTTCTCAGTCAAATAATGAAGTCCTTCCTAAGCATCCCACACTAGTGGAAATCACTCACATGGTTTTGGTATGAAATGTAATGAAGCTAGGTGGTGGCAGCGTGTGTATGTGTGTGTGCACAGTGTGTGTATGTGTGTGTGCACGGGCAGGTGCATACAATTTGGAATGCCTACTTCCACTGCCTATTTTCACAGTCTGGTGGTTCGAATGGAGTGTGTATATAAAGAGAACGAATAAACATAATTCTGGATTTCCCCTTTCTGCACCAAGTACTTGGTTTGAAGCAAACATTTGTGTATTGCTTAAATAGCAAACATTTTCAAATATTCAAGGAAAATATTACATTTTTATAATCTCAGAAAGCAACAAAGGACAAAATTTCTCAGCTACCTGAGAAGAGGTAGTTTTTGTTTGGGGAAGAATAAACAGGTGGATGGTCGTTTGAGTGGACCAAACAATTTCTTTGAGCCAACCCATCTCAGCCTTGATTGCAGCAAAAAGCATAAGGATGTGGAGTGTGTGTGGTTTCTTAGAACTGGGGATCTCTGCTGAATCTAGTCACAATGGAGGCAAAGCAGTTTCCATCACAATAATCGCTTTAACAATCGTGTGCCACTTCTTTCCAGGATCCAGAAGGGCATGAGGATCAAAATGGCTTTTAAAAGTTCTTCACTTAAACAAGGCCACAGCCACAAGGCTACTTGGCCGAGTGTCTCTTGAGAAAGAGTGAGTGCCATTTTGTTCTTTGTTCCAATGACAGTTGTTGGTGCCACTGGGCCTCACCACCTGGCCTGTATCATGAAGTCCTCCTCTTGACTGGGTCTAAGCCTTGAGTGGAAAGTGGGGGAGCCTCCCAACACTTCCTTGGAAACTCTAGGCAAGTAAATTGGGGAATATTTTCTTTGGGAGTCTCATTTTTCTCACCAAAATTTAGATACAGCTTCTGAAACTAATTATTCTTTTTTCATTATAAAAAATATTTTCCTTTATTTATTTATTTGCAGGCCCAGCCAAACTTGACTAGAAAAGAAGCCCGGGCAGGGGTTTGGATGAGCCCATGACGTGCAGCACGCTCCGACCAATTGGGAGGCCGTGAAAAAGGGGAGGGCGGAAGTGACGAGCCGTATCCCTCCGCGGGGCGAGAGGGTCGGTGGGGGGAGTCGGCGTCTCTCTCCCCCGCGCCAGCTCCCGTACACGGAGCCGCATTCCTTGGCCCCCCCACCCCCCTCCCTCGGGGCCCCCCCCGCCCCCCTCGGGAAAAAAATCCACCCCAAATCACTCGAACCCGAGGGAGGCTTCCTTTCACCCTTGGGGAGACGAGCTTTCAACGGTTACCTCTTCTTCGTCTCCCCCCAAGCCCCTGTCCCCTCCCTGCTCCCACCCCCTTCTGGCGCCGGGTGTAAGGTCCCTTTAAGGCGACGGCGCCTTTCTCGGGTCAGACTACCGGCGGCGACGACCACGGGAGGTGAGTGAGCGAGCGAGCCTTCTCTCTCCCCACCCCCTGCTCCCGGGGGTTCCGTTATCTTTTCGCTCGGCGAGGCGTTCCGAGGCGAGACAATGAGAGGGGGATGGGGCCGGTACGCGCGGGGGTGGGGGCGGGGGGCCGGCGGCGCGCGCCCCCGCCCACCGCGAGTGGCGGCGCGGCCCGCGGCAGGGGCGGCCGCAGGGCGCGGTGCGCGAGCGCGAGTGTGTGTGCGTGCGCCCCGGGCCGCGGGAGCTGCGCGAAGGGCCGGCGGCGGAGGCCCCTGCCTGCCGGCTGGCCGGCCACCCCCGCCCCCTGGAGCCCGTCGCGGCGCGCGCGCGCGCACTCGCGCCCCACGGCCCTGCACACAGCCCGACGTCCACACGCATGCCCGGCGCGAGGCGTCTCGGAGGAGTGGGCGGCGCGGGCGCGGGCGGTGGCCCGCTGGGGAAGGGGCGGGGGCGCGGGCGGCGGCGAGACGGCGGAGCGCGGCGGGAGGGGCCGGCGAGGGGGCGAGGCCGGGCGGCGGCGGCGGCGGGGGCGGGCGGCGGCGGAGCGGCCCCTGGGGGTGGGGGTGCGCGGCCCTCCCCGCCCCGTCCCCGCTCGGAGAAGGAGTGGGGCGCTCGTTTTGAGCGGGAGGAGGAAAATGAGTGATTGCTGAGCCGATGCCTTGTTATGTAATCTCTCCTTGGTCTAATAGTACATCCTAAGCCTTAGTGCACTGCAGCTAGTTTACGAACTCTCCTCTCTCGGCCCCCAAATTTCTTTAGGGATGGCGCCGTGATTTATCAAATGGGATGGGGCGGAGAATCTCTATTTTCTGGTGATTATGTCCTGCCGCGGTGGGCGCCATGTTTATCCCGGGGACTATTTTCTTTAGATTTTTGGCAGCTTTTGCAAAGGAGTACTGTCATTAATCTACTTGCTTTCCCTCTTTCTGCGTGTTCTGATTTCCTTCTTCTCCAGATGTGGGATTCTCTCAAACTGCTAGTAGCACTTGTCTTGGACATTCTTAGTTCAGAAAAAGGTAGTGCTGATGAGTCCTCAGAGTCATTTGGTGGCCAGTCTCATTTTCAAAATGGAAATTAAGATGCAGTTGGACTATCTCAGAGCAGCCGCTGTCTTGATGCAGGCGGTGTAGCCCGTCCCTCCAAGCCCGTGGACACCTCTCACCGCAGCTCAAGACTCCACAGAAATGGGGTTTTACTTTTTTTTTTTTTTTTTTGAGACTAAGTTTCACTCTTGTCGTCCAGGCTGGTGTGCAAGTGGCACGATCTCTGCACACTGCAACCACCGCCTCCCGGGTTCAAGTGATTCTCCTGCCTTAGCCTTCCTAGTAGCTGGGATTACAGGCATGTGCCACCACGCCCGGCTAATTTTTGTATTTTTAGTAGAGACGGGTTTTACCACGTTGACCAGGCCGCTCTTGAACGCCTGACCTCAGGTGCTCCGCCCGCCTTGACCTCCCAAAGTGCTGGGATTACAGGCGTGAGCCACCGCTCCCGGCCGGGGTTTTACTTTTGTAGGCATTTACCCAACTAGAGGAAAGGGAAACGGAGGGGGCAGGGAGGGCTGCTCCTTGGCAAACGATTAATTTCGAGACACCATTGCTCAGGGTCTGAGAGCTTAAACTCTGAATTCGAACTGTTAGTACAATCATTCTCAACTTCGGGGTGCATAAAAAGTAACTCGAAGATTGTTAAACGTACAATTTGGGGGAGCCTCATCCCCCAAATTTATTCGAATGGAGCCGAGGGGAGTTGTCATCCCTACAGTTTTAAATGAGCAGTCCTGCGGCTGAGGCTGATTAATGTGACCACTACGTTGAAAATTACTGGTCTAACATAAAAGTGTTCAAGATGTTGAAACAAATGACACCTTGTGCCCTTGATTTCCTTCCCTTTTCCAGAGCTGTGTTGGTGTATCTCAAACTAAGGAGGTACATGGACTCTTGGGACGAACGTGATTTAGAGTTTCCACTCCCATCTTGAACTAGTGGTATAATATAGGAAAGCGGTTCTCGAAGTGTGGGCGGATGACCTGTGGGGATCTGCTCTTACCCTTTCAGGGGAGCCTCAAGGTCATAATTATTTTCAAAATAATAGTAAGATGCTATTTATTGTTTTCACTGATACGCTGATGGTTCAAAAGCAATGCTGGGTAAAACTACTGACGGTACCTTAGCACAAAGCAAGTCAGTGGCACCAAACTGCTTACTTGAGAATGCCCTTGAAGCAGTAAAATTTATTATTGTATTTTTATCTTTTTGAGACGGAGTTTTGCTCTGTCGCCCAGGGTGGAGTGCAGTGGCACTATCTCGGCTCACTGCAATCTCTGCCTCCCGGGTTGTATTTTTAGTAGAGATGGTGTTTCGCCATTTTGGCCAGGCTGGTCTCGAACTCGATGGCAGGCGATCCACCCACGGAGGCCTCCGGAAGTGCTGGGATTACAGGCTTGAGCCACCGTGCCCCGCCTGTTGTTATTAAATCTTAGCTTTTGACTACTTGTCTTTTTAATTTTTAAGAATTTGTGATGAAATAAACATGGATAAAGCATTTATGCTGCCTACGGAGGTGTGATTGTTGTCATGAGGGAAAAGCATTTGTGGGATTGGGTTGTGAGTGGCTTATTTCATGGAGTACCATGCGACTGGCAAACTGTGGTTTTTCACATTTAGTATTTGGCAGGTATTTCTTGAATATGAAGTGAGCTTGTCACTTTTAGGAAAACAATTGACAGTATTTATTACCAGTGATAAAATTTGGGTGAAAATTAGAATTTTTAAAAAGTTGACAGCTGGAGTTTGACAGCTTCCTAGTACTTAAAAAACTTCCTGTATGATATCAGTGGTTAAGGACTGTAATATTTAAAAATGTTGTATAATATGTCATTTGGAAGATGGGCATAACTTAGTAAATCTGTATTTTGCAGATGACCAATGCATGATGTTGCAAAATCAAGCAAAAGTAAAAGAGCCTTTGAAAATACCAGATATAGCAATGGATTTTAACAGTAAAAAAGTGGATTGATGTGGTTTCAGATTCCAAAATGTTGCTATCCTTTAAGAAACTACTATCTGGCCTAGCATGGTGGCTCACTCCTGTAATCCCAGCACTTTGGAAGGCCCAGGTGGAAGGATAGTTTGAGTTGAGCCTAGTTCAACATAGTGAGACCCTGTCTCTATTTATTTAAGAAAAAAAAAAAAAGAAACTACCATTTGTTGAGTTTTAGTGTTTACCAATATCTACAGTTATCTGAAAAGGTTATTAAAATACTTCTCCCTTTTCTGACTAGATTTTCATTATATACTTAACCAAAATGACATATAGCAACAGACTGAATGCAGAAGTAACTGTGAGAATCCAACCATCTTTTATTAAGTTAGACATAAAAGAGATTTGCAAAACGCAAAAAAAACAGTGTTACTTTTCTCACTTTTTGGAGGGAAAGTAATTTTTGTTGAAATGTTATTTATGTTAACTTGTAATGGGCTCGTTTTAAAATATATTAATAAATATTTTAACATTTTGAATGTGGTAAATGTGGAAAGATAAAATTCACATGAAAGATCTTTGGCGTCTTCAATAATTTCAAGAGTCAAAAAAATGAGAATCATTCGGTCAGTCCTGTGTTTCTGCTCTTTAAATCATTCAAATCTAACTCCCTTGGGGAATTTTGGGAGAATTTATAAATAGTTGAAGTTGATGGAAGAGACAGTGACCTGGGGAAGAGTTCTAAAGCAAAAAAAGCTTACTTTGAATACGAACTGGGATATTTACAAACTGTAGCCTTGAGGAAGTTATTTAGTCTCTCTAAACCACTATTTTGACCTTATCTATAAAATACAAACTTTAGAGCTGGTTGATCACAAATCCTAGAGCTGGTTAATGCCTTTGTCATGATACTAATATGGTAACATTCTGATAGATTCCTTGGTATTCTTGTTGGTGATAAGAAGCCATATCCACAGAACTTTTCTTTTCTTTTTTTTTTTGTTTCTTTGAGATGGAGTCTTGCTCCATTACCCAGGCTGGAGTGTAATGGCGCAATCTCGGCTCAGTGCACCCTGCGCCTCCCCGGTTCAAGCGATTCTCCTTCAGCTTCCTGAGTAGCTGGGATTACAGGAGGCACACACCATCACACCCGGGTAATTTTTTTGTATTTTTCCAGAGATGGGGTTTCACCATGTTGGCCAGGCTGGTCTCAAACTCCTGACCTCTTGATCCACCCGCTTTGACTTCCCAAAGTGCTAGGATTACAGGCGTAAAACACCGTGCCCAACTGAAAAACATACTTTTATATGTAACGAAGGGGAGGAAAGCGGAAGAGAGACACTAACCTATTGCTAGGTTTTAGCAGAATTAAAAGAAATTGAAAGCATAGAAATGGAATTTAGGTAACACACAACTGTCATCGAAGAAAAGCTTTCCATCATACTAGATATTTTTCTTGGGAAAGGGACTCCTGAATATTGACCCCTTTAGAAAAGAGAACTCGTTGCTTACTTTACTTGTTTTAGTAAAGAGCACAGAACTAAATATTTGGATATTTCTTGATACAGGATTGGCTACCAGACAAGAGGAAAGTATTTTGAGTTTGGAAATTTTAGGTTATTAAGACTACTTAAAACCCATATGATTCTTATATGTGAGGTACTACAACAGTTAGATGTTGTGAGGGACAAAATGGGCTGTGCAAAAGACAGGATAAATAAAAGCTTATTACATGTTTAACTATAATTAGTTTTATACACATATTAAGTATTCAGCCCTATAGGTTTTCTGGTATTAGTCCTTTATAGAACGAAAAATTGAGGTAACTTGAAAACACAATTACCAGTTATGTTGAGGATTATCATCGTTTATTTTTCACCCTGAAACAAGAAAGTGGTGTTCTTAAAAATGTTTGTTTTCTATAAAATATTTTTCCTGTTCCAAATGTTCTTTTTACGTTGATTTTTGGGCAGGTATGTACTGGCAGTAAATTGAAAATGTTAGATAACCAAATTCTTCATTTCTGGATTCTTCATTCTTCATTTCTGGACTTTACAGCTATGAAAGAACAACACAAAGGAATTCAGAGCTTCAAGAACCAAGTATATCAGGAGAGTTGTAGAAAACAGATCTTTTTCTAATTTTCTTTGAGATGAAGATAGGCAACAGTTGCTGCCCCTTAAATACCTTAAAAGTAGGCAGGTGTATCTGCAGGATTCTGTTTGCTGCTTTTAAATAGTACATTGTTTTAAAAGGTCTGTTTGTAGCTTGCCTTTACAATTATATAGACTATTGACTAGCTCATTATATAGGGCCTTAGTATAAGGTAGACTACCATATTCGCCAGCATTTAAGAAATAATCCCCTTCCCCCCCACCGAGGGTATTTATTGGGTACTCCCATATTATGGATTGAAGGATGAGACAAGAGACTGAGTATTGCTAATGGTTCTGTGTGAGCCTGCAGTGTTAAGTAAAACCTATTGAGTGCACAAAAATCATGTTACAATTACTACAAAATAGAGAAACCACCTAGGTTACCAAGATGTCAAATAATGGATTAATAGAAGAAAGTAATGTACCTCCTTGGTAGCCTACATAATCCACCTTAATTAGTTATTTCTTATTTAACTATTTTTCTGTGTCTTAAGAAACGTATATTAAGTGAAAATGCCTGCATAAAAATAAAAAAAGAGAAATGTATATATACAAGTTATGTGAAAATTGATCGTAGGAATAAATCAAGAAATTCAGCCAACAAGGCTACCAGTTATTTAGTAGATACCAAGGAGATATGGCAGAATGTAGCAGTACAAAATACCACAGCTAAGATATGAGTAGGTAGTTCCACCCCCTCCTACCCCACCTCAGTTTTTATTAAGAAAATTTCACGCATGTGAAAAGGGGAAAGAGGCTGGGCATGGTGACTCGCAACTGTAATCGAAGCACTTTGGGAATCCAAGGCCGGTGGATCGCGAGGTCAGGAGTTGAAGACCAGCCTGACCAACATGGTGGCTGGGTGTCAATGTTAGCACCCAGCTGAACATCGACATTTTTGAGGATATATTAGTTTTATAGAATGTTCCATATTCTGCATTCGATTATTTCCTTCTAGAATGTCCCGCCTTCTGGATTTATCTCATTATTTGTTTGTGGTGATACTTAATTTGTTCTTTTATTGCTGTATTTCTTGTAAATGGAAAGTTAAATTTAAATAATGGATTTGAGCTGGGTGTGGTGCCTCACACCTGTAATCCCAGCACTTTGGGAGGCTGAGGCAGGTGGATCACCTGAGGTCAGGAGTTCAAGACCAGCCCAACCAACATGATGAAACCCCATCTCTACTAAAAATACATAACAAACCAGGCATGGTGACACATGCCTGTAATTACAGTTCCTTGGGAGGCTGAGGCAAGAGAATCGCTTGAACCCAGGAGGTGAAGGTTGCAGTGAGCTGAGATCACCATTGCACTCTAGCCTGGGCAACAAGAGTGAAACTCCTTCTCAAAAAATTTAAAAAATAAAATTAATTAGAATAAATAAATCATTGATTTGATTGAGGTTAAATATTATTGTCAGTAATACTTCATACATTGTTTTTGGCTTTTCTTGTTTATTTGCTTGCCAAAAGATGTCATAAACAAAACAACTGATAACTAATGTGAATTATTAGTCAGTAGTTTGTTGGCTAATGTTTTTCTTTTGTTTCCTTTGAGACAGAGTCTCGCTCTGTTGCCCAGGTTGGAGTACAGTGGTGCGATCTTGGCTCACCACAACCTCCACCTCCAGGTTCAAGTGACTCTCCTGCCTCAGTCTCCCGAGTAGCTGGGATTACAGGCATGTGCCACCACACCTGGCTAATTTTTTTTTTTTTTTAATAGAGATGGGGTTTCACCATGTTGGCCAGGCTGGTTTCGAACTCCTGACCTCAAGTGATCCACCCACCTCGGCCTCCCAAAGTGCTGGGATTATAGGCATGAGCCACTGCACCAGGCTTGGCTGATGTTTTTCTATTTAAACATATTAGGATCATAACCTCTGGCTTTTGAGATACAGAGCTACTGTAACTTTTAAGTTCAACCATACATAAGATTTTTAAGGAAGAACATAGAAATAGGTTTCCATTTTGTCACTTTGATTCACTGCTCTCTGCAAAAATGATTTGGAAGTTGAAGAAGCAAGAAGAGTTTATATGTAGCAAAAGTAACCTGTAGAGGAATTGTTAAGGGGCCACAACTCGAAAAAATTTAGAACTGGGAAGGCTGGGCGCGATTGCTCATGCCTGTAAAACCCAGCACTTTGGGAGGCCAAGACAAGCAGATCCCTTGAGTCCAGAAGTTCAAGAGCAGCCTGGGCAATATGACAAAACTCTATAGAAAATACAAAAATTAACCAGGCATGGTAGCACATTCCTGTAGTCCCAGCTACTTGGGAGGCCGAGACAGGAGGATTGCTTGAGCCCAGGAGGTCAAGGCTGCAGTGAGTTGAGATCGCGCCACTGCACTACAGCCCAGGCAACAAAGATCCTGTTTCAAAAAAAAAAAAAAAGTTTAAACTTAAAACTGGGAATTAGACAAAAGAACCTGAAAATTATTTTCACAAAAATTATTCACCAGCCAATATGGATAGTGGCAAACAACCATAAAACCATAATTTTACAGGGTGAACATCATGATGCTCTTGTTTTATTAGGAGAAAATATGTACTTGAGTAAGAACAAGAGTGGCCTAAAAGTTGTCAGATGAATATGAAGATAAAATCAAGTTTCTGGCTGAGTGCAGTGGCTCATGCCTGTAATCCCAGCACTTTGGGGAGGCCGAGGCGTGTGGATCACCTGAGGTCAGGAGTTCGAGACCAGCCTGGCCAATATGGTGAAAACCCGTCTCTACTAAAAATACAAAAACTAGCCAGCCCTGGTGGCAGGCACCTGTAGTCCCAGCTACTTGGGAGGCTGAAACAGGAGAATTACTTGTACCCGTTAGACGGAGGTTGCAGTGAATCGAGATCATGCCACTGCACTCCAACCTGGGCAACAGAGCAAGACTCCATCTCAAAAAAAAAAAAATCAAGTTTCACAGGTAGGTAATTATAGGATGAAGCAGACTAGGTATATATGGGTTTTATTAAAAATTTTTAACATATATAACCATTTGAATAATTCATAAGAACCTTGTTCTGCTCTGTTGCAGAGTTTTTGAGATGGAGTCTCGCACTGTTGCCCGGGCTGGAGTGCAGTGGCGCAATCTGCAAGCTCCACTTCCCAGGTTCACGCCGTTGTCCTGCCTCAGCCTCCCGATTAGGGGGGATTACAGGCGCCCGCCACCATGCCTGGCTAATTTTTTGTATTTTTAATAGAGATGGGGTTTCCCTGTGTTGGCCAGGATGGTCTTGATCTCCTGACCTCGTGATCTGCCCACCTCGGCCTACCAAAGTGCTGGGATTACAGGCGTGAGCCACCATGCCTGGCCTGAGAGGACAAATATTTTTAAAAAGAAATGATAGTTCTTTATGTATAGAATGTGGGATGATTTTTCTTTAAATTGCCCTCATTTTCAGAATATGTATTCAGTTTGATCAGTGATTTTCAGTCTTGGCATTATTGACATTTAGGGACAGATACTCTCCAGGCTATCCTGTACATTGTAGGATGTTTTGTAGCACTCCTGGCCACTACCCACTGGATAGGTCAGTAACACCTCTCCTCACCCCCACCCTGATTGTGACTACCAAAAATGTCTAGACATTGCCAAATGCCCTCTGGGGGGCAAACTTGACCTCTGATAAAATTCACTGTCACCTATGAGGAGTCCTTAATTATTTATTTATGTCTTTTGTGAACTAGGTTTCCCTTTAAGCTAGGTACAGCTGTTGAATGAATCCCTTCTGCAGATGTAGTGCGTAGCTTGGGCTGTGCCTGATATATGTTGGAGAACGCTGGAATATGATGAACTCTTTCAGCACTACTGGGAATTTTATTGAAGGTTAGAAATGAGCTCTTGTTTTGAAAGTAAAGGTGTAGGCTTTCTGCTGTATCTAAATCTCTGTTTTCCCTGTCTGCTGCCCCCTGCATTCATTTGCTTGAAAAAGATCTCTGTTAGCTTAGGAATAGTTGAGAATTTTGTGTGAAATGTTTGACATGATCTGTCTATATCCTTTGTTCAAGGAAAGATAATTTTGTTTGTTTGCTTGTGTGTTTTGTTTGCTTGTCTGTTTTTGAGAACAGGGTCTTGCTCTGTTGCCCAGGTTGGAGTGCAGTGGCTCAAACACAGCTCACTTCAGTCTCCACCTCCCGGACTCAAGAGATTCTCCCACCTCAGCCTGTTGAGTAGCTGGGACTACAGAGGTGCATGCCACCAACACCCTGCTAGTTTTTCTATTTTTTGTAAAGATGGGATTTCACCAAGTTGCCCAGGCTAGTCTCGAACCTCTGGGCTCAAACAATTAGGGCTTGAGCAGTTCTCCCACCTCAGACTCCTGAAGTGGTGGGATTATAGGCAAAGAAAAGATTGTCTTGAAAAGTTACTTGCTAAAAGGCTTGATTAAACTAAATGTGTCCTCTTTGTTAATCTTTGATCATTTGATTATATTCTTCTTAAAATTTATCTTTTTAAAATAAGTTTTTTAAAATTTTAATAGAGACAAGATGTCTCTATGTTGCGCAGGCCTGTCTCAAACTCCTGAACTCAGGTGATCCTCTCGCCCCGGCCTCCCAGAGTGCTGGGATTACAGGTGTGAGCCCCCACACCCGGCCAGAATTTCTTAACTACATATAAATTCTCCCAATGATCTAAGTATCTTGTTCAGGGAATACATAGTCAGGATAGCATAAGAGGGGAAATAATAAGTAGTTTAATAAATATAAGACTGAAACATTTCAAGTAAAAATTTCAGGAGAAAGAATTTTTTTTAAGTTTTTTTTTTTTTTTTTTTTTTTTGAGACGGAGTCTCGCTCTGTCACCCAGGCTGGAGTGCAGTGACCAGATCTCAGCTCACTGCAAGCTCCGCCTCCCGGGTTCACGCCATTCTCCGGCCTCAGCCTCCCGAGTAGCTGGGACTACAGGCCCCCGCCACTGCGCCCGGCTAATTTTTTTCTATTTTTAGTAGAGACGGGGTTTCACCATGGTCTCGATCTCCTGACCTTGTGATCCGCCCGCCTCGGCCTTCCAAAGTGCTGGGATTACAGGCGTGAGCCACCGCGCCCGGCCCTGAATTTTTTTTTTTTAAGTTTCTAAGAAATGTATTTGTGGATGTGAAATTTTTCCATCAGATGATATAAGAGCAAAGTTGAAGATAGCTAATAGTTGGGGATTCATATGGAGGTAATTTTTTATTTAAAATGAGCAAGAAGGACCCTAGCCTTTTATTGTGGTCTTGGAAACTCATTCCCCACCAGTATAATTCCTTGAAGAAATGGCTGGTTCTAGGTCTGAGACAGGAAATGTATGAGATGAGCTGAAACATCTTGACTATCAGCAAAGATTTTATCAAACGATACTAGGGTGTGTCAGAAGGACTCAGCAGCCAACTGAAGACGTTCCCACTGGCCAAAATAGGACACAATGAGTATCTGTAAAGGTAACTGCATGGTTCAAAACACATCAAAGGCTGGGCACAGTGGCTTATCCCTGTAATCCCAGCACTTTGGGAATCTGAGGCAGGTGGGTTGCTTGAGTCTAGGAGTTTGAGACCAGCCTGGGCAACATGGTAAGACCCCCTCTCTACAAAAAAATACAAAAAATTAGCCAGACATGGTGGCTCTTGGCTATCCCAAAAGTTAGTTAGCTCTGTGTCCCTAGAGCTACTCAAGAGGTTGAGGTGGGAGGATTGCTTGAGCCTGGGAGGCGGAGGTTGCAGTGAGCTGAGATCGTGCCACTGTACTCCAGCCTGGATGAGACCGCATCTCACAAAAAAAAAAAAAGAAAAAAGAAATTTGGATGGTGACTAGATATTTGATATTAAGGGATTATCAATTTTTTAGGCATGTAATGGTAATACAGTATTTTTGTTTTTAAGATGGAGTCTTGCTCTGCTGTTCAAGCTGGAGTGCAGTGGCGCAATCTCGGTTCACTGCAACCTCCGCCTCCTGGGTTCAAGCAGTTCTCCTGTCTCAGCCTCCTGAGTAGCTGGGATTACAGACCTGGCTAATTTTTATATTTTTAGTAGAGACAGGGTTTCACTGTGTTAGCCTGGCTGATCTCAAATTCCTTGCCTCATGTGATCCACCTCTCTTAGGCTCCCAAAGTGCTGGGATTACAGGCTTGAGCCACCACACCCGGCCATACAATTTTTCTAAACTGTAATCTTTTAAAGTCCTTATCTTTCAGAGCTACATACCAAAATATTTGTGAATATGATATTTTAGAGATTTGCTTCAAAATAATATGGAGAAGTGGGGGCATAAATGAAGGAATCCATTTTGAGTTGATAGTTTTTGAAACTGAGTGACAGATACGTATCTGAGTAAACTTTTGTATTCAATTAAAATTTGTATCTCATTAAAAATAGCAGAAAAGGAACCACTACAATATTGATTCGGAGACTCATAGTTGTAGTATGAAAATTTGCCTCTTCACTTGGTTGCAGTATGAGTCCCAAATTTACTGCCCATCCAAGTTTTCCTTTTTTTTTTTTTTGAGATGGAGTCTCGCTCTGTCGCCCAGGCTAGAGTGCAGTGGCACAATCTCAGCTCTCTGCAACCTCCTCCTCACAGGTTCAAGCGATTCTCCTACCTCAGCCTCCTGAGTAGCTGGGATTACAGGCTTGTGCCACCACACCTGGCTAATTTTTGTATTTTTAGTAGAGATAGGGTTTCACTGTGTTGGCCAGGCTAGTCTCGAACTCTTGACCTCAGGTGATGCCCCTGCCTCGGCCTCCCAAAGTGTTGGAATTACAGGCATGAGCCACTGCGCCTGGCCGCTTTCTTCTTGATGTAGCACTGTATTCACCATGGGCTGGCCTTTAATACCTGAAATTCGCATTTCTATTTGGTAGTTTTGAAATAAAAAACGAGCAATTAAACTGCCCCTTAATTAAGGATTACATTTCAGTGTAATTTTTTTTTAGTGTGGTAAGTATCCAGTCCTTCATAGCAAGAAATTAGGGAAGAGGAGGAATAAATGCATTGTGTTTTGTTTTGTTTTGTTTTGTTTTGTTTTTTCCTTTATGGGAAAGATTTGGTATAGAAAGAGGTTAAATGTGTGGAATAATAGTTTGGGAAGATACATTTTTTTTTGGTGGGGGGCCCATTTTCAGAATCTGGATGTACATTGTTAACACTGCATATTTAGTAATTCCTGTCTTCTTTGTTCAAAACTAGTTGAAAGGCTGTCCTTGCCCTGATCGGGGCTTTAAAAAAAAAAAAAAATGTTGAAAGGAGATTGTATGCCATGGATCACTTGAAAGACCACAGAGAATGGTGGTGTTCCCTGAGAATCTTGGTAGAAATATTAAATACTGCATTTTATTATGTTAGTAAAGGTTTCCTTTTAATAACTAGAAAACTAGAAGAAGGATCTAAATTTGCGTTTTCTATTTTTGGTTTGCTAAGTATTTACATTAGGTTGCTATGTCTCTGTTGTATCATGTTTTTGACCCTGAGTTATAGATGTTGAAAGTGAAAGGAATTGATCACATCCTGAGATACCAGAGTATAGGTCAGAATCAAGGACAGTTTTGAAAAACTTGGCTTCAGTGTCTTCAGAGATGCTTTGTACATTTGTGAAATATGTTCAGTCAGCAGACCTAATATTTTCTGAGTTGACAAACCTTATTAACTAACTCCATCTTCTGTGTTGTTAAAAAAAAAAACATGAAAAATATTTCCCCATAAGTTGGATTTCCTTTTTTTCTTTTCTTTTTTTTTTTTTTGAGACGGAGTCTGGCTTCTGTCACCCAGGCTTGAGTGCAGTGGCGCGATCTTGGCTCACTGCAACCTCTGCCTCCTGGGTTCAAGCGATTCTCCTGCCTCAGCTTCCCAAGTTGCTGGGATTACAGGCATGTGCCACCATGTCCGGCTACTTTTTGTATTTTTAGTAGAGGTGGGGTTTCAGTTCACCATGTTGGCCAGGCTGGTCTGGAACTCCTGACATCAAATGATGCACGCTTCTCAGCATCCCAAATTGTTGAGATTACATGTGTGAGCCACCGTGTCCGGCCAAGTTGGATTTTCTTTTCATTTTGAGTCTTTTAATTTACATTGGATATCTTGGCAGTACTCATACCTAAGGAGAAGAGATATTTTTCTCACTTGATTAAAAAGTAGTTAGGACATAAACATCTTTGCCATCTTTTCAGATCTACCCTTTTTGGTTATTCCATTTATTTTTCATTTTTTTATTTTGTAGGGATGGGGTATTGCTCTCCAGCTCTCCAGCCTAGGCTGGAGTACAATGGCACCACTGCAGTTACTGTAACCTTGAGCTCACTGTAACCTCGAACTCCTGGCCTCGAGCGATCCTCCTACCTTGTCCTCCCAAGTAGCTGGGACCACTGGTGTGTGCCGCACACCTGGCTAATTTTTAAAAAAATTTTGTAGAGATGGAGTCTTGCTATGTTACCCAAGCTGGAGTTCTTTCCATTTCTCTCAAGGTCAAATGGAAGAAATTTCAATATTCTTATTGTAATTCATTGCTTTATAAAATAAAGAACTGAAACTCTTAAGGTATTATGAATACTTAAGATAAAAGTACACCCTTTTGGATATGCTACTAAAATAACCACAGGCATGACATTGAAAACCACAATTTGTATTCTGATAGCTCTTCATATTCCAAAACAAAGTTTTTCATATGTGTGGAGAGTTTGCTTGTAACTGGTCAGGACAAAAGTAGGTCCTTGAAAAACATCGGCAGAGGTTATTATCCACAGTTTATATTCATTCTGCTGGGTGTTGGATATTTGTGCATTAATTATCTGTTGACTCTAAGCTGTCAGAAGGTTACACAGCAAAGAACAATGGAATAAAAGTAAGTATTTAAGGAAAAAATTGTTTAAAATATATTTTGTAGTGGAATTAGACTGGAAAACAAAGGCATGTGTTGTCTTTGTCTCAAAGAATACCTATGATATGGATTTGATTTCTTTTTAATTTAGTTTCTGGCTAGTATTGTCTTCATATAATTAAGCCTGAAAATAAGAGAATTTAAGTTGATCTCTTAGATCTTTTTCTTTCCTCACCCGCTTCATGGTTAGAAAGACAGAAATAATTAAAATAGAAGATGAAAGACCAGTTAGAATCCAGTTAAACACTCTACTCATTAAAACTCAAACTCCCCCTGGCTATAGCTAAATCACTGGGGCATTGCAAGATATTTTTAATTTTCAAGGGAAACAATGCCATCTGTTGGGCATTTTGCAAACTGCTACTGTCAAGTTGTATGGCCCTAACCAGTAAACAGAATGGTTAGGTTGGTTGGTTGGTTTTGGTTTTCGCTTATGGATGTAGCAGCAGAATTACTAAGACTCTAAGGACACTTAGAGCTTTTGCAGTAAAGGCTGTGTTTGAACTTTGAACAGCAATAGTATTCGCGTTCCAGCACAAGGAAACTGACCCTTAGTAAACTGTTACTGGAGGGTCGAATAGCAATAACTCTTTGTTTGCATTGCAGAGATACAGACTTTATTTATTTATTTATTTTTATTTTTTTTTTGAGATGGAGTTTCGCTCTTGTTGCCCAGGCTGGAGTGCTATGGCATGAATTGTGGCTCATTGCAACCTCCACTTCCCATGTTCAAGCGATTCTCTAACCTCAGCATCCTGAGTAGCTGGGATTACAGGCATGTGCCACCATTCCCGGCTAATTTTGTATTTTTAGTAGAGGCAGGGTTTCTCCATGATGGTCAGACTGGTCTCAAACTCCGAACCTCAGGTGATCCGCCCACCTCGGCCTCCCAAAGTGCTGGAATTACAGGCTTGAGCGACTGCACCCGGCTCAGACTTTAATTTTTTAAAGGAACATGTAATTTAGGCAGTGTTTTCAAATTAAGGATTGACTCCAAAATCACAGTGGAATATAGCCTCCAGAATTTCCTAGACTAGATGTACAAGGTAGTAGTAGGACTGGGACTAGAGTATGACAAGTGAGGTTCTCATCTTAGGTGCAAAATTTAAAGGAGTACAGAGAGGTTCAGTAATCATAATAAATGCATTTTAATGCATCATTTTTAAAAGATCAGTGTTAATGCAGAACAGTCCATACTGAACAAAATATCTATTTTAAATAAAGACTGAATCCGATCCTGCACTTGCTTGACTCACCTCACTGTCCTCATCCTGACCCTGGCCCTGGGTGTTACACATTAAACTTTTTGTCGTTGTTGTTGTTGTTGTTGTTTTTGAGACGGAGTCTCTATTGCCCAGGCTGGAGTGCAGTGGTGCGATCTTGGCTCATTGCAACTTCTGCCGCCCAGGGTTCAAGCAGTTCTCCTGCCTCAGCCTCCCAAGTAGCTGGGATTACAGGCGACTGCCAGCACGCCCGGCTAATTTTTATATTTTTAGTCGAGATGGGGCTTCACCATCTTGGCCAGGCTGGTCTTGAACTCCTGACCCCGTGATCCACCCGCCTCAGCCTCCCAAGATGCTGGGATTACAAGCATGAGCCACTGTGCCTGGCCTAAACTTTTATAATCCTAATTTTTTTTTTTTTTTTTTTTTTTTTTTGAGATAGAGTCTCACTCCATCCCCCAGGCTGGAGTGCAGTGCTGTGATCTCGACTCCCTGCAACGTCCGCCTCCTGGATTCAAACGATTCTCATGCCTCAGCCTCCCAAGTAGCTGGAATTACAGGCGCGCACTGCCACACCTGGCTAATTTTTGTATTTTGAATAGAGACAGGGTTTTGCCATGTTGGCCAGACTGGTTCTGTAACTCCTAGCCTCAGGTGATCCACCTGCCTCGGCTTCCCAAAGTGCTGGGATTACAGGCAGAGCCACTATGCCTGGCCTGTAGCCCTAATTATTAAATAATTTGCTGTGCAATGGATTCTAATATTCAAGAATAAAAGTTGTAATTCTGAACCCTTGGAAATGGAGAAAGGCTAGAGCAGCGTATGATAAAGCAGCCCAAGGAGGTAGGTTGCCAATGGAGTCAAAGTTCTGATTTCATATTTGGTATAAAGCAGTATCTCCTATTCTTAGGCCCATATCTTATTTGAATATTTTTCTTGTAGCATGGCAGACACCGACCTGTTCATGGAATGTGAGGAGGAGGAGTTGGAGCCATGGCAGAAAATCAGTGATGTCATTGAGGACTCTGTAGTTGAAGATTATAATTCAGTGGATAAAACTACCACAGGTAACAAAAGCTCTTCTGATCTTAGATGATTTAAATTAATTAAATTGAATGGTATTTTGGTTAACAAAGTGTGAGATGAAAAAGGACTTTTAAGAATCCAGGGAGACCTCATTGTGGCACTCACTGGTGCTACCTTTTTTCCCATGCTGTAGTCTGTGAAAACCTCAGTTTCCTCATCCATATAGCTAGAAATTATATATTTATTTCATCAAAAACATTGGAAGGTTGGATTAACCAGTGTTTATCAAATATCTAGCAGTCTTCTTACTAAAAGATGTATGAACAAGAATTCAAAGTGGTGGTGTGTGTGTGTCAGTGCTCATTTATGTACCCAGTCAAAAATAGGTTCCCATAGTCTTTTTTGTTTTGTTTTGTTTTACTTGAACTTGGTTTCCTTTGTGAGCAGAGTAGAAATTGCCTTGTGTCTGCCTTCATGGACAGTTTACAAATTTAGGCTTGTTAGCTTTTCTTTCATAAAGGTGATACTGCTGAGTCAAATTCTAGATTGCCCTGAATTCAGAAAATGGGTGGTAGTTCTTTTGCTCCCCTAAATTGTACCAGTTGCTCTTTATTTTTATCTTTCCTGTCTTGAGACCTGAAGATGGCATTGGTTTAGGCTGAAATAGGGCACAGTTCAAGGTCTTTTTGGATGGCTTAATGTGCATGGTTATGAATACCACTAGTGGTAATAATAAACCTTTGAGTCGTAGAGGTTTGCTAGTGTTATGTAAGCAAAGTATTAAAATCCCAGTTCAGTGGGCTCAGTGATGTAACTTAATTAACCAGGAGATGTGAGACAAAGAAGAAGGGATTGTGTTTAAATGGTGGACTAAGGGTTAAGTAGGAGGAGAAATCACATGAACAGTTGGATTTATGAAACAGGAAACTTTTTGGCTATAGAGATCCACAACAAGATGGAAAGGGAAGATTAGAGCAGTATCCTTTAGTGTCATCTGTCCCTGTCTCCAAGTGACTGTGCCTCCCCTTCCCCACAGTTTCTGTGAGCCAGCAGCCAGTCTCGGCTCCAGTGCCCATCGCTGCCCATGCTTCTGTTGCTGGGCACCTCTCTACATCCACCACCGTTAGTAGCAGCGGGGCACAGAACAGCGACAGTACAAAGAAGACTCTTGTCACACTAATTGCCAACAACAATGGTAAGTGGGATTATTGGGAAATAATAATCCTGGGCTAGAGGGGTGAAAGAATAAAAAAGGTCTCAGGGGCAGCCATACCTGTTTAGTTAGGTATAGATGTGGTTCTACTAGTTGGAAAATGAATTTAGTAATGATTCTCTGATATGGAAGTGATTTCTGTAGATGGTGCTATTCCTTCTAAGTTAGTGCTGACTCGATACTGGTGTTTCAAGTGAGAGAGCAGTAGATTCTTGCTACTGATAATTTCTAGGAGAGAAAATGTCAACCCAAAATTCCTAACTGTTAAAGAGATCTGGGGCTTTTTTTGTTTGTTTGGTTGGTTGTTTTTGTTTCTTTAATTACAAAAATTCCATTAGTTTGGTAAGAATTTTCCCAGGGCAGCTCTGTATTTTCTCTGGCAGATTCATTTGCTTATTGGTTCCTGAGTGTGGAAGATAGGATAGGGTTGTTGTCTACATGAAAGAAATGGTGAAAGACTAGCGTTTTTAGTGTTTTGTTTTTGTTTTTTTACTAGAAAGGCTATATAGTACTCGTTTCTATTTAATTTCTGATGTCTGTTTCTACACTCCGAAGATGAGTTGACCAGTTATATCTCAAGATTCATAACTGAAGTAGGCACTTTCATAGAGTCATTGCATTGCTGCAAAGGACTTTATTTTTTAATTATTTTATTTCCTTTAAAACCGAAACAGCTTTAGTACTACAGAAATAATATATGCTTTGTAGAAAAACTATAAAGTAAAAAAAAATTCAAAAGGAAGAAAAAAAATGTTTAACCATAATCCCACCACCTGGAGATAACTGGTGGTTACTTTTATTCTGTACAATATTTATTTTTATATACATCTGTATGTTATATGTGGTGATTTTCTTTTTACAAAAAAAGATTATACAAGTTGTACATTACTCTGCCTGCCTTTTCCCCTTAATAGTATCTTATTTTAATAAATAGTCATCTATAACATTTTTGATGACTGTATTTCCCATTATTTGATTAACTTATTAACAATGGGTTGTAAGAGGGTATATTGCCATTTTAAGGAGCTTCAGTGAGCATTCCTATCTCTGCATCTTTTCTCGCATCGTTAATTAGTTCTGCAAATATATTTCTGAAACAAACTGTTGGCTCAAAGGTCATCACAGTTTTTAAGAATTGTGATCAGTATTATTCCTGGATTGGCCATCTAGAAATGTTTTATCAGTTTATATTGCTGTTACAAGAGTGTATGGTTTTTAATTTGGGGATATAACCATTTATATATGCATTCCCCTATTGTGGAACATTTGTTAGGGTCGCCATCCTTTGTGATTACAAATGATGCTGTGGTGAACGTTCTCAGGCATGTGTCTTTGCCCGCTGTGTAAAACATATCTGCGATGTAAATAAAGTCTTAGAGGTGAGATTTGCTGGATCAGGTGTTTATAATTTGATAGATGTTGTCAAGTTACCCTAATAGGTTGCTCTAAATAAGTGCCCACCAATAGCTCTTTCCCCATGTTGTTACCAACTTTAGGTATTATCAAACTTTAAAACCTCCATGATTTCCAAAGACTTTCAGTATTTAGGTACTGAAAATATGATTATTTTATGGGAAATCTTTAGACTTCTAAAAACCTTATAAATGGGGACCGTTGTGTATATAAAGATGGGAACCATTTATGTAAAGATTTCTATTATTTTATAGATGTGGAAACTGAGGCCTAGAGCATCTAAATAATTTGCTTTAGTTATAAGTATTAACTTAATGGTTGCTAAGTAACTAAACTGGATTTGAATTCTCTGGACTTCAAAGCTTTTGGGATTTCTACTGTATTATATTGCTTTCCTGTGTATTTCTTTTTTTTTTTTTAAGCCAGTCAAATTTAGCAGTGGGGGAGTTGTATACCAGCTTTAGTGACACTAATGTTTGTAAGTTCTGATAACCCACAGGACTAGTCCTGTGTGTCTCTTAAACTGTTAAAGTTCTGTTAGCAACCAGCTTACCTAACCTTTTCTTTGATCCCAGGGTTCCAAGGCCCATACTGAGATGGCTGTGTATCTTTTTCTCACCACCCCCCCCGAAACGGGATCTTGCTTTGTCACCCAGGCTGGAGTGCAGTGGCATGAACACAGCTCACTGCAGCCTCAGCCTCCCTGGCTCAGCAATCCTCCCACCTCAGCCCTGCAAGTAGCTAGGACTACAGGCACATGCCACTATGCCTGGCTAACTTTTATAATTTTTGTAGAGACAGGGTTTCACCATGTTGCCTGGGCTGGTCTCAAACTCCCAAGCTCAAGCGGTCCTCCCTCCTCGGCCTCCCAAAGTGCTGGGATTACAGGTGTGAGTGAGCCACCGTGCCAGGCCAGCTGAGCATCGTATGACATGCTGAGATGACCTGGTCTCCTTGACTCCTTGAATGTACCCTTGATTCTTGAGCCTGCCTATGGCCAGTGTACTAATTTTTTTTAAAAAATATAAATTGACTTTATTTACTTTAAAAGCCTCTAATGTTTATATTAAAATGTTAACCCATAACCCATGTTCATGAAAAAAAGAAGACAGTGGGTATAGACTGGTAACCACAGTCTTGTATATTCCAAAAAAAATTCATCCATAGATAAGCCTAAATTAATTGCAGTTGTCTAATTTATCTCACTTTATATATCTATATAAAAAATACATACAGTTCTGTAACTTTTTTCATCAGATACTCTTGTTTTTTGTTTTCTTGAGACGGAGTCTCCCTTTGTCACTCAGGCTGGAGTACAGTGGCATGATCTCGGCCCACTGCAACCTCCACTTCCTGGGTTCAAGTAATTCTCTTGCCTCAGCCTCCTGAATAGCTGTGATTACAGGCATGCGCCACCATGCCTAGCTAAGTTTTTTGTGTTTTTAGTAGAGATGGGATTTCACAGTGTTGACCAGGCTGATCTCGAACTCCTGACCTCAGGTAATTTGCCCACCTCGGCCTTCCAAAGTGCTGGGATTACAGGCGTGAGCCACCGCGCCCAGCCTAGGAACTATTGAAATGCTAGTCCAACTTTAAGGATATGGCTTCAGAATAAAGCGAATGAGAAATATTGCCTCTTACAACCCAGTTTCCCTTTAAGCCTTCAGTTTAATTGTATTGGTGTATTATCTGCTTACTACATTAGTAACATAGCAAATAAGAATAACATTTGTTTTTTTTGAGACAGAGTCTCACTCCATCACCCAGGCTAGAGTACAGTGGCACAATCTCGACTCACTGCAACCGCCGTCTTCCAGGTTCAAGCCATTCTCATGCCTCACCCACCCTAGTAGCTGGGATTATAGGCATGCGCCACCATGCTCGGCTAATTTCTGTATTTTTAGTAGAGACAGGGTTTCACTATGTTGGCTAGGCTTGTCTCTAATTTCCTGACCTCAAGTGATCCACCCACCATGGCTTCCCAAAGTTTTGGAATTACAGGCGTGAGACACTGCTCCCAGCCAGCAAATGAGAATAACTTTTAAACAATTCAGTATTGTTTCACTTAGTGTGCTTTAGAAAGTTTAGAAATTTAAAATAAAATAAAAAATGTGTGATCTCAGAAGAGAGAAAGATTTCTTAAACCGAATACAAAAACAGAGCTAACCATAAAGGGTAAAATTGATAAATAGAACTACATTAAAGATGTGATTAAAAAAGCCGGGCGCGGTGGCTCACGCCTGTAATCCCAGCACTTTGGGAGGCCGAGGCGGGCGGATCACAAGGTCAGGAGATCGAGACCATCCTGGCTAACACGGTGAAACCCTGTCTCTACTAAAAATACAAAAAAATTAGCCGGGCGCGATGGCGGGCGCCTGTAGTCCCAGCTACTCAGGAGGCTGAGGCAGGAGAATGGCGGGATCCCAGGAGGCGGAGCTTGCAGTGAGCCGAGATCGTGCCATTGCACTCCAGCCTGGGGGACACAGCGAGACTCCGTCTCAAAAAAAAAAAAAAAAAAAAAAAAAATGTGATTAAAAAAAAAAAAACCCTGAGAAGACAAACCACAAACTGGAAGGTGTTTGTGGCATGTATTTTTTTTTTTTTGAGACGGAGTCTGCACACCAGCCTGCTTTGTTGTTACCCAGGCTGGAGTACAGTGGCGCGATCTCAGCTCACTGCAGCCTCTGCCTCCCAAGTTGAAACGATTCTCATGCCTCAGTCTCCGGAGTAGCTGGGACTACAGGTGCCTGCCACCACACCCGGCTAACTTTTGTATTTTTAGCAGAGACAGTATGTCACCATGTTGGCTAGGCTGGTCTCAAACTCCTGACCTCAAGTAATCTGCCTGTCTTGGCCTCCCAAAGTGCTAAGATTACAGATATGAGCCACCTCACTTGGCCCTCGAAAAGTTACACATAGAGTTACCATGTGACCCAGCAGTTCTACTCCTAGCTGTATACCCAAGAGAATGGAAAATGTATGTTCACATAAAAACTTGTGCACTAATATTCATAGCAGTATCATTTGTTATAGCTAAAAGTAAAAACAACCTGTGTCCATCAATTAATGGATAAACAAAATGTATATATACACAATGGAATATTATTGGCTCATAAAAAGGAATGAAATACTGATACATTCTATAACATAGATGAACCTTGAAAACATAATGCTGAGAAAGAAGCTAGACATACAAAATTAGCCAGGTGTGGTGGCACATGCCTGCAATCCCAGCTATTAGGGAAGCTAAGGCAGGAGAATCCTTTGAACCTGGGAGGCAGAGGTTGCAGGGAGCTGAGATTGCACCATTCCAGCCTGGGTGACAGAGCAAAACTCCTTGTGAAGAAAAAAAAAAAAAATGAAGGAAAAAAATCAAGAGAGAGCAAACTTAGAGAAAGTTAGTTGCATAATTCTTTGATTTTTTTTTTTTTTTTAAATTAATAATGTGCAAGGCAGGCAGATCACAAGGTCAGGAGATTGAGACCATCCTGGCCAACATGGTGAAACCCCATCTCTACTAAAATACAAAAAGTTAGCTGGGCCTGTAGTCCCAGCTACTCGGGAGGCTGAGGCAGGGGAATCGTTTGAACCCGGGAGATGGAGCTTACAGTGAGCTGAGATCGCGCCACTGCACTCCAGCCTGGTGACAGAGTGAGACTCCCATCTCAAAAAATAATGTGCTTGATACCATATGACGTCTGAAGTACAGAAGAAAACTCTTGGAATTCATTGTCAGCGAGGTGGATTGTTTTGTTTCATTTGTTTGTTAGGTTTTCTTTGTTTTGTTCGAGATAGGGTCTCACTTTGTCACCCAGGCTAGAGTACAGTAGTGGCACGAACATGGCTGGCTCATTGCACCCTCCAACTCCCAGTATCAAACGATCCTCCCACCTCGGCCCCCCAAGTAGCTGGGACTACAGGTGCACACCACCACGCCTGGCTATTTTTCATTTTTTATTTTTGAGACTGAGACTCACACTGTTGCCCAGATTGGAGTGCAATGGCACAATCTTGGCTCACTGAAGCCTCCACCGCCTGGGTTCAAGCAATTGCCATGCCTCAGTCACTCAAGTAGCTGGGATTACAGGCATGTGCCACCATGCCCAACTAACTTTTGTATTTTTAGTAGAGATGGGGTTTCACCATGATGGCCAGGCTGGTCACAAACTCTTGACCTCAAGTGATCCGCCTGCCTTGGCCTCCCGAAGTGCTGACATTGTAGGTGTGAGCCACCACGCCTGGCCTTGTTTTGTTTTTGAGATGGGAGTCTCACTGTGTTGTCCAGGCCGGACTCAAAACTCCTGGGCTCAAGTGTTCCACCTGCTTCAGTCTCTCGAATAGCTGGACTACAGGTGCTTACCACTGCTCTAGGCTGGATAATCCTTTTAAAGGCTTTTTTTTTTTTTTTTTTTTTTAAAGCACCAGAATTCTGATAGCCTGTTTCATCCTCTGGAAATACAACCTTGTAAGACACTTGAATTGGCAGAATTCCTTTGAGCAAAGATTTAATAAGATTGCAGAAATCATTAAAATGCTTCTAAATAAGTATAATTTACCCAGTGTGACTTTCCATAGACTGGCTTTTGCTTTCCATTGTATTGTGAATCTAATCTGGTCTTAGAAAACCACTTTTTCGTTGTACCATATTTTTGGAAAATTTCTTTTTTTTTTTTTTTTTTTTTGAGATGGAGTTTCACTCTTATTGCTCAGACTGGAGTGCAGTGGCACAATCTCGGCTCAACGCAACCTCTGCCTGCAAGGTTCAAGCAATTCTCCTGCCTCAGCCTCCTGAGTAGCTGGGATTACAGGCATGCGCCACTACTCCTGGCTAATTTTGTTATTTTTAGTAGAGACAGGGTTTCTCCATGTTGGTCAGGCTGGTCTCAAACTCCTGACCTCAGGTGATCCACCCACCTCATCCTCCCAAAGTGCTGGGATTACAGGCGTGAGCCACCTTGCCCGGCCTTTTTGGAAAAATTCTAACAATCCACCAAAATTTAAACTTGACTCTGATACAAGAGAAAATATTTGCAGAAAATGCTGTTAAAATCCTTTATAATGGTATTTACAGGTTTGGTAGAAACCTCATCTGTCTTTAAGAGACTTGCTAATGCTGATTGATTTCACAGAAATGAAAAAAACCTCCATCTTTCCCTTCTTGTATTTAATTGGGATGTTCAGCTAGTAATTACCTTGAGAATTTAGAATTAGGATAAATAAGAGATAATTTATTTTCTTTTGTCCTAGCAGTTAAAATAATGACTAGAAAATATAGACTTTTGCTTAGTCAGTATTTTTCAACCATAAATTTCAAAAGGATAGAAACAGATGGTTGGGGAACCTGTAGATTAAAAGACTTGACTTATGTTCATCAGTTGCACTTTGCAAACATTTTGTAACTGGATTCAGACAAATTCTTTAAAAAATACAAACAAGTAAATTTGAATTTTGACTGGGTATTTGATATTGAATAATTATTATAATGTTCAGGAGTTATGTTAGTATGATTCTTTTATCTTTTTTTGAAGTTCTTATGTAGGAGGTACATTTTGAAATACTTAGAGATGATATGATCTAGAACTTGTTTTAAAGTGATATGGGAACTATTAAGTATGTAGAAGGTATAGAAGAAATAAGACTTGCCATACATTGATAATTATTGAAGCAGGGTGGTGGTTACGTCGGTGTTCACTGTAGTGTTCTCTTTTTATGTATGTTTTGACTTCTCCATAATAAAACATTTAAAAAATTAACCCACCATCGATAACTTGCCAGTATAGTTTAACATGGATAGAACTTGCTGGAATTTTCTGTTTTATTTATCTATCTGCCTCTACAATCACTAGTCTTCTGGCTCAGTAACTGAGGGTCTAGTCTACTGATGAGCTCTCAGTTTCTGAGAGAGTATGAGATAAGCCACTGTTGGCCCATTAGTAGCCACCTACATGCCTATTCCTTTGGTGGTCTAGCTTTGTAGTTAACTGTGGTGATATAACCTGCCAGGTAGAACATACATTTCAGAGGGGCCCATACCATTCTGGTGATTTTGGGTAAAAAGTTGAGGCCATATTTTGCTTGACTCTTTTGTTTTTTGTTTCTTGTTGTTGTTGTTGTTTTGAAACAAAGCCTTGCTCTGTCGCCCAGGCTGGAGTGCAGTGGCACTATGTTGGCTCACTGCAACCTCCGCCTCCCTGGTTCAAGCAATTCTCCTGCCTCAGCTTCCCAAGTAGATGGAATTACAGGTATATGCCACCATGCCTGGCTAATTTTTAGTAGAGACGGAGTTTTGCCATGTTGGCCAGGCTGGTCTTGAGCTCCTGACCTCAAGTGATTGCCTGCCTTGGCCTCCCAAAGTGCTGAGATTACAGGCGTGAGCCACCATGCCTGGCCTGCTTGACTCTTTAGCTTAGGTATATTGGTGCTCTGAAATTTTCTATCTGGTTTTGAGTATTCTTTGTAAATCAGGAAACTTAGTATTGGCTTTTTCACCAAATGTCATGCAATAGGGGACTTAAAAATATTTATAAAATTGTCTCGCAAATGAAAGGAATTTAAGATATTTCAATAATAAATAGCCCAGTTTATTAATATTTATTCATGAATGAATCATTATCTTCTGAAATCATGTCATTTTTACTTGGTGTGGGTTAGTTTTTGTCCAGGTCTTCTGTTTATCAGCCCTGATAACATAAAGAGAAAGGCTACAGTAGGTAGCCTGTCAGTCTCTGGGTTCCCAGTGGTTGCTTAAAGAATCTTGCATTTCTCAGATTTAACTCACTAGGAAGAGAAACCATTCTTTAGATTCTGTGTACTTGCTGAATTAATGTTTGTTGATGAATATTCTTTTTTAAAAATTAAGGGGGATTAGCTAACAAATTATATTCTAATAAAACAGGCTTTACCTAGTTAAAATATGGAAAAAAGACTTAACATATTTTATTCTGCTGCTTTGGTGGAGGAGATTATATGTGGTCACTTAAATCATGAGAGTCAGGGTACTAGCCACATAGAACTCTAATGTGTCTTTCATCCCCAGTTAAGACATATGGGTAAAGTGTTAGTGAACCTCCCCTACCCATCTGTTTTTCTGTTAGTTGTAGATTTGGGTGAAGCTTAATTTTTTGGTGAATTTGGTCACATTAAACCTGAGATGAGTGGCAGTCTTGAATATTTTGGCATATAGGACACCATTTCTGTTTCTAATAAAATATGGATTTGTACTTGGGAGGTTGAAGTGGAAGAATCGCCTGAGCCCAGGAAGTTGAGGCTGCAGTGAGCCATGACTGTGCCACTGCACTCCAGCGTGGGTGACAGAGTGAGACCCTGTATCAGATAAAATAAAATAAAGTAAATCAGATAAAATAAAATAAAGTGGGTTTAACATTGTTTCTAACGTTCCTTTTTTTTTTTTTTCTTCCTTTGCCCTTTAGCTGGCAATCCTTTGGTCCAGCAAGGTGGACAGCCACTCATCCTGACCCAGAATCCAGCCCCAGGTCTGGGCACAATGGTTACTCAACCGGTATTGAGGCCTGTTCAGGTCATGCAGAATGCCAATCATGTGACTAGTTCCCCTGTGGCCTCACAACCAATATTTATCACTACACAGGTGAGTAGGACTCTGAATTCCAAGGTTGCTAGAGGAGAGAAAGACTATGAACCTCTGAAAGCTCTGACTTAGGGTCTTTGGCATCATTAGAAGTGTTTAAGTCTTGTCTCTTGACCTGGCTTTCTCATTTACTGTTCTGCAATTTGATGTTGATTGTGGAAAGCCCAGCTTAGATAGCATGGCTGGGTAATATCTTCTTTAAACCCCTTAGAAGTTTATTAAGTGATTTGATTAAAATCTAGAGAGAAATTAGTGGGAAAGCTTGGATTAGGAAGCCTTAATGCTTGGCTCTTGCGGCTTTTCACCCTTTGCTTGGACTGCTCCTCTTCCCATGGGATGAGTTAGTTAACTTTTGAGATGTATATATGTAATTGGTGGAGTTCATGGAGACCTTTGGGAGACAAGGAAGATGACTTATTTGATATATAATGTGTTGAATTGAAGTTGAAAGCCTAATTCTGAAAGCCTGATTCTAAAGGCAAATGCTTCTCTGCCTGTGGCTTCCTGAGTTGTAAATTCTTATGAATTTGCCAAAGGTTTGTGGCCTTTGAAGTAGACTTTGGGAACAATTTCTTAGGATTGTTGGTATGTTGAATCACTCCAGTGAACATTGCTCTTCCCCCCGCTCCCCCACCCCCGCTTCTCTTCATTTAGCACTTCAGGGAGCCAATGTGTTGTTGAGGTTTTTTAAACCGATGCTCTCTTAAGTCAGGGAATAGGTTTTCATTTTTGCTCATGTGTACCAAAGCTTGTTCTCTAGTTTTGATATTTTGTTACTCAAAAGTTTGCCAGAATTTCCTAAACTTTTCCATCTCAGTCGTTTAAAAGCTATAATTCTAGAGAGAGAACCATTAAGTAAGAGTATGGGAATTTTTTTGGATATAGGTCATACTGCAATGTTTGTTAGTGTTAGTTGGTCTCCATGTTAAAGATCATTTTGCTTTTTAATACAGGGATTTCCTGTAAGGAATGTCCGGCCTGTACAAAATGCAATGAATCAGGTTGGGATTGTGCTGAACGTACAGCAAGGCCAAACGGTTAGACCAATTACACTAGTTCCAGGTAAGGAAAAATGTCTATCCATTTGGAGTAAACCGGCATCCAGAAGATTTGTTTTTGTTGTTCTACATATCCTAAGTCATTTAGTAAGTATATTTAAAGAAAATATAAAAATCTTAATGATTTAAGCCCAATTTTTTAAAATCTGTTTGGCCAGGGTGGTGGTTTTATTTATTTCTGTTTAGCTTTTCACCACCCTTCATGAAGTAGTAAAACAGAGTTTATAGTCATTTTTCTGTAACTGGTATTTAGTCAGCTATTAAGTTTGTTATCCTGGAGAAATGTTATTAATGCAAACTCACAAATTCATTCCTTACACATCTCCTCATTTGCACGGTGGGATTATAAACTTTGTTTTAATTTTATAGCATGGATTTTAGATATAAACAAATGACCATTCCCTTTATGGATAAATACTGTCAATGACTAGATAGTTTTTTTGTGTTTTTTTTTAAGATTCTGCTAGATAGTTTTTTTGTTTTTTAAGATTCTGAGAAGGATAATTTTTTAAAATCTTAGAATTTTCCATTGCTCTATTTAGCATGTATAAGTTTACTACAATTCAGACCAAAAAAGAATATCTTAATTTAGCTATTTGTAAGGGTACCTCTGTAGCTTGTCTCCCTAAGGTTTTATTTTTTGTTCTCATAGCCCACAGGGGTTTTTAGCCCTCAGTTTGACCAGCTTACCCTGATATTTCTTTATTTTTCTCAGTGGAATCGTCTACAGTTGAGCCAGTAGACATTCTCCTTTGGGACATCCTAGTAGAATGACATAGTCTGTCTTCTGAGTTGATAGGAAAGGATGGAAGACTCCTTTAGTACTCTGAGAAAGACTGATTTCTTTTTTCAGGACCAGGTTTGCCATTTGGCCTATACACACCCATATTGCCAGTACCGAGGTCGAGCTACTAATTGTATTCTTAGAATTAATAAAAAGGCAGTGTGGTAAGGTGTTTCAGGAGGAGTTGATGGGAGTCTTAACTAAATGTTTTTAGGCTACCCAGGCTAATTTATTTTGTCAATATGGACACCTTGTGCTTTCTTAGTCTTTAGAATCTATACTACTCTTGGAAACTTCTGATGATCATCCATCAGTTTGGGGAAATAATCTTTCCAGTAAAGGCAGGGAGAATGTTTTATAGGTGAGCTCACTGACCAAGATCTGGTACTTTATCTCTCTTTTAAAGCCCCAGGTACCCAGTTTGTTAAGCCGACAGTTGGAGTTCCACAAGTGTTCTCCCAGATGACCCCTGTGAGGCCAGGCTCCACAATGCCTGTGAGGCCCACCACCAACACCTTCACCACCGTCATCCCGGCCACTCTTACCATTCGAAGCACCGTCCCACAGTCCCAGTCCCAGCAGACCAAGTCCACTCCCAGCACTTCCACCACTCCCACTGCCACACAGCCAACCTCACTGGGGCAACTAGCTGTTCAGTCTCCTGGCCAGTCAAACCAGACCACGAATCCCAAGCTAGGTAAGGCTTGGGAAGAGGAGATGGCAGAGCTAGGATGGGATGGTGGGTGGAGAACAGATGATTATCACTTGGTCACCGTAGCTCCCTCCTTCCCCTCTCCACCTGCAGTGAGCATTGCCAGCTTTGTCACTGTGAAGCGACCTGGCGTTACAGGTGAAAATAGCAATGAAGTGGCCAAATTGGTGAATACCCTTAACACAATCCCTTCCCTGGGCCAGAGTGCTGGGCCAGTGGTGGTGTCCAACAACAGCTCTGCTCATGGCTCTCAAAGAACCAGCGGACCTGAGTCATCAATGAAAGGTACAATAACCTGAAAGACCCTGAGCAGCCAGTCATTCAAAAACATTAATAAAGTGTTTGTTGTATCAGAGTTCTATACTCAGAAATACAGAAATAAAATAAAATATAGCTGCTGTAGTTTGTTCTTACAGAAACTTTAGTAAGGAGAAAGTCACTTATAAAAAGTGTAACTGAATCAGCTCTAAGAAATTCTATGTGTAATTGTGCTTTGGGGATTAGTGAAATTGATCAAGAGATTGGTGAGATAATGAAAGATAACTTCATGGAAGAGATGGATTTCTAAACAAGGTTTTGAAGTTGGGATTTGGTAGAGAGATCTTCAGGTTGAGAATATGAGCATGAGGGTTTTCGATGGTCTAGAGCAGGGGTCGGCAAATGTTTTCTGTAAAGGGTCTAGTAGTAAATTTGGAGGCTTTGTGCACGATATGTAGCCTCTGTTGCAGCTGTTAGCTGTGCTGTTGTGGTGTGGAAGCAGCCACAGGTACATAAACGAATGAGCATGGCTGTGCTCCACTAAAAACTATTTATGGACTGAAATTTAAGTTTCATAAAATTTTCATGTGTCGAAAAATTTTATTCTTTTATTTCAACCTTTTAAAAATAAAAGCCGCAAGATGCAGTGGCTCACATCTAATCCCAGCATTATGGGAGGCCAAGGCGGGAGGATCACTTGAGCCTAGGAGTTTGAGACCAGCCTGGGCAACATGGTGAGATCCCTTCTCTACAAAAAAAAGAGAAAAATTAGCCAGGTGTGGTGGTGTATGTCTGCAGTCCTCGCTACTCAGGAGTCTGAGGTGAGAGGATGGCTTGAACCCAGAAGGTTGAGCCTGCAGTGAGCCGTGATCATGCCACTGCAACAGAATGAGACCCTGTCTCAAAAAAAGGTAAAAACCTTTAAAAAAAAAAGTTGTTGGGAAAACTAGATATCCGTGTCCAAAAAAATGAAGTTGAACCTTACCTTACTCTTAATACAAAAATTAACTCAAAATGGATCAAAGACCTAAATGAACTAAAACTATAAGACTCTTAGAAAAATCATAGGACAAAAAGCTTCATGATACTGGATTTGACAATGATTACTATTTCTTGGATATGACACCAAAAGCATAGGCAAGAAAAGAAAAAAATGGGTAAATTAAATTATATCAAAATTTAAAGCTTTTGCGCATCAAAGGACATTATCAACGCAGTGAAAAGGGAAGCCACAGAATGGGAGAAAATATTTGCGAATTATGTATCTAATAAGGGGTTAACATCCAGAATATATAGAGAATTCCTACAGTTCAGTATCAAAAAAACTCCCAAACAACCTTTTTTAAAAATAGGCAAAGGAGGCCGGGCGCTGTGGCTCACGCCTGTAATCCCAGCACTTTGGGAGGCCAAGGTGGGCAGATCGCGAGGTTAGGAGATCGAGACCATCCCGGTGAAACCCCAGCTCTACTAAAAATACAAAAAAATGGCCGGGCGCGGTGGCTCAAGCCTGTAATCCCAGCACTTTGGGAGGCCGAGACGGGCAGATCATGAGGTCAGGAGATCGAGACCATCCTGGCTAACACAGTGAAACCCCGCCTCTACTAAAAATACAAAAACTTAGCCGGGCGAGGTGGCAGGCGCCTGTAGTCCCAGCTACTCGGGAGGCTGAGGCAGGAGAATGGCGTGAACCCGGGAGGCGGAGCTTGCAGTGAGCTGAGATCCGGTCACTGCACTCCAGCCTGGGTGACAGAGCGAGACTCTGTCTCAAAAAAAAAAAAAAAAAAAAAAAATACAAAAAAATAGCCGGGCGTGGTGGCGGGCGCCTGTGGTCCCAGCTACTCGGAAGGCTGAGGCAGGAGAATGGCATGAACCCAGGAGGTGGAGCTTGCAGTGAGCCGAGATGGCGCCACTGCACTCCAGCCTGGGTGAGAGCGAGACTCCGTCTCAAAAAAACAAACAAACAAAATAGGCAAAGGATTGGCTGGGCGCAGTGGTTTATGCCTGTAATCCCAGCACTTTGAGAGGCCGAGGCAAGTGGATCACGAGGTCAGGAGTTCAAGACCAGCCTGACCAATATGGTGAAACCCTGTCTCTACTAAAAATACAAAAATTAGCCAGGCACAGTGTTGTGTGCCTGTATTCCCAGCTACTCAGGAGGCTGAAATGGGAGAATTGCTTGAACCTGGAAGACAGAGGTTGTGGTGAGCGAGATCGTGCCACTGCACTGCAGCCTGGGCGACAGAGCAAGACCCCATCTCAAAAAAAAAAAAAAAAAAAAGGTAGGCAAAGGACTGAACAGAGCTTTCTCCAAAGAAAGTTATAGCTAATAAGCTCATGAAAAGGTGCTCGGCGTTATTAATCATTACGGAAATGCAAATCAAAACCACAATGAGGTACCGTCTCACCCCCATTAGGATGGCTATTAGCAAAGAACCGGAAAATAACAAATATTGTTGAGGATGTGGAGAAAGCAGAACCCTTACGCACTGTTGGTGGAAATGTAAAATGATACAGCCACTTTGGAAACAGTGTGATGATTCCTCAAAAAGTTAAAAATGATAGAATTGTATGCTCCAGGAATTCCACTTCTGGTTCTATACCCAAAAGAATTGAAAGCAGGGTTTAGAACAGGTATTTGTACGCCTATGCTCATTGCAACATTATTCACAATAGCTGAAAGGTGAAAGCAACACAGAGGTCCATCAACTGATAAAGGCATGAATAAAATGTGGTATTCACATACAATGGTATATTGTTCAGGCTTAAGAAAGGAAATTCTGAGGCCAGGCGGGGTGGCTCAAGCCTGTAATCCCAGCACTTTGGGAGGCCGAGACGGGCGGATCGTGAGGTCAGGAGATCGAGACCATCCTGGCTAACACGATGAAACCCCAACTCTACTAAAAAATACGAAAAAAAAACTAGCCGGGTGAGGTGGCGGGCCCCTGTAGTCCCAGCTACTCGGGAGGCTGAGGCAGGAGAATGGCGTAAATCCGGGAGGCGGAGCTTGCAGTGAGCCAAGATCACGCCACTGCACTCCAGCCTGGGCGACAGAGTGAGACTCCCTCTAAAAAAAAAAAAAAAAAAAAAAAAAAAAAAAAAAACACAAAAAAACACAAAAATTAGCCGAGCGTGGTGGCACGTGCCTGTAATCCCAGCTACTCGGGAAGTTGAGGCAGGAGAATCACTTGAACCCGAGAGTTGCAGGTTGCAGTGAACCGAGATCGTGCCACTGCACTCCAGCCTGGGCAACAAAGCGAGAATCCCTCTCAAAAAAAAAAAAAAAAAAGGAAATTCTGCTACAACAGTGCTACAACATGGTTGAACCTTGAAGACATTATACTAAAGTGAAATAGGCTAGTCACAAAAGGACAATTACTATATGATTCCACTTACTTGAGGTACCTAGAGTAGTCAGATTCATAGAGACAAAGTTGAATGGTGGTTGCCGGGTTGGAGGCGAGGGGAGAGTTTTTTATTGGGTATAACTTCAGTTCTGCAAGATTGAAAAAACAAAAACAAAAACCTTAACAAAAAAATCACATACAAATTATTCTTAGGTTATGGGCCAAACAGAAACTGGCAGCTGGGCTGGATTTGATCTGCGAGCTGTGGTTTGCTGACCCCTGGCCTAGAGTTAGAACAGTAAAAGGAACGTGCCTCAAACATAGTGATCTTGAGCCCAGGGAGGTCAAGGCTGCAGTGAGCTGTGGTCGTGCCACTGCACTCCAGCCTGGGCAGCAGACTGAGAGACCCTGTCTCAAAAAAAAAAAAAAAACAAACAAAAAACCATAGTGATCTCTCATGCTTGCTTATCGTTTTATATATTTCTCAGGGAGTGTTTGACCTTTTCCCAAAAGGTTAGTAATCTTTTTCCGGTGTCATTGTATTAATCTTACCAATTCTTCTCACTTCTTTCAGTGACCTCTTCCATCCCAGTATTTGACCTCCAGGATGGTGGACGGAAAATATGTCCACGGTGTAATGCTCAATTTCGTGTTACTGAAGCTTTGAGAGGTCACATGTGTGTAAGTGATATCACCTGTGATCCAGCTTAAGTGGCTTCTGCCATTTACCTTCATTAATATTGGAAGCTTGTGAAGTAGGGGCTCTAAAATGACTGAAGCTTTTTAGAGGGTTACTGTTTCTCTTGGTCTGTTTTTAAAAGAGCTATGTACTTTGGAATGTGATGGGATACATTTAAAGACCCTCAAATAGATCAGAACATATGTGATCTTTCTTAGCATGGTAGATTTTGAAACCACACAGAAGAACAGGTTTATAGGTAATAAGGACTCAAACCATATTGGCCTCAGTTCATTTTCTGTTAATTGTATCATTGGATGAATCAGGAGCTCTTATTTCTATTTTTTAGCTTTTCATTTTTTGGTATTAGTCCAGACAAAAAGGTTGGAAAATGTTTTTTGCCAGGGAGCTCAGAGCCGAGTTACACTAATGATTAAGGGACCTAAGACAGGCAGGAGGGAGAAGTACAAAGTATGGTGTTTGGGTGGCGTACGGCTGTGGATATACTCTAGAAAAGGAGTGAAACTTGGAAACACTAAAAGACTGAAGGGTGAAAGCTGAATGAGAATACCTGAAACCAAACCGTTAACAAGGAATGGTAGTGAAGTTAAGGAGTTAGCACATTCTAGCCCCCAGGATAACCAGAATGATCAGATGTCTTTCTTTATAGTACTGTTGCCCAGAAATGGTTGAATACCAGAAGAAAGGAAAGTCCCTGGATTCAGAACCCAGTGTCCCATCAGCAGCAAAGCCCCCATCCCCTGAGAAAACAGCTCCTGTTGCTTCCACACCTTCTTCTACACCTATTCCTGCTCTGTCACCACCTACCAAAGTACCAGAGCCAAATGAGAACGTGGGTGATGCCGTCCAGACCAAACTCATTATGCTTGTAGATGACTTCTACTATGGACGGGATGGTGGCAAAGTAGCCCAGCTCACAAATTTCCCTAAGGTCGCCACATCTTTCCGATGCCCACATTGTACCAAAAGACTAAAAAACAATATTCGGTAAGTGTTGAAGAGCCTTGGAGGTTACTTTGGACAAGAGAAGACTTACATTTTCTTATATATTTTAAGTCTTTCTCTTTGGAGAATGGACCTAACTACTATACAATCTTGCTGGGGTTATCTTTAAATCAGTAACTAGGACTATAGAAGGAGATATTGTGGTATTAAACAAAAGGTCACTGGATCGAGTAAAGGAAACCAGTACATCTCCTTTCACAGAACTCTCTTAGTTTCAAGAACTCACTATTTTTCTGGGCTCAGAAAAGGATATCCCAAACAGGAAGTTTGGGGAATGGAGGGGAGTAGATAATGTTTGTTCTGTGATTTTACCATTATATTTCTAAAAGGCTACTGATTTTTTATGTTTTCTGTACTTTCTCTTTGTACTTTATTACAGATTCATGAACCATATGAAACACCATGTAGAACTTGATCAGCAGAACGGTGAGGTAGATGGTCATACTATCTGTCAGCACTGTTACCGCCAGTTTTCCACTCCCTTCCAGCTTCAGTGCCACTTGGAAAATGTTCATAGTCCCTATGAATCTACTAGTAAGTTTGGAAACTCTTAAACTCTAGGGGAATATACCTTGCCGTTCACTCATTGAATGGCGCTGGGGGGAGCCCATTATATTTATTTACATGTGGGTAACAGTGTAGAGGAAGTACTTTTCATATTTGTGGCCAGTTCTTTTTTTTTTTTTTTTTTTTTTTTTTTTCAGACAGAGTCTGGCTCTGTCGCCCAGGCTGGAGTGCAGTGGCCGCATCTCAGCTCACTGCAAGCTCCGCCTCCCGGGTCTACGCCATTCTCCTGCCTCAGCCTCCCGAGTAGCTGGGACTATAGGCGCCCGCCACCTCACCCGGCTAGTTTTTTGTATTTTTTTAGTAGAGACGGGGTTTCACCGTATTAGCCAGGCTGGTCTCGATCTCCTGACCTTGTGATCCGCCCGTCTCGGCCTCCCAAAGTGCTGGGACTACAGGCTTGAGCCACCGCGCCCGGCCTTGTGGCCAGTTCTTTACTTCATTCACCTTGTTTTTTTTTTACAAGCCTGACTTTTATTTTGTTCGAGCATGGATAGAGTTCAGTCTTAGATCCTGAATTATTAGGGGCCTTGATTCAGAACCACTGTAGAAAAACAAACGTAATGAATTTATTTCTTAGGTCTCTTTATAGAAGGAACAGTCATCTATTTGCTCATCCACTTTAGTTAATACCCTGATAGGTTTTATGTAGGATAGAAGATAATATTATGAAGTACTTTATCATGAAGACATTGCTTTCAATGAAATATAAGATGAGCTGTAGTGTTTTTACACTGTACATTTTATAGATGTAGGCTGGACATAAGCTCAAAGAAATTAAGTAGGATAAAAGATAATATGGGCCGGGCGCAGTGGCTCACGCCTGTAATCCCAACACTTTGGGAGGCCGAGGCAGGCGGATAACGAGGACAGGAGATCGAGACCATCCTGACTAACACGGTGAAACCCCGTCTCTACTAAAAATGTAAAAAATTAGCCGGGCATGGCGGCAGGCACCTGTAGTCCCAGCTACTTGGGAGGCTGAGGCAGGAGAATGGCATGAACCCGGGAGGCGGAGCTTGCAGTGAGCTGAGATTGCGCCACTGCTTTCTAGCCTGGGCGACTGAGCAAGACTCCATCTCAAAAAAAAAAAAAAAGAAAAAAAGAAATATGTCCAGGCACGGTGGCTAACACCTGTAATCCCAACACTTCGGTAGGCTGAGGTGGGCGGATCACCTGAGGTCAGGAATTCAGCCCAGCCAACATGGCGAAACCCCATCTCTACTAAAAATATAAAAATTAGCTGGGCATGGTGGTGGGCGCTTCTGTAATCCCAGCTCCTCGGGAAGCAGAGGCAGGAGAATCGCTTGAACCCAGGAGGCAGAGGTTGCAGAGAGCTGAGATCATGCCATTGCACTCCAGTCTGGGCAACGAGCAAAACTCCATCTCCCAAAAAAAAAAAAAAAAAAAAAAAAAAAGATTAATATTATTAAGTACTTTATCATTAAGACAGTACTTTCAAAAAAAAAAAGAAAAAAAAAAAAGACAGTGCTTTCAATGAAATATAAGTTGAGCTGGAATGTTTTCTACACTGTACATTTTATAGATAGATGTAGGCTGAACATAAGCTCAAAGAAATTAAGTCACTTGCTTATGAGCACACACCTCTAAATACACCTCTACTAAGGAGACATTGTGAGGATTTAAGCCCAGTGTTGAGAATACTTCTGATGTCCTTTACGAGATTTCCAGTTTTGTTGTAAAGACAAAAATTATGTAAATATAGGAAAATGTGAGAACAAGTTAGTATATTATAAACATAGACATTTTTAAGATATCATTGATAGGCAAAATAGTTCAGAGAAGGGAGAAAATCCTTGTGGTTAGGTTCCAAGAAAGTTGTGCTTAAATTTAAGAAAGGTTTAGACGGATGGAAAGTAGTAAGAAAAGCTTTTAGGTGATTGAAAACAGCATGATCAAAAGCATAAAAGACATATGCATATTATCTGGAAGCATTTGCTGCAAATGAAAATCCTTAACTAAAAATGAATTAAACAACAAAGACTGGGTGTGGTGGCCCACACCTGTAATCCCAGCACTTTGGGAGGATTAGGTGGGTGGATCAGTTGAGGCCAGGGGAGACCAGCATGGCCAACATGGCAAAAGCCCATCTCTACTAAAAATACAAAAATTCGCTGGGTGTGGTGGTGCACGCCGATAATCCCAACTACTCAGGAGGCTGAGGCACGAGAATCACTTGATCCCAGGAGATGGAGGTTGCAGTGAGCTGAGATTACACCACTGCACTCCATCCTGGATGAAAGAGCGAGTCTCTATCTCAAAACAAAAGAAAATAATTAGAATATATTTTGTATCATTTAACTGAGAGATACAGAAACGGTTGCTTCAGCCTAGAACTTGACTGCTCTGCTGTTTTTCACTAATTCTCTTGTCTCTGGCTCATAGCAGGGTGACTGTGTAAGTGTCAGGCACTACGTCCAGACAAAAAATTGTTAGACAAAGAAGAGACCTTATCTTTGCATCTTTCTTTCTTGAATCTGTTTTCTTATGAATGAGAATTGCTTTCCTTCTATATCTCTTTGACTATTTATTGGCAAGGGAAATGGAATTGACATTAATGGCTTACACTAACACTAGGCAGTAGAAATATGCAAGCTTCATGGGTAATTTTAATTTTTTTCACTTTAAATACAGTAGTGCTCCCTTATCCTCAATTTTAGTTAGTCTCAGTCAATCACAGTCCAGAACTAGGTGAGTGCAGTACAGTAAGATTATTGAGAGACTACGTTCACATAACTTTTATTACAGTGTATTGTTATAATTGTCCTTTTATATATAATATATTTTTTATTGTTAATCTCTTTGCCTAATTTATAAATTAAACTTTATCATAGGTGTGTATATATATATGTATATATGAAAAAACGTGGTATGTATAGGGTTCACTACTATCTGAGGTTTCGTGTATGCACTGGAGGTCTTGGAACATATATTTCCCATTGGCAAAGGGGGTCTACTGTAAAGTTTAAAAAAATAGGCAAAATTAATTTTAACAGCATATTTTATTCAGTATATTAAAAATATTTCAACATGAACTCAAAATTTAAAATTAATGAGATATTTGTCATTCTTTTTTCAAATACAAATCTAAATTGGATTCGAGCTTACCACGTTAAGTGTTCACTAGATACATGTTGCTGGTGCCACCATATTAGACAGTGGAACTTTGGACTAATCATTTGGGAGTAGAATGTATATTAGAATCAACCGGGCCAGGTGCAGTGGTTCAGGCCTGTAATCTCAGCGCTTTGAGAGGCCGAGGCAGGCAGATTGAGCTTAGGAGTTCAAAACTAGCCTGGGCAGCATGGAGAAACCCCGGTTCTACAAAAAAAAAAAAAAAATACAAAACTTAGCTGGGTGTGGTGGCGCATGCCTGTGGTCCTAGCTACTCAGGAGGTAGAGGTGGGAGGATTGCTTGAACCCAGTAGGTCAAGGCTAGAGTGAGCCATGATCATGCCACTGCACTCCACCTTGGATAACAGAGCAAGACTGTCTCAAAAAAAAAAAGAATCAGTGGTGATACTGCAGTGTAGTGCCAGGGTAGCCAGCTTGGTCTAGAATAGGACTCAAGATTCTTCACTGTCAGTTGTGTGAAGCCAGAGTAACTCATCCATACCTCTCAGCGAAAACACCAGTTTTTTGAGACAATAGGGTTTTGCTCTGCCACCCAGGCTGGGGTGCAGTGATGCAATCATAGCTCACTGCAGCCTCAAACCCCTGGACTCAAGCAATCCTCCCACCTCAGCCTCCTTAGTAGCTGGGACTGTAGGTGTGTGCCCCCACACCCAGCTAATTTATTCCTTTTCTTGGAGGTAGAGACAGGGTCTTGCTGTGTTACCCAGGCTGGGTACCTAACTCATTTTTACGCATATTATGGTGGGTGGGTTTTGTTACTCCGAAATTCCACAAATAATAAAATTCCACAGAGGGAAGATAAGCTTTTCCTTCTGGAAAAGAAACAATGTAGACCCTCATTGATCTTTTTTCTGTTGGTTTCCGTGACTAAATTTTTGAGTCTCTTATGACAAAATTTTATACTTAGCAAAATCACCTTTCCTTAGTGATTTCAATTTTATTATTGCAGTCTTTTGTCACTTCCTTTTTTGCACCCTTGACAGATCTGGCATGAAAGTAGTTTTTTTGTTTGTTTGTTTGTTTGTTTTTTGAGACAGGGTCTCACTCTGTTAGCCAAGCTGGAGTGCAGTGGCACAGTCTTGGCTCACTGCAACCTCCACTTCCCAGGCTAAGATGATCCTCCCAACTCAGCCTCCTCAATAGCTGGTACTACAGGCACATGCCACCATGCCCAGCTAATTTTGGGGTTTTTTTGGGGGGGCGGTGAGGGGGGTTGTAGAGATGGAGTTTTGCCATGCTGCCCAGGCTGGTCTCAATTTATTGAGCTCAAGCTCGGCCTCTCAAAGCTGTCATTACTGGCGTGAGCCACCGAGCCCAGCCTTTTTGTTTTTTTGTTTGTTTGTCTTTTGTTTTTTGAGACAGTTGCTCTGTCACCTAGGCTGGAGTGCAGTGGTGCGATCTTGGCTCACTGTAACCTGCACCTTCCAGATTCAAGCAATTATTGTGCCTCACTCTCCCAAGTTTCTGGGATTACATGCATGTGACACCATGCCCAGTTAATTTTTTTTTTGTTTATTTTTAGTAGAAATGGGGTTTTGCCATGTTGTTCAGGCTGGTCTCAAACTCCTAGACTTAAATAATATACCTGCGTCAGCCTCCCAAAGTGCTGGGATTTTGTATTTTTAGTAGAGACGGGGTTTTACCATGTTGGCCAGGCTGGTCTCAAACTCCTGACCTCGTGATCCACCCGCCTCAGCCTCCCAAAGTGCTGGGATTACAGGCATGAGCCACCGTGCCCAGCCCAAAAGTAGCTTTAAAAAAAGAAAAAATTTGATGCATAATTAGGTGTACATGGTTTAGGGATGCATGTGATAATCTAATACATTCATATAATCTGTAAAAATTAAATCTATGTACTTGGAATATTTATCATTCTAAATATGTGTTTCTTTATGCTGGAAACATTCAAATTATTCTCTTCTAGCTATTTTGAAATGTACAACAGGTTATCGTAAACTATAGTCACCCTACTGATCTGTCTAGCCCTAAGTCTTATTTCTTCTTTCAGACCATGTATTTGTACCCATTGGTCAGCTTCTCTTCAACTCCCTGCTCCCCTGCTCTTCCCAGCCTCTGGAACCACCATTCTACTCTCTCTTCATGAGATCTCCTTTCTTTTATCTCCCACATATGAGTGGGAACATGTGATATTTGTCTTTTTATGCTTGGCTTACTTCACTTAACGTTAATGATCTCCAGTTCTAACCATGTTCCTGCATGACAGAATTTCTTTCTTTCTTACGTCTATAATATTCCACTGAGTATATATACCACACCCTTTTTTTTTTTTTTTTTTGAGAAGGAGTCTTGCTGTGTTGCCCAGGCTGAAGGTTGGTGGCGCAATCTCAGCTCACCACAACCTCCGCCTCCCGGGTTAAAGAGATTCTTCTGCCTCAGCCTCCCGAGTAGCTGGGATTACAGGCACGCGCCACCACGCCCGGTTAATTTTTTTGTATTTTTTAGTAGAGACGGGGTTTCACCATGTTGGTCAGGCTGGTCTCAAACTCCTGACCTCATGAGCCACTGTGCCGAGCCACCACATCTTCTTTATTCATTAATCTGTTGATGGTCACTTACATTGATTCCATGTTTTGCCTATTGTGTACTGTGCAGCAATAAACATGGGAGTGCAGATACCTTATCAAAAAGGAGCTTATTTTTACATGCTAATATTTTGGGGGATTTTTTTCCTTTTATTTTCTGAATTGTTTATTAATTGTAGACATCATGATATTTTTCCCCTAAATATTTTAATGTATAGCTCTAAAAAATAAGACTTTTTTTTTTTTTTTTTTTTAATGGCCATAGTACCTTTGTTAAGATCTAATAGGCCAGGTGCAGTGGCTCACGCCTGTAATCCCAGCACATTGGGAGACTGAGGTGGGCGGATCACCTAAGGTCAGGAGTTCAAGACCAGCCTGGCCAATGTGGTGAAACCCTGTCTCTACTAAAAATACAAAAAATTAGTCGGTCATGGTTGTGCGGACTTGTAATCCCAGCTACTTGGGAGGCTGAGGCAGGAGAATCACTTGAACCTGGGAGGCGGAGGTTGCAGTGAGCTGAGATAGCACCATTGCAGTCCAGCTTGGGCAGCAAGAATGAAACAGTGTCTCAAAAAAAAAAAAAAAAGAGGGACGGGCGCAGTGCCACACGCCTGTAAATCCCAGCACTTTGGGAGGCCGAGGTGGGTGGATCACGAGGTCAGGAGTTTGAGACCATCCCAGACAACATGGTGAAACCCCGTCTCTACTAAAATACAAAAAGTTAGCCAGGTGTGGTGGTACACGCCTATAATCCCAGCTACTTGGGAGGCTTAGGCAGGAGAATTACTTGAACCTGAGAGACGGAGGTTGCAGTGAGCTGAGATCCCACCATTGTACTCCACCCTGGTGAGAGAGCAAGACTCCATCTCGGGAGGGGGGCGGGGGGACTAACAATTAATTAGAAATCCTTAATATCATTCAATACCTAGTTTATTTTAAAATTTTCTGAGTTGTCCCCAGAATATCAGTGGATCATTATATTTAATTGTGGTAACAGTATCATCTTAACAACATTACAGGCCAAGGCATGGTGACTCATGCCACTAATCCTAGCACTTTGGGAGGCCAAGGCATGAGGATTGCTTGAGCCCAGGAGTTTGAGAACAGCCTGGGGAACATAGTGAGACCCTATCTCTATCTCTGTTTGTTTGTTTGTTTGTTTTTAATTAGCCAGGTGCGGTGGCATGTGCCTGTAGCCCCAGCTGCTCAGGAGGCTGAGGTGGGATTTGAGCCCAGCAAGTCAAGCCTGCAGTGAGATATGATCACACCACTGGTTTCTAGTGTGGTTGATAGAGTGAGACCCTATCTCAAAAAAAAAAAAAAAATAGCGTTACATTTTTATTCACACTTGTTTCAGAGCAGTGCAGTGACTTGAAGGAGCTTGTATGGCCCTAGGGTTCTTTTCATAAGTTTGTCTAATGCTGATTCATAGTCTTTTTTTTTTTTGAGACTGAGTCTCACTCTGTCACCCAGGCTGGAATGCAGTGACACAATCACAGCTCACTGCAACTTCTACCTCCCGGGTTCGGGCAGTTCTCCTGCCTCATCCTTCCAAGTAGCTGGGACTACAGGCGTACGCCATCCCACCCAGATAATTTTTGTATTTTTAGTAGAGACTTGAGTTTCACCACGTTGGCCAGGCTGGTCTTGAACTCCTAGCCTCAAGTGATCCACCCACTTTGGCCTCCCAGAGTGCTGGGATTACAGGTGTGAGCCTCCCACACTCTGTCTGATTCATAGTCTTTTTTTTCTTTTTTTTTTTGCGATGGAATTTCGCTCTTGTCACCCAGGCTGGAGTGCAGTGGCGTGATCTCAGCTCACTGCAACCTCCACCTCCCAGATTCAAGCAATTCTGCTGCCTCAGCCTCCTGAGTAGCCGGGATTACAGGCGTGCACCACCACACCCAGCTAATTTTTGTATTTTTAGTAGAAATAGGGTTTCACCATGTTGTCCAGGCTGGTCTTGAACTCCTGACTTCAGATGATCCACCCGCCTCTGCCTCCCAAAGCGCTCAGATTACAGGTGTGAGCCATTGCACCTGGCCCTGATTAATAGTCTTTTAATATTTATGTCTAATACAGAAATATTAACCTGCTTGGTGGTGAGGTGTCCTGTGAACCCCTTGAAATTACGTGGAAACCTTTCCTGTGTGTGTGCATTTTTCAGGAGAGAGGCTGCATACCTTTTGTTACTCTCAGATTTGGGACTAAAAAATGGTTAAGACTATTAGTTTTTATTCCTGTTTTCCATAGTGGCTATCTTAAGGTACATTTCTTCAAATGTTCCTTTTTTTTTCTTTTTAATTTTTTTTTTTTTTTTGAGACAGAGTCTCGATCTTTCGCCCAGCCTGGAGTTCAGTGGCGTGATCTCAGCTCACTGCAAACTCCGCCTCCTGGGTTCACACTATTCTCCTGCCTTCAGCCTCCTGAGTAGCTGGGACTACAGGCGCCCGCCACCACTCCCGGCTAATTTTTTTGCATTTTTAGTAGAGATGGGGTTTCACCATGTTAGCCAGGATAGAATGGTCTTGATCTCCCGACCTCATGATCCACCCACCTCGGCCTCCCAAAGTGCTGGGATTACAGGTATGAGCCACCACGCCCATTTCTTCAAATGTTCTAACATTTTTCCTCCTGGCATCGTTACCTCCACCTCCTGAGCATCTCATTAAAGGTAACAGATGTAGGTTATTCTAATCTTTCAAAAAATCTTGCATTAGCGGAAAGGAGAAATAATAGACTGAGGAAGAAGTAGGATTGAGGGAAGGATGCTTTAGGGAGCTTAACCATGTTTGGGAGTTGGAAACTGTCGGGGGTGGGGAAGATTCAAGACAGGGAAAACAAATTGACAGAATCTTGGAATACATGGCATGATGAGGTTGGATGAGCCTTAGGAAGATATAAGAGATCTATCCTTCCATAGTTTGCAAAACAAGCAGCAAAAGTTATAGTTATTCATGCCTAAATCCTCAAAGTAGGAGACTGTGTTAAGTGTTAAGGAGGGAATGAGGGTGATGGTGCTCAGAGGGACAGTGTTAGGATAGCCACTATGGAGAATCAATTCATTCTCTCTCTTGAATCTTTTTCTGTATTAGCGCCTTCTCCTGTAGAACTGATGTGTCAAAGGTTACCAGAGATCTCCTAAATCCACTTATATTTGAGTTCCTACCTCATTAGTTTTCTTGAGATAACACATGTAAATCTTTTTTTTTTTTTTCTTTTTTTTGAGGGAGTTTTGCTCTTGTTGCCCAGGCTGGAGTGCAGTGGTGCCATCTTGGCTCACTGCAGCCTCTGCCTCCCGGGGTTCAAGCGATTCTCTTGCCTCAGCCTCCCAAGTAGCTGGGACTATAGGCATGCATTACCATTCCCGGCTAATTTTGTATTTTTAGTAGAGACGGAGTTTCTCCATGTTGGTCAGGCTGGTCTTGAACTCCCAACTTCAGGTGATCTGCCTGTCTCGGTCCCCCAAAGTGTTGGGATTACAGGCGTGAGCCACTGTGCCCAGCCAACACATGTAAATCTTAACATGATGCTTGTACATTAGAAATTGCTTAATAAGTGTTTTTATTATTGATGTTGCGTGACAGCTGTGAAAATAGAGCTGATAAATAGGTTATAGGAGAAAGATTGAATGAGATTGCCCAGGGAAAACAGAGTAAGAAAGGCCTGGACAAAAGATTGCTTAAAGGTGTTCTGGAAGAGAAAAAAAAACTGAAAGAGGTAAACAAATCAGGGGGTGGGTGGAAAAGAGATAATATTGTCATGTTGCTAGTTAACTGTTTCCCAAACATGTGGTTAACTTTCATACCTACTTGCCTTTCCTCCTGCTTTTCTCTTGGTCCTCTCTCTGGGTGGCTGAGCCCCATTCTTCTTTGACAATTCAGCTTTTTATGTTATTATAGCTTTTTCTCATTCCTTTATGCAGAATTTCTTATTTATCCATGTCCTCATAGCACCTAATGTACCTCTATACAGTGTTTCTAAGTGGAGTTGCAGACCCCTTTGAGAAAAAATATGAAATGTGTGAATCCTCTTCCTAAAAAAATCTACATTTTAGTCTTTTGCAAATAATTTCAGAGAATACCTGGGTTCCTAGAGGCCTGTTCCATAGACCCCAGATTAAGAACCCCTGGCTTTTGTTTGTTTGTTTTACTTTTAAAAAGTACCTGGCTAGGCACAGTGGCTCATACCTGTAATTCTGGCACTTTGGGAGGCTGAGATGGGAGGATTGCTTGAGCTTGGGAGGTCAGGGTTGCAGTGAGCCATGATTGAGCCACTACAGTCTAGCCTGGGAGACAGAACGAGACTCTGTCTCAAAACAAAAACAAAAATCCAGGGTGCTAGGTAGTTAAAAAAAAAAAAAAAAAAAAAAAAAGATTTCAACTCTTTTCATATTTCTTTGGCTGGGGTGTAGGGAGCTGGCAGGGGGAGGTTAGACATTGTCCAGTAAATGCCCAAGGCTTTAAGCTTCCAGTTTTCTTATTTGCAAAAATTTGAAACTAATTCCAATTAAAGTGAGAAAAATGTAAATAATATCTTTTTGCTATACTGTATAATTCAAAATATGTAGCAGTTAAAAATCTTACCAAAATTGACTGGTATACTGGCTCACACCTGTAATTCTAGCACTTTGGGAAGCTGAAGTGGATTGACAGAAGGATTGCTTGAGGCCAGGAGTTTCAGACCAGCCTGGGCAACATGGCAAGACCCTGTACCTAAAAAAAAAAAAAATGTTTTAATTAGTCGGGCATGGTGGTGCACCAGTGTAGTCCTAGCTACTTGGGAGGCTGATACAGGAGGCTCACTTGAGCTCAAAGGATAGTCCTAGCTACTCAGGAGGCTGCGGTGAGCTGTGATCATGCTCCAGCCTGGGCAACAGAGTGAGGTTCTGTCTCTTAAAAAAAAAAAAAAAAAAAAAAATGGGGAGTGCCAAGCACAGTGGCTCACACTTGTAATCCCAGGACTTTGGGAGGCTGAGACAGGTTGATCACCTGAGATCAGGAGTTCGAGACCAGCCTGGCCAACATGAAATTACTCTGATAAGTTGACAAAATTGTTAATTTGTGTCATAAAATTTTGTCAAAATTTTTTCTCATAAGCTTGACAAAATGGACAATTTCAAAGAGAGTAGGAAGTATTGGAGGCCAGCGGATTAGCAGTGGGAAATCATATGAGCCACTACCAAGTTTTTGCCTATAAGAATAGAGAAGTGACAGCTCCTACATGCAGTTTGAAATAATGGTGACAGAATACAGGGTTTGAAGTCCGAGATAGTGCCTAAATTTTGAGCTCAGGAAGAAATGGGGAAAAGAAAAAGGGAAACACTGGTAAGCCAGAAGGATGCTGAATTAGGTTAGAGTTGATGATAGAATAACCAATTTAAAATGTCTTCTAGATAAAATCTAGAACGAAGCTTTGGTAAGAAGTCTGAGCTACATACATAAGATTATCAGCAACACAAATGTTAAGGTGGAGCCATTTAAAGAAAGAACAGAAGGGACCTGTGATTTACTGATTGTTGAAAATGAAAATAAAGGAGTCAGAAAATAAAGATTGTGAGTCAGCAGGACTTTTGTCTTATTTTCAAGTGGATTTATTGATTACTTTTCTTCTTACAGCCAAGTGCAAGATCTGTGAGTGGGCGTTTGAAAGTGAGCCACTATTTCTCCAGCATATGAAGGATACTCATAAGCCTGGAGAGATGCCTTATGTTTGCCAGGTATTGCCTTTTTCTCCAGGGAGTTTTAGCAGTTTTGCTCTCAGGCAGAACACAAAGAATCTGCTAATGAATATTGCTGAATACCTACTGCATACACTCAGTTTAGGAACTCTGAGTAGGTACAGAAGAAATAGTAAACACAGTTTATCTTCAGGGTTTCCACGCAGGAGGAAAACATAAAAGAACATGTCCACAAGTAGACTAGCCAGGGAACATGTGCATATTCTAAGGGATTGTCTGTCTCCTGAACGTGCCCTTTGGAAATTAACAGAAAAGGCTTTATTTTTCTTAGTTACAGAACATGGATTGTTCTTAGACTTTCCTGTCCCTTCCTGTTTTTAAAGTAATAGCTAAATCTATCACAGACATAGCCCAGCATTACAAAGTCAGAAAAATAATTCGATTTCTATGCATTTGGGAAAACTTTTTTTTTTTATTTAAAAGTTTTTATTGCTACCTTTTTTTTTTTTTTTTAAGGCCTCTCAGTTGTTCACTTCATTCTTAGCCTTATTTTCCCTCTTATGTGACTCAGGTGTGTCAATATCGCTCCTCACTCTACTCTGAGGTAGATGTCCATTTTCGGATGATCCATGAGGATACCCGGCATCTGCTCTGCCCTTATTGCCTGAAGGTCTTCAAAAATGGCAATGCATTCCAACAGCATTACATGAGGCACCAGGTACTAGGCACCAAGCAATTCCCATATTCTCTTTATTTTTTTTTTTTAAACATGGATACTGGGGCCAGGGCTGAGCTAGGCAAATAATTTGGGCAGAGATTATAATATGCATATGTTTGCAGAAATTGATTGAATTCATTTATGTGCCATGTACCAGTCTAGATGCTAGAGATTTAGTGGTAAACAAGGCAAACAATACAATAAAGCATGAAGAGTACTGCGTTGGGGAAAGTATAGGATATAGAAAATCACATAGCTATTCTGGGTGCCTAGTAAGGCTTCCAGAAAGAAGTGTTGTTCAATACCTGAGGGATGAATAAGATTGAGCCAGATGAAATAAGATGAAGAACAGTGTGTCCAAGGCACAAAGCAAGATTATGGAGGTTCAAGAAATTGAGAGAGATTCAGTGTAGGATGTAAGAGACAGAGGAGTTGGAAGTTAGGCAGGGACAGATCATGGAGGGTCTTTTAAGCCATGAAAAGAAGTCATTGCGAAGCCATTAAAGGGGTTTTAAGCCCTGGAGTGATGTGTTCAGATTTAGTTAAGATTTTATACTGCTTGCACTGCAGAGAATGGATTAAAGGAGATTGAGACTACAGTTAGGGAAACTAGGTAGAAGGCTTTTTTCAGTAGTTCAGGTGAGAGATGATACTGGCTATTGGCTTTTGAAATGAAGAAAAAGAGGGTAGAGTTGAGAGATATTCAGAAGATTTGTGATATTCGTGATGTAGAGATGGATTAGGTGAAGGTAGCAATGCAGTAGTTAAGAATAGTGCCTAAGATTCTGTCTTGGGCAACTGGGTGAATGAGGGAACTATTTGCTGAGATAGAAACAATAAAGAAAGTATATTTGTGAGGGGGGAGATCATGAGTTTGGATATTGTAAGTTAGCAGTATCTGTGGATGTCAAGTGTAGCTGTTGGATAATAGATCTGAAGCCTGGGAGAGAACTCTGGGTTGCAGAAAAGATATTTAGGAATCAGCGTTAAATAAATCCTGTAGATTTTAAACTTAAATGCCATGGGCCCCCCAACCCTGTTGAGAATAAGAGAAGGCTTAGGATATTTGAAGTCTCTTATCTGTAGAGCAACCACCATAGTACTAGGAAGAAAGCCAGAAGAGTCTTGACATTAAGGAAACTGGGGAGAAGAAAGTATTTTAAAGAAAAGGGTGTGATCAAAATGTCGTATGTTACAGGAAGGTGTCAAGCAACGTAAGGACTTAGAAACAGGCCTTTAATTTAGCAACATTGATGAGAGCCATTTTGTTGGTTGGTAGGGTGGAAGTTAGATTTCAGCAGAACAAATGAATGAGAGGTAAGGAAATGAAGATGATGTATTTAAAGATGTTTATTTATAAAAAGGGAGGACCCCCAGGGTAGGTAAATCCAGAGGAAGAAGTGGCAAAGAAGAATTTCTTGTTGCTTTTGTCTTTATAAGATGAAAAGCTATGACTTCGTTTTAAAATACTACAAGAAGAGAGCCACTAGAGGAGAGTGAAAGGTATATAAGAGAGGATTCAAAATGGAGAATGTGTGCTTAATAGTCACATACATATGCACACAAACACATGCACCCTATTACGCTCGTAGTCTCCTTTGCACAGTAGTGACTGCTGATCATCTACCACAACTGTATTTCCAAATAGGGGGGTGGAAATTGTCTCTCAGCCTAAACTTGTTACCCTGCTAAAGAAAATCATAGACATGGGTTCTATTTTTGAAGGACTTCAATACTAAGCAGACTGAATCCTCAAAATGGTCTCACCAGGAGACGTATCTGTATATACTGATGTGTTAAGTGGGAAAACAGCAAGATAAGTGCTATCATTTGTATTAAAAGGAGAAAAAGAAGAGGGCTGAGGTGGGAGGATCACTTGAGCCCAGGAGGTGGAGTCCAGCCTGGGCAACATGGTGAGACAACATTTCTACAAAAAGGAAAGGGAAAAAAGTGGGGGCCAGGCACAGTGGTGCACGCCTATAATCCCAACACTTTGGGAGGCCAAGGCGGGTAGATCACTTGAGCCCAAGAGTTGAAGACCAGCCTGGGCAACATGGTGACACCCAGTCTCTACAAAAAATACAAAAAGTAGCCGGGCATGGTGGCGCGTGCCTGTAGTCCCAGCTACTTGGGACGTGCAGTGAGCTGTGAACATGCCACTGCATTCCAGCCTGGGCAACAGAGACCCTGTCTCAAAAAAAGGGGAGTGGGGCAGGTGATGATTGGATATGAATGTGTTTGTGATACAGTTACATGTGTAGACTGTCCACGAAAGCATACTCAGGAAACTGGTAATAAGTCGTTTGTATGGAAGGGAACTGAGTGTTGGAGTTGAAAGCAAAGTTAGAAGAGTACAGAAAAAAAAGTATGGCTTTTCTTTACTATGTACATTGTCCTTTTTAAAAAAAAATGTCCAGGAGAATGTCCAGTTGTCAGCAATGTAAAGATACAATACAAATAAAGGTTACATCACTCATTCAAATTGTTAAACAAGTCAGGAACGGATGATTTGAGAACTTAGTCATCCTGGACTAGAATCTACCATCTTTCTTTGAGATCATGGGAAGTGATGATTCTCAATGGTAGGTTTTGTGGTCATGTCGCATATTTCTTTCTTACTCTCTTAAATTATCAACAGAAAGGTGGGAAGAATGATATGGTTGACATTGATCTGCTTTCTCCTCAAAGAAGAAAATTTATTAGGAACCTTTAAGGGATTTTGTCTCTTTTTTTCCCTCCCCCACTTCAGAAGAGAAATGTTTATCACTGCAACAAATGCCGGCTACAGTTTCTCTTTGCCAAGGACAAAATTGAACACAAGCTTCAACACCATAAAACCTTCCGTAAACCCAAGCAGCTGGAGGGCTTGAAACCAGGCACCAAGGTAAAGAGTTTGCCAGTGTCTTATAGGCTCAGGGAGGGAGGAATAGAGATTTTCAGTATTCTGAAATTCAGCGTGGGTTATGTCTCATTGTTACTTCCCTTGTTTCTCAGGTGACAATCCGGGCTTCCCGAGGGCAGCCACGAACTGTTCCTGTATCCTCTAATGATACACCTCCCAGCGCCTTGCAGGAGGCAGCACCGCTGACCTCCTCCATGGACCCTCTGCCTGTCTTCCTTTATCCCCCTGTCCAGCGCAGCATCCAGAAGAGAGCTGTTAGGAAAATGTCAGCACCTTCTTCTAAGTGCTGGGCGGGTGGGGACTGGGTGGGCAGGATTATTCCTGATACACAGTGCGATCTGGTAGCTTTTTAGCAGGGTTTGTTGTCTGAAAATCCTACATTTTGGGGACCCCTGAGGCAGTAATGAGAATTCTTTCTTTTTTCCCACAGGAGTGTCATGGGCCGGCAGACATGCCTGGAGTGCAGCTTCGAGATCCCAGACTTCCCTAATCATTTCCCTACTTACGTACACTGCTCTCTGTGTCGCTATAGCACCTGCTGCTCTCGAGCTTATGCCAACCACATGATCAAGTAAGTTGTTTTTTAACCAGTATTTTAGCTTGAGAGTTCAGATTCTTTCTTTTTTTTTTGGAGACAGGGTCTTGCTCTGTCCTCCAGGCTGGAGTACAATGGCACAATCTTGGCTCACTGCAACCTCTGCCTCCTGGGTTCAAGTGATTCTCCTGTCTCAGCCTCCCAAGTAGCTGGGATTACAGGTGTGCACCACCACACCTGGCTAATTTTTTTGTATTTTTAGTGGAGATGGGGCTTCACCATGTTAGCCAGGCTGGTCTCAAACTCCTGAGCTCAGGTGATTCACCCGCCTCGGCCTCGTAAAGTGCTGGGATTATGGGCGTGAGCCACTGCACCTGGTCCCAGCCAGATTCTTGAGCAATCATTTCATTTTCTCCCCTGCTCCTAATATGTTTCCTCCTTCAACTCTTAGAGCTATTTGTTCTTCTCTCCTAGCAGAGTGAGAGGCTTTGTTTTTTCAGTTTTGATGGTCTGTGCTACTAGGGCCAAGTAGCAGTAGTATTAGGAGGGAGGTGGTTAGAAATGCTGGCTCTCAGCCCCACCCTAGGCCTCCTGAATCAGAATGTGAATTTTAATAGATCCTCAGGGGACTCGTATGCATATTAAAGTTTAAGAAGCATGGTGACAGGAAAACTGGCTTAGGTTGAGATTAGGATGCACTGAAGAAGCGTCTCTTTTGTTGGGGGATTGTCACTGGCTGGTGATCTGTAGCTTAGCCAGCAGAACTCCATAACTCATACCACTTCTTTGTCTTTCTCAGCAATCATGTTCCACGGAAGAGCCCCAAGTATTTGGCTTTGTTTAAAAATTCTGTGAGGTAAGAAAAAACTTACTGGCAGCATCTTAATTTTTCAGGTTTTTACATTAATTTTCAGGTTTTTCATTATTTGGAGAGGTGGTTATGTGAATTAATTTCGGAGAAAGTGGGAGGGCATTCCTTTTCTTTCTTAAGCCTCAAAGCTTAATGGTCTCAAGTGTCACTGCTGTATTTCTCTTAGATATTCTCGATTCTCTTTTTTAGTGGAATCAAGCTGGCCTGCACTTCATGTACCTTTGTTACCTCTGTGGGAGATGCTATGGCCAAGCATTTGGTATTCAACCCCTCTCACAGATCCAGCAGCATCCTGCCACGGGGTAAGTAGGAGAGATGGGGATTAGTTGAGCAAGGGGAGGAAAAAAGATCCAGGTTCGTACTGTATGCATCAGGAGCATGCCCACCTGGCCTCACTCATTCACCGTTGAGATGTACTGTACCAAATTAGAAACCTTCCGACCTAAAGTTTATAGAAAACTGGGAAAGCTGGTCACTGTGAACAGCGTATTTTTATGTAGTAAGTTGAAATCCCAGGGCACTGTCTTTGGAGGGCTTATTTCTTCACTGAGCTAACTTTTTTTATTGTTTCATTTTCCATAGGACTCACTTGGATAGCTCACTCAAGGTAACAACTCACTCACCTCACAATTTAATTTTTGATTTGCAGTGTGTTTATTCTTTATTATTATTAATTATCTTATTATTTCAATTTTCTAGTTGAACTGAGATTTTTCCTCCTCTCTTTGCTCCTCACCCCTGTAGGCATGGCCAGACTCGTGACCGAGTGCATGACCGGAACGTGAAGAATATGTACCCTCCTCCTTCCTTCCCCACTAACAAAGCTGCCACTGTGAAATCTGCGGGGGCCACCCCAGCTGAGCCTGAAGAGCTACCAACTCCCTTAGCCCCAGCACTCCCATCACCAGCCTCAACTGCAACCCCACCACCAACCCCCACTCACCCACAGCCTTTAGCCCTTCCACCATTGGCTACGGAGGGAGCTGAATGTCTGAATGTTGATGATCAGGATGAAGGGAGCCCGGTCACCCAGGAACCTGAGCCAGCATCAGGTGGTGGTGGTAGTGGGGTTGGCAAAAAGGAGCAGCTGTCTGTGAAGAAGCTTCGAGTAGTACTGTTTGCTCTATGCTGCAATACAGAACAGGCAGCTGAACACTTCCGAAATCCCCAGCGACGTATTCGGCGTTGGCTTCGACGTTTCCAGGCCTCCCAGGGGGAGAATCTAGAGGGCAAATATCTAAGCTTTGAGGCAGAAGAGAAACTGGCTGAGTGGGTGCTAACCCAGCGTGAACAACAGCTACCTGTAAATGAGGAGACCTTGTTCCAGAAGGCCACCAAAATAGGACGTTCTTTGGAAGGGGGATTTAAGATCTCCTATGAGTGGGCTGTGCGTTTCATGCTGCGGCACCACCTGACTCCCCATGCCCGGCGAGCTGTGGCCCACACCCTACCTAAGGATGTGGCAGAGAATGCAGGACTCTTCATTGAATTTGTACAACGGCAGATTCACAACCAGGACTTACCCTTGTCTATGATTGTGGCTATTGACGAGATATCCTTGTTCCTGGATACAGAGGTGCTGAGCAGTGATGACCGAAAGGAGAATGCCCTGCAGACAGTGGGCACAGGGGAACCTTGGTGTGATGTAGTCCTGGCCATTCTGGCAGATGGCACTGTCCTTCCCACCCTGGTTTTCTACAGAGGGCAGATGGATCAGCCTGCTAACATGCCAGATTCCATATTGCTAGAGGCAAAGGAGAGTGGCTACAGTGATGATGAGATAATGGAGCTGTGGTCAACTCGAGTGTGGCAGAAGCACACAGCTTGCCAGCGCAGCAAAGGTATGCTTGTGATGGACTGTCATCGCACTCACTTGTCAGAAGAGGTACTGGCTATGCTTAGTGCCTCTAGCACTTTGCCTGCAGTGGTCCCAGCAGGCTGTAGCTCCAAAATTCAGCCATTAGATGTATGCATCAAAAGAACTGTCAAGAACTTCCTGCATAAAAAGTGGAAGGAACAGGCTCGGGAAATGGCAGATACTGCATGTGATTCTGATGTCCTCCTTCAGCTGGTGCTTGTCTGGCTGGGTGAAGTGCTAGGTGTCATTGGGGACTGTCCAGAGCTAGTTCAGCGCTCCTTCCTGGTGGCTAGTGTTCTGCCTGGCCCTGATGGCAACATTAACTCACCTACAAGAAATGCTGACATGCAGGAGGAGCTAATTGCCTCCCTAGAGGAGCAACTGAAGCTGAGTGGGGAACATTCTGAGTCTTCCACTCCACGACCCAGATCATCTCCTGAAGAGACAATTGAGCCTGAAAGCCTTCACCAGCTATTTGAGGGTGAAAGTGAGACCGAGTCTTTCTATGGCTTTGAAGAAGCTGACCTAGATCTGATGGAGATTTGAGTGGGGTCATGAGGGGGTGTGGAGTGGGGGTGGGAACATGTGAGGGAGGGTAAAGGGGCTTAGGGAAAAGGGGGCATACCAGGTGGGGTATTTGGTTTATATTTTTTAATTTTACACCACCACTCCCCCCTGAAGTTGACTTACACTTCCCTGTGGATTTGTGGATTAATTAGGAAAACCAATAGTAATCACGTCTGAGCCAAGGAGCTGGCCCATTGGTCATTCACTTCTGCTAAAAACAGGTTTTTGTGACTTTTTTTTTTTTTTTTTAAATTTAAATCACTGTGTTTGGTATTTTTCTGACAAAATTAAGAAAAAGAAAAAAAAATTGTGGGCGAATGTTAAATTTTGTTTCCCCTTTTACCTCGATTGTATCATAGTACTTCTGGTTTTTTTGTTTTATTGTGTGGCCAATGTCTTTGGGCATGATGCTATCTAATCATTGTCAATGTGAGAACATTTCTGAAGATGGGAAAGACAAATTATGTAGCTCACAAACTGGTTTATTATATATATGGATAAAAAACTTTTTTCATTGTGGTCTTAACACTTTTATATAAAAATGAAAATGGAAAAAAAAGTCCCACTGAACTCTCTCTTCCTTCTCCTTTTCTTGCCTTCCCTCTCCAGAGATGTTGGTTTCTACAGCAACCCTAGATATAAAATTGTGGCTTTAAAAATGCATGAAACCACCTTTAATTATCCAGAATGAATAGATTTGTCTTTTCCTCACCACCTTCCCTCCAAAACATGACATAAACAATATTTTTTGCACTTGTGATCCTTGGCCCCTTTCCCCATTCTCACACCATCCATCACTCTGGACAAAGGATGATACAGGTGTTATTAGCAAGCAAGAGGTACTGAGGTGATCAAACAGTTTTAGGGTGGAAGCCATTCCCAGTTTGAGTCTTCATCCTGTAAGCCCCCAGGGGCAGTCCCTACTTTATTGAACTTCATCCTGTTAAATGGCGAACATGCCTGTTTAAGGGATTGCTGGTCCTATAGTCAGGAGCTAATTGTTCAAGAAGTGTTGAACTTCAAAAAGACAAGACAGACTACTTGTTGAAATCCAGCGTACTCTGTGGCTTTCCCCTATTTCTCTTAATACTTAGGGAAGAATCTGATAGGAAGAAGCGCACAGGGGTGTGCACAAAGAAAATGACATGAATCTTTATTTTTCACTGCCAGCTTCAAGGAAAAAATTTTTTCTACAATTTGCATGAGGGATTTTTTTAATTGTATGTACTCATGGTTTTAAACCAAAACGTACTGTACCGTACAGAGAAAAGGAGCAAAAAACCAAGTCTTCTGTTTATCCTGAGACTTTCAACAATGTTCCCCTCCTGTGAGCCAAGGAGGCAACCTGCACAAGCTTGTAAATGGTTCGTCTTTAAAATGTACATAAGTGGAACATTTAATAAAATGAGGGGAAATGGATTTATAAACTTGTTTTTTTTCTAGGTGACCTTGTTTAATAGGCTTTCACAGACTGGGAAATGCTCAAGATGTGATGGGCCTGGTGGTACAGGTGTGACATTTGTTACCACCCATTTCTCCCACCCCACCCCGCTTTTTTGTTTGTTTGTTTTTTCATCCCCCAGCACACTATAATATAGTGAACTGGAAAAGTCCCTTCCAGAAACAGCTTGGCCAGCTTTGTGAACCCTTGACATCTGAAAACAACTAAGGATCCATCTGGGCTTCTCTTCCCCAGCTTTTTGCCTGATGCCATTTTATTGACTATGGACTTTGAAATCAGCCTTTGCCTTTGAGAAAGTTCAAGAACTGATTGGTCACTTCTGTCTACAACAACTTAATCCTACTCTTTGGTAGTTTCTGCAGCAGCCACAGCCTTAGCAGAGCTGGGGTTCCTGTCCTCTGCACATGATTGACTTTCTTGATGGGTAATTTTTTTTAAGATCGTAATACCAACAGTGGATCAGCTGGGTTTTGGCCAGGAAGTTGTCTTTGTGGACTCTGCCTGCATGGCTTAGTAGTAGAAGGAAATTTTTTTTTGGTTTTGTTTTTTATAATTCAGTTTAATCAATAAACATGTATTTATTGACTATTTTCTGTGTTGAGACTGAATATGTGGAGGTTTCAGGTTGAAAGCTCATTGTTTTCTTTTGCCTTACAAGTTTGTTGTTACGGACAATGCAAGTGGAGGGATGGTTTGATTTTTCCTTCAGTTCTCACTGAATTTCTATACTTTGAATTTGCTGCCTATATTTTCTTTCTCAAGAAGTTTGAAGAGGATATGTGTCAGAGTCACCTACAGTGTTCATTTTAAAAATTCAGGCTGGGCATGATGGCTCATGCCAGTAATCCCAGCACTTGGGAGGCTGAGGCAGGAGGTTGCTTGAGCCCAGAAATTCAAGGCTGCAGTAAGCTATGATCATGCTGCTGCACTCCAGTCTGGGCAACAGAATGAGAATTTTGTCTCTAAAATATTCAGGTTTAGAACCATTCCAGGGATGGCTGATGTCCCAGCTGACTTGAGGGCAACCTGAGGCAGAACAGCTCTACTAGATTATCTTTCAAGTGGTATTTTAATGAAAATCACAGCCAACATTAAGAAATCTGTATCCTTTGATAATCCAGTGTAGTGGGGGAAGATTTGGGAGAAGAATTTGAACACAAAAAGCCAGTTAGCACACAAAAATTAAGTCGCTTCTACAGGAAGCTCTGCTTCTAATACAGCTCCAAATGACGCTAGTGTGTCTTTCTGTATCGTGCAGAGAATTCTGTATGTGCTGCAAGACCCTAAGGGTTCTCCAACCAAGGAGGGAGATGGCACATAGCAGTACTCAGCAGTTTTGCACTTGGTGTGACCCAGTCAGACAAAAACCACTCAGCAAGCATTTTGAAGAATTTATTTACTTTACAAAAGAAGAGTCTTATCTTTGAACCAGCCAAGTTCAAAGTTAAAAGTAGGGTATAACTTCAGTTCTGGATAATGCATCTGTATTTCATTCAAAGCCACTAAAAAAGGAAGAAAGAACAATAAAAGTGTAAAGCATAAAGGGATCAATTCCTAAAAATAGCTGTACCGTCCAACCAAAATCCTCTCCACCCATTTTCCTGGGTGAGTCTCCCAGAAAAGCTCAGCTTAGTGTAAGCCAAAGACCTCCCCAATCTGTCACCAATTTTTTTCCTATTACTAACCTGATCATGTGGGCAATATCCCAGTTGGTCTCTGCAGACAATGGTCCCTCTATTTCAACACCTTTTTCAGTTACAGTGGCGATTTGAAACTGGAAAAAAGCAGAGCATTCAATAATGCCTACCCCTTAAGTCCTTAAATGAAAGGTCAAGTGGAGGTCTTCCCCAGGGTAAAAATAGGAGTTACACAAGTGAGGCAATCTGTTCTTCAAGGCATAGAGACCCAGGGATTGCAAGGATTCAGAGCCCACCAATTAGGTTCCCAGCACATCCCTCACCCGGTTGTAAGAACGGGCATCTCGGTAGTACAGCACTCGCATGCAGCGTTCTACTAGGTTACGGGCCTCGGTCTGGCTTAGCACTGGCTGCTTCTCCAGAACTTCTCGCAGCAGAGGCTAGGGAGATTGGGGGAAACCATGGTAGATATTGGGCTGAATAACAGGCTAGTTGTCTCAAATCTATGGTATAAAAAGCATGAGAGTGAAAAGATGACATTCTACCTCATGCCTCACCAGAATGAACTCTGCTTACTAATAAGCTAAGAGCCACTTCAAGCGGAAGTTCTAGGGTGTCCTCTCTTTGCATGTCTACTGACTCCCAGACATGCCATTTTGTCACTGGAAATCAGTGTCAACACCTACAGCCCCCAGACTACAAAGAAAACCATCTGCCCAGTAATAGGGATCCCAGCCCATCCCTCGTATCAGAATTTCAGGAGAAAAGGAGACAACCACTAATCCATTTCCTGTCTTCCCTTTTCCCCACCTCTAGACTCACTACTTACCTGAGCCAAGTAGGCACCATAACCAGTGGCCAGCGAAGGGGCTTCATAGGCTACACCAAGCATGTCCACATAACCGAGGAAGCTAACAGGGCACAATGGATCAAAACTCATTTCACCTTAGGTTCATCTTAGCTGAAGAAGGGGACCATGGGGTCTGAGTTAAAGTGGGATTCACTTGGGGAGAAGAGACAGAAGAGATACTACACAGGTACTAGGTTGGGTGGTAAAGGAAATAAGTTATTTGTATTCATATGAACCTCTCTCCATCAGCATAGCCTCCGATGACCATGGTATTCCACAAAGGGTTCATCTTTGAGCGCCGGCTGTACATGGCCCTGGTCAGCCATGAATGAATAGCTCTAGGACTATAACTATGTCCATCTCCCAGAAGCTCCTCATCAATCCTTAAAAGGAATTGGTTGTGAGAAAAGGGAGAGAATTAAGTCGGGGTCTCCACCCATCCCCAAAAGAAGTTACCACACTTTCCCCATCTTACACCTAATGCCAAAAACTTTACTGCAAACACTCTTAGATCTCCGACCTCCAACAACTGTCCCAGTCCCCCGCCGCAACATCAAGTCCCCCCATTCCATCGAAGGGAATAAAAAACAGGGGACTCCCCTCTCTACTTGGGAACCACTCTCCTGTTCTATGGATGACTTACACCATCTGGCCGAGAACTTGCTTCAAATACTGGAAATCAGCATAGTCCCCAGAGGCACCCAGCATGGTACTGTTGTTGACTCGCATGATGCGAGATATGTTGCGGAAACGAGCCAAGGAGCCGTAGGATCCCAGCATGTCTGCGGCAATCACCACTCCGCCCTCGAACTTAACGCCGAGGACTGAGGTCCCGGTCACCATGGGGTTCCTAAAGAGTGAGAACGGTGGGAGCTGAGCAGGGGGATGGCCTGCGCCCTCTTTCGCGCACTGAGCTCCGCTTCTGATTTTCTACAATTCCTTCCAATTATTCTGCATTCTCCAGGACTCGGCGCCCCAAGCTCCCCTGCCGTTCGCGCCCCCGGGGGCCCCGCCTCACCTTCCTGGGCTCTCAAAACCGGCCGGCAGCACCAGGCCCCATGGTCCCTCCCCCTACGCAAGCGAAAGCGCCGAGAACTTACTGGGTCCGTGTGATTGGACCTCTGTAAAGTGCAGACGCTGGATCCATGAAGGAATCGGGAGTGGATGGAATGCGGTAAAACTGTCCTGGGGCCGGACCCCCCGCCCAAAGTCCGGACCGCGACCCCAAAAACGCTTCCATCTTAGTCACGGTAGCAGAAAAAATGAAAGCGCTTGCGCCAACGGAAGCGGAAGTGATCCTTCAGTGTCACTTCTTTCTTTTTCCTGTAGGCGAGTTCCAGCAGCCATGTTGATGAGGTCGCAGCTGACCTTGCAGTAATCCTAGGTGGCGACCGAGACAGGGAGTTGAAATTGCCCAACATCGCTTCACATCGCATCTCCGTGGAGTTTGGACCAGATCACAGCGTTCTAACACACGATTCAAGGAGGAGGGAGGCATGAAGGTGGGGTGGGGAGGTGGCCACTTAAAAGATGCTGATCACAAATTTTTTTTTTTTTTTTTTTGAGACGGAGTCTCGCTCTGTCCCCCAGGCTGGCGTGCAGTGGCGCGATCTCGGCTCACTGCAACCTCCGCCTCCCAGGTTCAAGCGATTCTCGTGCCTTAGCCTCCCGAGTAGCTGGGATTGCAGGCATGAGCCACCACGCCCGGCTAATTTTTTGTATTGTTAGTAGAGAGGGGATTTCACCATGTTGGCCAGGCTGGTCTCGAACTCCGGATCTCAGGTGATCCGCCTGCCTCGGACTCCCAAAGTGCTGGGATTACAGGAGTAAGCCGCCTCGCCTGGCCGAGAAATCACAGTTCTCATGTTCCTTTTGGATCATTATCAAAAAGCCCACATGAAAATTTCAGTGGACACAGGATCTCTTACATCTGTACTCCTCAGAGCAGCCCCACGTGGCAGGCATTATTCGACCCATTTCGTAAATAGGAAACCGAGGCTTGCGGTGTAGTGATTTATCCAGTCACACAGCCGATAACGGTAGAACTGAATCTTGAAGCCAGAATAAAAAAGGAATCAGGGCCCCCTGCGGTGGCTCATGCCTGTAATCCCAGAACTTTGGGAGGCCAAGACGGGAGAATCACTTGAACCCAGGAATTCAAGACCAGCCTTGGCAACATGGTGAGACCTTATCTCTACAAAAACCAAAAACAAACAAAAAAAATTACCCAGGCGTGGTGGTGCATGCCTGTAATTCCAGCTATTTGGGAGGGTGAGGTGGGAGAATTGCCTGAACCCAAGGGAGGTTGCAGTGAGCTGAGGTTGCCCCACTGCACTCCAGCCTGGGCAACAGAGTGAGACCCTGTCTCCAAAAAAAAAAAAAAGTATTAATGTATACTCTTGTGTATACCCTGTGGGATGTGATAGCTCGGGTGGATCAAGCAGTCTCTGTGGGACCTTGGACAAGTCTGAAAGTTTCCTTATTGTCAAGGGCCCTTGCGCACCTCTAAAGAAGCAGAAAAATTCCACTGAAAGTGTAGGGGTGAAACTAAATTCCAGGGGTTTCCTTCTCAATGTAACTCCATCGCAGGGGCTGGAAACAGTGTCTTGAAATTGGTGAACTTTGTCAAAGATAAACAAAGCCAGACAATAAAGTGGAAAGGACAGATTTCAATCAGTAGTAACTACTGCAATAAGGAAAAAGAGTTCAGCATGAACTGAACTCGACTGCAATTTGTATACAAGTAATGGGTATTTTATAGGGAAAACGAGGTTAGGGGACGGTGAGACAGAGGGTCATTAGAGTCAGGGAAGTGAACATTTACAGAATTAGTCAATGTAAATGTGCTTAGCTCAGTGATGTCTGCTAGCTGGCAGTTATGGAAGTTAGGATTCCATCCTCCCACAGAGACTAGTGAGGATACTGTCCTCAACACTGTCCTTACGTGTCTTTTGTTTGTTTTTTGAGACAAGTTCTGGCTCTGTCACCCAGGCTGGAGTGCAGTGGCGTGATCTCGGCTCACTGCAACCTATGCCTCCGCGGCTCCGGTGATCTTGCATCTGCAACCTCTCGAGTAGCTGGGGACTACAGGCACTACAACCGGCTAAATTTTGTTGTTGTTGTTGTTGTTGTTTCTTTTTTTGAGAGGGAGTCTCACTCTGTTGCCCAGGCTGGAGTGCAGTGGCACGATCTCAACTCACAGCAACTTCCACCTCCCTGGTTCAAGCGATTCTCCAGCCTCAGCCTCATCAGTAGCTGGGGTTACAGGTGTGCACAACCGTGCCCAGCTAATTTTTTGGGGTTTTTTTTTTATTTTTAATAGAGACAGGGTTTCATCACATTGGCCAGGTTGGTCTCAAACTCCTGACCTCAGGTAATCCTATCACCCCAACCTCCCAAAGTGCTGGGATTACAGGCGTGAGACACCACAACCAGCCTAATTTTTGTATTTTTTTTTTTTTTGTAGAGATTGGGGGGGATCTCACCATGTTGCCCAGGCTGGTTTCAAACTCCTGAGCTCAAGAAATCTGCCCACCTCAGGCTGGGCGCGGTAGTTCATGCCTGTAATCCCAGGACTTTGGGAGGCTTAGATGGGCGGATCACCTGAGGTCAGGAGTTCGAGACCAGCATGGCCAACGTGGTGAAACCCCGTCTCTACAAAAAATACAAAAATTAGCCGGGTGTGGTGGCACACGCCTGTAATCCCAGCTACTCGGGAGACTGAGGCAAGAGATTTGTTTGAACCCAGGAAACAGAGGTTGCAGTGAGACAAGATTGCGCCACTGCACTCCAGCCTGAGCAACAGAGCTAACGAAACACCATCTCAAAAAAAGAAAAGAAAGGAAAGAGAGAAAAAAAGGAAGAAAGGAGAAAAAAGGAGAGAGAAAGGAAAGAATGAAAGGAAGAAGGAAGGGAGGGAGGGAAGGAGGAAGGGAGGGAGGGAGGGAGGGAGGGAGGGAAAGGAAAGGAAGGAGGGAAATAAGGAAGGAAGCTGCCCTTATTTTGGCAACCTTGAGTTTTCTCAGGCAGACACTTTAAGGCGGGAGAGGGTCACCTCAGGGATGTGACCCTGAGCTTTTAGAAGCTATGTTACCGGTGGGGTAATATAGCTATATATTTTATCTATACATAAAATACTTATTTAAATGAGAGGATCCAGAGCCATCCAGCCTGAGAGTAGGATGTCAGAGAAAGCAAACTGCTAACTACTGATGATGCAATATTCAAAAGGTAAGAACAAGACACAAGACATCTTGGCTCACTGCAACCTCCACCGCCCAGGTTCAAGCAATTGTCCTCCCTCCGCCTCCTGAGTAGCTGGGACTATAGGCGCCCACTACCATGCCTGGCTAATTTTTGTATTTTTGGTAGAGATGGAGCTTCACCATGTTGGCCAAGCTGGTCTCGAACTCCTGACTTCAGGTGGTCTGCCCACCTCAGGTCCCAAAGTGCTGGGATCACAGGCGCACAGGCGTGAGCCAACACGCTCAGCCCGCTACTCCACTTCTTAAGAGAATGGGATTTGAACTTTCAACTCCAATACAGTTAAGGATTTTTTCTTGACCTACTCAAGGTCTGTCCCAAGGGACTAGAACAGAAAGATGAGAAAGAAAACATACACAATATATCCATGGCTACACTAGTATGTGAGTCTGCCTTGAGTATACCCTGAGGATTTTTGAAGTTTTATATCCTCTGTAATTCAATTCTATAACACCTCTCATAGCATTCGTCATAACTTGGAAGACTGTCTGCCTTACTAAGCTAAAAGTTCCATAAAGGCTGGAACTGAGTCTGTCTTGCAAAGTGTCCTTTGATGCACAAAAGCTTTTAATTTTGATGTAGTCCTATTTATTTTCTTTTCTTGTCTTGAATTTGGTATTATTTCCAGAAATCATTGCCAAATGCAATGTCATGAAGCTTTTCCCCTGTTCTGAGTTCAGTTTTAGCTCTTAGTTTAAATCTTTGATTCATTTTGAATTAATGTTTGTAGTGCTGTAACTCCATTCTTTTGCACATGTATATCCAGTTTTCCCACTACTGTTTGTTGAAAAGACTCTACTTTCCCCATTGAATGGTCTTGGCACCCTTGCCAAAACTCATTTGAGGCTGGGTGTGGTGGTTCACATCTGTAATTCTAGCACTTTGGGAGGCCAAGGTAGGAGGATTTCTTGGGCTCAAGAGTTCAAGACCAGCCTGAGCAATATAATGAGATCCTATATCTACAAAAACATTAAAAATTAGCCGGGTGTGGTGGCATGTGCCTATAGTCCCAGCTACTTGGGAAGCTGAGGCAGGAGGATTGCATGAGCCCAGGAGTTCAAGGCCACAATAAGCTATGATTGCACCACTGCACTCCAGCCTGGGCAACAGAGTGAGACCCTGTCTCAAAAAAAAAGCCCAAAACTCATTTGATCATGTATGTGAATGTTTATTTCTGGGCTCTCTATTCTATTCTTTGTCTGTCTTTTTTTTTTTTTTTTTTTTTGAGACTGAGTCTGGCTCTGTCACCCAGGCTTGAGTGCAGTGGCACGATCTCAGCTCACTGCAAGCTCTGCCTCCCAGGGTTCACACCATTCTGCTGCCTCTGCCTCCTGAGTAGCTGGCACTACAGGCACCCGCCACCACGCCCAGCTAATTTCTTGTATTTTTTAGTAGAGATGGAGTTTCACCGTGTTAGCCAGGATGGTCTTGATCTCCTGATCTCATGATCTGCCCACCTCGGCCTCCCAGAGTGCTGTGATTACAGACGTGAACCACCGTACCTGGCCAGTATGTCTATCTTTATGACAGTACCACACTGTTTTGATTAATGTAGCTTTGTCATAAGTTTTGAAATCAGGAAATGTGAGACCTATAACTTTGTTCCTCTTCAAGATTGTTTTGGTAAAAGTGTTTTTCTTAAACTTTTATTTTTGTAGCATTTATCCTTTGGCACAGGTTGATAGTTACTTTCTTTTGGAACTTTAAATGTGTTATTTCATCATCTCCTGGCTGTCACTGGTTTTTTGTTTGTTTCTTTGTTTTTTGGTTTTTTGTTTTGTTTTGTTTTTTGAGACAAAATCTTACTCTGTTGCCCAGGCTGGAGTGCAGTGGTGCAATCTCAGCTCACTGCAACCTGTACCTCCTGAGTTCAAGTGATTCTCCTGCCTCAGCCTCCCAAGTAGCTGGGTTTACAGGTATGCGCCACCACGCCCAGATGATTTTTGTATTTTTAGTAGAGATGGGTTTTCATAATATTGGCCAGACTGGTCTCAAACTCCTGATCTCAGGTGATCTGCCTGCCTCAATCTCCCAAAGTACTAGGACTACAGGTGTGAGCCACTACACCCAGCCAACTTCCATTGTTTTTGTTGAAAATTTACCTGTTAGTCATATTGTTGTTTCTTTGAAGGTAATGTGGCTTTTCTCCCTCTGACTTCAAGATGTTTAATAGTTTTTTGTTTGTTAGTTTTTTTGTGTTTGTTTTGAGATGGAGTTCTGCTCTGTTGCCCAGGCTGGAGTGCAATGACATGATTTTGGCTCACTGCAACCTCTGCCTCCCAGATTCAAGCAAACTTGCAAAGAGATTCTCCTGCCTCAGTCTCCCCAGGTAGCTGGGATTACAGGCTCACATGCCACCATGACTGACTGATTTTTGTATTTTTAGTAGAGATGGGGTTTCACCATGTTGGCCAGGCTTGTCTTGAACTCCTGGCCTCAGGTAATCCACCTGCCTCAGCCTCCCAAAGTGCTGGGATTATGAGCGTGAGCCACCATGCCTGGCCAGTGATTAATAGTATTACTAGTATATTCTTACGAATGGTTTTGTTTGTATCTGCCCTGCTTGGGTTTGCTGAGCTTCTTGACTCTGTGAGTTGATATCTTTCATCAGTTTGGAAAATTATCTGGCCTCAGCGGCTATAAAAGGAAGATAAGAAAGAAAACATGTCCAGCTTATCCATGGCTGCACTACTGTTTTTATCTCTTCCAATATTGCTTTTGCCCAATATTCTCTCTGCTCTCCTTTTGAGACTCCAGTTGTATGTATGCTAGATAATTTAGCTTACCCCAGTTTTCCTTCTTTCTTTTTCTTTTTTATTCTTTTTTTAAATCTCTGTCCTTCAGTTTGAGTATTTTCTACTGATCTGTCTTCAAGTTCACTAATCCTATGTTCTGCTGTACCAATCTGCTGTTAAACCTGTACACTGAGTTCTTAATTTCAGATTTTTTTCAGTTTTAATACGTTCATTTGACTTTTTTATAGATTCCATTTCTCTGTTTAAATGATCCATATTTTCATCTATATATTCATCATTTTCTCTATTTTCCTTACATGTTAATAGTAGTTATTTTACATTCTTGAATGCTAACTCTAATATCTGGATCATCTGTTGGTCTGCTTCTATTATCTTTTTTTATTATTATTATTTTGGTCATGTTTGGTCACATTTACTTTTCTCTTTACAAGTTTTACAATTTTGTATTGTTTGCCAGAAATTATGAGTAAATGTAGAGGAGTCATATCATATTATCTTCTACCAGGGAGAGTTTTCCCTTTTTTCTATTAGGCAGATGGAGCAAGGATTTGATCACTTCAATTAAATCTGGGATTAGACTGTGTCAGGACTGGGTTGCTGTTTCAGCCTGGTTCACCCCTCTTCTCACAACCTTTTATTGTTGTTTTGCTCTGTTACCCAGACTAGAGTGCAGTGGTGCAATCATGGCTCACTGAAACCTCTACCTCCTGGGCTCAGGTGATCCTCCCACCTCAGCCTCCCGAGTAGCTGGGACCACAGGTGCGTGCCACCATGCCTGGCTAATTTTTCTTTTCTTTTTCTTTTTTTTTTTTTTAAGAGGTGGGGGGGTCTTACTATGTTGCCCAGGCTGGTTTCGAACTCCTGAACTCATGCCATCCATCCACCTCAGCCTCCTGAAGTGCTGGGATTACAGGTGTGAGCTACTGCACCCGGCCTCTCACAACCTTTGATTGAAAACTGGGCCGGGTGCGGTGGCTCAAGCCTGTAATCCCAGCACTTTGGGAGGCCGAGAGGGGCGGATCATGAGGTCGGGAGATGGAGACCATCCTGGCTAACACGATGAAACCCTGTCTCTACTAAAAAATACAAAAACTAGCCGGGCGATGTGGCGGGCGCCTGTAGTCCCAGCTACTTGGGAGGCTGAGGCAGGAGAATGGCGTAAACCCGGGAGGCGGAGCTTGCAGTGAGCTGAGATCCGGCCACTGCACTCCAACCTGGGTGACAGAGCGAGACTCCGTCTCAGAAAAAAAAAAAAAAAGAAAAAAAAAAAAAGAAAACTGGACAGGTATTCATCCTCTCTGCCCTGAAATACGGAATGATATTGAGCTAGCTCTCCAGGCTTCTACTTCATGCAGACTCAGAATCTGGCAAATATCTTGAGGAGGAGAAGACCAGTTGAGTAATTGAGGCTCTTCTCCCTGCCCTGCCTCAGCAGATCTACTTTTTAAAATCAGTAATTACAGACCATAGGAGATTCAGTCTGCCTTTTAGGAGTTTTTAGCCTGACTCTCCAGGCTCCTGCACATTCCCAGTGTTCAGCAAATATTCCATAGGTAAAACTGGCCATAATTAGAGGCCCCCTAAGTTTCCAAGTTGCTTTGCATGACCACCAGAAACTTTTGGTGGTCTTCCCAAGGAGAGGCATTCTGTCTAGGTTAAACTCAATCCTAAACATATACTCAACTCACCTCAGAAAAATTCTCCCCTCTCTGAAATTTTAGTTCATCTAGTCCTCATTCCTTCCTCAGCCCTTTGGTGACATTCTTTAAAATAAGGTCAGGCACAGCACTTTCTGATATAATCACCCTTATAATCCCAGCACTTTCTGAGGCCAAGGCTGGCAGTTCACTTGATCCCAGCAGTTCAAGTTCAAGGCCAACATAATGGGACCCTATCTCTACAAAAAAAAATTTAAATTAGCCAGACCTGGTGGTGTGCGCCTGCAGTCACAGCTACTCAGGAGACTGAGGTGAGAGGATGGCCTGCACTCAGGATGCCGAGGCTGCAGTGAGCCATGATGGTGCCATTGCATTCCAGCCTGGGTGGCAGAGCGAGACTCTGGCTCAAAAATAAGGAACAAAAATAAGGCCAGACGTGGTGACTCACACCTCTAATCCCAGCACTTTGGGAGGCCAAGGAGGGCATATCACGAGGTCAAAAGATCGAGACCATCCTGGCCAACATGGTGCAAACACGTCTCTATTAAAAATACAAAAATTAGCCGGGCATGGTGGTGGGCGCTTGTAATCCCAGCAACTGAGGAGGCTAAGGCAGGAGAATCGCTGGAACCCGAGAGGTGGAGGTTGCAGTGAGCGGAGATCATGCCACTGCACTCCAATCTGGCAACAGAGTGAAACTCTGTCTCAAAATAAAAAAATAAATAAATAAAAATAATAAAGTTGAAAAGAATAAACACACGTTCAGAACACATGTTATTCCCCTGAACCACTAGGCCCGGCCCACGCCGTGCTGAGCACCTCTCACACTGGGAAAGCTCACAACCAGGAATGCCTGGAAGATCAACAGTTTACACATCCAGTTCTGTGCCCTCTGTTCCTCTGATGTTCCACCTTCAAGGGTTCACTGAACTGTGTAACTCCCAAGTTCTGGAATAGGGAGAGGAAATTTTGTGCTCAACCTCCACACCTTTCTCTGACCAGTGAACCTGTCTGATGATGGATATTCAGATTTCTCACTAATCTGTGCTAAATTGAACAAAATCAGAGACTGGCAATTAGAAGGGCAGTTCTAACATGCTTCCGGCCAAGATTATGCTCCAGAGTCATTGTTCTTTGGTCAGGGTAGATTAGAGTCAAGCTTTACACCTCTAGGCAAAGGTCACTGAGGTCTGAAGCAATGTTTAAGGCCTTGCGCACTGGCTCATGCCTATAATCTCAGCACTTTGGGAGGCCAACACGGGCAGATCACCTGAGGTCAGGAGTTCAAAACCAGCCTGGCCAACATGATGAAATCTCGTCTCTACTAAAAATACAAAAATTAGCCGGGCTTGATGGTGGGTGCCTGTAATCCCAGCTACTTAGGAGGCTGAGGCAGGAGAACCACTTGAACCTGGGAGGCGGAGGTTGCAGTGAGCCGAGATTGTGCCATTGCACTCCACCCTGGGCACTGAGAGTGAAACTCTGTCTCAAAAAAAAAAAAAAAAAGAAAAGGAAAACAACTTGATAACACCTAATAAAACTGAAAACTATACATGCTAAATTACCCAATAAACCTATAACATAGAGACACTCACATGTACACGTTAGGAAATAGATTCCAGAATTTTCATTAGAGCATTGTTTGTAATAGCAAAAAAATAGAAACAGTCTAAATGCTCATCAAGGGGGGGAGTAGATAAAATGCAATATATTATTACAAAAGAGTACTGCAAGGTAGCTTAAAGGAAGGAGCCTAATATATCAAACACATTGTTGAGTGAACCAGATAAACCACAGAATGACATATATGATATGGTACCATTTGTGCTAATTTAAACACACAAATCAACACTAAGGATGTGTGTGTGCGTGTGCGCACAAGCATGTGTGTAAAATTGGCTCATGGTGGCAGTTGAAAATGAGTTTTGTATAGTCTTACTTATGATGACACTCTGGGAAAAAACGAAGGAACTTCTGAAACATTTTCCAGCAATAAAAAATAAATGAAAGTGGCCCAGCGCGGTGGCTCACACCTGTAATCCCAGCACTTTGGGAGGCCAAGGCGGGCAGATCACAAGGTCAGGAGATCGACACCATTCTGGCTAACACGGTGAAACCCCATCTCTACTAAAAATACAAAAAATTAGCCAGGCATAGTGGCGGGCGCCTATAGTCCCAGCTACTTGGGAGGCTGAGGCAGGAGAATGGCATGAACCTGGGAGGCGGAGCTTGCAGTGAGCAGAGATCGTGCCACTGCACTGCAGCCTGGGCGACAGAGCGAGACTCAGTCTCTAAATAAATAAATAAATATGAAATCTGCCAATTATAATGGAATTAAAGCAGGAAGTAGGCTTTCCTGGGGAAAGGGGAGGAAGGGAGTAACTTGGTCCCTGGAGAGGGAAATGGTGGGTTGGGAGAGGTTATAATACGATTTTAGATTTTAGCATTACTGTAAATTTTTTTTTTGACAGATGAGTTCTCACTATGTTGCCCAAGCTGGAGAGCAGTGGCTATTCACAGGCAAGATCATTATGCCACTACACATGGCTTTGAGACTTTGAGAGAGACTTTGTTTGGAAGAAAGTACAGGAGAGAATAGGAATTTCTACCTGGTAATCCAAAGAATTCTTTTGGCTCTTATTCAAGACCACCAAAGTGGTACTCTATGAGGCTGCAGGGACCACAGCATTACTGGGCTTGGGGTGCTGCCTAATGCAGAGACAGCTTAGATGGCAACACCCAAGGCCCTTCAAATACCTGGAAAGCCTTCCCAAGAAGGATAGGTACAGCCAGGTGCAGTAGCTCATGACTGTAATCCCAGTACTTTGGGAGCCTGAAGTGGACAGATCACGAGGTCAGGAGTTCAAGACCACCCTGGCCAACACAGTGAAACCCCATCTCTACTAAAAATACAAAAAAAAAAAAATTAGCCAGGTGTGGTGGCAGGCGCCTGTAGTCCCAGCTACTTGGGAACCTGAGGCAGGAGAATCGCTTGAACCCAGAAAGTGGAGGTTGGTTGCAGTGAGCTGAGATTGCACCACTGCACTCCAGCCTGGGCTACACAGCGAGACTTTGTCTCAAAATAATAATAATAATAATAATAATAATAATAAGCTTGGAGTGGTGGCTCATGCCTGTAATTCCAGTACTTTGGGAGGCCAAGGCAGGCAGATCACCTGAGGTCAGGAGTTCGAGACCAGCCTGGCCAACATGGTGAAATCCCGTCTCTGCTAAAAATACAAAAATTAGCTGGCCATGGTGGCAGGTGCCTGTAATCCCAGCTACTCGGTAGGCTGAGGCAGGAGAATCGCTTGAACCTGGGAGTTAGAGGTTGCAGTGAGCTGAGATAGCGCCATTGCACTCCAGTCTGGGCAACAAGAGCAAAATTCTCTCAAATAAATAAATATACAAAGTAAAAATTACCCAACTTCACTCTTTTCCCAAGCAACCTTCATTTATATCTTATTGTGTCTTTCTAGACTGTTTTTATCCACATGCAAACAGAATTGTTTTATTTTTTGGAATGGAATCGTGTTATATACAGTTTGGCAGCCTGCTTTTTGCTCTCAAATGTCTTGGCCCTCCTTTCCTGTATAGTCTACTTAACTTGTAATTGCTTCACAATATTCCACAGCACAGATATATTATGAACTATTTAACCTTTTTTTTTTTTTTTTTTGGAGACAAGGTTTCGCTCTGTCACCCAGGCTGGAGTGTAGTGGTGCAATCCATGGTTCACTGCAGCCTCAACCTCCTGGGCTGAAGTGATCCTTCTGCCTCAGCCTACCGAGTAGCTGAGACCACAAGCGTGCATCACCACGCCTGGCTAAGTTTTATTTTATTTATTTATTTATTTATTTATTTTTGAGATGCAGTTTTGCTCTTGTTGCCCAGGCTGGAATGCAGTGGCGTGATCTCAGCTCATTGCAAACTTCACCTCAAAAGTTCAAGCAATTCTCCTGCCTCAGCCTCCCAAGTATCTGGGATTACAGGCATGCACCACCATGCTCAGCTAATTTTGTATTTTTTAGTAGAGACGGGGTTTCTTTATGTTGGTCAGGCTGGTCTCAAAATCCTGACTCAGGTGATCCACATGCCTTGGCCTCCCAAAGTGGTGGGATTACAGGCGTGAGCCACTGCGCCTGGCCTATTTTATTTTATTTTTGAGACAGGGTCTGGCTCTGTTGGCCATGCTGCAGTGCAGTGGTGGATCACGGCTCACTGCAATCTCCACCTCCCAGAGGCTCAAGCCATCCTCCCACTTCAGCCTCCCCAGTTGCTGGGACTGCAGGTGCCCACCACCCAGCTAATTTTTATATCTTTTGCAGACATGGGGTCTCACCATTTTTCCCAGGCTGGTCTCAAATTCCTGAGCTCAGGCAATCCGCCTCCCTCGACCTCCCAAGTGCCTTTTTTTTTTTTTTTTTTTTGAGACAGAGTTTTGCTCTGTCACCCAGGCTGGTGTGCAGTGGTGTGATCATAGCTCACTGCAGCTTCAACCTCCTGGGTTCAAGCGATCCTCCTTGCCCCATCCTCCCAAGTAGCTGGGAGTACAGGTGTGCCACCACGCCAGACTAATATTCTTTTTTTTTTTAAGTAGAGACAAGGTCTTATGTTGCCCACACTGGTCTCCAACTCCTGGGCTAAAGCAATCCTCCTGCCTTGGATTCCCAAAATGTTAGGATTATAGGTGTAAGCCACTGGACCTGGCCTAATCATTCTCTTATTAATGAAAAGTCTTCTGTTTCCACTGTTACAAATAATGCTGCAATGACAGTTATTTTTGTATATTTATGCACCTAAGTAGTTCTATAAAATGGAATCCTATAAGAGTTGAATTTTCAGTCAAAAAGTATGACATCTCATATTTTAAAAGTTATGAACAGCATTGCCCTCAAATAAGGGCACTTCAATGCATATGCCATTAATAATGCATGAGGGCCCTTCTCTCTCACCTTTCCAACAGGAGATACTATCAACCTTTCTAACTTGTGCCCAACTAATAGGGCAGAAAAGTTGTGTTGGTCTAAACTGGCTTGTTAATCTTGATTGTGCCTTCCCAATTCCATTTTTTGTGATATCACAATGTTAGCTTACTTAGTATTTACACCACAGAAACTGGCAAATGCTACAAATTAAACACACACACATACAAACACACACAACACAGTAAGGAAGGAAATATAAGTAGAAATTCCTGTTCTCAGCTGAGTGAGGTGGGCCATGCCTGTAATCCCAGCACTTTGGGAAGCCAAGGCAGGTAGATCACCTGAGCTCAGGAGTTTGAGACCAGCCTGGCCAACATGATGAAACCCCGTGTCTACTAAAAATACAAAAAAAATTAACCAGGCATGGTGGCAGGCACTTGTAATCCAAGCTACTTGGGAGGTTGAGCCAGGAGAATTGCTTGAACCCTGAGGCGGAGGTTGCAGTGAGCCTAGATCACGCCCAGGCTGAGATCAGCCTGGGCGACACAGCGAGACTTCCTCTCGAGAGGAAAATAAATAAATAAATAACTGTTCTCATTTTTTTAAATTAAACTTTGTATTTTGAGATAATTATAGGTTCCCATGAAGTTGTAAGAAATAACAGAAAGATTGCCCTTTACACAGCTTCTCTCAACTGAACATCTTGCAAAACTGTAGTACTTTATCACAACCAGGATGTTGACATTGACACAGTCAAGATATAGAACATTTCCATCATCACAAGGATCCCTTTTACAGCCACATGCACTTCCTTCCCAACCCCACACTCCCTTAACTCCTGGCAACCACTGTCTGTTCTTCATCTTTATAATATTATCATTTCAAAAATGTTCTATAGCAATCGTCCCCAACCTTTTTGGCACCAGGGAGGGGTTTCATGGAAGACAATTTTTTCACGGATGTGGGGGGTGGGGTGTGGTTTTGAGATGAAACTGCTCAGATCATCAGGCATTAGATTCTCATAAGGAGTGCACAACAAAGATCCCTTGCATGCACAGTTCACAATACGGTTTGCGTTCCTATGAGAATCTCATGTGGCGGTTGATCTGACAGGAGGCAAAGCTCAGGCTGTAAAGCTTGCCTGCGGCTCACCTCCTGCTATGCAGTCTGGTTCCTAACAGGACACGGCCAGTAGTAGTCTGCAGCCCGAGGGTTAGGGACCCCTGTTCTATAGGCTGGGTGTGGTGGCTCACGTATGTAACCCCAGCACTTTGGGAGGCTGAAGTAGGAGGATCACTTGAGCCCAGAAGTTTGAGACCAGCTTGGGCAACATGGCAAAAACCCAACTCTACCAAAAAAAATCTTTTCTGTGAGACATGGTCTCACTCTGTCACTCAGACTGGAGTGCAATGGAGTGATCTCCACTCAGTGCAACCTCCAACTCCTAGGTTCAAGCGATTCTCCTGCCTCAGCCTCCTGAGTAGCTGGGATTATAGGCATGCGTCACCACGCCTGGCTAATCTTTGTATTTTTAGTAGAGATGGGGTTTCGCCATGTTGGCCAGGCTGGTCTCGAACTCCTGACCTTATGTTATGTGCCGCTTCAGCCTCCCAAAGTGCTGGGATTACAGGCGTGAGCCACCATGCCCAGCCACCATCTCTACAAAAAAAAAATTGTTTAAACATTAGCTGGGTGTGGTGGCACTCATCTGTGGTCCCAGCTACTTGGAAGGCTGAGGCGGGAAGATCCCTTGAGCCCTGGAGGTTGAAGCTGCAGTGAGCCATGATCATGCCACTGCATGCCAGCCTGGACAACAAAGGAAGACTGTCTCAAAAAAAAAAGTTCTTTAGATGGAATCACACAGTATGAAACCTCTTGATTAGCTTTCTTCACTCAGCATGATTCTCTGACAATTCAGCCAGGTCGGCCGGGCGCGGTGGCTCAAGCCTGTAATCCCAGCACTTTGGGAGGCCGAGACGGGCCGATCATGAGGTCAGGAGTTCGAGACCATCCTGGCTAACACGGTGAAACCCCGTCTCTACTAAAAAATACAAAAAACTAGCCTGGCGAGGTGGCGGGCGCCTGTAGTCCCGGCTACTCGGGAGGCTGAGGCAGGAGAATGGCGTAAAAACCCAGGAGGCAGAGCTTGCAGTGAGCTGAGATCCGGCCACTGCACTCCAGCCTGGGCGACACAGCGAGACTCCGTCTCAAAAAAAAAAAAAAAAATTCAGCCAGGTCACTGCATGTATCAATCATTCATTCATTTTTATTGGTGAGTAATACACCATGGCCTGGACTTAACAGTTCATTTAATCATTCACACATTGAAGGGTATCTGAGGTTTTTCTTTCCAGTTTTTGGCTATTACAAATAAAACTGGCATAGACATTTCTGTACAGGGTTTTGTGTGTCCTAGTCTCATTTTCCCAATTGATCTTGAGGCTGTAGCTGGTATTTATGACTTTTCCCTTTTGCTTCTCATTCCTTTGACTTAATAATAGGTAACATTTATAGAGTGTTTATTATATGCCAGAACTTGTTCTAAGTGCTTTACAAGTATTAACTCATTTAATTCTCAAAATTACCATTTGAGATATTAATTATTATCATCTCGATTTTATAGATGTGCAAACTAACGTAAGGAAATGCACACAGCCAGCAGAGTTAGCACACAGATTTGAATCCCAGCCAGTCTGGGACCAGAGCACAACCTCTTAACCACTATGTTAACACAGCCAGGACTGAAGATGGTTGGGATTCTTTCCTCATGGAGTGACCTAAACCTTTGCTCCTAGAGGACCTGAAGTATTGGTTATCTCATACTTTCATCTTCTGTTAACCTGAACCACTGGACATGGTGGTACAAGATATTCCTGGGGGCTTCTCAGGGTTCCACCCATCCTCCTCCCTGGCCCCGCTGTGTAACAGCAACTCTTTTTCCTGTAAATCATCAAGATGTCAAGATTGATCACCACAGCTCACATCTTCTCCTCCTTGTCTGCCTCTTCACTCGGTGGCATAAGGAGCCCAGAAGAGCAAGGTAGCTGTCTCAGGTTCCAGTTCAATGCTTATTTTTGTGGAAGCAAATCTCTGTGGGGCATCAAACCCCCACCTAGCAGAGCTCGGCGTCATGGGACTGCACGTGAAAATGTTGTGAATGAGTCATCAGGTGCAGTAGCGAGAGGCCTCACTTCCGCTTCCACCTCTCTGCTCCCGGGCCCACCATGAATTCCGGCTGAGAGAGAAATGCTGCTGCAGAATGGTTGCAGGTTCAGGACATAAACTGCATTCTGTGGCCAGCACTCCAGCCTCAGAAGGTTTTGCCATACCTGAGTCTTCCCTAAGGTCAGCTGCTTCTGAGGGATGAGGTGCTTGGTAAGATCCATGACTCCCACGGGTTCATAGCATGGACTCTGAGCCATAGTATCTGGGTTCAAACACGGGCCTCACTACTCACTTACAATTGACTTCAGGCAATTTATGAAATGTCTCTGTGACTTAGTTTTCTTTTTTTTTTTTTTTTTTTTTTTTTTGAGACGGAGTCTCGCTCTGTCGCCCAGGCTGGAGTGCAGTGGCGCAATCTCGGCTCACTGCAAGCTCCGCCTCCCGGGTTCACGCCATTCTCCTGCCTCAGCCTCCCGAGTAGCTGGGACTACAGGCGCCCACAACCGCGCCCGGCTAATTTTTTTTGTATTTTTAGTAGAGACGGGGTTTCACCGTGGTCTCGATCTCCTGACCTTGTGACCCGCCCGCCTCGGCCTCCCAAAGTGCTGGGATTACAGGCGTGAGCCACCGCGCCCGGCCAATGACTTAGTTTTCTTATCTGTAGAATGGAGCTGATAATAGTGCCTAGCTCTGTGTTTGCTGTGAAGACGGGTTAACACCTGCAGGGCTCTTCACACGCTGGGTATCATTACCCGTCTTTCACTGTACAGTGAGACCCTTTGTCAGAAGTGGTAACTCAGTGTGCGGCACTGTGATGGTGTATGAGACACCCAGGATGTCTGTAGATGGTGATGGTGGCAGTATCGGGCCAGAGAAAGCAAATCCAAACCTAGAAATATGAAACTGCCTTCGAAAGAGAATGCATTGCTGCTCCCTCCTTGTTGGCAGAGAGTAGCGGAAACAACCCTTCCCCAGGTGGTGGACTGTTGTGGTAGCTTCTGTGTCTTCAGCAGTGGCTCCAGCTGAGTCTGACTCAGAAAGAGGAGGTCCATGCTGGCAAGGCCATGTGCAGCCTCTGCTCTGGCCACCATGACCTCTTTGTTCACGGACTACCTAGTGAGAAAACAATGACATCCACAGAACAGGTTCACCTCACCCTCCATCGTCACAAGCATCCTCCAGGGAGAGGGCCTGCTGGTTGAATGGCCACGCTAGACACAAATACTCTTGCATTCTGGGCTCTTCCTGTGAGGTCTATTCACAGGCCTTCTTCCCACACCCCCTTTCACCAGCCTTTTGATTTTGTTCTATCCAAGTCTGTCCACCCAGCAAAGCATTGGTGCTGCTCATGAGTCAGGGCAGACCCTTAGACTGTGTCTCCTCCAAGGCAACGTGGCCAATACAATGACAGTAACTTCTAAGGCCATCTTTCAAAACGGCTTTATTATTACTTTTTAAATAAAGAGGCATTTCTAATTATCTGCAATTTAATAAAAAGACCACTCATTTTCTTTCCTTTCTTTTTCCAGAGACAGGGTCTTGCTCTGTCACCCAGGCTGATGTGCAGTGGCACCGTCAGCTCACTGTAACCTCAAACTCCTGAGCTCAAGGAATCCCCTGCATCAGCCTCCCAAATAGCTAGGACTACAGGTGTGCCCCACCATGCCTGGCTAATTTTTTTTTTTTTAAGAGATGGGGTCTCTCTATGTTGCCTAGGCTGGTCTCAAACTCCTGACCTCAACTGACCTTGGCATCCCAAAACACCGGAATTACAGGAGTGAGCCACCACACCCAGCCTGAAAGTGAAAAACGTAAAATTCTATGTTTAGGCCGGGCGCGGTGGCTCAAGCCTGTAATCCCAGCACTTTGGGAGGCCGAGACGGGCGGATCACGAGGTCAGGAGATCGAGACCATCCTGGCGAACACTGTGAAACCCCGTCTCTACTAAAAATACAAGAAAATTAGCCGGGCGAGGTGGCGGGCGCCTGTAGTCCCAGCTACTCAGGAGGCTGAGGCAGGAGAATGGCGTGAACCCGGGAGGCGGAGCTTGCAGTGAGCCGAGATCGCGCCACTGCACTCCAGCCTGGGGCACAGAGCAAGACTCCGTCTCAAAAAAAAAAAAAAAAAAAAAAAAAAAAAGGAAATTCTATGTTTAAAAACTTCCATTTTCAGCCAGGCGCAGTGGCTCATGCCTATAATCCCAACACTTTGGGAGGCTGAGGCGGGTGGATCACCTGAGGTCAGGAGTCCAAGAGCCACCTGGCCAACATGGTGAAACCCCATCTTTACTAAAAATACAAAAAAATTAGCCAGGCGTGGTGGCATGAGCCTGTAATCCCAGCTACTTGGGAGGCTGACGCAGGAGAATCACTTGAACCCGGGAGGCGGAGGTTGCGGTGAGCCAAGATTACACCATTGTACCCCAGCCTGGGCAACAAGAACGAAACTCAAAAACCAAAACAAAACAAAACAAAAAAACACAAAACATTAAATTTATCATCTTAACCATTTTTAAATGTATAGCTCAGTAGTGTTAGGTGCTTCATATTGTTGTTCAACAGATCTCTAGAACTTTCTCAGAGGGCTGTATTGCTGCAACAACAATAACACAGCGTATGTTAGGTTCTGGGTGCTTGTCTAAGAGCTTTATGTATATCATCATGCAATTTTCAAAACACCCTATGAGGGGAGTAGATATTTTGTTTTCTGTCTTTTAGAGATGAGGAAACTGAGGTACAGCGAGGTTAAATTACTTGCCCAGATTCATAAAGCTAGTAACTGGTAGAAGTGGGATTCACACAGAGTCTGGTTCTAAAATTCTTGTTGTGTTATTAATCTCTTAATAATAGACCACTTCTGGCTGGTGATGGTATATAGTGGAGAGCCAGACACCTGTAACCCAGCCTAGAATGTTTTTCTTCTCCGTAGCCTTCATGTATAACTTCTGAAGCTCTTGGGGTGGACTGAGGGGAGAGGGTATTGGCAAGACAGGGCTAGCCAGGCGACTCCGCGGCTTCTCTCTGCTGTTGGCAGCTTCGCTCTCAGGGTTCCTTTCAGGCTAAGCCCAGTTCTACTTGAGGATGAGGAGCTCCTGGCCTTGTTCCTGGGCTAGGTGGGTCAGATAAGGAGGCTTGAGTCAAAGGCCACCTGGTGTCCCATCCTCTCGTGTTTGCTTTCTCTTGAGACCCAGAAGCTCAGAAGAGGCTGTTTTTCAAGAGAACTGTTCTTTGCTGAAATGGGCTGGGCTCAATCCTTTGGGGTCACCCTGGGGACTCTACTTCTGGCTCTTGCCTGCCTCATCCCATGGATCACCCCAACTCACCAAGCATCACTGGATCTGCTCGATCATAACGCCCCAGTGGCAGAAGTGGTTGCAGCCAGAGAGCCCTTTCTTGTCCTAGATCCCACTCAAAGGACACTGCCTCTGCCCCTCAAATTCTATGTGCTGCCATGGCACCACGACATGCGGCTGGACCCTGGGAGCTTCTGCAGCATGGTGACCCACCCGCACACCAGCCTTCCCTGCAGCAACCAGAACCCATTCCCTACTTCTTTGTGTCAGAGTCCCCAGTGGGCACACCTGGCTGTGTCCAAGACCAAGTCACATGCTTGCTCCTAGCAGCAAGGAGGCCTGAGGCCTGGAAAGGTGAGTATCTGGCCTTTTGCCTCCCACCCAATATAGAAAGGGCTGAATGTGCTGGCCAGCCACCCAAGCAACAAAACACAAAAGCATTCTGTCTGGGCCGGGCGCGGTGGCTCAAGCCTGTAATCCCAGCACTTTGGGAGGCCGAGACGGGCGGATCACGAGGTCAGGAGATCGAGACCATCCTGGCTAACCTGGTGAAACCCCGTCTCTACTAAAAAATACAAAAAACTAGCCGGGCGAGGTGGCGAGCGCCTGTAGTCCCAGCTACTCGGGAGGCTGAGGTAGGAGAATGGCGTAAACCCTGGAGGCGGAGCTTGCAGTGAGCTGAGATGCGGCCACTGCACTCCAGGCTGGGTGACAGAGTGAGACTCTGTTTCAAAAAAAAAAAAAAAAAAGCATTCTGTCTGAAAGGGCTGCGAACTTCTGTGCATAGAGGTCCCAGGCCAGAGCCTGAAGCTACTGCCTAGCTTCAGATCCTGGGTTCTGCTACTCACTAGCTGTGTAACTTTGCATGAGTTACTTCCTCTTTCTATGCTGTAACTGCCTTATCTGTAAATTGGACATAATGAAAATACCCACTTCATAGGGATGTTTTAAACCTTGTGTAAATAAAGGCAGAACATGCAAAGAGCTCAGAGAAGTACCCGGCACACGGAAAACTTTTATATGCGGTGGATGTGGTTCATTTATCTTTCTTTATCCCTAAGTGCTTTGAACAGTACCACATATTTAATAAATGATAGCTGTTGTTATTTTTTATTATTACAGGTTGGGTATCCCTTATCCGAAATGCTTGAGACCGGAAGTGTTTCAGATTTCAGATTTTTTTCAGATTTTGGAAACTTTTATATATATACATATTATAAGATATCTTGGGGATGGGACCCAAGTCTAAATGCAATTTTTTTTTATGCTACTGTATTATTTCACTGTTTCAATTGTTTATACATGTATTCCAAACTTAATAAAAAGTTTTTAAAATATATGTTTGACACATATGTGAAAAATAAAAATTGCTCCCTATGATCCAATTCTTGAGGTAACCACTGTTAGCTACATTTGGCCTGATAAGGGAAGTTTTATCTCTACAGATTCTTTTCTTTACTCTTTTTTTTTTTTTTTTTTTTTTAGACGGAGTCTCACTGTGTCGCCCAGGCTGGAGTACAGTGGCACGATCTCCGCTCACTGCAAGCTCCACCACCCGGGTTCACGCCATTCTCCTGCCTCAGCCTCCCAAGTAGCTGGGACTACAGGCGCCCGCCACCACGCCTGGCTAATTTTTTTTTTTTTTGTATTTTTAGTAGAGACGGGGTTTCACCTTGTTAGCCAGGATGGTGTCAATCTCCTGACCTTGTGATCTGCCCGCCTTGGCCTCCCCAAGTGCTGGGATGACAAGAGTGAGCCACCGTGCCCGGCCTACTTTTTTTTTTTTGAGACAGGGTCTCACTCTGCCACCTAGACTAGAGTGCAGTGGTGCAGTCACGGCTGACTGCAGCCTCGACCTCCAGGGCTTAAACAATCCTCCCACCTCAGTACACCTTCCCCGCCCCCAAAGTAGCTAGGACTACAGGAGCCTGCCAGGTCTAAATTGTTTTAATTTTTTATAGAGACAGGGTCTCATTATGTTGCCCAGGCTGGTCACAAACCCCTGGGCTCAAGCAATCTGCCTGCCTCAGCCTCCCAAAATACTGGCATCACAAGCCAAATCCTTTTCTATGAACATATAGATGGATGAATAAATAAATAAATATAAATTTAACTTGTCAAAAACTATATAGCTTCATTTTCACATAGTTTTAATTAAAATGAGGCTAGGCACAGTGGCTCACGCCTGTAATCCCAGTACTTTGAGAGGCTGAGGCGGGCAGATCAAGACCGCCTGGCCAACATGGCGAAACCCCGTCTCTACTAAAAATACAAAAAAATTATCCAGGCATGGTGGTACATGCCTATAATCCCAGCTACTTGGGACGCTGAGGCAGGAGAATTGCTTGAACCCAGGAGGCGGAGGTTGCAGTGAGCCAAGATGGCACCACTGCACTCCAGCCTGGGTGACAGAGTGAGACTCTTTGTCTCAAAAAAAAAATTTTTTTTTTAAATGAGATTATGCTTTCTGGTTTCCCCCACCCCTCCACCATATTTCTTGATAGCCTTCTGTGTTGGTATATAGAAAACTACACATTAAGGCGCTTGGTGTTTCCTATTATGGATGTCCCGTAATATATTTCACCATTTCCCTATTGGTTGTTTCCAACCTTTCACTATTACGAACATTGTTGCAATGAACATCCTATATATATACATTTATATACTTATCGATTTCCATAAAGTAGATCACTAGAGGTGGAGTTCCATTTAAAATGTTGCTATGGCCGGGCGCGGTGGCTCAAGCCTGTAATCCCAGCACTTTGGGAGGCCGAGGCGGGTGGATCACGAGGTCAGGAGATCGAGACCATCCTGGCTAACATGGTGAAACCCCGTCTCTACTAAAAATACAAAAAAAAAAAACTAGCCGGGCGTGGTGGCGGGCGCCTGTAGTCCCAGCTACTCGGAGGCTGAGGCGGGAGAATGGCGTGAACCCGGGAGGCGGAGCTTGCAGTGAGCCGAGATCGCGCCACTGCACTCCAGCCTGGGTGACACAGCGAGACTCCGTCTCAAAAAAAAAAAAAAAAAAAAAAAAAAAAAAAAAGATGTTGCTAGATGTTGCTAAATTTCCTTCTAAAAATGTTCCACCATTTTATAGTCTTGTCAGTAGAATACACAAGTGGCCCTTTTCCCCACACTCCTTCTGATCCTGAATATTATCAATCTTTTTACTTTTGAAAATCGTATCTTTTTGTTGCTTTAACCAGCATTTCTCTAATGGCTAATGAGACCAGGTATGTTTTCTTACGGTCATTAGCCATTTGTATTGCATTTTCATATCCTTGGGATGTTTTTCTTTGTGTAATTTATCTTTTTCCCATTGATTTGTTAAAGATCACTGTATATTAGGAACAGCTATTATTTTCAGTTTAAGCCTTTTTTTTTTTTTTTTTTTTTTTTTTGAGGCGGAGTCTTCACTCTGTCGCCCAGGCTGGAGTGCAGTGGCACCATCTCGGCTCACTGCAAGCTCCGCCTCCCGAGTTCGCGCCATTCTCCTGCCTCAGCCTCCCGAGTAGCTGGGACTACAGGCGCCCGCCACCGCGCCCGGCTAATTTTTTGTATTTTAGTAGAGACGGGGTTTCACCGTGTTAGCCAGGATGGTCTCGATCTCCTGACCTCGTGATCCGCCCGCCTCGGCCTCCCAAAGTGCAGGGATTACAGGCGTGAGCCACCGCGCCCGGCCAGTTTAAGCCTTTTTAAACTTTGGTTTCTGAGCAGCCTTTTGAAAAGGTGAGAAAGGAAATCTGGGGCTCCCATATCCCATAGCACTGTTAGCATTCCTGCACATGGACGTGACCCTGGGGAGATTGTAAAGGCAACCAGCCGCGTAGGTATGATGCAGCAAAGACAGCAGATGCAGGATGGGCAGTGAAGCCCTTCCCCAGGCCTCCTCCCGATTCCATGCAGACCTGAGGCCATGTCTCCCGAAGTCTCCGGCCTCCTGTCCTGCTGGGACGCTGGGAGAAGGACCCCCTACCTTCTTCTCAGGCAGGATTCAGGTGCTGAGGTGAGAAAGTGGAGGCCTGGGCTCCCCAAAGAAGGGGATTTGTTTCTGCCCGTCCTGAGCCTCAGCAGAGAAACTGTGACTCAGGGATATGACCCCAGGGACCAACGATCCTTCCCACCCCCAAATGGAAGGGCTTTTATTTTCCTTTGGAAATTTTATTTCAAGTATTGTAACATGTTCAAAATAGAAGCTTTACTAGGGGTTTTGATGGCTTAATTTGGGCCATTAACTAAGACTGATGTAATTCTTTCTTCTCGGGACTCTTAAATGAATGGGTGCTAGCCAAGTGGGCCTCTGTAAAAGTGGAGATTATTGCATGAAAGCCATTTTATGGCTCATGTCTCAGCTCTTCTGGAGCCAGGCTTGGCACAGGAGAAAGGCTGGAGGGGGGGGTTGGTGATGGCAAGCGTCACCTGTGTCCTTGTAACCAAAGTTGCTGCTACCTCTTCTAGTCTGCATAACTGGTTTTCAAATCCATCTCCTCTTTTTTTCTTGTGCATTAAATGTGTAACAAGATGCATAATTTCTGTTCTAGTCAGACCCTTCTTTTTCCTTTCCTTTCCTTTCCTTTTTTTTTTTTTTTTTTTAAGAGACAAGAGTCTTGCTATGTTGTCTAGCCTGGACTCAAACTCCTGGGCTTAAGTGATCCTCCCACCTCAGCCTCCTGAATAGCTGGGACTCAGGGTAATTTTTTTTTTTTTTTTTTCGTAGAGACAGGGTCTCCCTGTGTTGCTCAGACTGGTCTTGAACTCCCTGGCTCAAGCAATCCTCTTGCCTCAGCCTTCCAAAGTGCTGGGATTACAGGAGTGAGTTACCATACCCAATCCAAAATTCTTATTTTTTATTTATTTATTTTTTGAGACAGAGTATCGCTCTGTCGCCCAGGCTGGGGTGCAGTGGCCGGATCTCACCTCACTGCAAGCTCCACCTCCTGGGCTCACGCCATTCTCCTGCCTCAGCCTCCCGAGTAGCTGGGACTACAGGCGCTCGCCACCTCGCCCGGCTAGTTTTTTGTATTTTTTGGTAGAGACGGGGTTTCACCGTGTTAGCTAGGATCGTCTTGATCTCCTGACCTCGTGATCCGCCCGTCTTGGCCTTCCAAAGTGCTGGGATTACAGGCTTGAGCCACCGCTCCCGGCCTGGAATTCCTATTTTAAAGAAATATATTCTGAAACATTAAAGCAATGTTTCAAAAAATTCAGGGTGGAGGGAGACTAGGAGGCATAATTGAAACAAAATGGCTTATAATTTTTTTTTTTTTTTTTTTTTTTTTTAGATGGAGCCGCCTCTGTCACCCAGGCTGGAGTGCAGTGGCATAATCACAGTTTGCTGCAGCCTCCGCCTCCCATGCTCAAGTGATCCTCCGCCTTAGCCTCCCAAGTAGCTGGGACTATAGGTGCACACCACCATACCTGGCTCATTTTTGTAATTTTTGTAGAGAAAGTGTTTCACTGTGTTGCCCAGGCTGGTCTGGAACTCCTGAGCTCAAGGCATCTACCTGCCTCAGCCTCCCAAAGTGCTAGTATTACAGGTGTGAGCCACCTCACTGGTTTATTCTTCCTTCTCTTTAAGCGATAGAGATAAAGTAGTCAAGACGATAACATTTGCTTTTTAAACACCTTCTGTCCCCAACCTTAGCATCTCCCTGGATATGATTAGGCCCCTAGCCACTCTTCAGCGCTATCCACTGGGAGGCATGCTTCTGATAAAACTGAGCGGTGCTGCAGTACTAGGAGCTTAAAGTGTTACCACTCCAGAGACATTCACTGTAGCCAGGAGGTGAGAAGAAGCCATCTCGTAGTAACACAAACAAAGAAACTGCTATTGGTGAAGGTTCAAGCATCGATGGCAGGCCAAAGGGAGGACATTTCTGAGTGGATTGGCGGTGGGGAGAAAGTCCTCCAAGTGGTTCTCAAATCATGCTTTTTATAGACAGCCCTGGCAGAGGGCGTTTAAAAAAAAAATTATTTCAACCAGGTGTGGTGGCTTATGCCTGTAATCCCAGCACTTTGGGAGGCTGAGGCAGGCGGATCACAAGGTCAGGAGATCGAGACCATCCTGGCTAACATGGTGAAACCCCGTCTCTAATAAAAATATGAAAAAGTAGCCAGGCGTGGTGGCAGGCACCTGTAGTCCCAGCTACTCGAGAGGCTGGGGCAGGAGGATGGCGTGAACCTGGGAGGCAGAGCTTGCAGTGAGCCAAGATCGTGCCACTTCACTCCAGCCTGGGTGACAGAGCGAGACTCCATCTCAAAAAAAAAAAAAAATTATTTCTCTTCTCTGAGCCATTATTATCCTGAGCAGCAGGCTTTGAACTCACTGTCATTCAGAGACAGTGCATTAAGTGTGGGCAACGGAGTGAATTGGGAAAACTCTGTTTCCTGAATATAAGACGAAGAAAAAGGCATTTACAGGCTGGGTGTGGTGGCTCATGCCTGTAATCCCAGCACTTTGGGAGGCCAAGGCGGGCAGATCACGAGGACAGGAGTTTGAGACCAGCCTGTCCATATGGTGAAACCCCATCTCTACTAAAAAATACAAAAATTAGTCGGGTGTGGTGGTGGGCGCCTGTAGTCCCAGCCACTCAGGAAGCTGAGGCAGAATTGCTGGAACCTTGGAGGTGGAGGTTGCAGTGAGCCGAGATCATGCCACTGCACTCCAGCCTGGCAACAGAGCGAGACTCCGTCTCAAAAAAAAAAAAAAAAGAAAGAAAGAAAAAGAAAAAGGCATTTAACCTCTCCAGGTGTGCCATGGGCAGAACCTGAGCTAATTGCTAGTGTGTAGGGCCTGGCCTGGCACCAGTCACATCTGGTAGCAGGTTCTCATTAAATGCTACTCCCTTCACATCTCCTACATACCCCTGAGGAATTGGTCTGTTATTATAAGGAGAAATGAGCAGAACAGGGCTCCGAAACTCTACTTAGCTGGTGAAAATCCCAACCTGTCCAGCCAGTCCTGCCTCAGACCTCCACAGGCTGCTACCTTTATGCCTTACAGGCATTTTGCACACCTTTGTGCTTTTTGGTTTGTTTGTTTTAGTTCTTTTATGCTGTTTGTTTGCATATAATTCTGTACCCATGCATACCAGGCAACCCCACCTAATGCTGCATCAGTCACCCCTACGTTACCCTACTTCATAGCACTTATCTGAAGTGATTTTATTTGTTTGTGTATTTGCATGATTATCAGTTATTCCCCCTAAAAAGTCGTCTCTATGAAGGTAGCAACTTTGCTCTGTTCACTACTTTGTCTACCATATCTGGCTCAAAAGAGGTGCTCCAGAAAGGTTTGTAGATTACAAGAATGAATGAATGAATGAATGGCCATGCACATGCGTGTCTTCCAGAGGAAAGGACGGGCAGCTGGGTGGGAGAGCTGTAGCTCAAAAGGGACTGGGGCTAGTCCTTCTCCCCAGCATGGGCCCTCACTGTAGCCCTCACCTGCACTGCATGTGACCTTCCATCCTTCCTTTCATCTTCCCTATAGTTTTTCTTTTAATAGATTTATTTGAGCTTTTAGTTACAAAAGCAGTACTTATTATTTTTTTAAAAATCCAAAATTAACTTTGGGAGACCAAGGCAGATCACTTGAGCCCAAGAGTCTAAGACCAGCCTGGGCAACATAGTGAGACCCCCATCTCTACAAAAAAAAAAATTAAAAATTAGCCAGGTCAGCTGGGCACGGTGTCTCAGGCCTATAATCCTAGCACTTTGCGAGGCTGAGGTGGGTGGATCACCTGAGGTCAAGAGTTCGAGACCAGCCTACCAACATGGTGAAACCCTGTCTCTACTAAAAATACAAAAATGAGCCAGGTGTGGTGGTGGACACCTGTAGTCCTAGCTACTCGGGAGGCTGAGGCAGGAGAATCACCCCTCTACCTTCACTGCCTCCATCTGCAACCCAGATTAGGACAACTTCCCCAACCACCTTGCTGGTTGTAGAGCAAGAGTTCAGGGAGAAATCCACAGGCAGAGGTGAGGGGTGCCATGGAGGAGCTGCAGAGACCAGCCAAGTCAGAGCTCAGGAGCATGAAAGAGGTAGTCAATGACAGACCACAACAAACAAAATAACAGCTTTGTTTTTTTTTTTTAGTTAATGACTGAATAGTTTTTTATGAGAAGGTGGGGATAAGGTTTCTTTCTCTTTCAGATCTTGTGTGGTGGACTACCCCAAGCCAAGAAGCTGGAGAACAGACAGGAGGCAGGAGATGGAGACCTCAGGAAGAAGAAGAAGGGAGGGCCAGAGGGAAGGGTGAAGGTAGGGTGAGTGGAGGTAGCCAGGACAGGAGGAAGCAGGCAAAGACAAGGAAGCAGCCTTTGGAGCCTCCCCTGTGGGGCAGCTGTACACACAAGGCTCTCTGTGATGCCTGGCAGGCTGATGGCACAATGGTGAGGATGATAGACGCAGGATGGAGCCAAGAGGGGTTGAGTGGCGCTGGGGATAAGAGAAGACCCTTGGCCGGGTGCAGTGGCTCAAGCCCGTAATCCCAGCACTTTGGGAGGCCGAGACGGGCAGATCAAGAGGTCAGGAGATCGAGACCATCCTGGCTAACACGGTGAAACCCCGTCTCTACTAAAAATACAAAAAAACTAGCCGGGCGAGGTGGCGGGCGCCTGTAGTCCCAGGTACTCAGGAGGCTGAGGCAGGAGAATGGCGTGAACCTGGGAGGCGGAGCTTGCAGTGAGCTGAAATCTGGCCACTGCACTCCAGCCTGGGCGACAGAGCGAGACTGTGTCTCAAAAAAAAAAAAAAAAAGAAAAGAAAAGAATAAAAGAGAAGACCCTTGCCCTGGGCAGCCATAGGGAGTCTTCCTTGATGGGCACATGATCCCTCACTGATGGGAGCCAGGAAGACAGACACCCAATGCACCAAGGCCCAATTTTGCTCCCCTTCCCTCCACTCTCGTTTGGAAACCTTGTATTCTACTTGCAATCTCAAGCCCAGATTTTACTCTTTTTCCTAACCAATAAAAACTTCACCCCAGAGCTTTTATCCAAAGAGTATGAATATCTGGAATAAGAGGGCAATCTTAGGGAAGAGGTGACCCTGGCTGTGGAGGTAGGAGCAGATGGGCCCACAGTCCCGGGTGTCCCTAAATGCCAAGAGACAGATCCAAATACAAAGATGAGCATTTGGAGACACAGGAGCACATACATGTGCAGGCTTACACAAGCACACACACAGCCACATAGCCACACGCTACACATACACAGGCACTTATGCACATATCCACACAGGCGTAGATACTCTGGCAGGCACATACTCACAGAGGCGCACACACACACACACATACAAATACACACAAGCACACTCACAGGCACATTCGCACAGGTGGAAATTCACACACAGGCATAGATACACACTGATGCAGGCACATGCATGAGCAACACACAGGTATACAGGAACACACACATGCCCAGACACACACATCTACACACACCCAGGCACCCACCCACTGGCCGGGGTCGGCAGCTCACACCTGTAATCCCAGCACTTTTGGAGGCTGACATGGGTGGATCACCTGAGGTCAGGAGTTTGAAACCAGTCTGGCCAACATGGTGCAATCCCTTCTCTGCTAAAAATACAAAATTGCTGGGCCTGGCACACCTGGCGGGTGCCCGTAATCCCAGCTACTCGGGAGGATGAGGCAGGAGAATCGCTTGAACCCAGGAGGCAGAGGCTGCAGTGAGCCAAGATCGCGCCACTGCACTCCAGCCTGGGCAAGAGTGAAACCCTGTAGAAAGAAAGGAAAGGAAGGAAGGAAGGAAGGAAGGAAGGAAGGAAGGAAGGAAGGAAGGAAGGAAGGAAGGAAGGAAGGAAGGAAGGACAGGCTCCCACACATGCACACTTAAACACATACACGCACACCCCATAATTCAAACACCAGTTGCCCTAGGCCACGTGAGAGTATCCTGGCCAGCTGCCCTGAGTAGTTCACTCTGGGCTATAGCCCGGGCCCTCCTCCTTCTCTGCCCCACCCCCAGCTGGTTGTATAAATTCCTTCCCTTTGCTCCTTCCCTGGAACAACGGCCTCTAACACCAGCACAGCAAACCCGCCAGGATCAAAGTGTACCAGTTGGCAGCATGGGTAAGGAGAGGGGCTTCCAATCACGCATTGCCTGCTCTGTCTGCCCCTAACTTGGAAGGCCCTCCCCCAGAAAATGCTAGAAAACCTGAGGGGGTAGCTGGGGAGGGAGCAGTGGACTCTGCTTCATTGTCCCCAGTCTGCACACCCCTTCCCCACCACCCCGCTGCATTTCCCAGCTTAGCCAAACTTTCTGAGGAAGGTGGGCAGAGGCACTGCTGGGAAGTGGGATCCTGGGCCCTGACTTGGCTCCATTCAGCAGAGGCTGGGGCCAGGGTGCCTTTCTGCAGCTGGGAAAATCAGACGGGGGCGCTCTTAGAGAACACCACTCGGTCCCTGGCCCTCACATAGGAAAGAGATGATCTTGATTTCAGCCCTGGGCCAACTTTGCACTCCAGGGAGGGAGGTAGGGAGTCCAAGCTTTTCTGTGCCCAGGTCACTCTCTAGCTACCCCACACAGCAAAGCTCTTTGGGAGGGAAATCAGAGACACCCGCGCTCTTTCACTGGGGACCTGTTTCAATGCCTCCTCCACCCCTAAATCCCCCCTTGGCCCTGCTATTCCTCCATCCGTGGGCTCCTGGGTGACAGGCTGAGAAGGAATTGGGGTTTGGTTGGGAGGTCCTTCCCCACTTGAGGCTGGCTCTTCCTCAGCTGGCAGAATGCCCAGCAGCCAGCCTGGCATGGAAAACCCACTTGAGCTTTCCCTGGGTCTATCCCAAACCCAAAGCTGCTCTGAGATCTTGCTTGAGATGCTTCAGATGGGGGCTATTCCCCAGAAAGAGGAATGATGCTCCCTGGGGCTGCGGTGGCATGCTAGGCCTGACCCTGCGAAATGCTGCGGCTGGGGTTGCTGGGGTTGCTGGGGTTGTTGGGGTGCGGGGTGAGCAGAGGCTGCAGAGCGGGCAGCTCCTCCTCTGCACCTTTACTTCCCTCTCAGTTTCTCCCTGGCTTTGTAGTTTTTGTATCTCTGTCTTGATGTCTTGGAGTTTTTTTTTTTTTTTTTTTTTTTTTTTTTTTTTTTTTTTTTTTTTGAGACGGAGTCTCGCTCTGTCGCCCAGGCTGGAGTGCAGTGGCCGGATCTCAGCTCACTGCAAGCTCCGCCTCCCGGGTTTTACGCCATTCTCCTGCCTCAGCCTCCCGAGTAGCTGGGACTACAGGCGCCCGCCGCCTCGCCCGGCTAGTTTTTTGTATTTTTTAGTAGAGACGGGGTTTCACCGTGTTAGCCAGGATGGCCTCGATCTCCTGCCCTCATGATCCGCCCGTCTCGGCCTCCCAAAGTGCTGGGATTACAGGCTTGAGCCACCGCGCCCGGCCGATGTCTTGGAGTTTTTTAACCTCCTTTCCCTTCTGTATCCAGCAACTTCCTTCCCCACCCCCTGGCATCTGGTGCCAAGCCCCGACTTAGCAAGGTTATGTAGCAGAACTGGATCTCTCTCTCTCTTTCTCCCTGCCCCACCTCCAGCCCTCTCTCCGGGCATCAAGCACTCTCTGGCATTCTCCTGACCTCTGGCACAGCCCTTCCCATATTTACACAGTAACTCACTGTTTTTTGGTTTTTTTTTTTTTTTTTGAGTCAGAATTTCACTCTTGTAGCCCAGACTGGAGTGCAGTGGTGCGATCTCGGCTCACTGCAGCCTCCACCTCCCGGGTTCAAGCCATTCTCCTGCTTCAGCCTCCCAAGTAGCTGGGATTACAGGTGTACGCCACCACGTCCAGTTAATTTTTGTATTTTTAATAGAGACAGGGTTTTGCCATGTTGGCGAGGCTGGTCTCAAACTCCTGACATTAGGTAATCTGCTCGCCTCAGCCTCCCAAAGTGCTGGGATTACAGGTGTGAGCCACCGCACATGGCCTAATTCAGTTTTATGAAAGGACTTTGAAATACATTGTCTTACTTGTCCTCCATATCTACCTAGAGAAGTAGGTAGAATATTATTATTGCCCACTTTTCATAAATGAAGAGGAGAAAATGGAGAAACGGGGCATCAGACCTGGGACTTGAAACCAGGTTTCCAGACTCTGAACGCTGTTGCTGCCTCTCAGCTTCCTAAATCCTTTGGCTGCTGCGAGTGGGAGTCCCAAGCCCCAGCGGTGAACCCCCCTCTGCCTACTCCTGGCTCCTCACTTGCGGCCCAGCTGTGAAGGCAGAGGCTGGACTGGCCACAGGACAAGGCAGGAGACAGGGCCCAGGCCTGTGGACTCCACTCCAGGGTTTCTTTCAGCCTGCCGCCCCGTCTGGGTTATTCTTTAGCCCCTGCTCCCCAGCAGGCCCCAAACTCTGATGCTGGGGTGCTGGCAGCTGTGATGTCCCAGCCCTGCTGCACATCTGCTGACTTCCCTCCTGGAGATTAGTGTGACCCCTCTTGCCAGACTTCAGAGATAGGAAGGGTTGCTCCCTACCTCTCTGGTGGGCAGGCCTCTGGGCTCTCCAGAGTTGGGCCAAACACCTCACTTTCCAGATAAAGGAAGTGGGGCACACCCAGGGGTAGAAACCGGCCTGAGGACTTCCAGCTGCTATTAGCCCCAGTTATGTACTCAGTTATGTACTCCAGCCCTTGGCTAGCAGCCTGGGATCAGGACCCAGGGGAGAGAAAAGCAGGAATTGGCCTCCCCCTGATATAGAAACATCTTGGTGAAGGGAGCTGAGCAGGCGCCACGCTCTCTCCCTGAGAGTGGCTCCCCACGAACAGTGCCTGGGCTTTGGCCAGACAAGCAGAGAGCTGCACACCAACTGCATCCTTGTGTTTACTTCTCGTAAAAGCCCACTGTGGAATTCTTACCATCTCCGTTTTATAGACGATGTAGAAATTGAGGTCGAGGAGCTTCAGTACTTTGCCCAAGCTCCCCTGGCTAGTCAGTGGCGGGCTGGGGTTGGGCTCCGAGTCTGTGTCATATTCACTACACCACACGACCCCAGCTGCATCAGCCCTCCTCCGGCCCTCCCTGGGCCCTGCTGGACTGTCTGTCTACCTTCAGGTCATGTGTCTCCAGCTCTTCCCAGCACAACCTCACCCTCATCAGGGCTCTGAGGGGGCAGAGAGGACAGGCCAGAGCAACGAGGCTGGATTGGGGACGTAGGCCAGCCGCACTGCCGTGGCCCACTGGGATGTACGCTGCAGGATGTGGGGAGGGAGCCTTCACCCTCGAGTGTGGCCCAGCCAATGTGCCCCGTTGCTTCCACAGCTACAAAATGTGGGAACTGTGGACCCGGCTACTCCACCCCTCTGGAGGCCATGAAAGGTAATTGCCATGGTCTGAGAGCCAGTGCCCTACTGCTGATTCCACAGCCAGGGGTGGAGGGACTTCAGACCTAGCCCCCACCCTCTGGCACACCCAGCACTTCCCCTGCCCTTCCTTCCCACCCTGCCGTCCCTGCTGCCTGCTTTCTACCCTGCAGGACCCAGAGAAGAGATCATCTACCTGCCCTGCATTTACCGAAACACTGGCACTGAGGCCCCAGATTACCTGGCCACTGTGGATGTTGACCCCAAGTCTCCCCAGTATTGCCAGGTAAGGCAGGGCTTGGGCACCAGCTACTTTAAGAGCGTAGCTGCCCTCCTCCCTGGCCCTGGGGCCCCCCTTCCCAGCTCTATCCTTCTTGGCCCTCCCTGGGTATGGATGGGCAGGCTCAACCTGGGACAAGGGGAGTGCTGAAATCCAGCCTGTGCCGTGCTTCCAAACCAAAATAGGTCCACAGGGGCCCCTCTTCCAGAAGCGGACAGAGGCGTGGCCTGGAAGAGCACCCCATCTCCCCACATCCTAGGTCATCCACCGGCTGCCCATGCCCAACCTGAAGGATGAGCTGCATCACTCGGGATGGAACACCTGCAGCAGCTGCTTCGGTGATAGCAGCAAGTCGCGCACCAAGCTGGTGCTGCCCAGTCTCATCTCCTCTCGCATCTATGTGGTGGACGTGGGCTCTGAGCCCCGGGCCCCAAAGCTGCACAAGGCATGTCTTCTGCCCTTGCCAGCTCAGTAGACCACAAGACACCTGCCACCCCAGGCAGCCTACGGGCAGGAAGCCAGACCTAAACCAGCAGCCTCCAGCTCTTACACAGGATCTGGCTCGGCAGCAGGGAGGGAGGTTGGACTTCAGAGCAGAGTCTACCCAGGCATTCTGGGTCATCACCCTCCAGCACGGTGACCAGGGCACTGGAGAAGAGGGAGGAGGCTTCTTGTTTTACTCTGAGAGAGGGAGGGAGCCATTTACTCCCCCTATGCGGTTAGGAGCTCAGGGCTTCTTTTAAAAACTCCAGTCCCTCCCAACACTTTGTTTAGTGCACTCTTGGTGCCGAGCACGTACTGTGTTGTCTACTGGTAATACAGAGTTAACACAGGTCTGGGCCAGCCCGGGAGGAGCTTATGGTTTCACAGGGCTGCGTGTGCCTTCAGGACACACGGGGAAAGGTCAGCGCTTCCTGCCCGGGGAGTTATTAGCAATCTCTCTGACTTTCCCTTGCTGCTCTGTAGAAGTTACCAGACTGAATCTCTGTCATATTCCCACAGGGAGAGTTGTGTCCATGTTTTGAAGGAAAAGATGACAGAGTCAGCAGATAGAAGTAGGAGGAGTATGGCGGTTAAGAGCAGGGACTCCCAGTCCCGTATGATTCTGACACCATTCCCCACCCCTTCCAGGTCATTGAGCCCAAGGACATCCATGCCAAGTGCGAACTGGCCTTTCTCCACACCAGCCACTGCCTGGCCAGCGGGGAGGTGATGATCAGCTCCCTGGGAGACCTCAAGGGCAATGGCAAAGGTACCTGCCAGCATATGTACTCATGAAAACTTCCATAGCTGTGAAATGTGGAAAGCATTGTTCTGTGGGAGGAGCAGAATGGAAGGGGAGGGATGGAATGACTTTCCAAGGAGAACCAGTGAGCTGGATCCCAGTCAGTATTTTTTTTTTTTTTTTTTGAGACGGAGTCTCGCTCTGTCGCCCAGGGTGGAGTGCAGTGGCTGGATCTCAGCTCACTGCAAGCTCCGCCTCCCAGGTTTTTACGCCATTCTCCTGCCTCAGCCTCCCGAGTAGCCGGGACTACAGGCGCCCACCACCTCGCCCGGCTAGTTTTTTGTATTTTTTAGTAGAGACGGGGTTTCACCGTGTTAGCCAGGATGGTCTCGAACTCCTGACCTCGTGATCCGCCCGTCTCGGCCTCCCAAAGTGCTGGGATTACAGGCTTGAGCCACCACGCCCGGCCCCCAGTCAGTATTTTAAATGTTAGCAAGTAACTTCAGTTTTGAATATTTCTATTAAGATGAGTCTTCACTGATGAATTCAGTTCAAAGTTATAGTCAAAACAGGCCAGGTGTGGTGCTTTACACCTATAATCCCAGCACTTCAAGAGGCCGAGGCCAGCGGATCGCCTGAGCTCAGGAATTCCAAACCAGCCTGGCCAACATGGTGAAACCCCGTCTGTGTGTTGTCTGCCGATAACACAGAGTTGGCACTGGCAACTCTGCACTAAAAATACACAAATTAGCTGGGTGTGGTGGTGCAGGCCTGTAACCCCCACTTCTCAAGAGGCTGAGGTAGGAGGATCACCTGAGCCCAGGGAGGTCGAGGCTGCAATGAGCTGTAATTGAACCACAGCATTTCAGCTTGGGCGTCAGAGTGAGACCTTATCTCAAAAAAAATGTAGTGAGCAGAATGGAGCTTAGACTCTGGGAGGAATCCCACTCCAAAAGTGGGAGGCTGGACAACAGAATACCAGGTACTGAGTCCCAGAAGATATTGTAGGAGAAACATTTCTGCTGTGGTCTGAGAGAGGGATGAAGTTGATAGGAGACAGGGGCACTAGGGTAAAGCACCCCCTGCCACCTGGCCACCTTTGAATGCCTGGGTGAGACCCTTTGGATGCCTGAATTTTTTATTTACTTTTTCTTTTCCTTTTTTTTTTTGAGATGGAGTCTCGCTCTGTTGCCCAGGCTGCTGGTGTGCAGTGGCGCAATCTCAGCTCACTCCAACCTCCACCTCACTGGTTCAAGCTCCTGAGTAGCTGGGATTACAGGCACGTGACACCATGCCTGGGTAATTTTTTGTATTTTTGATAGAGACAGGGTTTCACCATGTTGGCCAGGCTGTTCTTGAACTCCTGACCTCAAGTGATCTGCCCGCCTCAGCCTCCCACAGTGCTGGGATTACGGGTATGAGCCACTGTGCCCCCAGCCATGGATGCCTGAATTTAAGGAGCTGGCAAATCCAGCAGTGGAGGTGGAGGCAATGGGCTTTCAGCCTCTTAGACATGCCTGGGGGAGAGGGCTGGAGGGTGGGGTTAGTGTCTCTACTGCCTCTACCTGCCACCCTACTTACTTCCCTGTTCAGGGGGTTTTGTGCTGCTGGATGGGGAGACATTCGAGGTGAAGGGGACATGGGAGCGACCTGGGGGTGCTGCGCCATTGGGCTATGACTTCTGGTACCAGCCTCGACACAATGTCATGATCAGCACTGAGTGGGCAGCTCCCAATGTCTTACGAGATGGCTTCAACCCTGCTGATGTGGAGGCTGGTGAGAATCCCCCCACGGGCCAGCAGGAGCCTTGGGCCCACATCCCCTTGCTTTCTGCTCCAAATCTCCCAGCTCCGCACTTCCCTCCTGTGGCCCCAGAATGTGAGGGAGATGGCATAGGATGCACTGCATGCTCAGATTGCTCAAGCGTCCTCCTGATCCCTCCAATCCATTTCTTAACCTTCTGCCCTGGTTAGTGGCCTGTCTGCCCATGCCTTCCAACCCCTGATGCTGAGCCTATCCTCCGGCCCCACTCCCACCCCAGGGCTGTACGGGAGCCACTTATATGTATGGGACTGGCAGCGCCATGAGATCGTGCAGACCCTGTCTCTAAAAGATGGGCTTATTCCATTGGAGATCCGCTTCCTGCACAACCCAGATGCTGCCCAAGGCTTTGTGGGCTGCGCACTCAGCTCCACCATCCAGCGCTTCTACAAGAACGAGGTGACATACGCCCTCTGGCCCTCCCCTCCCAGTAGTTTTGTCAGCTGCTCTACCTAAGCAGGCTTCTGTAATGGTGCTCCCAGGCATCTCCAGGAACGAAAAAAACGAGGCTGCATGCCTTGTCTCTCTTCTCTCAGTGGTAGGCCAACTTCTGCCTGAACCCTAACTGGCCATATTTATTCATTCATTCAAAAACTACTCAGTGAATTTCTGTGCTGGGCACTGTGCTATGTTCTGGGAATGCAGTGATGAAGCAGACACAACCCCTGCCTAAAGGGGCTTGCATGGAGTTAGATCTTAGTGGAAAGAAGGCCGGTCATCTATTCTCTCCCTCCCAGGTCTGGGCAACCCAGATCTAACCCTCAGTCCCCAATTCTGATAGGCTCACCTCTCTGCCAGCTAACCTAACCCTCCACCCCTCAACGTAGGGAGGTACTTGGTCAGTGGAGAAGGTGATCCAGGTGCCCCCCAAGAAAGTGAAGGGCTGGCTGCTGCCCGAAATGCCAGGTGAGTGCCTAGGGCACGGGAAAGTTGATTCTTGGCCTGGGAAACAAGAGTCCTTAAAGGCTCTACTCGCCTCCGCCCCCAGGCCTGATCACCGACATCCTGCTGTCCCTGGATGACCGCTTCCTGTACTTCAGCAACTGGCTGCATGGGGACCTGAGGCAGTATGACGTCTCTGACCCACAGAGACCCCGCCTCACAGGACAGGTGGGGGCCCTGGCAGGAGGAGCAGAAGGGAAGGAAGGAAGGAAGGATAAGAGAATCTGGGGATGGGGTGGATGGTCTGAAGCAGCTGGCGGATGATGAGGGAGGTGCAGGAAAAGCAGACATGTGGGCTGCGGGACAGCGAAGGCCCAGGACTGTCCAGGCCAGGGATGGGCATGCAGAGCATGTCTGAAAGGAAAGAGGGATCCCAGTCAGGCAAGCTGCTCTTCCTGCAACATGTGCGCCTCCCACTACGGTCCTCCTTATCCTCTGCACCTCCCCATCCAGCTCTTCCTCGGGGGCAGCATCGTTAAGGGAGGCCCCGTGCAAGTGCTAGAGGACCAGGAACTAAAGTCCCAGCCAGAGCCCCTGGTGGTCAAGGTAAGAGCCTCTCCCCCTACTTGCTGGACTCCTCAGACCCATGCTTGAGGAATATGTGGGGGAGCAGCTGAGCATGCTCTTGGGTTTGGGGTGGTGCCTAGGATCTGTGTGTTACCCTGGGCTCTGACCCCTGGTTTTCCCAAGGGAAAACGGGTGGCTGGAGGCCCTCAGATGATCCAGCTCAGCCTGGACGGGAAGCGCCTCTACGTGACCACGTCGCTGTACAGCGCCTGGGACAAGCAGTTTTACCCTGATCTCATCAGGTGAGAAGCAGACACATGGGCTCACCTCCCCAGCCCTCCTCTTCCAGAGGGGTCGTTTGGCTTTCTGAAGACTCCTTAGGGAGACCCGTGTACCCCACCACACAGATGGCCCATCAAGACCCTGGTCATTCCTTGTTCCTCAGGAGCCTTCCCCTAAAATCTCTGACTTCTCCCTTACCCCATTCCCCTTTTCCACCAGGGAAGGCTCTGTGATGCTGCAGGTTGATGTAGACACAGTAAAAGGAGGGCTGAAGTTGAACCCCAACTTCCTGGTGGACTTCGGGAAGGAGCCTCTAGGCCCAGCCCTCGCCCATGAACTCCGCTACCCTGGGGGCGATTGTAGCTCTGACATCTGGATTTGAACTCCACCCTCATCACCCTCAGTCCATATTTTGAGCCCTCACTTCCTTGGGGACCTGGCTTCATTCTGCTCTCTCTTGGCACCCAACCCTTGGCAGCATGTACCACACAGCCAAGCTGAGACTGTGGCAACGTGTTGAGTGGTATCCATTTACCGACCACTGTTGCTTGTTGCTCACTGTGCTGCTTTTCCATGAGCTCTTGGAGGCACCAAGAAATAAACTGTTGACCCTGTTCTTCAGATGGCCTTGTCTTTGGGGGCCTGAGGCCTGTGTCTCCTCTTCTGTCTACGCTTTGTATCTTGTACAAGAAAAGGCTAAAGAGGCCTCTGGGGGGTTATGGTAACTAGTTCACACCAGTGATGCTAATAATGCCAAAATCTCACTTTTATGGCCAGACAGAATCTGAAAATTTTGGGGATGATTGTCACAAGGAGACCTGGGGGTAGAGAATGTAAATTTGTGTTTTGTTTTGTTTTTGTTTTTTTTTTTTGACGCGGAGTCTTGCTCTGTGCCCCAGGCTGGAGTGCAGTGGCGCGATCTCGGCTCACTGCAAGCTCCGCTCCCCCGGGTTCACGCCATTCGCCTGCCTCAGCCTCCCGAGTCGCTGGGACTACAGGCGCCCGCCACCTCGCCCGGCTAATTTTCTTGTATTTTTAGTAGAGACGGGGTTTCACCGTGTTAGCCAGGATGGTCTCGATCTCCTGACCTCATGATCCGCCCATCTTGGCCTCCCAAAGTGCTGGGATTACAGGCTTGAGCCACCGCGCCCGGCCTGAAGTTTTGTTTTTTTAACCCATGCTTTCTTTTAATGAACCTAAAAATCTCACCCATCACTCCCAAGACAATGTAATATGCTCCCTCACACACAGGAGACCCCAGGACCCCTGTTCTGTATAGTGTAATAAATTTCCACTGATGGCAAGACTACTGGGAGAACTCAGTTGTTGGGAGGTTTATTAGGCTGCTCTTGCATTGCTGTAAAGAAATACCTGAGACTGGGTAATTTATAAAGAAAAGAGGTTTAATTGGCTCATGGTTCTGCAGGCTCTACAGGAAGCATGACGCTGGCATCTGCCCAGCTTCTTGGGAGGCCTCAGGAAACTTACAGTCGTGGCAGAAGGTGAAGGAGGAGCACAAACATCACATAGCCAGAGTAGGAGCAAGAGACAGAGAGAGTGAGGGGGAGGTGCCACACACTTTTAAACAATCAGATCTCAGGAGAACCCACTCATGATCTCGAGGATAGTACCAAGGTGGGGTGGTGCTAAACCATTTATGAGAAACCCATCCCCCATGATCCAGTCATCTCCCACCAGGCCCCACCTCCAACACTGGGAATTACAATTTGACATGAGATTTGTTGGAGACACAGGTTCAAACCATATCATTCTGCTGCTGCTCCCTCCCAAATCTCACATCCTTTTCACCTTTCAAAATACAATCATGCCTTTCCAATAATCCCCAAAGTCTTTTTTTTTTTTTTTTTTTGAGACAGTCTTGCTCTGTCGCCCAGGCTGGGGTGCAGTGGCCGGATCTCAGCTCACTGCAAGCTCCGCCTCCTGGGTTTAGGCTATTCTCCTGCCTCAGCCTCCCGAGTAGCTGGGACTACAGGGGCCTGCCACCTCGCCCGGCTAGTTTTTTGGATTTTTTAGTAGAGATGGGGTTTCACCGTGTTAGCCAGGATGGTCTCGATCTCCTGACCTCGTGATCCGCCCGTCTCGGCCTCCCAAAGTGCTGGGATTACAGGCTTGAGCCACCGCGCCCGGCCAATCCCCAAAGTCTTAATTCATTCCAGCATTAACTTAAAAGTCCAAAGCCCAAAGTCTCATCTGAGAAAAAGCAAGTCCCTTCCACCTATAAGCCTGTAAAATAAAAAACAAGTTAGTTACTCCCAAGATACAATGGGAGTATAGGCATTGGGTAAATACTCCCATGCCAAAAGGGAGAAATGAGCCAAATGAAAGGGGCTTCAGGCCCCATGCAAGTCCAAAACCCAACAGGGCAGTTGTTAAATATTAATACTCCAAAATAATCTCCTTTGATGCCATGTCCCAAATCCAGGGCACACTGGTGCTAGGGGTGGGCTCCCAAGGCCTTGGGCTCTGCCCCTGTGGTTTTGCAGGGTTCAGCCCCCATGACTGCTCTCATGGGCTGGTGTTGAGTGCCTGTGGCTTTTCCAGCTGCAGGGTGCCAGCTGGCAGTGGATCTACCATTCTGGGGTCTGGAAGACAGTGGCCCTCTTCTCACAGCTCTACTAGGCAGCACCCCAGTGGGGACTCTGTGTGGGTGCTCCAACCCCACATTTCTCCTCCACCCCACCCTAGTAAAGGTTCTCCATAAGTGTTCTGCCTCTGTAGCAGGCTTCTGCTTGGAGCCCAGGCTTCTCCATACATCCTCTGAAATCTAGGCGGAGGCTCCCAAGCCTCAACTCTTGCACTCTGCACAGCTTCAGGCTTAACATCACGTGGAAGCTGCCAAGGCTTAGGTTTGCACTCTCTGGAGCAGTGGCCCAAGCTACACCTGGGCCCCTTTGAGCCACCACCTGGAGCTGGAGCAGCTGGAATGCAGGGAGCAGTACAGAGCAGGGGGGCCCTGGACATGGCCCACAAAACCATTCAGTCCTCCTAGGCCTCTGGACCTGTGATGGGAGGAGCTGCTGCAAAGGTCTCTGAAATACCTTTGAGACCTCCCACCAGGCTCTACCTCCAACACTAGGGATTACCACTGAACATGAGATATGATGGAGACACAGATCCAAACCATATCAGGAGGTTAAATGTGTCACCTCTACCTAGAATACAGAAACATTAACACACAGGAGGGCTAAGAACACCATGGTGAACCAATCCAACAGGCCAGGCCATAGCACTCTTGTCTCCTCACCCAGATGGTATTTTAGAACCTTACTCAGAGATGTCTCCTTTCCCTGTGCTAGGTGCTTCTCCTCCTCCTCCTCCTCCTCCTCCTCCTCCTCTTCTTCTTCTTCTTCTTCTTTCTTCTTCCTCTTCTTCATTTCTTCCTCTTCTCCCTCTGCCTCTTCCTCCTCCTCCTCCTCTTCTTCCACCTCTTCCTCTCCTCCTCCTCCTCCTTCTTATTCCTCCTCTTCTTCTTTCTTCTCCTTCTTCTTCCTCTTTTTCTCCTTCCTTCCTCCTTCTCCTCCTTCTTGTTTTCTTCTTTCTTCTTCTTTAAGATAAAGTTTCCCTATATTGCTCAGGTTGGTCTCAAACTCCTGGGCTCAAGTGATCATCTTGCTTCAGCCTTGCAAAGTTCTGGGATTACACAAGTGAACCACCATGACCAGCCTTCAATTCGTTTTTCTTTTCTTTTTTTTTTTTTGAGACAGGGCCTTACTCTGGTGCCCAGGCTGGAATGCAGTGGCACAATTGCAGCTCGTTGCAGCCTAACGTAAGCATCACACCTGGCTCAATTCTTTATAGAAGGAATCTAACAGAAATGTCAGGACCCTTAGAGACAGCAGCCAAATGGTAATTATTATTTTATTTTATTTTGGATAGAGTCTTGCTCTGTCACCCAGACTGGAGTGCAGTGGCACAATCTTGGCTGACTGTAACATCTGCCTCCTGGGTTCAAGCAATTCTTTTGTCTCAGCCTCCCAAGTAGCTGGAATTGCAGGCATGTGCCACCACACCTGGATACTTTTTGTATTTTTAGTAGAGACTGGGTTTCACCATATTGGCCAGGCTGGTCTCGAACCCCTGAACTCAAGAGATCCGCCCACCTCGGCTTCCCAAAGTGCTGGAATTACAGACATGAGCCACCGTGCCCAGCCCAAATGGTAATTCTACTGACTCCTTTATTCTCTACCTAGACAATATTAAATAACATTCAGGTATTGACTTACATTCTTTTCAGTCTTCTGAAAAGGTATCTTTCTTTTAAACATTGGAGCAGCCTAGGACCCCCAGTATGGTCTCACCACCCCAGGAATACACCATACTTTCCCTTTGAGGCCTTTAAACACACTCTCTGAGACGTCCACCTCAATTGGAGTCCCGATTCCCTCCTTCTGCCTCACCTGCCATCCAAGCCAGATTTCCATGTCCTCTGGGAAACCTCCTTCCCTGGCTCCTCCAGGCCAGGGGCCCATCTTAACACCCATAAAGCCTGCTGCACTTAACCTCATCATAAACACATGTCTGTTTGAATCGAAACTCTCTGTTAATTCCCAGTACCTAGCTTGGATGTTGGCACTTAGCATGCTTTAATGAATAAATGGATATAAAGGAAGTGCTCAAGATGAGTAGGGAGTTACAGGGAGCCTTGGGATTTACAAGGTTTTACCATAAGTTTCTCTCCTTAGTCTCTGCCCTGTTCTCTTCAATAATCAAACTTCTTCAGAATGAGAAAGGATAATGTAGTTCTACATCATTTCTATCTCTTCCTAAAAGCTTAAAATTCCACTCAACAATATTCCATCCCATTCATCTTGTTCATTCTGGTAAGAGCAATTGCCATACCTAAAGGCAGGGAAACTACTGAAGACAACTGGGGCGGCCAGGAGTGGTGGCTCATGCCTGTAATCCCAGCACTTTGGGAGGCCGAGAAGGGTGGATCACGAGGTCAGGAGTTCGAGACCAGCCTGGCCAAAATGGTGAAACCCCATCTCTACTAAAAATAAAAAAATTAGCGGGGCATGGTAGCACACGCCTGTAATCCCAGCTACTCAGGAGGCTGAGGCAGGAGAATCACTTCAACCTGGGAGGCGGAGCTTGCAGTGAGCCAAGATCGTGCCATTGCACTCGAGCCTGGGCGACGGAGCGAGACTCTGTCTCCAAAAAAAAAAAAAAGACAACTGGGGCTATGTCTAAAGGACTCATGCCATATCTGACAAAAGATTTGTATCTAGAATGCATGAAAAACTCTAAAAACTCAACAGTAAAGCCGGGCACGGTGGCTCAAGCCTGTAATCCCAGCACTTTGGGAGGCCAAGACGGGCGGATCACGATGTCAAGAGATCGAGACCATCCTGGCTAACACAGTGAAACCCCCTCTCTACTAAAAAAATACAAAAAACTAGCCGGGTGAGGTGGCGGGCACCTGTAGTCCCAGCTACTCGGGAGGCTGAGGCAGGAGAATGGTGTAAACCCGGGAGGCGGAGCTTGCAGTGAGCTGAGATCCGGCCACTGCACTCCAGCCTGGGCGACACAGCGAGACTCCGTCTCAAAAAAAACAAAAACAAAAACAAAAACAAAACTCAACAGTAAAAAAACAAACACTCCAGTTAGAAAACGAGCAAAAGGGACGGGCATGGTGGCTCACACTTGTAATCTCAGCACTTTGGGGGGATGAGGCGTGTGGATCACTTGAGGCCAGTAGTTCGAGACCAGCCTCACCAACATGGCGAACCCCATCTCTACCAAAAATACAAATATTAGCCAGGTATGGTGGCGTGCACTTGTAGTCCCAGCTACTTGGGAGGTTGAGGCAGGAGAATCGCTTGAACATGGGAGGTGGAGGTTTTGGTGAGCTGAGGTCATGTCACTGCATTCCAGCCTGGGTGACAGCATGAGACTCAGTCTCAAAAAAAAAAAAAAAAAAAAAGGGAGCCAGGTGTGTTGGCTCACGCCTGTAATCCCAACACTGTGGGAGGCCAAGGTAGGCAGATCATTTGAAGTCAGGAGTTCGAGACCAGCCTGGCCAATATGGTGAAACCCCATCTCTACTAAAAATACAAAAAATTAGCCAGGCCTGGTGGCACATACTTGTAATCCAGCTACTTGGGAGACTGAGGCAGGAGAATCACTTGAATCCGGGAGGTTGCAGTGAGCCGAGATCGCGCCACTGCAGTCACTCCACCCTGGACAACAAGAGCGAAACTCCATCTCAAAAAAAAGAGTCTGATCAAGCCTCTAGGTCTCTCATCAGTTTATAGGAGATACAAGGAACAGAAGAACAAGTTTAAAAATACTATAGGCCAGGCGCGGTGGCTAACGCCTGTAGTCCCAGCACTTTGGGAGGCCAAGCTGTATCGGGAGAACCCGCTCCCGATGTTTAACGTGGGTTCTTTTCTATTTCCTAAGTGTCTCGGCTGGGTTGAGAAATAAAGGGAAAGAACACAAGAGAGAGAGATTTAAAGCTGGGTGTACGGGGGAGACATCACATGTCCGCAGGATCCGTGATGTTCCCTGAGCCGTAAAAACCAGCAAGTTTTTATTAGCGATTTTCAAAAGGAGAGGAGTGCGCGAATAGGGTGTGGGTCACAGAGATCACATGCTTCACAAGGTAATAAAATATCACAAAGCAAATGGAGGCGGGGTGAGATCACAGGACCACCGGATGAGGAGAAATTAAATTGCTAATGAAGTTTCGGCACACATTGTCATTGATAACATCTTATCAGGAAACAGGGTTTGAGAGCAGGTAACCTGTCCCACCACAATTTATTAGGTGGGAATTTTCCCATCCTAGTAAGCCTGGGAGCACCATAGGAGACCAGGGCTTATTTCATCCCATCAGCTTCAACCATAAAAGACGGGACACCTTAAAAGGGGCCGTCTATAGGCCTACCTTCAGGACGCATTCTCTTTCTCAGGGATGTTCCTTGCTGAGAAAAAGAATTCAGCGATATTTCTCCTATTTGCTTATGAAAGAGGAGGAATATAGCTCTGTTCCAACCGGCTCACCGGCGGCCAGTTCAAAGTTACTTCTCTTGTTCCCTGAACATCGCTGTTATCCTGTTCTTTTTTTTTTTTTTTTTTTTGAGGCGGAGCCTCGCTCTGTCGCCCAGGCTGGAGTGCAGTGGCCGGATCTCAGCTCACTGCAAGCTCCGCCTCCCGGGTTCCCGCCATTCTCCTGCCTCAGCCTCCCGCGTAGCTGGGACTACAGGCGCCGCCACCACGCCTGGCTAATTTTTTGTATTTTTAGTAGAGACGGGGTTTCACTGTGTTAGCCAGGATGGTCTCGATCTCTTGACCTCGTGATCCGCCCGTCTCGGCCTCCCAAAGTGCTGGGATTTCAGGCTTGAGCCACCGCGCCCGGCCCCTGTTCTTTTTTTTAAGATGCCCAGATTTCATATTGTTCAAACACACATGCTCTACAAACAATTTGTGAAGTTGACACAATCACAGGGTCCTGACGCGACATTCATCCTTCTCAGTTTACAAAGAAGATGACGGGATTAAGAGATTAAAGTAACAACAGGCATAGGAAAACACAGGGGTATTCATTGGGGAAGTGATAAGTGTCCATGAAATCTTCACAGTTTATGTTCAGAGATTACAGTAAAGTCAGGTACAAGAAATTATAAATATTAATTTTGGGAACTAATAAATGTCCATGAAATCTTCACAATTTATGTTCTTCTGCCACGGCTTCAGCCGGTCCCTCCGTTTGGGGTCCCTGACTTCCCGCAACAAAGCTGGGTAGATCACTTAAACTCAGGAGTTCAAGACCAGCCTGGCCAACATGGCAAAAATCCCTCTCTACAAAAAGATACAAAAATTAGCTGGGCATGGTGGCATGTGCCTGCAGTCCCAGCTACTCCAGAGGCTGAGGCTAGGACCACAGGCACACATTATCTCTAATAGTTACTCATTTGTTTGTTTCTTTGGCAAGAGCAGCTAAAAATTATGAAAAAATTCAAACATACAAGAGGAGAAGGAAGAATGTAATAAACGTCCACATACACATACCCATCATCCTGCTTGAATTGCTTGAATCCAGGAGGTGGAGATTGCAGTAAGCTGTGATCATGCCACTGAACTTCAGCCTGGGTGACAGAGCCAGACCCTGTCTCAAACAAACAAATACACACCACTATAAAGATACAATAATAAAAATCCAGAATGTGGGAAATCTTATAGAGCAAATGACCTGTCTCCTCAACAGACCCATTGAGAGAGACAGACTATGGATTAGAAAGAATTGGGAAACACATTAACCGAACCAAATACAATGCAGTGTGTGACTTTTGCTGATCCTGATTTGAACCTATCAAGAGAAAAATACAGTTTTTGAGAAAACTAGAGAAATGTGAACAGTGACTGGATGTGTAATGATATTGAGAAATAATTTTTTATTTTTAGGTGTGATAATGGCATTGGGCATTATTTAAAAAGAGAGTCTTTGTTTTTTAATCACATTAAATTATTTACTGTAAATACCTAAGTATTTAAAGATGATACAATATAATGAATGTCTGCATTATAGTAATTTAGAGTGGGAAGGCATGGATAAAACAAGATGATCAGCCGGGTGCAGTGGCTCAGCCGGGCGCGGTGGCTCACGCCTGTGATCCCAGCACTTTGGGAGGCTGAAGTGGGCAGATCACCTGAGGTCAGGAGTTCAAGACCAGCCTGGCCAACATGTGAAACCCCGTTATCTACTAAAAATACAAAAATTAGCTGGGCTTCATGGCAGATGCCTGTAATCCCAGCTATTCAGGAGGCTGAAGCGAGAGAATCTCTTGACCATGGGAGGCTGATGTTACAGTGAGCCGAGATCACGTCATTTCACTCCAGCCTGGGCAACAGAGCGAGATTGTCTCAAACAAAACAAAACAAAACAAAACAAAAAAAGATCAGGGCCAGGCGCAGTGGGTCACGCCTGTAATCTCAGCAGTTTGGGAGGCCAAGGTGGGCAGATCACCTGAGGTCAGGAGTTCGAGACCAGTCTGGCCAACGTGGTGAAACCCCATCTCTACTAAAAATACAAAACTTAGCCAGACATGGTGGTGTGTGCCTGTAATCCCAGCTACCTGGGAAGCTGAAGCAGGAGAATCGCTGGAACCCAGGAGGCAGAGGTTGCAGGCCGAGACTGCACCACTGCACTCCAGCCTAGGCGACGGGAGCCAAACTCCTTCTCAAAAAAAAAAAAAAAAAAAAAAAAAAGAGCCGGGCGCGGTGGCTCAAGCCTGTAATCCCAGCACTTTGGGAGGCCAAGACGGGCGGATCACGAGGTCAGGAGATCGAGACCATCCTGGCTAACACAGTGAAACCCCTTCTCTACTAAAAAATCCAAAAAACTAGCCAGGCGAGGTGGCGGGCGCCTGTAGTCCCAGCTACTCGGGAGGCTGAGGCAGGAGAATGGCGTGAACCCAGGAGGCGGAGCTTGCAGTGAGCTGAGATCCGGCCACTGCACTCCAGCCCGGGCGACAGAGCGAGACTCTGCCTCAAAAAAAAAAAAAAAAAAAAAAAAAAAAAAAGAGAGAAAAAGTAAAAAGGGGGCCGGGCGCTGTGGCTCACACCTGTAATCCCAGCACTTTGAGAGGCCAAGGTGGGCAGATCACAAGGTCAGGAGTTCGAGACCAGTCTGGCCAACATGGTGAAACCCTATCTCTACTAAAAATATAAAAAATTAGCCGGGTGTGGTGACACATGCCTGTAATCCCAGCTACCAGGGAGTCTGAGATAGGAGAATCCCTTGAACCCAGGAGGCAGATGTTGCAGTGAGTGGAGATCATGTCATTGTACTCCAGCCTGGGCGACAGAGCAAGACTGTCTCAAAAAAAAAAAAAAAAGTGATGGTCAGATGTGGACGATCATTCAAGCAGGATGTGGTCAAGCAGTATGTGGGTGTTGATTACATTCTTCCTTCTCCTCTTACATGTTTGAAATTTTTCATAGTTTTTAGCTGTTCTTCCCAAAAAACAAAAACAAAAAAAAGAGTAACTGTGTGAGATGATGTATATATTAATTTGCTTCACTATAGTAACATTATGCATATCTTTTTTTTTTTTTTTTTTTTTTGAGATGGAGTCTGGCTCTGTCACCCAGGCTGGAGTGCAGTGGCGTGATCTCGGCTCACTGCAAGCTCCGCCTCCCGGGTTTACGCCATTCTCCTGCCTCAGCCTCCCGAGTATCTGGGACTACAGGCGCCCGCCACCTCGCCCGGCTAGTTTTTTGTATTTTTTAGTAGAGACAGGGTTTCACCGTGTTAGCCAGGATGGTCTCGATCTCCTGACCTCGTGATCCGCCCGTCTTGGCCTCCCAAAGTGCTGGGATTACAGGCTTGAGCCACCGCGCCCGGCCTATGTATATCTTAAATATACACAATAAAATTAATTTTTTTAAAGAAAGAAATCTTTTTCACAATAAAAGCTTAAAATCCTATTCACGTTTATCCTGATCTTGGCGTCCTCTCATTATGTCTAACCCTATGTCACCGAAACGACTCCAAAAACAAGAGGCCCTCCTGTAACACACAACCCAGGCACCAGCAATGTGGAAAGGGTACCCACCTACCTGCCTCAGCCTCCTGAGTAGCTGCACCCACTTCTCTGTGCTGCACTCACAAAGATTCTACCCCACACCCCAGAACCAGGCTAGATGAGCAAGAATAGCAAAGCTGGGGAGTGTGCTGTGGGAAAAGTCTACCATATCACCTAGGATCTCCTGCCAACACCATGGCTTATAAGGCCATGTAGAAGGTTCTAGAAAGTTTGTTGAGCTCAAGGACACCCTCAGGAAAGCTGTACTGCCAGTCCATCAGGACAAAGGAGATAAGAGAGCATTGGGAGATGTCTATCCCATCGTTGGTCCTTCAAGCATTATCTCACACACTGCTCTCCAGTAAGTCTCTAAAAGACAGCATCGGGCAATTGCACTCATCTCAGAGAATCCTTCTCACATTCCTGCATCCAGCCCTCCCACTTTCATCTTCCAAGTGTTTGACCAGCTGGCTCCATGCTCTGGATATCTGCTCCGTGCCATCCTCTGGCATGCTCTTAGGAGTCCCTTCCCTGACTTCCTGATTTTGATGTGTGGCAGACTCTCACTATCTGACCTCAATACTATCTGACCTAGAGGAATGTGTGCAACACATTGTTCATGGAAAAAAGTAATCGTAGAGTTGTGTGAATAACTCTATAACTATAGTATAATCCCCAGTTTTAAAAACAAATTCAACCACAATAGCAACAAAAACTTCTATTTAAGGCCAGGCGCAGTGGCTCAAGCCTGTAATCCCAGCACTTTGGGAGGTCAAGGAGGGCGGATCACTTGAGGCCTGGAGTTTGCGACCAACCTGGCCAACATGGTGAAACCCCATCTCTACTAAAAACACAAAAATTAGCTGGGCATGGTGGCACGCACCTGTAGTTCCAGCTACTCAGGAGGCTGAGGCAGGAGAATCGTTTGAACCTGGGAGGCAGAGGTTGCAGCGAGCTGAGATTGCATCACTGCACTCCAGCCTGAGCAACAGAGCGAGACTCTATCTCAAAAAACAAAACAAAAAAACCCCTCTATTTAAGTGGTCCTGTTTGCAATGACATGGAAGTGAATATGGGAGGATACTTATCAGAACACGTTACCTCAGAGGGGTGAGGATTTTTTATGAAACTTGACAAGCTGTTTCTAAAACTAGACCGGAAATGCGAATGTATAGTGTTCCAGTTACCTAGTGCTGTGTAACAAACTACACCAAAACTTAGTGGCTTAAAGCAATGACAACATCACTTTTGCCCACAAATCTGTCGTTTGGACAGGGCTCAGAAGGAATAGCTTGTCTCTGCTCGGTGTCAGTGGAGGCAGCTTAAAGGCTGGAGGCTAGAATCATCTGATAGCTCACTCACTCACAGGTCTGGAGACTCACGCTTCTGTCACTCGGACCTTCAGCTGGGGCTGGGGCCAGAACATCTACACATGACCTTTCCATATGGCTGCTTGGCTCCCTCACAACATGGTAGCTGGGTTCCAAGAGAGAGCAGCAAAGGTGAAGGCGTGTCACCTACTCCAGCCGACACTTGGCAGTCACACAGCATCACTTCCACCACATTCCAATTACTGAGCCAGTCACAAAGGCCTTCCCAGGTTCAAGGAAACAGGGACTAGACTCCATTTCTTTCATTTATGTATCTATCTATCTATTTATCTATCTATCTATTTATTTTTGAGATGGAGTCTCACTCTGTCACCCAGGCTGGAGTGCAATGGCATGATCTTGGCTCACTGCGACCTCCATCTCCTGGGTTCAAGTGATTCTCCCACCTCATCCTCCCACGTAGCTGGGATTACAGGCACCCGCCACCATGTCCAGTTAATTTTTTGTATTTTTAGTAGAGACGGAGTTCCCCCAGGTTGGCCAGGCTGCTCTCAAACTTCTGACATCAGGTAGTACACCTGCCTCAGCCTCCCAAAGTGCTGGAGTTACAGGTGTGACCCACCGCACCCAGCCTAATTTTTCTATTTTTAGTAGAGACAGGGTTTCATCATGCTGGCCAAGCTTGTCTTGAACGCCTGACCTCAAGTGATCTGCCCACCTCGGCCTCCCAAAGTGCTAGGATTACAGGCGTGAGCCACCACGCTCGGCTGACTCCACCTCTTGACAGGGAAGTTGTAAGATTCTGAAATAGTGTGTGGAACCAGAAACGTTGTGGCCACGTTTGGAAAATACAATCTTCCATATATAGGAATAATTATTTTAATTAATAAAACCAATAACAGAAGACTCTCAGCATTAGATTTCAAAATGTACTATATAATTACATTAACTAAAACTGTGTTATGGGTGCAGAAATAGACAAAAAGAATCAACAAAAGAGAACAAGCTGGACATGGTGACATGCGCCTATAATCTCAGCTACTCAGGTCACTAAGGTGGGAGGATCACTTGAGCCCAGGAGTTTGAGGCTGCAGTAAGCTAGCATCCTGCCACTGCACTCCAGCCTGGGTGACAGAGTGAGACTCTGTCTTAAAAAAAAAAAAAAAAAAAAAAAACCTAAAATTAAAATTTTTTAAAAAGAGAGGCTAAGGTCCAGAAATACACCCAACTATACAAAGAAAGTTAGTACACAATAAAAGCATATGATAAAACTGCAAAAGGAAACAGTTATAAGAAGAAGAAAATGGCAGTATATATTGAAATGACTGGCCATTCATTGGAAAACAAGCATATTAAATTAGATGCTATGTAAGGTGTTACTAACTGCCAACCAACCATTCCCAAACCTCTTTTCCCTTGCTCATCATAGGTAACTTCTATCCTTAATTTTATGGTCATGATTCTCTTGCTTTTTATTAATTATTTTTACCACATATGTATTTACCCATAAACAATATATTGTTCAGTTTTGCCTGACATTAAATATTTATAAATTGCATTGCACTGTATGTTTTCTTCTGTGTTTTGGCTTTTTAACTTTCTGAAGTTCATCCAATGGACATGTGTGGCTGTAGCTCATTAATTTCCACTGATCTATGACATTCCATCCAGTGACTATATCACAACTTATCATTCTAGGGTTTGTGGATATTGGATCATTTCCAGTTTTTACTAATGCAAGCAGTGAGACTATAAACTTTACTGCCTGTGTTTTTGGGCATATGTCTAAGAGAGCAATTACCGATATATTAAATGTAAATTGAAATACTCACATATTCAACTTCACCAAGTAATATTAAACTATTTTCCAAAACAGTTACACCAAATTACACTCCCACAACAGTGAATGAAAGCTCTTGTTGATTCATTACCATGTCAACCCTCAATATTGCCAGACTTGTTAAAACTTTTGCTGTGGCTCACACCTGTAATCCCAACAGTTTGGGAAGCCAAGGTGGGCAGATTGCTGGAGCTCAGGAGTTCAAGATCAGCCTGGGCAACAAGGTGACACTCCGTCTACACAAAAAATACAAAAAAAAATTAGCTGGGTGTGGTGGCGTGCCTGTGATCCCAGCTACTCAGGACACTGAGGTGGGAGGATTGTTTGAGCCCAGGAGGTCAAGGCTGCAGTGAGCCATGATCATGCCATTGCACTCCAGCCTGGGTGACAGGGCAAGACCCTGCCTCAAAAAAAAAAAAAAAAGAAAAAAAAGAAAAGCCAATTTAGTGGGTGTGAAATTGTATCTTTTAAAATTTGCATTTTCCTGATTATCATATAGGGAATAACTTTTCATATGTTTATGAGCCATTTCTGCTTTTTTGTGAAATTCCCATCCATTTTTCTAGTTTGTTATCTTTTTTTTCTTTTTCTTTTTCTTTTCTTTTTTCTTTCTTTCTTTCTTTCTTTTTTTTTTTTTTTTGAGGCAGTCTCACTCTGTTGCCTAGGCTGGAGTGTAGTGGTGCTATCTTGGCTCACTGCAACCCGGGTTCAAGCGATTATCCTACTTAAACCTCCCAAGTAGCTGAGACTACAGGTGTGCACCACTATGCGCAGCTAATGTTAATTTTTGTATTTTAAGTGGAGATAGAGTTTCACCATGTTGGCCAGGCTGGTCTCGAACTCCTGATCTCAAGTGATCTGCCCATCTCAAACACCCAAAGTGCTAGGATTACAGAAGTGAGCCACCATGCCCAGGTGGTTATCTTCTTTTATAGGAAGTCTTCAAAAATTCCAGATAATAATCCTTTGTCAGTTATATGTCTTCAAAATATATTCTCCCAATTTGCAGTTTGTCTTTGTATTATTTTTTATTATTGTATTGTATTGTATTTATTTTTTACTTATTTTTTTTGAGACAGGGTCTTACTCTGCTGCCCAGGTTGGAGTGCAGTGGCACCATCTATGCTCACTGCAACCTCTGCCTCCCAGGTTCAAGTGATTCTTCCACCTCACCCTCCCAAGTAGCTGGGATTACAAGCACGCGCCACCACAGCCCAGCTAATTTTTGTATTTTCAGTAGAGATGGGGTTTCACCATATTGGCCAGACTGGTCTTGAACTCCCGACCTCAAGTGATCCACCCACCACAGCCTCCCAAAGTGCTGAGATTACAGGCATGAGCCACTGTACCCAGCTGTTTGTTCGTTTATTTATTTTTGAGACAGAGTCTTACTGTCACTCAGGCTGGAGTGCAGAGGTGAAAAAAAAAAAAAAAAGAAGTCCAGGCACGGTGACTTACGCCTGTAATCCCAACACTTTGGGAGGCTCACTTTGGGAGGCTGAGATGGGCGGATCACTTGAGGTCAGGAGTTGGAGACCAGCCTGGCCAACATGGTGAAATCCCATCTCTACCAAAAATATAAAAAATTAGCTGTGTGTGGTGACATGAGCCTGTAATCCCAGCTACTCGGGAGGCTGAGGCAGGAGTATTGCTTGAACTCGGGAGGTGGAGGTTGCAGTGAGCAGAGATTGTGCCACTGCACTCCAGCCTGGGTGACAAAGCAAGACTCCGTCTTAAAAAATAAAAAATAAATCACTCCCAATCTTAGTAGGCAATGTGTAATAGTGTCCCAGATGAACAAATACCACTCCCTTTTTGGACATATTTCTCTCTCTTTGGCACACCTTAGTCTCTTAGTTTTCACCTATTTTACATATGCTTATCTTTCTGTGATTGGCCACAGGGGGAGTCTTTTATTTACATAGGGTGAATCATCACTTCAGCCCCTGATTGGTTCCAGGCCAAGGTCCTGGCCCAAGCTTTCACTTCAGCCCCTGATTGGTTCCAGGCCAAGTTGTTGAGCCAAGCCTTCACCTCTGCCTCCAATTGGTTCTTTACACTATCATACCTCTTTCTGAGTGGTGCTTTCTCCAAGATAGCCTGCAGGCCCGGTCAGCACACTCCTCCCCTTCCCACTCCATAAGCCGCCCTCCTCACCCTCCCACTCAGCCTCATAGCTGGCAACCCTCTTTTGGGCTCCCTCTTTGCTGAGAGCTTTTCTGTTGCTTAATAAATCTGACTCTTGCTGGTCAGGAGTTCGAGACCAGCCTGGCCAACATGGTGAAATCCCATTTCTACTAAAAATACAAAAATTAGCCCAGCGTGGTGGCAGGCGCCTGTAATCCCAGCTACCCAGGAGTCTGAGGCAGGAGAATCGCTTGTACCCAGGAGGTGGAAGTTGCAGTGAGCCAAGACTGTGCCATTGCACTCCAGCTTGGCAACAGACTGAGACTCCCATCTCAAAAAAAAAAAAAAAAAAAAAAAAATTAGCCGGGCGTGTTAGCAGTCACCTGTAGTTCTAGCTACTCGGGAGGGTGAGGCAGGAGAATCGCTTGAACCCAGGGGACGGAGATTGCAGTGAGCCGAGATCGCGCCACTGCACTCCAGTTCGGGCGATAGAGTGAGACTCCGTCTCAAAGAAATAAAAAAGAAAGAAAGAAAAAAGAAAACCTTCTTGCCAATATATCCTTATTCCCCCAACTCCACAATCTCCTGGCTTCCTCCAGTACTCATAGAAGCTGGTAATAGGGAAAGGCAGGCTGTAAAGGGCAATGGTGATGAGCTCAGGCAGCACTGCTGTCTTCTTTACAAAAGCACATTAATGATGAGCCTGGAGAACGTATTAGATGTCAGGATGGCAAATACAGTTTTGGTTGTAACATGTCCGCTGTGCAAAACAAAATATATCCATTTAAGAGGCTTGCAACCTGTAGTCCATGATCTCTCTGAAATTAGATGCAAAACTTGGTCTGTGTGTGCATTTTTCATGGTAGAGGGTCCATTGCTTTCGTCTGATTCATAACCTTAAAACGTCTTAAGGAAAAGGGTTAAGAACCCATAACCTGTTCAGTACAATGTTCCCTGAGGGTAAAAAGTTCCTCTGGCATCCAGCACTCCCGTGGGAGTCCATCAAAATTCCAGGGTTCACCGACTGCAGAACTATGGGGATGCAAATGCATTTGCAACTCCTTGGAAGGAAAGTACACACGGGAAATCAAGAAACACTAACAGGGAAAAAGCATTTTAGTTTAATGTGGTACAACTGCTGAGGTTTTGAGGCCTCCATCAAGAAGGAAAGAGCCCAGACTGCAGGTCTGTTGCGAGTGAGTGTGTCTGCAGGTTGTGTTAGGCATGTGGTGATTGTGATGGATGGGGGGTTATAGGAGCTTACAGCGAACTTCCATCACTCCTATCCATCATTTTCTAGTTATTTTATCATCCATTGATTCTTCTCTTCCGGTAGCTCTGAGGACCGTAGACTAAACTGAAACACAAAAGGGGAGGGCAAAAGAAAAGACAGTTCCAAAGGGAGACGAGCACTCGTTCTTTTATCCTGCGGTCCCTTTAAGAGAAGAATATCTTGGGACCTGCAGTCCCAACCGACCCCAGTTTTAACCGAAACCCAACCCGGACTTCCCCCTCTTGACTCAAATAAGACCAATTTTGGATTTTCCCTCCCCTATTGACCAATCAGATTCTGTTACCAGGCAGACTTCAGCGGCCGCCGGTACGAGCCCGGCGCCTTCTGTCTCCGGGGTGGCAGCAGTGACCAATGACAGAGCAGGCCGCCCGTGTATCTAGGCAGATCGCGGCTGTTACAACCATTCAGAAAAAGGAAAATAAAGCAACGCACGAGCCGGCTGGGCCAGGACCTTGGGGCTGGGCCGGAGTGGAGGTGGCTACGAGGTAGTTTCTCTTTCTCCCTTACCTTTATTGTTGCTTGTGTTGGAAGGCGACTGTTCAGAGGTAGGGAGGGGGCAAGATGAGTTGGGAGGAGAGCAGAAAAAGACTGTAGCTGTATTTTCAACAGCTTCTTCACCCGTGTGCACGTGCCCGGAATCTGGGACCCCATTCCCCTGCCGGGTTTCTGACGCCCAGCCCATGAGTTCCGCTACCCCGCCCCACCCCCCCTCCACTTTGCAGAAACCGGGGATTGAATGGAGGGGGAAGGGAAGGAGGTGGGGGCGCGCCTCAGGATGGGCTGTTGTGGGAGATGACGTAGGGACCGGCGACGTGGGGAGGGGGAGCAGCGGGGGAAGTCGTGGAGAGATTAAGTAATGAGAACTTGGGCCCAGTTTTTTTTCCAAGCCTAGAAAGGCAGAATATGTTCGTATCCTTTCTGACCTCCCAAGCATATGCAATGGTGAGGAGTATTTTTGAGAATTAGAGAACTTTGTTTTGTGGCTGTTACTGTTGTTTTTGAGGGGGAGGAGGGCAGTATGGGGTCAGAGGCAGAAATGAAAATTTCTTGCTAACATGGATTCCCAATCCCCCTATCTCTTCCTTTACAGTTTTCCAGATTTAGGAGACTTCAAAAAGGTGGGGCAGATAGAATGGAGATGGCAAAGATCTCTTTGGGTATATATGGGCCTGGCGAAGTAATGGAATAATTTCTAATTTTCGGAGAAGGCAAGTGGTGAGAAAAAGACCACTGGGGAAATTCGGAGGCTTTGTTGCTGTTTCTCTGCCTTTCTGGGTAAAGAGATGAGGAGTGCCCTGGGGCCTTCAGGGGAAGGGAAGGCCAGTGTGAGTTACATCTTTATGCCTGTCCCTCTCAATTCTAGCCCTCATGCCGGGATGGCAGAAGATGAGCCTGATGCTAAGAGCCCCAAGACTGGGGGAAGGCCCCCTCCAGGTGGTGCTGAGGCTGGGGAACCTACCACCCTTCTTCAAAGGCTCCGAGGTACCATTTCGTAAGTACTGATCACATCTCCAAATCCTGTCCAAGACCTGAGTATAGATCCCTGCAGCACTTCACTTTGGCTGTAGATGAACTGCCTCTCAGCAAGGGCATGGGAGCAGAGGGAGATTCTTGGCCATGGTAGCAATGCTTGAGCACCTGCTGGGCATTTCAGCCCTTTTCCCTCCTTAGCAGTCAGATAAAGAGAGGGAGAAAACCTCGTGTGTGACCTCCAGCTTTCTCCTATTCCCCACAGCAAGGCCGTGCAGAACAAAGTAGAGGGAATCCTGGTAAGTGTGTTGGGGAAGAGGGCAATAGAGGGATGGAAATGCTGAGGGAGGAGGATGTGAGGATGATGGGCATCAACAAAACATTGATGTGGGAGAGGTAGGGTCTATCTTGTCAGAAGATCCTTGGCTTTGCAAACTTGCTGCCAGTTTGACTTTGTGCCTCTCACTCGATCTCTGTGAGCGCTTGTGTAGAAGCCCAGCAGAGATGAATTCAGAGCTGATCTCCTCTACTCCCCTCCTCGATGTGGTAGCCTACAGGGCCCCTCAGAGCACCTAGTGTCGAATAATTTTTTTTTTTTTTTCTCGAGACGGAGTCTTGCTCTGTGGTCCAGGATGGAGTGCAGTGGTGCGATCTCAGCTCACTGCAAGCTCCACCTCCCGGGTTCACACCATTCTCCTGTCTCAGCCTCCCCAGTAGCTGGGACTACAGGCGCCCATCACCACGCCCGGCTAATTTTTTTTGTATTTTTAGTAGAGACGGGATTTCATTGTATTAGCCAGGATGGTCTCGATCTCCTGACCTCGTGAACCGCCCACCTTGGCCTCCCAAAGTGCTGGGATTATAGGCGTGAGTCACCGCGCCCAGCCTTATCAAATAATTTTTAAGGTCCTTTTTCAGTCTGACACCCTCTAAGTCAGCTAGACTTTGGGGTGGGAATCAGAGGGTCCTACATTGGGTCCTTCTTGGCCTTATTATTTCTCCTGCCTCTGTTTTGTCCTACCTCAGCAAGATGTACAGAAATTTTCTGACAATGACAAGCTGTATCTCTACCTTCAGCTCCCCTCAGGACCCAGCACTGGAGACAAAAGGTAGGTTTGATGGTATTTTTAGATGGCAGAGGTTCTGATTCTTAGAGAAAGGTTCACTGGGAAGGGGTGAGGTAATAGGAAGACTCGTAACTGCTGTCCTTGATGAAGAGGTAAGGTCCCCACCCTGACTTGGTTTACCAGGGAAAGGTAGATTCTGGGTGAACTACTTTGGTCCAGCACTACTGAAGTGGTAGTTTGGGAAGAACCAGGACAACTGTTAGGGTCTTAGTAATGCTTGTTCCTTTTGTTTCTGTAGCTCAGAGCCAAGTACACTGAGCAATGAGGAGTACATGTATGCCTATAGGTGGATCCGCAACCACCTGGAAGAGCACACTGACACCTGTCTGCCAAAGCAAAGTGTTTATGATGCCTATCGGTGGGTGGAAGGGTGGGTGGTGGGGTGAGTGGATTGGTTGGCATAGGACCCCCTCACCCATGAAGAGCTTCCTGCCTTGATTAAAGCCTGCCTTCTTAAAGGGTTCCTCACACTTGATCCCTAGGGACCCTTCGAGCCTACCCATGGCCTCCTTCTCTGAGTATGTTCCCACTCTGCTCCCCTGTCACTCAGGAAGTACTGTGAGAGTCTCGCCTGTTGCCGCCCACTCAGCACAGCCAACTTTGGCAAGATCATCAGAGAGATCTTCCCTGACATCAAAGCTCGAAGGCTTGGTGGCCGGGGCCAGTCCAAGTATCCTTGACTAGAGAGGTTGGGGGTGGAGGACCTGGGAGGAAGACTTAGGGTGTGGAGACCCAGGAGTGGAACAGCTTAACTTGCTCAAGGGGTTTGGAGATTGCCATGTGTTGGCTGCTCTTTAACTTGCATCAGATATTGCTACAGTGGCATACGAAGGAAGACCTTGGTGTCTATGCCACCCCTGCCTGGACTTGACCTAAAGAGTTCTGAGAGTGTAAGTACCAAATCACCCTCCAATTCTACTCTTCTCTCCCAGGCAAAAGGCAGAGGTCTTTGGGGCATGTTTTGAGGGCTAACAGCCTCAGTCATTATGTACGTAGCTTCTAGGTATGATGTTCCCTTCTGCCAACCCTGCAGCTGAGGCAGAGGATGAAGAGAACTTGTGGGCTTCTGCAGTGGGATAGGTAGAGGCTACTCCCGTCCCCAGTCTGGTCTCAGCTTTGGTCAACAGTCTTAGGTCACTTCAAGAGAGGGGACAAGGGTTATTTAATTTGGAGAGTGATTGGGCATGTCCTTCCCCACTTCAGCCAGAAATGGGCCCAGAAGTAACCCCAGCACCTCGAGATGAACTGGTGGAGGCAGCCTGTGCCCTGACGTGTGACTGGGCAGAGCGGATCCTGAAACGGTCCTTCAGTTCCATCGTTGAGGTCGCCCGCTTCCTGCTACAGCAGCATCTCATCTCTGCCCGATCTGCACATGCCCATGTGCTTAAGGCCATGGGGCTTGCTGGTGGGTGGACCCTCTCTTATGTCTCAGCAACCCTGACCCACTTTCAGCTTCAGTGACCCTCCCACACACAGAATAGAGACACCTTGGATTTGCCCTCTCTTCCTGGAGACCCTTCTAAGACATGCTTTAGCACCCCATTTCCTGTCTCTACCAGTCAGTGAATCAGGATTGCCTCACTCTCCTATTCCTCAGTTTCTTCCTCACCTTCACTCTATTACCTTTTTGGCACCTCTGCAGAAGAGGATGAACATGCACCTCGGGAACGGTCATCTAAACCAAAGAATGGTGTAGAGAACCCAGAGGGTTCACAAGCCCATAAGAAGCTGGAGAGACCGGCCCAGGTAAGGAAGTCAGTGGCCCTGACTTCGCTGTCCTGGGCTGGGGGCTTAGTATATCCTTTTCCTATTGGGTCCCATGCTTTTCCACTTCCTGTGCCTCTGGTGTCTATGTTTCCTCCAGTATTCAGTCTTCACACTTTACTGTGTTCCTCTCTTTACCTTTTAGCCTCCTAAGGATCTGGAAGCCCGAACTGGGGCTGGCCCTCTCGCACGTGGAGAGCGGAAGAAGAGTGTAGTTGAGAGCTCAGCCCCAGGAGCCAATAACCTGCAGGTTAACGCCCTAGTGGCTCGGCTGCCTCTGCTCCTTCCCCGGGCCCCTCGCTCGCTTATTCCACCAATCCCAGTCTCTCCACCTATTCTGGCCCCCAGGCTTTCTTCAGGTGCCCTGAAAGTGGCTACACTGCCTCTGTCTAGTAGGGCCGGGGCACCCTCAGCAGCTGTACCCATCATTAACATGATCTTACCAACTGTTCCTGCTTTGCCTGGACCTGGACCTGGGCCTGGGCCTGGGCCTGGGCGAGCTCCACCTGGGGGACTCACTCAGCCCCGGGGCACAGAGAACAGAGAGGTAGGCATAGGTGGTGACCCAGGACCACATGACAAGGGTGTCAAGAGGACAGCTGAAGTACCTGTGAGTGAGGCCAGTGGGCAGGATCCACCAGCTAAAGCAGCAAAGCAGGATATAGAGGATACAGCAAGTGATGCCAAAAGGAAACGGGGGCGCCCTCGAAAAAAGTCAGGTGGAAGTGGGGAAAGGAATTCTACCCCTCAGAAGTCAGCAGCTGCCATGGACTCTGCCCAGTCAAGGTTACCATGGGAGACATGGGGCTTAGGAGGGGAAGGCAACTCAGCTGGAGGGGCAGAAAGGCCAGGGCCAATGGGAGAGGCTGAAAAGGGGGCAGTGCTTGCCCAGGGTCAGGAAGATGGTACTGTTTTCAAAGGAGGAAGGGGCCCCAGTTCCCGGCATACCAAAGAAGCAGAAGATAAAATTCCCTTGGTCCCCTCAAAAGTGAGTGTCATCAGAGGCAGCAGAAGCCAAAAGGAGGCTTTTCCTTTGGCAAAGGGAGAGGTAGGCACTGCACCACAGGGTAATAAAGACTTAAAGGAGCATGTGCTTCAAAATTCCTTATCCCAGGAGCATAAAGACCCCAAAGCAACACCCCCATGATATAGGTCTGTGGGGAAGAGTGTTTATATCCCTACATTAACTTTGCCTAGTGGAGGCCCTTCTCTGCACTTGCTTCTCATTTGGCTATTCTTTTCCTAAAGAAGTCCATTCTCTTCTGTACAGACAGCTGAGTCATCCAGTCTACTTAGTACCTGGTTGCTGCCTCTGACCTTTTCAGCTTGATACCCTTGGCTTTAGTATAACCAATAAATCTGTAGTGACCTTACCTGTATTCCCTGTGCTATCCTGTGGGAAGGTAGGAATGGGCTATGATGAATGTATAGGTTAGGGATCTTTTGGTTTTAAATCACAGAAAACCTAATTCAAACTGGCTTAAAATAAAAAGGGTTTATTGGTTCATGTAACTGGAAAGTCCATAGGTAGTGCTGGCTCCAGGTGAAGCCTGACCCAGTAGCTCAGTATGTCTCTAAATACCGGACTGATTTTTTTTCTCACTGTTGCGTCTTCTGTAGGACCATCTTAAGTCTGGGCCACTTAATGGCTGCTAGCATTCCTAGGATTACACGTTTCCCCATTTATGTCCAATCAGAAAAAGAAGGCATCTTTGTACCAGAAATCTCAGCAAAAGCCCTAACATTCACACTGATTAGGCCTGGGTCACATGTCCACCCCTGACCAATCATTGTGGCCAGGAGGATGGTACATGCTAATTTGCTTATTCTACACCATGGACTACACCTTTGGGGAAAAGGGTGGGGTCAGCCTCCCCAAAATCACATGGATTCCCCAAGTGGAAACTAGGAGCATGCAGTTGCTTGGGTGGCCGCTGACACCAGGCTACTATTATTTTAGCTTGCTAAGTTGAGATCAGCTAGACCTGCTTTTTTTTCTCCTCAGTCTTGCATTTCCCTCAATACAAGCTATAGCCTCTTTCCTCTTGTTTCTAGTCTCAGAATGAAGGAGAGGGAAGCCATTTTCCTGTAGGGACTCTCCAGTCTCATTTAGACAATAGTCCCTTTTTTTCTGCCTCCATCTTAGAGATGGAGCTCCTTTTCCTGTTTCTTAATTTTTGTTTTCTCCTCATTCCTGCTTCCCTATCTCTCCCTATTGCCAGTTCCACCAGCTAGCATGAAAGACTTCCTAGCCATTAAATCTATTCTGTAGCCACCAGGTGGCAGCATCTTGTCATACGTGTCAGGACTTAGGACTGCGGGGTTTAGGTTAGATGTCACAGAAAGAGCTAGTTCTGTGGTCAGGCAGCACCAATGAGAACGGAATGCAGACCCTCCAGATGTATCCTTGGGAGAAGCAGTAAACCAACTAATATTTATTGAAGACCTACTTTGTCCTCTACATAGGGTAGCTTCTGTCAGGGAATCTTGGTTCTTCCCCAAAAACACTGATTTTCTTTCAGGGAGACTTCATGTGTTCATTTATTTCCACCAGAGCAGATTTAAAGAAATTATAATATGTAATGTTTGGTATCTATAAAGAGTATATCTAATGTGAATAAATTATGAAGCATACTAATGAGTACCTATGACCCACAACACAATTTATACATTAAAACATTTGAAATACCATTGTGTTTGTGTTCCTCCCTAGCCTGTCCCCTGCCTCTTCTTAGCAGTAACCACTGTCCTTAACTTTCATGTCTATTATCTGCTATAGATTTTTTAAACCGTATATGTATATATACAGCCCAAGCTGATGTCTCTGAATTTACAGCTCTTATGCGGTAGAGTATCATGACTTAGTTCTTTTTGTTTTACAATATGTCTTATGTTGTTTTGTCCTTGCTTTGTGAGTTTTGACTTGTGCAGCTAACTCCTACTCACATCTACAGGGAAGTCATCTCTGATTCTTGCCTGACACACATGATCTCTCTCTGGGCTCCCTTAGCACTCTGTGCTCACTACTTATATAACTCACAGTGTGCTGTGATCATTTATTTGTCCGTCTCCCCAGCTAGAATGTTTGAAGTTGGGGTCTGAGTAAACCAGCTTCTAAAAAATGCCTGATACTTAAAAAACAAGAGGGAAAATATCAAAACCACAGGAAAGGACTCCTATTTCTGACAGCATGGATAAGAGAAAGGGCTATCCCATTAAAATACAACTAGATTCTAGATAAATCACAGCAAACATACTTTTTAGCACATTGCTGAGTTTATTAGAAAGATAAATCACTAAAAAAAAAAAGTACAGGCCAGGCACCGTGGCTCACTACCGTAATCCCAGCACTTTGGGAGGCCGAGGTGGGCAGACTATGAGGTCAGGAGATCGAGACCATCCTGGCTAACACGGTGAAACCCCGTCTCCACTAAAAATACCAAAAATTAGCCGGGCATGGTGCCAGGCGCCTGTAGTCCCAGCTACTCAGAAGACTGAAGCAGGAGAATGGTGTGAACCCAGGAGATGGAGGTTGCAGTGAGCCGACATCGCGCCACTGCACTCCAGCCTGGGTGACAGAGCGAGACTCCACCAAAAAAAAAAAAACACAAATTAAAAAAAAAAAAGGCCGGGCGCGGTGGCTCAAGCCTGTAATCCCAGCACTTTGGGAGGCCGAGACGGGCGGATCACGAGGTCAGGAGATCGAGACCATCCTGGCTAACACAGTGAAACCCCGTCTCTACTAAAAAAAATACAAAAACTAGCCGGGCGAGGTGGCAGGCGCCTGTAGTCCCAGCTACTTGGGAGGCTGAGGCAGGAGAATGGCGTGAACCCAGGAGGTGGAGCTTGCAGTGAGCTGAGATCCGGCCACTGCACTCCAGCCTGGGCGACAGAGCGAGACTCCATCTCAACAAAAAAAAATAAAAAAAAAAAAGTTGAAACCTATATAAAGGAAGAGCCACATGGAGTAGTAGAAGCAGGTTTGCCCTGAGGACAAATGCCAGTGTCAGCATTATGATCATAGTCTAAGCCTTGGGCCTAAGCCAAGGGAAGGGAAGAAAAACCTGCAACTCCTGAATTAAACCTGGATTCCTGAAGGGGCTAACATAGTTCCAGGTTTATGCAAATGCAAATCCTCTCTGGAGGGAAGTATTCCTAATTAAGGTCCTCAGGATTCCCACAGATTAAACAAAATATGAGTTCAAAACCCCAAAATATAAAATAGGCCAGGCACACTGGCTCACGCCTATAATCCCAGCACTTTGGGAGGCCGTGGCAGGTGGATCGCTTGAGGCCAGAAGTTCAAGGCCAGCCTGGCCAATATTGTGAAACCCTGTCTCTACTAAAAATACAAAAATTAGCCGGGTGTGGTGACGTGCGCCTGTAATCCCAGCTACTTGGGAGGCTGAGGCAGGAGAATCCCTTGAACCCAGGAGGCAGAGGTTGCAGTGGGCTGAGACTGCACCACTGCACTCCAGCATGGGTGACAGAGCGAGACGCCATCTCAAAACAAAAAACAAAAAAACAAAAACCCCAAAATATAAAATATACAAGTAAACAAGCTACCATGAACAGGACTCAGCAGAAAACAACAAAACGGATTTAGATATCCAAGGTAAGTTACAGAATATAAAATCCCAGCACTTTGGGAGGCTGAGGCGGCCAGATCTCAAGTCCAGGAGTTTGAGACCAGCCTGGCCAACATGGTGAAACCCTGTCTCTACTAAAAATACAAAAATTAGCTGGGAGTGGTGGCTCATGCCTGTAATTGCAGCTACTGGGGAGGCTGAGGCAGGAGAACTGCTTGAACCTGGGAGGCAGAGGTTGCAGTGAGTCAAGATTGCACCATTGCACTCTAGCCTGGGCAACAGAATGAGACTCTGTCTTAAAAAAAAAAAAAAAGATATAACTAGAGTCATATTTTACTGACTTTTGAATAAGCCAACTTCTTTCCCCAGTTTATAAACAAGACAAATAAATGACATTATCTTATTCTGTTGGTAATTTCCTGCCCTCCCCACACCTCAATGTGCAAAACATACATACTTTCCTACCAAAGCTAGAGGCTCTGTGTGTACACAGGATAGCATAGGTTCCCATAGGGTCACCCACCATCCAAGTGCAAAACCATCTACACCTATAGTGGCTCCTTGGGATCTTACATAGAGATGAGTGATTTTTTTTTTTTTAATCAAAAGATAATTTTCTAAAAATAGGTTCAGTGAAGTGAGAAATTTTAGAGCATATCACAAATGTTAAGCTTTTTAATTTAATTTAATTTTTTTTTTTGAGACAGAGTCTCCCTCTGTCACCCAGGCTGGAGTGCAGTGATGCAATCTTGGCTCACTGCAACCTCTGCCTCCTGGTTTTAAACAATTCTCCCTGCCTCAGCCTCCTGAGTATCTGGGATTACAGGCACCCACCACTAGGCCTGGCTAATTTTTATTTTGTTTTGTTTTGTTTTTTTTTTTTTTGAGACGGAGTCTCGCTCTGTCGCCCAGGCTGGAGTGCAGTGGCCGCATCTCAGCTCACTGCAAGCTCCGCCTCCCGGGTCTATGCCATTCTCCTGCCTCAGCCTCCCGAGTAGCTGGGACTACAGGCGGCCGCCACCTCACCCGGCTAGTTTTTTGTATTTTTTAGTAGAGACGGGGTTTCACCGTATTTAGCCAGGCTGGTCTCGATCTCCTGACCTTGTGATCCGCCCGTCTCGGCCTCCCAAAGTGCTGGGATTACAGGCTTGAGCCACCGCGCCCGGCCTTGTTTTGTTTTTTAAGTAGAGACAGGGTTTTGCCGTGATGGCCAGGCTGGTCTTGAACTTTTGACCTCAGGTGATCCACCCACCTCAGCCTCCCAACATGCTAGGATTACAGGCATGAGCCACCATTCCCAGCCACAAATGTTATGCTTTTAAATTTAACATGGGGGGAAAGAATAGCATTCAGTTTTACAATTTGACAACTAAGGAGACTGAGGAGAAAAAAGACCAACGTGGGGAAGGAAAACATAACTTACTCAAAATATTTATTTAAAAACCATTTTTGGCCGGGCGTGGTGGCTCATGCCTGTAATCCTAGCACTTTGGGAGGATGAGGTAGGTGGATCACTTGAGGTCAGGAGTTTGAGACCAGCCTGGCCAACATGGTGAAACACTGTCTCTACAAAAAATACAAAAATTAGCCAGGTGTGGTGGTGGGTGACTGTAATCCCAGCTACTTAGGAAGCTGAGGCAAGAGAATGGCTCCAACCTGGGAGATGGAGTTGGCAGTGAGCTCAGATGGTGCCACTGCATTCCAGCCTGGGCAACAGAGTGAGACTCTGTCTCAAATTAAAAAGAAAAAGAAAAAGAAAAATATATATATATACATATATATTTTTTAACTAAATCATTTTTGAAAAATAACTATATTTTCCAAAACAAGAAAAAAAATCAGTGAGACAATTGGCATTGTTTTTAAAGGGGGAAATTTCTTTAATGTCAGATGGTTCTCATATCTGCTTCTGCATTCAGTCTTTGTGTGTGTGTATGTGTAAGAGTCTTACTCTGTCACTCAGGCTGGAGTGCAGTGGCATGACTGCAGCTCACTGCAACCTCCACCTCCCAGGTTCAAGCAATTCTTCTGCCTAAGTCTTCCCACAGATGCACACCACCACGCCTGGCTAATTTTTGTGATTTTGGTAGAGACACAGTGGCTCACACCTATAATCCCAGCATTTTGGGAGGCCAAGGTGGGCAGATCATCTGAGGTTGGAAGTTTGAGACCAGCCTGGGTGACATGGTGAAACCCTGTCTCTACTAAAAATACAAAAATTAGCTGGGCATGGTGCTGTGCATCTGTAATCCCAGCACTTTGGGAGGCCGAGGCGGGTGGATCACTCGAGACCAGCCTGGCCAACATAGTGAAACCCTGTCTCTACTAAAAATACAAAAATTAGCTGGGTGTGGTGGCGTTCACCTGTAATCCCAGCTACTTGGGAGGCTAAGGCACGACAATCGCTTGAACTCGGGAGGCAGAGTTTGCAGTGAGCTGAGATCACGCCACTCCAGCCTGGGCAACAAAGCAAGATCCTGTCTCAGAAAAAACAAAAACAAAAAACAGAAGATGATAAAAAAAACAAAACAAACAAACAAACAAAAAACCTCCAGAAAAAGGCAGAAAGACAGTCATAAAGGGATGCAAATAAATTTACACATATGGGACTGGCACAGTGGCTCATGCCTGTAATCCCAGCACTTTGGGAGGCTGAGGCGGGCGGATCACAAGTTCAAGAGATCAACACAATCCTGGCCAACATGATGAAACCCTGTCTCTACTAAAAATACAAAAATTAGCTGGGCATGGCGATGCATGCCTGTAATCCCAGCTACTTGGGAGGCTGAGGCAGAAGAATCACTTGAACCCAGGAGGCGGAGGATCCCTTCAGCCGAGATCGCGCCACTGCACTCCAGCCTAGGTGACAGAGCGAGACTCTGCAAAGGAAGGAAGGAGGGAGGAAGGGAAGGGAGGGAGTGAGGGAGGGAGGGAAGGAGGAAGGGAAGGGAGGGAGGGAGGGAGGAAGGGAAGGGAGGGAGGGAGGGAGGAAGGGAAGGGAGGGAGGGAGGGAGGAAGGGAGGGAGGAAGGGAAGGGAGGGAGGAAGGGAGGGAAGGAAGGAATTTACACATATGAACCCTTAGAGCTATAAATAGGAAACTTAAACTCTTCTACTTATGTTTGTGTGTGTGTGTATTTTTAGTGGGGTGGTCTATAACTGACTAGCTATAAAAAGTTCCTGCTTCAAATTTGAACAGAGATGTTCCTGAAATTTTTTCTGTCATTGGAAAATAAGAAAACTTCCTACTATAAAAAAGGTTGTCACATGTCTTTCTACAGTGTTTCGAAAGGCTAGTCTTGTGGCTGTTTGGAAAGCTATCCCTTGAGGGGATACATGACATTTTAAACTCTAGGCTAAAGCAGGGTCATCACCTCATGATATTTGCGGGACAGCTGATTGGAAACTGGCCAAGAGCTAGTGGGCCTAACATGTGGACTGCTGATTCCCCCTACTCCAGACCAGTGGTGAGAACTGTTGTTGTTGTTGTTGTTTTTTGAGATGGAGTCTCACTCTGTTGCCCAGGCTGGAGTGCAATGGTGCAGTCTTGGCTCACTGCAACCTCCGCCTCTCGGGTTTAAGTGATTCTCCTGCCTCACCCTCCTGAGTAGCTGGGATTACAGGCATGTGCCACCACGCCCAGCTAATTTTTGTATTTTTAGTAGAGATGGGGTTTCACCATGTCGGTCAGGCTGGTCTCAAACTCCTGACCTTGGTTGATCCACCCACCCTGGCTTCCCAAAGTGCTGGGATTACAGACATTGAGCCACCATGCCAGGCCGATAATTTATTATTTTTTTTGAGACAGGGTCTCACTCCATTGTCCAGGCTGGAGTGCAGTGCTGGGATTACAGGCATGAGCCACCATGCCAGGCCGATAATTTTTTATTTTGTTTGAGACAGGGTCTCACTGCATTGTCCAGGCTGGAGTGCAGTGGCATAATCTCGGCTCACTGCAGCCTCTGTCTCCCAGGCTCAAGTGATCCTCCTACCTCAGCCTCCTAAGTAGCTGGGACTACAGGTGCATGCCATGCCAGCTAGGCTAATTTTTGTATTTTGTAGAGATGTGGTTTCACCATGTTGCCCAGGCTGGTCTCAAACCCCTGAGCCCAAGCAATCCACCCACCTCAGCCTCCCAAAGTGCTGGGATTAGAGGTGTCAGCCACTGAGCCCAGCCGACAAATTTAAACTATCTTTGGCACTCTTGTCCCCATTCTTTGTTCATCTTTCATACTGTACTCCCACTTTAACCTAGCTTGTCTGCTTGCCCTCTCCTCATGATATGAACAAATTCCCATTTCTGTTCTTCAACATACAATTTTTTTGCTTTCAGAATGCTCACTCGTCTTTTATTTTGCTGGGTTATATCCAATATCTATTCTAAGACCTGACTCACAATATTTCTAAGAAGCCTTCCATTCATTCATTCACCATATACTGATGTGTCTCTGTGTGTGTGTGTGTGTGTATGTGTGTGTGTCCATACACATATAGGCCTTCCAAATTAACTTAAACTCTACTATGTTCCTTCAACAATTAGGTTAGGTACCCCATTTGTTCTACTGTTGTACATTCTGCATGTTTTACACAGGCATTTTCAAGCTATTACACTTTATTCTGCCTTCCAATTAAACATTGTAAGTAGTGACTCTTTCATCATCTATCCTGTATGATTGTCCCAATAATTAATAATAAAGTATTATAGTAGCAACTTGTACTCTCTTGATCCTCACAAAACCCTGTAATGGGCTAATATTACTTCATCCATATGTCTTCTTTGTAGACATAGAAACTGAGGTTCAAAGAGGTTACATTAGTTATTCCAAATCAAACAGCTTGTAAGTGGCAGGAAAGATGGCATTCAAGACCCGGGCTCAAGTAACTAGCCTCAATGTATTATGTAAGGCCCTAACGAGGGGCATTGAATATTAAGTAAAGCCTAGGAAAGACGTTGAGACAGAGGTTCTGAGGACAAAGAGGAATCTAAATCAACAATGTTAACCGAAAAATACACAAAGCTGGCTGGGTGAGGTGACTCAGGCCTATAATCCCAGCACTTTGGTACCTGAGGCCGGCAGATTGCTTGAGGCTAGCAGTTAGAGACCAGCGTGGGCAACATAGCAAGACCCTGTCTTTACAAAACAAACAAACGAAAATTACACAAAAGCAACACCAGAGGCCCATTTGCATGGCGTGTTTTTGTTTATTTGTTTCGCCTAATATGGCTTCGTTTTGTTTGGAAGAAGGGATTGTGCCCTCCAAGCCTTTGCCATTTCACTCACCTCTCCCAACCTGGCCCTGTCCAGCCCCTCCCAGGAGGGGTCGGCGTATGGATGCTGGAGGTCACAGGCTGCCCAGGCTGGTGGTGACCTCGGAGGCAGAACCACGGCCTCGAGTCGGGCCTCTCTAACGGCGAAAGACTGACGCGGTCGGACCGCGCCATTCCCGAAACGTTAAGGAGTTTAACCTCCGCATCGTCCTCAAAGATGAGTAGGAAAAGGGCAGTGAGGGAGAACGTCTTCCCCGTCCGCCGTCTTCCTGCTCGCCCTTCTTGAAACCCAGCGTCCATCCCACGGCCTGATTTACTAAGGGAGTCTTGTAGCGTAGGGGATGGGGAAAAGTCATTGATTACGGTAATTTGGTTGGTTACTCAAACGGTCATTTACATATAATTTGCATGTTAATATACTTCTGGAAGTATGCATATGTCCATACTTCTCTAACAGGGCACCCACGCCCGCCAGCTCACCCTACTTATGCAGCAAATTTTACTTCTCTCTCGGCTTCTTTAGCCTCGCAAACGCTATCGCTTAGGCCCGCTTCATAAAGATTGTCCCCTCCTCCCACCCGTAAGCTCCTCCCTTCGCCCTCTCTCCCTCGCGAGCTTCCAAACATCTTTTCCCCGCCCCCTTTTCTATTTCTGAACAGGCATGTTCCGGGCAGCTCACCCGACTCCTTAGATTACTATGGGATCGGTAGGGTCCTGAGCGTTGGAGAAGCAGGAAAGCTTATCCTGGGAAGAAGGGCTTGGCTTGGATTTAGGAAAAGAATACTACATCGAGACCTGCTGGGGAATTTTATTTTATTTTATTATTATTATTATTATTATTTTTGTCTTGGTTGTACTGAGGGAGGAAGAGGAGGTTGTGTGGCCCGGTCGACTTGTGGCAGCCTGAAGGCCCCTTCAGGCGGCGCCGCGGGCAGCCCCGCAGCCGGGGCCTGGTGCAGCCGCCGCGGCCGCTGTCAGGGAAGCGCAGGCGACCAATGGAACCCGGGAGCGGTCGCTGCTGCTGAGGCGGCGGTGTCGGCAGTCCGACCGCGACTGCCCGCACCCCCTCCGCGGGGGTCCCCCAGAGGTAAGCTACTCCTCCTCCATGAGTCACCTTTGCCCTGTTGGGGGGGTGGTCGCTCTCCCACCCTGTCCCGCACAGTCTTCTCCACCTGAGTTCGACTACGAAACTGCCCTCCTGATGTCAACTGCACCCCGGGTTCCTTCTCCACCCTTTCCTCTCAGGCCTGGGGTCCTCCTCCGCTTTTTGGCTTCCTCTTCTATTAGCTCCTCCCTCTGCCTCGGGGATTCCCCCCTCCCTTACTCTTATCCCTGTTGCCTACATCTCGAATTATTCTTTTTTTAAGTCATGAACCCTTTCCACATCAGACGACTCCCATAGGCCCATCCTTGTCCTTCCTCGTCGTCTCTGCCCCTGCCCCAAACCTATTCCATGGACTCCACCTTTACCTCTTTTCCTGGTTTGCCCTTTTCTTCCGATGTCCCTGTGCAACTCCAGCACTGGGTTCCCATTTCCCTGAGACAGCGATTGTATCCCTGTCTTCCTGTGCTGCTTCTGATTCCATTACCTCACCGTCACCCACCCACCCAGCCAGCTCCTGGCTTCCAAGAATTGCCTGTTCCCTTCTCCTCAAGGGATCTCGGGCCCTTGTCATCAATCCCAAAGTGCCATTTACATTCTTACTTTGAACCTAGTCCTCACCCTTCTCTGGATGCATTATGATCCCTACCCTTAACTTTCTGTAGCTTCTCTTTCTGCCTCCTCAATCACCCAACCTTCTAGAGGTTTCTGTCTGTAGGGGAGAGGTTTGACAGTGCCCTTCCCATTCAGGATTTCCACCTTTGACACTTCCCTCGAGTTTCAAGGATTTTGCTGATCCTTGTGACATTTGGTTCTGGTTTTCCCGTGGTCTTCTTGCGTTCTCTGTCACACTCTTTATCTCCACATGCCACTTATTTCAGGATCAACTAAACCTTGAACTAAGAAGAAAAATGTGTTGTGAACAGGGGGAGCCTCAGCTGCCTCAGGCCGTTCAGGACAGAAGGGTGTTTCTGAAGGCCGGAGCAAGTTTTGAAGAAGTCCCTATCAGATTACACTTGGTTGACTACTCCGGAGCAGCCACTAGGAGGGATGAACAGGCCTGCGTGGAAATTGAATGAGATTGTGAGAAATCTTGTTTCAGATTATTTAATTTTAGGCTTTTGTTAAAGGAATCACAGAATAGAGTGCCTTCCCACCCCTGTCCAGATCCATGAGGAATCAGTTTACTCTTGTGGTTTACTAGAATAATTTTGGTTGGGGTTCCATAAGAACTCAGGCCTGGAGTGGGGTAAGGGTGTAACTGGAAAAAGGAACATGAGACAATGGAAAGAGCTTATACATTCACAATCAGGACTCCTGGGTTCAGCATGTGACTTCCTCACTTGACCTCTAAAGCGATCCTTTTGGAAAATGGCCCACTCTCTATAGGCATCAGTGCAGTAATAAGTTGGTAGCAGGACGTGGGTTGGGGGAAAAAAATCAGATTTGGTTTCTTTGTTTACAAAACATTTTGGGTTCCCCAGGCAAAAGGTATTTATTAGTGATGATTTAGTCATCCAGAGAATTTTCCTTCACCTTGATCTTTCTGTCGGATGTTTTTAGTCCACAACCAGGGGTGTAAGTCATTTTGAAAGACAAGCTCCAGGACTGCTTCTTTCATCTGCTTTGCTTTTTCGCCCAGTGCGTTAAGTGGCTGATTTTCTGTGCTGTTCCTCATGTACTTGATCCATAACTCCAGATTCTATAGGTGGAAAGTATGTTTGTGGGAAAGCACTTCAAGGAAACTGGCTGGAAAAGAGAACTTGGAGTGAACTGAGACTTAGGCAACTAGTTGCTGCCATGTCTCTCTCAGCCTGTGATAGTGAAAGGGCACATAAGATTCCATTCAGTTTCTAATTCTAGGCCTGTTTGGGAGTAGTTATGTCATCTTATCCCACTTCCTTTCTCTTCCTTGTTGTTAGCCATGGTACAATCTCCTCATAATTCCCCTTATTAGAAGAAGCTTTCCTGCCGGGCGCAGTGGCTCACGCCTATAGTCCCAGCATGTTGGGAGGCTGAGGCAGGCAGCTCACCCGAGGTCAGGAGTTCGAGACCAGCCTGGCCAACATGGTGAAACCCCGTCTCTACTAAAAATACAAAAAATTAGCCAGGCATGGTGGTGGGCCTCTGTAATCCCAGCTACTCAGGAGGCTGAGGCAGGATAATTACTTGAATCCAGGAGGCGGAGGTTGCAGTGAGCCGAGATCATGCCAGTGTACTCCAGCCTGGGTGACTGAGTGAAACTCTGTCTCAGGGGGAAAAAAAAAAAAGAAAAAAGGAGAAGAAGCTTTCCTCCTTGGAAGCATCTCCAACCAGAAATTGTATTTGCTCTCGTTTCCCTGCTTTCTTCTTAGAGTTGGGTCCACACTCCATGAGAATGCTGAACACCATGCAAAGCAGCAAATTGAGATTCCTTGATTTGGGGAAGAGATTTGGGAGGAACCCTTCAATAATTGGCATGGGACAAGAGGGGACCCAGTCCAGGTGTATTTGGGACCCGCAGTAGGGAGGAACAATTCAGAGAGAGGTGAGTGCGCAGGCTGCTTTCTTTGCCATCTGTCTGTTTCAGTAGTGGCTCCCAGAGCTGGCTTGGGATATCTGGCTGGAATCTGCTTATACCAGCTCCATGGCTCAGCACAGAGTTCTCAGCCTGAATCAATATTGACTTAACTACCATGAGACCACTGCCTTCCCTACCCTCCTGCTAGTTGCTTGAGAATGCCCTCTCCTCTAATGCCCGCACTCTCTTGGGCCTTGTGTCAGCATTTACCTGGATCCTGGTAGGGCTGGAGCTGGCTTCACTGCCGGGCCCTGAGTTTCTATAAGGAAAAAGGAGTGCTCAATCTCTACCTTTACCATTGAGGTCAAAGGGGAGAGATGAGTTGAGACATCCTTAAAGGAAGGTTTGAATTAGACCTTAAGACTTGAGGAGGTACTCCTCAACAGCAGAACAGGCAGCCAAAGATGATATGGAGTCTCTTTTGAGGAGCAACCTCTCTTTAAAAATTATTTTTGGGCCTGGCACCGTGGCTCATGCCTGTATTCCCAGCACTTGGGGAGGCCGAGGTGGGCAGATCACTTGAGATCAGGAGTTGGAGACCAGCCTGGCATGTTCGAGATAACATGGTGAAACTCCATCTCTACTAAAAATACAAAAATTAGCTAGATGTGGTGGCGTGTGCCTGTAATCCCAGCTACTCGGGAGGCTGAGGCAGAGAATCGCTTGAACCTGGGAGGCGGAAGTTGCAGTGAGCTGAGATGGCGCCACTGCACTCCAGCCTGGGTGACAGAGCGAGACTCCATCTCAAAAAAAATTTTTTTTGAAGGAATGCATGCATTTGGTAACAAATCCAATGGTACTCAAAGAGTTTATGAAGAAAAACAACAGTCCTGTTTCTGTTCATCCCTATTCCTGTTCTCACAGAGTTAACCTCTTTAATTATCTCAGTGTTCTGAAGGTTGTCACCATAGCTTTAGATAAAATGCTAGTTCCTCTGTTTCTTTGTTTTTTTGGGTTTTTTTTGTTGTTGTTGTTGTTTTTGTTTGTTTGTTTTGAGATGGAGTCTCACTCTGTCGCCCAGGCTAGAGTGCAGTGGCAGGATCTCGGCTCACTGCAACCTCTGCCTTTGGGTTCAAGCAATTCTCCTGCCTCAACCTCCCGAGTAGCTGGGATTACAGATGCCCACCACCGCACCTGGCTAATTTTTTGCCTTTTTTGGTAGAGATGGGGTTTCACCATGTTGGCCAGGCTTGTCACAAACTCCTGACCTCAGTTGATCCACCCGCCCTGGCTTCCCAGAGTGCTGGGATTACAGCGATCTCGGCCCACTGCAACCTCCGCCTCCCAGGTTTAAGTGATTCTCCTGCCTCAGCCTCCCAGGTAGCTGGGATTACAGGTACCCGCCACCACGCCTGCCTAATTTTTTGTATTTTTTAGTAGAGACGGGGTTTCACCATGTTGGCCAGGCTGGTCACAAAGTGCTGACCTCAGGTGATCCACCTACCTCAGCCCCACAGAGTGCTGGGATTACAGGCACAAGCCACTGCGCCTGGCTGTTTGTTCCTCTATTTCTTTACTTATTGTTACAAACAAGGATTTAGCTTTAGAGGATATACCCCTCATTTACATAATTATGTAATTGTTTTCATTTCTTCTACTGGACACCTGTGTAACTTTAAATAATATTTACTATATTTGAACCTCTCTTTCTTTTCCATTAATTTTTGACAGTCTCTCTTAATTCACCTTGTAGAATGAATGTCAGATATTGGTTTCCTTACCTGTTTTTCCATCTCTTATGGATCCATCTCAGAGGATTATAAGATGTATAAAAAAAGGATAGCAGAGTCTATTGTGGTGGCTCATGCCTTGTAATCTCAGCACTTTGGGAGACCCACGTGGGGATAGCTTGAGGCCAGGAAGAAGCTTTCCTCCTTGGAAGCATCCCCAACCAGAAATCATATAGCGAGCCATGATTCCACCACTGCACTCCAACCTGGGCAACAGAGTAAGAGCCTGTCTCTTAAAAAAGAAAAAGGAAAAAAAAAAAAGCAAGGGGTGGGGAAATAAAGGATGCTTTAAAAGGAGGAAAATTGAGCCTGCCTGCCTGCTTGGAAGCAGGGCACTGTATCAGATGATCTCTTAAAGCCATTATATGAAAATATAAAAACATAAAAATATCAGAATTGGCTCAAACCAATCCATATTTATCTAGTCCATGGAAAAAGATTTGCAAAAGAGAGTGGTGATTAACTGGGTGAGGGGATTGATTTGGGGCTCTTTACCATTCTGTCCTAGCAGAGACTGATCCAATAAGTCCTTCAGTGGAGGCGAGTAGAAAGTTGTTTGCCTAGAATCTTTCGAGGTGATAGGAAGTGGGGAGCTAGGTTAACCAATATAAGTGTATATCTTCTCTGTTTTCTCCAGCTGCTGCTCTGCCTGACCTGTAACAATTCCTTGTCACTCAGACCAGAATTCCCTGCTTTGCCCAGTTGGGAGCTGTGGAACTCAGTCAGTTGTCAACACTTCCCATCTTCCACCCCCTTTTCCTAGGGGCCAGCTGTTAGGCTGTGGAACAAGGGCGGCCTCTTCCATTTCCCTTCCAGTCTAACTGGAAGGAGAATTTAGGTTCCCAGTGTGAAGTGTAGAGCCTCAGTTGTCTGAACTCCCTTGAAGGCCATAGGAGTCATTTAATATTAAAAATTTAGATTGTCTTCTGTCACTTTTTCTTATTCCTCTGACTTAGAAGGGGAAGGCTGTTGAATACAGGACTTTTTCCTTCACTTTTTCTTTTGCTTTCTAGTCCTTTCACTTCCTTTATAACAGTTACCCTCAAAGGCATTTTTTTTTTCTTTTTGAGAGAGTCTCACTCTGTTGCCCAGGCTGGAGTGCAGTGGTGCAGTCTCGGCTCACTGCAAGCTCCACCTCCCGGGTTCACACCGTTCTCCTGTCTCAGCCTCCCGAGTAGCTGGGACTACAGGCGCCCACCACCAGCCTGGCTAATTTTTTGTATTTTTAGCAGAGACAGGGTTTCACCGTGTTAGCCAGGATGGTCTCGATCTCCTGACCTCGTGATCTGCCCATCTTGGCCTCCCAAAGTGCTGGGATTACAGGCGAGAGCTACCACGTCTGTAATGTAAAAATATGCCCACAGAGGCATATTTTCTTGGCATTCAAAAATAAATGAACCAGGTTGGGCATGGTGGCTCACACCTGTAATCCCAGCACTTTGGGAGGTCGATTGCTTGAGGCAAGGAGTTCAGGACCAGCCTGAGCAACAGAGCGAGACCCTGTGTCTATAAAACAATTTTTTTTTTTTTTTTTTTTTTTTTTTTTTTTTTTTTTTGAGACGGAGTCTCGCTGTGTCTCCCAGGCTGGAGTGCAGTGGCGTGATCTCGGCTCACTGCAAGCTCCGCCTCCCGGGTTCACGCCATTCTCCCGCCTCAGCCTCCCAAGTAGCTGAGACTACAGGCGCCCGCCACCACGCCCGGCTAGTTTTTTGTATTTTTAGTAGAGACGGGGTTTCACCATGTTAGCCAGGATAGTCTCGATCTCCTGACCTCGTGATCCACCCGCCTCGGCCTCCCAAAGTGCTGGGATTACAGGCTTGAGCCACTGCGCCCGGCCTAAAACAATTTTTTTTTTTTTTTTTTTTTTTTTTTTTTTTTTTTGAGGCGGAGTTTCGCTCTGTCCCAGGCTGGAGTGCAGTGGCCGGATCTCAGCTCACTGCAAGCTCCGCCTCCCGGGTTTACGCCATTCTCCTGCCTCAGCCTCCCGAGTAGCTGGGACTACAGGCGCCCGCCACCTCGCCCGGCTAGTTTTTTTTTTTGTATTTTTTAGTAGAGACGGGGTTTCACCATGTTAGCCAGGATGGTCTCGATCTCCTGACCTCGTGATCCGCCCGTCTCGGCCTCCCAAAGTGCTGGGATTACAGGCTTGAGCCACCGCGCCCGGCCAAACAATTTTTTAAATTAAAAAAATTGAAGAAAATGAATGAACTGATGTTGAGAACCATATCTGGATCTTGGTTTTGGAGAATCCCTTTCCCATTTTTTTTTTTGAGATGGAATCTTGCTCTGTCGCCAGGGTGGAGAGCACACAGTGGCACGATTGGACTCCCTGCAACCTCCGCCTCCCGAGTTCAAGCGATTCTCCTGCCTCAGCCTCCTGAGTAGCTGGGACTACAGGCGTGCGCCACCACGTCCAGCTAATTTTTGTCTTTTTAGTAGAGATGGGGTTTCACTATATTGACCAGGATGGTCTCGATTTCTTGACCTTGTGATCCACCCACCTCGGCCTTCCAAAGTGCTGGGATTACCCATGCCTAGCCTATTTATTGTTATTACTACTATTATTATTATTATTTGAGACAGTTTCGCTCTTGTTCAGGCTGGAGTGCAATGGCACGATCTCAGCTCACTGCAACCTTCGCCTCCCGGGTTCGAGGGATTCTCCTGTCTCAGCCTCCCGAATAGCTGGGATTACAGGCATGTACCACCAAGCCCAGCTAATTTTTTATTTTTAGTAGAGAGGAGGTTTCTCCATGTTGGTCAGGCTGGTCTGGAACTCCCGACCTCAGGTGATCCGCCCGCCTTGGCCTCCCAAAGTGCTGGGATTACAGGGGTGAGTCACTGCGCTGGCCATCTTTTATTATTTAAATTGCTAAAGCAGGCTGGGTGTGGTAGCTCATACCTATAATCTTAGCACTTTGGGAGGCTGAGCCGGGAAGATCACTTTGAGCCCAGGAGTTTGAGACCAGCATGGCCAACATGGCGAGACCTCGTCTCTACCAAAAAAATATAAAAATTAGCTGGGTGTGGTGGTGAGTGCCTGTAGTCCCAGCTACTCGGGAGGCTGAGGTGGAAGGATCACTTGAGCCCACGAAGTGGAGACTGCAGTGAGCTATGATCTCACCGCTGCACCACACCCTGGGCAACAGAGCCAGACCCTGTCTCAAAAAAAAAGAAAAAAAAAAATAGGCCAGGAACAGTGGCTCACGCCTGTAATCCCAACACTTTGGGAGGCTGAGGCGGGTACTTTGGGAGTCTGAGGCCAGGAGTTCAAGACCAGCCTGGTCAACATGGTGAAACCCCATCTCTACTAAAAATACAAAAATTAGCTGGGCATGGTGGTGCATGCCTGTAATCCCAGCTACTCAAGCTAAGGCATGAGAATTGCTTGAGCCTGGGAGGTGGAGGTTGCAGTGAGCTGAGATCATGCCACTGCACTCCAGCCTGGGCAGCAGAGTGAAACCCTGTCTCAAAAAAAATAAAACATAAGGCCAGGCACGGTGACTCACATCTGTAATCCTAGCACTTTGGGAGGCCGAGGCAGGCGAATCACTTGAGGTCAGGAGTTTGAGACTAGCTTGGCCAACGTGGTGAAACCCGTCTCTACAAAAAATACAAAAATTAGCCGGGCATGGTGGTGGGTGCCTGTAATCCCAGCTACTTGGGAGGCTGAGGCAGGAGAATCGCTTGAACGCAGGAGGCGGAGGTTGCAGTGAGCTGACATTGTGCCACTGCACTCCACTCCAGCCAGGGCAACAGAGCGAGACTCTGTCTCAAAAAAAAAAAATAAATAAAGTAAAATAAAAATAATAGTAATAAAATAGTAAATAACTAAAGCAATTTAACCCTATTCCCTTCAACACCTTCTTCTCTATATGACTTGCTTCAGATGCAGGCAGTGCCTGGGTTCCTGAGAGGCCAGGGAAGAGGCCCAGCTCCAGTTGGGTGGTTTCTAGTGGCAGAGCTGCTTATGTAGGAGAGGAGTCTGTTTTTCCTGCAGCTCTCGACATTGTCTGGCTCCCTGAGGAGTAAAAGCTGCCGGGAGGGAGAGTCTGTTCCGTAGCAAAATCCTCTGAATACTGTGATGTGATTCTTAGCTGAGCCCTGGGAGTTTTTCTTTTGCCTGTGAGATAAAAGAGGTGATAGTATCCTTATTTGCCTTCCTGGTGCTGGTAATAATCCCAATCATAGTTAATTGAGGCAGGCATCTGCTAAATTTTCTAGTGAGGTCTGAGACACTATATGTGGGAGAATGTCTGAACTGTATTTCCCCTGAAAGTTTTGAAAAGTGGACTTCTATGAGCTTTCAGTGACTTAAAAGTCTGTGGAATAGAGGGAGAGGAAAGGATGTACCAACCATAGAGACTGAGAAAAAGAAGTTGATTGTTTAAGATGATTGAGGCTATCACATGAGTTTCTAAGCAGACCTAAAAGGTAGTGGTCCCAGTTGAATCAGTGACCCTCTGATGAGAGTGCCCTATGAAGGCGTGGCAGGGAATGATTAAAGCTTCCTTCTTATTATTCCCGTGCAACTCACAGTTGCGAGTAGAGACATATCCACATGGGCAGCCATGCTGGGTCTACTGCTCAGAGGGCACTACCTAATTTCGGGAGAGAGCATAGTGAAAGAGTTGCCACCTTCTTACCAATACCAAGCTCAAGCTGCATCAGGGATATTAAATTCAGGAATGAACTTGCTTGGCAGAGTTGGCAGAAAGAAACAGAAATAGCCTTTTTTGGTGTTCTCTGAGAACAGAAGAGTTCCCCATCCATCTTTCTGCAAAACTTTAGTGGTGACTGCTGGGAGGCAGGAAGCTGGACTATATGATAATGGGCAGTGAAGAGTAACCTTGGGCCGGGTGCGGTGTCTCATGCCTGTAATCCCAGCACTTTGGGAGGCTGATGCAGGCGAATCACGAGGTCAGGAGATCAAGACCATCCTGGCTAACACGGTGAAACCCCGCCTCTACTAAAAATACAAAAAATTAGCCAGACGTGGTGGCGGGCATCTGTAGTCCCAGCTACTTGTGAGGCTGAGGCAGGAGAATGGCGTGAACCCAGAAGGCGGAGCTTGCAGTGAGTCAAGATTGCGCCACTGCACTCCAGCCTGGGCGGCTGAGCAAGACTCCGTCTCAAAAAAAAAGTAACCTTAACATTTCAGAGGTACAAGAATAGACACTGGAAGGGTGGTGGTGGAAAACTGCCTCCCAGAGGGACTAAAGAATCTCTAGGCCTCCTTATTCCACCTACCCAAAGTATTTGCATCCAGCGTCACCAGTGTTGAAGGTGATGTCACTAATATTTGGAAATTACCTGTATTCCAACTCTACAAAATTCTTCCTCTTGCTCATGCTCTTGAGTGTGTCTTAGACTCACTCTATTAGTATTTTTGTGAAGAGACCTCTGAGTCCTTTGTTAGCTATAGTCAGATTCTGGAGCCAGGTTGATCTGATGAAATTTCCCCCTGTTCTGCACTGATTCCAGATTTGGTGAGGCCCTGAAGGATTGCTCTTGCAGAGCAGTGTCTTCAGTCAGCAGTGTTCCTTCACTGAACTTCCAACAGTTTCTCTAGAGGAGGTGTTCTTTGTTTTGTGACTCCTGTTCCTCCCTGTTCTTTGGAAGGCCTAGATCTATAAGTCCTAGCCTGATTTCTTTTTGCCTTTTCACAGCCCCTCCAGTTGTTAGAATGTTTGTATGACAGTGGGGGGAGTGCTATTGGGGCAGAGAAAGCTGTCATAATGTCATAAGTATTTTTGGAAGATTCTCAAACAGTTGGAACTCTTTGCTTCCCTCATAGAACAATATAAGTTCTATGTTACACACACACTGGTTAGTAATCTTTTAGGTGATGAGGATTCAACTAGCATTTCTTTTTCTTTTTGTCTTTTTTTTTTTTTTGAGACAGAGTCTTGCTGGTCTTGAACTCCTGACCTCAAAGTGATCCACCCACCTCGGCCACCCAGTGTACTGGGATTACAGGCATGAGCCACTGCCCCCAGCCTCAACTAGCATTTATTGAGTACTATTATGTACCAAAGACTGTGCTAGATTCATTCGTACACGTGATGGTATTTGTTCCACACAGCAACAATGAGAAGGCAGTGTTTTTTCCCAATTTGCAGTTGAGGATACATGGCTTGCATAAGTTGCACATTTCTAAAAGGCTGAATGAGGATTTTGAACCCCAGCCTATTTGCCTTCAAGTCCAGAGCTCTTTCCATTATATGTCAGCAGCCACAGCACTGGAGAAAGAGGGTGTGATGTCATGACGTCAGACAACCAGAGAAATGGCACAGCTTCTTCAGGGTTGATGATAGTTGTTTTAGAGCTGCCTTCTTCTAAGTGAAGCCTGGCATGATATTTGCTGGCCTTTATTTTCTGGGAGCTTTGAGTTTAAAAGGGAAGGTAAAAAATACCTGTAACTAGAAAAATATATAAATACTTTAATTTTTTTTTTTTTTTTTTGAGACAGAGTCTCACTCTGTCTCTAGGCTGGAGTGCAATGGCGCAGTCTCGGCTCACTGCAACCTCCACCTCCCAGGTTCAAGTGATTCTCTGGCCTCAACCTCCCGAGTAGCTGGGATTAGAGGCACCCACCACCACACCTGGCTAATTTTTGTAGAGACGGGGTTTCACCATGTTGGCCAGGATGGTCTCGATCTCTTGACCTTGTGATCTGCCCACCTCAGCCTCCCAAAGTGCTGGGATTACAGGCGTGAGCCACCACGCCCAGCCAAGATTTTAATATTAAATAAAGATGGCTGGGCATGGTGTTTCACACATGTAATCCTAGTGCTTTGGGAGGCTGAGGTGGGAGAATTGTTTGAGGCCAGGAGTTCAAAGCTAGCCTGGGCAACACAGCAAGACCCCATCTGTACACAAAATTTTTTTTTTTAATTAGCTGAGCATGATGGCACACACCTGTAGTCCTAGCTACTCGGGAGGCTAAGGCAGGAGGATGCCTTGAGCCTAGGAGTTCAAGGTTACAGTGAGCTATGATCACGCCACTGCACTCCAGCCTGGGCAACAGAGCAAGACTTGTCTCTAAAACAAAAATAAAGGTTCGAGATGCACAGGACCTGTTTGTAGAATGTTATATGAGTAATGAAATATAGTCTAAAGAGGAAAAGAAAAAGGTTATAGCAGGCATTTAAAGGGAGACAGGAAGAGCAAGCGGATAGAAAAGTATTTGAAGAGTTAGGGAACAAGGGAATAACACCTGAATTGCTTCTCAGTCTACCCAAAGAATCTGTAAATCACCAGGCATGGTGGCTTGTGCCTGTAATTCCAACACTTTAGGAGGCTGAGGAGGGAGGATTGCTTGAGCTCAGTTCAAGACCAGCCTGGGCAACATAGTGAGACCTTGTCTCTACAGAAAAATTTAAAAAATTAAGCAGGCATGGTGGCACATGTGTGTAGTCCTGGATACTTGGGAAGCTGAGGTGGGAGGATTGCTTGAGCCCAGAAAATCAAGGCTACAGGGAGCTCTGATCGTGCCACTGCACTCCAGCCTGGGCAGCAGAGCAAGACCTTGTCTCAAAAACAATAAGATTAAAAATTTTTAAAATAAGCCAAGCATGGTGGTGTGCACCTACTTGGGAGGCTGAGGTGGGAGGCTTGCTTGAGCCCAGGGGTCAAAGTTGCAATGAGCCCAGATTGTGCAACTGCCCTCCAGCCTGGGTAACAGAGCAAGACCTTGGCTGAAGAAAAAAAAAAGAATTTGTAAATCTATATAAATACAACCTATACAAAACAACATTTCACATATATAAGCTAAGAACAGAGGCTAAGCTGAGTAACTAAGTACAGGAGGAATGATGAGTAATGTAATCAGAAGTGGAAGTAGTCAGGAAAGCTTCCTAGGAGATGTCTTCTTATCTGATTTTGAAGGAGTCCAGGAAGACAAAAAGAGGAGGTGCCCGGGAAGGTGTCATAGCAAAGGGAAGACCTGAGGATGGTACCACTAACCAGTGTGTGTATGTATCTCCCTTTCTGTTCTTTTCTCCCTCCCTCTTCCTGTAGCTTGGAAGCTCGAAGTCTGGCTGTGGCCATGGGAGATACAGTAGTGGAGCCTGCCCCCCTGAAGCCAACTTCTGAGCCCACTTCTGGCCCACCAGGGAATAATGGGGGGTCCCTGCTAAGTGTCATCACGGAGGGGGTCGGGGAATTATCAGTGATTGATCCTGAGGTGGCCCAGAAGGCCTGCCAGGAGGTGTTGGAGAAGGTCAAGCTTTTGCGTGGAGGCGTGGCAGTCTCTAGCAGAGGCACCCCACTGGAGTTGGTCAATGGGGATGGTGTGGACAGTGAGATCCGTTGCCTAGATGATCCACCTGCCCAGATCAGGGAGGAGGAAGATGAGATGGGGGCCACAGTGGCCTCAGGCACAGCCAAAGGAGCAAGAAGACGGCGGCAGAACAACTCAGCTAAACAGTCTTGGCTCCTGAGGCTGTTTGAGTCAAAACTGTTTGACATCTCCATGGCCATTTCATACCTGTATAACTCCAAGGAGCCTGGAGTACAAGCCTACATCGGCAACCGGCTCTTCTGCTTTCGCAATGAGGACGTGGACTTCTATCTACCCCAGTTGCTTAACATGTACATCCACATGGATGAGGACGTGGGTGATGCCATTAAGCCCTACATAGTCCACCGTTGCCGCCAGAGCATTAACTTTTCCCTCCAGTGTGCCCTGTTGCTTGGGGCCTACTCTTCAGACATGCACATTTCCACTCAGCGACACTCCCGTGGGACCAAGCTACGGAAGCTGATCCTTTCAGATGAGCTAAAGCCAGCTCACAGGAAGAGGGAGCTGCCCTCCTTGAGCCCGGCCCCTGACACAGGGCTGTCTCCCTCCAAAAGGACTCACCAGCGCTCTAAGTCAGATGCCACTGCCAGCATAAGTCTCAGCAGCAACTTGAAACGAACAGCCAGCAACCCTAAAGTGGAGAATGAGGATGAGGTAAAACTCTGGGGAGGGCCAGAGACAAAAGGTGGCAGAGGGCTTCATGGAGACAGGATGCCTTCTATATACACACAGGGTCATGCTGTTCTTTCTGTCCTCCCTCTGTTTCATTTCACTGATAAAAGCATGGAATGTTAAAATGGAAAGACCTTAGAATTCATGTATTTTGACTGCCTTAGTTTACAAAGGAAGAACTCAGACCCAGAGAGAGAAAAGTGAGTTGCCTCAGGTCATATAGGTAATGGCAAGGCTGATGCTCCTGATGGTGCCCCAAATCATTTTTATTAAACTGCACTGGCCAGGCGCAGTGGCTCACGCCTGTAATCCCAGCACTTTGGGAGGCTGAGGTAGGCAGATCACAAGGTCAGGAGTTTGAGACCAGCCTGGCCAACATGGCAAAATCCCGCCTCTACTAAAAATACAAAAATTAGCCAGGCATGGTGGCGGGTGCCTGTAATCCCAGCTACTTGGGAGACTGAGACAGGATAATCCCTTGAACCCGGGAGGCAGAGGTTGTAATGAGCAGAGATCGCGCCACTGCACTCCAGCCTGGGCGACAGAGTGAGACTCCGTCTCGAATGAATAAACAAACAAACTGCCATTCCATTAACACCTACTGTGTTAATGAGAACTGTGGCAGAAGCCCTCCACACCCTGACCTGAGACTTGAGATAGCTACCAGAGCCTCTCAGAGAAGCATCTGTGGGAAAGGAAAGGGTGCTATTGTCTTTGTGTGTGCTGGGGTAGGGGAGATGTTAGATAAAATATCAGCTTCATTCTCCTGGCCACTCCTACTCACAATCTAATCCCTTTTCACTACCCCCTGAAGATCCTACCTTTTGTTGACATAAGTGTAAGGTTCATTCTCTGTCACTGAGGTATCTGGAGAATGCCTTTATTGCCTGCCTTTCCTTGTGGGAAAGAGTGCCTTGCTGGTATCTTTCCCATACCATTTGGGAGAAGCACAAAGGGAAGAGAAAGCACTCTTAGTATAAAGTAAATCTAGTGCCTAGTCAAGGACCTGGAGGCTGGGAAAAAGAGGAAGCTACAACAGCAGTTGGAGGTATAATTTAGGATACAGAGCAGGGAAGAGATGGCCACATGAATAGGTTATACCCACTTTTCACTCCACATCTGGACGGATAGCAGAGAAAGCTGCCCAGTGAACTACCAAGTGTCAGTGACCTGGTGTCCCAGCCAGACAATGGTGCTCCAGTCCTCCTCTCTGACTCACCATTGGCCAGGCTCCCATCCTGGCTTCCAGCCCAGCCTAGACAAGAAGGGAGAAAAAAAGTAGGAATTTGCACTTTTTGAAAAATGCATATAGCTATGGTCCTGGCATCTGCCTCTGTGGGACATATAACCCACCCACGTTTTTGATACAATGGGACTTCTTTCAAATAGAGGGAAGTCAGAGTGACTAGAGAAAAGGAAGAAGGAGGGAAACTATAGAGCCTGCTCTCTGGAAATTTGGAATTTTGTTAGGATAATTTAATAATGGTAAAGTTAAAAGTGCTAACATTTATTCAGCACTTATGTGCCAGGCATCTTGCCAAGTACTTTACATTTAATCCTCACAACCATGCTGAGAGACAGGTATTATTTTACCAACGAGGAAACTGAGGCTTAGAAAGATTAGATGTTTTGCCCAAGGTCCCTCAACTAGTGAATGTCAGACCAGGACTCAAATCTCTAGCTGGTGCTCATAATCATTCAGCTGAACTGCCTTGGTTATTTCTCAATATGTACTTCCCGAGGTCCCCAGCTGTCAGAAGCCATGTGGGGAAGAATGGCCCAGTCTATGGCCATCTAAGCTTCCACATCCATGCACAGGCAAAGCCAAAACTGTTGTCAGAGCTAGAATGGACCATTTTCATTTCTGGTTGAGCTTGGCAGCAGAGCCCTGGGTCATGAAGGGAAGTTGCTGCAGAACAAGAAGAGTCATCCAGATTCTGGGTGGAACATGAAGGGTTGGATAGCTGTCCCATCTTGGGGTCAAACCTGTAGCAGAGGGTGAGCAGCTGGAAGTGAATTCCTTGGTGCCTCTTGTCAGGCTTGGCTTTTCTCTGTATCCATTTTGTAGTGCTCGTCTTAGGACCAGAAAAGCTGAGGCCTCAGGACTTTTCTTACTCTGCTGATCCTTGGTCCCTCTTTCCTTGCATCTAACTCCCACTCCAGGATAGGATTATGGATGGCACTGAGAGGCAGGTATTAGGTGAATACTTATATCATTTAGGGTGGGTTCTGTAGCTGCCATTCTTTCCAACCTGACTCCTTATCTTGGGTCACTAGATGCAGGAAAGGAAGGAGATACTATGTTCCCAGGCACTCCAGTGTTATCTGATACTGACGGAATGAAATACCTGAATTCACTATGGCTCCTCAGAAAATGGGAGAGCAAGAAAGAGACAGAGAGAAACATGAATATCACTAGGTTTCTAAGCATTAGAGTCTTCAGCACAGGGGTCTCTCCCAACCCTTTTCCTTCCTTCCGTCTGTCCGTCCGTCTGTCCTTCCTTTTGCCCACCCGTCCATCTGTCTGTCCGCCCTTTTTGTTGCAACAGGGTCTTGCTCTGTTGCCCAGGCTGGTGTGCAATGGCACAGTCATAACTCACTGTAGCCTTTAACTCCTGGGCTCAAACAGTCCTCCCACCTTAACCTCCCAAGTATCTGGGGCTACAGCTGTGTACCACCACATCTGGCTAATTTAAAAAATTTTTTTTGTAAAGATGAGGTCTTGCTGTGTTGCCCAAGCTAGTCTCAAACTCCTGGCTTTAAGTGATCCTCTCGCCTCAGCCTCCCAAGTCACTGGGATTACAGGCATGAGTGACTGGACCCAGCCCCTTTGGCATTTTGAGGATATGTCTGTCAAGGCCTTTGTCCCCTAAATACCAAAGGAACTGGTTTTCCGTTTACTCATCCTTCTTCCCTTTCATGTAACATTCATTCACTCAACATGTAGTTATTGACCTTGTACAGTGTGCAAAGCCATGTGCTAGAGGCTGTGGAGGATGGGGGATAAAATGTTATCCTCCCCTCTAGGAACGTGTAAAGTAATAATGAAAACCTCAGTATCTAGGAAACTGTTTAGTTTGTGACTCTCTTGAAAAAATTGTTTTCTGCCATAAGCAGGAAGTATACAGCTTACTAAAATGAGGCACATAATTAACGCCTGAGTAGAGATACTTTAGGAGAATCTCTAGGTAGACCCTAACACTCTGCTTCCAGTCTCTTGCTTTCCTTTTAGGTTCTGAGTTTAATACTATGCTCCCACCAGTGGTAGAGGAGCTCCCAAGGGTGAGGTTGGGCCTCAAAGAAGAGGCTCAGGGTCAGCATGTACAGTTCTCTTCCTGCCCATGGTCTCCCTGCAGAGCTGTTCTCTGCTCAGCTCTCACAGTGTTCTCTTTCTTACTATGAGGAATCCTTTACACTGTCTCCCACAGTCAGAAGGCTTTGCGCTGATTTTTCACATTTTCCACCATTGCTCCTCAAAGCCTGCCCCTTCAAAGCCATTTTGTCAGCCTAGTTGGGGAACTCTGCTCAGGCAGTTTGTCCTCCCATTTGTAACCAAATGGCAAATATTTTGGTATAGAATGGGGGAGCTAAGAGGAGAGAGTGATTTAGGTACCACACCCTCCCCCACATAATGACACTGTTAGTAGATTAGCTTTGTCTTTTCAGAACTGCAACCTTTGTACAGAGGAATCTGCCACATGTCACACTGGAAGCCCCAGTAGGCCTTCTAGCTTGATGTAGTGTGATGTCAGCTTCTTGCTTCATCTTTACTCCCTGGAGCTGACTCAGTATGAGTGACTCAAGCCCAGGGAGTAGGAAGAGAGGAGCAGGTCATGATCTACCTCCCTTCCCCCAGGGCTGTTAATGAGTCAGACAGGACCTGTCTGAGAATCAGCTGGAGCTTTGCTCAGGGAGCCAATATCCTGCCTGCTGTTCCTTCTTCAACCAGCTCATAGGTAGAAATAGAACCACTAAGTCATAATAGACTCTGACATCCTCACTGCCTTAATTCTCCCACCACCTTCTACCCAAAAGGGAAGAGTTGTTGCGTTAGGGGCATGTTTCCAAGTGTGGCTTCTCCCTCAAAGTGCTCCATTCCCCACTTTCTTCAAGGAAGGACCTGAGTATAGGACCTCCAGCTAGAATAGAACTGAAACCATGGAATTGAGTTCAAGTGGATGCTTGAATCTATTCAGCAGATTTCAGAGTAGAAACTCACTGACCATTGCCCTCCTGCCCTGGGAGCTCTTAGGACTTTGTCTTTTAAGTCTAACACCCCAACACCAACGTCCTCCCAACCTAGATTTGTGCACACGTGCTGCCCCGTTCCCTGCCCTGGTAGACCATGTTGGACAGAACCCAGGATGAACCCTGTGCATGAGTGTTTCCTCAGAGCTGCTGAGTGAGAGTTTGACACCATCTCTTTCTCCTGTTTTTCACACAGACATGTATGACACAGGAATGGGGTGATGTTTAGATAAATCCTCTGGGCTGGAACTAGGACAGCTGCTATCCAGCTAGTCAGCTTTCTAGATGGATATAGCTAGGACCTAACTCCCCAACTTATGTCAAAAATCGTAATATATTGATTGTCATGTGGATAGCCTGATAGGAAGCCTAAGGAGTTTTGGTAGATAGGAGATTGATTTATCCTTCTCTCCCATCAGCATCCAGCCCAGAGATTTTGGGCTTATTGGTCTAGCATGCTCTTTGTCACACAGGTTCAAGGTTGGGATTCAGCTTCCCAGGGTGATAATGCGGCTAATTAGAGAAGAGGTATACCTGCCACTGAAAGTTTAACTTTTCTTCCTCCCTGAGGTTTCCAAAAAGCTGGAGGAACATGGGGTTTCCAGTATGGGAGCCATGCAGCTTATTAAGTTCAGTCCTGTGGTGGTCCCCATGGAGAAGGATTTGGTTGAAAGCATCTGAGTGGGTAAAAAAAAAAAAGAGCAGGGAAGCTTGGCAGTGCAGTTACTGCCCTAGGGACCCAGTTTTAGAGCTTTGGCCTAGAAGGAAGATCCACTCAGTTGAGAATAGAAGGGAATAAAGTGAAAAGCAGAGGCTGCTTTGTCTCTTCAGTCCTTCTGACCTTAAAGTCTGAGCTGCCCTTCCAGCATCTCCCACAAGTGGTCAAGCATCTGGGCAAGTAGCATTTCTGAGCTGACTTTCTTTTATTAAAGCAGAAAGGTAGAACTTCACTAGAGAAGCAGTTACGATCCAAGTTGGAGCTAAATTCTTTACCTTTGTCTCTCTCCCCTCCCTTCCCACCCCCTCCTTCTCCCTTTGCCCTCTGGCCCTTTCCCAGGAGCTCTCCTCCAGCACCGAGAGTATTGATAATTCATTCAGTTCCGTAAGTGGGGTCAGGCTGGGACTGGGTGGCAGGCTCCCCCAATGGCCGCATTTCCTCTCCGTCCCCAGGTCTTCTGAGCCCCCAGGCCAAGGCTGAAGTTAAAATGCCCCTTTTCTTCCTGGGAGATCAGCTCCTCCCTCCCAGACCTCCCAGATCTGCTCTCCCTGACCTTTGCGGTGGAAATCCTGAGCCCAGGCTGAGATGAGCTCAGCTGATCCTTCTCTCAGAGACAGCTGGAGTATAGTGCTGCTCAGCCCCCAGCTCCTGAGTGTCTGGAGCAAACAGCTGGGAGAGAGGTAGAATTCACTCCTGGATTGGAGCCAAAAACTGCCTAGCAGAAACCCCCAGGATCCTGTTTCTCCCACCCAGAACCCTTTCCCCATGGCTTCTGCCGTGAGATTATCAACTATTTATTAATAATCTTCTAAATGTTAGGCCCTGTGCTGGTGAGCTGACTCCAAAAACAAATAGGACTTGGCTTGAAGGAAAGTTTTGCCTCCCCACAACTGGTTTTCTTTTTTAACTTCAACCACATTTTTTCCAGGTCTGAGTTCTTCCCTTTTTCCAGCTCACTGCCCAGGATGTTCCATAATCCCCTCTCCTTTCTTGTTCCCTCTGGACTAACCCATGACCCTTTGGTCCCACAGGGTCTTGGACCTTGTTGCTGGGCAAAGACGTGAGAGGAAATGCAGGACCTCTGGGAGTTTGGATGATTTTTTTTATATTTTCTATTTGATTTGTCTATCAAATCAGTTTTCTCTGTTCTGTGCTAATCCCCTTTCAGTCATGATTCCTATCTCCTCCCATGTGGCAAAGCCTCTCTCTTGAGGCCTGGGGTCACATTTCCAACATGCTCATGTAACTTAGGGGCCCCTAACCCAAATGCTGATTTGAGAATGGGAAGGAATTCTGCCTTTTCTAATCTGAGATGATTATGAATTGGTTGGGGTAGAGGGTCCTTGGGACAGAGATCAGTTGCCATCTGAGTGGATTCAGATGAAGGAAGAAGTGAGTCTTCAAATTTCCTCTTATTTTCTTTCTCTATTAAACGCCCAGGATATTTTCAGGGACCTTAGAAACCCAATTCCATTGTTTTCCTTTTCTTTTTCTCTTTTCAACAATGTCACCTAAAGCATTCCTGAAGGATTCAGACATCCTCTTTCATTCCCTATGTGGCACTCTGAGCCATCTCCCAAGAGGCAAAGGCCACGATGAGCTTTTCCTTTGAATCCTGGCACTGTTGCACGTGGAGAGGTAGATCTGATACTCCCCAGTTTTCAAAAGAAGCTCTTTTAGAGTGCGAGGGAGCAAGGATAGAAATTCTCAATCCAGAAACTAAGCAAGACACATGGAAAGGGAGAGAAAGGCTTGGTGAGTCAAATGCTGTTTCTACAAGAGGAGGAGAGATTGTTCTTATCCAGCTGAGGGGAGATGGGATAGGGAGTTGGGTGGCTATCTTGATAAAATGCCCCTTACGGTAGAAGGGCTTAGACTGGGAAGAGAGCCCTTCTTCATGTCTAGCTGAGTCCCTCTTTTTCCCCACCTGCACCTTACTTCCCAGACGAACCTTGCTCATTCTGAGGATGACTGAATTGCCCAGCACAAGGAGCCAAACTCACAGCAGGGAATTCATATAGGGAACCTAGTCACTGAGAGGTAGGGGAAGAAGACCCAAAGAGGAGTCACTAAAAGAGACAGGCCTTCAGGGCCATCATCAAGGGCTAAAAGGAGCTGTTGCTTTCTCCATCCACCTACCTCCTTCCATCTGCTTTTTCTTTCTCCTTGATTAATGTAAAGTCTGCTCATCAGCTCATACTCTTTCCATCCCCTGCATGTGCATTGACGCCTTGTAAGAGATTGTGGGACGGACAGGGGGATACCATGGAAATCAACAGAAGTAATTTGAATGACGAGCATCTTCCCTCTTTGAAAGTGGAAATATTGATATGGGGCTCCCTTCTCTAGCCTTGCGGGACTTGGCAGAGCCCCTCGGCAGAGATCTAGCCCAGGGATCCAGATGGAGAGAGGGACAACCCTGTTCTTGAGAAGGGTGAAACAATTCAGGTGTAAGCAGCTCTTCTTTCTGTGCCCCTGGCTAACCTATCCAGATGTTGTCCCCCTGCTCACTCTGAAGCCTTGGTACAGTCCTTAAGGAACCCAAGTTCAAGAGAAGAGGGGTGCATCCTAGTTACCTGGACTCACGGCCTCCCTTACCCTCAAGGATAGCCTGTAGGGAAGGAATGTGCTGGCTATTCTCAATTCAAGCTGTGAAGGGTGGGTGGAAGCGCCTACTAAGACTAAAAAGCAGTTCCTTTCTTGAAGTTCTCCAGATACTGGGGTCTCCGGCCTGCATGGCCAGGAGTGACTGAGTGGGTGGGCCATTGTATTATATGGTTTCTTCACCATCTTTTGTCTTACCCCAAACGCCTGTAGCCTGTTCGACTGGCTCCTGAGAGAGAATTCATCAAGTCCCTGATGGCGATCGGCAAGCGGCTGGCCACACTCCCCACCAAAGAGCAGAAAACACAGAGGCTGATCTCAGAGCTCTCCCTGCTCAACCATAAGCTCCCTGCCCGAGTCTGGCTGCCCACTGCTGGCTTTGACCACCACGTGGTCCGTGTACCCCACACACAGGCTGTTGTCCTCAACTCCAAGGACAAGGTAGATGGGTTCTGGCCCAAACCCCTACCCTGGATGTGACTCTTCACCCATGGTTGTTCAGGGTTTGTGTGTATGACCAGTGATGCCCCCACCAACATCCTAGTCTCCCTTCATAGTTCATGATGCATATGTCGACCATGACTGTCTCAGTGCGATTGTGATTTTGAGAGCCCTCCTGTATCCTTTTTTGGGCTTTGTTTTTCTGGACCAAAGAAACCTAATCTTTTTAGCTTCCTTCTTGCTGTATCTTAGGAGAATTGCTCTTTACCACACCTTATAGTCATTTTGGTAGCTCTTCTCCAGCCCTTCTATAACTCTTGAGCTTTCCAGATACAGCAACCATAAGCATAGAGAAATATTTTGTTTCTAAGACCTTTTCTGAGCAGAGTGAGCAGACAGAAGGAGAGAAGGATGCCCAACTCACACTGGAGAGAATTAGCTGAATGTGTATGCTGACTGGAATATTCATGGTTCAGATTCTTCTTTTTTGTTTGAGACGGAGTCTTACTCTGTCACTGAGGCTGGAGTGCAATGGCACAATCTTGGCTTACTGCAACCTCTGTCGCCTAGGTTCAAGTGATTCTCCTGCCTCAGCCTCCTAAGTAGCTGGGATTACAGGCACCTGCCACCGCACCTGGCTACTTTTTGTAGTTTTAGTAGAGACGGGGTTTCACCATCTTGGCGAGGCTGGTCTTGAACTCCTGACCTCATGATCCACCCTCCTCGTCTTCCCAAAGTGCTGGGATTACGGGCATGAGCCACCGCGCCTGGCCCATATTTTTCTTTCAAAGGAAATACTGAAGTTTGGGATGCTCCTTGGGACAGTACCCAGCTTTGTCCCAGTCTTTTTGTCCACTGTAGCTCCCTGGGCCCTGTCTTCAGGACAAACCCACAGAGGCATCTATGCCTCCCTTACAGGCTGTAATTGATAGTCTAGAGTGGTTTGGCCCAAATGCATCATCTGTACATTTTGGAGCTCAGTTGTTCATAGTTTCAGGGGACTACTGAATGAAGGCTGGAGCTAGGAGAAAGGACAGCAGGAAGAACCTTGCTAACGGAGTTGAGACTTGGGGGTGAATGGTGGAAGTAAGTTGCAAATACTGTTCTCACTCTTTCCCCAGGCTCCCTACCTGATTTATGTGGAAGTCCTTGAATGTGAAAACTTTGACACCACCAGTGTCCCTGCCCGAATCCCTGAGAACCGAATTCGGAGTACGAGGTCCGTAGAGAACTTGCCCGAATGTGGTATTACCCATGAGCAGCGAGCTGGCAGCTTCAGCACTGTGCCTAACTATGACAACGATGATGAGGCCTGGTCGGTGGATGACATAGGCGAGCTGCAGGTGGAGGTGAGGAAGCTTCAAGGAGGTAATGCGGGGGCACAGGAGCTTTCTCCAGGAACTGTCACTATATTGGAAACAAGGCAGCATATCCCAAGGCGGGGTAAGGCAAGTACCCAAATGAGTGGTGCAGGTAGTGAGAGGTAAGAGGGAGAAAGCTCTGAACACCTCTAGTCTGGAATAGATTCAGGTGGAGCTCGTTTTCCTGGTGAAAGAATTCAGATTTAAATGTAAAGAGGAACTTCTAGGCCAAGGGGAGTGAGGGAAATTTAATGAAAATATTTATTGAACACCTGTATAAAATTGTCATAGAATAACAGAGGATGAGAAATCATACATTAATTCATTCAAGAAATATTTATTGAGGGCTTTCTATGTGCCAGACCTGAGTGCTGTGTGCTAGTGAACAATACTTGGCCCCTGCCTACAAGGGGTTTATGACCTAACTGGAAAGAGAACAAGGCCAGTAAGCAAGTAGTTGTGTGGTGAGAGCCAGGTCATGGTGGAAAGGATAGGACATTATAGGAGCACCAGACTTAGGGCAGGCATCACAAGAGATTTCCTGGAGGAAGTAATCTCTCAGCTAAGGCTGGAAGCATGGGTAGGAATTAGCTGGACAAAGACTGCTGGACAGAGGGAACACTGCATGCAAAGGCCAGAAGACAAGAGGGAGCTTGGGCCATTATAGGAACTGAAAGAAATTTTGTCTGGCTGTGATGTGCAGGTGTGGGGTAAGAAGTGGTGAAGAATAAGACTGGACACGTGGGCATGGACCAGTCTACAGGAAGGACCCTATAAGCTGGGGAAAGAAACTTGGACTTCATTCTGGGGCATGAAGAGCCAGAGCAGAATTTTATGTAGAGCTATTAACACAGCTGGCCAGGCGCGGTGGCTCACACCTGTAATCACAACACTTTGGGAGGCCGAGGTGGGTGGATCGCTTGAGGTCAGGATTTCAAGACCAGCCTGGCCAACAAAGTGAAACTCCATCTCTACTAAAAATAGAAAAATTATGCTGGGTATAGTGGCGCACGCCTGTAATCCCAGCACTTTGGGAGGATGAGACGAGTGGATCACCTGAGGTCAGGAGTTCGAGACCAGTGTGGCCAACATGGTGAAACCCCGTCTCCACTAAAAATATAAAAATTAGCCAGGCGTGGTGGCATGTGCCTGTAATCCCAGCTAATCGGGAGGCTGAGGCAGTAGAATTGCTTGAACCCAGAAGGCAGAGGTTGCAGTGAACCAAGATCACGCCACTGCACTTCAGCCTGGGTGACAAGCAAAACTCCATCTCAAAAGAAAAAAAAAAAAGGGCCGGGTGTGGTGGAGCATACCTGTAATCCCAGCTACTTGGGAGGCTGAAGCACAAGAATCACTTGAATCTGGGAAGCGGAGGCTGCAGGGAGCCGAGATCACAGCATTGCCTTCCAAACTGGCCGACAGAGTGAGACCCTGTCTTAAAACAAAACAAACCAAAAACACAGCCAGGGTCAGGTGTGGTGGCTCACACCTGTGATTCCAGCACTTCGGGAGGCTAAGGTGGGCGGATCACCTGAGGTCAGGAGTTCAAGACCATCCTGGCTAACATGGTGAAACCCCGTCTCTACTAAAAAAAAAAACAAAAAACAAAAAACTAGCCGGGCGAGGTGACAGGCACCTATAGTCCCAGCTACTCGGGAGGCTGAGGCAGGAGAATGGCGTGAACCCGGGAGGCGGAGCTTGCAGTGAGCTGAGATCTGGCCACTGTACTCCAGCCTGGGCGACAGAGCGAGACTCTGTCTCAAAAAAAAACAAACAAAAAAAACACACAGCCAGGTTTCACTCTGCCAAAAGACAGAATCTCTGTCTTTGAGTTTACAGTCCAATTGGAGACATTAGACATTTAAGAAAAAAAAATTTAGATATACAACAAAGCAGTGTGTACTAGGTGACAAAGGGAATTGAGAAGAAATGCTCTGGTATAAAGGAAAGAAGAGACTTGACATGGGCCTTGGGGTCTGGTAGAATATTCTGTAGTTAGAGAGAGATGAGAAGATAAGACTGAATGACTTAGATTGAAGAAACTGTCAGAAGCTAGTCTGCAGAGGGTCTGCTTTGGACCCTAGGGGAGAACACATCCCTAGCCTTGGGGGGTTCTCAGTGAGGCTGAAATTTTGAGCTCCTGTGATGGTCCTGGCAGTGGTTTGCAAACTTCAGTGCATTGGAAGTCTTCTGGAGAACTTGTTAAAAATTCAGACTTTCAGATCCCATTCCCAGTAATTCTAATTCAGATTGATGGTGGGGCCTGGGAGTCTGCATTCCGGGTAATTCTGATGCAGGTAGTTCACATGTTGAGAAATGCTGCTCTGGGCAGCCTGGGGTCCAAGTAATCAACATGGTGTGTAAGCAGAGTTTGAAAGGGAGGGATGAGCATGCTGCAGTGATAGCAAGCAAGCAGGAGGGGAAAGACAGGAGACCTATACTTAGCACTTCTGACCAGCACTCCCCTGCTATCTCCAGCTCCCCGAAGTGCACACCAACAGCTGTGACAACATCTCCCAGTTCTCTGTGGACAGCATCACTAGCCAGGAGAGCAAGGAGCCTGTGTTCATTGCAGCAGGGGACATCCGGTATGGCCAGATCATATTGCCTCTATTAAAAATACAAAAAAATTAGCCGGGCGTGGTGGCGGACGCCTGTAGTCCCAGCTACTCGAGAGGCTGAGGCAGGAGAATGACATGAACCCAGGAGGCGGAGCTGGCAGTGAGCCATGATGGCACCACTGCACTCCAGCCCGGGCAACAGAGCGAGACTCCATCTCAAAAAAAAAAAAAAAAGCACCCCAGGAAGGAGTTCGAGCAGTGTGTCTCAAAGTGTGGTCTCAAAGTGACTGTTTGTCAGAATCCAGAGGGAGGAAGGAGGCCTTGTTGAAAATGCAGATTCTAGGCCAGGTGCGGTGGCTCACACCTGTAATATCAGCACTTTGGGAGGCCGCAGTGGGTGGATCACAAGGTCAGGAGATCGAGACTCCTGGCTAACACAGTGCAACCCCATCTCTACTAAAAAAACACACACAAAAAATTAGCTGGGTGTGGTGGTGGGCGCCTGTAGTCCCAGCTACTCGGGAGGCTAAGGCAGGAGAATGATGTGAACCTGGGAGGTGGAGCTTGCAGTGAGCCGAGATCATGCCACTGCACTCCAGCCTGGGAGACAGAGCAAAACTCTGTCCAAAAAAAAAAAAAAAATGCAGATTCTAGAGACACCCATTCTGAATCAGTCTTGATAGAGGAATATGGAGTGCCTGGTAATCTTAATTTTAACATGACTACAATCACTAAGTTAGCAAAAAGGTGTCACTGGTTATGTTTTCTTCCATGAGTCCCGTTCAGCCTGGGTTCCTATCTTAGTGTGCCCAGAATCCAGGAGACAGTGCAGGAAATGTCAGTATAGATGGCATGGGGCTTGTGGGTAGCTCCTCCAAGCAAATGATGTATTTTCTTCCTCACAGCCGGCGCCTTTCGGAACAGCTGGCTCATACCCCGACAGCCTTCAAACGAGACCCAGAAGATCCTTCTGCAGTTGCTCTCAAAGAGCCCTGGCAGGAGAAAGTACGGTGAGTTGGGTGTGGGTCTCTGAACACCTCTTAAAGCTCAGAGGCAGTTGCAGGGGCTCACTGTACCAACTTTATTGTCCATCAGCCTCCAAAAAAATCTGTCAGACTCGCAGCCTCCAAAAAAATCTGTCAGACTCGCAGGCCGTCTGGGTCCTTGCCCTATGGGGCATTTGCTTGGAATTTTTTGTGGAAGCTATGTCTCTTGTCCTCACCGTGGCATCAACCTTTGACACCCTTTACTTCTCTCCTCACAGGAGGATCAGAGAGGGCTCCCCCTATGGCCATCTCCCCAGTTGGCGGCTCCTGTCAGTCATTGTCAAGTGTGGGGATGACCTTCGGCAAGAGCTTCTGGCCTTTCAGGTGTTGAAGCAACTGCAGGTAAGAGAAGAGAAGGAGAGGCCAGGCACAGTGGCTGTAATCCCAGCACTTTGGGAGGCTGAGGCAGTTGGATCACGAGGTCAGGAGCTCAAGATCAGCCTGGCCAAGATGGTGAAACCCTGTCTCTACTAAAAATACAAAAATTAGCTGGGCACAGTGACGGGCGCCTGTAATCCCAGCTTCTCAGGAGGCTGAGGCAGGAGAATCGCTTGAACCCAGGAGGCGGAGGTTGCAGTGAGCCAAGATCGCGCCACTGCAATCTAGCCTGGGCGACAGAGCAAGACTCTGTCAAAAAAAAAAAAAAAAAGAGAGAGGAGGGGAACTCAGCACAACTCCAGCCAACCTGAGGTAACTACACAGATTATTCTCACCTTCCTGCCCAGGTCTAAAACAAAAGCAGAGTAAAGAAAAGCTAGGCAACTTTCCCCTGGGAAGAATAGCCATAGGAACAACTCCACAGCGGCCTCTTTTGGCCCTTTTGTGACTTGCACCTGCCCTGTTCCAAGTCAGAACTTTAGAGTGCTAGGTTTGCCTTTTAGATCAAAACTTCCAAAATGGGCTGGCACCCTGGCATGGGCCTGTAGTCTCAGCTAGTCAGGAGGCTGAGGCGGGAGGATGTCTTGAGCCCAGGAGTTCTGGGCTATAGTCCGCTATGCCAATTGGGTGTCCATGCTAAGTTCGTCATCAATATGGTGACCTCCTGGGAACAGGGGACCACCAGGTTGCCTAAGGGAGGGGTGAACTGGCCCAGGTCGGAAATGGAGCAGGTCAGGACTCCTGTGCTGATCAGTAAAAGGATCGAGACTGAATAGCCACTGCACTCCAGCCTGATCAACATAGTAAGACCCTGTCTCTAAGAAAAATATGCATTTGAAGAAATCAGCATTTCTTTTCTTTTTGAGATGGAGTTTTGCTCTTGTTGTCTAGGCTGGAGTGCAATGGCGCGATCTCGGCTCACCGCAACCTCTGCCTCCCAGGTTCAAGCGATTCTTCTGCCTCAGCCTTCCCAAGTAGCTGGGATTATAGGCATGCACCACCACACCCGGCTAATTTTGTATTTTTTAGTAGACATAGGGTTTCTCCATGTGAGCCAGGCTGGTCTCGAACTCCCAACCTCAGGTGATCCGCCCACTTCAGCCTCCCAAAGTGCTGGGATTACAGGTGTGAGCTACCACGCCTGGCTGAAGAAATCAGCATCTCTAACTGAAGTGAGCCAAAACCAAAATTTTGCTAAGGCAAAGTTTAGTGACCCACCTTCTCCTAGTGTTAAGTGTGTGCTAAGGTACATGGAAGACCAATTTATTTATACAAGATACTGAGACTTTTTCAAGAAATAGCTGTCAAATCTCAAGCTGAAGATCTAAATGTGAACAGTTTACTAATGCACTACTGAAGTTTAAATCTGTGGTACAATCATTGTAAACATGGGGTTCATTTCTCTAAATTGATTTCTAAACTGAAATTACTGGAAGACTTCCTTTCCCGTTTTTGCCAAATTCAATTTCTGGTTTTTGGCATATATCCATTATTCAAACTTAATGCCTCTAATTTTAATGCCAACACAATTGGTTGTAATCAATTTTTTTTTTTTTTTTTTTTTGAGACAGAGTCTCGCTCTGTCGCCCAGGCTGGAGTGCAGTGGTGTGATCTCGGTTCACTGCAAGCTCCACCTCCCGGCTTCACGCCATTCTCCTGCCTCAGCCTCCCGAGTAGCTGGGACTACAGGCACCCACCACCACGCCCAGCTAATTTTTTGTATTTTTAGTAGAGACGGGGTTTCACTGTGTTAGCCAGGATGGTCTTGATCTCCTGACCTTGTGATCCACCTGCCTCGGCCTCCCAAAGTGCTGGGATTACAGGCGTGAGCCACTGTGCCCAGCCCAAATTTTTAAATAATAATCATTTGGTCCTCCCCCTTTAAAAAACAAACAACATAAAAGCTTCCCAAATGGTCTGTAGCAGGTAGGTTATAGTGTGCTAAAATATTGATCTTCTGATCCCCCTGGGTTAGTTACCTGCAAGCCACTTAATTTGTTTAATACTGTTCTTTATACCATATAAATGTTTTCATTTTCCAGAGAAGTCTTCTCTGGACCTAAATCCTTTCTTTTTTTCTTTTTCTTTTTTGTCTTTTTGGAGAGAGTCTCGCTTTGTCGCCCAGGCTGGAGTGTAGTGGTGCAGTCTTGGCTCACTGCAACCTCCACCTCCTGGGTTCAAGTGATTCTCCTGAGTAGCTGGGATTACAGGCATGCACCACCACGCCTGGCTAATTTCTGTATTTTTAGTAGAGATAAGGTTTCATTCTCTACTGAGGTTAGCCAGGCTGGTCTTGAACTCCTGACCTCAGGTGATCCACCCTCCTTGGTCTCCCAGAGTGCTGGGATTACAAGCATAAGCCACTGCACCTGGCCTCTTTTTTCTTATTATTTGAACTTACAGCTCCCATTCTCCCTGCTTGAGAGGGGATAGTGAAGTTCCCTGTTCTCCCTGCCTCTCTTGGACTTTCTACTTATGTGATACCTTTTCCCACATACCTAAGTGTAGTTTCCTGACTTTGTCAGGCCCTAGACTTCTTTTCAAAACTCCCTGGTTCTCACTGGGTTAAGTGAGTCTTACTCACTTGATGGCTTAGAATCCAGTGCCAGCAAGGAAAGAGGTTAGAGAAAGGGAGGAGTTTTAGCCTCCTTCTCTAGTTTGGAGAAAGGTAAGAGTCCTGTATCCTTCATGTCTCCTCACAGTCCATTTGGGAACAGGAGCGAGTGCCCCTTTGGATCAAGCCATACAAGATTCTTGTGATTTCGGCTGATAGTGGCATGATTGAACCAGTGGTCAACGCTGTGTCCATCCATCAGGTGAAGAAACAGTCACAGCTCTCCTTGCTCGATTACTTTCTACAGGAGCATGGCAGTTACACCACTGAGGCATTCCTCAGTGCCCAGCGAAATTTTGTGCAAAGTTGTGCTGGGTACTGCTTGGTCTGCTACCTGCTGCAAGTCAAGGACAGGTAGGTGACTTCTGCTGCTCATCCTAACATTTCTCCAGGGTTCTCTCCATCCCTTCGTGTGTAGTTCTCAATTACTTATTACTGCCCTCCATGGCAAAGATGTGAAAAATGAAACAATATTTTTAAGCAGAGACAGATGTGTTCACATGACATTAAGTCAGGAGGCAGACTAATAAGAACTAGGGTAACAGGGCAAAGAAATGAAGGATTTATGGGAGGACTAAGGATTTGAGTGAGCAGGGTCTTCAAGAACAAGGGAGAATGATGACAGAGGAAGCTGCAGAGAAGGTACATCCCAGCTAGAAGAAATAATTGAATTGTGATTAAAGCACAGACTGCACTGCATGGCAGTGGAATAGGAGGTGGTACCATCAGGCAGGTAAATTGAGGCCAGTTGAAGGGCCTTCATTGTGAAGCTTAGGTGTTTTATTTTGCAGGCAGAGGAATGACATGATTCAGTCTGTGTTGAGTAAATGCCCTGTGGCACGGTGGGTGAAGGCGGATGTAATTGGGTGTTTAGCAACAAAGCGAGCGATAATAGGGCCTAGCACTAAGGGTAGTGGTTCGTGACTGAGAGCAAAAAGGAGAAACATGATGGAGATCAAGTGGAAACTCTCAGCCATGAACTCTCCTCACTTCTTATTCCAGCATATGATTTCCACAGCTTTTAAGTATCTGTTGTTTTGCCCAGAGCTGTCATTTTTTTTTCAATATCACATGACCTTGATGAAACCTAACTACACATGTAGGTGAGGCAGATAATGTACAAAGATAATTACACCATCTAGGCCCTGCCTTCTAAGAGTTTCTCCCAACAGTGATCCAGGGTCTCTGCCCTGAATGCCCCTATAAGTTCCGTCTCTGCCTCGGCATAGGGCAGCTGTCCTGGGAAGGCGGAAATGCAGTGGCCGGTGCTGCTGGGGTTTCCAGTAACATGGTGGCCCATTAAGATCTAGCTAACAATGGCTAGGTGTGGTGGCTCATGCCTATAATCCCAGCACTTTAGGAGGCTGAGGTGGGCGGATCACGTGAGGTCAGGAGTTCAAGACCAGCCTGGCCAACATGGTGAAACCCCATCTCTACTAAAAATACAAAAAAAAAAATCAGCTGGGCATGGTGGCAGGCGCCTGTAATCCCGGCTACTTGGGAGGCTGAGGCAGGAAAATCGCTTGAACCCGGGAGGCAGAGGTTGCAACGAGCCAAGGTGGCGCCATTGTACTCCAGGCTGGGCGACAAGGGTGAAACTCAAACTCAAAAAAAAAAGAAATGTATATATATAAATAAACTGGGCTTGGTGATACACACCTGTAATCCCAGCTACTTGGGAGGTGAGGCAGGAGAATTGCTTGAACCCAGGAGGCAGAGATTGCAGTGAACCAAGATCATGCCACAGTACTTCAGTCCGGGCAACAGGGCGAGTCTCAAAAAAAAAAAAAGAAGATCTAGCTAACAAGGCTGAGGCAGGAGGATCGCTTGAGCCCAGGAATTCAAGACCAGCCTAGGCAACCTAATGAGATCCTGTCTTTACAAAAAAATAAACGAAAATTAGCCGAGCATGGTGGGATACAGCTGTGGTCCCAGCTGCTTCAGAGGCTGAGGTGGGAGGATCACTTGAGCAGGAGGTTAAGGGCAACAGAGCGAGACCCTGTCTAAAAATACCAAAATAACTAGCTAGCTAACAGAGCAGCTTATTAGAAATCTAGCATCTAGTCTGGACACAATGGCTCACACCTGTAATCCCAACACTTTGGGAGCCTGAGGCAGGTGAATCACTTGAGGTCAGTAGTTCAAGACCAGCCTGACCAACATGGCAAAACCCCATCTCTACTAAAAATACCAAATACTTGCCAGGCATGGTGGCGCATGCCTGTAATCCCAGCCACTCGGGAGGCTGAAGCAGGACAATTGCTGGAACCCAGGAGGTGGAGGTTGCAGTGAGACAAGATTGCACCACTGCACAACAGCCTGGGTGACACCGAGACTCTATCTCAAAAAATAAAAATAAAAATTAGTCTTAGGCTGGGCGCAGTGGCTCATGCCTGTAATCCCAGCACTTTGGGAGGCTGAGGTGGGCGAATCAACTGAGGTCAGGAGGTCAGCATGACCAAGACCATGAAACCCCATCTCTACTAAAAATAAAAAATTAGCCGGGTGTGGTGGCAGGCGCCTGTATTCCCAGCTACTCGGGAGGCTGAGGAGTATCACTTGAATCCAGGAGGTGGAGGTTGCAGTGAGCCAAGATCGCACCACTGCACTCCAGCCTGGGCGACAGAGTGAGACTCTGTCTCAAAAAAAAGGAAATCTAGCATCTATTAAGTTCTACCATGGCCTGACATTCTTATATTTAAACCAGATGAAAACCCTGTCAGACACGTGTTTCCTCATGAGGGAAACAGTCAGGTAGCTATTAGACCCTGTGCTCATTCCACCCTCCCAGCCCTACAAATGGACCCAGGCTCTGCATTTGAGAACTATAGGAGAATGTAAGTTTTTTGTTTTTTGTTTTTTTTTTGGTGAGACGGAGTCTTTCTCTGTTGTCCAGGCTGGAGTGCAGTGGTGTGATCTCGGCTCACTGCAACCTCAGCCTTCCAGGGTTCAGGTGATTCTCCCACCTCAGCCTCCTGATTAGCTGGGATTACAGGCATGCGCCACCACGCCCAGCTAATTTTTGTATTTTTAGTAGAGACGGGGTTTCAGGGTTTCAACATGTTGGCCAGGCTGGTCTCAAACTCCTGAGCTCAGGTGATCCACCTGCCTCAGCCTCCAAAGTGCTGGGATTACAGGCATGAGCCACTGTGCCCAGCTGAGAATGTAATTATAAGGAATTTGATTGCAAGCTTCAGACTATCTCGAAGTGTCAGGATTTTGAACTCAGGGCCCAGGGAGCCCAGAGCTCAGCCCTGGGATTGAGTAAATGGGTGGCAGGGAAGCTGGCACTAGTCAGGCCCCAGGGCTTTCCTTTAGGAAACTAGTATGTTTGGAAGATGAGAGTCCATCCTCTAAAAAAGGAGGAATAGAGGAGGGCAGGTAGCTGATAAGCCGTTCATAGTACCTCAAAAAAGAATATAGTCAAGCCATGAATGGAATCAACCACTGGAAAGAAGTGGCAACAATGAAAGACGCCCCATACTGGAGTCGGGCTTTAGGATCTCTTTAACTACTTCAGAAGTAGTCCTAAGCAGCTTTCCAGCTGGAGCTAACTCTGGTAGTGAAAGAGAGGGTTTGGGACCTTGGGCAAGTAAATCACTTCCTCTCTCAGGGCCTCTGTTTCTTCACCTGTAAAATGTGAGGTTGAATCATGACAACTCCTAGAACCATTCTAGCTCACAAGATAGTGCCTGGATTACTAAATCTTTAGTGTTTTCCCAGAGAAGGGAAGAACTCAGGTGGGAGTAGGTTCTCCTTTTGTCCCTGCTTTTTTGGCCAAACCAACCCCAGAGAAGGTGGCCCTCAGACCATGAGCTCTTAGCCTAACAAAGCCTCTATTGACACTGAGGAGGCCGGTTATGTTGAATAGGCCAGGCCTCACATGCTTAGCATGTTAATTGTTCCTTCTGCTACTGGCCATTCATGTGGGAATCACAAAGACCTGGAATTTATCTCCCTTTAACTCTTCTACAGCTGCCCTGTAGTACTGCCTCCTGAGACTTTTTACATAAGTGATTTAAAACTTACCCCTCGAAACCCCCACGCTATTTTACCTTTCAGCTCCACTCAGCCCACTTGCCTCTGTTGTTGCTCCCTTCTGGTGAGGCCTCTGATCTGCAGTGGGGTGACAGGAGTTACAAATAACCCACAGGTAAACAGGCTCTGAGTGGAGCCTCCCCTGGATAGCACACTTGGCCTCTGTGAAAGCTGGCTGGAGCCTCAGAGGCCCTCTTTCCTTGCTTCTGGATTATCTACTAGATTGGGATAGTTTGGGTGCCAGAAGTGCAATTTCTGGGAAATTGGGAGAATCTTAAACTATTTTTATTAAATTATTAATAGCAATTTCAGACCCCATAGCCTTTGTTAGCAGTTTTCTTTTCTGATTTCCTTTCTTTCCACTGATAGCTTTAGGTCCTAGGAAACTGGACAGGAGATTGGAGTTACAGGCAGCAGGAAACATGGCAGGGGACCCCCCCTGCCTGGTGTCATGTGGCCAGTGTACTGCTGCTTGAGGTTCCAGCCTCAGTCAGACTTACTACTGCCTCTTCCTCTCGTGTATTCCCCCCCTCCTCAGACACAATGGGAACATCCTTTTGGACGCCGAAGGCCACATCATCCACATCGACTTTGGCTTCATCCTCTCCAGCTCACCCCGAAATCTGGGCTTTGAGACGTCAGCCTTTAAGCTGACCACAGAGTTTGTGGATGTGAGTCAAGAAGGAGAGGTGCCTCTGGGGTCATTGTATTCTTTCTCTGTCATGGGAGGGGGAGCTGATGGGCTCCCTGCAAATTAGGGATGAACAGAACAGGCAGTAATTAGGGGTGAGGCAGGAGTTCCTGGGAGCTTCCTGCCTGATAAGGGGGGAAATAACAGGGCCCCAAGAGGAAGAGGAGTTCTGGTAGGCCAGTGAGGACAGGGACCATCCCTGGTGTAAGTCCCCTTGTGCACACAACACTTTCTTCCCTTTCCAGGTGATGGGCGGCCTGGATGGCGACATGTTCAACTACTATAAGATGCTGATGCTGCAAGGGCTGATTGCCGCTCGGAAACACATGGACAAGGTGGTGCAGATCGTGGAGATCATGCAGCAAGGTGGGGCTGGGGTGAGGTCAGGTGCCATAGTGCCTCAGGCTTCCCCTTTAAGTAGGAGCTCTGGAGCATAAGAAAGCTGATCCCACCCCAAGACTTGGGTTGAGGGAGGGGGGTTCCCATAGGGTTTCTAGCTCTGGTCCAGTGCCTTGTTTCTCCTTTAGGACATTCCTCCTGACCCTGGTAAGGCTAAGTCCAGGAGGTTGGGGAAGGGGATAGCAGCACCCGCCTCCTTGGCATCTTTAGGGAGAAAACAGGCTCATTTACAGCCTCCTGGTCCCTCCTCACCTCCCCACCCCTGTCCAGCTCTGAGTTTCTCAGTCTCCTTCCATCTCTCTTCCCCATTCCACTATAACCTCTGATTGCCGTCTTCTGCCACTGTTCAGCTCTGAGAAGTACTTCCCCTCTCATCATCTCCTTCCACTACAGTCTTGCCATCTAGTCTTTTGCTCAGGACCCCCTTCTGTCCTCATCCCCCCCCCAAGGCTCCAGGTGTATACCAGGTCTGAGCTGCCAGTCTCCCCCCTCCCCATTCCTGACCCTACCCCACAGGTTGTCGCCGTTGCTCAGGATCATCCCCATCTGGCCCCATGATGACGGTGGCCCAGGTCATCTGTGAGTGTCAGACGTAGCATAGGCAGAGGTCTGCAACCAGATAAGTGCCCAGCTCAGGGCCCACTCCCTTCAGCCTCCTCCCAGCCTGCCCTCTGGGCCCCTCCACCCTTACTGAGGGAGATGTGGTGTTGGTCCCCTTCCCTCCTCTGCCCACATGCCCTCACCTACAGAAGGGCTTAGGTGTGGGATGATGAGGGGTCCTGTCGGTTCCTTCTCTCTGCCCAAGCAGAACTGTACCCACACCATCAAGGACCTGAGGTGGGAGGGAAAGGGCACTTCAGATGCCCCAGCTTTGTATTTGCTGTGGCTGGCACCACTGCCCCTCCCTCCTGTCCATCCATGACCCTGAACCCCCACTGCTTCCCCCAGGTTCTCAGCTTCCTTGCTTCCATGGCTCCAGCACCATTCGAAACCTCAAAGAGAGGTTCCACATGAGCATGACTGAGGAGCAGCTGCAGCTGCTGGTGGAGCAGATGGTGGATGGCAGTATGCGGTCTATCACCACCAAACTCTATGACGGCTTCCAGTACCTCACCAACGGCATCATGTGACATGCTCCTCAGCCCAGGAGTGCTGGCGGGGGGGTCCAGGGCACCCTCCCTAGAGGGCCCTTGTCTGAGAAACCCCAAACCAGGAAATCCCACCTACCCAACCATCCACCCAAGGGAAATGGAAGGCAAGAAACACGAAGGATCATGTGGTAACTGCGGGAGCTTGCCGGGGGGGTGGGAGAGCCAGCTGTGGGGTCCAGACTTGCTGGGGCTTCCCTGCCCCTCCTGCTCTGTGTCAGTATTACCACCAGACAGGCTCCAGGACTCACTGCCCTCCAGAAAACAGAGGCGATGAATGTGAGGGACGCCGGGGCCTTTCTTCTCCTTGTAGGGGTTTGAGAGGTTCTTTCCACAGACCATCCTCTTATTCCGTTCTGGGGCCCAGGAAGTGGGGAAGAGTAGGTTCTCGGTACTTAGGACTTGATCCTGTGGTTGGCCACTGGCCATGCTGCTGCCCAGCTCTACCCCTCCCAGGGACCGACCCGTGGCCCGAGCTCCCCTTGCTGGCGGGCGCTGCGTGGGCCCTGCACTTGCTGAGGTTCCCCATTATGGGCAAGGAAGGGAATTCCCACAGCCCTCCAGTGTTCTGAGGGTACTGGCCTAGCCATGGGGAATTCCCTACCCTGCCTCCTTCCCCAAACCCAGGGAAAAGAGCTCTCAATTTTTTATTTTTAATTTTTGTTTGAAATAAAGTCCTTAGTTAGCCACTTGTGTCATTTCCAGGTTTTCTGGGGGGAAATTGGGGATGAGGTGTGAACGGATGCCTCAGTGTCCAAGATACAAAAGGCACCACACAGAAAGAGGTTTGCTTCTTCCCTGCCTGTCTTGGTCACCACCACCTCTTCCCTGAGAAGAAAGGGCCTTCCATGTTCTCTCACCCGCTTCAAGTCCACATTGTCCAAGTCACAGAAAAAGAGAGGCCTGAATGGAGATTAGACCAAAAACAGTTTTAATGGTCTGGTTTTCTCCCTAGTTCCCCCACTGTTAGTATTATTACTACAAGAATAAAGGATTCCTGAGAGCCTGTCCCCTCCTCTCCTGTGGCCCCCTTGACAGGACTCATCCCCACCAACCACCCCCCCTGGATTTCTGGGGAAAAAAAGAAGTGAAAGGCACTGCAGGGGTAGGGGGCTTGAGTGCCAGTGAGTTGGGGGGGAGGGGGCACTAGGGTAGGGCCTGGCCCAGAGGAGGAAATTTCCAGTCCATGCCTGAAGGAATTGTGGAGGGATGTGTCCATCCGTGACACCCCCATCAGTCCTTCCCTAAACCTGTCTAGCAGGAATACCTAAGTCCCATCCTCCCAACCCCAGGCCCACACTGGGGGTTCTGCAGCAGGAGCATAATTAGTGTTGGGCTCAGAAAAGAGGAATGGAGGGTCCACTCTACTAGGACTCCAGGGCCAAACCCAAAGGGAGGTTGCAGATAACTAGAATAATCCTCAAAAGCTTTTCTTCAGGTTTGAGAGAGGAATTAACAAAATGTTAATGTCAATGAAACTCCCCAGCCAGGGGATCAGGCAGCAGCAGGGAAAACCAGGCTCCAAGAGGAAGGGGCTGGTCAGTCCCAGGCTTAGGGCCTAGTTATCCCCAATAGCCCCCTGCCGAGCCCTGATGAACGCCATGCCATGCGTGCGGAAGTGGGTCTTGAGGTTGAGAGGACTGTCGCAGCTCTTGCCACAGACCTTACAGGTCAGTGGGCCTCCAGAGGCAGGCAGGGGTGAGTCTCCACCATCGGGGTCAGACCTTGATGGAGGGGCCTCTTCCTCCCCATCCCCCAGCCCCAGGGCACTGGCTTTACCCACACCCCGTCTCTTCTTGTGGCTGATGAAACGGTGCCGGCTCAGGGAGCCAGGGGAGGCAAAGCACAAGCCACAGTCGAGGCACTGCTGGGCACCATCCTCCACCCTCAACCCCACCATGAGGCTCTGTTCTGTGGAGCCGCTGCTCCGGTAGCGCAGGGGGCCATGGCCTCCAGATCCAGGTCCGCCCCTGGGGGACTTGGCTGGCGGTGTCGTGCTGTCAGGCTCCTCACTGCAAGAGTCAGAAGACTGGCGGCGTTTCCGACCTGGCCCCTGAAGAAAAGTGGAAGAAACTGGACCTTACCACCATCCCCACTGTCCTTGGCACCCCCACGCTCACTTCCTGAGGCCACAGTCTCTACCTTCCAGTTTCCCACTCAAAGCCCTAGCACAGCAGGCCGGGCCTCTGCCTACCTGGGCTCTGGCACTGGAACCCCGAGCCAAAGTGGTCCCCCGGCCAGGGGACTGGGCCCCAAGCTGCAAGCCATGCCGGACCTGGACATGTTTCTCCAGGATCAGGCGGCTGCTGAAGGTGCGTTTTCCCTCTGTGCAATACCTGAAATGGGAGAGGACAGGATGGCAGCAGGGGCACAGCCCGAAGGCCAAGGTCCTTGCTCCTGATGAGGGGGCTGCTGGAGCAGAGGGAGACCCCAACCATCAGGCCACTTAGACACGTCGCAGGTGCAAAGGTACTTTGGCATACGGGGAGAGTCACGTGCTGGGCAGGGAGAAAAAGCGGGGAGCAAGACTTACCTGCAGGGGTACACTCGCTTGATGCCCTCGTGATTGACCCTGACATGACGCCTCAGGCTGGGGGCGGAGCAGAAGGAGCGCTCACAAAGGCGACAGGGAAACTTTTTCACTGACTAGGAGAGCATGGGTAGATGTCAGAGCCAGGCTCCAGGACCCCGTCCCCACTGTCACACTGGCAGTCCCAGTGCTGCCCCCAGCCCATGGTACTCCCCTTGGGGCTCACTGACCTTGCCATGCTCCTTCTTCATGTGGGCCACATACTCGTCACGCTCAGGGAACCAGGAGTGACACAGGCCACAGGTCCAGCCTCCAGGCCCCCCACCCCCACCCTTGAGGCCTTTGCTCCCCAGTTCCCGCCGAGGCCGTTTGGCTGGACGGGGGGGCTCAGGGGAGCTGGGTACTTCCTCCTCTTCTGAAGATGAAGATGACTCCTCAGTAGCAGGGGCTGCCCCTCCCTGAGAAACAGCCAGCTCCTCAGGCTCAGTCTTGGGGGTCAGCAGGGTACCCCCGGACCCTTTCCCAGTAGTCTCCTCCAAGCGCCCAGACTGATGGGTGTTCTGTGAGAGGAGACAAGGGAGGTTGCTGTTGTGGGGGAGGGCCTGGCTGTGCCAAAGCCCCCCACTTCTGAAGTATGTGGCCCCAGCCCCAGGTCAGTACAGCTAAGCACCCATCCCCCATCCCTCTGCTCCTGTACCTTGAGATGTTCCAGCATGGTCCTTTTTTGGGCAAAAAGCAGAGGACAAGACGGGCACTTAAAGACACTGACACGCTGGGGCAGCAAGTGCTGGTCGAAGTGTGAGGAGAGGAGGGGTTTGTGAGTGAAGACTGTGTCACACATGGCGCACTTGTAGATCAGCCTGAGGTGAGGACAATGCAGACATCAGGCAGGGAGGGGTGCAGCCCCTCCCCTCCTACACCCCACCAGCCCTGCCTCCCTGGCCCGGCCCAGCCCTCCCCCGGGCCTCACTTGGCCTGCTGAGTTTGGAAGCTGGGATGCTGGGAGTAGAGGTGGGCATGGGCGCTGGGCCCAGACTTGAAGGCCATGGGGCAGATGGGGCACTTGTGGAAAACCTCGCAGTGCGACGTCTGGATGTGGGACTTGATGGAGTTCACACCCCCAAACACCACTGAACAGCTGGGGCACCTAGGGAGGAAGCAGGAGGCCCTGTGGTGAGGTGGGAGGCATCTCCATGCCCAACCTGGGACCACACATTTATTCTCTGGGACTGGGTAGACTACAAGAAGGAAATCAGTAGTGGAGCATGAGCAGGGTGGAGAAATGAGAGAGGTGTAGAGGCCATTCCCCAAGGGAGGCTGCCGAGGGAGAGCTGGAGCTCCAGAGGTGGCCCTGCTTCCCCCCATCTCCATGGGGGACGACGGGAAGGCAGGACGTACTATCTCAGGGTTGTTTGCCAAAACAGGGCTGAGGGATACAGCGGGGATCTTGAAAGGCCATCTGAGGCTGAGGCTAGGACACACGAAACCCTACAGTTCTATGGAGGAAGGGTCCAAGGCACCTGTATCCCACACGGCGAGAGACGTGCAGACAGGCCTCCCGGAGATGGGTCTGAAAATTGGCTTGCAAGAAGTTGCCCCCACACTCAGGACAGACGTGGGGGGGTCGATTCTTATGCATGCGCTGGTGGGCGCTGAAGCTGCAGCGATTGGGGAGCATCATGGGGCAGGTTGGGCACACCTGTCGAGTGGATTAAACAAGGAAAGTCGGTGAAGAGTGTCCTGTCTCTACTACTTCTAACCAAGCCCCCAACGCCTTCCTAGATCCTGTCCCCACAGAAGGGCTGTGAAAGGTGACTCACATTGCTGGTGGCCCCAGGGGCAGGGGGGCCGAGCTGCTGGAAGTGAGCTGCCATGCCAGCCTTGTCCCGGCACTGCTCCTTGCACTCCAGGCAGCGAAAGCACGTGTAAGCAGAAGTGGCAGGGGCAGCAGGCGGCTCAGTGGAGAGTGGCAGGACAGGGGCCTCAGCAGCAACTGTAGTAATGGCAGAGGAGGTGATGGCCCCCTCACCCTTGCCCAAGGCAGGCAAGACCAGAGGTCCAGAGATAGGTGGGACAGCTACAGGCAGCAGGGGTGTGATGTCCGGCTGCCCCACCATCTGGTCAAGGGCTACGGGCCTCATGACCAAATGTGAGCACTGCATAACGAGCCCCTTGTCCTTGTGTTCACGTGCATGCAGGAGCAGGCTGCACTTGTTGAAGAAGACCAGGCGGCGGGCGCAGTGGTTGCAGGTGACCTCGATGCGCATGCTCCGGCGGTCATAGTGCCGTGCCAGGCTCTTCTCCAACGAGAAGGCATCCCCACACTCCAGGCAGCGGTAGCCGGTGGGAGGCAGGGCCAGCCCAGCCTCAGCTGGTGGGCTCAGGTTTGGCCTATAGGCAGGGAGCAGGTTCTTGCTGTTGAGGATCTTGTTGAAGGCCTCCACCAGGCTGGACTGGGTCCGTGAGATCACTGTGCCGCCCCCTGTACTCGGCCCAGTAGTTGTCTTTGAAGGCTGCACCATCACCACTGAGGCACCATTCACCTTCTGTCCCCCAGTCCCCAGCCCTGCCCGCCCCTCAGCCTTAGGCAGGGCTTGGGGCACCAGGCCTAGCACATTCTTAGCAATCATCTTAGGGCTGGTGGCAGTCCCCCCAGGCAGCACCACAGCCTTGCGGGCCACACTGGCTGCCATCAGCATGGCAGTACTGGCATTCTGGATGGTGGCCACAGGCAGCACAGTGCCTTTCAGCCTTGTACCATCACCCAGCTGTACGCTCACCACCTTTGGACCCTCAGAAGTAGGTGTTGCAGGGGACAGCTTCAACAGGCTAGCTTCAGCCAAGAAGGCCCCCTCAGCCACGGGGGCAGGTGGATCAGGATCTGAAGGGACCCGAGTTACAGTCCTTGTGATATTCCCGCAGGATGTTTTAATGGTCTTGATCCGCACCTTAAGAGGCCTAGAGGAGCTGGAGGCAGGGGAGTCATTGCTGTCCTCATCTGCAGCCTCAGCCCCACTAGAGGGACTCTGGGGACTTCCTGGGGAAGACTTGTCCACTGGCCCCTCATCTTCTTCTTCTTTCAAGGGCTGACAGACGGGCAGTTTGGGGGAGGCAAGAGGGCTCTGGTGCCCTGGAGACTGCTTGAAGAAGGGCACCCCAGCAACTCGGGGAGGCGAGGCACTGGCAGGGATGTCCGTGGCCTCAGGGCTGGAGCCTGAGCCTTGTGGGGCTAGGCCCTGGGGTTGATGGGGGCTGCAGCTCTCCTGCTTCAAGGCCCCCAACGGTGGGGAAGAAACAGGTGGCTGCACGCCTGGGCCATTCTCCTGGGCCAGCTCAAAGGAAGAGGGGAAAGGAGGTGGGGTCATAGCCCCCTCCTGAGGGGGAGAGGGTGCAGAGGGAGGCAGGGGATCCGGGTGGTCCCCTGGCTCAGGGCCAAAATGAGCAAACAGGTCCAAGGGAGTTTTGCCTTCCATGCCTTTTTCTTTCCAGGTGCCCCCACTGGGAGGAGCAGGAGAGTGGGGGGTTTCTGGGAGGGAAGGTTCAGGACCCCCAAAACCATTCTGCATTCGATGAGGCCCCACAGGCCCTTCCTTAGTTACCCCAGCAGCCCGGGCCCCATCCCCTGCTGAGCCTCCAGCCAGGGCCTCAGACTGCTCAGGACACACAGTGTTCTTGACAATGACACTAACTACAGAAATGTCTGGCGGTGGCAGGCCATGGTCAGAGGCCTGGGCTGGAACTCCAGGGCCATCCCCAGCTGAGGCTGCTGCTGTGTCTCGAGATTCACTTCCCACACCTGGTTCTGGCTTCCCTGGGCCTCCTGGCCCCTCATTTTCTTCTGGCCCAGAATGGATGGCTTCATTTGCATCAATGTCAGGGATGTCAAAGGCAGCAAGGAGGTCATCAAAATCAGGGGTCTTCATGTCCCCCATATCGGCAGGTCCCAGACCTGATGAAAACAGGAATAAGGAGAAACTGAGATGTCTGGAGATCCTGGAGCTCTTTCCTCAGCATCTCCATATTTATCCTCTCTCAGAACCCATATGCACTCCAACTTAGGTACACCTCCACCACAGCATGAATCCTACAGAGCTGCTAGGTTTGCCAAACCCTAAAATCAGAAGGTTAGTGTCCATACCCTGGCAGGCTCCAAAATCCAGAGAAAGCAGGAGAAAAGAGAGTTCTCAGAAATACAGGGAAGGGGCCAGGTGCGGTGGCTCATGCTTGTAGTCCCAGTGTTTTGGGAGACTGAGGCAGGTGGATCACTTGAGGTCAGGAGTTTGAGACCAGCCTGGCCAACATAGTGAAACCCTGTCTCTACTAAAAATACAAAAAACTAGACAGGTGTGGTGGCGCATGCCTGTAATAGCAACTACTCAGGAGGCTGAGGCAGAAGAATCACTTGAACCCATGAGGTTGAGGTTGCAGTGAGCCAAGATCATGCCACTGCACTCCAGCCTGGACAGAGTAAGACCCTGTCTCAAAAAGAAATACAGGGGGGCAGGCACAGTGGCTGACACCTGTAATCCCAGCACTTTGGGAGGCAGAGGTGGGCGGATCACGAGGTCAGGAGATCAAGACCATCCTGGCCAAGATGGTGAAACCCCGGGGCTACTAAAAATACAAAAAGTAGCTGGGCGTGGCAGCACTCACCTATAGTCCCAGCTACTCGGGAGGCTGAGGCAAAAGAATTGCTTGAACTCGGGAAGGGGAGCTTGCAGTGAGCCGAGATTGTGCCACTGTACTCCAGCCTGGGTGACAGAGCAAGACTCCATCTCAGGAAAAAACACACAAAAAAAGAAGAAGAAATACAGGAACAGGGGAGCTCAGTGAGCATCCTGGTGGAAACCAGCTCATCCCCTCCTGTGCCCAGCACAGAACCAAATAATCGATACTATCATTAAGGAGGATGATGTATATGATGCTCTAGGTTTAAGGGCTCATTCATGTCCACATGGAATCAATTCATATTCTTCATGGATCTTCTGGGGTCCACAGAGATCTGAAAGGCTATGTGTACAAAGGGGCAAGGCCGTAAGCCAAGACTTAAGAAATGATCCTCGTTCACCTTTATCAGGGGCCTGCAGTACAAGCAAGTTTCTTCAGTGCCTTACTTTTGCTGTTTGAAAGAGGACACAAATGGCCGGGTGTGGTGGCTCACATCTGTAATCCCAGCACTTTGGGAGGTCAATCACTTGGGCCCAGGAGTTCAAGACCACCCTGGGCAACATGGTGAAACTCCCCAGGCATGATGGCACATGCCTGTATTCCCAGCTATGCCTCCCAGCTGACATGGGAGGATCCCCTGAGCCCAGGAGGTCGAGGCTGTGATGGGCCATGATCACGCCACGCACTCCAGCCTGGGTGACAGAGTGAGACCCTGTCTCAAAAAAAAAAAGAAGAAAAAGAAAAGACAAGACAGAGAGCACAAGTGATCTATATATCATAGGGTTATTCTGAGCACAATACGAAATTGCTAATGTAAGAATCACACCGAGAATACGATTCACTATTCCAGATGAACCAAGCAAGGACATGTCAGGTCAAGGAAGAGCTGGAAAGGAATAACCCCTGGAACTCTAGGGCTGGGGTCGGAGGCAAGAGTCAGGGGTCATGCAGGATCAAGTCTAGGGCACCTGGGGCCATCACTGGCACCTGGAGATCTAGCTTGGTCAGCAGGGAGAAAAGGACTCAAGGAAATTACCCAAAAGACCAAGATGGAAAAAATAAGACACAGGAACAGAAAGAGACAAAGAGAAGAGACAGAGGGGAAAATGGTGATGGCAGCCTGGTCACAAGGGCCCCAGCCTAGGCCTCTCCTGTCACAAACACCTGCTGCTCGCTCACTACCTTCCCCAGAGTGCCTGGCCCTCCCCTAGCCAGCCCCTCCTTCACCACCCCTCCGCAGCTTGCTCTCTTGAGGCTAAAACTCCCAGGGTACACACTTATCCAGCACAGCTGCCACAGTGGGGAAAAGCCAGGCTCCTTCACCCCTCACCTATCATTTCTGCTCCGAGCTCCTCACCCCATTCCATTCCCTAACTTAAACTCCTCACCCTTTCCATTTTCCTGTGGCAACAGTAGCCCAGGAAGTTTCACCTAACCTCAACCTAGCCAAGTGCAAAAAATAAAATTTAAAATCCCACAAGAATTATGTGGCACTAATCGAACATGCAGGCCAGCTCAGAGTTTGTGGGAGACCCATGTCTGTCCCCTGCCAGTGCCTCCCCATGACTGTTTCTGTATCTACGAAGAAGCAACTAAAGAATCTATCCCTATCCATTCCATGCCCAGGTTGCAGGCCATTTCTCGAAGCCAGTTCTCCCACTTCTCTCCAGCCTTCATACTGTAACTAGAGACAGCCACAGCATGTGGCAGCTGGAATTCCTGGGACCAAGGTGGGGGTGGGGGCAAAGGATACCAACCAGACAAAGGGGGAGTCCTTCCCTCACTCCCACCCTATTTAATTCTGCAGACTCTGGGTTTAAACAAAACCCCTTGTCTCTATGGGCCTGGCTCCTAAGCCTGGCTCCCTCCTGATCAGAGGCCTGAGCTACCTTCCATTCAGGTACTCAGAAGTGGACTGGTACAGGGAAGACCAGCAAAGACTAGAAAACACCTGTGAACTCACCCGCACACCCCCCGCCGCCAGCCACCTCCCTCTTGGGAGTTCCAGTGACTTAGAGGTCATCCGATGGCCACCCACTCAGAGCAGTCGACAAGCAAGTCGCCGAGCTCAAGGCCAAGGAAGATCAGGCCTTCCTGCGACTGCTGAGCCCTGTCTCTAGGGCTCCTATCTCCCCTGCCCCCTTTCCCTCTGTGCTTCCCCAAAAGCCAAAGAGGCTGAACAGGAAAAGGCTGAACAGACCCAGGTCGAGTGGGGGCTTCACTGCCCTTTGCCCGGGCCCAAGGCCTGCAGCGCAGAGGAGGGCGAGGGGCTGGCGGCGATTAGGTTGCGGCCAAGCTGGGCAGCGGGCGGAATTAAGTCCCTGCCATCTGCCGAGGGCCGGCGCGGGGAACAAGTCCTGGGTTGCGAGGAGGGGGCGGGGTGTACACAAGAGAAACTACAAGGGAAACTGAGGCGCGCGGCGCTTCTCTCACTCGCACCGGCGTGCGAAGCGAAGGCCGGGCCTCAGTCAGGCCAGGCCCTTTGGTACCTGCTGCGCAGCACCTGGGGACCCAGGACTACACAGGATGGGGTGGGGAGCTGGGAAAGAGGGGAGGAGAGAGGGGGCGGTCTCTGCGCGACTCTCAGCTCTCTAGCCGGGGTCCGTCCCAACTCGGACCTCGTCCCCTCGCCTCCGGGCGCAGCGGAACCTCCTTCCGCCGCGGACTCCCGGAGGCTCGCTAGAGACTGGAGACTGATCGGAGGGTGCACATGGGGCCAGGGGCGCAAGCCTGATTCTTGCCCGGGCCCGGACGCTGACCCGCGCCCAGTCGGGGTGTAGGCTCCGCTCCGGCCTGGCCCAGTCCCCCCGCCCCCATCCCCGGGAACGGACACCATTTTAGGTCGCGACATCCCGCAGCCTCCAATCTCCGGGCCGCACTTCGGGTGCCTCTCGAGCTGGGGGCGCCAGGACTTGGGGTTCTCGACCCTCCTGGGGATTTACCCGGCTAGGGGCTGTGCTTTCAACAGGCCGGGAGTTTTGCCCATCCGCCCCAATGGATGGAGGCGGTGTCTGGGCCCTCCTAGAAGCCGCCCCAGGGGGCGGCGCGGAGAAGGGGGTAGTTGACCAAGTGGGGGAGGGGCGGGGGTATTTACCCGCCCCCCCAAGTGGGCGGAGCCAAGGGCGGGTATTTACCCCAGGCACGCTTACTTGTTCCGCTCCTGGTGCGGGCCGAGACCCGGCGGTCTCTACCCCACTCCAGCCGCCGCCGCCACCGCCGCCCTCCCCGCGGCCGCCGCTACTTCCTGCTTCTCTCCGGTTCAGCCTCCCCCCTCCCTCTCCTCCCTCCGCGCTCCGGGTCTGGGCTGCCCGCTTTCGCACTCGCCATTGGCCCTTGCCCCCTTCGCTCAGCCCTGCGCCCCTCCCAGCCCCGCACTGGGTTGGTCCTAAGTACTGCCGCTCGGAACTAGCCCCGCACAGTCCTCTTATGCTCATTGGGCAAGGGGCCGAGGCCCTCTGAAGATACCTCTCCCCATTGGCTGCGCAAGGGTCCGTCTGCCCCATCTGCAAGTCACGGAAACGATTGGCCTCCGCCACTGTCGCTTAGAAAGAAGCCAGCCTGCTTCCCGGCTTTCCTACTAGAGAGGGGAGCGCCCAGGTGCGTCTCCGCCCCTCGCTCCCTATTGGCCGCTCGAAGCTTGAAGCTGCAGTTCACTTTCGCGAATCGAAGGAATCCAGCTTCTGTGTGGTGGGCGCTTTGAGCAGAACCGCACTGAGTCGGAGTGCAGGACGGAAGTGTAGGTCCTTTTGCGCTGTTTCAAGCTAATTCCGTGTCACTGATGCCGGGCAGAAGTCACAGAATGGGACGCCACCCCAAACATTACGTCATCCGCTGACCATTTCCTCGCTGTCTTCCCACCGTCTAAATCGCCATATAATCTGATGGATGGGATCCTCGCACGGGCCAGCTCCTGGGCCACAGCGTAACCCGTCGCTCCTCCCTCTGCGGGAGGGCGTGGACGGGGTACGGGATTCCGAACGTGGAAGGAATCGGGACCTAAAGGTTGGGAAGTGCTCGCGGACCGGAAGCGGGGGAGGCGACGTTAGGAGTGCTGGCGTGGCCTGGGCCATTTCCAAAGAGGCCTTAAAGGGGCAACTGATAGGCTTCCTAAGTATGGGCTGGAGGTACCCCCCAGCTCCATTTCCCATTTAAGAGCTCCCCTTTTCCCCGCCCCCAGCAAGGAGTAGGGGGTGGGGTCAAGGTCGAGTTTTCCCGCGCTTTGTTGCCACGCCCCCTGCAGGCGGGGGAAAGGGAGGAGTCGCTCGGAAAATGAATCTCTTAAATGTTCTAATAGCACTGGCAGAATTCGTCTGCAAGCCCAGCGTGCCACCTCGCGCACGCAGCCGCTCGTTAACTGCATGGTGTTTTTTTTTTTTAATTAGTTTTTTTGAGGCAGTCTCACTCTGTTGCCCGGGTGGGAGCACAGTAGTGCGATCACGGCTGACTGCAGCCTCAACCTCCCAGGCCCCAGTGATCCTCCCCCCTCAGCCTCCGGAGTAGCTGGGACTACAAGAGACAGCCAACACGCCCGGCTAGTTTAATTTTTTGTAGAGACAGGGTTTTGCCATGTTGCCCAGGCTGGTCTCAAGAGATCCTTCAGACGTGAGCCACTGCTCCCTGCCTTGGCGAAGTTTTTTTTTTTTTTAAACAGGCCCTCATTCTGTAGTCCAGACTGGAGTGCAGTGGCGGGACCTCGGCTCACTGCAACCTCCACCTCCCAGGCTCAAGCGATTCTCCAGCCTCAGCCTCCCGACTAGGTGGGATTACAGGTGTGCAACACTACCCGCCCGGCTAATTTTTTTTTTTTTTTTTTTTGAGACGGAGTCTCGGCCCTGTCACCCAAGCTGGAGTGCAGTGGTGCGATCTCGGCTCACTGCAAGCTCCGCCTCCCGCGTTCACGCCATTCTCCTGCCTCAGCCTCCCGAGTAGCTGGGACTACAGGCGCCGGCCACTACGCTCGGCTAATTTTTTGTATTTTTAGTAGAGACGGGGTTTCACCATGTTAGCCAGGATGGTCTCGATCTCCTGACCTCGTGCTCTGCCCTCCTCGGCCTCCCAAATCCTCACACCTGGGATTACAGGTGTGAGCCACCGTGGCCGGCCATTTTTGTATTTTTAGTAGAGACGGGGTTTCACCATATTGGCCAGGCTGTTCTCGAACTTCTGACCTCAAATGATCCACCCGCCTCAGCCTCCCAAAGTGCTGGGATTACAGGTGTGACCCATCGCGCCCGGCAGGGTTTTTAAAAGTGGTTTTGTTACGCTGCCCAGGAGTCCCAGGACACTGGAACCAGGACTCCCCATCGAGCCCCGGCAGTTTCCGAGCTCCTTTGAAGTATGAGTCAGAACTTATGGATGGGAATCCTGGAGCCACCACTTGCCCTATGATGGCAATGGGCAAGTCGCTCAACCTCCCAGATCCTGTTTTCTCATGGGTAAAACGGGGATTATAATACCACCTGACAATATTATTTTTGTGAGGATTAAATGATTTTAGAATGTAAACGTGCTTTGTAAAGTAATTGGCAGTTGGGATTAGTGTGCCCTTTCTCCCGGAGACTTGCATCCTGTGTGCTCGGTCCGCCTGCATTTGCTCCCAGTCGCTCCAGCTCAGATGCTCTTCCTTCTCTGAGGACTATTTAAGGGTCCCTATGTAAGCAACCGGCATTCTGTTTCCACCTCCTCTTCTGGTCTTCCTATACGGAATAACAGTTACTACTCATATACACATAATATTATGGGGGACTCACACCTGTAATCCCAGCACTTTGAGAAGTCTAGGTGGGTAGCTCGCTTGAGCCCTGGAGTTCGAGACCAGCCTGTGCAACATAGCAGGACTCTGCCTCTACAAAATATTTGGGAAAAAAAAATTAGCCAGGGGTGTTGGCAGGCGACTGTGATCCCAGCTCCTGGGGAGGCTGGGATGGAAGGATCGCTTGAGCCTAGGAAGTCAAAGCTGCAGTGAGCTGGGATCGCACCACTGCACTCCAGCCTGGGAGACAGAGCAAGACCCTGTCTCAAAAAAAACACACACACACACACACAAATAAAAACTTTATGTATATCATTAATAACTCATGCAATCCTTAGCACAACCATGGAAGGAGGTACTATTCCAGGTACTGGGGGTGCAGCAGTTAACAAAGCAGACAAGAAGCCCTGTCATGAAACACACATTCTTAAAGAGAAGACAAACAATAAATATTAGAACTGATAGCTGCCAAGGAATAAAATAGAGCTATCAAGCCATGCAAAGACAGAGGAATCTGCAGTGCACGTGAATAAATGAAGAAGCCAATCTGAAAAGGCTGCATGCTGTATGATTCCAACTATGTGACATTCTAGAAAAGGCAAAACTAGAGAGAGTAAAAAGATCAGTGGTTGGTTGCCGAGGGTTCAGGTGGAGGGAGGGAGATGAATAAATGGAGCACAGGGGACTCTAAGGACACTGAAACTATTCTGTATGATACTGTAATAGTGGATACATGGCATTATTCATTTGTCAAAAGCCATGGAATGTACAACACAAAGACTGAACCCTGTGAGCGTGGTGGCTCACACATGTAATCCCTGAACTTTGGGAGGCCAAAGCGGGAGGATCAACAAAAAAATTAGAAAAATTAGCGGAGTACAGTGGCGCACACCTGTAGTCCCAAGTACTCAAGAGGCTGAAGCGGGAGAGTTCCTTGAGCCCAGCAGTTTGAGGCTGCAGTGAGCTATGATCCTGCTGCCGCACTCCAGCCTGGGCAACAAAGTGAGACCCTGTCTCTTAATAATAAAGAATCCATATTGGTTCATCAATTGTAACAAATGTACCACACTAATGCAAGATATTAATGAATAATAGGGTAACCTGAACAACATGAAGAGACCCCATCTCTACAAAAAAACTTTTTTTAAGTGTGGCATGGTGGTGCACGCCTGTGGTCCCAGCTATTTGGGAGGCTGAGGAGGGAGAATCACCTGAGCCCTGGAGGTCAAAGTTGCAGTGAGGTATAGTCACACCGCTGCACTCCAGCCTGGGCAAAAGACCAAGACCTTGTCTCAATAACAACGGGAAACTGGAGAGAGGATATGTGGGAACTCCCATTTTGTGCTCAGTTTTTCTGTAAACCTAAAAATGCTGTAAAAAATAAAGTGTTAATTTAAAAACAAAAACAATCAAAAAACAAAGCAGGTGGCTAGGTGCGGTGGCTCACACCTGTAATCCCAGCACTTTGGGAGGCCGAGGCGGGTGAATCACGAGGTCAGGAGATCGAGACCATCCTGGCTAACACGGTGAAACCCTGTCTGTACTAAAAATACAAAAAATTAGCTGGGCATGGTGGCACGCACCTATAGTCCCAGCTACTTGGGAGGCTGAGGCAAGAGAATCGCTTGAACCCGGGTGGCAGAAGTTGCAGTGAACCGAGATTGCGCCACTGCACTACAGCCTGGGCGCAGAGCAAGACTCCGTCAAAAAAAAAAAAAAAAAGCAGGGAAGGATGACAGTAAGTGTGGGAGGGTTGCAATTTTAGATAGGGTGGACAATGAAGGCCTTTCCAAGAAGATGGTGGTTAAGTAAAGGTCTGAAGGAGATGAGGGAGTGAGCCATGCAGCTATCTGGGACAAGAACATTCCAGGAAGAAAGAACAAGTACAAGGTCCTCAGGTGGGGAGTGTGTTCCAGAGTGGGTGGGAGGAGCGAGTTGGGTCATGGGATGCTTTGGAAGCTATGGGAAGTTCTTTGGCATTTTCTCAGAGTGGGATAGGAAGCCATCAAAAGGAGACAGATGACGTGGTGGCCTGACTTAGGTTTTAAAAGGGTTGAAAGTGCGGTGTGAGAGAAAGAAAAGACTCCAGAGCTTGGAGGCTGAGGAAGTAGAAGCATGATATTGCCCCATTTCTTGAGCTGAGAAGACTACAGGAGAAGCAGGTTTTAGGGGTTAGGTAGGTAGCTCAGTTTTAGTCATGTTGAGGTATTACACATCCAAGTGGAGATACAAATGTAGGTGTCATCAGCTTATAGATAGTGTTTAAAACCCAGGTTAGAATGGATGAGATCACCAAGGGAGGACTGAGGCACGGGAAACTCCAAAGTTAAAAGGTCAAGGAGATGAGAAGAACAGCAAAGAGGAAGGAGGGAACCAGGAGAATGTTGTAACCTTCAAGCTAAATTTAAAAAGTATCTCAAGAAAGAGGAAGAGAGAATGATAGATGCCACTAAAATATCAAATAGGATGAAACCTGAGAATTGACCAATGGATTTAAGCAAAATGGAGGTCACCGGTGATCAGGATAAGGAGAGATTTGATGGACTGGTGGGGACAAAAGCCTGCATGGAATGGGTTCAAAAGAATGGAGGAGGAAAAAAGAAAAGTCACTATAAAACTCTTTCAAAGGAAGGAAGGAGAAAAAAGATGGTAACTAGAGGAAAAAAAGCGACCAAGAAAGGACTGTTTCTTTTAATAGTTATCTCTTTTTCTCATCAGGTTCTACTGACCCAAGGAAAGGACTATTTATTTGAAGATGAAGAAGTTGTATGTTAGTACACGGGTGGGGAGGATCCTGTAGACAGGAAAAACTGAAGTAGCAGAGCGATAAGGAAAGTTCCTGGAACCATGTTCTTCAGAAGGTGAGCGAGAGGGTCAAGTTCACAAACAGAGGCATTGCCTTACACAGCGGCAGGAACAGTTCCCGAATAATAATTGGGAGAGAAGGCAGAGTGAGCGGGCATGGGTCGAGGGAGCTGGGGAGCTGTGGGATATCTCTTTGTTGTTTCTGTTGTCCAGTGGTATAAGAAAGAGCATGTGTTGTCAAACTCTATAAGAATAAAAAATCAAGATCACCCTCTAAGAGTGAGGATGATGAAGAAACTAGGAGTTTGAGGAGAAAAAAGGTAGGAAATACGCATTCAGGAGAGAGGAATGGACTAGAAGGGGAGATCAAGAGACTGAGAGGCCAGTGGCCTGGAAGACTCATTTACCTGGATATTTATTTATTTATTTATTTTTTTTTTTGAGACGGAGTCTCGCTCTGTAGCCCAGACTGGAGTGCAGTGGCCGGATCTCGGCTCACTGCAAGCTCCGCCTCCCGGGTTCACGCCATTCTCCTGCCTCAGCCTCTGGAGTAGCTGGGACTACAGGCGCCCGCCACCTCGCCCGGCTAGTTTTTTGTATTTTTAGTAGAGACGGGGTTTCACCATGTTAGCCAGGATGGTCTCGATCTCCTGACCTTGTGATCCGCCCGTCTCGGCCTCCCAAAGTGCTGGGATTACAGGCTTGAGCCACCGCGCCCGGCCTTACCTGGATATTTAAATCAACAGAAATGGGCCGGGTGCAGTGGCTCACACCTGTAATCCCAGCACTTTGGGAGGCCGAGGCAGGCGAATCACCTGAGGTCAGGAGTTCGAGACTAGCCTGACCAACATGAAGAAACTCTGTCTCTACTAAAAATACAAAAATTAGCCAGGCATAGTGGTGCATGCCTGTAATCCCAGCTACTCGGGAGGCTGAGGTAGGAGAATCACTTGAACCTGGGAGGCGGAGGTTGTGGTGAGCCGAGATTGTGCCATTGCACTCCAGCCTGGGCAACAAGAGTGACACTCCGACTCAAAAAAAAAAAAATTCTTGAACTTCATATATATAGAGAGTATGATTCCATTTATATATGTGGGTGTGTGTATATATATACACTATACATATATAGTATGATTCTATTTATATAAAGTTCAAGCCAGGCGTGGTGGCTCATACCTGTAATCCCAGCACTTTGGGAGGCTGAGACAGGTGGATCACAAGGTCAGGAGTTCAAGACTAGCCTGGCCAAGATGCTGAAGCCCCATCTCTACTAACAACACAAAAATTAGCCAGGCGTGGTGGTGTGCACCTGTAATCGCAGCTACTTGGGAGGCTGAGGCAGGAGAATCGCTTGAACCTGGGCGGCAGAGGTTGCAGTGAGCTGAGATCGTGCCACTGCACTCCAGCCTGGGCAACAGAGCAAGATTCCGTCTCAAAAAATAAAACAAAAATAAAAAATAAAGTTCAAGAACAGGCAAAGTAAATCAATGGTGATAGTAGCAGAATTGTGGTAACCATTGCCTGGGAAAGGGTAAGAGGAATATATATATATATACACACACGCACACACACACTCACACACATTTTTTTTTTTTTTTAAACAAGGTCTTGCTCTGTCACCCAGGCTGGAGTGCAGTGGGGCAATCACGGCTCACTGCAGCCTCAACCTCCTGGGCTCAAGTGATCCACCCACCTCAGCCTCCCAAGTAGCTGGGGCTGCAGATGTGAGGCACTGTGCCTGGCTAGTAGGAGGAATCTTTGGAGATGCACACATAGACCACCAGATTAATGGTGCGCACCTTCTGTTAATAGTACCCACCACCTTTCCTTGTTGCAGCCGTCTTCTGTCTCACCCTACTCTGTCCTATACTACTCCTATCCCCATTCTTGATTGTTATTATTATTATTTTTTTTTTTTTTGAGACGGAGTCTCGCTCTGTCACCCAGGCTGGAGTGCAGTGGCGCGATCTCGGCTCACTGCAAGCTCCGCCTCCCAGGCTCACGCCATTCTCCTGCCTCAGCCTCCCGCGTAGCTGGGACTACAGGCGCGCACCACCACGCCCGGCTAATTTTTTATATTTTTAGTAGAGACGGGGTTTCACCGTGTTAGCCAGGATGGTCTCTATCTTCTGACCTCGTGATCCGCCTGCCTCGGCCTCCCAAAGTGCTGGGATTACAGGCCTGAGCCACCGCGTCCGGCTGATTGTTATTATTATTATTATCAGTCTTCACAAACCTTCTGTCTTTGCTTAAAATATATTGTTTCATTTTTCACATCTTTGCCATGGAGGGCAGTAATAAGTAATTGAGAACTACACACGAAGGGATGGAGAGAACCCTGGAGAAATGTTAGGATGAGCAGCAGAAGTCACCTACCTGTCCTTGACTTGCAGCAGGTAGCAGACCAAGCAGTACCCAGCACAACTTTGCACAAAATTTCGCTGGGCACTGAGGAATGCCTCAGTGGTGTAACTGCCATGCTCCTGTAGAAAGTAATCGAGCAAGGAGAGCTGTGACTGTTTCTTATTATTAGTCTCGCTCTCACCCAGGTTGGAGTGCAATGGCACAGTCTCAGCTCACTGCAACCTCCACCTCTCGGGTTCCAGCGATTCTCCTGCCTCAGCCTCCAGAGTAGCTGGGATTACAGGCGCCCACTGCCATGCCTGGCTAATTTTTTGTGTGTGTTTTTAGTAGAGGCGGAGTTTACCATACTGGCCAGGCTGGTCTCGAACTCCTGACTTCGTGATCTGCCTACCTTGGCCACCCAAAATACCGGGATTACAGGCGTGAGCCACCATGCCTGGCTTTTTCTTTTTTGAGAGAGGGTCTCACTCTCTCCAGGCTGGAGTGAGTGAGACCAGGCTGGAGTGCCCTGGTGCAGTCTCGGCTTACTGCAGCCTTGAGCTCCTGGGCTCATGTGATCCTCCCATGTCAGCCTCCCGAATAGCTGGGATTATAGGCATGCACCACCATGCCCAGCTAATTTTTTTATTTTTGGTAGAGATGGGGTCCCACTATGTTGCCCAGGTTGCTCTCGATCTCCTGGGTTCAAGTGATCCTCCCACAACAGCCTCCCAAAGTGCTGGAATTACAGGTGTGAGCCACCACATCTACCCTATTTTTATATTTATTTATTTATTTATTTTGAGATGGAGTTTCACTCTTGTTGCCCAGGCTGGAGTACAGTGGTGCGATCTCGGCTCACTGCAACCTCAGCTTCCCAGGTTCAAGCGATTCTCCTGCTTCAGCCTCCCAAGTAGCTGGGACTACAGGTGTGCGCCATCACGCCCGGCTAATTTTGTATTTTTGGTAGAGATGGGGTTTCACTGTGTTGGTCAGGTTGGTCTGACCTCAGGTGATCCACCCACCTTGGCCTCCCAAAGTGCTGGGAATACAGGCATGAGACACCACACCCAGCCCACCTGGCCTATTTATTAAATTTATTTAACAAACAGGGTCTTGCTCTATCACCCAGGCTGGAGTTCAGTGGTGTCATCATAGCTCACTGTAACCTTGAACTCCTGGACTCAAGCAATTCTCCCGCTCAGCCTTCTGAGTAGCTGGGACTATAGGTGTGTGTGACCACATCTGGCTAATTAAAATATATATGTGTATATATATAGTTTGTAGAGACAAGGTCTCCTTATATTGCCCAGGCTGTCTCAAACTCCTGGGCTCAAGCTATCCTCCTGCCTCAGCCTCCCAAAGCACTAGGATTACAGGCATGAGCCACTGTGCCCAGCCCATACTCTTTCATTTTCTAGGACAAAGACTACAAACTGTGGACCTATGGGTTGAGCCTAGACTGCATACATATATTTTTTTAATTTGAAGATCATCCCTTCCCAGCATTATAGTAAATGGAACAACACTGAAATCCTACTTGGTACCAGTGTGCCTTAATATGCTAGATAAAATATTTTAAATATCTTTGCTTCAGATTTTAAAAAATATTTCAATATGCTGAAAAATTTTAAGCACATAAAAGTAAACAGAAAAGTATGAGCCTCCAGGTAATCATCAGCCAGCTCCAGCAATTATCAAATCAGGGCCAATATTATTTTATCTGTACCCTGCCCACTCACCCCTTATTATTATGAAAAAATGGGACAAATTAAAACTGTGTGCCATCTGATACAGCACAATGAGAATAACAGCATCACTGTGCTATCCCTGCCAACGATGCATAACCTGAATCCGACATCAGACAAATCCAGATTAAGGGGCAATCAAAATAACTGGCCGGAGCCAGTTATTTTACAGGTTTATGTCTGTAATCCCAGCACTCTGGGAGTCCAAGGCAGGCGGATCACTTGAGGTCAGGAGTTCGAGACCAGCCTGGCCAACATGGTGAAACCCTGGCTGTACTAAAAATACAAAAATTAGCCAGGCATGGTGGCAGGCACCTGTATTCCCAGCTACTCAGAAGGCTGAGGCAGGAGAATCGCATGAACCCAGTAGTCAGAGGTTGCAGTGAGCCAAGACCACGCCACTACACTCCAGCCTGGGCAATAGAGCGGGACTCCGTCATAAAACAAAATAAAAAATAAATAAATAAATAACTGGACTGTAATGTTCTAAAGTGTCAGGGTCTGGCCGGGCACAGTGGCTCATGCCTGTAATCCCAGCACTTTAGGAGGCCAAAGCGGGCAGATCACCTGAGGTCAGCAGTTCGAGAGCAGCCTGGACAACATGGTGAAACCCTGACTCTACTAAAAATACAGAGGATAGCTGGACATGGTGGCAAGTGCCTGTAATCCCAGCTACTCAGGAGGCTGAGGCAGGAGAATCACTTGAACCCAGGAGATAGAGGTTGCAGTGAGCCAAGATGGTGCCACTGCATTCCAGCCTGGGCAACAGAGCAAGACTCTGTCTCAAAAATAAATAAATAGGCTGGGCGCGGCCGGGCGCGGTGGCTCAAGCCTGTAATCCCAGCACTTTGGGAGGCTGAGACGGGCGGATCACGAGGTCAGGAGATGGAGACCATCCTGGCTAACACGGTGAAACCCCGTCTCTACTAAAAAATACAAAAAACTAGCCAGGCGCGGTGGCAGGCGCCTGTAGTCCCAACTACTTGGGAGGCTGAGGCAGGAGAATGGCGTGAACCCGGGAGGCGGAGCTTGCAGTGAGCTGAGATCAGGCCACTGCACTCCAGCCTGGGCGGCAGAGCGAGACTCCGTCTCAAAAAAAAAAAAAAAAAACAAAAATAGGCTGGGCGCAGTGGCACATGCCTGTAATCCCAGCACTTTGGGAGGTCGAGGCTTGCGGATCACAAGGTCAGGAGATCAAGACCATCCTGGCTAACACAGTAAAACCCCATCTCTACTAAAAATACAAAAAACTTAGCCGGGCGTGGCGGCGGTCCTCTGTAGTCCCAGTTACTTGGGAGGCTGAGGCAGGAGAATGGTGTGAACCCAGGAGGCGGAGCTTGTAGTGAGCCAAGATTGCGCCACTGCACTCCAGCCTGGGTGACAGAGCGAGACTCCGTCTCAAAAAATAAATGAATAAATAAATACAAATAAAATAAAAATAAATAAAGTGTCAGGGTCATAAAAATCAAGGAAAGATCAGGAACTTTTCTGGGTTAAAGGAATTTAGAAAGACATGACAACTAAATGCAACATGAAATTCTAAACTATTTTTTTTTTCTTTTGCTATAAATGCCATTATTGGGCTAGTTGATAAATCTGAGGATTAGATGGTAATAATATAACAGTGCTAATTTTCTGATTTGTGTGATTGTTTTCTAGTTATGTAATGGAATGTCTTTTTTTTCTAGGAAATGTATACTAAAGTATTCAGGGATAATGAGCAATTAAGTTGGCAACTTACCGTCAGATGATTCAGGGGGGAAAAAAGTCTTTTGGACTATACTTGCAACTTTTATGTAAGTTTGACATCACTTCAAAAGAAAAAAAGGCAAAGCATGGTGCAATGCGCTTGTAATCTCAGCTACTCGAGAGGCTGAAGTGGGAAGGACTGCTTGAGTCCAGGAGTTGGAGGCTGCAGTGAAGCATGATTGCATCACTGCACTCCAGCCTGGGCAACAGAGCAAGACCCCAACTCTCAAAAAAGAGTTAGTGGCTAATAGTACTATGAAATTGATGAGACATTAGTCCTCAGTTTCAGGAATCCCAACAAATCCCAAGCACGACATATGAAAATAAATCTATACCCAGACACATTATATTGAAAGTGTAGAACATCAGAAACAAAGATACTATAATCATCTGTCAGCTCAGGAACAAAAAAAGACTTACAAAGAAATAGCAATTAGAGGCTGGGCGTGGTGGTGCGTGCCTATAGTCCCAGCTACTTGGGAGGCTGAGGCAAGAGAATCACTTGAACTCAGGAGATGGAGGTTGCAGTGAGCCAAGATCACGCCACTGTACTCCAGCCTGGGTGACAGAGAGACTCCATCTCAAAAAAATAAAAATAAAAATAGCAATTAGATTGATATCTGACTTCTGTACAGCAACAGTGAAAACCCAACAGTAGAATTATATCATCAATGTGCTGGGAGAATATATTCATATATTCAGATTTCTATATCTAATATATTTATGTATGAAGATGAAACAAGGACATTTTACACAAACAAAAGCTGAGAAAGTTGACTACCAACATATCTTCACTAAAAGAACTATAGGATTTAGGCCAGGTGTGGTGGCTCATGCCTGTAATCCCAGCACTCTGGGGAGGCTGAGGCAGGTGGATCACTTGAGGCCAGAAGTTCGAGACCAGCCTGGCCAACATGGTGAAACCCATCTCTACTAAAAATACAAAAAAATTAGCTGGGTGTGGTGGTGCACACCTGTAGTTCCAGCTACTCAGGAGACTGAGGCAGCAGAATCACTTGAACCCAGGAGGCAGAGGTTGCAGGTTGCAATGAGCCAAGATTATTCCACTGCGCTCTAGCCTGGGTGACAGAGACTCTGTCTCAAAAAAAAAAAAAAAAGGATTTACTTCCAGAAAAATAAAAATTATCCCAGAATGGTTTGTGAAGCAATAATTGGTGAGAAAAAGATTAGCAGATTTGTGGGTAAAGCTAAATCAACATTGCTTATATGAGATACTAGTGATAATATCTGGCCAGGCGTGTTGGCTCACACCCGTCATCCCAACAGTTTGGGAGGCCGAGTTGGGCAGATTACTTGAGGTCAGGAGTTCGAGACCCACCTGGCCAACATAGTGAAACCCCATCTCTACTAAAAAATACAAAAATTAGCTGCGCGGGGTGGGCTAGAATAACATTCTCAAAGAAAACTGGAGGCTTGGCCAGGTACAGTGGCTCACACCTGTAATCCCAGTGCTTTGGGAGGCCGAGGCAGGCGGATCTGCTGATGAGTTCGAGATCAGCCTGGCTACCATGGTGAAACCCTGTCTCTACTAAAAATACAAAATTAGCAGGGTGCGGTGGCAGGCGCCTGTAATCCCAGCTACTCAGGAGGCTGAGGCAGGAGAATCACTTGAACCTGGGAGGCAGAGGCTGCAGTGAGCCGAGATCATGCCACTGCATTCCAGCCTGGGTGATAGAGTGAGACTCCGTCTCAAAAAAAAAGAAAAAAGAAAAATAACTAGAGGGGTTAAAAGTAAAAGAATAGAAAAACATATTCGCCAGGGAAACACTAACCACAAAACAGAGTTGGTGTAGCTGTGTTAATATTAGATTAAATAAAATTTAAGACTAAAAGTATTAACTAGTCATAAAGAGTTACTACATTGTTATGTTTCAATTCACTAGGAAGATACAGTAATTAAACCTGTATGTTAATAATTCAGCTTCAAACTTTTTTTTTTTTTGAGACAGAGTCTCACTCTGTCACCAGGCTGGAGTGCAGTGGCACCATCTTGGCTCACTGCAACCTCCACCTCTTCAGTTCAAGTGATTCTCCTGCCTCAGCCTCCCAGGTAGCCGGGACTACAGGCACATGCCACCACACCCAGCTAATTTTTGTATTTTTAGTAGAGATGGGGTTTCACCATGTTGGCCAGGATGGTCTTGATCTGGACCTCATGATCCACCGGCCTCGGCCTCCCAAAGTGCTGGGATTACAATCATGAGCCACTGCACCTGGCCCCCTCAAACTTTTTTTTTTTTTTTAGATAGGGTCTCACTGTGTTGCCCAGGCTGGAGTGCACTGGCCTCATCATGGCTCACTGCAGCCTCAAATTCCTTGGCTTAAGCAGTCCCTCCCACCTTGGCCTCCTGAGTAACTAGAACTAGTGGCGCATGCCACAATGCCCAGCTAATTATTATATCATTATTGTTATTTTTTGTCTCTGTAGAGGCAGGGAGACAAGGAGAGCACCAGAAGGTAAAAATAAAAATTAAAATTAAAGAAGGTCAAGCAGCTGCCATATGCTCCCTTTAATTCTTTCAATCATTTTCTCCTCTCCCCTTCCTATTTATTTCCTGTCTAGAACACAGGCGTGATGGTTAAAGGATCTTGTGATCTTGTGATTTTTCAGGCAAATTGAGAAAGCCAAAGCCTTTTTTTTCTGAGGCAGGTTCTCACTGTGTCACCCAGGCTGGAATGCAGCAGCATGTTCGAGGCTCACTGCAGCCTCAACCTCCCAGGCTCAAGGGATCCTCCCAGATCCTCCCACCTCAACCTTCCAAGTAGCTAGGACTAGCATGAGCCACTGTGCCCGGCCAAACACAGGCCTTTAAGGATGGCAGAGCAGGGAGAAAAACAGAGATCTTCAAGGATGCAGACCAGCCTCGGAACCTGATGAATTCCTGGGGACACTAGATGAGCCCTGGACTGCCTGCATCCAGATTTCATTACCTTGAGAGAAAAATTAACTTCCATCTTGTTTAACTCTCTGTTACTTCTAGTCTCTGTTACAAACATAAATGCAATTCCAAGTCAATTCATAATTAGTACTGCAAGTAAGTAGTCAAGTAAGAGTATCTAAGACCAGCCCGGCCAGCATGGCACAACCCTGTCTCTACTAAAAAATACAAAAATTAGCAGGGCATGGTGGCAGGCACCTGTAATCTGGCTACTTGGGAGGCTGAGGCAGGGAGAATTGCTTGAACCTGGGAGGCAGAGGTTGCAGTGAGCCGAGACACTCCAGCCTGGGCGACAGAGGAGACTCTGTCTCAAAATAAATAATTAATTAAAAATAAATAAATTAGCTGGTTCATGGAATGAATGAATAAATAAATAAGCCGGGCATGGTGGTGCCTGCCTGTGGGTCTCAGCTACTGGGAGGCTGAGGTGGGAGGATTGCTTAAGCCTGGGAGGTCAAGGTTGCGGTAAGCTGTGATCATGCCACTGCACTCCAGCCTATCTCAAAAAATAAAATAAAAGAGGGGTCGGGCATATGGCTCATGACTGTAATCTATAATCCCAGCACTTTGGGAGGCCAAGGTGGGTGGATTGCTTTGAGCTCAGGAGTTCGAGACCAGCTGGGGCAACACGGCGAAACCTCGTCTCTATTAAAAATACAAAAATTAGCGAGGCGTGGTGTCACATGCTACTCAGGTGGCTGAGGCAGGAGGATCGTTTGAAACCAGGAGGCGTAGGCTGCAGTAAGCTGAGATTGCGCTACTGCCTTCCAGCCCGGGCAACAAAGTGAGACCCTGTCTCAAAAACAAAACCAAAAACAAACAAAAATAAATAAAATCTGGCATTGGCTTAGGAAAAGTGGGTTAGGCAGTTGTCAGGAATGATATACCCAGTACAGTCTGGAAAGCTGGTAACCCTTAGTACCTGCGAAGCACTTAGTCAGATAGTTCCCTATTTTGCCTTAGAAAGCAGTTAAGGCTGGATGTAGTGGCACACGCCTGTAATCCCAGAACTCTGGGAGGTTGAGGCAGGCGGATTGCTTGAACCCAGGGGTTTGAGACCAGCCTGGGCAACATAGCAAACCCCATCTCTACAAAAAATACAAAAATTAGCTGGGTGTGGTGGCACCTGTCTGTGGTCCCAGCTATTCAGGAGGCTGAAGTGGGAGGATCACTTGAGCCCACAAGGCAGAAGTTGCAGTGAGCCAGGATCACACCACTGCACTCCAGCCTGGGTGACAGAATGAGACCCTGTCTCAAAAGAAAAGGAAGGCTGGTTGCTGTGGCTCACGCCTGTAATCCCAGCACTTTGAGAGGCCAAGGCAGGTGCATCACCTGAGGTCAGGAGTTTGAGACCAGCCTGACATGGTGAAACCCCGTCTCTACTAAAAATACACTTCTGTGTGCACTTCTGTCCTTAAGACTCAGCTCAAACTCCAACACAACTGGGAAAACCTTTCAACATCTTGTTACACACACATAACCACCTTTAATTTTCACAACCACCTTATGAGTTAGAGGAATTAGGTAACTGAACTTAAGGAAGAGTTTCTAGTTATATGTCGTGAATTGAGCTTATCTCTGCTCACCGTAGAAATCACATCAAAATAAGAGTAAAGAAGTGAAAAAGGCCAGGGATGGTGGCACATGCCCGTAGTCCCAGCTACTAGGGAGGTGAAGGTGGGAGGATCACCTGAGCCTGGGAGGCCAGGGCTGCAGTAAGCCATGATGGCACAACTGCTCTGCAGCCTGGGCAACAAAGTGAGACCCTGTCTCAAAAAATAGCCGGGCGTAGTGTCTCATGCCTGTCATCCCAGCACTTTGGGAGGCCAAGGATCATGAGGTCAGGAGATCAAGACCATCCTGCCTAACACGGTGAAACCCCGTCTCTACTAAAAATACAAAAAATTAGCCAGGCGTGGTGGTGGGCACCTGTAGTCCCAGCTACTCGGGAGAATGAGGCAGGAGAATGGCGTGAACCCGGGAGGCGGAGCTTGCGGTGATCTGAGATCGAACCACTGCACTCCAGCCTGGGCGACAAAGCGAGACTCCGTCTCAAAAAATAAAAAATAAAAATAAGTAAACAAAAAATAAGACATGAAAGAGCACAAGGACAAAGAGAAGACTACAGCAAATGAGAGATTTAGTTTGATAAATGGAAAGCCAGATGTGCAAGATAACTGACTTAACTTTGGGGATTTTTCCATTCTGCTCATAATGTAGGGAGTGAAGAGCCAACAAAGAACAAAATAATCAGTCTTAGAACCCAGAAAGGCTCAAACACAGAAAAGTCCTTGGTCCTCTGAAAGCAGGGGAAGGAGGATTGGAAAATTCCTTTTTGGAGATGACTGACTCAGGAGAAGCCGACAGGAACTCAAAGGCTGCTCTCTCCCTCCTTACTCCCAGGGAAGCCCACATATGACAGTCTCTGCGCACCCCATCCATGGAGTTTCCAGGCAGCTCTCTCTTAAGTGGGGACAGACAGCCAAGAATCATCTGAGAGCTGAAGGCAGTCTCCAACATAAAAGAAGCCAAATGAGGAGGAGCCCAGAGAGTAACAGATAATGAGGGGACCAGAAGAAAATATCCTAAAACTGCAATTACTATCCTTAGAAATTAAGATTGGCCAGGCACGGTGGCTCACGCCTGCAATCCCAGCACTTTGGGAGGCCGAGGCGGATAGATCATGAGGTCAGGAGTTCAAGACCAACTTGGTCAAGATGGTGAAACCCTGTCTATACTAAAAATACAAAACTTAGCCAGGTATGGTGGCACATGCCTGTAGTCCCAGCTATTCAGGAGGCTGAGGCAGGAAAATCACTTGAACCCAGGAGGCAGATGTTGCAGTAAGCTGAGATCATGCCACTGAACTCCAGCCTGGGCGACAGAACGAGACTCTGTATCAAAAAAATACATATATATATAAGAGAAGATATTGCACCCATGATATAAAAACAGAATGCTTTTTTTTTGTTTTTTGGGACAATCTTGCTCTGTTGCCCAGGCTAGAGTACAGTAACGTGATCACTGCTCATTGCAGCCTGGACCCCTGAGCTCAAGTGATACTCCCACCTCAGCCTCATGAGAGCTAGAACTATAGGTGCACTGCACCACAACCAGCTAATTTGTTTTTTGTTTTTAATTAAGAAAATGTGGGGGAATGGAGTCTTGCCATGTTCCCCAGGCTGTTCTTGAACTCCTGGGCTCAAGTGATCCTCCCGCCTCGGCCTCCCAAAGTGTGGGATTACAAGCATGAGCTACTACACCCAGCCCTAGTTTCTTAATAATACCCCCTGAAAACTAGAATACAGGCCATGGGAAAGGTGGCTCACACCTGTAATCCCAGCACTTTGGGAGGCCAAGGTGAGCGGATCACTTAGGGTTAGGAGTTCCAGACCAGCCTGGGCAATGTGGTGAAACCCCATCTCTACAAAAAATACAAAATCCAGATGGGCGTTGTGGCATGCACCTGTAGTCCCAGATAGTTGAGACAGTGAGGCAAGAGGATTGCTTGAGCCTCAGAGGTAGTGGCAGCAAGTCAGCCTGAGCCGCGTTCATGCCACTGCATTGCAGCCTGGATTACAAAGTGAGATCCTGTCTCAACACCAACAAACAAGATTCCTCTGGATGCTGAAACATTGAGAAAAATAAAAACAAACAAAAAGAAAACTGAAAACAATGAGGCAATGCCTTCAAAATCTAAAGAAACATTATTTTAAATGTAGAATTCTATACTCTGCCAAGATGTTTTCAGGCATACACAAAATAAACTTGCTGTGCTCCTTTCTCAGGAAGCTACTGGATGACAAATTCTGTTAAAACAGAGGATGAAACAAAAGAAAACCAAAACATGGCATCCAGGAAAGAAGTGATTCCCAGGATGAAGGTGTAGGGAAGGGCCAAAACTGCAACTTTGCAGCAGGTTTAGGACAACCAGTCCACATTGGAGCAAGCTCAGGAGGCCATCACATGAGGTTAACAGGTTACCTACTGTATTTGACCAATTTGAGAGGAGGTTTCTATTTCTGAAAGTAAAAGAATAAAAACAATGCTGGGTGTGGTGGTTCACGCCTGTAATTCCAGCACTTTGGGAGGCTGAGGTGGGCAGACTGTTTGAGCTCACGAGTTTGAGACCAGTGTAGGTAACCTGGCGAAACCCCGTCTCTACAAAAAAAAATATAAAAATTAGTCAGGCATTGTAATCCCAGCACTTCAGGAGGCCGAGGCGGGCGGATCACAAGGTCAGGAGTTCAAGACCAGCCTGGCCAAGATGGTGAAACCCCATCTCTACTAAAAATACAAAAATTAGACGGGCGTGGTGGCACATGCCTGTAATCCCAGCTACTTGGGAGGCTGAGGCAGCAGAATCACTTGAACCCAGGAGGCGGAGGTTGCAGTGAGCAGAGATCGTGCCACTGCATTCCAGCCTGGGCAATAAGAGCGAAACTCTGCCTCAAAAACAACAACAAAAAATAAATTATAATATTCTATAGTAAATAGTATAGATAATGCCTAAAATGGAATAATTAAGAAATAGCCATATAAGGCCGGGCGCGGTGGCTCAAGCCTGTAATCCCAGCACTTTGGGAGGCCGAGGCGGGCGGATCACAAGGTCAGGAGATCGAGACCACAGTGAAACCCCGTCTCTACTAAAAATAAAAAAAATTAGCCGGGCGCGGTGGCGGGCGCCTGCAGTCCCAGCTACTCAGGAGGCTGAGGCAGGAGAATGGTGGGAACCCGGGAGGCGGAGCTTGCAGTGAGCCGAGATCGCGCCACTGCACTCCAGCCTGGGCAACAGCGTGAGACTCCGTCTCAAAAAAAAAAAAAAAAAAAGAAATAGCCATATAAGTTCATTCTTTGGGAATAAGGAAGTAAGTACAGGAAGAGCTAGCTAAGAAGTTAAATTACTTCTGGGAGTAGGCCTCAAGACTGCAGAGGGTTGGGGCAGGACCCTACCAATTTTTATTACAAATCTAACTTTTAAAACTGTATGGGCCAGGCACGGTGGCTCATACCTATAATCCCAGCACTTTGGGAGGCCAATGTGGGAGGATCACTTGAGCCCAGGAGTTCAAGACCAACCTGGGAAACAGACCCCATCTCTATAAAAAAAATTAAAAATTAGCCTGGCATGGTGGTACACACCTATAGTCCCAGCTACTTGGGAGGCTGAGGCATGAGAATTGCTTGAGCCTGAGAGGCAGAGGTTGCAGTGAGCCAAGACAGCGCCACTGCACTCCAGCCTGGGCGACAGAGTGAGACTCCATCTCAAAAAAAAAAAAATTAGCTGGGTGTGGTAGTGTGTGCCTTAGTCCCAGCTACGCAGGAGACTGAGGCAAGGGGATCCTTTAGGCTAGGAGGTTGAGGCTACAGTGAGCTATGATCACACCACTGCACCCCAGCCTGGGCGACAGAGCACAGACTTTAAAATTTTTTAAATATGTACTTTTTTTTTTTGAGACAAGAGTCTCCGTCACCCAGGCTGGAATGCAGTGGCACGATCTTGGCTCACTGCAACCTCCGCCTCCTGGGTTCAAGCAATTCTCCTGCCTCAGCCTCCTGAGTAGCTGGGATTACAGGTGTGTGCCACCATGCCCGGCTAATTTTTTTTTTTTTTTGTATTTTTAGTAGAGACAGAGTTTCACCATATTGGTCAGACTGGTCTTGAACTCCTGACATTGTGATCCACCGACCTTGGCCTCCCAAAGTACTGGGATTACAGGCGTGAGCCACCACACCCAGCCAAAAAAAACATACTTTAAAAAAAATTATAAAGGGAATAGATGTTCCTTGTGAAATATTTAAACAGTATGATATAAAGTCTCAAGGTAGGGTTACTTGTAGTGTGGATTTGATGCGTGTACACTGAGAGGAAAACGCCAGCAGGGTGTTTAGGACAGCAGATATTCGGGAGACAGCATAACTGATGCAGGGAGGTGCTGGCGGGAAGGAGGGAGCCAGAGCTTCCTGCCTCAAGACCTTGACTCTGTAAAGATGTCAGGCTTCTGTTGAGAGTAATGGGGGAGTAGAGGAAGGTATAGTAGTTGCTACAAGGAACTGACTTGCAGGGCTGACCAGGGTCACTGAAGGCAGCGAGCGATAGGAAACTACTGTTTGGTGGTGACTCAACTGGTGAGACAGGTCTGAGACAAGTCTGGATTTTGATCCTGGTTCTACCTCTTCATTAGCTAAATATCCTTGGCCAAATAACCTAAACTTGCTGAACCTTAGAAGTACACATGAAAAAAATGAAAAGGTTGAGTACCATTCCACACTTGGGGTTCAGCTGTGTCAGAGTGCAGAGTAAAAGTTATTGGCAAGAAGATGGTTTAAACAAGGTCTTCGTTCATTAGAAATGGAAACATGGCTCCTGGGCCTGTAATCCCGGCACATTAGGAGGCCCAGACAGGTGGAAAGAGAGACATGGAGAACTCAACAAGGAAGGCTCTTCTTTAGGCCAGGAGCTCCTCCCCTCTCTCACACTCAACACCATCACTATTTGAAGCAAGAAAGGAAAAAAAGTTGCCAAGCTTTATTTAGGCTGTAATGGTTACAGATAACACACATCTAACCCTATATTCCGTGCTTCCCATGCAGTCCCCTGAGCAGGCTCAGCTACCCTTTCCCTCCAGTCTCACTTCTTGTCTTCCTCTTTCTTGTCCTTCTTGCCGTCCTTGGTGGCCTGGGAGGCCAGGGAGCCCATAGCATTTCGAATGGCTTCATTGTTGGGATCCACACCTGGGAGGTTCTCTAGGACACTCTGAAGGAACTCGGGGTCCTGCATCACGTCGTAATCATCCTCCTCCTGCAAACAGGCAGTGTGAGCTCAGGGGAGGGTGTGGAGCAGCAGGGAGTAAGCAGGTGTGAAGGACAGGAGCATGCCGCTGCCGGAGCTCCCCTGCCTTCTGACTGTGTGGGGATTCGGGCACCTCTGGCCGAGGTAAGGAAAGGACAAATCAGCAAAATCCTTTCTATGGCATGAATGCAAACAGTTATTACTGACCAAATAGAGGAGGCACCTGTTGAGAACTCTGTTAATTGAGCTCTGAGGAGAAAAACAGATTCCATCACACTGAGGTTTCCTGCTCTCAAGACACCCAGTTCTCCTTTTTCTTTTTCCCAGACCCTCTTTTCTCCCTCCTGGGTAGACATCCTAGAGAACTGCCCAGGCTGCTCCCACCAGCAAGGAAGGAAAATTACAGAACATGAGGACACTTCTCCAACTTTGACCACTAGCATTGCTACCTTAGCAAGGTTTACATGTAAGAAATGCATATCCATGTGTTTCCCTCTGCTCCTCAAAGGACTTAGCTATGGTAGAAATGCTCCCAGCCTCAGAGGGATGAGGATCTAAATTCAAGGACGTTAAACCTGACGCGGGGGCAGGTTTGGGTCTCACCTTGGCTGGCTCAGATGTGTCCATGGCTGAGCTGGCATCAATGTCTGCTGATTCCGCCTGGCCAAACTCTGAGGAAGAGAGGTCACTCTGTTCAGTTACCCTTCTTCATCCCAGCCCTCTGCCTAGGCACCACCCAGGCTCTGGCTCACCTGCTCCCTGCAGGGACATCTGCATGGCATAAGCAATCTGCTCTTCCTCAGTCATACTGCTTAGGTCAGGAAGCCCAGTGCGGCCAAACTCTTGCTGGCTGATGGTCATCTTCAGCAGGGCATCATCTGAGTCTGGGAAAAGGAAAAGAGGAGCAGGGTAGAATTGATGCCATATCCACACAGGCCAGCCCCCAAAGCCATTCCCCTAGCCCGGCCCTCCCACATATTCCTACTCTGTCAGACCTCCACACTCTCCCTGCAGTGCCTATACCCAGCTTTCAATGTTTAGCATCCCACAGTCCCAGGACTTCAGATTCCACCTCTTTCACCTTCAGTCCCAGTCGTAGCAATCCCAGCCTCAGCAGCAGAAGCTGCAGCTGCCCGCCGGGCCTCCTCCTCCTGCCGCTGCCGCTGCTCTTCCATTGATACACGAAGGGCCTGATGAAGAGCAGGGCACAATCAGGGCTCCCCTGCCCTCACTCCTACAGGGAGCTGGGAAAGTTAGTTGGGGTGTAGGAAAGGAACATAAAGGGGCAGCTTCTGGTTTATCACACAGAGAAGCTGGAGGGATAAGCAGTGGTATGGGATTAAAAAGGACTTGGGAGAAGCCTTGGTTTTCATCAGGGGGAGTGAAAAAGAAAGCGTCTGACATTAGTGCTCCTAGAGATCAGACAGAAGTATAGGGAAGAGGGGGCAAAAGGAGGTCTTGGAATATGAGTTACTGGGAGTGTCTAGGACTGTTCAGCCTAGTAGAAGCTCTGTGATGTGTGTGCCAGAAAAGAACAAAAAAGGGCCTTTGGGCTCTACCTGGGGTCAACATTTGCTCACCAAGGCCAGCTCAGGATCAGCACTGGGATCTACTCCAAATTCAAAGTCACTGGCACCAAGACCCAGCATGGCACCACCTTCGCCAGCCAAAATCGGAGAACTGATGAGAGCATCAGCCAAGCTGGGCCCAGGAGGCACTGTCACCAGATGAGAACCGGTTCCATCTTTGCCATTCAACGTGTTTACAAAGGCTGTCAGCTTTTCTGTGTTCACCTCCTGGTGAGGAAAGAACACAGGACGCCCTCCTTCAGGCCTTGCTCCCTGTTCTTTGCCACGTCCATACTACTCTGCTACAGTGCCCACACTCCTCAGGGTTAAGGACCATTCTGTTTATAACCAAATTAAGCCAATGCCCTCCAATCAGTCCCTACTCACCTCTTCCCCAAAATTGATAATGTCAACATTTACTTTCTCCTTCTTGAGGCGTTTAGCCAGTTTCACCAGCTGGGAAGAAGGGGAGAAAAATCAAGAAATCTGTTCCATACTCGAGGGGGGAAAGGACCTGCCGCATAAAAGCATACAGAACTCTATTGACCTCCCCAAGGTCCTACAACAGAAAAACTGAATTCTCCACATTCACCTTTCCCCAAAGTCATGAGCCTGATGCCTCTGCCAGGTTCTCCTGAGGGATGAAAGACCTCAGTCCCAAACACTGGCTGCCCACATTCCCCAGCTGCCACTTGGACTCACATCCTTCTCATTGTCCTCCACCGGGCTTCCCACAAAGGCAATGATGCGCATCTTGTGATTCTTGCCCTGTCGGTGCTTCAGAGCCAGCTTGTAAAGGGAGAGGAAGTTCTCAGAGTCAACCAGAGAAATCACTCAGCTCTTTCCTCTGTCACTCGGTTCCGTTTTCTTACAGTTTCTTTGTACCTCAAGTATACCATCTACCATCACGCTCACACAAGATTTAACACCCCCAATTCCTCCCTTTTTGCTGTGACTCTCTGTGCATAAAGAAGGGAGGTTAATTCTCCTTTTTTTTTTTTTTTTGAGATGGAGTCTCGCTCTGTCACCCAGGCTGGAGTGCAGTGGCACGATCTCAGCTCACTGCAACCTCCACCTCCTGGGTTCCAGCGATTATCCTGCCTCAGCCTCCCGAGTACTGGCCAATTTTTATATTTTTAGTAAAGATGGAGTTTTACCACGTTGGGCAGACTGGTCTCGAACTCCTGACCTCAGGTGACCCTCCCAAAGTGCTGGGATTACAGGTGTGAGCCACCGCACCCAGCCTTTTTTTTTTTTTTTTTTTTAAAAAAAAAAAAAGAGAGAAACATGGTCTCGCTATGTGCCAGGTCTTAAACTGCTGGCCTTCAGCAATCCTCCTCCTTTGGCCTCCCAAACTGCTGGGATTACAGGCGTGAGCTACCACACCCAACCGTAATTCTCAATTCTAGGGATTTTTCCCCTTACAACCCTCAACTACCCTTGACTCATCCCCCATATCCTTTCTATGCCAAGTTAACTTTCTCTTGCTCTGGTCCTAGCTCAGGAATCCAGGGGAGAAATAAGTATGATGGAGGCAGGACCTCAGAGCAGGGAGAAACAGTCCAGAGAACCCAGTAGGACTCACATGGGCCACGCGGATACCAGTGCAGAAGGTGATCTTGCCCTTGGGTTGGACAGTGTGCAGCTTGGACAGGATACGACCAGTGTCTGGGGTGAGTGTGGTCAGCACTTCACAGTCACTGGGATGTAGGAAAAGCATTTCAGTGAGTTCAGGTCAGCACAACTACCTCTAAACTGTGTCTGAGTTTTCTTTAAAGACCTGGATAATAACCACTATTTCTATTCTAACTGTAATCTCTATTCTTCTTTTTTATTTTTTGAGACAAAGTCTTGCTCTGTCACCCAGGCTGGAGTGCAGTGGCACAATCTTGGCTCACTGCAATCTCCGCCTCCTGGGTTCAAGGGATTCTCCTGCCTCAGTCTCCTGAATAGCTCGGATTACAGATGTGCACCACCATGCCCGGCTAATTTTTGTATTTTTAGTAGAGACAGGGTTTTGCCATGTTGGCCAGGCTGGTCTCGAACTCCTGACCTCAAGTGATCCGTCTGCCTTGGCCTCCCAGAATGCAGGGATTACAGGTGTGAGCCACTGTGCTTGGCCTCTATTCTTCTTAATCAAATATCTAGTATTTAATGGAAACCAAGCACAGAAATAATTAAGTGGTTGGCTTTGTAAGAAACCTGCCCTCGGCCGGGCGCGGTGGCTTACGCCTGTAATCCCAGCACTTTGGGAGGCTGAGGCGGGCGGATCACGAGGTCAGGAGATCGAGACCATCCTGGCTAACACGGTGAAACCCCGTCTCTACTAAAAATGCAAAAAATTAGCCGGGCGAGGCGGCGGGCGCCTGTAGTCCCAGCTACTCGGGAGGCTGAGGCAGGAGAATGGCGTGAACCCGGGAGGCGGAGCTTGCAGTGAGCCGAGATCGCGCCATTGCACTCCAGCCTGGGTGACTAAGCAAGACTCTGTCTCAAAAAAAAAAAAAAAAAGAAACCTGCCCTCTACTTCCAAATGTTTTCCCCTAACTCCTTTTAAAGGCTCACAGGGCCCTGAGAATCCACCAAAATAACAATGCTACTTTGTATCTCTCCTGTCTTCTCCACCTCCAGACCCATTTTCCCAGCTAACACTATGTACACTGGAGTGGGAGGCTACTCATTTAAGAATTATCAGTTCCTAAAACAAAACACTTTTAGGGTAAAAGGATGTGTGATATATGCCTAGGGGCTCTGATCCAAAAATTTCTTTTTCTCTCTCTTTTTTTTTTTGAGATCGAGTCTCATTCTGTCACCCACACTGGTGTGCAGTGGTATGATCTTGGCTCACTGCAACCTCCGCCTCCCGGGTTCAAGCGATTCTCCTGCCTCAGGCTCCTGAGTAGCTGAGATTACAGGTACCCACCACCACACCTGGCTAATTTTTGTATTTTTAGTAGAGACAGGGTTTTGCCCTGTTACCCAGGCTGGTCTCAAACTCCTGGGATTACAGGCATGAGCCACTGCGCCCAGCCCAAAATCACTTTTCACTGACTTTAAAATATATTATGAAATTTCACCCCTTACCCTAGCCCTGCCCAACAAACAATAAAAAGAAACAGAAATTTCACCCCAGGAGATTTAGCTTCTGTACTGTATTAAATTAAACTGAGCAGGTTAATACAAAAAACAAGTTGCTATTAACATTTACACTAAAAAGTGAAGAAGGCAATCTAGGAAGGTGATGGGCAAAAGCAGCCTCAAGGAATCTACAGAAGAGTAGCATGTAACAACCACCCACCTACTGAGTCCCCTCCTCCTCTGTCCCCCATACTTAGCCAGTGTGATAAGGCCCACGTTGTTCTCGGGGTTGCTGCGGGTCTTTGAATGACAAACTATGTTGACAGCGTCCTGCTGGGCCTGCAGCCGGGTGGGTAAGAAGTCTCCATTCCGCATATACTCACTGTTGTCCACACTGCCAGATTAGGGTTGAAGGACAAGAGAGAAGAAATGTAGAAGTTCTCCAAAACCTTCTCTCCAGTTCCAGGGGCCCCCTATAGCAGCAGCTCTCAGTCTTCATAGAATCACCTGTAGCTTTTTTTTCCTTTTTTAAATATACAGATGATCAAGCCTTAGCCCACATTTATTGACTCAGAATAACCAATGAGGAATTTTTTTTTTTTTTTTTTTTTTTTGAGGCAGGGTCTTGCTCTGTCACTCAGGTGGAGTAGAGTGATGCACTCATGGCTCACTGCAGTGTCCACCTCCTGGGCTCAAGTGATCCTCTCACCTCAGCCTCCCAAGTAGCTGGGATTATAGGTGCGAGCCACCACGCCCAGCTACCTTTTAAATTGTTTTGTAGAGACAGGGGTCTAAATATGTTGCCCAAGCTGGTCTTGAACTTCTGAGCTCAAGTGATCCTCCTGCCTCTACCTCCCCAAGTGCTGGGATAACACGTGTGAGCCACCTGTTATCTGTGTTTCAGATAATCACCTGTTTCACCTGTGCCCAGCCAAAAAAATTTTTAAATCTTTACAAAGTGATTCTGATGAGCTCCAAAGGAGGTGATCTACTGATGAACCACAGCACCTTCCTATAAGCTGCACTTAAGTGCTACTAAGCTTTGTCATGGATAATTTAACCCTCCCATTAAATGGCAGTAATCCAAATACAAGAAATGAAGAAGGTAACTTAAAAATATCTATAGCTGGGCGTGGTGGCTCACGTCTGTAATCCCAGCACTTTGGGAGGCCGAGGCGGGCAGATCACCTGAGGTCAGGAGTTCGAGACCAGCCTGACCAACATGTAGAAACCCTGTCTCTACTAAAAATTAAAAATTAGCTGGGCATGGTGGCACATGCCTGTAATCCCACCTACTTGGGAGGCTGAGACAGGAGAATCACCTGAACCCAGGAGGTGGAGGTTGTGGTGATCACACCATTGCACTGTAGCCTGGGCAACAAAAGCAAAACTTCGTCTCAAAAAAAAAAAAAGAAAAAAAAAATATATATAAAATAGGCTGGGCATGGTGGCTTATGCCTGCAATCCCAGCACTTTGGGAGGTGGAGGCAGGTGTATCACTTGAAGTCAGGAGTTCGAGTCCAGTGTTGGCTAACATCGTGAAACCCCGTCTCTACTAAAAATACAATAATTAGCGAGGCGTGGTGGTACACACTTGTAGTCCCAGCTACTCAGGAGGCTGAGGCAGGAGAATTGCTTGAACCCGGGAGGCCAAGGTTGCAGTGAGTTGAGATCACGCCATTGCACTGCAGCCTGGGCAACAAGAGCGAGACTGGGTCTCAAAAAAAAAAAAAAACTACGTGCATACTGCCACAAAAATAATAAAATACCTTGGCTGGACGCGGTGGCTCACGCCTGTAATGTTAGCACTCTGAGACGCTGAGGTGGGCGGATCACCTGAGGTCAGGTGTTCGAGATCAGCCTGACCAATATGATGAAACCGCATCTCTACTAAAAATACAGAAAAAAAATTACCTGGTCATGGTGGCAGGCGCCTGTAATCCCAGCTACTCGGGAGGCTGGGACAGGAGAATCCCTTGAACCCGGGAGGCAGAGGTTGCAGTGAGCCGAGATGGCACCACTGCACTCCAGCCTGGGCAACAAGAGCGAGACTCCATCTCAGAAAAACAAACAAAACAAACAAACAAAAAAAACAAACCTAGGAATACAACTAACCAGGGAGATGAAAGATCTCTACAATGAGAATTACAAAATACTGCTCAAATAAAGAAGATACAAACAAGTGGAAAAACATCCCACGCTCATGAATAGGAAGAATCAGTATCATTAAAATGGCCATACTGCCAGGCATGGTGGCTCACACCTGTAATTCAAGCACTTTGGGAGGCCGAGGTGGGCAGATCACTTGAGGCCAGGAGCTCAAGACCAGCCCGGCCAACATGGCCAAACCCCATCTTTGCTAAAAATACAAAAAATAAGCCAGGTATAATGGCAGGTGCCTGGAATCCTAGCTACTTGGAAGGCTGAGGCACAATAATCACTTGAACCTGGGAGGCGGAGGTTGCAGTGAGCTGAGATCACACCACTGCACTCCAGCCTGGGCGACAGAGCAAGACTCTGTCTTATAAATAAATAAATAAATAAACAAACAAACAAACAAGCCATACTGCCCAAAGCAATTTACAGATTCACTGCTACTCCTATCAAACTACCAAGGACATTCTTCAAAGAACTAGAAAAAAACTATTTGAAAATTCATATGGAACCAACAAAGAGCCGGAAAAGTCAAGGCAATCCTAAGCTAAAAGAACAAAGCTGGAGGCAACTTTACCCAACTTCAAACTACTACTACAGGACTACAATAACCAAAACCACACGGTATTGGTACAAAAACAGGCACAGAAACCAATGGGACAGAATAGAGAGTCTAGAAATAAGGCTGCACACCTATGACCATCTGCTCTTGGACAAAGCTGACAAAAGCAGTGAGGAGAAAGAGTCCCTATTCAATAACTGGTGCTGGCATAACTGGCTAGCCATATGCAGAAGATTGAAGATGGACCCCTTTCTTAAACCATACACAAAAATTAACTGAAGACGGATTAAAGACTTACTGTAAAACTCAAAACTATAAAAATCCTGGAAGATGGGCTGGGCACAGTAGCTCACACCTGTAATCCTAGCACTTTGGGAGGCTGAGGCGGGTGGATCACCTGAGGTCAGGAGTTTGAGACCAGCCTGACCAACATGGAGAAACCCTGTCTCTACTAAAAACACAAAATTAGCTAGGTATGGTGGCACATGCCTGTAATCCCAGCTACTCGGGAGGCTAAGGCAGGAGAATCGCTTGAACCCGGGAGGTGGAGGTTGCGGTGAGCCGAAGGTTGCAGTGAGCCAAGATTGTGCCATTGCACTCCAGCCTGGGCAGTAAGAACAAAAAAAAAAAAAAAAAAAAAAAAAAAAAAGTGGGCAAAGGAGCCAGGCGTGGTGGCTCAACACCTGTATTCCCTGAAGTTTGGGAGGCTGAGTCGGGTGGATCATCTGAGCTCAAGAGTTTGAAACCAGCCTGGCCAACATGATGAAATCCCGTCTCTACTAAAAATACAAAAAATTAGCTGGGCATGGTGGTGGACACCTGTAATTCCAGTTACTCAGGAGGCTGAGGCAGGAGAATCACTTGAACCCAGGAGGCGGAGGTTGCAGTGAGCTGAGATGGCACCACTGCACTCAATCTGGGCAAGAAGGGCAAAACTCCATCTCAAAAAGAAAAAAAAAGTGGGCAAAGGACATGAACAGATATCAGATACTTTATTTTTATTTATTTATGTATTTATTTGAGAGGGAGTCTCACTCAGTCGCCCAGGCTGGAGTGCAGTGGCACCATCTCGGCTCACTGCAACCTCCACCTCTGGGGTTCAAACGATTCTCCCACCTCAGCCTCCGAAGTAGCTGGGACTGCAGGCGCCCACCACCGCGCCTGGCTAAATTTTGTATTTTTAGTAGAAACAGGGTTTCACCATGTTGGCCAGGCTAGTCAGGAACTCCTGACCTCAGGTGATACACCCACTTCGGCCTTCCAAAGCGCTGGGATTACAGACCTGAGCCACCGCGCCTGGCCACTTTTCAAAAGAAGACATACTATACGGCCAACAAGCATATGAAAAAGACCTCAGTATCACTGATCATTAGAGAAATGCAAATAAATCAAAACCACAATGAGATACCACCTAACACCAGTCAGAATGGCTATCCTAAAAAGTCAAAAAAGAAGCTGGCAAGGTTGCGAGAAAAGAGAACACTGGTATACCGTTGGTGCAAGTGTAAATTAGTTCAATCATTGAGAATCACTTGAACCCAGGAGGCGGAGGCTGCAGTGAGCCGGATTGGGCCACTGCACTCCAGTTCGGGCGACAGAGCGAGACCCTCTCAAAAAAAAATTATTCATCGTTTATCTGAAATTCAAATTTCACTGGGCATCCTGTATGTTACCTGGCAACGCTATGCTCCCCCAAAAAACTAAAAAGACGAAATCTCATAGGTGTCTGTCTCACCCAATTGGTGATTTGTGTTCGTCAACTATTCTGTATTACATTCAATGATTACAGGTAGAAGGAACTCTTGCAATCCTGCAAAAATTTATGTCCTCCCCATCTAATGTGACTCCTAATAGGTACTCAGCCCAAGCCTGAGACTGGCGAAGACAGCTACCTCACCGGATAAAGCCTTTGTGTCAGACAGCCCTGGGTTTAAATCTTGACTCCACCACTTAACTAGCTGTGTGATTTTGGACAAATCACTCAAAATCGCTGAGACTCGGTATCCTGAACCGTAAAACGGAGAGATAATTTACCTTAAGGTGTGGTTGTGAGGTTTAAGTGAGATAAACAAAATGACTGATACATAAAAAGCAATCTGTAAATGGTACCTTTGAAGATGACACAGGGAAAGGTAATGAAGTTAGAGACGAGGGAATGGGGAGAGGAAGGGATTAATAATCTATTTTTCTAATAGACATTATTTTGCGAAGAAAGGAGGGCAGAAAACTATTACGATGAGTCCGAGAAGCAGAACTGTGGCTAAGGACAGACCCGGGCTGCTCTAGAGAAGACGGCGCTAGAACAGAGAAAGGCAGCAGGAATGACCGGTCAATGACCGTCCCCCTGGGGGTGAGAGGGGTAACCAGGGACTGTCTGCCACTCCACGGCCCCGGGATGACTCAGGGACTCCAGCGGGCTCCTAACCTCCGGGCCCAGGGCCGCCTCTCGCCCATGAGCTCCCGGCCCCCACCCCAGGCCCGCCCTGCCTTGGCGCCACACGCGCCCGGGACCCAGCTGTGCCCCTCCTGCCCCGAGGTAGCTCCTCACCACACCATAGTGCTTTCCAACACCATCTTGCCACCTTCCTCCCTCCCGACCGGTTCTCCGGGACGGCCTAACAACAACTCCTCCAATTGGCCCATCGCTCTTCACCAATCACAGACCTCGGCTTGGCCAGCAGCTTCCGCCTCCGTCCCCCGTGTTGCGTTCTGGGAGTTGTAGGCGCCGCCAAACAAATGGGCTTCTTGTGGGTAGTTGAAGGGAATCGCGGTGACACAACAGGATCTAGCCTCTACTTTCCCTGCCATTGCAGTTCCCAGTTGGGGTTTCCCGCTGGCCAGATCTCAGAGGAGCTATGGAGGAACCTTTGAAAGTGCTGTGTCGGTTCCAGCTTCGTCATTTAAAAAAAAAAGTGTCGGGATCGGCCGAGCGCGGTGGCTCACGCCTGTTATTCTAGCACTTTGGGAGGCCAAGGCGGGCGGATCACGAAGTCAGGAGTTCGAGACCAGCCTGACCAGCATGGTGAAACCCTGTATCTACTAAAAATACAAAAAATTAGCCGGGCATGGTGGCGCACGCCTGTAATCCCAGCTACTCGGGAGGCTGAGGCAGGAGAATTACTTGAACCCGGGAGACGGAGATTGCAATGAGCCGAGATTGCACCACTGCACTCAAGCGTGGGCAACAGAGTGAGACCCCATCTTAAAAAAAAAAAAAAAAAACTAGCCAGGCATAGTGGCGGGCGCCTGTAATCCCAGCTACTCTGGAGGCTGAGGAAGGAGAATCGCTTGAACCCGGGAGGCAGAGATTGCAGTGAGCAGAGATCACGCCACTGCATTCCAGCCTGGGGGACAGAGTGAGACTCCGTCTCAAAAAAAAAAAAAAAAAAAAAAGTAGAGATCACTAATGACTTTCTACAGCCTTCAGTTCCCTGTAGAATTTTAATTCAACAAGCCCTTATACCTTTGAATTGAATTTATTTGTATATTTATCTCCTCCCCCATTTAACTAAGGGTAGGCAACGTGTCTTTTTTTTTTTTTTTTTTTTTTTTGAGATGAAGGAGTCTCACTCTGTCACCCAGGCTAGAGTGCAGTGTCTCGATCTAGGCTCACTGCAACCTCTGCCTCCTGGGTTCCAGCGATTCTCCCGCCTCAGCCTCCCAGGTAGCTGGGACTACAGGGGCGTGACACCATGACCGGCTAATTTTGTATTTTTAGTAGAGACAGGGTTTCACCATGTTGGCCAGGCTGGTTTCGATCTCTTGACGTCAGTTGATCCACCCGCCTCAGCTTCCCAAAGTGCTGGGATTACAGGCGTGAGCCACCACACCTGGCCAGCAATGTGTCTTAATCTTTACAATTCCCTAAGCCCAGTAGAGAGCCCAGAAAAGATTTGACAACTCAATTATATTAACTAATCTCCCAAAGAAAAAACCACTAAACCATTTTGGTTTGTTAATCAAAAATTACATTTAAGGCCTGATGCAATGGCTTAGGTTTTATAATCCCAGCGTTTTGGGAGGCCCAGGCAGGAGGATCAACTCAGGCTAGGAGTTTGAGAACAGCCTGGATAACACAGCCAGACTCCGTCTCTACAAAATTTTATTGTTTGAGACAGGGTGTTGCTCTTTCGCCCAGACTGGAGTGCAGTGGCCTGATCTCGGCTCACTGCAATCTCCACCTCCAGGGTTCAAGCAATCCTCCTGCCTCAGCCTCCTGAGTAGCTGGGGCTATAGGTGCATGCCACCAAGCCCGGCTCATTTGTTTTTAATTTTTGATGTGAGAGGATGAATTGAGTGCAGGAGTTCGAGACCAGCATAGGCAATATAGTGAGACCCCATCTCTGAAAAAAAAAAGTCTCAAAGTGTTGGGATTACAGGTGTGAGCCATCACATCAGCTGGATATTTGATATTAAATAATTTTTTTTTTTTTTTTTTGAGGCGGAGTCTCGCTCTGTCGCCCAGGCTGGAGTGCAGTGGCACGATCTCGGCTCACTGCAAGCTCCGCCTCCCGGGTTCCCGCCATTCTCCTGCCTCAGCCTCCCGAGTAGCTGGGACTACAGGCGCCGCCACCACGCCCGGCTAATTTTTTTGTATTTTTAGTGGAGACGGGGTTTCATTGTGTTAGCCAGGATGGTCTCGATCTCCTGACCTCGTGATCTGCCCGTCTCGGCCTCCCAACGTGCTGGGATTACAGGCTTGAGCCACCGCGCCCGGCTATTAAATAATTTTTTTAGGCATGATAATAGTGTTAAAGTTGTCACCATTATAAAAGGAATCTTTATTAAGGGTTATATGTTATATTCATAGACAAAAAAAGTATATGAAGTTTGGGATTTAATCCTTTGGAAGAAACAAATTATTTTGTTTTTTGAGACAGGGTGTTAAATAAAACAAAAGAGACAAGGTCTCACTGGGCTGGAGTGCAGCAGTGGTGCAATCATATATAGCTCATTGCAACCTCAAACTCTGGGCCTCCCATCTCAGCCTCCGAAAGCTGGGATTACAGGCTTGAGCCACTGCACCCGGCCACACTGGCCTTTTATGTTGATAATTATTGAAGCTGGGTTATGTGTACACAGTGGTTCACCATACTACTCTACTTTTGGTTTGGAAATTTCCATAATGAAAAATAAAGGCCAGCTGGGCATGGTGGCTCACACCTGTAATACCAGCACTTTGAGAGGCCGAGGTGGGCAGATCACTTGAGGTAGGGAGTTCGAGACCAGCCTGGATACCCCCGTTGCAACCAAAAAATACAAAAATTAGCTGGTTGTGATGGTGCAGGCCCGTAGTCTCAGCTACTTGAAAGGTTAAGGTAGGACAGTCGCCTGAGCCCAGAAGGTAAAGGCTGCAGTGAGCTGGGATTGCTCTGGGTGATAGAACAAGACTCTAAAATAAAGAAAACCAAGGCTGGGCAATCCCAGCACTTTGGGAGGCCGAAGCAGATGGATCACGAATTCAGGAGATCGAGAAGATATTGGCCAACATGGTGAAACCCCTTCCTACTAAAAATACAAAAATTAGCCAGGCATTGTGGCGGGTGCCTATAGTCCCAGCTACTCTGGAGGCTGAAGCAGGAGAATCCCTTGAATACGGGAGGCGAAGGTTGCAGTGAGCCAAGATCGTGCTATTGTACTCCAGCCTGGGCGACAAGAGTGAAACTCTGTCTCAAAAAAAGAAAAAAGGAAAAACTAATAAAGAATGAGACTTCATCTCTGAATACTTTTCAGAATAGCTGAGATTGACATGCTTAAGAGTAAAATGTCAGACCAGATGATGATTTCCAACTTTATTATCCTATGATTTTAATTTCTCTTTTAGTTAGAAGTTTTATACTAACAGACCCTACTTGTATCTGAATATAAATTAGAGGATATAGCTAGAGAATAAGCGCTAGTCGCTGCTCACCGCTAGAGGGACCCTCTGATCATAAGAGGATTATCTACACCACCCCACTCAGTAGTTGAGTACACTCTGAGTGACAAGGTCAGGGAAGCAGAACATTTATGCCTAAAACATGTTAACCTCCAATTTCTATTAGGGAAAAAAGTGTTCTCCTTATTCAGACAAAAGGAGGACTGGCTGGGGCTGTGGGAAAATCAAATTCAAAACTTTGAGAATCTGGGCTGGGTGTGGTGGCTCACGCCTGTAATCCCAGCACTTTGGGAGGCCGAGGAGGGCAAATCACTTGAGGCCAGGAGTTTGAGACCAACCTGGCAAACATGGTGAAACTGTCTCAAAAAAAAGAAAGAAAAAGAAAAAGAAACTTTGAGAATCCCCATTCCTCTTCCAATCCAAGTACGTGCCTTTCCTTTTTTTTTTTTTTTTTTTTTTTTTGAGACAGTGTGTCCCTCTGTTGCCAGGGTGGAATGCAATGAATGGTGCAATCTCAGCCACTGCAACCTCTGCCTCCCGGGTTCAAGTGATTCTCCTGTCTCAGCCTCCCAAGTAGCTGGGATTACAGGCACCTGCCACCATGCCTGGCTAATTTTTTTTTTTTTTTGAGAAGGAGTTTCGCTCTTGTTGCCCAGGCTGGAGTACAATGGCTCAATCTTGGCTCACCGCAACCTCTGCCTCTCAGGTTCAAGAGATTGTCTTGACTCAGCATCCTAAGTAGCTGGGATTACAGGCCTGCACCCACCACGCCCGGCTAATTTTTTCTATTTTTAGTAAAGACGGGTTTTCTCCATGTTGGTCATGTTGGTTCTCCATGTTGGTCAAACTCCCAACCTCAGGTGATCTGCTCACCTCATCATCCCAAAGTGCTGGGATTACGAGTGTGAGCCACCACACCTGGCCTAATTTTTGTATTTTTAGTAGAGATGGGGTTTCACATTGTTGACCGGGCTGCTCTTTAACTCTTGGCCTCAAGTGATCCACTTGCCTTGGCCTCCCAAAGTGCTGGGATTACAGATGTGAGCCACTGGACCCGGCCAATCCTCTATTAATTCTGATGAAACTTTGTTAGTCTCTCAATTATTTTGTATCACATCCTATTGGGGCAAAAAATATTTCAGGGTTCCCAATATTGCCTCTAACTATACCTATTCCAATATTCTCACCATGATCTCTTCCTTGTTCTCAAAAACAGGCCATTCTCGTGCATCTAGTCCTTGTGCTGGAAGTGAAACATTCTCTAACACTTTTTTTTTTTTTTTTTTTTTTTTTGAGACGGAGTCTCACGCTGTTGCCCAGGCTGGAGTGCAGTGGCGCGATCTTGGCTCACTGCAAGCTCCGCCTCCCGGGTTCCCGCCATTCTCCTGCCTCAGCCTCCTGAGTAGCTGGGACTACAGGCGCCCGCCACCGCGCCCGGCTAATTTTTTTGTATTTTTAGTAGAGACGGGGTTTCACTGTGGTCTCGATCTCCTGACCTTGTGATCCGCCCGCCTCGGCCTCCCAAAGTGCTGGGATTACAGGCTTGAGCCACCGCGCCCGGCCCATCTCTAACACTTTTATCCCACATAACTGTCAATTTTTCCCCCTTTTATGTTCTGTGCCACCTTCAGATAGCTTAAGTAGCTGTCTCACATATAATACATTGTTTTCGTGTATTTGCGTTCCTCCCGGAAACTAGAAACTCTTGAAGGACAATTATTTCTTTGATCTCCAACTACTCCATGCATTGCAATCTCTATGATCTTCTAAGAGTGACACCCTAGGGCCAGGTCAAGGGAATGAAAGGGAGGGAATCACTAAGGCCAGCAACCTCAAACTTACTTTTCCCACTGTCCCTCTCCTTTCTTCTTAAACCTGAGTAAAATGAGTTTTGAATCTCCAAATCCCTGTTAAACTGGGTTGCAACCTAGGCAAGAGACCTACAGTAATTCCCCTCATATTCATTCACTGCTTTTCCTTGTGAAGACAATGGGGTTGCTGAGGAAGAGGACATACGGACATAAAGCCTTAAGAGTGAAGCTGCAGTGTTGCAAGCTGGAAAGTATGCAGCCTTTGTTTAGGGCAACACAACAAAACTGAGCCTGGGTGGTGGAGAAGGAGGGTGAGCAGATGGTATATGAAAAAGAATCAGAAGAAATAAGAGATCTAAATAACCGATTAAAGTTTATTACATTAAAACCATGTATCACTTTTATATTGTATTTGCCATTTCTGAACAATACAAAGTAAAGGCAAATAGTGACACTTCATAAAAATGTTGATTCCCCATTCCTTTCCCTAAGACCCAGCCCTCCCTTAAATATTCCCTCCCACCCCTAACAGAACTGTGTCCTTAATAAAACACTTAAATACATCATAAATAGTAAATTATGAAAAAAAATAGCAAGAACTCTTTCCTTCTTGTAAAAAAGAACATGGCAGCAAAGACAGGCAGCCAGAAACTGGCTGGGGGTGTCTAATATAGACAGTTATTTGGGGTATGGGCTAACATATTATCAAGGCAGGGTGGGATAGAGAAGGGATAGAACAAGAATTCAACAATCTGCCTGAGATACCAGGCCCCCTTCTTCCCCTGACAAGAGTGGAAGAATCAGATGGAAAACCACAACTCTTGTAGATGGGGAGGAGAGGGCATATGTAGCCCCCATTTCCAACTTCCCTGCATGAAGACAGGGGGGTAGGACATATGGCACAGCAATGACCTCACCAAGGCAAGAATCTGCTGTCTCCCCATGAGTTTAAGAAAATATTTCCTGGTCTCATAGATACGGACTGCCTGATAAAACAGACAGGTGTCCCCTCTTCACCTTAGCTCCACAAACAGGAGAACACTGTTGGAAAAGATGAGAAGAGCAAAAAAATCTCCTTTGGAGAATGATCTAAAATTCATTTAGTAAGTCTTCACATTTAGAAAATCAACCAGAATATATTTCAAATTGCAAAATAGTAATAATTATTATAGCTTGGCAGTGAACAGGATTCTGCCTAGGAAGGGCTATGATCTCCCAGCCCATGGCTGCCTCCTGTTTTAACAAAAGGGGTAAAGATTACCCCATGTCCCACTCTCCATTCCTTCAGCCTTAAGAAATTCATCAAGAAAGGAGGAGCTTAAAGAGGAGCTGCTTCTGGCAGAGCAATCACTACTCTTCTCTTCACAAACACCATGGCTCTTCTGAGGGAACCCTACGAATAGGCATCTCGTCAACACTTCTGGAGTTTTGATCTGAAGCTGGCTTGAAACTGTGTGCTGTGTGCTTTTTCCTTTTTTCAGGAAAAAAAAAAAAAAAAAAAAAAAGAACGCTGAGAGGTGGTTAAACTCCCTTATCCCCCCAAAAACCTTTACAGAGATTACAGGGGTATTCTTCCAGGGATCAGGGAGAAAGAACTAAGGTGGAGATAATGTGCCAGCTAGTCTGTCCTGAGGAAACTAAGAGTCCAGTTCCTGGTCAAAGATGAGGGGAAAGAAAACTGCCAAGTACAGCAATCCCATTTCCAGCATGAAGAATGGGGGTCTGAAAAAAATTCAATTGTGGAGGCCAAGGGTTAGCCAGTTGAAAATCCGTACCACCCAACTCTGGAGTGGAGGGGATGCTTCGGTCCTCAACTGTCTGAGGCACTAATGCCCATTCATGAGGAAGGGGAAGGAGAGGAGGTTCTTCTTCAGTAAGAAGATGGAGGAGGAGCTCCCCTCGCTTCTATTACACTCCTTTTTTGATGACCAAGTAGAAGAAAATTCAGCATTGCTGGGGCAAGGGCTGACACATCTCGGGATCACAGAGATGGCAGAATCTTGTTCCAGGTCTTCTGAGGCTTTGGCTTACTGTAAAAGGAGAGTGTAAAGTTAAGGATGTGGAGTATGAGATTAAGCAGGAATGGATTTCAAGCGTTAAGAAGTTTCTATTTCAGCTTCAGCCTCCAAGTATCAGGTACCAAAGATATTTTTTAAAAAACAAGATGGCGGCCGAGCGCGGTAGCTCATGCCTGTAATCCCAGCACTTTGAGAGGCCACTGCACTCCACAGAGCGAGACTCAGTCTCAAAAAAACAAAACAAAACAAAAACAAAAACAAAACAAACACGATGGTTGGGTGCAATGGCTCACACCTGTGATCACGACACCAGAAGTTCGAAACCAGACTGTCCAATATGGTGAAACCGTGCCCCTACTAAAAAATACAAAAATTAGCCGGGCATGGTGGCCTGCGCCTGTAGTCCCAGCTACTCCGGAGGCTGAGGCAGGAGAACTGCTTGAACCCAGGAGGCGGAGGTTGCAGTGAGCCAAGATTGCACCATTGCACTCCAGCCTGGGCAACAGAGTGAGACTCCATCTCAAAAAAATATATAAATAGGCCGGGCGCGGTGGCTCACGCCTGTAATCCCAGCACTTTGGGAGGTCGAGGCGGGCGGATCACAAGGTCAGGAGATCGAGACCATGGTGAAACCCCGTCTCTACTAAAAATAGAAAAAAATTAGCTGGGCGCAGTGGCGGGGGCCTGTAGTCCCAGCTACTCGGGAGGCTGAGGCAGGAGAATGGCGTGAACCCGGGAGGCGGAGCTTGCAGTGAGCCGAGATTGCGCCACTGCACTCCAGTCTGGGCCACAGAGCGAGACTCCGTCTCAAAAAAAAAAAAAAAAAAAAAAAATATATATATATATATATATATAAATAAAAATAAAAACAAAATAAAAAATAAAAAACAAGATTTAGGAGGTACCCAGATCCTCTAATCTTGCCAATTAACTTCCTGCTCCAGGCCATGAGTGATCCTCTTTATACCCTGCAAAACGTTCACCTCCCACACATCCCAGACACTCACATGGGTGAACTCTGACTCTGCAACTTCAAGCTTTTCCAAGGTTGTACTAACAGGCGAAAAAAAAACAGAAGCAGAGAGAAAAAGAATTAGAAGACAACAACAAAGGACTCCCCTCTTAAATCTCATACTGCTTCTCTAATTTTCACTTCAGAATCAATTTAGAATTTGGAAAGAAGAGGCTAAGAAGCTACTCGATTTTGAAGCATACTGTTTTATTTATTTTTTTTTGAGACAGAGTCTCGCTTTGTCACCCAGGCTGGAGTGCAGTGGCACGATCTCTGCTCACTGCAAGCTCTGCCAGGGTTCACGCCATTCTCCTGCCTCAGCCTCCTGAGTAGCTGGGACTACAGGCGTCCACCACCACACCCAGCTAATTTTTTTTTTTGTATTTTTAATAGAGTCGGGGTTTCACCATGTTAGCCAAGATGGTCTCGATCTCCTGACCTTGTGGTCCGCCTGCCTCGGCCTCCCAAAGTGCTGGGATTAAAGGCATGAGCCATAGCTCCTGGCAAAGCACACTGTTTTAATTAACTATATTTGGCTTCTTGAATACTATAAAACATTTCCCAGTACTCTGCCCTCTTCTGTTTCAATCTCCAGATGTGGTAGGTACTCTCTAAGATTCCCCCCAATAATCCCTGCCTCCTGAGATCCATGCCATTGTGTAATTCTCTCCCCTCTCTAGTGTAGGCTGCACTTAGTGATTCTCTTCTCCTGGACAGAATGCGGCACAGGAGATGGAATGTCAATTCGGAGATGAGATTATAAAAATATCATAGCTTCTTCTTGGACTCATGCTCTAGCCCCTGCTTGCCTGCTCTGAGGAAATTCAGCTCCTATGCTAAGAGCTGGCTATGGAGAGGGCGATGTGACAAAGGAACCGAATACTGCCAACAACCATGTAAGTGAGCTGAGAAGCTGATCTTCCCTCAGATAAGCTTTTGGACTAATAGCTTGACTGTAATCTCCAGAGAGAACCCGAGCCAAAGGCATCCAGCTAAGGTACAGAAACTGGGATAACAAATTTTTGTTTTCTTTTTTTTTGAGACAGATCTCACTGTTGCCCAGGCTGAAGTGCAGTGGCACAATTATGGCTCACTGCAACCTCTGCCTCCCGGGTTCAAGCAATTCTCTCACCTCAGCCTCCTGAGTATTTGGGATTATAGGCACGCATCACCACGCCTGGCTATTTTTTACATTTTTAGTAGAGACAGGGTTTCACCATGTTGGCCAGGCCGGTCTTGAACTCCTGGCCTCAGGTGATCTGCCCTCCTTGGCCTCCCAAAGTGCTAGGATTACGGGTGTGAGCCACCACACTCGGACTGAGATAACAAATGTTTGTTTCTGACAGCTAAGTCTGGGGTAATTTGTTACACAATAATAGATAATACAGATTTTTGCACCTGGAATTGAGGTGCTGCTGTAACAAAAATCTAAAATTTGGGGGTGGTGGCCCAGTGCGGTGGCTCATGCCTGCAATCCCAGCACTTTGGGAGCCTGAGGCAGGCAGATCACCTGAGGCCACGAGCTCAAGACCAGCCTGAGGAACATGGCAAAACCCTGTCTCTATCAAAAATATAAAAATTAGCCAGGCATGATGGTGCATGCTTATAATCTCAGGTACTTGGGAGGCTGAGGTAGGAGAATCGCTTGAATCTGGGAGGTGGAAGTTGCAATAAACCAAGATAGTGCCACTACATTCTAGCCTGGGGGACAGAGGGAGACCCTGTCAGCGGAGATTGCAGTGAGCCAAGATCGTGCCACTGAACTCCTGCCCGGGCAACAGAGTGAGACTCCATCTCAAAAAACAAAAACAAAACAAAACAAAACAAAACATTGGGGGTGGCTTGGAGGAGCATTTTAGTGAAAAGTTAGTGTCCTGAATATGCTGTTTATAGAATTTTGGACTTAAATGGGGTTACCAGTGAGGGCTTAAACTGAGAAAAATTTTATTGGAAATTGAAGGAAAGGAGATCCTAGTAAGGTAGCAGCATAAAGTTTAGCAACAATGTGATTTGTGATTATGTGAAAGTAGAATATGTGCCTAAAGAATTGGACAATCTAGCTAAGGAGATTTCCAAGCAAAGTCCTGAAGGTGCCACCTGGTTTTCTCTTGATGCTTATAGTAAAATGTAAGAGAACAGAAAGAAATTATGGGAAGGACTATTAAACAAAAATACCAGAACTTGATAGGTTTTGAAAATTCTAAGCCTCTCCAGAGAGCAAACGATGCTAAAATTAAGAAATGATAGGCCACATACTGTGGCTCACTTTAGGAGGCAGAGGGAGGAGGACTGTTTAAGACCAGCCTGGTTAACACAGTGAGACATCATGTCTACCCCCCCCCAAAAAAAAAAGGCTTTTGAGCAAGGATAAGCTCCAGGGCACTGCCAAGAAAATGTGGTCTAAAGATGAAGCCAAACGTGACTGTGAAACATTTCAATAAGACCTCAGAAAAACAAAAGGTATTGGTTCAGAGTATAGTCAGCCCTCAGTATCTGTGGGGAACTGGTTCCAGAACCTCTCCTTGAATATCAAAATCCACAAGCACAAGTCCCTTACATAGAATGGTATAGTATTTGCATATAACTTATGCACATCCTTCATATACTTTATTTTTATTTATTTTTTTGAGAAAGGGTCTCGCTCTGTCACCCAGGCTGGAGTCCAGCGGCACGATTTCAGCTCACTGCAACCTCTGCCTCCTGGGTTCAAGCGATCCTCCTGCCTCAGCCTCCTGAGTAACTGGGACTACAGGCACATACCACCACGCCTAGCTAATTTTTTAATATTTTTGGTAGAGACGGGATTTCACCATGTTGCTCAGGCTGATCTTAAACTTCTAGGCTCAAGTAATCTGGCCGCCTCTATCTCCCACAAGTGTTGGGATTACAGGTGTGAGCCATCACGCCTGTCCCTCCATATACTTTAAATCATTCCTAGATTATTTATAATAACTAATGCAATGTAAATACTATGTAAATAGCTGTTATACTGCATTGTTCAGGGAATAATGACAAGAAAATTCTGTACATGTTAAGTACAGACACAACCATTGTAGGCCTAACTGTACAATACATGTCAGCAACAACATAACATTTTCGGAATTTTTTTTTTTTTTTTTTTTTTTTACTATTTTTTCTTTTCTTTTTTTTCTTTTTTTTTTTTTAAGGGACGGGGGTCTCATTTTATTGACCAGGTTGGTCTCAAACTGCCTCAAGCAATCCTCCCACCTCAGCCTCCCAAATGGTGGGATTACAGGCATGAGTCACCATACCAGGCTCTCAAGTATTTTCAGTCCACAGTTGGCTGAGTCTGGGATGTGGAACCTGTGGATATGGAGGGCTGATTGCGCTATTCAGTCACACAAAAGGCTGTTCAAAAGATTATGTTTCACAGATCCTTTCAACCGAAAAGCAGGGTCTGTAAGCTTAGGTCTCATGAAGAAGATATTTATGAGTGTGGATTTTGTCTAATGGAGTAAATCCCAAGGAGAATCACAGGAGGCTTGGCCGGGCGCGGTGGCTCAAGCCTGTAATCCCAGCACTTTGGGAGGCCGAGACAGGCGGATCACAAGGTCAGGAGATCGAGACCATCCTGGCTAACATGGTGAAACCCCGTTTCTACTAAGAAGTACAAAAAACTAGCCGGGCGAAGTGGCGGGCGCCTGTAGTCCCAGCTACTCGGGAGGCTGAGGCAGGATAATGGCGTGAACCCAGGAGGCGGAGCTTGCAGTGAGCTGAGATCGTGCCACTGCACTGTAGCCTGGGCGACAGAGCGAGACTCTGTCTCAAAAAAAAAAAAAGAGAATCACAGGAGGCCCACAAAATCTTCTGTATCAGTAGAAACACTGCCACCTTGGATCAAAAAAGACAAACAGTACAAAATAAAGAGACCACTAGTTCCCCCAAAATTCTACTGGAAAGCAGCAGGCTGAGAAAAGAACTCAGGTAAAAATACACTCTAGCTTTGATGAAAAAGGAAGACTCAAAAGACAAAACCAAGAGTCTAGAGGGTAGAGCCAAGAACCATGGAGAATTATTCTGCTTTGAGGCCTAATAAAAGAAACTCCAACATTTCCTGGATTTTGGAACAGCTAATAAAATCAATGACTCCTTTTTGTGCCTCCCATTCTCCTCTTTTATGTACAGAAATGTGTATATTGGTTATCTAATGCCTGTCTCACCACTGTGTGCTAGGTACACAGGGAAAGAATAACTGTCTCGTTAGTTCCACAAGTTCACAGATTGAGAAGAACTGTACATGAGGAGCCGTGCTTAAGGAACTATACCTGGGGGGCTCATCCAAACCTGGACCTAATTTAAGTAATACAACTCTGGACTTTGAGCTCATGCTACAATGGGATGAAACTTCTGGAGATCCTGGAAGGGGTCAGTTTATTTTGGACATGGAGGTATGTAAATTTCTGGAGACCAGAGGGCAGACTATGACAAGCAGTTTCTAAGATGGCTCACAATGATCCCTGCGCCTCCTGGTATTCACACCTCTGGGTAATCCCTACCTCTTGAGTGTGGGCTGCATTTAGTGAACAGAATATAGCACAAGTAGTAGAATGTCAATTCTGAGATTAACTTATAAGAGGCTATGGTTTCTGCATAGGCACATACTCTCTCGTTCACTGTCAGATAGGCCAGGTGCCATGTTCTGAGCTGTCCTATGGAGAAGTCCATGTAGCAAAGAACTGAGGGAAGCCCCCAGACAACAGCCAGTAAGGAACTAAGGCCTTCAGTTCAGCAACCCACAAGGAACGAAATCCTACCCATAACCACATAAATAAGCTTAGAAGCAGATTCTCCTATTTGAGCCTTCAGATGAGACCCTAGCCCTGGCCAACAGCTTAAATGCCACCTCATGAGAAATCTTGAGCCAGAGGACCCAGCTAAGCTGGGCCTGGATTCCTGACCCACAGAAAGTATGATATATGTTTGTTATTTTAAGCCACTAACCCTTGGGGTAATTTATTACGATGCAATCATATTATAGAGGTTTCCAAGGACTTGAAAAGAGAGATAAGATTATATGGAGAAAGGGGTCAATAAACAAACCTTGTAGTTAGCATTTGCAAAGTCTCTCCAACTATAGGTGAGAAACTGGGGTCAGGAATAGGTGAGCCCTCACTGATTTCCTCCAAAGGTGGAGTCTGAGGTAAAACATCAGGACGACCAAGGTGAACGCCTAGAAAAAAGAAAGAGAAGATGGGGTACGGTAAATACAAGGAAAAATATGTAGCAGCTTGGCTTCCTGGATAGAAATGGGAGCAGAGGTCCTAGCCAGACAAGGTAAAGGCTCAGAAGGAAGGGAAGGAGCACCCAATCATGTGGAGACCCCAGCCATAGTGCTGACCTGGCTCCACTTCCGCCTTTGTTGTCACTTGTGCCTTGTGTTCCCCAGAGACCGATGGTTGGTAAGTAATGCAGGAGTTGCCACTGGAGCCTACTCGCCGAGAGAAAGATGAGCCAGACCGAAACTTTTTGGAGGGAGAAGGCTTCACTTCAAAAGGGAAAGAGAGAGCCTACTTAGCAACCACCTTAGCAACCATTACCAAGACATCCATACGAGTAATTGCTAGTATCCCCAACACACACCCAAAGTTGGTCTGAAAAGTGAAAAAGCTAATGTCAACAAAGATGGGCTCTATGAACTACTATTCGGAGAACAAGGTGTTAGCTCACTTCACTTTCCAAGAGGCATAAAACCTGGAAGAAAGGAAACATATCCACACCTACCCCTCCAACATGGAGCCTTGACAGCTGCTCTACTTCCATCAGATGAAACGTACCCTAATGCATTATTCCTTTTTTTTGAGATGGAGTTTTGCTCGTTTGCCTATGCTGGAGTGCAGTGGCGCAATCTTGGCTCACTGCAACCTCCGCCTCCAGAGTTCAAGTGATTCTCATGCCTCAGCCTCCTGGGTAGCTAGGATTACAGGCATGCGCCACTAGGCCTAGCTAATTTTGTATTTTTAGTAGAGACGGGGTTTCACCATATTGGTCAGGCTGGTCTCGAACTCCTGACCTCAGGTGGTCTACCCACCTCTGCCTCCCAAAGTGCTGGGATTACAGGTGTGTGCCACTTCCCCCGCCCACTTTTTCTTTTCCTTTTTTTTTTTGAGATGGAGTCTGACTCTGTTGCCCAGGCTGGAGTGCAGTGGCGCGATCTCGGCTCACTGCAAGCTCCGCCTCCCGGGTTCACGCCATTCTCCTGCCTCAGCCTCCCAAGTAGCTGGGACTACAGGCGGCCACCACCATGCCAGGCTAATTTTTTTTTTGTATTTTTAGTAGAGAGGGGTTTCACCATGTTACCAGGATGGTCTCAATCTCCTAACCTCATGATCCGCCCACCTCGGCCTCCCAAAGTGCTGGGATTACAGGCGTAAGCCACTGCGCCTGGCCCCCTTTTTTCTTTAATAGTATCCTATAGTAAAACCTAAGAACTTTTTTTGAGATGAAGTTTCTCTCCTGTCACCCAGGCTGGAGTGCAATGGCCCTATTTCAGCTCACTGCAACCTCTTCCTCCCAGGTTTAAGTGATTCTCCTGCCTCAGCCTCCTGAGTAGCTGAGATTACAGGTGCGCACCACCACCCGGCTAATTTTTGTATTTTTAGTAGAGACGGGGTTTCAACATATTGGTCAGACTTCTCGAATTCCTGACCTCAGGTGATTCACCTGCTTTGGCCTCCCAAAGTGCTGCGATTACAGGCATGAGCCACCGTGCCCGGTCAAGAAAGGTAACACTTTCACTCTACATCTTCTTAGCACGTATGTGCCCAGCACTAAATAATTGACCCTTGTATATCATTTTGTAAAGATTGAAATGATTTTTTTCCTTATCTTTTTAAAATTTTTTGTAGAGATGAGGTCTCATCATGTTGCCCAGGCTGGTTCCAAACTCCCGGGCTTAACTGATCCTCCTGCCTTGGTCTCCCAAAGTGCTGGGATTGTGTGAGACACTGCACCCAGCCTGGTTTTTCCATATCCCTTAAGACTATCTGGCATGCCTAGGTCCCCTCTCCCTTGCCATGTGACTAATGATGCCTAATAGGAGAAGAAGGGAAAGAGAAGTTAGAATTTGCTGTGGCAGCAGCATGGAAGACTTGCAAAAAAAGAATATTGGCACTTTCTAAACAAGAAAGTTGAGGAAAGAGACTAAAAACATGTGCTAAGCAGAAATCAGTAAATGCTTCTCTAACCACTTGAGATAGTCTAGAAGATAAAACAGAACACTGGTAACCTCATTGCGTATCTCTGTACATAAAAGTCTGGCTCTGCCTATCTCTGTGGCATGGATCCTACATCCACAACTACACTTTTTTTTTTTTTTTTTTTTTTTTTTGCAAATCCCAGTTCCCCAGAAATGGCCCTCACCTCATTGACATATGCAGGAAGAGCCAAGGGGGAAACAGCAACTTGGAAACGACTGTGACAGACTGACTAACACAAAGGGTAAGAAATGGCTCTCATGGGATGTAGGTGGGAGGAGATGCCTCTGGCGTTGGCAGCTCCCTACCAGAGGTGTCCTGCCCTCTGTTCTCTTGGGGTAAGGGAGCCACTGGTCAGAGTAGGCAGTCACTTGGTAGAAACCACTTACAGGGAATCTTCTTAAATACTGTGTTGCACATGAAGCGCTGGAACCGTTCAGCGTAGAAGCCTGGGCGATGCACTGAGACAGTATCCTGCAGAGCAGAAGAAATGCTATAGAGTTAGAGGGAGGCCCAGCAAGAGGACCTTTAGTCCAAGGGCTATCTTCCCCCAGACTGAGCCCCTAGCAGAAGGGTAAAACCCACAAATGAAATAAATGGAAAAGGCCGGGCATGGTGGCTCACGCCTGTAATCCTAGCACTTTGGGAGGCCGAGGTGGGCAGATCACCTGAGGTCAGGAGTTCGAGACCAGCCTGTTCAACATGGCAAAACCTCATCTCTACTAAAAATACAAAAATTAGTCAGGCATGGTAGCGGGTACCTGTAATCCCAGCTACATGGGAGGCTGAGGCATGAGAATCGCTTGAACCTGGGAGGTGGAGGTTGAAGTGAGCTGAGATCATGCTACTGCACTCCAGCCTGAGTGACAGAGCAAGACTCCGTCTCAACCCAGCACTTTGGGAGGCCAAGGTGGGCAGATCACTTTGAGATCAAGAGTTTGAGACCTGCCTGACCAACATGGTGGAACCCCGTCTCTACTAAAAGTACAAAAATTAGCTGGGCATGGTGGCGTGTGCCTGTAGTCCCAGCTACTCGGGAGGCTGAGACAGGAGAATCACTTGAAACTGGGAGACGGAGGTTGCAGTAAGCGAGATCATGCCACTGCACTCCAGCCTGGGTGACAGAGTAAGACCCTGTCTCAAAAAAAAAGAAAAAAATTGCAAGAAACTGAGGAGGCCAATCAGAAGTGATGGAGGCAGAAGTGGGTAAGAGAGCCTCTAGTATTGCTACTTACCCCGTCATGTACCAGGGCTTTCCAAGAGTGCTCCAACTTCTTAACAAACCTGCAAGAAAAATGTACATCACCTCCTCATGTCATTTTTCAATAAATGATCTTAATAACTTTATATTTTAGGGGGTTAAAGGGCTAATAGAAAACCTTCAAAAGACAGAAGCTGAGAAAGCACATCTACTGGTACACTGGTTTTCCCAAGAACAGACACAGCAGTGCTGGGTCATCATGGAGACCAATGTTGTTTCTAGGTAAGTCAATTATTCCCCCATGGGAAAAGGGCAATTTATGTCCCTGGCAAATCAGGAACATGAATATTTATTGTAAAAGGAGAGCTGAAGGAACAGATGGGCAAGACTGGAAAGGGTAGTTAAAACTGGATGATAATACTGAACCAACAAACCAAGTACTGTCCAGTCCTCATTAGTACTTAAAACCTTACAGGAACAAAACCGGGGTCTAACATTTCCAGCTCCTCCCTGGTGATCACTTCATTGCCTTAGTTCCACAGGCTGATACTTTTTACAGAACACAGTGACCCTCCTGTTTTTCCTCCATGGAAAAGGGCAACGTTTCTAGCTGTATCCCAATGTGGAGCATGACTCATCTCATAGGTTTTTGCAAAGAGCCAGACAGATGGCATATTCCACCCTGGTGCTTCCAAGACTGACTCAGCTTTCCACAGAAGGTATACATTATGTCTGGGGAGATGGGGAAGGGAGGGTTGTAAAGGCCGGGGAAAGAGGCAAAATCAAGGAAATAAACCATCTGAAAACTAATGAAGTAAGTAGCCAGACTGCAACTCACTATTCTTGCTTCCGGAAGAACTTGGCAACAAACCCATCTAAAAGAGAAACATGAGTGGTTATCTGTATCCACCCTCTCTTAATTTGGGATCCATATGCTCCTCACCTGTAAGACTGCAGAATGTCAATGATGCCAATATAAAGCAGAAGCCTTTCCCCTTTACTATTCCGGGCAGGGATGCCACCCATACTGGAAAAGGCAAAAAGGAAAGGGTGAGAAAATCTGTTGGCTAGTTTAGTCAGATCAGGACAGGGAAGTGAAACCTAAACATAACTGCCTCATCTTCCATAAACCAGGAGATCAGACAATAAGTGATCAAGAAAACAAAAAGAGAAAAAAATATATTTAAAAAACAGGAGAAAATGAGATCCTTTCTCTAACCCCAGGAACTCTCTAGAGTATGTATTATAATCTAGTTTTCTCCAAATCTCCTTGCCTACCTCTTCCACTCTGATTCCACCAAAGAGAATCTAAAATTCCACTACTCAGCAATTTTGGGAATGCTCTCCTAATTAATTCAACTTCAGTACTTTTGCTATCTTAATTTATGCCCACTAAGACACTCTTCTTGAGAGTCATGTTACAGGATATCTTAAAAAAATAAACAATCTAATATTTGTGGTATTTCAGTAATTACACTTACTAGATAGATCCATGATGAAGAAGGATGCCTTCCACAAAGAAGTCTGTAATAATTTTTTTTTTGTTTTTTGAGACAGGGTGGGTCTCATTCTCTCTGCCCAGGCTGGAGTGCAGTGGCATGTACAGTGGCTCACTGCAGCCTTGACATCCTGGGCTCAAGCAATTCTTCTGCCTCATCAGCCTCTTCAGTAGGGGGGACCACAGGTGTTCACCACCACACTTGGGTAATTTTTGATTTTTTGTAGTGATGAGGTCTCATCATGATGGTCAGGCTGATCTCAAACTCCTGGACTCAAGTGATCCACCTGCCTCAGCTTCCCAAAGTGCTGGGATTACTGGCATGAGCCACTGTGCCCAGCCCATTAATTATTTTTTATTTTTTATTTATTTTATTTATTTATTTTTTTTTGAGACGGAGTCTCGCTCTGTCACCCAGGCTGGAGTGCAGTGGCCGGATCTCAGCTCACTGCAAGCTCCTCCTCTCGGGTTCACGCCATTCTCCTGCCTCAGCCTCCCGAGTAGCTGGGACTACAGGCACCCGCCACTTCGCCCGGCTAGTTTTTTGTATTTTTTAGTAGAGACGGGGTTTCACCGTATTAGCCAGGATGGTCTCGATCTCCTGACCTCATGATCCGCCCATCTCGGCCTCCCAAAGTGCTGGGATTACAGGCTTGAGCCACCGCGCCCGGCCAATTATTTTTTATTAAGTTCTAATATATTACTAACAAAAAGATTAAAAAATGATAATAAAGTTCTAATATAATTTGCAGACACGCATCTAAGACTATAATTTTTTAAGTCTTTAATTCTTGAATAGCTCTCCTTCCCACATACATTATAAACCTGAAATTAATCTTCTTTTCCTTTCATATTAAGCAAGCTCATTCAAACTCATTCTATACTTCTGTAAACATTAATGTTACTGATCCAACTGCTGAGTCAAGGCTACTCCTTTCCAGAAGCTGGGTCCCTTCCTAAAGAAAAAGTGCTGTGGCAGGGCACGGTGGCTCACGCCTGTAATCCCAGCACTTTGAGAGGCCAAGGTGGGTGGATCACCTGAGGTCAGGAGTCCATAGACTAGCTTGGCCAACATGATGAAACCCCGTCTCTACTTAAAATACAAAAAATTAGCTGGGTGTGGTGGTGGGCGCCTATAATCACAGCTACTCAGGAGGCTGAAGCAGGAGAATCGCTTGAACCCAGGAGGTGGAGGTAGCAGTAGGCCGAGATCGTGCCATTGCACAACAGCCTGAACAAGAGTGAAACTAAAAAAAAGAAAAAGAAAAAGTGCTGTGGGCCTATGTTCTCCTCCCTAGTGGCCCTGAGCCCACTCACTGGTCATCAGTCTCCATGGTGCCACCCCGTCGAGCCTCTCCCTGGATGGATTCCATGGCTGTGGAATACAGAGCCTTTTGGGGGGCTGGTCTTCGAGTGTCAACTGAGTACTGTGTTTCGCTGCTTAAGGGCTCTCGTTGTGCATGATCTATATTATGGATTGACATCAAGAGGCTATAATCCATTATCTTGAAGCTCTGCAGCACCTAACGGAAGGAAAAAACATGATCTGAGCCTTGGGAGAAATAAAAATATTTTGCAGGATCTCACAATTTTTTTTTGTTTTTATTGAGAAAGGGTCTCAATCTGTTACCCAGGCTACAGTACGGTGATGTGATCTCAGGTCACTGTAGCTGCAACCTCCCAGGCTCAAAGGATCCACCTATCTCAGCCTCCCAAGTAGCTGGGACTACAGGCACACACCACTACACCTGGCTAATTTTTTATTTTTCGTAGAGACAGGGTTTCACCATGCTGCCCAGCTGGTCTCTAATTTCTAGACTCAAGGGACCTGCCTATCTCAGCCTTCCAAAGTGCTGGGACTATTCGTATGAACCACCACGCCTGGCTTGACAGCTTTCATGATGTAATTATTTAATTTAGCCTTACAGTGAACCTGTAAGGCTAAACACAGGATTATCCTTTGCCTCTTCCTACTTTTTTCCCTGGAGAAAAGTATGTTAACCCCCCTCTGGCTAGATTTTATTTATTTATTTATTTTATGCCCCCACCCTTTTTTTTTTTTTTTTTTTGGAGACTGAGTCTTGCTCTGTAGCCAGGCTGGAGTACAATGTTGCGATCTCGGCTCACTGCAACCTCCAACTCCTGGTTCAAGCGATTCTCCTGCCTCAGTCTCCCAAGTAGCTGGGATTACAGTGCCACCCCATCCAGCTAATTTTTGTATTTTTAGTAGAGTTGGGGTTTCACCATGTTGGCCAGGCTGGTCTCGAACGCCTGACATGGTGATCTGCCTGCCTCAGCCTCCCAAAGTGCTGGGATTACAGGCGTTAGCCACTGCGCCCAGCCTGGTTAGTCTTTATTTACATACCCTTAGCTTTCTCTCATTTGAGTAAATATAATTTTTCCAAGTCCCACTGCCTAGCCCACAAGATTGTCTTTGTTCTTTCCATGTATGTCTCCATGAAGAGAACACTACCTTCTCAAGAGAACAAGGAATACGTATTTGTGCTGTGAAGATTCCACAATGAGGTTGTGGTAAAGTACACTTTGTGACAGAACAGATCTGTGGTAGGACCTTATATGACTAGCTTCAATTGAGTTAAACATTTACTGAATCCCCACCATGTAGGCACTGTGCCTCCTTACAGAGATATAAAGATATTAAAGAGAGAGTTTCTGTCCTCAAGGACATTATACATTTAGAAAGGGATACAAATGTAAAATAAACACAATACAGTTTAGTATGTGCAACACTGGGAAGTGTTCACATGATAGAAGAGTACAGAGGTCAAGAGTGATATCTAGGCCGGGTGCGCTGGCTCACACCTGTAATCCTAGCACTTTGGGAGGCCAAGACAGGCAGATCACTTGAGGTCAGGAGTTCAAAACCAGCGGGCCAACATGGTGAAACCCTGTCTCTACGAAAAATACAAAAACTAGCCAGGCATGGTGATGGGCGCCTGTAATCCCAGCTACTTGGGAGGCTGAGGCAGAAGAATCGCTTGAACCTGGGAGACAGAAATTGCAGTGAGCCGAGATCGTGCCACTGCACTCCAACTTGGGCGACAAGAGTGAAACTTGTCTCAAAAAATAAAAAATAAAGTAAAACGTAGATACATTTATCTATTAATGACAGGGGCAGCATGAGAGGATGAAATAGGATAAAAAGTTAAGGTAGCTTGTTAAGAAACAAAGCTAGGGAGATGAGAGTCAGAAAATGGTTAAGTGCCAAACATGTGAAATCCCTATTGAGAGCAACAGCAAATGGACTGAAGAACGATATTGAAAGCCCAAGTGGGGTTGGACATCATAAATCTGTAGAGATGCCAGTATATATGCTTCTATAATATTCTTCAGCAGCACTCAGCTTCCAAAATATAAATTTGGATTTGGCAGCCAGGACCAAAATCTGAGGAAGGATGATGCTGGTGTGAAAATAAGCAGAACATTTGACTATGAGGCCCAGGCTAGCTAGAGAAGGAAATAAATCCCACTGTGGGAGGATAAATGGGGAGAAAGCAAAACTGTAAAGGAAGGCCGGGCGCGGTGGCTCAAGCCTGTAATCCCAGCACTTTGGGAGGCCGAGATGGGCGGATCATGAGGTCAGGAGATCGAGACCATCCTGGCTAACACCGTGAAACCCCGTCTCTACTAAAAATACAAAAAACTAGCCGGGCGAGGTGGCGGGCGCCTGTAGTCCCAGCTACTCCGGAGGCTGAGGCAGGAGAATGGCCTAAACCCGGGAGGCGGAGCTTGCAGTGAGCTGAGATCCGGCCACTGCACTCCAGCCTGGGGACAGAGCAAGACTCCGTCTCAAAAAAAAAAAAAAAAAAAAAAAACTGTAAAGGAATAGCAATGAACTAATTAAAAGTTATTTTAAATACAGCCCAGGACATACGGTGCTAAGGAACAGAGTCCCATCTCCCACAAACTTAATGCTTAAGAACAATCAAGGCCGGGCGCGGTGGCTCAAGCCTGTAATCCCAGCACTTTGGGAGGCCGAGGCGGGTGGATCACGAGGTCAGGAGATCGAGACTATCCTGGCTAACATGGTGAAACCCCGTCTCTACTAAAAATACAAAAAACTAGCCGGGCGTGGTGGCGGGCGCCTGTAGTCTCAGCTACTTGGGAGGCTGAGGTGGGAGAATGGCGTGAACCCGGGAGGCGGAGCTTGCAGTGAGCCGAGATCACGCCACTGCACTCCAGCCTGGGAGACACAGTGAGACTCCATCTCAAAAAAAAAAAAAAAAAAAAAAAAAAGAACAATCAAGCTGTTTTAGTAACTCAGATTTTTTGGTGTCTAAATAACAAACTCACCAAACAGTCACGCTGCAGGGTCTTACAGAGAGCGTTGTACATGTCAGCATCCAAAAAAAGACCATCAGGGATGTCTTGTAAGAAGTCTAGGTCTTTAAATGTGGGAAGAGGCTTCTCTCGCTCTTTCTGGGAAGCCCGCCGTTTATAGGTTGAGCCTTTGAGGTCATATTTGATATGCATTTTTACCGATCTTGGTAAAAGATTGTTCATCACCACAATTCGAATGTTCTTGCCACCTGCCTGCACACAGTACAGTCCATAGAATTTAGGCAGCAAAGTCCGAGGGTTCTGGTTGAGGTTCTGAGAACACAAAAGTAAACAGAAGTAGGAGAACAACTTAGCTGATTTTCAGTGAAACTTGAGGGCAAAAGTTACCACCCATCCTCCCTTTATCTCCTATATGAGATTCAGACACAATCTGTCTGCCCATAAACCTACATCATATATGCTTTAAATTTCCCTATACATCTATTTCAATGATAAGTTCACCATCAAGTTGTGCCACAGACTCTCCAATACAGAAATCAGTCAGGATACCAATGTAAGATGGATAGATTTCTTCAGAGAGATTTAAGAGAAGACGACACCCTCTGCCCTGGGTATAGTATATTCTTGAGGGTAGTAAGGCAGGTAAGGATTACCTAACTTCTCCAGAACCTCCAATAGCAATCAGTCACAGTAAGGCTGCAGAGAGTATTATCAAGGGAAATAACCTACTTCATTCCCAAAACTAGAAGCTGAACTAAGAATAGAAGACGAAAACAGCCAGGTGCAATAGCTCATGCCTATAATCCCAGTACTTTGGGAGGCCAAAAGGAGGATCACTTGAGCTTAGGAATTTGAGACCAGCGTGGGCAACATAGCAAGACCTCATCCTACTAAAAATGTATAAAAATTAGGCCGGCCACAGTGGCTCATGCCTGTAATCCCAGCACTTCGGGAGGCTGAGGCAGGTGGATCACGAGGTCAGGAGTTCGAGACCAGCCTGACCAACATGGTGAAACCCTGTCTCTACTAAAAAATAAAAAATGAGCTTGCTGTGGTGGCGCACGCCTGTAATCCCAGCTACTTAGGAAGCTGAGGCAGGAGAATTGCTTGAACCTAGGAGGCGGAGGTTGCAGTGAGCCAAGATTGCGCCACTGTACTCCAGCCTAGATGACAGAGCGAGACTCTGTCACGAAAAAATAAAATAAGTTTACAAAAATTAGCCAAGCGTGGTGGTGCGTGTCTTTACTCCCAACTACATGGGAGGCTGAGGTGGGAGGATCACTTGAGCCCAGGAGATTGGCAACACTTAAAATAGAACAGATAAACAAAACCTCTTTTACCATAGAGAGGCAAAAGAAATAGGGTGAAAAGCACAAAACTGAACTACACTTTTTTTTTTGGAGACAGAGTCTTGCTCTGTCACCCAGGCTGGAGTGCAGTGGCACAATCTTGGCTCACTGCAACCTCCGCCTCCCGGGTTCACGCCATTCTCCTGCCTCAGCCTCTCAAGTAGCTGGGACTACAGGCCCCTGCCACCACGCCTGGCTAATTTTTTGTATTTTTAGTAGACACGAGGTTTCACCATGTTAGCCAGGATGGTCTTGATCTCCTGACCTCATGATCCGCCTGCCTCGGCCTCCCAAAGTGCTGGGATTACAGGCGTGAGCCACTGCACCCGGCCTGTACTACGTTCTTAAGATAGAAGTGCTGACAGTTTTACCCTGCTGAAGACAACCTCCCTAGTCTTGCCCAGAAGTGGGCAGCACAGGTGGACAGTGATTCTCTCTGCCTTACCATGTAGTATCCTGGAAGCAGCTTCTGCAGAAACTCCGCCTCTTTATGTTGGACTGTCTTAATAATGAACTCATCATCACTGGACACATAGAAAAGGGAACCACTAGCTCCAGAGCTGCAGAGTTCAATCAGCGGCTCACTGCAGAGGGAATACTGGGGCAAACAGAGAAGAACTAAGAGATTTAGACACATCAGGGCCTTGCCCAACATAAAAATCACCTACAGACGCAATTCTTTTCTAAATAAAAACCAGAGCAAGACTGTGGAGAAAAGGGGCCTTCCTTTGGGAATATCCCTCTGATACTGGAGTCACAGGGTCCTGATATCCAGGTGCTTACCAAGTAATCATCGGGCCGGATACCAAATAGCTCCCGGAAGTAGCGGAAGGCAACAGGTGCATAGGTCTTGAAACGAAAGTCATTGTAGTGATGAGCAGGGGTCAGGTTGCTCCCTTCACTGTGGGGTTAAACAGAGGTAGCCATAACTTGCCAGTCCCTATCATCCAGAAAATCTACCTTGCGAAGACACTCAAGAGTCACCTCATGGTTGGGGGAGTGGGGGAATACATTCTTCCTAAGAGAATCAGGGCCCTTAGATGAGTTACTTAGTGAGACAATGGCACAGCATGGACAGCAAGACATAAGAATAAGAAGGAATCATACTGCCTCCTATCCAATGCATGAGATTGTGTTTTACAGGTCAATCCATAGGACAGAGGCTAATGGAAGCATCTAGAGGACAGCATCTGCTCTCCGAACTCTCTAGTCCCACAACACCCTGATTATAACCAGGTTAAGAATTGGACACATGCCTAAACTGTCAGACCTGAACCCCTAAAACTGCCCTGGGCTGATTTGAAAAGGCCACATTTCCAGGACATGCTCCTGAACATTAAACTCTGTACCTGGGGAAGAAGATACTCTCCACCACGTAGAAATCTTGCATGAGGACATCACGCTCTGGTTTGGTACTCAGGCTCCCCACAGTGTGGGTAATGCCCAACTGGATGGCACCTTTCAAGGCTGATGAAGTTGTCTGAGAAACAAGAGAAATTAGAAGAAAATTCCTAGTATAAGTAGGACCATAACAATAAAAATTCAGAAGGGAGAAGCTAGAAGAAACACTTTAAAACAAATGTCCTTTAGTCTGAGCAATAGTTTAGATAACACTGGGACAATCCAGTCTCCCCATCCCTATGCTGTACTCTGCAATTAAGCTTAGTAAAGATTGGAAGGACAGTGAGGATACAGAGTAGCAAAGCTGGACTCTCTGAGCCAGCCTCAGCTAGGCAAGGTGCTCCTGTTGGCCCACCTAAACAAGAGTTCCATATCTGTACTTGGAAGACACATAGTATTGACAGAACATTGTTAGTTCCCACTCCTAAGGTTTCTGCCCCCAGAGTGTATCTGGAGCCCTCTAAACATTTCCTTCATCTGATATAGAATGTAACTAAAATTAACCAACATTCCTGGGTTTTTTTGTGTTTTTTTTTTTTTTTTTTTTTGAGAATGAGTCTCGCTCTGTCACCCAAGCTGGAATGGAGTACAGCAGCGTCATCTCGGCTCACTGCAAACTTTGCCTCCCCAGTTCAAACGATTCTCATGCCTCAGCCTCCCAAGTAGCTGAGATTACAGGAATGCACCATGATGCCTTACTTATTCTTTATATTTTTAGTAGAGATGGGGTTTCACTATGTTGGTCAGCCTGGTCTCAAACTCCTGACCTCAGGTGATCCACCTGCCTAGGCCTCCCAAAGCTCTGGGATTACGGGCATGAGCCACCATGCCCAGCCCTAAAATTAACTAATATTCTGATCTGACTGCCTGGTGGCAGAAACTTCAGTCCTCTAAGGAAGAGCCTGACTAGTGTCTCAAGGACAAAAAGGTGGGGTGGGTGCGGTGGCTCACGCCTCTAATACGAGCACTTTGGGAGACGGAGGTGGGCAGATCACTTTAGGCCAAGAGTTCAAGAACAGCCTGGCCAACATGGTAAAACCCTGTCTCTACTAAAAACACAAAAATTAGCTGGGTGAGGTGGTATGCACCTGTAGTCCTGGCTACTCGGAAGGCTGAGACAGGAGAATTGCTTCAAGCTGGGAGGTGGAGGCTGCAGTGAGCCAAGATCACACCACTATATTCCAGCCTGGGTAACACAGCAAGACTGTCTCAAACAAAAGGACAACAGTGTGGTAAAAGAGCTCTTAACTGAAGAAGAAAGCATGAAAGACAAATTATTTCTGAGAGTAGTATTCAGATTTAGAATTATCAAACTACGGTCAAAACACAAATGCAAGAGCCCCACTCTTACAATCCAGGATTCCAAGCCCGTGGGAAAGTATCGCATCATCTAGATCTTTGCTGTCTGATAACAGTAGCCACCAGGTACACATGGCTCTTTAAATTTAAGTTAATTTAAATTTAAAACTTATTTCCTCAGTCTTACAAGTGTGGCTTTTAGCTACCATATTGGATAGCACAGATACAGCACATTTCAATCATCGCAGAAACTTTGATTAGACAGCTTTGCTCTATTTGCCTCATCCCCAACCTCCACCGGACATTACTTATATTTCTACTTGGTCCTCAATGGGCATTAAATTACAACTAGTTTTGTTTGTTTTTTTGTTTTTTTTTCAGACGGAGTCTTGCTGTCGCCCAGTCTGGAGTACAGTGGCGTGATCTCGGCTCACTGCAAGCTCCGCCTCCCAGGTTGACGCCATTCTCCTGCCTCAGCCTCCCAAGTAGCTGGGACACCAGACGCCTGCCATCACGCCCGGCTAATATTTTGTATTTTTAGTAGAGACAGGGTTTCATCATCTTAGCCAGGATGGTCTTGATCTCCTGACCTCATGATCCGCCTGCATCGGCCTCCCAAAGTGCTAGGATTACAGGCGTGAGCCACCACGCCCAGCCTACAAATAGTTTTCTTAATGTACAAATAGGTCAAAGGAAAACAAATTATTACTGTTGTTTTTAAGTGTCTGCCTCCCCAGTTAGAATAGAAACTCATCTTTTTATTTCAATATTCAACATATAAAAAGAGCTGGCCAGGCGCGGTGGCTCACGCCTGTAATCCCAGCACTTTGGGAGGCCGAGATGGGCGGATCACGAGGTCAGGAGATCGAGACCATCCTGGCTAACACGGTGAAACCCCGTCTCTACTAAAATACAAAAAAAAATTAGCCAGGCGTGGTGGCGGGCGCCTGTACTCCCAGCTGCTGGGGAGGCTGAGGCAGGAGAATGGCGTGACCCGGGAGGCGGAGCTTGCAGTGAGCCGAGATCGCGCCACTGCACTCCAGCCTAGGCGACAGAGCAAGACTCCGTCTCAAAAAAAAAAAAAAGAGAGCTAAATGGTCGAGTGCTGTGACTCACGCCTGTAATCCCAGCACTTTGGGAGGCCAAGACAGGCAGATCACCTGAGGTCAGGAGTTCAAGACCAGCCCGACCAACATGGAGAAACCCTATCTCTACTAAAAATACAAAATTAGCCAGGCATGGTGGCGCATGCCTGTAATCCCAGTTACTTGGGAGGCTGAGGCAGGAGAATCACTTGAACCCAGAAGGCGGAGGTTGTGGTGAGTGGAGATCACGCCATTGCACTCCACCCTGGGCAGCAAGAGCAAAACTCCCTAGAAAAAAATAAAATAAAATAAAAAAGCTAAATAAGCCAGATGTGGTGGCTGAGGCCTATAGTCCCAGTTACTCTGGAGGCTAAGGTAGGAGGATGGCTTGAGCCCAGGAGTTCAAGGCTGCAGTGAGCCATCAACGCACCCACTGCATTCTTGTCTGGGCAACAGAGCAAGATCCCATTTCTCTTATTTATTTATTTATTTTTTGAGACAGAATCTTGCTCTGTTGCCCAAGCTAGAGTACAATGGCGCAACCTTGGCTCACTGCAACCTCCGCCTCCCGGGTTCAAGCTATTCTCAGGTCTCAGCCTCCCGAGTAGCTGGGATTACAGATGCCCGCCACCGTGCCCGGCTAATTATTGTATTTTTAGTAGAGACAGGGCTTTGCCATGTTGGTCAGGTTGGTCTTGGACTCCTTACCTCAGGTGATCCACCTGCCTCGGCCTCCCAAATGCAAGATCCCATTTCTTTCTTTCTTTTTTTTTTGAGGCGGAGTCTTGCTCTGTTGCCTGGGCTGGAGTGCAGTGGCCGAATCTCAGCTCACTGCAAGCTCCACCTCCCCAGGTTTACGCCATTCTCCTGCCTTAGCCTCCCGTGTAGCTGGGACCACAGGCGCCCGCCACCTCACCCAGCTAGTTTTTTGTATTTTTTAGTAGAGACGGGGTTTCACCGTGTTAGCCAGGATGGTCTTGATCTCCTGACCTCCTGATCTGCCCGTCTCGGCCTCCCAAAATGCTGGGATTACAGGCTTGAGCCACCACGCCCGGCCAAGATCCCATTTCTTTAAAAAAAAAAATTTTTTAATGAAGAGCTCAGTAAAAGTAATTGGCATGAGCCTCAGAGCCCATTCTGGGGACTGTCAGGTCCTTGACTGAGGATGAGTCAGTCCACCTCTGCTACTTGGGACAATGAAATAGAGAACGAACACAAAATTTACATAGGCCAGAAATATATCTCCAAGAAATCTTCACACCCCATATCAGACAAACTACAGATGCTAAATGGGAGACTGAACACTGTCCCTCAGGAAGCCTAAACCATCTGCAAATTAGTCTAGAACTCAAGAATTTGGATCCCTCAAGGATCCAGGATGCTTCTGTTTTCCCTTCACCAGCTCACTTTCCACTTTTTCACTATCACTGCTCCTTTCCAGTCCATTTGATATTCAGAGCTCAAAAAAGCAGATGTTCTAGGTACTATTCGCCAGCTAAATGACTGTCTTTGTGGGGAAAAAAAGGAGGCAAGACATGGTCAATCACCCCTGTGACTCCAGCACTTTGGAAGGTTTAGGCAGGAGGAATGCTTGAGGGCAGGAGTTTGACACTAGCCTGTGCGACACAGTGAGATCATCTCATAAAACTAATTTTTTATTATCCACATGCGGTGGTGTGCACCTGTAGTCCCAGCTACTCAGGAGGTTGAGGCAGGAAGATCACTTGAGCCAAGGAGTCGGAGGTTACAGAAGCCTCCCGCTACCTGCCTATGATCATGCCACTGCAATCCAGCCTGGGTGACAGATTGACACCCTGGCTCTAAAAAAAATTAAAGAGGAAAAAAAAATCTGACCTATTGCCTATATTTGTATAAACAGGCTGGGCTGGGACCTGGCCCTCTATTGATATATATCCAGCAATGGAGAAAAAGACAGAAAGACTGCGAGAGACATGGCTCCCTATGGTAAGATAAGAATGGTTTTCACGGCCTTCTTACATATTTACACCTAACAGGGAAACCCAGTTTCTTCAGCTCAGTAAAATAGCAACCAAAGCCAGATTTGTTCACTAAAAAAAATTTTTTTTTTTTTTGAGATGGAGTCTCGTTCTGTCATCAAGACTGGAGTGCAGTGGCACAATCTGACCTCACTGCAACCTCCACCTCCCAGGTTCAAGTGATTCTCCTGCCTCAACATCCCGAGTAGCTGGGACCACAAGCGTATGCCACCTGGCTAATTTTTGTATTTTTAGTAGAGACAGAGTTAGATCATGTTGGCCAGGCTGGTCTTGAACTCCTGGCCTAAAATGATCTGCCTGCCTTGGGTTCCCAAAGTGCTGGGATTACAGACCTGGGGCACCGTGCCCAGCCAAAAAAATTCTCATTTAAACATTCATATACACAAAGGAGACAATTTACCCTTTGAGAAATAAATTCTAAAGTCTAAGCTGTATTACGCGCAAAAGCTTAGGATACCAAGAAACAGGACAGTCAGTATGTAGAGAGTAATTTCAAGGAGACTGAGTTCCCAGAGTAAGCTGCTGAGCTCCTGGAGTACGATGAGAAGGTTCCATCCAGACACACCTTTTTGTATGTTGTCTCTCCTGAGGAATCAACACTTCGATGGCCTATTTTCTTGATGGGCATGCTAGAGGCATAAGGCACCTAGAAGAAGAGTCCAGATTATAATACAAATTCCCATGTAAGATACCAAATAGCTACCACAATGATGTATCAAAATAAACTGAAATATACTCTTTCTAGATTAAAAACATTTTACAAAACCTTCAGAAGATCTATCCCACACAAATATACAGCTATAATGTTGGTTCCCAATGAATTAAGTGGCTAAAATATCACAGAAGAAAACTCCAAAGGACACATATTTTCCCTTTGGTCCTCAGAAGACACAGAAAATAAAAGTGAATATTTTTGTTCTTTATTTTTTTGAGACTCTGCACAGGTATGAGCCACTGCACCCAACCAAAGGTGAGTATTTTTAAATACTAGCAGAAACATAGCTGGGTGATGGCCGGGTGCGGTGGCTCACGCCTGTAATCCTAGCACTTTGGGAGCCTGAGGCGGGTGGATCACGAGGTCAGGAGTTCAACATCAGCCTGGCCAAGATGGTGAAACCCCTGTCTCTACTAAAAACACAAAAATTATCCAGGCACGGTAGTGGGCACCTGTAATCCCAGCTACTCGGGAGGCTGAGACAGAGAATTGCTTGAAACTGGGAGGGGGAGGTTGCAGTGAGATTGCACCACTGCATTCCAGCCTGGGTGACAAAGCGAGACTCTCTCAGGGGAAAAAAAAAAAAAAAGAAAGAAAGAAAGAAAGAAAGAAACATAGCTGGGTGCTGTGGCGTGCACCTGTAATCTCAGCTACTCAGAAGGCCAAGTGGGGAGGATCATTTCAGCCTAGCAGTTTGAGACCAGACTGGGTAACATGGTGAATCTCCATCTCCAACTAAAATACAAAAAATTTGCCTGATGTGGTGGCATGCGTCTGTAATCCCAGCTACTCAGGAGGCTGAGGCGGGAGAATCACTTGAATCCAGGAGGCAGAGGTTGCAGTGAGCCAAGATCATACCACTGCACTCCAGCCTGGGCAACAGGGTTCGACTCTGTCTCAACAAAAAAAAGAAAAGAAAAGAGGCCAGGTGCAGTGGCTCACACCTGTGATCCCAACACATTGGGAGGCCAAGGCAGGGGGGATCACCTGAGGTCAGGAGTTCAAAACCAGCCTGGTCAACAGGGTGAAACCCTGTCTCTACTAAAAATACAAAAATTAGGCGAGCATGGTGGCGTGCACCTGTAATCCTAACTGCTTAGGAGGCTGAGGCAGGAGAACTGCCTGAACCTGGGAGGCGAAGGACACTGTGAGCCAAGATCAAGCCCAGCCACTGTACTCCACACTGGGCAACAGAGCAAGACTCCATCTCAAAAAAAAAAAAAAAAGGCAAGAAAGAAGAGAGGGAGTAAACCAGTACAGCAGTCTAGAAAGCTAGAACGTTATCCCTAAGAGCCAAGATGCCAGAGCAACAGATGAAATTACTCTTCATGATATCAATACGCATTAAGTTAATAAGCCAGAAGGCTGAGAGACCAGTGGAAACAGGATGTCACAGGTTTTTTTTGAGACAGGGTCTTGTCTCTGTCACACAGGCTAGAGGGCAGTGGTGTGATAATGGCTCACTGCAGCCTCAACCTCCTGGGCTCAAGCAATCCCAAGTAGCTGGGACTATGGTGTGCACCTGGCTAACGTTTTATTTTTTGTAGAACCCGGGTCTCACTATGTTGCAAAGGCCTGTCTCGATCTCCTGGCCTCAAGCAATCCTCCCACGTCAGCCTCCCAAAGTGTTAGGATTACAAGCACGAGCTACCGTGACTGGCTGGATGTCCCAATCTTAAGACCTGATATTCAAGTTCTATTCCTTCAGCCAAGGCCCTTAGTACCAGAAAACTCTCAGTATATCACCTGACAGATGCTGGAAGATGTTCTGAGAGAAAGCTTCAAGTCCCAGGTCAAAAGGGCCTGCATTCTGAGGCCCATTTCACAAAACCCAGGGGAGAGGCAAGAAGTGAGAAGAGGGTTAGGAAATACTCCATGGGAAGAAAGTTGAGCAAACTGACGATATTCTGGACAAAAAACAGAAACTTGGGAAACTAATAGTTTCTGCATAGCTCAAAGAAGTTCTTCATATTCATCGAAGGTATGTAATCAGGAGGCCATAACAGCAAAACTAAGAAAGTGAGCTTTAGTGTCAGACTGCCTGGGTTTGAATCCCAGCTTTACTAATCCCATTTAATAACTATGTAATCCTCACTTTCTTCATCTGTAAAACAGATAACAGTATTTGCCTCACTGTAGTTGTTTGCAGGATTAAGTAAGAATATCTTAAAGGGCACTTAGGTACCGTATTTACTTTTTGGTACACGTTGCATTTGGTACATTTAAAATGCTCAATAAATGTGAGATATTGTTAATATTTAAAATAAACTACAATAAAAGTTGAGTTGCATAATTTCTAGCCTACCAATGAGATGTAAGAATCCTGTTTAGCTTCCAAGACCTAAGTAGATAAAAAATAAAAATGTCATAAACAGGTTCCTTCTATCCCAGAATTAAAGTTTTAGTAACCATTGTATCAATATGAAACTCACCTCAGGTGCCACAGGTCTCTTGATTCCAGATGCTGCTAGGAGGAAAAAAAAAACAACAACACACACACACAATCATAAGAGTGTATCACACATTCACATCTCTATCAAGCACACTGAAGGCATCAGAGTTTGAGTCAAACTAAACATGAGTGTAAACTCTTGCCTCTTGCTCAGTGATACCAGATCCTTTTGGATAGCAATTTTATATGTCCCTCTCTCCTTCTCCATACTCACATAGGCCTTGTGCATATTCCATTTTTATTCTAGCCCCCTTTCTTACTCAAATATTCATATTTCCTCTGGGAAATATCACTTTTTTTTTTCTTTTTTTCCCAAGCTGGAGTGTAGTGGCATGACCTCAGCTCACTGCAAGTGATTCTCCTGCCTCGGCCTCCCGAGTAGCTGGGATTACAGGTGCCTCCCACCACATCCAGCTAATTTTTGTGGGTTTTTTTTTTTTTTTTTTTTTTTTTTTTTTTGACGCGGAGTCTTGCTCTGTGCCCCAGGCTGGAGTGCAGTGGCGCGATCTCGGCTCACTGCAAGCTCCGCTCCCCCGGGTTCACGCCATTCTCCTGCCTCAGCCTCCCGAGTAGCTGGGACTACAGGCGCCCGCCACCTCGCCCGGCTAATTTTCTTGTATTTTTAGTAGAGACGGGGTTTCACCGTGTTAGCCAGGATGGTCTCGATCTCCTGACCTCATGATCCGCCCGTCTCGGCCTCCCAAAGTGCTGGGATTACAGGCTTGAGCCACGGCGCCCGGCCAATTTTTGTGTTTTTAGTGGAGGTGGGGTTTCACCATGTTGGCAGGGCTGGTCTCAAACTTCTGACCTCAAGTGATCCATGCACCTCAGCCTCCCAAAGTGCTAGGATTACAAGCATGAGCCACCGCACCTGTCCCTTTTTTTTTATTTTTATTTTTTAGATGGAGTCTTGCTCTGCCGCCCGTTTTTTTTGTTTGTTTGTTTGAGACAGAGTCTCGCTCTGTCGCCCAGGTTGGAGTGCAATGGCACGATCTCGGCTCACTGTGAACTCCACCTCCTGGGTTCAAGCGATTCTCCTGCCTCAACCTCCTGAGTAGCTGGGATTACAGGCGTGTGCCATCACGTCTGGCTAATTTTTTGTATTTTTAGTAGAGACGGGGTTTCACCGTGTTAGCCAGGATGGTCTCGATCTGCTGACCTCGTGATCCACCTGCCTCAGCCTCCCAAAGTGCTGGGATTACAGGCGTGAGCCACCACACCCGGCCTTTTTTTTTCTTTTTGAGACAGAGTTTTGCTCGTCACCCAGGCTGGAGTGCAATGGTGCAATCTTGGCTCACTGCAACCTCCTTCTCCCGGGTTCAAGCAATTCTCCTGCTTCAACCTCACGAGTAGCTGGGATTACAGGCGCCCACCACACGCCTGGCTGATTTTTATATTTTTAGCAGAGATGGGGTTTCACCACGTTGGCCAGGCTGGTCTCGAACTCTTCACCTCAGGTGGTCCACCCGCCTCGGCCTCCCAAAGTGTTGGGATTACAGGTGTGAGTCACTGCGCATGGCCAATTTTTGCATTTTTTAGAAGAGATAGGGTTTCACCAACTTGGCCAGGCTGGTCTTGAACTCCTGACCTCGTGATCGACCTGCCTTGGCCTCCCAAAGTGCTGGGATTACAGGCGTGAGCCACCGTGCCCACAAGAGCAAAGTTAGGCTCACAGCAAGGTTTAATTTCCAATTTACGTAGACCTTTGTGAAATTCTAATCATCATCTCAAAGAACACGGCTCCTGCCAAAACCCTCAGCTGTCCCATCCCCCAACATACCCACATGCTTGTACACACTAGCAACTATGGAATCTGATTCTCAATGAGGTACTCTGCATGCTTTCAGTTGAGAATAAAAATGCTGATTCTAGACTCTTTGGTCAGCGCCTGGCCTATCCTCTCCTCTTTTAACCCAGAGGAAAGGGTTTAGAAGAGACCAGGGAGAACCAATAGCCAGCATCTGCTTCTAGTCTCGTAGTTACCACCCAGAAAGTAAGCTCCTCTGTATGCAAAAAGTCACTGAATAAAGTTAAACAAGGGAAAAAAAGCAGATAAGTAATTTCAATGTAGAGTGGCTTTGAAGCTTTCTTACTCCCTAAAAAGTTCTACTTTGCTACCTTTCCTAGTTTTATCACACAAACATGTAGCTCTAGGGCTGCTACACTCTTGCAAAGTACCTAGAATAAAGATAAGAAGATGTTGCTCCATGGAATTTTGGTGCCAACTGCTTAGCTATCTGCGACTGCAAAACTGGGACTAATTCCAAGAGTACGCAGAATGATGATGCTATTAGAGTCTAAGTAATAATACTCAGACCAAGTGACAAAGAGAGGAGCAGAATCAGGACACAAGACCTACTACTGTCTTCCTTGCCTAAAGTTTTGCCCCTGTGGCATACATCAGAGATCCAACCTACCAAGGAACAGAAGAGAAAAATATCATACCTATTTTAAATCCAAAAAAAGGAAAAAAAAATATATACACACACACACACACACACACACACACACACATATATAAATTTTTTTTTTCCTTTGAGACACGGTCTCACAATGTCACCCTGGCTGGAGTAGAGTGGTGCAATCTCTCTGCTCACTGCAGCCCCTACCTTCCAGGCTCAAGTGATGCTCCCACCTCAGCCACCTGAGTAGTGGGGACTACAGGCGTATACCACCATGCCCAGCTGATTTTGCTTTTTTTTGCTATTATTCTTTTTTGGAGATATGAGGTCTCACTATGTTGCCCAGGCTGGTCTCAAACTCCTGGATTCAAGTGATCCTCCCACCTCAGCCTCCTGAGTCGCTGGGACTATCAGCCTGCACCACTGCACCTGGCTGTTAGCCAGACAATTTTTAAAGAGAATGAGATTCATCCCTATGGATAAAACCAGAATACTGTTCAACAGAAAATGTTTTCTAGTGTCCTTGTGAAAAATACTGTAGGTATACATTATCATTTTGGAATCCATACCCATGATTTATATATATCATTATCATTTTGGGTAGGGAGACAGCATTATAAGTTTATTCTTCCCTAGAAGAAAATATTTTATCTGAGAATCTTGACACCTGCAGCCCCCCATCTAAGGCAAAACTCTCAAAGGGCATTATTTGAATGTCTTTATTATCATCAGTCCACACTTGGAAGTGTGGCATGTACGATAAGAGAGGAGAACCTATTATCCAAGGGTGGGTATATAGGTGATAGCTTGGCTATAAATGCTGATAGCTTGGCTATAAATGCTACAGAGAAGGTCCTAGGCCAGCTTCTCCACACTGGCTCAATTTTAATATATCTCAGCCTCGGTTCAATGCCAAATTATTCCTGCTTTTTTCTCCATCACTCAGGCATCTCCACATTCTCTCATTTCTCTTTAATGCTAACTATTAACACTAAACTGCAATGCTGATATATTTTTAGAAACGTTATTTCTCTCCTATGACCGAACAACTTACGTTTGTATAAACACTTTGGAAACTTACAAATATATCTCATTTGTCCCTCAAAAAATACTACAGGGTTTGGAAACTATTTTAATTAAGGATTTCAGAGAGAAATAACCAAATATAATGTGCGAAACCTGTTTGAGTGCTGATTAGAAAAAAATAAACCATAAAAAGACATTTCTGAGAAAAGAGCTTTGAGAAGAAAAGTTAAATATTAATTTTATAGATGTGACACTACTATTGTAGTTATATTATACTCTCCCATCCTCACCTCTAAAAGATTCCTTAAGTGTATTGATACGTTCTGAAGTATTTAGGAATGAAATCCCATGAGGACTGGGCTTGCTTTAAAATATTCCAGGAAGGTAGAGGTAGAAAAATGAAGTATAGATGCAAGAAGATTGGCAAAATGCTGCTATCAAAGTTAGGTGATAGGCCAGGCACACTGGCTCACGCCTGTAATCCCAGCACTTTGGAAGGCCAAAGCAAGTGGATCACCTGAGGTCAGGAGCTCGAGACCAGAATCGCCAACATGGTGAAACCCCATCTCTACTAAAAACACAAAAAAATTGGCTGGGCAAGGTGGCGGGCGCCTGTAATCCCAAATACTTGGAGGCTGAGGCAGGAGAATCGCTTGAACCCAGGAAACGGAGGTTGCAGTAAGCCGAGATCACACCACACCATCACACTCCTGCCTGGGCGAAAGAGCAAAACCCTGTCTTAAAAAAAAAAAAAAAAAAAAGCTAGGTGGTAAGTACATGGAAGCTCATTACACTATTCTCTCTACTTCACGTGCATCTGACGATTGTATAATGTAAGTAAAGGAAAAAAATACCACAGAAGAAAATAAAACAAGTCTGGATAATCAAACTTCTTAATCTGAGCTTTTTTTTGAGACGGAGTCTCGCTCTGTCACCCAGGCTAAAGTGCAGTGGCCGGATCTCAGCTCACTGCAAGCTCCGCCTCCTGGGTTCACGCCATTCTCCTGCCTCAGCCTCCCGAGTAGCTGGGACTACAGGCGCCCGCCACCTCGCCCAGCTAGTTTTTCCTATTTTTTAGTAGAGACAGGGTTTCACCGTGTTAGCCAGGATGGTCTCGATCTCCTGACCTCGTGATCCGCCCGTCTCGGCCTCCCAAAGTGCTGGGATTACAGGCTTGACCCACCGTGCCCGGCCAGAGCTGACTTTTTTAAAATAGAGACAGGCAAGCCAGGCATGGTGGCTCATGCCTGTAATCTCAGCATTCGGGAAGGCCAAGGCAGACAGATCACAGGGTCAGGAGATCGAGATCATCCTAGCTAGCAAGGTGAAACCCCGTCTCTACTAAAAATACAAAAAAGTAGCCGGGCGTGATGACACCCACCTGTAATTCTAGTTACTCAGGAGGCTGAGGCAGGAGAATAGCTTGAACCTGGGAGGCGGAGATCGCAATGAGCAGAGATCGCGCGACTGCACTCCAGCCTGGGCAACAGAGTGACATTCTGTCTCAAAAAAACAAAATAAATAAAAACAGAGACAGGCATTGAGCACAGTGGCTCACATCTATAATCCCAGTACTTTGGGAGGCCAAGACGGACGAATTAATTGAGCCCAGGGTTTTGAGACCAGCCTGGGCAACATAGGGAGACCCCATCTCAGGGAAAAATAAAAAAAAAAAAAAAGGAAAGAATATGTAAAGACAGGGTTCAGGCCGGGCACGGTGGCTCAAGCCTGTAATCCCAGCACTTTGGGAGGCCGAGACGGGCGGATCGCGAGGTCAGGAGATCGAGACCATCCTGGCTAACACGGTGAAACCCCGTCTCTACTAAAAAATACAAAAAAACTAGCCAGGCGGGCCGGGCGCGGTGGCTCAAGCCTGTAATCCCAGCACTTTGGGAGGCCGAGACGGGCGGATCACGAGGTCAGGAGATCGAGACCATCCTGGCTAACACGGTGAAACCCCGTCTCTACTAAAAAATACAAAAAACTAGCCGGGCGAGGTGGCGGGCGCCTGTAGTCCCAGCTACTCGGGAGGCTGAGGCAGGAGAATGGTCTAAACCCGGGAGGCGGAGCTTGCAGTGAGCTGAGATCCGGCCACTGCACCCCAGCCTGGGCGACAGAGCAAGACTGTCTCAAAAAAAAAAAAAAAAAAAAAACTAGCCAGGCGAGGTGGCGGGCGCCTGTAGTCCCAGCTACTCGGGAGGCTGAGGCAGGAGAATGGCGTGAACCTGGGAGGTGGAGCTTGCAGTGAGCTGAGATCCGGCCACTGCACTCCAGCCTGGGCGACAGAGCAAGACTCCGTCTCAAAAAAAAAAAAAAGACAGGGTTCAGCTATGTTGCCCAAGCTGGTCTTGAATGCCTGGGCTCAAGCGATCCTCCCACCTCGGCCTCCCAAAATACTGGGATTAGAAGCATGAGCCACGACACAAGGCCTACTTTCCAATTTTGTTTCTTTTTTTTTTTTAAGATGGAGTTTCGCTCTTGTCACCCAGACTGGAGTGCAATGGTGCAATCTCAGCTCACCACAACCTCCACCTCCCAGATTCAAGAGACTCTCCTGCCTCAGCCTCCCGAGTAGCTGGGATTACAGTCATGTACCACAATGCCCGGCTAATTTTTTTGGTATTTTTTGTAGAGATGGCGTTTCACCATGTTGGTCAGGCTGGTCTCAAACTCCTGAATGCAAGTGATCCGCCCGCCTCAGCCTCCCAAAGTGCTGGGATTACAGGCGTGAGCCACTGCGCTCAGCCCTTCTTCTTTTTTTTTTGAGATGAGAGTCTTGCTCTATCATCCAGGCTGGAGTGCACTGGTGTGATCTCAGCTCACTGAAACCTCTGCCTCCTGGGCTCAAGTGATTCTCCTGTCTTGGCCTCCCAAGTAGCTGGGATTACAGGTGTGCCCCACCACACCTGGCTAATTTTTGTATTTTTAGTAGAGACAGGGTTTTGCCATGTTGGCCAGCCTGGTCTCGAACTCCTGACCTCAAGTGATCTGCCCACCTCAGCCTCCCAAAGTGCTGGGATTGCAGGCGTGGGCCATTGTGCCTAGCCTACTTTCCAATTTTCAAGCCAAAACTACTTATTACAAGTCAATAACCACTTATATTAGAACAAAATCATTCAGAAAGAGATTGTTAGTCTAACTTTTAGCCTAATCCCTTTTTTTTTTTTGAGACGGAGTCTTGCTCTGTCGCCCAGGCTGGGGTGCAGTGGCCAGATCTCAGCTCACTGCAAGCTCCGCCTCCCAGGTTTACGCCATTCTCCTACCTCAGCCTCCCGAGTAGCTGGGACTACAGGCGCCCGCCAACCCGCCCGGCTAGTTTTTTTGCATTTTTTTTTAGTAGAGACGGGGTTTCACCGTGTTAGCGAGGATGGTCTCGATCTCCTGACCTTGTGATCCGCCCGTCTCGGCCTCCCAAAGTGCTGGGATTACAGGCTTGAGCCACCGCGCCCGGCCACCTAATCCCTTTTATTATAAGAACACAGAGGAAGAGGTTAAGGAATGGGCTCAAAATCAAAGCACAGGCAGTGATAAGAGCCAAAACTAGAACCCACATTCATGATCCCTAATTCAAAACTTTCTTCTGAATCATCTTTGGCTTTTTTTTTTTTTTTGAGTTAGAGTCTCACTCTGGTGCCAGGCTGGAGTGCAGCAGCACGATCTCGGCTCACTGCGACCTCCACCTCCCAGGTTCAAGCAATTCTCCTGCCTCAGCCTTACAAGTAGCTGGGACTACAGGTGCGCACCACCACGCCCAGCTAATTTTTGTATTTTCAGTCGAGACGGGATTTCACCATGTTGGCCAGGATGATCTAGATCTCTTGACCTTGTGATCCACCCACCTTGACCTCCCAAAGTGCTGGGATTACAGGTGTGAGCTACTGAGCCCGGCCTCATCTTTGGTTTTTAATTTCCTGGCCAACTAGAAAGCAGCTGGAACAATAAAGCACCAATGGAACTAGAAAGCTCTAACAAACTAACTAAATCTCAGATTTGCTAATGGACAACATGAACACATATATTCTTCCCTCAAGGTACCCCCTCCTTTTCCTTGAGACAAGGAAATGTTTCATTTTCACTGATAGGATTAAGGGTATAGTTGTCCTCCTTCAGGTCCTCTCAAGGAAATTAACAACACTGTTCCTCTAGCAACACTCATCAACATCATTTGTAAAAAGAATATGAAAGTACCTTTCTTTCAGTGAGATTACCTTTGTTCTGAATTAGGCAATGCCAGTATTCTAGAGGAGCAGAAACTTTCAAGTCTGATACTTGAAAGTGCAGTTTCACAGTTTTATAGATGTTAAGGTTCTCACTAGCATAGAAAATACCTTTTTGTCTTTGTAACAAGACATTAACAATTTTAACACTGCCAGGCGCAGTGGCTCACACCTGTAATCCCACCACTTGGGGAGGCCAAAGTGGGCAGTGGATCACCTGAGGCCAAGAATTCAAGACCAGCCTGGCCAACATGCTGAAACCTCATCTCTATAAAGAAATACAAAAATTAGCCAGACGTGGTGGCATGTGTCTGTAATCCCAGCTACTTGCAAGTCTGGGGCAGGAGAATCGCTTGAACCCAGGAGGTGGAGGTTGCAGTGAGCTAAGATCATAATACTGCACTGTAGCCTGGGCAAGACTCCATCTCAAAAAAAAAAAAAAAAAAGAAAAAGAGAAAGAAAAGATAATTAGCTGGACATGGTGGTACACATCTGTAGCCCCAGCTACTTGCGAGGTTGAGGTGGGAAGATGGCTTGGGCCTGGGAGGTCAAGGCTGCAGTGAGCTATGATTGTGCCACTGCACTCCAGCTTGGGTGACAGAACAAGACCCTGTCTCAAAATACATAAATAAATTAATACATTAATAAAATCAAAATGCTTCTGAAAGAATGAACAATAATTCCACCTACTGTACACAAAGGAGCTCAGAATTTTGTTGATTTAGGAAGGCTAAAGTCAGAAGGAGAAGTTCCCTTCTGTACTACCCTCTCCTTCAACCCAAGGACTCTTGGTTCAGACAGTAACAACAAATATTTAACCCAGTTTTAAGTAAAGTTAGTTGACACACAGACTTTCAAATTAGTGAGGGGAGCAGCAGCACAGTGGGTAGGAATGCAGGCTCTGAAATCAGAACACCTGAAAATCTATATCCCAGGGAAAACAAAAAAAAAAAAAAAAGAAGAAGAAGAAACAAAAAGAAATCAGAACACCTAGGTTTGCTAGGTTTGAATACTAGATTTAACATTTACAGCTGCACACAATGGCTCAAGCCTGTAATCCCAGCACTTTGGGAGGCCTAGTGGGTGAGTCACTTGAGGCCAAGAGCTCAAGACCAGCCTGGCCAACATGGAGAAATCCCGTCTCTACCAAAAATACAAAACTTAGCTGGGCGTGGTGGCACTCACCTGTAGTCACAGCTACTCTGGAAGCTAAGGCACAAGAATTGCTTGAACCCAGGAGGCAGAAGTCGCAGTAAGCTGAGATCACAGCACTGCACTCTAGCCCGGGTGATGGAGCAAAACGTTGTCTCAAAAAAAAAAAAAAAAAAATTTACTAAGTAGGTAACCTTGGGTAGGTTGGTTAAAATTTCTCTAGAGCAGACTGGCTACCTTATCTATAAAATGTGGAAGAAACAACATGTACCTCCTAAGGTTGTTATGAGAATTAAACAAGTTACATATAGGCTTAATCTATAATAAATGCTCTGCTTAATCTACAATAAATGTCTATAAATGCTAGCAATTATCATCACTGTGAATTATGAAATACCATCTACAGGACAGGAAGGGTCAGGGGAAATGAGAGGTACAACAGAAAGAGAAAAGGAAAAGAGTTGAGACAGGTTTACCGAAACAAAAGGAAATGAACATGAAGTTACAGGAAAATTTCAAGGGAGAGAAAAGGTAGTCACTGATTCATAATATACTGAAAAATTCTGAGAAAAGATACTTCCAGGTTAGGATAACATCTTTTTTGGAGAGGGCAGTGAGATATGGGAGCTAGAGTCAAATAATGCTTGTAAGGCATCCACAGCCTTCTTAGAAGACCATGAACTACCACTCCAAGAAGTCTGCAAATGTTATTAGGAAGAGGAGTTGGCTGCTAGTTACTGTAAGGAGCTCATGCTTCTTTAGCACAGATACACATCAAATCTACCTCTCTTATGGCTGACCCCACAGCACAGAAAGTTGAAACCTAATGAGGAAAAACAGAAAGTTATCACTTACTCCTGGAGTTCCATTTGCTTACAGCATAAGCATACATGTTTTTAAAACTCTAAAGTTTAAAATTATGAATTGGACCTGGTCAGATTCCTAGCAACATACTGTGAAATGTGGAATGATTTTTTTGTAATTCTAGGAAAATGTTCAAAAAATGGCAGAAGGAGAAGCCTCTGACACAAAAATTCTAGTAGTCACAAAACTTGTACTTCAAGTCATTTCACTCTGGAGTGAATTCAGACAGCAAAACATTTCAGGTATAAGGTTCCTCTGCAGCCAGACTCTTACCTTTTAAAAAAGAATGCCAGGCGCAGTGGCTCACACCTGTAATCCCAGCACTTTGGGAGGCGAGGAGATCACCTTAGGTCAAGAGTTCACAAGACCAGCCTCCTGGCCAACATGGTGAAAACCCGTCTCTACTAAAAATACAAAAATTAGCCGGGCACGGTGGCAAGCACCTGTAATCCCAGCTTCTCAGGAGGCTGAGGCAGGAGAATCACTTGAACCTGGGAGGCAGAGGTTACAGTGAGCCGAGATCGCGCCATTGCACTCCAGCCTGGGCAACAAGAGCAAAACTCCGTCTCAGGAAAAAAAAAAAAAGAAAAAGAAAAAGAATGCACAGGCTGGGCATGGTGGTTCATGTCTGTAATCCCAGCACTTTGGGAGGCTAAATCAGGCGGATCACTTGAGGCCAGGAGTTCGAGACCACATGGCAAAAACTGGTCTCCACTAAAAACACAAAAATCAGGTGTGGTGGCGCTACTCAGAAGGCTGAGGTGGGACGATTGCTTGAGCCCAGGAGGCAGAGGTTGCAGTGAGCTGAGATCACACCATTCCGCTCCAGCCTGGGCGAGAGTTACAAGGTAGATTTTGTTTGAGGGTCTTCCACTCCTTGAGGGCAATTTGGTACTAACTTGCAAAAAGTCGGCAGAGTGCGGTGGCTCACACCTGTAATCCCAGCATTTTGGGAGGCTGAGGCAGGTGGATCACTTGAGGTCAGGAGTTCGAGACCAGCCTGACCAACGTGGCAAAACCCCATCTCTACTAAAAATATAAAAATTAGCTGGGCCTGGTGACAAGCGCCTGCAATCCCAGCTACCAGGGATGTTGAGGCATGAGAATCGTTTGATCCTGAGTGGCAGAGACTGCAGTGAGCCGAGATGGGATCACTGTACTCCAGTCTGGGCGACATAGCGAAACTCTGTCTCAAAAAAAAAAAAAAAAAAAAACAAAGCAAAAAGCCTTAAAAATCATTATGGACAGGCCGGGCGCGGTGGCTCAAGCCTGTAATCCCAGCACTTTGGGAGGCCGAGACGGGCGGATCACGAGGTCAGGAGTTCGAGACCATCCTGGCTAACACGGTGAAACCCCGTCTCTACTAAAAAATACAAAAAACTAGCCGGGCGAGGTGGCGGGCGCCTGTAGTCCCGGCTACTCAGGAGGCTGAGGCAGGAGAATGGCGTAAAAACCCGGGAGGCAGAGCTTGCAGTGAGCTGAGATCCGGCCACTGCACTCCAGCCTGGGCGACACAGCGAGACTCCGTCTCAAAAAAAAAAAAAAAAAAAAAATCATTATGGACAATCTGACCAAGAAGTACTAAGTTATCCTAAGTAATCAGTGAAGCCAACAAAGATGTATCTACAAGGATATACATTACAAGGATATACAAGGATTAGAGCAGTGTATATATAACTAGAATTACACAGATCCCATTATTTCAAAGAATCTAAATGAACAATAGGGAACATAATATACATCATGGTGCTGTCATAAAATGGAACACTATATAACCATTATTTTTACGTATATTTATGGATGTCAATATATTGAGTGGAAAAAAATTATATAGCATAATACAAGTTTTTATAAAACATTTATCTACAAATTCACATGTATTTATACACATAGAAAAGGTGTACAAGATTACATACCAAAATGTTAAAAGATGACAATTTCCTGATAGTGGAAACAGGCTTATTTTATAACTTTAAATTTATATTTTTCCTTACCTATATAAACTACACAAATATTTTAATGTGTATATTACATAATTTAACAATTAAAGAAAAGGAATGGCTTTACTATCATTTTCTTTGCTTAATAACCCATTTTTCCCAGTAAACCACTACTCAACAGTCCCACACATACAAACCACCACACTCCCAACACACACATTAACTCAAGCTCATTACAATCATGTTATGCTACTGTAAAGATAAGGAAAAAAAAAATATGAAAAGAAAATGCCAGAAATGTTGCTGACGATTCTAAGCTAAAAATAAGTCTTATGTTCTCATACCCTCTTTCTCAACTACATATTACTTTCAGATGCCTATATAACCTGAAACATACCTGTATCAGCACATATAAGAGATTCTCTCTTAAAAAGGGAACCATATCCCTCAAAAATCAACAGTCTCCTATAAAACAGGGATTCCCAATTTCAGCATATCTCCTGGATGCCAAGACTTCAAAAATATTAAAGAACTAGCTTCTAAATTATGAAAATAAGCTAGGAAATCATTAATGTTACTAAAATAATTCCAGAACAGCAGAACCAGTCAAGTCAAAAGCCAAAGTGAAAACGACCCAGTCAATTTCTGCTAAATACAATGTCCAGGCTACTCTGGACACACTGCCTATAAGGTAGCCCTGCTCCACAAGGAGCACTACCACAAAAAAATACAAATTTTATTTTTTTAAAAAAGGCAGGCCGGGCACCAGTGGCTCACACCTGTAATCCCAGCACTTTGGGAGGCTGAAGCGGGTGGATCACGAGGTCAAGAGATCGAGACTATCCTGGCTAACATGGTGAAACCCCGTCTCTATTAAAAACAAAAAAATAGCTGGGCATGGTGGCGGGCGTCTGTAGACCCAGCTACTCTGGAGGTTAAGGCAGGAGAATGGCATGAACCTGGGAGGCGGAGCTTGCAGTGAGCTGAGATCCACCACTGCACTCCAGCCTGGGCCACAGAGCCAGACTCTGTCTCAAAAGAAAAAAAAAAAAAAAAGGCAAAGTCAGCTGGGCCCAGTGGCTCACGCCTGTCATCCCAGCACTTCGGGAGGCCGAGGCAGGCAGATTACAAAGTCAGGAGATCAAGACCATCCTGGCTAACACGGTGAAACCCCGTCTCTACTAAAAACACAAAAAATTAGCCACGTGTGGGGGCAGAAAAAGATATTTTGTTCACGTTCTCTTTTTTTTCTTTTTCTTTTTTTTGAGATGGAGTCTCGCTCTGTCGCCCAGGCTGGAGGGCAGTGGCGTGATCTCGGCTCACTGCACCCTCCGCCTCCCAGGTTCACGCCATTCCCCCGCCTCAGCCTCCCAAGTAGCTGAGACTACAGGTGCCCGCCACCACGTCTGGCTAATTTTTATATATATATATATATTTTTTTTTTTTTTTTTTTTTTTTTTTTTTTTTGAGACGGAGTCTCACTCTGCCGCCCAGGCTGGAGTGCAGTGGCCAGATTTTGGCTCACTGCAAGCTCTGCCTCCCGGGTTCACGCCATTCTCCTGCCTCAGCCTCCTGAGTAGCTGGGACTACAGGCGCCCGCCACCTCGCCCGGCTAGTTTTTTGTATTTTTTAGTACAGACGGGGTTTCACCGTGTCAGCCAGTATGGTCTCGATCTCCTGACCTCGTGATCCGCCCGTCTCGGCCTCCCAAAGTGCTGGGATTACAGGCTTGAGCCACCGCACTCGGCTGTATTTTTATTTTTAGTAGAGATGGGGTTTCACCATGTTAGCAGGATGGTCTCGATCTCCCGACCTCATGATCTGCCGGCCACGTCCTCCCAAAGTGCTGGGATTACACCGTGCCCAGCCTTTTTTTTCTTTTTTTCTTTATTGAGACAGAGTCTTGCTCTGTCGCCCAGGCTGTAGTGCACTGAGGCGATCTCGGCTCACTACAAGCTCCTCCTCCCAGGTTCACACCAATCTCACGCCTTGGCCTCCCGAGTAGCTGGGAGTAGCTGGGACTACAGGCGCCTGCCACCACCCACACCCAGCGGAGATGGGGTTTCACTGTGTTAGCCAGGATAGTCTCGATCTCCTGACCTCATGATGTGCCCGCCTCGGCCTCCCAAAGTGCTGGGATTACAGGCGTGAGACACTGGGCCCGGCCAACAAAATATCTTCTTAAGTTTTTTTGGGTTTTTTTGGTCTTGAGACAAAGTCTCACTCTGTCACCCAAGCTTGAGGGCAGTGGCAGGAACACAGCTTACTGCAGCCTCAACTTCTCAGGTTCAAGTGATTCTCCCCTCAGACTCCAGAGTAGCTGGGACTACAGGCACACACCACCATGCCCGGCTAATTTTTATATTTTTTGTAGAGACAGGGTTTTACTGTGTTACCCAGGCTGGTTTCACACTCCTGAGCTCAAGCAATCTGCCTGCCTCCGCCCCCCAAAGTGCTGGGACTACAGGTGTAAACCACTGTGCTCAGCCAAATAGTTCTGAAATGAGTTCCCCTCACCCTAGTATGTGAAACAAAACAGAGTTGGCCTTAATAGCACAGCCTCTCCCTGCACTTTCAGAGCAGAAGCATTTCTGTCAGAGATGCAATGACATCATCTACTGATGAGAAACCAACAAGCAGTGTGTGACTGACTTTAATGTTTGAAATACACATATAATTTGGGGATGCTAGAGGCTAGCCGGATATGCATTCCTCAGACAACTGGAGTGTTGCCCAAACAGGTCATAGGGAAACAATCCCTAAGGTCCAATTTAATTACCTACCAACACTACTACATAAATATGTCAATAAGGCCAGGCACAGTGGCTCACGACTGTAATCCCAGCACTTTGGGAGGCGGAGGTGGATAGATCATCTGAGGTCAGGAGTTCGAAACCAGCTTAGTCAACATGGCGAAACCCATCTCTACTAAACTACAAAAAAATTAGCCGGGCATGGTGGCGCATGCCTGTAATCCTGACTATTTGGAAGGCTGAGGCAGGAAAATCACTTGAACCCAGGAGACGGGAGGTATGTAGTGAGCCCAGATCGTGCCACTACACTCCAGCCTGGGCAACAGAGCAAGACTCCATCTCAAAAAATAGATATGTATGTCAATAATTCCTACAGAGAGCACAAAGAGATAAGCAGCTTTTTTGGAATTAAAATGCTAACTCTCAGTGAACTCTTGGTTGATAAAGATGGAGAGCCACACCAAGCAGGGTGACTCATGCCTGTAATTCCAGCACTTTGGGAGGCTGAGGCAGGAGGATCGCTTTAGGCCAGGAGTTTGAGATCAGACTGGGCAATATGGTGAGACTATCTCCACTTAAAGAAAAAAAAAAAAATAGCAGTGTGGTGGCCCATGCCTGTAATCCTGAGTAGGCTGAGGTGGGAGGATCACTTGAGCTAGGAGTTTGAGGCTACAGTGAGCTATCATCATGCCACTGTACACCACCCTGGGTGACAGAGTGAGATCCAGTCTCGAGAAAAAAAAAAAGCGGGGGAGGGGCCGGACGCAGTGGCTCACACCTGTAATCCCAGCACTTTGGGAGGCGGAAGCAGGCAGATCACCTGAGGTCAGGAGTTCAAGATCAACCTGGCTAACATGGCAAAACCCCATCTCTACTAAAAATACAAAAACTAGCCAGACATGGTGGCAGATGCCCATAATCCCAGCTACTTGGGAGGCAGAGGCACAAGAATCTCTTGAATTCAGGATGCAGAGATTGCAGTGAGCTGAGATTGCGCCACTGCACATCAATCAGCCTGGGCAACAGAGCAAGACTCCATCTCAGAAAAAAGAAAGAAAAAAAAATGCAGGCCAGTTGCGGTGGCTCACGCCTGTAACTCCAGCACTTTAGAAGGCTAAGGCAGGCAGATCACAAGGTTAGGAGTTCAAGACCAGCCTGGCGAACATGGTGAAACCTTGTCTCTACTAAAAATACAGGCTGGGCATGGTGGTTCACGACTGTAATCCCAGCACTTTGGGAGGCTGAGGTGGGCGGATCACCTGAGGTCAGGAGTTCGAGACCAGCCTGACCAACATGGAGAAACCCCGTCTCTACCAAAAATACAAAATTAGCCAGGCATGGTGGCGCATACCTGTAATCCCAGCTATTCAGGAGGCTGAGGCAGGAGAATCACTTGAACCTGGGTGGCAGAGGTTGCGGTGAGCTGAGATCATGCCATTGCACTCCAGCCTGGGCAACAAGAGCAAAACTCCATCTCAAAAAAAAAAAAAAAATTAGCCAGGCATGGTGGTGCGTGCCTGTAATCCCAGCTACTAGAAAGGCTGAGACAGAATTACTTGAACCCAGGAGGCAGAGGCTGCAGTGAGATGGGATCATGCCGCTGCACTCCAGCCTGGGCAACAGAGCAAGACTCTGTGTTGGCCTGGGGAAAAAGAAAGCAAAACTCCTTACAACATAATAGAACAAAAACAAAATCTACCCAGTCATTTGCTGGACTATCTGAGGCAATCTCTCTGGTCCTAGTTAACTTGCAATACTGAAAGACACTCTATACGCCTGCAGGTGGGAGACACAAATTATTCTTCAATTGAAAATACTCTCGAAATGTCAACCTGCCTCCTGAGAAGTACTGCTGAACACATAGCTCTAAGGAAGTGTGTTTAAAAAAAAAAAGTGTACCATCACAACATCCTCAATAATGACTGGATCAAGCCAATTAAAACCAAGTCAGCCGGGCATGGTGGCTCACACCTGTAATCTCAGCACTTTGGGAGGCCAAGGCGGGCGGATCACGAGGTCAGGAGATCGAGACCATCCAGGCTAACATGGTGAAACTCCGTCTCTACTAAAAATACAAAAATTAGCCGGGCGTGGTGGTATGTGCCCGTAATCCCAGATACTCAGGAGGCTGAGGCAGGGGAATCTCTTGAAAGCAGGAGGTGGAGCTTGCAGTCAGCCAAGACTGCACCACTGCACTCCAGCCTAGGCGACACAGTGAGACTCCATCTCAAAAAAAAAAAAAAAAAAGAAGAAGAAGAAAACCAAGACACATCTCAGAGAAAAGCTAAATTCTGTTTCTTAGCTGGTGTAAATTTTTCCTAAGCCTCCTCTAGGAAAGAGTCAGAAGTGCAAGGATGAGCCTAGAAACAAAAGCTTGAAAGCAATTTGATCTACCAGTCCTGGGGTCACCTCAGCTAATAGCCAACTAAAAGCAGTGTATGAAAGAATGAGCCGGTCAGGCACAGTGGCTCATACCTGTAATCCCAGCACTTTGGGAGGCCGAAGCGGGTGGATCACCTGAAGTCAGGAGTTCAAGAAGAGCCTGACCCAACATGGAGAAACCCCATCTCTATTAAAAATACAAAAATTAGCCAGCCATGGTGGCGCGTGCCTACAATCCCAGCTACTAGGGAGGCAGGAGAATCACTTGAACTCAGGAGGAGGAGGAGGATGCAGTGAGCCAAGATCGCACCACTGCACTCCAGATTGGGCAACAAGAGTGCAACTCTGTCTCAAAAAAAAAGAATGAGCAACATATTAAGATTAACCTTCATGGCCGGGCACAGTGCCTCATGCCTGTAATCAACCCAGCACTTTGGGAGGCTGAGGCAGGTGGATTACAAGGTCAGGAGTTCGAGACCAGCCTGGCCAACATGGTGAAACCCTGTCTCTACTAAAAATACAAAAAGTAGCCAGGCGTGGTGGTGTGCGCCTGTAATCCCAGCTACTCGGGAGGCTGAGGCAGCAGAATCACTTGAACCCGGGAGACGGAGGTCGCAGTGAGCTGAGATCATGCCACTGCACTCCAGCCTGAGGGACAAAGCAAGACTCCATCTCAAAAAAAAAAAAAAAAAGTATATATATATATAGGTAACATATAGCCTTTATGCAACATCTTTACCTCAGTTTCCCAATTTGGAAAATGAGGGGGTTAATTTAAAATAATTCTACTCTACATTTCCCTCTAGTCAACTTTTGCTTCTAGTCCTACAAAACAAGTTTCATGGTTCTCAGACCTCAAATATGTATCCCCTGGCACAAAAACGTTCTTTGAAATTATGAAAAAAATCCAAGTCCTTCCTTAAAAGACTTGGGTTTCCTGAATAAGCTACCCATGGCCAAGAGGCACCTGAAATTTTTAGTAGATAGCCACCTACTAATTCTATTTCCAAATCTGGTCCTATCTATCTTGAAAAAGCAATGAATTTTGCTGGGTTAAAATGAACATATTTCAGACTAGGCACGGTGGCTCACGCCTATAATCCCAGTACTTTGGGAGGCCAAGATGGGCAGATCACTTGCGGTCAGGAGTTAAAGACCAGCCTGGCCAACATGGTGAAACCTCGTGTCTACTAAAAATACAAAAATTAGCTAGGCATGTTGGCACGTATCTGTAATCCCAGCTACTAGGGAGGCTGAGACAGGCGAATCGCTTGAACCCAGGAGGCAAAGGTTGCAGTGAGGGTCGCCTGAGGTCAGAAGTTTGAGACCAGCCTGGCTAACATGGTGAAACCCCGTCTCTACTAAAAATACAAAAATAGCTGGCATGGTGGCTCACACCTATAATCCCAGCACTTTGGGAGGTTGAGGTGGGCGGATCACCTGAGATCAGGAGTTCAAGACCAGCCTGGCCAACATGGTGAAACCCCGTCTCTACTAAAAATACAAAAATTAGCCAGATGTTGTGGCACGCACTTGTAGTCCCAGCTACTTGGGAGGCTAAGGCTGGTGAATCACTTCAACCCGGGAGGTGGAGGTTGCAGAGAGCTGAGATCCTGCCTCTGCACTCCAGCCTGGGCAAAAGAGCGAAACTCCATCTCGAAAAAAAAAAAGGGTTAATATACTCTAATTAAATATCCTAAAAACAAACAAACAAGAACAAAAAACCCTCTTTCCATTCCCTCCCGCCAACTTCCTTTGCTCACCTCCCGTTTGCCCACCCCCAACCAACATCTCTAATCTTTTCGGATAGCTTATTCTGGATTATTTCCATATTGCTCAATTAAGTATACAAGGTAAATAATAAGAATATGCTGAACTCCCTACAACAGACCTACCTTCCTCTCTTTTTGCCAATGTCTTCCTCAGATTCCAACAGAGAGACTTTCCAGGAATTAGATATTTGTAAATTAATACATACTGAATACAACCATTACAAATAAACAGACTGAAATTTCACAAGAAGATAAAGAAAAATGGAGACAGTTTAACAAGACGGAGCAGTTGAGGGAAAAAAGTTCACTTCAAATAGAAAACAGTAACAGAATAGAAGTTTATAAGAGATATGAACAAAACAGGATAAACATGAAAATTAAACACTCTATTTAGATGGGAAAGGGCAGAGAAGTGAGGTGCAATAGGGGAAATGGGCTTCTTAGGGTTTCCTCTAGGAAACACCATCGGTGGTGTTTCATTCAGTCTCTCTGGGCTGGGTCTGGAGCTCAGAAAAACAAAGATTCCCTCTCTACCTGGCCATCAGGAAAGAGTATATTCTTGAAGTATACTTTTGTCCTTGATCAAGGAAACCCAGCAAACAAAAAGAATAGGGAAAAATAAACTGATTAACTTTAGTTTTCTTGTTCCCTTTTCTTTTTTCTGAGACGGAGTCTTGCTCTGTTGTCCTGGCTGGAGTGCAGTAGTGCAATCTAAGCTCACTGCAACCTCCGCCTCCTGAGTTCAAGTGATTCTCTTGACTCAGCCTCCCTAGTACCTGGGATTACACGAGCACACCACCACACCCCACTAATTTTTGTAATTTTTGTAGAGACAGGGTTTCGACAAGCTGGTCTGGAACTCCTAACATCAGGTCATCCACCTGTCTTGGCCTCCCAAAGTGCTGGCATTACAGGCATGAGTCACCACGCCCGGCTCTTGTTCCCTTCTTTATGTCAAGTAAGAATACTCCAAAATTCTAGGAGAGAGGCTGGGCAGTGGCTCACGTCTGTAATCTCAGAACTTTGGGAGGCCAAGGCAGGAGGATCACTTGAGGCCAGGAGTTCAAGGCCAGCCTGGCCAACATGGGGAAACCCTCTCTACTAAAAATACAAAAATTGGCCGGGCGCGGTGGCTCAAGCCTGTAATCCCAGCACTTTGGGAGGCCGAGACGGGTGGATCACGAGGTCAGGAGATCGAGACCATCCTGGCTAACACGGTGAAACCCCATCTCTACTAAAAAATACAAAAAACTAGCCGGGCGAGGTGGCGGGCGCCTGTAGTCCCAGCTACTCAGGAGGCTGAGGCAGGAGAATGGCGTAAACCCGGGAGGTGGAGCTTGCAGTGAGCTGAGATCCGGCCACTGTACCCCAGCCTGGGCGACAGAGCGAGACTCCGTCTCAAAAAAAAAAAAAAAAAAAAAAATACAAAAATTATCTGGGCGTAGTGGCATACGCCTGTGATCCTAGTGACCCAGGAGGCTGAGGCAGGAGAATCGCTTGAACCTGGGAGGCGAGGGCTGCAGTGAGCCAAGATCACGCCACTGCTCTACGCTGGTCTGTAGCCTGGGCGACAGAGCAAGACTCTGTTTCAAAAAAATAAATAAATAAAATTCTAGGAGAGAACAATTTAAAGGATAAAATTACCACCTTCCCTCACCCCAGTTTGCTGGCTGTCCTGGTATTATCTCTGTTGTTCACTTCAAAGGCTATAGTTTCCACTTTATTATCAAAGAAAAACAGGCAAATAAAATATTTAATAGCTATTAGGTAGCACATATTTGAGCAAAGGTATTAATCAGAAGAGTTTTAAATTAACCTAAAAAAGCCCAGAGACATTAACAAGCAAAACATACAATTTTGATATTCAACACTAACATGTAAGTACACATTATCAATTAATATCAGAAACTGGATACCTATTAGACTAGTTAATTATACTTGACAATGGGCTTCAGCAGTCATGGCAGAAATAAATCAATCAGGCCGGGCGCGGTGGCTCAAGCCTGTAATCCCAGTACTTTGGGAGGCCGAGACGGGCGGATCACGAGGTCAGGAGATCGAGACCATCCTGGCTAACACGGTGAAACCCCGTCTCTACTAAAAAATATAAAAAACTAGCCGGGCGAGGTGGCGGGCGCCTGTAGTCCCAGCTACTTGGGAGGCTGAGGCAGGAGAATGGCGTGAACCCGGGAGGCGGAGCTTGCAGTGAGCTGAGATCCGGCCACTGCACTCCAGCCTGGGCGGCAGAGCGAGACTCCGTCTCAAAAAAAAAAAAAAAAAAAAAAGGAAATAAATCAATCAGAATCAATGACATTCTGATAACAGTTTTCTGGCAGAATATACCAAGGTGACAAAAGGAAAAAGGGGTGGAGGGAGTCAAAATCCCTATAAAGAGTAAACAGAAAAATACCTCCCTACTTATAAAATATCAACCAAAATGGCACCTGGTGATACTCTGACATTGTGTCCTATGTTTACATTTCTAAATTTCAGTTTCTCATTCAACATGATCTAAACTGCTTTACTTTTCACTAAGAGGAAGAATTGCGAAAGAAATCAGCCCACAAATGGCTTACACTGTACACAAAAGAACACAGATCAAAAAAACATCAACAGGCTGGGAATGGTGGCTCACGCCTGTAATCCTAGCACTTTGGGAGGCTGAAGTGGGTGGATCACTTGAGCTCAGGAGTTCCAGACCAGCCTGGCCAACGTGGTGAAAGCCCGATACGAAAAGAAAATTAGCCGGGCATGGTGGTGGGTGCCTATAATCCCAGCTACTTGGGAGGCTGAGCCTGGAGAATCGCTTGAACCCGGGAGGCGGAGGCTATAGTAAGCCAAGATCGCGCCATTGCACTCCAACCAAGGCAACAAGAGCAAAACTCCATCTCAAAAAAAAAAAAAAAAGATCAACAAGAACCCCTACTACTGGAGTTAACAGATTATAACAGGTTACAGGTAGGGCTCTGTTGGGAAGAACAAAGCAATCAGAATCATGGGCTGATGAGGCTGTCCCTACTATAAAAGTCTCAAGCAAAAATGCTCCAATCCTGTATCCTCTGTATTTCCCTGAGCAGTTAAGGGGGAGAAAAAGTCAGGTAAGCAGCTGTAAAGTTATGTCTAAGTCACTTGTGCACATAAAGTCATATAGGTGAGCGATGACCATTTAAAAAATGTTCTAGTCTGAAGCAAAAGGAACTACAGCTCATGATTATCTAGGGTTTCAAGTGCTTTTCTTTTTTCTCTTTTTTTTTTTTTTGAGACACAGTCTCACTCTGCCTCCAGGATGGAGTACAGTAGTGCAATCTCGGCTCACTGCAACCTCTACCTCCTGAGTTCAAGCAATTCTCCTGCCTCAGCCTTCTGGGTAGCTGGGATTACAGGCACCTGCCACCACACCCAGCTAATTTTTGTATTTTCAGCAGAGATGAGGTTTCACCATGTTGGCCAGACTAGTCTCAAACTCCTGACCTCAGGTGATCCGCCTGCCTTGGCCTCCCAAAGTGCTGGGATTATAGGTGTGAGCCACAGTACCCAACCTCAAGTGCTCTTCCTTGAGGAAGTCACACATGATTTCACTCCACAACTTTTATTTCATAGGAGCAGTGTATACCTTAGTATCCTATCCCTTCTAACCCAACCACTAACTTCAAATCAAGCCTCCAAGACAGAAAATCTTTACTCTCCTCATGGTGGTAAAAAGGGCAAAAAGCAAGGCCGGTGGCGGCGGCTAAAGCCTGTACCCCAGCACTTTGCAAGGCCAAGGTGAGAGGATAACCTGAGGTCAGGAGTTCGAGACCAGCCTGATTAACATGGTGAAACCCCAACTCTACTAGAATACAAAAATTAGCTGGATGTCGTGGCGGGTGCCTGTAATCTCAGTTACTTGGGAAGCTGAGGCGGGAGAATCGCTTGAACTCAGGAGGCAGAGGCTGCAGTGAGCCAAGATTGCCCCACATGGCCAGGCGCGGTGGCTCAAGTCTGTAATCCCAGCACTTTGGGAGGCCGAGACGGGCGAATCACGAGGTCAGGAGATCGAGACCATCCTGGCAAACACGGTGAAACCCCGTCTCTATTAAATACAAAAAAACTAGCCGGGCGAGGTGGCGGGCGCCTGTAGTCCCAGCTACTTGGGAGGCTGAGGCCGGAGAATGGCGTGAACCCGGGAGGCGGAGCTTGCAGTGAGCTGAGATCCGGCCACTGCACTCCAGCCTGGGTGACAGAGCGAGACTCCGTCTCAAAAAAAAAAAAAAAAAAAAAAAAGATTGCCCCACTGCACTCCAGCCTGGGCGACAGAGGGAGACTCTCTCTCAAAATAAAAAAAGACTTTACTGGCCAGGCATGGCGGTTCACGTCTGTAATCCCAGCACTATGGGAGGCCAAGACGGGTGGATCACCAGAGGTTAGAAGTTCGACACCAGCCTGGCCAACATGCTGAAACCCCGTCTCTACTAAAATTAGCCGATGTGGTGGCGGGTACCTATAATCTGTTACTTGGGAGGCTGAGCAGGAGACTTGCTTGAAGCCGGGAGGCTGAGGTTGCAGTGAGCCAAGATCACCCCACTGCACTCTAGCCTGGGTGACAAGAGCAAGAGTCCACCTCAAAAAAAAGAAAAAAGATTTTATTTGTGATTGGAAGAGAGTGTTTCTCTGTCTGCATGGTACCAGAGAAATTAGAAAGTTGGCAGGAACAAATGATGGTTTATGATTTCCTAAATTGTTAAAGGCTAGAAGGCTAGCCCTGTAGAAATTCAAGAAGTGTGTGTGTCAACCATCCTAAAACCATTTATTGTTCTTAGCTGTTTAGCTGAACTCCACTTAAGTTCTGGTGAAACTCTGAAATCCTAAAGGACAATGTTCTCTGACAATGCTGAAAATGGATATAAAACAAAAATGTCATAGCCAAGGACAGATTGACAGTTTTCGATAAACCACTCATAATTTTAGGCACTCCAAATCTTCTGTCATTTAAATTGGGAAGAAGAGGTTATTTAAGAAAGTTTGTTCCCCACCAATATTAAACCTCTGTCTAGATAGTTTCACAATTAATCCAGAGCCAGTCTTTTATACTGCTGACAAGTGAAATACACAAGATAAAGCAAATCATAAGCTTTAAGAGATGTTTAACTACTTTTGCTATTGGAGCAATTACCATGTTTGGATTTGGAGGTGACCATTATAATCTTTCTACAGTCCATCAACAGCGTGAAATGTAGCCACTTTTTGCCTTTTTTTTTTTTTTTTTGAGACAGAGCCTTGCTCTGTTGCCCAGGCTGGAGTGCAGTGGCGTGATCTCAGCTCACTGCAACCTCTGCCTCCTGGGTTCAAGCAATTCTCCTGACTCAGCCTCCTAAGTAGCTGGGATTACAGGCCTGTGCCAACATGCCTGGCTAATTTTTTTGTATTTTTAGTAGAGATGGGGTTTCACCATGTTGGCCAAGCTGCTCTTGAACTCCTGACCTTGCAATACACCTGTAATCCCAGCATTTTGGGAGGCCGAAGTGGGCAGATTACGTGAGGTCAGGAGTTTGAGACCAGGCTGGCTGACATGATGAAACCCCATCTCTACTAAAAATACAAAAAAAAAAAAAAAAAAAAAATAGCCAGGCTTGATGGCACATGCCTGTATTCCCAGTTACTTGGGAGGCTGAGTCAGGAGACTCATTCAAACCTGGGAGGCAGAGGCTGCAGTAAGCCAAGATGGCACCACTGCACTCCAGCCTGGGTGACAAAACGATACTGTCTCCAAAAAAAAAAAAAAAATTTATACAATTTGTATTTGTATTATTAACTGTTAGTGAGAGCATCTGACAGAAAACATAAAGACCTACAAAATATCAAAGAGTACAGAGCAAACACCTGACTTAATAGTTGAGAAGTTTGTTTACGGACCATACATAACCTTTCTTCTTTCTGGGTTGGGGATTAGAGGGGGAACAGGTTTCAAATTAAGGAGCTACTCTATTAAAAATAAAAACCCTGTCACTTTTACTTTATCCTATTTCATGCTTATAATGCAGCATGAGTTGTTCTGGTTCCCTAATACTTTTATAGGAAAGGTAAAAAAAAAAACCCTCTCAACAAACTAAAAATAGAGATACACAAATAAAACTGCAGCTTACAAAGAAGATATGTGTGACTAGATATTCCAGCATCTGAGCTGGAATGTGAAAGGTGGAAGGAATCCTATTCAGCAAATTCTAAATAGCAAAAACGCAATACCAGGCCTGAGGAAATACCAAAATCTCAAGCAAAGCATCCAACATCTGGCAGCGTCTGTTCACAGTATAAAAGCAGCAGTTACCGTGAAACATCAGACACTTCTGATGGAAGAGCTCAGTTTCTGACTCACCTCCCGCCCCCCACCCCACACACATACACACACTTTCTCTCCTACACACAATCTATTGCTTTTCTTGTGGGCCTCCTCAGCCCTCCCTCAATCTTCATTCGTTTCTAACTATTAATACATTGAGCTCTCTACATTAACCTGGCTCCATTCTCCAAATTCCAATCTCCTGATACAGCCTAAGCATTCTTCCAGTCCATTTTCTATTATGCAATACTCCCCCACAACACTTACAGTCACCCCCCGCCCATCTTTCTTCTCAGGCCTAATTTCCAAAACATCACTTCTCGCAGTCTCTACTGCAATTCAAGACTCCATTCCATCTTTCCCATCTGTTTTTAAGGTCTTTGACCTTAATTTCCTACATTCCTTAGGCTCTCTTCACAATTTCCATTCCTTCCCAAAGTTGGGCAGTTTACAGTTGGGAATTACCAAAGGAGTTAGTCTGAGAAAATGTGTATGTGTGTCTGTGTGCCTGTGCGCGCCTAAGGGTGGGGGTGCGAAGTGAGAAAGGGTGACACATTAGGGGAGTATCTGACGGAAAAGATGGCTTCAACAACTCCCAGCCACCGCAACAAAATTCACCATTCCCTACCTCTCCAGAAATCGAAAGCGTCCAATAACTCTTAAATATCTTTTAAGTCCCATGGCTTCTCTTCAACATTTTCATCCAATTAGCCCACAATCAACTTAAGATTCTACCTGCCTCTCACACTAAGTAGTTCCTCTCTACTTCTTAGGCCTCTATTTACTTTCTTAAGTTTCTCTATTCCCTTCCGTTTCTCTTGTTTCCTATCCCCACCTTTTTTTTTTTTTTTTTTTTTTTTTTTTAATGAGACTGGGTCTCACTCTCTCGCCCAGACTGGAGAACAGTGGCCGAATCTCGGCTCACCGCAACCTCTGCCTCCCAGGCTCAAGGGATTCTCCAGCCTCAGCCTCTCGAGTAGCTGGGATTACAGGCGCACGCCACTACTGCCCGGCTAATTTTTGTATTTTTAGTAGAGACGAGGTTTCACTACGTTGGCCAGGCTCGTCTCGAACTTCTGACCTCAAATGATCCACCCGCCTCGGCCTCCCAAAGTGCTGAGATTACAGGCGTGAGCCACCGCGCCCGGCCACCTACCCCCACCTTCAATCTCCATCTCTCCTCCTCAAAGACAACCAACGTTTTCGACAACTTCTTAATCAAACTTATCTTTTCCTCAAACTCCTCCTGCCCGCTCGGAAATTCCTATTTGAAAGCCCAATTCGCCCCCGCTTACCGGTAACCCCTAGGACATTCCCAGCTACAGGTACTCTCTTAGGTCTCGCTCTTCCTCCCATCCCATATTCCTCACCAGCTCCCTACCCACGCCCTGTCCGGCTTACCTGAGGACGAGGTACAGGAAGGGACCGCGGGATCAAAGGATGAAAAACCGACCGAAGACGACGGCCCGGAGGAGGCCGACGCCATCTTAGCAGCCCCCTCCCACTCAGAGGCCTGGCTCTCTTTCAATCCGGCTCTTCCTCTTCTCGGAATCGAATCTTCCCAACGTCTCTTTACAGAACCCGCGTTCTCAGGGCCACCTCCCCGCCCCCTCTGGGGCCTCCCTCAGACACGTCGAGCCGGCTCCAGGACCAGCTCAAGGCCACACCATTCGCCTGGCATGGGGGAGAACTCACGTCTCGCACTCCCTCCACAAGTTTAACTGCTTTCCACAGGGGATACTTTCCCCTTTCACAAAAGAGTAAGCTTAAGCTGGCTGCTGCGACCTTGCGTCCAGACCAAGCCACATCTGGGAAAAAAAACGAGGCATGAAAAGTCCAAGAGGAGCGAACGCCCCCTCCCCGTCCTCCCTAGCCACGGCCTGTTTATCGCCCAACCCGTTCGCTTCACTCCGGGTAGCCAAGCAAAATCCGAGCACTGCGCATGCGCCCGACCTCGGCGCATCAGCCCACTGATTGGGGAGAGAAAAGGAGCAAAACCAACCGGGAGGCTGCTAATGGTCACGTGAGGTAGGTCCTCACGCCCTGACGAGTCCACGGGTGGAAGATGTGCGCGCGCGATTTGGCCGACCTTTCCTACGGTGGCTCGGCAGATTCGCTTAGGTTCAGTTTTTTGCTAGGACTGGGTTGAGTGAGCTGAACTCGGGACAAGAGTCGGTCAGCCAAGTCCTCTGAAATTCCTAACCCAGAAAAGAACTCTCTGCGGGTGTACTGGTGTCAAGTCAGAGACGTTAAGGTGTCGAATATCACAAAACATTTAATGCCACCAAGAACTCTTCTTAGTCCTTTTCCTGTTTTACTACTCTGTTTACTATTTAGTTAAACGTGCGTGCCTGTCTTACCTTCCTCTGAATGGCATTCGAAATAGATGTGTGTTTTGTTTGCCTCAAGCACAAAGCTAGGCACAGTGACGCAAATATTTGATGCATGAATCAGTGAAGACCTGTCAAAAAAGGGCACGGGAGGCAATCAGGGACCTAGCACAACCTTCCTGGGACCCAAGCCCTTTAGCCTCCAACTGTCAATTATCTGTGCTCCAAAGGGCATGGAGATACACAGAAAAATTTCTCCCATTGTAGTTTTCGTAGTAACCCTGCTCGTTTTTAACAAAGTACCCCGTAGGTTATGAACCCTGGTGGGAAGACCTGTCTCTCTGAACAGACTGTAAAACTTCTGGGGAGCAAGGACTGTGTTTGCTTCACTCTTGTATCTCCAGCTCCTCCCGTGACTTTGTACATAGGAGGGGCTCCATAATTATCTGTGGAATGAATAAATGAAGAGAAATGGGAAAACATTCGGGGTAAGGGTCGGTTAGATAGATCCTCTCAAATTCATAGCCCGTGAAAGAACTCCATTAAAACAGGTTTTGTGGCCTGGCGCGGTGGCTCACGCCTGTAATCCCAGCACTTTGGGAGGCCGAGGCGGGTGGATGACGAGGTCAGGAGATCGAGACCATCCTGGCTAATACGGTGAAACCCCGTCTCTACTAAAAATACAAAAAATTAGCCGGGCGCGGTGGCGGGCGCCTGTAGTCCCAGCTATTCGGGAGGCTGAGGCAGGAGAATGGCGTGAACCCGGGAGGCGGAGCTTGCAGTGAGCGGAGATCGCGCCACTGTTCTCCAGCCTGGGCGACAGAGTGAAACTCTGTCTCAAAAAACAAACAAACAAACAAAAAACAGGTTTTGTAACCCCCAGAATGGCCTGATTATCCTCTTTCCAGATGTCTTGTGGGTCCTCATAAAGTAACCTAGGACCCGAACATCCATAGAATATCTCTATGCAGGCCGGGCACCGTGGCTCACGCCTGAAATCCCAGCACTTTGGGAGGCCAAGGCGGGTGGATCATCTGAGCTCAGGAGTACGAGACCAGCCTGGCCAACATGGTGAAATCCCGTCCCTACTAAAAATACAAAAAAATAAGCTGGGCGTGGTGTCAGGCGCCTGTAATCCCAGCTACTCGGGAGGCTGAGGCAGGAGAATCGCTTGAACCCAGAAGGTCGAGGTTGCAGCGAGCTGAGATCGCGCCATTGCACTCAAGCCTGGGCAAGAAGAGCGAAACTCAGTCTCAAAAAAAAAAAAAAAAAAAAAGGCCGGGCGCAGTGGCTTCACACCTGTAATCCCAGCACTTTGGGAGGCCGAGGCGGGCGGATCACCTGAGGTCGGGAGTTCAACACCAGCCTGATCAACATGGAGAAACCCCGTCTCTACTAAAAATACAAAATTACCCAGGCGTGGTGGAGCTTGCCTGTAATCCCAGCTACTCGCTACCCGAGAGGCTGAGGCAGGAGAATTACTTGAACCTGGGAGGCAGACGTTGCGGTGAGCCGAGATGGCGCCATTGCACTCCAGTTTGGGCAACAAGTGCGAAACTCCGCCTCAAAAAAAAAAAAAAAGGATAAATCCCCATGCATTTACGGCAGCCTTCTACTCTTCCCTTACGAAGATCTAAAATAATTGTTTCCCTGCTGCCACCTGCTGGAGTATTCGTCTTCCTTTGGGCACCGGAAGTAGACAAAATCTTGTTTGTAATTCCACAGCAGTGGAATTTTGTAGTGTTGAAGTATTTTATAATTGCCTATACCTATACCCTCCACTCAACTAAACAGGACAGGAACTGGTGAGGGGCACACTGTCTAGCACAGGATTTGGCTCATAGGTATTCAATAAATAAATATTTGTTGAATAAATTATCCTTGTTTTCCGGAAAGGCATAGGGTTGCTACCATTTCCTGAGTTACTTCAGAAATCGGCTGGTGTTGATGTAAAGCTGTTTCTGATTTTAAAATTGGAAGCAGACTAATAAATCCCAGAATGACCAATGCAGTCAAACAGAGGAATCTTCTCCCTGTGAGCTAATCTGTGAATTTTATTTTATTTTATTTTATTTATTTTTTGAGATAGAGTCTGGCTCTGTCGCCCAGGCTGGAGTGCAGTGGCGCTCGGTTACTGCAACCTCCACCTTCCAGGTTCAAACGATTCTCCTGCCTCAGCCTCCCGAGTAGCTGGGACTACAGGCACGCACCACCACGCCCAGCTAATTTTTTATATTTTTAGTTTTTATTTTCACCAACTACCACTATTTTTATTATTTTTTTTTATTTTTTTTATTTTTTTTTTTGAGACGGAGTCTTGCTCTGTCGCCCAGGCTGGAGTGCAGTGGCCGGATCTCAGCTCACTGCAAGCTCCGCCTCCCGGGTTCACGCCATTCTCCTGCCTCAGCCTCCCGAGTAGCTGGGACTACAGGCGCCCGCCGCCTCGCCTGGCTAGTTTTTTGTATTTTTTAGTAGAGACGGGGTTTCACCGTGTTAGCCAGGATGGTCTCGATCTCCTGACCTTGTGATCCGCCCGTCTCGGCCTCCCAAAGTGCTGGGATTACAGGCTTGAGCCACCGCGCCAGGCCCACTATTTTTATTTTTAATTTCATCAACTCCCACTCAGTCCCTGGGGCGCCCTCACTCCCACTCAATCCCTGGGGTGTCCTCTGAGTCATGGAACCACTCCTCTCCAGTAACATTCCTAGCATAGTAGAACTGTGGTGACGTGACAGGGTGTGGAAACAGGGGCAGAGCAGGACATGTTGGCTTAGTGCCCCCAAGGAAACAGAAAAGGGAGTTCACCAATACATGCTTTGGGAAAGGGGGTACAATCCGATGACCTCAAAGTAGGGCCACAGGTACAGACTTCAGTACACATGAGTGCACACCCACACCTTTATTAAAGTTTCCTTCATATCTTAGAACACTTTCTTTATTTTATTTATTTATTTTTTGAGACAGAGTCTCCCTCTGTTGCCCAGGCTAGATAGAGTACAGTGGCGCGATCTTGGCTCACTGCAACCTCCACCTCCTGGGTTCAAGCAATTCTCCTGCATCAGCCTCCCAAGTAGCTGGGATTATAGGCACGTGCCACCACATCTGGCTAATTTTTTGTATTTTTAGTAGAGACGGGGTTTCGCCGTGTTAGCCAGGATGGTCTCGATCTCCTGACCTCGTGATCTGCCTGCCTCGGCCTCCCAAAGTGCTGGGATTACAGGTGTGAGATACCATGCCTGGCCAGAACAGTTTCTAAGATGAGAATGAAGGGGTGGGGACTAGCAAGAGCAAGGAAAGGATTCTACAATAAGAGGATGGCTTATTTATTCAATTAATCATTCATTAATTAATTTGCTCAATTAACATTATTTAGCCCAGGCTACGTCCCAGGCTCTATTAGAGTTCCTGGTATACATAGATGAAGATTAAGCCCATCATCAGGCAGGATGGCTCACTCCTCTAATGCCAACACTTTGGGAGCTGAGGCAGGCAGATTGCTTGAGTTCAGGAGTTCAAGACCAGCCTGGGCAACATGGCAAAACTCCCATCTCTACAAAAAGTACAAAAATTAGCTGAGCATGGTGGCACGCACCTATAGTCGCAGCTACTCACGAAACTGAGGTGGGTGGGTCACTTGATCCCGGGAGGTCTAGGCTGCAGTGAGCTAAAATTGCACCACTTCTCTCCAGCCTGGGTGACAGAGCAAAACCATGTCTCCAAAAAATTTTTTTTAATTAAAAAAAGGAAAGGATTAAGCCCCTGCCCTCAAAAAGATCACAGACTAATGAAGGGAACAGACATGTGAATCACTAGAATACAATGTAATAGGTGCCATCATAAACTTTGTGTAAGTGCTATGGTTTGATAACCATATTTTCAGAATAAAAAATGGGAACAGAGTCTTTACAACAGACATTATTTGAGATTGGAACTATTCCAGAGACTACAGAAGGCATCATCTCCACGGTTATATAAATTGTGCCTGGAAAGAGAGGAATGGGTGTTCAGGAAGACTCCACTATCCCATAAAATTAGACAAGAAAAGAAAAGGATTCTAAGGAGAAAGAAAGGCATAGAGGCATGACAGAGAGTTGGCTGTTGGGGGAGTGATGCTGGAGTAGTGATGTGGCAGAAGGTGTGACTAGAAAGACAGGGAGAGGCTAAATTATGAAGGATCTGAATACTGAATGCCATGTAGTAGTTACCACATACTGAAACTTACTATGCACTTACTAAACACTGTGCTAAGCAGTTTACAAGAATTATCTCTCTCTGTCTTTTTTTTTTTTTTTTTTTTTTTTTTTTCCTGAGACGGAATCTTGCTCTGTCGCCCAGGCTGGAGTGCAGGGGTACGATCTTGGCTCACTGCAACCTCTGTCTCCCGGGTTCAAGCGATTCTCCTGCCTCAGCCTCTCGAGTAGCTGGGACAACAGGCGCCCGCCACCACGCCCGGCTAATTTTTATATTTTCAGTAGAGACAGGGTTTCACCATATTGGCCACGCTGGTCTTGAACTACTGACCTTGTGATCCATCCCCCCGGCCTCCCAAAGTGCTCGGATTATAGGCGTGAGCCACGGCACCTGGCCAAGAATTATCTCTCTTAATCTTCTACAACCTTAAAAGATAGGTATTGTTATCAGTCCCACTTTGCAGATGAGAAAACTGAGATTCAGAGAAGTAAAGCAACTGGTCCAAAGTAATACAGCTAAAAGACCTTAAAGCTCACACTCAAATTCAGGTCTGGCTGACTCTAAAGCTGTGTTCTCTTTTTGTTGTTGTTTTATTTTATTTTAATTTTTAATTGACACATAATTGTACATATTTATGGGGTACATAGTGATGTTTCAATACATAAAATATATAGTGATCAGATCAGGATAATTAGCATATCTGTCATCTAAAAAATGTATCATTTATTTATTTATTTATTTATTTTGAGATGGTGTCTCGCTTTGTCATCCAAGCTGGAGTGCAGTGGCACAATGTCAGCGCACTACAACCTCCACCTCCTGGTTTCAAGCGATTCTTATGCCTCAGCCTCCGAAGTAGCTGGGACTACAGGCACCTGCCACCACTCCTGGCCAGTTTTTGTACTTTTTAGTAGAGACAAGGTTTCACCATGTCAGTCACGCTTGTCTTGAACTACCCACCTGGAATAATTTGCCCACCTTAGCCTCCCAAAGTGCTGAGATTACAGGCGTGAGCCCTAGTGCCTGGCCTCACAAATGTATCATTTATTTGTTTCCAACACAAACATTTAATATCCTTCTTCTAGCTGTTTGACACTATATATTATTGTTAATTATAGTCATCCCCCAGTGGTATGGAATACTAGAATTTTTTTTTTTTTTTTTTTTTGAGATGGAGTCTCACTCTTGTTGCCCAGGCTGGAGTGCAATGGCGCGATCTTGGCTCACTGCAACCTCTGCCTCTGGGGTTCAAGTGATTCTCCTGCCTTTGCCTCCTGAGTAGATGGGCTTACAGGCACCCACCAACACGCCTGGCTAAGTTTTGTATTTTTAGTAGAGACGGGGTTTTGCCATGTTGGCCAGGCTAGTCTCAAACTCCTAATCTCAGGTGATCTGCCCACTTCAGCCTCCCAAAGTGTTGGGATTACAGGCATGAGCCACCGCACCCGGCCAAGAACACTAGAATTTATTCCTCCTGTCTAAATGTAATTTGGAGCTAAGTGAGGTGGCTCAGGCCTGTAATTCCAGCACATTGACAGGCTGAGGAGTGGGAATCACTTGAGTCCAGGTGACCACTGTGGGCAACATAAAGAAATCTCATCTTCACAAAAAGTAAAAAAATTAGCCGGGTGTGGTGATGTGAGCCTGTAGTTCCAGTTACCTGGGAGGCTGAGGTGGGATGATCGCTTGAACCCAGGAGGTCGAGACCACAGTGAGCAGTGATTGCATCACTGCACTCCAGCCTGGGCGACAGAGTGAGATCCTATCTCAAACAAACAAATGTAATTTGGGGCCGGTGTGGTGGCTCACGGCTTTAATCAGCTCACTTTGTAAACCTCTCACTTCGGGAGGCCAAGGTGGGAGGACAGCTTGAGCCCAGGAGGTCAAGGAGCTAGCAAGCCATGATCCTGCTGCTACACTCCAGCCTGGGCAACAGAGACCCCGTCTCAAAAAAAAATGGTAATTTTGTGTCTTTTTTTTTCTTTTTTTTCTTTTTTTCTTTTTTTTTTCTTTTTTTTCTTTTCAGATGGCGTCTTGCTCTGTTGCCAGGCTGGGGCGTAGTGGCACGATCTCAGCTCACTGCAACCTCTGCCTCCCGGGTTCAAGCGATTCTCCTGCCTCAGCTTCCCGAGTAGCTGGGACTGCAGGTGTGTGCCACCACACCCAGTTAATTTTTGTATTTGTAGTAGAGACGGGGTTTCACCATGTTGGCCAGGATGGTCATAATCTCTTGACCCCGTGATCTGCCCGCCTCAGCCTCCCGAAGTGCTGGAATTACTAGGCGTGAGCCACTGTGCCCGGCCCAATTTTGTCTTTTTTTTTTTTTTGAGACGGAGTCTCCCTCTGTTTCCCAGGCTGGAGTGCAAATGGCGTGCGATCTTGGCTCACTGCAACCTCCGACTCCCGAGATCAAGCAATTCTCTGCCTCAGCCTCCCGAGTAGCTGGGATTACAGGTGCCCACCACTATGACCAGCTAATTTTTGTATTTTTAGTGGAGATGGGGTTTCACCATCTTGGCCAGGCTGGTCGTGAACTCCTGACCTCATGATCCACACCCTCGGCTTCCCAAAGTGCTGGGATTACAGGTGTGAGCCACAATTTTGTGTCTTTTAACAAATCTGGCCGGGCGCGGTGGCTCAAGCCTGTAATCCCAGCACTTTGGGAGGCCGAGAGGGGCGGATCACGAGGTCAGAAGATCGAGACCATCCTGGCTAACACGGTGAAACCCGTCTCTACTAAAAAATACAAAAAACTAGCGGGGCGAGGTGGCGGGCGCCTGTAGTCCCAGCTACTCGGGAGGCTGAGGCAGGAGAACGGCGTAAACCTAGGCGGCGGAGCTTGCAGTGAGCTGAGATCCGGCCATTGCACTCCAGCCTGGGCGACAGAGCGAGACTCCGTCTCAAAAAAACAACAACAACAACAAAAAAAACAAATCTTTCCCTGTCCCTTCCTTCCCCCTGCACTTCCCAGCCCCCAGTATCATCTGTTCTATTTTTTATTTCTATGAAATCAATTTTTTTAAAGCGTCCACATATGAGTGAGCAGTGTTTAAATTTCTGTTCGTGGCTTAAGTCAGTTAACGTGTCCTCCAATTCCGTCCATGTTGCTGCAAATGACAGGATTTTGTTCCTTTTAATGGCTAAATAGTATTCATTTGTGTATATACACCTCATTTCCTTTATTCATCTGTTGTTGGACACCTAGATTGATTTCCTATTTTGGTTACTATAAGCAGTGCTGCATTAAATATGGGGGTGCATAAATATGGAGTGCGGACGTCTCTTGGAAATACTGATTTCCTTTTTTTTTTTTTTTCCTAAATCAGCTTCCTTATGTTGAATTATGTCCTTTCCTTCGGATAAATGTCTATGGCTGTGTTTTTAACCACAATATTATGCTTTCTTTCTCAAGGATTTTGGACTTTATCTTGTAGATGATGTGGAGCCATTAAAAAATGTTGAGGAGAGGACTGGCAAAATCTGGGTTTTTAGAAAATTTTAAAGTTTCCTACTGGCAGCAGTGTGGAAAACGGACTGGACCGGGGAGAATGACCTCTTCTAAAAGAAAATGTGAGCCTGGCGCGGTGCCTCACGCCTGTAATCCCAGCACTTTGGGAGGCCGAAGCGCGCGGATCACCTGAGGTTAGGAGTTTGAGACCAGCCTGGCCAACATGGTGAAAGCCGTTTCTACTAAAAATACAAAAATTAGCTGGGCATGGTGGCGGGCGCCTGTAATCCCAGCTACTCGGGGAGAATTGCTTCAGCCCGGGAGAGGGAGGTTGCAGTGAGCCGAGATCGTGCCACTGCACTCCAGTCTGGCGACAGAGCGAGACTCCGTCCCTACGAAAAAAATACATATTTGTGTGTGTGTGTGTATATATATATATATTAAAAACAAAAATAAATAAAAGAAAATGTGTTGACTTAGGTTTATGCGGGTCGTCGTGCCACCAAGTGGACTCATTGAGCACTAGGGCAAGCGGCCTAGAGGTTCCGCGCAGGAGTAGGAGAGGCTGAAGAGTAAAGAGGGTTTAGAAGGTGGGACTAGGAGTCTCTCGACACTCTGTTACTTCTGCCTGTAAACGCCCGACTTCCGCCGCTGGTGTCCACCCGCAGGTAGCGGTGTCGAGCGTCGAGCTCCCAGAAGCGAGCTGGTGAGGGGCTGCAGGTGGCGGAGCAGTCTCCTTAGGCGGTATGAGTTTGGCTGGGGGCCGGGCACCCCGGAAGACCGCTGGGAACCGGCTTTCCGGGCTTCTGGAGGCAGAGGAGGAAGATGAGTTCTACCAGACGACTTATGGAGGTTTCACAGAGGCAAGATCCGAGCCTGGGAAAAGGGAGGGGAGGAAGCGAAGAGGAGCCCTGGAGGGAGGATCTCCGGACAAAGAAGAAGAGGGCGGGGAATAGAGCGGAGCTCTGGGAGCTGATACCCTAGATGGGTGCGGTGAATCGGAGCCGGGGGGCGGGGCGGGGGGACGGATAGTGTGGAGTCCTACAAGGGAGACCTCTGGATGGGGTCAAAGGGGCATGAGACGGAGAAGCTTTGCGGAGGCACTCCAGAGAACGGCAGAAACCTACCGCATACTTGCGTAGTTCCACCTCTCACTGTACTTCTGACCTCCAGCATACGTCAGGCACACAGATAGTAGTAGTCAGTCGCTGGATGTATACTTGTTGGCCCACTGCCGGATTATTCACCTGAGACATGGAAAGGAACTGCTCCAAAAGTAGAGATTAGCCCACTCCTTTTTCAGCTTTCAAGTCTCAATGTATATGTTTTCTCAGGAAGATAATCCTTCCTTGACTATCCTAACAAGTGTCCCCATTTATTTCTCCCACAGAACATATTTCAGTTTGTAATTAGATTCGGTTTGCTTACTTGCTTATGCTTTCCTATTACATTGTAAACTGTATAAAGTTAGGGATGGTCTGTTTTGTTCAACATTATGTGTGAGGTGTCCGGACTGGGCTGCCACTTGCTAAATTTTTTTTAGTTGAATCTACCCGTTTCTTAAATGTGTTGAATACCCAGTGCATGCCATCGGTGATAGGTTGTATTGGGCTCTAGGGAAACCGAGAATATTAAAAACAGTGCTCTGTCCTTACATACTCCATGCCCCAGTGGGGTAACTGGTTGGGTTAACAGTTAAAATACTGTGTGATAGGAAGGGCACAGTGGCTCACGCATGTAATCCCAGCACTTTGGAAGGCCAAGGCAGGTAGATCACAAGGTCAGGAGATCAAGACCATCCTGGCCAACATGGTAAAACCCCAGTCTCTACTAAAAATACAAAAATTAGCCAGGCGTGGTGGCGTGCGCCTATAGTCCCAGCTACTCAGGAGGCTGAGGCAGAGAATCGCTTGAACCTGGGAGGAGGAGGTTGCAGTGAGCCGAAATCATACCACTGCACTCCAGCCTGGGCGACAGAGCAGGACTCTGTCTCAAAAACAAACAAAATGTGTGATAAGGACTAAAACAAGTGTAAGATATAAGATAGAGTGTTAAGGTAATACATCTGAACCAAAGCTGTTGATCAGGATAGGCATCCCTGGAGGGATGATGTTTAAGCTGAGGACAGTTTGAAAAGTAGACCTTAGCTTGATGAAAAGTGGGAGAAGGAGAAAGGTAGTCCACAGAGCAGATCGGGGAGAGTATGTAAAGACGTTGAGATCCTGGTCTAGGACCTGCAAGTCTACTTTCATTCTCCAGAGCATGAAGAAGACTAAAGATTGATAAGCCTGGAGGGAGTAGGCATGGGCCAGATCATTTAGGGCCTTGTGAGCCATGTTAAGGAGTTTTGCTGTTCATCCAGAGGACTGAGAAGAGTCATCCGAGTTCCACGATAAAATTTGTACTTTAGAAAGATTACTTACTCTGTAATGAGAATGGCTTGAAGGCGGCATGGCAGTAGAGAAACAGAAAGATTCAAGAGAAATTAAGGAATAGAACCCACAGGATTTAGGGGCTGAGTGTGGTGGCTCACGCCTGTAATCCCAGCACTTTGGGAGGCTGAGGCGGGTGGATCACAAGGTCAGGAGTTCGAGACCAGCCTGACCAACATGGTGCAACCCTGTCTCTACTAAACATACAAAAAATTAGCTGAGCGTGGTGGCACGCGCCTGTAATCCCAGCTACTAGCTTGAACCCGGGAGGCGGAGGTTTCAGTGGATCACTCCACTGCACTCCAGCCTGGGCGACAGTGAGACTCCGTTTAAAAACAAAAACAAAAACAAAAAACCCCACATCACTGAGTCATTACTGACACAGCCCTGACCAACTAGTTTAAAATAGAACTTTCTCATCCCTCCACTAAGGCCATTTTCCTATTTCTGTCATTTTATGACTCGTTATTTAATATGTACCCTTCATGCTTCCAACAAGGATTTAAGGAGGCTTACAATATAAACAAAAAGTAGAAACGGTAAAAATAGAGACAGATCAGAAGTAATTGTACCAGGAACCTCTGCTAAAATGGTAATAGCAATTGATATTAAATTTAGCTGTGAGCTTCCTGGTAGCCAAACCTTGTATTTCTTTTTTTAGTAAGAAAGAAGCATACAAGTTGTTCAAGAGAGACAAACTTATTCAGTCTTAAATCCTAGGGAGCATTTATCATTATATCCTTATATTATAAAAAGTAACGGTTTTCGTAGATGATATACAAACATTCTCTTATCTAGTGATGTGTATTAATGACTCAATAAAAGCCAAAGGAATGGTAGTAATTTAGTGCAAGTATTTTGATTGGGCACTAAGCTAATGTGTGGTTGATCTACTACCCTCCGGTGATATGGCTTAATACCAGATTAAGGCTGAGGGGATTAATGTGTTCCCAGGCTGTCTTTTACAGGCATCAATTGGGAGGAAATGATGGTCATCAGTGCAAAATTGAACTCTGGCTGGTTTGGAGGGTCAACCATCTGTGTTATTTGCTTGCTTTGGCATCATGTGTACCAAGATTAGCCCTTTAGTCTGCATCACTGATTGAAGAGAGAGCCACATGTGTGAGGTGTCACCCAGCCCAGTTGACTCCCTCTCCCTCAACTGACTTTTTTCCCTTTTCTTTCTAATATGGCTGCCATTCTAGCCCTAAACAGTATCACCTCAGGTCTAGGCTGTACTTCACATTCTCTACTCCAGGCCATCTAACTGCCTCCAGAGCTTTCTGAAATACCCCTTGTACATACTGTTACCCCTCCCCTATATCTTCGGTGGCTCTCCGTTATCCATAGTAGCAGTACTCAGCTGTTTTTCTGTCCCAGCACATCTGAGGAATGACACATATTTCTCTCAGTAACTTTAGTTTACATAAACAATGATTATCAATGGTCGGACAAATAAGGAGATGGAGGGGATTGAGAATTATTGGCCTGCAGGTTAAAATTGTGTTTATTAGTGTGACATTTAAGTTTCTCCATAAATGGAATGCAGGAATGCAAACTTCTTTTCTTTTTTTTTTTTTGAGACGGAGTCTCGCTCTGGCGCCCAGGCTGGAGTGCAGTGGCGCGATATCAGCTCACTGCAAGCTCCACCTCCCGGGTTCACGCCATTCTCCTGCCTCAGCCTCCTGAGTAGCTGGGACTACAGGCATCTGCCACCACGCTTTGCTATTTTTTTCTATTTTTAGTAGAGATGGGGTTTCACCGTGTTAGCCAGGATGGTCTCGATCTCCTGACCTCATGATCCACCCGCCTCGGCCTCCCAAAGTGCAGGGATTACAGGCATGAGCCACTGCGCCCGGCCGCAACCTTCTTTTCAAATCATATAGTCCTACAGTGCAATCAGTGTTGGAAGGAGGCAGTGCTGGAGCGAAACACAGTTGGCTAACAAGGTTTCTTGATAGAGAAAAGTTTTACTTAGATCTAAATCTTTATTCCATAAACATGCTGTACACATTACCATTTCTGCGCCTTTGTTTCTGCTATTTCATTGCCCATGATTCCTTCTTCCCTCTTGACTGTCTAAATACTAACAGTGTTTTCAACCATAGTTTAACTCCTCTTCATGCCTTTTTTTTTTTTGAGATAGTGTCTCGCCCTGTCGCCCAGGCTGGAGTGCAGTGGCACTATCTCAGCTCACTGCAACCTATGCCTCCTGGGTTCAGGTGATTCTCCTGCCTCAGCCTCCCAAGTAGCTGGGACTACAGGTGTGTAACACCATGCCCAGCTAATTTTTGTATTTTTAGTAGAGCCAGGGTTTCACCATGTTGGCCAGGCTGATCTCGAACTCTTGGCCTCAAGTGATCTGCCCACCTCAGCCACCCAAAATGCTGGGATTACAGGCATGAGCCACCGTGCCTGGCCAAGACCCACATCTCAAAAAAAAAAAAAAAAAAGTAAGATTATGTTATCCCCTTTACTGTAAGCCCCTGAAGGTAGAGACCAAACCATATCCTTTTGTTTCCCAGTACTTAACACAGTGTGTTGCAGGTAAAGCGCTATCAATTAATGTTGGAAGGATGTGGTACTGGAGCCAAAGGCCATTAGCTAGAAAGTTTTCTTGCTTGAAGAAAATGAAGGACTGGATTAGGAAGGAGAGTAGGGCAACCCTTATCAAGAAAGTTGAGAGATTCTGTTCCTCCTGAAGGGTCATTAAGGCTTCCATTGCCAGCCAACCCTCATCTCCCTGTGTCCTTAGGAATCTGGAGATGATGAGTATCAAGGGGACCAGTCAGATACAGAGGACGAAGTGGACTCTGACTTTGATATTGATGAAGGGGATGAACCATCCAGCGATGGAGAAGCAGAAGAGCCAAGAAGGAAGCGCCGAGTAGTCACCAAGGCCTATAAGGTACAGGAGGAGTCCTAGTTTTCTTGGATTTCCTCAATTCCTATTCCCTCTTTCATCAGGTCCCAGTACTCCCTTTGCCACTTCCATTTCTGGCAATGCTAGTTTTCTCTCATTGAGATCCTCATATTTCTCCTTACTTCTTCTGTTCCCTGGTATCTGATTCTAATCTGTCCTCAGGAGCCTCTCAAGAGCTTAAGGCCTCGAAAGGTCAACACCCCGGCTGGTAGCTCTCAAAAGGCCCGAGAAGAGAAGGCACTACTGCCACTAGAACTACAAGATGACGGCTCTGACAGTGAGTAGGGATGTTTGGGTCAATTGGGAAAATTGGAATATGATGATACAATATCATACCAGTGTTAAATTTACTGATGTTGCTGGGTGCAGTGGCTCACGCCTATAATCCCATCACTTTGGGAGGCCAAGGCGGGCGGATCACCTGAGGTCAGGAGTTCGAGACCAGCCTGGCCAAGATGGTGAAATTCCATCTCTACTAAAAATACAAAAATTAGGCAGGTGTGGTGGTGGGCCCCTATAATCCCAGCTACTTGGGAGGCTGAGGCAGGAGAACTGCTTGAACCTGGGAGGCAGGGGTTACAGTGAGCCAAGACCACACCATTGCACTGCAGCCTGGGCAACAAGAGCAAAACTCCGTCTCAAAAAAAAAAAAAGAAAAAGAAAAAAATTTACTGATGTTGATAACTTACTATGGATAGGAAAATCCTCATTCTTAGGAAATACACACTGAAATATTTAGGGATAAAGGCCATGATGTTTACAACTTTAGTTATCTAATTTAGATCATTCAGAAAAAAACCACACATACAAAATGCAAAAGGGCCAAAATATTACCAATAGGTGATGGGGTAAAAGATACATGAGTATTCCTTGTACTATTCTTGCAACTTTGTAGGTTTGAAATTATTTTGAGGCCAGGCACGGTGGCTCACGCCTGTAATCCCAGCATTTTGGGAGACCGAGGCAGGTGGATCTTGAGGTCAGGAGTTTGAGACCATCCTGGCTAACATGGTGAAACCCCATCTCTACTACAAATACAAAAAATTAGCTGGACATGGTGGCATGTGCCTGTAGTCCCAGCTGCTCGGGAATCTGAGGCAGGAGAATCGTTTGAACCCGGGAGGCAGAGGTTGGAGTGAGCCGAGATTGTGCCACTGCACTCCAACCTGGGCGACAGAGCGAGATTCTATCTCAAAAAAAAAAAAAAAAAAAAAAGAAATGATTTCTGGCCGGGCGCAGTGGCTCACGCCCATAATGCCAGCACTTTGGGAGGCCAAGGCGGGCAGATCACGAGGTCAGGAGATCGAGACCATCCTGGCTAACACAGTGAAACCCCGTCTCTACTAAAAACACGAAAAAATTAGCCGGGCATGGTGGCGGGTGCCTGTAATCCCAGCTACTCGGGAGGCTGAGGCAGGAGAATGGCGTGAACATGGGAGGCGGAGCTTGCAGTGAGCTGAGATTGTGCCACTGCACTCCAGCCTGGGTGACAGAGCGAGACTCTGTCTCAAAAAAAAAAAAGGAAATTATTTCCAAACACAAAATTTAAAAATAAATAAATAAAATAGGTGGACATGGGGGCTGGGCGTGGTGGCTCACGCCTGTAATCCCAGCACTTTGGGAGGCCAAGGTGGGCAGATCACGAGGTCAGGAGATCGAGACCATCCTGGCTAACACGGTGAAACCCCGTCTCTACTAAAAATACAAAAAATTAGCCGGGCGAGGTGGCGGGCGCCTATAGTCCCAGCTACTCAGGAGGCTGAGGCAGGAGAATGGCGTGAACCCGGGAGGCAGAGCTTGCAGTGAGCCGAGATCGTGCCACTGCACTGCAGCCTGGGCGACAGAGCGAGACTCCATCTCAAAAAATAATAATAAAAAAAATAAATAAAATAGGTGGATGTAAATTCAAAGATTTCTTCTTATCTCACTCTCTTCCAGGTAGGAAGTCCATGCGTCAGTCTACAGCTGAGCATACACGACAAACGTTCCTTCGGGTACAGGAGAGGCAGGGCCAGTCAAGACGGCGAAAGGGGCCCCACTGTGAGCGGCCACTAACCCAGGAGGAGCTGCTCCGGGAGGCCAAGATCACAGAAGAGCTTAATTTACGTTCACTGGGTCAGTCTGTGGTTTCAGAAAAAGTGGGTAGAGGGGCTGAGGGGCATGAGAAAAACCATGAGACCTGAAGAACCAAAGAATTGGAGAGATGGAAATTTGGGATGAGAGAATCAGAAGGAAGAAATGGCAGAGAGTAGATGATTAGGTGCAAAGGTCTAGGCAGTTATGAGCACTCTGAAGAACAAGCTAAGGTACTTTGGTGTAAAATAAGAGTTGTATAGAACTGAGGTCAAATCCTGGTTCTGCTATTCACTTGCTTTCAGACTGTAGGTAAATTACTTTACTTATTCACATTTTGCTTTTCTTGTTTATAAAATAGGGTGTACACCTAATGACTCAGGGAATTTAGGCAGGAGGATTGCTTAAGGTCAGGAGTTCACAACCAGCCTGGACAACATAGTGAGACCCCATCTCTTTAAAAAAAAAAAAGCAGGGGGTGATAATGTTGACTTTAATGATAATCATGAGAATGTAAAGTCAGCAGATTAGTCCTTCATGAGATAAATTGCTTTAAAAATCTCTTCATTTTATGGTATTGCTTTAAAAATCTCTCCAGTTTGGGCCAAGCGTGGTGGCTTATACCTGTAATCCCAGCACTTTGGGAGGCCAAGATGGGTGGATCACCTGCAGTTGGGAGTTCCAGACCAGCCTGGCCAACATGATGAAACCCTGTCTCTACTAAAAATACAAAAATTAGCTGGGCGTGGTGGCACATGTCTGTAATCCCAGGTACTTGGGAGGCTGAGGCAAGAGAATCATTTGAACCTGGGAGGTGGATGGAAGTTGCAGTGAGCCGAGATCATACCCCTGCACTCCAGCTAGGGCTACAGAGCGATACTCCGTCTCAAAAAAAACAAAACAAAACAAAAAAAAACCTCGGCCGGGTGCAGTGGCTCACGCCTGTAATCCCAGCACTTTGGGAGGCCAAGGCAGGCGAATCACAAGGTCAGAAGATCGAGACCATTCTGGCTAACATAGTGAAACCCCGTCTCTACTAAAAATACAAAAAAATTAGCCGGGTGTGGTGGTGGGCACCTGTAGTCCCAGCTACTCGGGAGGCTGAGGCAGGAGAATGGCACGAACCTGGGAGGCGGAGCTTGCAGTGAGCCGAGATCGCGCCACTGCACTCCAGCCTGGGCAACAGAGCGAGACTCCGTCTCAAAAAAAAACAAAAAAAACAAAAACCTCTCCAGTTTATAGGCATAGAACCATGTACGGTATTATATTATACAAAAATATATACTTCTTTATAGAGTAGTAAGAGTCTCATATCATGAAAGGTACATGAGAAATTGAGGGACCAGCAGATTCATACCTCCTGGTACATACTTTCTGGGTGAAATAGCATGTGGAATCACCTACAGTATTTAATATGTTTTCTTTCTCTTTTTTTGTTTTTGACACGGAGTCTCTCTCTGTCGCCCAGGCTGGAGTGCAGTGGCGCGATCTTGGCTCACTGCAACCTCCGCCTCCCGGCTTCAAGCGATTCTCCTGCCTCAGCCCCCCGAGTAGCTGGGACTACAGGTGCATGCCCCCATGTCCGGCTAATTTTTTGTATTTTTAGTAGAGACGGGGTTTCATCGTGTTAGCCCGGATGGTCTCTATCTCCCGATCTCATGATCTGCCTGCCTCAGCCTCCCAAAGTGCTAGAATTACAGGCGTGAGCCATCGTGCCTGGCTATTTTTCTCTTTCTGAATCTCCTTTTTATTGTTGTTCTCTCTCTCTTTTTTTTTTTCTTTTTGGCCAACCATACATAATTGAATATGCATAAGCCAGATGTAATTTCCCAGAAGTGGGAGATTATTTACCTGGAATATCTGGGACCCATCCCATTCCAGATTAATAATAGTTTTTTTTTTTTTTTTAGGCAGAGTCTCGCTCTGTCGCCCAGGCTGGAGTGCAGTGGCGCGATCTCGGCTCACTGCAAGCTCCACCTCCCGGGTTCACACCATTCTCCTGCCTCAGCCTCCCGAGTAGCTGGGACTACAGGTGCCCGCCACCGCGCCCGGTTAATTTTTTGTATTTTTAGTAGAGACAGGGTTTCACCGTGTTGGCCAGGATGGTCTCGATCTCCTGACCTCGTGATCCGCCCGCCTCAGCCTCCCAAAGTGCAGGGATTACAGGCGTGAGCCACCACGCCCGGCCTAATAATAGTTTTGCAATTTAGATAACTTCGCTGGGCATGGGTGTGGTGGCTCACAAGCAACAAGGTCACCTTGATGTTACTGTAGTTACAGTCTGCATCCTTTGTCCACATTGATTGGTTTGGACTACCGTAAGGAGAGTGACTCCTAGGTTTTCCGTGTCAGTAACTGGCTTAGGAGACCCTTAAGGAGGAGCAAGTTCAGTGGGGAAAAAATAAATTTATTTTTGAACATGTTGAATTTAAGGAGTTTGTGAGCAATTCATGCAGTGATGAGAGGTCAGTTAAATATGCAAATCTGGTGTTCCAATAAGAGATCTGGGCTGAAAATATAAATTCGGAAGTCTTTAGAATATGGATGGTAATTAACAATATTGGAGTGCATCTGAGCATGCAGGGAAAAAGCACAGAGTGAGAAAACAGAGGCCTGATAGAGTCCTGCAGACACTAAAGCGTGATAGTTTCATACAAGAGGAGGAGCTTTGAAAAGAGCCTGGAAGTGACCAACGAGTTGGAGAAACCCAGGAGAGTTTGTGTTAAAAATGCCAGGAAAGAGAATGCCTCGAGAGAGTGACTACTGATTGCTGCTGAGATGATGATTAGTAGAACTGAGAAGTGCCCATTGGTTTTGGTGAGATAGAGGTCAGACATGACCTTAGCACTTATTGGCGACCAAGCCATATCGAAGTATATTGGGGAGCAAAACTTTGCAAGCTTGGCTATGAAGGGTAGAAGAGGGAATAGAAGCTACAGAGGGGTCTGAGATTAAGGTAAAGTTGTTTTTATTTTATTTGAAGATATTAGAAACTATATCTTTCATGAGAAACAACTGAGTTTAAAGAAAGAGAAGAAAGAAAGGTTATTAATAGTGTAGGTTTTTGGAGATGGGAGGCAAGGCTGGGAGATAGAGCAGCATGGTGGAGGAATTGGCCTCAGATGGGGGAGGTGAGAAAGAAAGTGTGGTGGCCGGGTACAGTGGCTCACACCTGTAATCCCAGCACTTTGGGAGGCTGTGGCAGGCAGATCATCTGAGGTCAGGAGTTCGAGACCAGCCTGACCAACATGGAGAAACCCCATCTCCACTAAAAATACAAAATATTAGCTGAGTGTGGTGGTACATGCCTGTAATCCCAGCTACTTGGGAGGTTAAGGCAGGAGAATCACTTGAACCCGGGAGGCAGAGGTTGCGGTGAGCCGAGATCGTGCCATTGCACTCTAGCCTGGGTAACAAGAGCAAAACTCTGTCTCAAAAAAAAAAAAAAAAAAAGAAAGAAAGTGTGGCTTAGCCGAGTGCAGTGGCTCATGCCTGTAATCCCAGCAATTTGGGAGGCCAAGGAAGGAGGATTGCTTGAGCCCAGGAGTTCAAGACCAGCCTGGGCAACATAGTGAGACCCTGTCTCTATTTTAAAATGTGGCTTACAGTTGTAGGTTTGTAATCCAAAGGGAGGGCATTGCAGTGGTTCTCACCTGATGTCTTTTTCATTATGCGGCGCCATCTGTCAAACATTAGGGATACAGCTGGAAGCTTGATGAGACTGAGGAGCATTTAAAATAGTTACTGATGTGGGATATCGAGCAGTATTGAGGGACCTGCTGAAGACTAGGACCATGAATTAATTTATGGTGGTTGCAGTCTGTGCTGTTATTTTTCTCCAGTAGCACTCAGCAGTCCAGATCAGGGCAAGGGAATTATTGACAGGAGAGTGACTGAAGTGATTGAAATAATACAGTGAGCAACCTAAGCATGCTTTAAAAAGGAAAATGTGGCCCGGCGCAATGGCTCACACCTGTAATCCCAGCACTTTGGGAGGCCGAGGCGGACGGATCATGGGGTAAGGAGTTCGAGACCAGCCTGGCCAACATGGAGAAACCCCATCTCTACTAAACATACAAAAAATTAGCCAGGCGTGGTGGTGTGCACCTGTTGTCCTGGCTACTTGGGGGGCTGAGAATCACTGAGGAGAACCACTTAAACCCGGGAGGCGGAGGTTGCAGTGAGTGGAGATTGCGTCACTGCACTCTAGCCTGGGCAAGAGAGTGAGACTCAAAAAAAAATAAAAAGGCCGGCGCGGTGGCTCAAGCCTGTAATCCCAGCACTTTGGGAGGCCGAGACGGGCGGTTCACGAGGTCAGGAGATCGAGACCATCCTGGCGAACACCGTGAAACCCCGTCTCTACTAAAAAATACAAAAAACTAGCCGGGCAAGGTGGCGGGCGCCTGTAGTCCCAGCTACTCGGGAGGCTGAGGCAGGAGAATGGCGTAAACCTGGGAGGTGGAGCTTGCAGTGAGCTGAGATCCGGCCACTGCACTCCAGCCCGGGCTACAGAGCGAGACTCCGTCTCAAAAAAAAAAAAAAATTAAAAAAAAAAAAAAAACAAAACATAAAAGTAAAGTGACAAGGAAAAGAAGGTTGTTAGAGATGAGGTGATAAATTGTGGCCATGCAGTGTTGAAGGGGCTACCCATGAGCACTTCAAAGTCACCAGGGTGACCCTAAGATGATAGGAATTAGGGTAGAGACGAAGAGTAGAAACCATTGCCAAAGTCTTCATTGAGGGAGGGAGTGACCATGATTAGGAAGGACAGAAGTTAATCTAGACTCTTGGCACAGGTCTCAAAAGAGAAAGGAGTTTTGCTTGTAGGCAGAAAAGTAGTGATCTGAAAGCTACAGGGTGGGACCCAGTAGGACATAGGTATATCCTGTAGGGATGAAGAGAATGAGCAACCTCCACCAGAGGGCTGCAGAGAGGAGTGGTGGCCTCAGTGAATGACCAGGTTTCTGGTAAGGCAAATCATGGAAGGAATGCTGAGTGAGGAGCTCGAGGATATAGATGAGTTGGCAGATTACAGAGCATGAGTTCCAGAGGGTGTAGGCAAGTGTTTGAAAGTAGAGGGGTTGGGCCGGGTGTGGTAGCTCAGGCCTGTAATCCCAGCACTTTGGGAGGCTGAGGCAGGCGGATCACGAGGTCAAGAGATCGAGACCATCCTGGCCAACATGGTGAAACCCCGTCTCTACTAAAAATACAAAAATTAGCTGGGCGTGGTGGCGCGCGCCTGTCGTCCCTGCTACTCAGGAGGCTACTCAGGAAGAATTGCTTGAACCTGGGAGGGGGAGGTTGCAGGGAGCTGTGATCACGCCACTGCACTCCAGCCTGGTGACAGAGCGAGACTCTGTCTCAAAAAAAAAAAAAAGAAGAAAGTAGAGGGGTTGGAAGATTGGCTCAAGGGAAAGAAAGCAGTATTATCAAACAGTTCAAGTGCAAGAGAGGTTCAGTCATTGGAAGGGTTTCCAGAGTACTCTTCTTTTTTTGAGATGGAGTCTCACTCTTTCGCCCAGGCTGGAGTGCAGTGGCACAATTTCGGCTCACTGCAACCTCCGCCTCCCAGGTTCAAGTGATTCTCCTGCCTCAGCCTCCCAAGTAGCTGGGATTACAGGCGCCTGTCACCACACTCGGCTAATTTTTTGTATTTTTAGTAGAGACGGAGTTTCAGCACGTTAGCCTGGATGGTCTCAATCTCCTGACCTCGTGATCATCTGCCTTGGCCTCCCAAAGTGCTGGGATTACAGGCGTGAGCCACTGTGCTTAGCCTCTTTTTTTAATTTAATTTTATTTTTTTAATTTTTTTTGAGACAGAGTCTCACTCTGTCGCCTGTGCTGGAGTGCAGTGGCACAATCTCAGCTCACTGCAACCTCCGCCTCCTGGGTTCAAGCGATTCTTCTGCTTAAGCCTCCAGAGTACCTGGGAGTACAGGTGCGCGCCACCACGCCCAGCTAATTTTTTGTATTTTTAGTAGAGATGAGGTTTCACTATGTTGGCCAGAATGGTCTTGATCTCCTGACCTCATAATCTACGCACCTTGGCCTCCCAAAGTGCTGGGATTACAGGTGTGAGCCACCATGTCCGGCCCGTTTTTTTTTAATTTTTCAATTTTTTTTATTTTTTTGAGACAGAGTTTTGCACTTGTTGCCCACGTTGGAGTGCAATAGTGCAATCTCACTTCAACCTCTGCCTCCCAGGTTCAAGCAATTCTTCTGTCTTAGCCTCCCAAGTAGCTGGGATTGCAGTCATGTGCCACCACACCCGGATAGTTTTTGTATTCTTAGTAGAGACGGGGTTTCACCATGTTGGTCAGGCTGGTCTCGAACTCCTGACCTTCAGCTGATCCACCCACCTTGGACTCCCAAAGTGCTGGGATTACAGGCGTGAGCCACTGTGCCCAGCCTTGATTCATTTATTCATTAACAAATATTTAATGAGTTCCTGTAATATGCAGAATGCTGTATCACCCTGATAATATTTGGGCAATATGAGTTATAGTCACTGCCCTTAAGGAGGAGACATATACACCAATAGTGCATTGCCACAGAGCAGTGTCACGGAGACCAGGCAGGTAACATGAAGTGTGCAGCCAGCCAGAGGGATGGTGGTGAACTGGAGAGGAGTGCCTGAAAGGAGGAACAGTTACTCAGCTCAGCTAATTGCTCCCCTGTAAGAATACAGACCCAGGGTGGCCAGATTTTCTTATTGTTTAAGAGCGACCAGAAATCTCTATAGTTAAATATAATTTCCTACTTTATTAATTTTTGTTTTTAGAGATAGGATCTCACTCTGTTGCCTAGGCTGGAGTGCAGTGGTGCCATCTCAGCTCACTGCAGCCCCCGCCTCCCGGGCTCAAGCAATCTTTCCACCTCAGCCTCCCAAGTAGCTGGGATTGCAGGCATGTGCCAGCACACCCAGCTATGGGAGTGAATTGACAGGGCATTTGTAGAGGAGATTTTGGTATCTGGGAAAGCAAATAAGCTCTTCATCAAAGCGTACCTTCCAACTCTGAGGTAGTATAGAGGGCCCAGGTATACTTGAGAAATGAGCAGAGAGGATGTCAAGAAAAAACTTATAAGCAGAAAACTTACAAAATGGGAGGTGCCAGAGGGCCTTAGGGGATTTCCATAGTTCTCTCTGGTAGTTGGCAGTGACTAGATAGCCAGGAAGATAATTGAGAGATCGTGGGACAGAACTGGGATGTGGGAAAAAGGGGCATTCTGATCATCCCCTCATTTCTTCCTTTGACCCTAAAGAGACATATGAGCGGCTTGAGGCTGACAAAAAGAAGCAGGTTCATAAGAAGCGGAAGTGCCCTGGGCCCATAATCACCTATCATTCAGTGACAGTGCCACTTGTTGGGGAGCCGGGTCCCAAGGAAGAGAATATTGACATAGAAGGGTGAGTGAATCTCCAGAAAAGAGATTGTGTGTTCAGCTCGTGTTCTCTTAGCCCCATTTTGCTTGCTTGTCTCACACAGCTCTCCTTAACACTTGGAGATTTCTTTCAGATTCCTCACTCCCTTCAGCTCATTTTCTTTTTTTTTTTTTTTTTTGAGGCAGGGTGTCACTCTGTCGCCCAGGCTGGAATGCAGTAGTGCAGGCTCGGCTCACTGCAACCGCCATCTCCTGTGCTGAAGCAATCCTCCCACCTTAGCCTCCCAGGTAGCTGGGAGTACAGCCACACACGCTAATTTTTGTATTTTTTGTAGAGACAGGGTTTTGCTGTGTTGCCCAGGGTTAAAGTAATCCTCCCGCCTCATTTTCCTAAAATGCTGGGATTAGAGGTGTGAGCCACCGCACCCAGCCCAGCTTATTTCTTTCTTTTTTTTTTTTTTTTTTTTTTTTTTTTTTTGAGACGGCGTCTCGCTCTGCCGCCCAGGCTGGAGTGCAGTGGCCAGATCTCAGCTCACTGCAAGCTCCGCCTCCCAGGTTCACGCCATTCTCCTGCCTCAGCGTCCCGAGTAGCTGGGATACAGGCGCCCGCCACCTCGCCCAGCTAGTTTTTTGTATTTTTTAGTAGAGACGGTTTCACCGTGTTAGCCAGGATGGTCTCGATCTCCTGACCTCGTGATCCACCCGTCTCGGCCTCCCAAAGTGCTGGGATTACAGTCTTGAGCCACCGCGCCTGGACTATTTCTTATTCCTTTTTCTTTTAGCTTCTCTCTTCTCTTTCCTGTTTTTCCTTCTAGCCTAGCTTTTTTTCCCATCAATCACTTAGTAGCTTCCTCAGAATGTTCCCAACACCCTGCCTCCTTTTTCTCTTTCCTCACATCTGGTTTCCTTCTTTCTTTTCTTTTTTCTTTTTTTTTTTTTTTTTGAGATGGAGTCTCCCTCTGTCACCCATGCTGGAGCGTAATGGCACGATCTCGGCTCACTGCATCCTCTGCCTCCTGGCTTCAAGCAATTCTCCTGCCTCAACCTCCTGAGTAGCTGGGATTATTGGCGCCCGGCACCACGCCCGGCTAATTTTTGTATTTTTAGTAGAGACGGGGTTTCACCGTGTTGGCCAGGCTGGTCTCGAACTCCTGACCTCGTCATCTGCCTGCCTTGGCCTCCCAAAGTGCTGGGATTACAGGCGTGAGCCACTGCACCCAGCCTGATTTCCTTCTTTCTGTATCTGTTATCTTCTCTCCTCAGCTCTTTGTGCTTTTTTGTCTTTTGTCTTCAGACTTGATCCTGCTCCCTCAGCGTCTGCATTGACTCCTCATGCTGGGACGGGACCCGTCAACGCCCCTGCTCGCTGCTCACGTACCTTCATCACTTTTAGTGATGATGCAACTTTCGAGGAGTGGTTCCCCCAAGGGCGGCCCCCAAAAGTCCCTGTTCGGGAGGTCTGTCCAGTGACCCATCGTCCAGCCCTATACCGGGACCCTGTTACAGACATACCCTACGCCACTGCTCGAGCCTTCAAGATCATTCGCGAGGCCTACAAGAAGTACATTACTGCCCATGGACTGCCACCCACTGCCTCAGCCCTGGGCCCCGGCCCGCCACCTCCTGAGCCCCTCCCTGGCTCTGGGCCCCGAGCCTTGCGCCAGAAAATTGTCATTAAATGAAGAGACGTCTAGTCCTCAGAAACTTCTTTCCTGCCCTGATTGGGGCTCTTGCTGTTCCATCTCCTCTCCCTGCTTCTCCCCTTTGTCACCTCCGATCTTTGCCCTATCTTTTCTCTATTTCTTTCTCTTTTTCCCCTAGTTCTTACAGGTTTCGTTGTGTTTTTTAATCTAATAAAATAGAAAGATCCCTTTTGTCTGGTGTCCAGTCTAGGTTTGGGAGCAAGAAGTATTTATGAATACCTGAATATATTTGGGTCTTTATTTGATAGCATTTATTATGAGCTGTCCTTTCTAAATTGTATTCATTCCTCCAGCTAAATTATAAACATCTGAAAATTGCACACCAAAATACATCCTTATATTGACCTTCATATCACTTTACACTCACTCTTTTGAATACAACAGGCACCAAATGAGGAGGAACTGGCTGATTCTAGTCGAACTCCGATGTCTCAGACGGGCTTGTATGAAGGGAAGTGGAGGAGATGCCATGGCTGTTAATGACCACTAGAGGCTCTCAGGGCTGGGCAGGGTATGGGGGCTGTGTATATGTGATCTCCCACTACCCCCCACCTGGCCAGAGCTAAAATAATAAAATGCTGAGCTCACTGTTCCCCCACCCTCTCCCCCGGCACTGGGCTCCTCCTGCTGCTGGGACGGTGCTCTAGTAGAACAGACAGACCTACTGACACGGGAGGTGAGAAGGGAGGTGGCCACCAGAACTGGTAGGTGGGGGAGACAGGGGGCTTATGGATGAGAGCCCGGTGGGAGGTGGGGGGAGAAGAGTGGCTCCTATGTGGAATGATGTGGAGTGTGTCCCTGTCTCTGTTACTCTGTATATTTCTGCCACTGTGCCGTCCTACCCCTTAACTGTATATAGTTTACATTGTCGATGTGAGTGTCTCACATACTTTCTGGATCTTTCATATTCAGCATAGTGTGTATGTATAGCTCCTTGTGTGTATCTTATATTGTACAAAATTGTGTGAGTTTAATATTCCCACTGTTTTTAAAGAAACTTTACTCCATTTACACCTATTGGTCTAGTGTCACCTTCCTGTCCAAAGCAAGGGACAGATTATGGGGACTCAGTCCCTTCTCCAGAGGCCTTACTACCCTTCCCCCAACCTGGAAGTTCCCCAACAGCTCCGAGCCCTTGTTTTCCCTTAAGATTTAAAATTTTAGCAAACACAGAAAATGAAATCTTGATGCCCCACAATAAAAAGGGAAATGAGAATGGGGTAAGAGACTGTCTCTTCCCTTTACACCCATTTTCCTTGCTTTTTTAAATCCAGTTTAGGAAAAAGCCTGGATTATGAGGAGGAGAGGAGGAATTTCCCTGAAACTCTCTATTCCCCCGCCCCTCGCCCCCTTTCAATAGGAACTGGGCATGGGACCAGCTGTGTTGGCAGGGCTTCCAGCAGCTGTGTTAGGGCAAAGGCACTGACAAGTGAGGTTATAGGGGAGGGGTGCTGCCAGGATTTCTCTGTCATACTATGGGAAGACAAACCCAGCTTAGATGTCTGGGATCCTCATCCAGGGTGGCTGGAAGCTGGGGAAGCAGAAAGGAGACTCTAGTTCTAACTCTAAACAACCTAATCTTCTCCAACTTCCCATCTTCAACTAGATTTCTAATCTCCAAGAAATTCAATTCAATGTTCTGCCCCCTGGCTGGTCTCTTTGTGTCCCTGCTGTGCCCCTGTCCATCTTACCATTGTCCATCCTTTTGTTCCATGTTCCCCAGGCTTTGTGAGTGCCACACAGTGGGGAGGGGGTGGGGGCCACCATGTCATCATATCAGAAGGAACTGGAGAAATACAGAGACATAGATGAAGATGAGATCCTAAGGACCTTGAGCCCCGAGGAGCTAGAGCAGCTGGACTGCGAGCTACAGGAGATGGACCCTGAGGTAAGGGCTCTAGCACAGGGAACCAGGGGCAGTCCCAGGCATTTGGGAACGGTGTTGGGCTCTGGGTGGCTGAGAATAGGGTTTGCTACAGGACCTAGAGGCCTAAGAAGGCCAGGGGAAAGGTGTCTGGAGATGTTTTAGGGAGCCCTAGCAGTACCTAGGTCAGAGGGGAGGTCTGACTTGCTCCCCAAAACTCATCCCTAAGAACATGCTCCTGCCAGCTGGACTGAGACAACGTGACCAGACAAAGAAGAGCCCAACGGGGCCACTGGACCGAGAGGCCCTTTTGCAGTACTTGGAGCAGCAGGCACTAGAAGTCAAAGAGCGTGATGACTTGGTGCCCTTCACAGGCGAGAAGAAGGGTATGGGGACCCTGACATCCATGCCTCCTCGTAGAACCCAAGTGGCTATGCTGTCTCTCACTTGTCCCCCACTCCAGCTTTCCTCTCACCTTCCAGCTCCTAGTTGCCTAGGGACTCAGATGCCCTGACACTTAAATGCCAGCTTGCACTCTTCAGTTCTTGAGAGATCAGGGGACTAGGAGTCCTGAGCTTGTACAGGATTCAGGCTTTCCAATGTCCCCTCGTGACCCAGCATTCTACCTCCTGGAGAAGGAAAGAAACCTGGAGGCCAGGATCTTGGGAGAAATTACCTCTACCTGAACCATCCTTCATCTCCCTATCAGGGAAACCCTATATTCAGCCCAAGAGGGAAATTCCAGCAGAGGAGCAGATCACCCTGGAGCCTGAGCTGGAGGAGGCACTGGCACATGCCACAGATGCTGAAATGTGTGACATCGCAGGTGGGTAGCTGTGGGAAGTTGAGGGTGACAGGATCAGGGGCAGGCGGATCCTAGTCATGACATGGGATTAGTGAGGAAGGGCCTCAACCAGAATGTGGATGTCTAAGAAAGCCTCAAGCAGTAGTTTCAAGCTTTTCTTCTTTGTTTATATATTTATTCATTTTTAAATTTAATAACACCTCAAGAGCAATTTTACAGGGATTGTAAAAGCAAATAAAAGTGGAACCATTGGGCTGGGCACGGTGGCTCACACCTGTAACCTCAGCACTTGGGAGGATGAGGTGGGCAGGTTGCCTGAGCTCGGGAGTTCAAGACCAACCTGGGCAACACAGTGAAACCCTGTCTCTATTAAAATACAAAAAATTAGCCAGGCGTGGCAACGTGCGCCTGTAGTCCCAGCTACCTGGGAGGCTGAGGCAGGAGAATTGCTTGAACCTGGGAGGTGGAGGTGGCAGTGAGCCAAGATCATACCACTGCACTCCAGCCTGGGGGACAGAGCGAGACTGTCTCAAAAAACAAAACAAAACAAAACAAAAAAAGTGGAACCATTCTGGCTGAAAGAGGAGAGTCACTACAGACTCCCTTACCCTCTAGTGGCTCCTAAGGGACCTTCCCTTAGCCCTTTCTCAATGTTTTAGAAACTACTGCCTTCAGAAGTTTATGGAAAGGACCCCTGGGGCTGAGAGAGGGTAGGGAACTTCCTTGACAAAGTGTAAGTGGTCAGGCTTTAAAAATGCAGCAGATTCAGAAAGAGGTAGGAGGGAGGCTTGGAACAGGTTCCTTCTCATTCCCTGTGACCCCTCTGCTTACCCTCTCCAGCAATTCTGGACATGTACACACTGATGAGCAACAAGCAATACTATGATGCCCTCTGCAGCGGAGAAATCTGCAATACCGAAGGCATTAGTAGTGAGTGTGTTTGGGGAGCATGGTCTCCAGGGCTCTGGGCAGGCAGTCCTAGTGTCTGGGAGAAGGTAGAAAAGGGTGAAACTGATGATTCTGGGAGAGAACATGCTGCATGAGTGATAAGAAAACCTGTGGAGTGCCAGGCGTGGTGGCTCATGCCTGTAATCCCAGCATTTAGGGAGGCTGAGGAGGGTGGATCACTTGAGGTCAGGAGTTCGAGACCAGCCTGGCCAACATGGTGTCTCTACTAAAAATACAAAAATTAGCCAGGTGCACACCTGTAATCCCAGCTATTATACTTGGGAAGCTGAGGCACAAGAATTGCTTGAACCCGGGAGGTCAAGGCTGCTGTGAACTGAGATTGTGCCACTGCATTCCAGCCTAGGTGGATAGAGCGAAAAAACCAATGGGGAGGAGATTGTGGGGAACATGTTGGGTTCCCTTCCTGCCCTCACTCACCAGGTGTGGTACAGCCTGACAAGTATAAGCCAGTGCCGGATGAACCCCCAAATCCCACAAACATTGAGGAGATACTAAAGAGGGTCCGAAGCAATGACAAAGAGCTGGAGGAGGTGAACCTGAATAATATACAGGTATTTGACTTGCATCCTCCAAACCGTAACTCTGGATAACCACTGACATCCAAGAGTCCCTTAGCCCACCATCTCCTATTCTCCTCTGGTAGGACATCCCAATACCCATGCTAAGTGAGCTGTGTGAAGCAATGAAAGCAAATACCTATGTGCGGAGCTTCAGTCTGGTAGCCACGAGGAGTGGTGACCCCATCGCCAATGTAAGGCTAGTCGACATCCCCAGCCTTCTTCCACATCTTACATGCACCCCTTGCATGGCTGTCATAAAGGGTTTTGCTAGGGAGTGCTATTCTCATCGTGCCTTCTTAGGGCAGCCCTCATGGAGACTCCTACCTTCAGTGCCATGGTTCCTAACTCTCAACCCTCTCTAACACCCCCAGTCCTACTGCACATTCATCTCCCTGCTTTCCCCTGCTATCCACCCTGCTTTCTGTATCCCTCTAGCTCCATTTATAGCTCCTCAAGGACTCTTCTCAAAGAGCTGTGTTTCCCTCTTGCTCCTGTTCTTTCTTTCCTCAGTCATCTGTGAAACTGTTCCCTAATCCTAACCCAAGTCCCTACTACCCAGGCAGTGGCTGATATGTTGCGTGAGAATCGTAGCCTCCAGAGCCTAAACATCGAATCCAACTTCATTAGCAGCACAGGACTCATGGCTGTGCTGAAGGCAGTTCGGGAAAATGCCACACTCACTGAGCTCCGTGTAGACAATCAGGTCAGCCTTCCCTTCCCCTGATGTTAGCATTCAGTCTCATTGAGGAGTCTCCTCCCTGAGCCAGCCACTGGGGCAGCTATCTTATTTAATCTTGTTTGAATTCTCCTCTTCATTATCTCTATGAGGGAAGCCAAGTCAGCATCTCTCTTCAACCACTGTGGAGAAACAAGCTTCTTTGACCTCCCAAAGGGATCTGTGGTCTGGGATGGTAAACAGCCCAGAGAGGGTGACTGTCAGCTTTTGCCTCTCCCTCCCCCAGCGCCAGTGGCCTGGTGATGCAGTGGAGATGGAGATGGCCACCGTGCTAGAGCAGTGTCCCTCTATCGTCCGCTTTGGCTACCACTTCACGCAGCAGGGGCCGCGAGCTCGGGCAGCCCAGGCCATGACCCGAAACAATGAACTACGTGAGTAACTGCAGACATGATGTGTGGAGTGGGCAGGGAAGTGCAGAAATTGGTGGATCCTCCTGAAAGCAGACCTAATGACTAATAGCCCAGCGTGCTACCAAAGAGCTATTCACATGAGAAGTTCAAATCCCAAGAGTGATCAGAAAGTAGACAGAAAACTCCCCCTGCCCCAAATATGGACGAGTAGAGAGGTAGAAAGGATACTAGAGATAACAATACTGTTTAGAGGTATTGTAATTTTATTTGTGGTGTGGTTTCTTGTTTTGTTTTGTTAATGTGGGATGGGCCTGTAAGGTGGCCTAAGACACTACCAATTTATGAGTTTGGCTAAGGGACTGGAAAGGAGAAGAGTGCCTTTGCAGAAAGCAGTAGCTGGAACAAACACTTATGTTTAATATTCCTCCTTTACAGGTCGCCAGCAAAAGAAGAGATAATACTGCATTTCCCTTTACCAACTAGAGCTGGGAGCACTAGACACTTAAATTCTCATCTGTCCTCCTTTCCTGTAAATAAAAGCCCTTATATCCATTTTGCCTGCCTCCTTCCTTGGACTTTGGGGTGAGAATCTTGGCGCTAACCCCCAAGGGTTACTGCCAGTTCACCAGGGGATTATTTATACTCTGGGGATCAGCAGGCAGAGAGGTTCAGGTTACTAGGAGGAGGTGGGGGAGCTCCCTCCCTTGGTGTTCCCCATAACCCTGCCAACGCCTTTCAACTCTTCTACTTTCACAGGGAACTTAGCCGCAGCCCTGTTTCCAGATGTAGCCAGGTCCCTCCAGTGCCTACCCACAGTCCTCATGTGGTTTGAAGGGGGAAAGGACTTTGAGTGGTAGTGGAGAAGGAGGCAGACAACATGAAGGGCAAAGACCTCTTTTTGACAGTCTTATTAATAGGGCACCAGGCTGATGCAGCTGACGCTTGGCATGGCTTTGGTAGAAGGTGGGGGAGGGGCTAGAAGTATGGAGAGCTGTGGCTGGGTGCGGTGGCTCACGCCTGTAATCCCAGCACTTTGGGAGGCCGAGGCGGGTGTATCACAAGGTCAGGAGATCGAGACCAACCTGGCTAACACAGTGAAACCCTGTCTGTACTAAAAATACAAAAAATTAGCCGGGCGTGGTGGTGCGCACCTGTAGTCCCAGCTACTCAGGGGGCTAAGACAGGAGAATGGCGTGAACCTGGGAGGTGGAGCTTGCAGTGAGCCAAGATCGGGCCACTGCACTCCAGCCTGGGCGACAGAGCAAGACTCTGCCTCAAAAAAAAAAAAAAAAAAAAAAAGTATGGAGAGCTGTGTACATGGCAGGAAAGGAGTAGTTGGATTGAGAATGAACAGATCTGAAATCCTGAGATCTGACAAGGAACCAGACTTAAGGAAAGTTAAGTTCTCAGCACCCATTGCAGTGTATTTGTGAATGAATGGGAAAAGGGTGTCAGTCCAAGGGGAGATCAGGTGGTTCCTCCTCATCAGAGTCAAACTCAACATTTTCATCTTTTACCCATCGACCTCGTCCATCTGGGATCCATCCTGAGCTGGAAACATCAGAGAAAATAGCATCGATTAGGAAAGAGGCTTATTAAGAAGTTAGTGGTGAGCTCACACCTGTAATCCCAGCGCTTTGGGAGGCCAAGGTGGGTGGATCACTTGAGGTCAGGAGTTCAAGACCAGCATGACCAACATGGTGAAACCCTGTCTCTACCAAAAAAAAAAAGTTAGTGGTGAGAAAAAATTGAGAGCCATGTAAATTGGGTGGATAAAACAAAACGAAACCAAAGATAAAAAACAACAATAGGAGGCCGGGTATGGTGGCTCACGCCTGTAATCCTAGCACTTTGGGAGGCCAAGGCAGGTGGATCACCTGAGGTCGGGAGTTCAAGATCAGCCTGATCAACACGGAGAAACCCCGTCTCTACTAAAAATATAAAATTAGCTGGGCATGCCTATAATCCCAGCTACTTGGGAGGCTGAGGCAAGAGAATCGCTTGAACCCCGGAGGCGGAGGTTGTGGTGAGCCAAGATTGTGTCATTGCACTCCAGCCTGGGGAACACACAAAACTCTGTCTCAAAAAAAAAAAAAAAAAAAAAAAAAAAATGGGGGGCGGGCACGGTGGCTCACGCCTGTAATCCCAGCACTTTGGGAGGCCGAGGTGGGTGGATCACAAGGTCAGGAGATTGAGACCATCCTCACCAACGTAGTGAAACCCCGCCTCTACTAAAATACAAAAAATAAGCCAGGCATGGTGGCACATGCTTGTAATCCCAGCTACTCGAGAGGTTGAGGCAGGGGAATCGCTTGAACCTGGGAGGCGGAGGTTGCAGTGAGCTGAGATGAGATCACACCACTGCACTCCAGCCTGGTGACAGAGCGAGACTCCATCTCAAAAAAAAAAAAAAAAAAAGCTTTGAAACAAGAAGGGTCAGAGAGAAAAGAAAATCTGAGGAAACTGATTAGGCACACTCACCTTCGAAGGGTGAGATAATGGTCCAGGGCTCGTCTTCTTGTGGGGCTCATGGGTGCAGGGGCTGAGACAGTTGCTGACTCCTCGGCCTGTGGGCCAGCCCCAGGTTCAGGTTCCCTACTGATCTTCCCGCTTTGGAGTTCGACCTCTGAGGGTGGCACAGGGGAAAGGGAGACAGAGGGACCAGGGGCTTCTGGTCTAGGTAGAGAAGAATAGTCTGTAAAAGCAGTAAGGGAAAGGGCCAACTCTCCTATGACTCCCAACCTCTTAAAACAGTGTTTCTTAAACTATATTTTTCAAGATATTAGTAAGTTCTGCATACAAAGGATTTTAGAATCATGAATTTGGGAAAGGCTAGCTTTAAATTTTACAAGTTTTTTTTTTAATTCTTAAGACTTTGTATAGCTTTTAAAACTGTTACTCTTTTTTTTTTTTTTTTTTTTTTTCTGAGATGGAGTCTTGCTCTGTCACCCAGGCTGGGGTGCAGTGGCCAGATCTCAGCTCACTGCAAGCTCCGCCTCCCGGGTTTACGCCATTCTCCTGCCTCAGCCTCCCGAGTAGCTGGGATACAGGCGCCCGCCACCTCACCCGGCTAGTTTTTTGTATTTTTTAGTAGAGACGGGGTTTCACCGTGTTAGCCAGGATGGTCTCGATCTTCTGACCTCGCGATCCACCCGTCTCGGCCTCCCAAAGTGCTGGGATTACAGGCTTGAGCCACTGCGCCCGGCCTAAAACTGTTACTCTTCAAGTAGAATTACAAAGTGCCATTTCCCAAACTTTATTTAAAAATCACAAAATTCTCCTTTTCTTTTTGAGATGGAGTCTCACTCTGTCACCTAGGCTGGAGTGAAGTGGTATGATCCTGGCTCACAGCAACCTCTGCCTCCCGGATTCAAGCAATTCTTCCACCTCAGCCTCTTGAGTGGCTGGGATTACAGGCACACACCACACACCCAGCTAATTTTTTATATTTTTGGTAGAGACGGGGTTTCACCATGTTGGCCAGGCTGGTCTTGAACTCCTGATCTCAAGTGATCCACCGCCTAAGCCTCCAAAAGTGCTGGGATTACCGGTGTGAGCCACCGTGCCCGGCCAAAATTCTCCTTTTCTTGAAACACTAAGTAACATCTCCAGAACGCTAGTATTCCTCAGAATACAGACTGGAAAACACTTTCAGAGCCCTCTATCTCCTTCCGAGCCTTCCTACCTCTGGCTTTCCCCTCCCATACCTGTACTTCCGGCGGCAGCAACTGTTATAGTGGGGAGCTCTGTGCAGAGCACTCTGGGTGATAAGTCGTGTCTGGGTTAGCAGAGGAGCCTGGTAAGAAGATGGGAGACAGAGTCAGAGCCTTCAGCCCTCTGCCCTTCCAGCCTGGTGTGTGCAGCAGGGTCTTGCCTAGAACACACTCTCCACTCTCTGATTACCTCAGCTTTGGTTTCTTCCCTCCTCAATTCATTCTGATGTCTTGGATTCTGCTTCCTTTCCTTTCCCGGCTGCTTCTTGCCATAGAAAAGCTGCAAGCCTGAAGAGAAAGGGAAACAGAATTAAAAGCATAGCACCAAGGCTGGTGTGCAGAGATTTCGATTTATTCCCCATCCCCTGTCTTCCCCCGAACTTACTGGACAGATGTTTCTTGCCTGCACGGTGGGCAGTCAGCATGGCCAGGGTGTCCAGTACCGGTCGATGGGGGCAGATGGCACAAGCAAAGCTGAGCAGGGGTAGAGAAGAGGATAACTGGTCCAGGGGAAGAGGGTTGGGCCTGTCCCTGCCGTAAGTCCCACCCTGTCCTAGCAGTCTTTGCAAAACCCAACTCCCTGGTGACCCAATCTCCACTTCTTCCAGTCCTCACTAGCCGCCAAAGAATCCTAGATACTTCTGCTGTCCTAATTAATAACAAAAGTTTGTTGAAGCCGGGCGTGGTGGCGTGCGCCTGTAATCCCAGCTAATCGCGACGCTGAGGAGGCAGGATCACTTGAGCCCTAGAGTTCAAGGACAGCCTGGGCAACACAGCTATTGAGCCTCTAACCGCAAAACCCTCAGGCTTGAGCCACTCCTCGCTCTTACCGTCCATCCCGAAGCATCAGCGCCTCATCCTCTGGGATGTAACTGGCGAGGAGGTCCCCGACTCTTCTTTTCTGCAGGGAGTAGGGGAAGAAATCCGGACGGATCAGCAGGATAGGAGAGAGGGATGGAAGTCAAATGACAGAAATGAGGAGTCAAACGGAATAAGGACATAAGGACCCTGGGGAGAACAGCGATCATAGACCGAAAAAGGAGTCACTACACAGCTCTAAGTCGCCTGGTTCTCTCCTGCACCCCCGAGTTGTTGCCAGAGCAATGAAACAAAGCTCCTTCCCAACCTTCAGAGAGCGACTGAAGAGGCTGCAGATCCTCTCCGCTCACGCTTACTTTGAGCACATTGAGTTGACTCCAATCGTCTCCTTCCCTCTTGAAAGACATCACGACTGTGAGTCCCAGAAGTGATAAATTTTCTTGTTCCGGTTTCGCCACTCCTCTAGGCCACCGTAGCAAGAGCGGGACAGCGCCTTCTCTTTTCTCTTTGTCTTCCTGTCGGCCCCCGTACTTCCGGGGATGCACTTCCACGCATGCATTGCGCCATCCGGATATCCACTCTCTGGCGCGTGGAGGGAACTGCATTTCCTATGGTGCCGTGCGACTCCGCAGACGCGACGCCTTTTGGGAAATGAAGTCTTTTCCTCAAAGACCTTGCCGCTCAGCTGGATCCAGGCCCTTGCATCTTGGTGGATCTGAGGCGTTTAGAGGGACAAGAACCTAGATGTGGAGCCGAAATTTGAGGGTGTGACCTATCTGATGCGGAGCGGACCTTTGAGGATCTCTGAGTGGAAGGTGTACTACAAATTCTCGCAATCCTCACGCTCTTCGTCTGCGGCGACAGTTCACCTGGGGTGGGCCTGATTTGTTCCTGGCTCTAGCAAACAAACCCCGGGACCGGGCAGAGCTGGGATGTGGGAGCGCCCTGAGGCCAGGCTACTTGGGGGCAAACTGAGGAAAGAGTGTTGAGGATTATTTCTAGAGTTCAAAGGTCAGAGGTCAATGTAGCGAGGAGTTGTGGGGGAGTTCAAAGTCGGAGGGGTGCTTAGGGGCGAATCAGGGAGGGACTGAATACTCAAGGGACAGATTTGTGGATAAGGACTTGGAGGGAGGAGAAACCGGGAGGGGGCAGGTGGCGTAGTGCTGGGGAGGCGGGGACACAGGGGAAGAGAGAAGGGGAAAGGAATCCCCTGAATATCTATTCCCAGACTTCAGGCCTGTCACTCGCAGTCTCGGTCGGGCCTCCCCTAGTTGCAACCTAGCTGTCGGCAGGGTGAAGAGATGGCTTCCCCGTCTAGACAGCCCCCGCCAGGGGGGTCAGGACTGCTTCACGGGAGCCGGGCTCGTTCATATGGAAGCCTGGTGCAATCGGCCTGCTCCCCAGTGAGGGAAAGACGCCTGGAGCATCAGTTGGAGCCCGGAGACACCCTGGCTGGACTAGCACTCAAATATGGGGTGACGGTGAGTTTTCCAGGATTGGGGTGCAGACAACAGTCAGGAGGGATTTAGTCCTGAGAAGAATGTAGTGGACCTTCTAGGTAACCTCCCCTGAAATGTTCCTAATGTGTTGAACTCTGTTCTGCCTTTATCTTTGTTTTCCCATCACAGTGTTGCACTGCGTGGTTGGGACAAGTTCTGCTCTACTATTCCAATGGAGAGGAACAGCTCCTATTTTATCATGCCAGACACTGTGCTAGGGGCTTCACATACGTTAGCTCATTTCACCCTCACGTCCGTATCAAGTATACATTTATTGTTCCCTTTTGGCAGATGAAGAAACTGAGACTTTGATTGGTTAACCATTTTGACTAAGGTCAAATAATGATTGTCAGATATGGGATTCAAACAGGTCTGTCTGACTCTGTAAACCACACAGAAAATTTTACATTGAGAGTGATTAAACGTTTACAGCAAATAATGGAGAGCTTATTTTTAGTTCTCAGTTCCTAAAGTGCCTACCTCTCCTTGCTCTTGGTTCCTCCTCAGTGCTCTGCCTTCTTTCTAGTAAGGCGGCTTCCCCGGCACAAAACAGGTACTCTACACCAAGTATTTCAGGTCATGCATGGGGGAAATTGGATAGATGTAAAAATGTATAGCATTGAAATTGATGAGGTTACTCCCCCTACCCCCACCCCTGTTTTCTTGTTCCATCTCACTCAAGCAAATGTTGAATTTAGCCAACATTTTTATGCTTTAGCCAACATTTAAAGCACTGTGATAACTTTTCTGGGAGACAGAAACTTAAACTATATAGTTGCTGTCCTCATGTAATTTATGGCCTAATGAGAAATAAACAGGTACACAAATAATGATTACAAATGACAGAACGTGGTGAATTTGTAAAGGTATTAACAAAGAATCAGGGCCAGGCATGGTGGCTCACCCCTGTAATCCTAGCATTTTGGGAGGCTGAGGCAAGTGGATCACCTAAGGTTATGAGTACGAGACCAGTCTGGCTAACATGGCAAAACACTGTCTCAACTAAAAATACAAAAATTAGCCGGGCGTGGTGGTGCTCGCCTGAAATCCCAGCTACTCAGGAAGCTGAGGCAGAAGAATTGCTTGAAGCTGGGAGGTGAAGGTTGTGATGAGCTGAGATCGCACCACTGCACTCCAGCACTCCAGCCTGGGCAACAGAGCGAGACTCTGTCTCAAAATAAAAAAACGGATAGGAAATCAGAAAGATTAAATTTTAGTTGGAAAGGGGCTGGGGTGGGCCAGGCGTGGTGGCTCATGCCTGTGCTGTAATCCCGGCACTTTGGGAGGCTGAGGCGAGTGGATTGCTTGAGCTCAGGAGTATAGGACCAGCCTGGGCAATGTGGTGAAACCCCATCTCTACAACAAATACAAAAATTAGCTGGGTGTGATGGCATGTGCCTGTAATCCCAACTACTGGGGAGGCTGAGGCAGAGGATCACTTGAGCCCGGGAGGCGGAGGTTGCAGTGAACTGAGATTGTGCCATTACACTCCAGGCTGGGCAACAGAGTGAGACCTTGTCTCCAAAAAAAAAAAAAAAAAAGAAGAAAAAAAATACTAATATACTATATCTGTAGTTTCTATATTTCATTATCTAATTATTATAATAATTAGATAATTATAATTAATAATTTTTAAATAAAGCATTAATGAGCCCCTGCTATGTGTCAAAGTCTGTAGGATGCTAACGACTGCCTGGGGATACAGAGACAGCAAGTCACAATCCTTGCCCTTAAAGGACTCATAGGGTTTAGGCAAAGCAAATATTTAAAGAGGTGAATAATATTATAGTAGGGTTATGTATGATTATAGCAATATTTACAGTATGCATTAGGAGTCCTGAAGAAGGTAACACAAAGGGAGTGGTGGTTGATGAATAGAAGTTTTCCAAGCAGAGAATGGGATAGTAGAGGGGCAGGAGCATTTCAGGTAGAAGTAACAGCATGAATAAAGTGTGAAAAAGATCATGGAATGTTCAAAGAAAAATAAAAAGTTCAGGATAGCAAAATGTAGAGGTGGCAAAGGGAGATTAATCTAGACATTTCCTTTGGGAGCTGGACTGAGAAAGCCCTTGAATGCTAATTTGGTTTTTATCTTTAGCCAATGAGGACCCCATAGGAGGTTTATAAGCAGGGTAGTGGGTTAATCAGATTTATTTTTTTAGAAAGATAGATGCCAAGAGGAGGATGAGTAGAAATAGAGCGAGGAAGGCCAGTTAAACTGTTGTAATAACCCCAGATGAGAAATACTTTGGGTCTATTTTAAATCTTTGGCAATAGGCCTGAAGATGAGACCAGATGTGAGAGAGATTTTTGAAGCAGTTTTGTTGACCACTTGGTATGGTGATGAAAGGCAAGTATTAGTTAAGGATGACATTGATGTTTTTACCTTGGAAGGCCAGGCAAATAGATGGTGATGCCAGTCACTAGGTCCAGTGATGAATAGATAGGTCAAAATAAATATTTATTACCGACATTGTTAATAGTATAGTGTGAAAACCTTTCCCAGAAGCAGTGAAAAGACCCAGGATTGTCGTTCTAGCTGTGTCATTAACTTGATAGATAGTTTCAGGCAAGTAGCTTAACCTCTCTGAGCCTCAGTTCCTTCATTTTTATTTATTTATTCATTTATTTTTATTTTATTTTTTTATTTTTAGAAATGGGGTCTCACTATATTGCTCAGGCTGGACTCTAATTCCTGGGCTCAAGCTGTCCTCCCGCCTCAGCCTCCTGAGTAGCTGGAATTACAGGCATCAGACATTGTGCCCAGCTTGCACAATAAGTTTTTAAAATGTAAGGGGGCCCTAAGACCAAAAAGTGTGAAAACCACTCATCTATAAAGTAGAAATAATGTCAGCCCTTTGTACTTTAGCTTGGTTGTTATGGAATCAGAGAAGACTCTGTGCAGTCACTTTAAAAAGCTCGAGATGCAATGTAAGATTGATCATTATTACTGTCCTGAATTTTGTTGACGCTTTTTTTTTTTTTTTTAAGATGGAACAGATTAAACGTGCAAACCGCCTTTACACTAATGACTCCATCTTCCTGAAGAAAACCCTCTACATCCCCATCCTGACAGAGCCCAGAGACCTGTTCAATGGTTTGGATTCTGAGGAAGAAAAAGATGGAGAGGAAGAAGTACGCCCAAGTAACGATGAAGTTTGGCCACACTCAACTGAGAGGAAGAAACAAGAGACAGGAGCAGGACGTGCCAATGGTGAAGTCTTCCCCACACCTGGCCAGGAAACCCCCACGCCCATCCATGACCTCTCTGCCTCTGATTTCCTTAAGAAGCTTGATTCACAGATCAGCCTGTCCAAGAAGGCTGCTGCCCAGAAGCTGAAAAAAGGGGAAAGTGGGTGAGTATTGAATGGTTCCTTATAAGTTCCTCCCTAGACTCCTCCATTCTTCCTATCTTACCTAACCACAAACACAAGTAAGTAAGCACAGTGCCAACAGCGGCAAGGTGATACGTTTCCCCCATGTGGCCCCAAAGCAATGAGCAGAGACGATGCCTGCTGACACAGGTAGAGGCAGTGGAAAACTGGGTTCTGTGTTCTTATTGGAGTCAGACAGTTGACTTTTTTTGAGACGGGGTCTCACTATGTTGCCCAGGCTAAAGTGCAGTGGCGCAAGCTCCGCCTCCCGGGTTCATGCCATTCTCCTGCCTCAGCCTCCCAAGTAGCTGGCACTAAAGGCACCCACCACCACGCCTGGCTGATTTTTTGTATTTTTAGTAGAGACGGGGTTTCATTGTGTTAGCCAGGATGATCTCGATCTCCTGACCTCATGATCTGCCCGCCTCAGCCTCGCAAAGTGCTGAGATTACAGGCGTGAGCCACCATGCCCAGCCGACAGTTAACTGTTTTTACTGCTCTGGTCATCCATGAAGGAGCATTAGGGTTAGGATTTATCTAGAAGGTATTGAGACTGTCTTGAAGCAACCAGCTTATGTATTAGAAGACAGCTTTCCATGTACCTCTCACTTAGCCCATTGTGAGGTTCTTCCCTTGATCTGTCACTCTTTCCCCCCTTTCCTCACTTGCAGGGTACCTGGGGAGGATGCAGGTCTCCACCTGAGCTCCCCTCGGATGCAGCAACGAGCAGTCCTAGGTCCTGTGCCGCTGACCCGTACCTCTCGGACCCGGACACTACGGGACCAGGAGGATGAAATCTTCAAACTCTGATGTCCCCAGAACTGACTGAGAGAAGCAAGATGTTGAAGGAGAAACTTCAGGGGGAGAGGAGCCTGAGGTGAGGCTCAAGAACATGGCTTACCAGCCTGCCTCCCTCCACTCCAGCCATCTTCCCCAGCCTCCTTGTCCGCCAAAAATTCCTTGGCCTGGGGCAGTTTTATTGGCAAGATTAGGGAATGGGAACTGGACCTTTCCCAGTTCTTGGGCTGAATCTAGAGTTGAGTCCTTTAGACTCAAAAGGCTCTTTTTATATCCCTGTTGCCTTTCCTATCCTTTTTACCATTCCCTGGCCTTAGAACAGGGAAGCAGAGACTCCCCCTCAGCTTCTTCCTCATCTCCAACTGTGTGACATAATTTATTTGGTGCTAATATTGAAGTAATATTTATTTGCTATATTTTATTCCTTCCCACTCTTAGCTAAAAAATGGAATTTCTATAGCCCTGGGGTGAGAGAACCTGGGAACAGTGAGCCAATGAGTGCTGGTTCTCCACCTTCCCCACCTTGTTGGCCAGACATGTGATTGAGGATGAGGCAATCGGTGACCTAGCCTACCGCAGAGAATGGATGACTGCTGGCCTTTTCTCCAATCTTAAAGGGACAGATTTGAACTGAGTTTTTTTTTTTTTTTTTGGTACCCCATTCCTGTTGAATGGGCTCAGTCTTGACTAACCAATTCGCTGTAACTTTTTCACCATTCTTGACCCTGAGAAAAAGCAGCACTGTAGGGACCTGAACCCTCCATTCTACCAGTTCACCCTTCTGACCTGTTCTGCTCAACCTGTGATGAGGGGAACAGATGGAAGGAGGCTTTCCTTGGGGTTTGAAGAGGAAGCCAGTTGTGAGAGTCTCTTTGTTACGCCCCCTACCCTCTAGACCCTCTCTCTCTATGCCCTCCTCCTCACTGCATATTTATTTGCAATTTGTAGCACTGATCTATGGTACAGTTTTGTTTGTTTCTCAAACAGAAGTAGGTAAGGGAACCTCAATAATAATGGAAATCTCCCTCAGTCTCCTGTTTGGAAATGATGAAAGGTGAGAGAAGTGGTGTTTATATACCTCCTTTCTTCTGTGATGACTATAAGGTATACGAAGCTGGACAGATTAAACATTGAGCCCTGTGCATATTCTAGTAGTTTTATTTCCCCTATGAGAATCTCCCCTGCCCTAGCCCCCTCCTCCTGCACTCTGGAACAGAGCCTCTGGCATCTGTCCAAGCTCTGTTTCTAAGGGCCACCTTCCCCTCTTCTGTCTTTAGTGTCCCCAGAGGGGTTCTCTGGGCTGTGCCTCCTTTCCTTGGTTCACATGGGAGGGGGCTTCCCTGTTTCAGAAGTCCCTTATGGGAGAAATAGAGATCCAAGTTTCACTTCACCTTTTTCAGGCAGTTCTGTTTCCTGTCCTGGGGCTGGAGTGGGAGAGAGGCCTCACCCCTCAGCATTGCTCCTTCTCCACCAGCTGTGTGGGGATGGGCTGGTCTCAGAGTCAAAAGCACTCTTGGGAAGGAATGAAGCCTGAAGATTGAAAAGCGTTAGTGGCAGCTGAGCAGGGTTAGGAAGCTCATTATCTGTGTTTTCTCAGTCAGCCATTTTGTCAAAGTGGAATGTGCTAGACTCGGGGCTCTCAGAGCTTCCCTTCATCTAGCAGCTTCCTGAGCCCGTCACAGATCTTGCCAAGGTGCTGAGTGAAGTCAGGCCCATAGAGGGCTGTGAGCAGGCCTGGGTCAGAGAAGTGATCAAACACGTGGCGGATGCGGCCATGTGACTTGGGCGTGAGGTGGTGTTCCACCAACTCCAGCAGCACATCCCGGCACTCGGTCAGCAGGCCAGCCAGAACAGCAGCCTCGAAGGTGAAGTCTACCTCGCCAAAGCTAAGTGCCGTCATGGCACCCTGCCGCAGCTTCTGGCGAAAGCGGGTAGCCAGGGCCAGCTCACTGGGGCCGAAGGAGCCATTGCGGTGCAGTACAGCCACCTTGACAGCCACTTTGATCAGGTCCTTGATCACACGCTGGGCCTGGGGCCGGCTGTGCGTGTACTCCTTGGACACACGGTAGAGCTCATCTAGCACCTCACTGCTTGTCTCATCTATGAAGAGATGAGCCACAGACCGACCCGCCATCTTACTCAGTAGCTTCTTCTCTGCTTGCAGTGCCAGACTCTTTGAGCTGAAGGACTCCATGGGTCCTGGAGAGTGGGGTATGTGGTCAGTCACTAGAAGAAAGGCCACAGGCTTCCTTAGAAAGAGAGAAATGACTTTTCCCCTTTCTGTTGCTTCTTTAGTTTCCATGTCATCATCATCTTTGTTTGTCATCCTCCCCGCCCCCTGAGGCCCCTCAGTCCTCTATGCCTTTCTCCTGCTTTTTCCCCTTAGTGCTGTAGCAAATCTTGACTCCAAAACAGCCCATGGGAGTGGCGATAGCTCCGGCTGGAGGAATGTGGGCACACGGGAGGCTAGCCTAGCACAAGTTACTTCTCAAGGGGAAGTAGGCTGTTGCTGCTGCAGTGAAGACAGGGCTTACCTGACAGATAATTCTTTTTTTTGAGACGGAGTCTTGCTTTGTCACTCAGGCTGGAGTGCAGGGGTGTGATATCTGTTCACTGCAACCTCTACCTCCCAAGTTCAAGCTATTCTCCTGCCTCAGCCTCCCAAGTAGTTGGGATTACAGGCCCCCACCACCATGCCCGGCTAATTTTTGTATTTTTTTAGTAGAGATGGGGTTTCACCATGTTGGCCAGGCTGGTCTTGATCTCCTGACCTCGTGATCCACCCACCTCGACCTCCCCAAGTGCTGGGAATATAGGTGTGAGCCACCACGCCCAGCCTGACAGAATTCTTACAGCTGCCATTTTTGGACACTGACTCTGTGCCATATGTCTGTGTGGTATAGGTATTACCATCCTTGTTTTACAGCTGAGCAAATGATACTTACATTAGATAATTTACCCAAGATCAAACACAACTCATTTTTTGGCCCCCAAAGCCAGTGGCAGCTATTGCACTGTACTTCCTTTAAAGTAAGAAGCATAAGCATCCCAGGAATCCTAATAGGAGTAATAACTAACATTTACTGAGAACCTACTATGTGCCAAGTGCTTTATGTCAGTCATCTTAGTCTTCCCAATCCTGTATAAGGTTAAGGTAGGTATTCCCATTTTGCAGTGAGAAAACTGAAGCTAAGAGAAATTTAGCAATTTGGCCAAAGTCACTAGTAAATGATAAAGATGGGCTTCAAACCAAATAATCCAGAGAAACCTCCTTCCCCAGAATGCTCCCAGTGTGGTTAAAGCCAACTGAGGAAGCACAAGAAACCAGCACCTCAAGAAGGGCAGGCAGTCCTAAAGGTCTGAGCCTTCTGCTGCACTGAACTCAGGACCTTCTTGGCGGCATATCAGCTCCATGTGTCCAGGGTTCTCTCCCCATGGTCTTCGCCTGTGGTTCTTCTGGTTGTTTTGCTTCTTACTTCCCCCTCCCCTGCTCTGCAGGATGTGGCTGTGACCGCAGTGAGGAGCAGCCTCGCCCTCTCCCCCAAACCAAAATGGGAGTCTGAAGAGGCAGGGGAGGTGGGGACTGAGGGGGTTTCTTCCCCAGCTGAATCCTTCCAGTGGAAACCTGAACCTTGCTTTGCTCCCAGCTTGCCTTGGGGCTTTCTGGACCATGTTCCCCAGCCGGAAGAGGAGATTGCTCCATGTGAGCCTTCCTTCCTCCTTGGCCTTCCTGTTACCCAGCTCTCCATTGCCCCCATTGCCGTCTCACATTTGTTCCGATGTCCTCTCCCTCTCTCCCTGTTTCAGTCTCCCTTTTTCTCTTGTCTGGGTCCTCCCTATAATCCTCTCTGGCCTGGCCATACTCTCCCTCTGGCCCTTACCCGTCCATCTCCTTGTCTCCTAAGACTTCCTTGCATTTCACACACATCCATACGGATATGGATCCACCTGCATCCCTCAGCCCTGCCCCCACTGCATCCAAAACCAGGTCTTTCAGAGGCTGCCTTGCCACCAGAAAAACTAAGTTAAGCTCTACAAAGGACCCAAGAATTGTATAAGCAAGAGTTTCACAATATGAAAAGCTAAGACTGAAAGAGCTGGAGACTCCTCTGCCACCGTTACCCCTAAAGTCTACCATTCTGTCACTGCCGGTCCCTCACCTGCTGTGCTGGGTGCCAGTCTTGCCTTGGATGTTCCGGGAAAGCTTACAGAATGGAGAAGCTTCACTTAGTGTGAGAGCCCTTTGGCTTGGCCCCACCCCTTGAGCCCCGCCTACCTACTCTCTGCTCAACCTCCGGTTCATCACTACTGTCTCCAAGAAGGCCTCTGGCCCAAGAGCAACCTAGAAATAAGACAAAGGTCAAAAAGAGTGGAATTCTGTTGGAAACAGTCTTGATTCTTTGAAGGGGGAAAAGGGATTTGCATCCTCTACTCTCACATTGCTTCTTTCTTTTCTTGCTGCCCAGTTCCTGGAGATCCTGTCCTTATATTTCTGCAGTACTGGGAAGGATGTAAAGTCCAAATTTCTGGGGTAGGAAGCTAGTGGGAAAAGTTCTGCAGATTGAAAGGTGGTGCTGTGGGGCGAGTATTTAATATATTATTCCAGTGATTGCTAGGTAAGGGCACAGACTGTCACAACCCTTAATACTGAAGGGAGGAAGGTGCTGGGACCAGGGCTGCTGCACCACAGGTGACCAGCAGGTGCCAGCACAGCACTGAATCACTAGCCCAGAGGAACAAGCCTACTGAGTTGCTTTTTTTTTTTTTTTTTTGAGACGGAGTTTTGCTCTTGTAGCCCAGGGTGGAGTGCAAAGGCGTGATCTCGGCTCACTGCGAGCTGTGCCTCCCAGGTTCAAGTGATTCTCCTGCCTCAACCTCCCAAGTAGCTGAGATTACAGGCATGTGCCACCATGCCCGGCTTGTTTTGTATTTTTAGTAGAGACAGGGTTTCACCATGTTGGCCAGAATGCTCTCAAACTCCTGACAGGTGATCCACCTTGGCCTCCCGGAGTGCTGAGATTACAGGTGTGAGCCACTGCACACCGCAGGGTGAGCTTTGTAGCTGCTAAAGGGATACAAAATGAGGAGCAGTCACAATTGAGTTTTTTTTGTTTGTTTGTTGTTTTGTTTTTGAGATAGGGTCTCGTTCTGTTGCCCAGGCTGGAGTGCAGTGGCATCATCACAGCTGACTGCAGCCTTGACCTCCTGAGCTCAAGAGATCTTCCTACTTCAGCCTCCCTAGTAGCTGGGACCAGAGGTGCACACCACCAGGCCTTCCTTTTTTTTTTTTTTTTGTAGAGAGGAAGGTCTCACTCTGTTGCCCAGGCTGAACTTCTAGGCTCAAGCAATCCTCCCACCTTGGCCTCCCAAAGTGTTGGGATTACAGGTGTGAGCCACTGCACCCATGCTGGAAGTCACAGTTGTTGAATGAGACAAAAACACTTGCCATCAAGAATCTTACAGGGAATCTGGCCAGGGAGATAACCTTAAGCGTAAATAACAGTAATACTAGTCAAACAATGCCATTAACTTTAATGGGGACTTAAATAATTTTTTTTTTTTTTTTTTTTTTTTTTTGAGACGGAGTCTTGCTCTGTCACCCAGGCTGGAGTGCAGTGGCCGGATCTCAGCTCACTGCAAGCTCCGCCTCCCAGGTTTACGTCGTTCTCCTGCCTCAGCCTCCCGAGTAGCTGGGACTACAGGCGCCCGCCACCTCGCCCGGCTAGTTTTTTTGTATTTTTTAGTAGAGACGGGGTTTCACCGTGTTAGCCGGGATCGTCTCTCGATCTCCTGGCCTCGTGATCCGCCCGTCTCGGCCTCCCAAAGTGCTGGGATTACAGGCTTGAGCCACCGCGCCCGGCCGGGGACTTAAATAATTTTGAAAGCTTAATTATGATAGGGCTTGGAAAGATAGATTCAACTACTTAATAGCCAGAGATAGGGAAGAAGTCCCAGATGATGGGGATGGCGTAAGCACATATAGGAAAAAAACATAATACAGGACATTCTCAGGAAGTGGTGATGTATGTCTGGAATGTAGGTTGTTTGAGAGATAAGTGAAGAAGGAAAAAGATCAGATCATAGCAAGCTTTAAAAAAGTTGCTCCAGGCCGGGCGTGGTGGCTCATGCCTGTAATCCCAACACTTTGGGAAGCCAAGGCGGGTGGATCACCTGAGGTCAGGAGTTTGAGACCAGACTGGTCAACGTGGTGAAACCCTGTCTCGGCTGGGTACGGTGGCTCACGCCTGTAATCCCAACACTTTGAGAAGCCAAGGTGGGTGGATCACCTGAGGTCAGGAGATCAAGACCATCCTGGCTAACCTGGTGAAACCCTGTCTCTACTAAAAATACAAAAATTAGCTGGGCATGGTGGTGCGTGCCTGTAGTCCCAGCTACTCGGGAAGCTGAGGCAGGAGATTCGCTTGAACCAGGGAGGCAGAGGTTGTAGTGAGCCGAGATAGTGCCACTGCACTCCAGCCTGGTGATAGAGTGAGACTGTGTCTCCAAAAAAAAAAGAAAAAAAAAGAAACGAAAAGAAAAAGAATAAAGGGAATAAAAATATAAGAAGATGCAAATACAATAACAACTTCTGGATTCAGAATTCTGCTACCTAGTCTTCACCTGTTTTCCTCTCCAGTTTCAAACTCCCCTTCCTTCCTTCCTTCCTTCCTTCCTTCCTTCCTTCCTTCCTTCCTTCCTTCCTTCCTTCCTTCCTTCCTTCCTTCCTTCCTCCCTCCCTCCCTCCCTCCCTCCCTCCCTCTCTCTCTTTCTCTCTGTCTTTTCTTTCTTTCTCAGAGTCTTGCTCTGTCCCTGTCGCCCAGGCTGGAGTGCAGTGACACGATTTCAGCTCACTACAGCCTCTGCCTTTCATATTCAAGTGATTCTCCTGCTTCAGCCTCCCTGATAGCTGGGATTACACCGCCACCACACCTGGCTAATTTTTGAATTTTTAGTAGAGACAGGGTTTCGCCATGTTGACCAGGCTGGTCTCGAACTCCTGGCCTCAAGCTCTCTGCCCATCTTGGCCTCCCAAAGTGCTGGGATTACAGGCATGAGCCATAGCACCCATCTGTAATTTGTGATTTTATTAACTGTCTACCCACTGAGCTCAGATTATGTTTTAGTGTCTGCATAGTGCTTGGCATATACTGTGCTCAATAAATATGTGCTGAAAGAATAAAGTCAAAACATATCCAAAACCAGGATATGAGGGGAAAATGGTAGTAACATAGGAGTCACATGTTATAATGTTCATTTACTTCATTCTTGGGGAGGTCTTTTATTTTCTCTCTCTCTCTCTCTTTTTTTTTTTTTCAATTGAGACAGAGTCTCACTCTGTTGCCCAGGGTGGAGTGCAGTGGTACGATCTCAGCTCACTGCAACCTCTGCGTCCCAGGTTCAGCAGATTCTCTGCCTCAGCCTCCTGACTAGCTGGGATTTCAAGCACCCACTGCCATGCCTGGCTAATTTTTGTATTTTTAGTAGAGATGGGGTTTCTACCATCCTGGCCAGGCTGGTCTTGAACTCCTGACCTTGTGATCCACCCACTTCAGCCTCCCAAACTTCTGAGATTACAGGCGTGAGCCACCGCACCTGGCCAAAAACATTTTTTTTCTTTTTTTTGAGATGGAGTCTCGCTCTGTCACCCAGGCTGGAGTGCAGTGGCGCAATCTCAGCTCACTGCAACCTCCACCTCCCGGATTCAAGCAATTCTTCTGACTCAGCCTCCTGAGTAGCTGGGATTACAGGCATGTGCCACCACGCCTGGCTAATTTTTTTGTATTTTTAGTAGAGACGGAGTTTCACCATATTGGCCAGGCTGGTCTCGAACTGTGATCCACCCACCTCGACCTTCCAAAGTGCTGGGATTACAGGCGTGAGCCACTGCACCTGGCCACAAATTTTTTTTAGAGACAGGGTCTTGCTATCTTGCCCAGGCTGGAGTACAGTGGCTCAGTCACTGCTCACTGCAGCCTCGAACTTGTGGACTGAAACAGACCTCCTGCCTCAATCTCCCAAAGTGCTGAGATTACAGGAGTAAGTCACTGTGCACCCTGGCGAAACAATGGTATCTTAAATGTGCAAAACACTTTTGAATTTGCAAAACATTTCACCTACAGTATCTTATTGGATCCTAAGAAGTAGGCAGGAAGGTAGTATGTCCACTTACAGAAGACAGAGTCAGACTTAGAGATAAGTAGTTTATCCAAAGCCATACTCCAGAGATGAATCTAGCTAAGTCTCACTGACTTTCAATGGTGCTCTTTCCACTGTGTAATCTACAGGAAATGAATAGTACTTTTTTGAGCAATTTCTACTTTGAAGCAAAATGAAGATATTTTGCACTTAATTGGATAAACTTCAGAAGATATTTTGCACTTAATTGGGAAAGTATTCAGGATGGAACAGTCCTATGTTTGTTTTAGTTGAGGTTTTACCATGGTTAAGATCGGTACTCTCATATCAGTTCAGAAAGAGTAAGTTTAGTGTGATTTAAAGCAGTCAAGTAAGTCAGCCTGACATAGCTGGAGATAGTTCACAGCTTTTACTCTTTTTTTTTTTTTTTTTTTTGAGATGGAGTCTTGCTCTGTCGCCCAGGCTGGAGTGCAGTGGCCAGATCTCAGCTCATTGCAAGCTCCGCCTCCCGGGTTTACACCATTCTCCTGCCTTAGCCTCCCGAGTAGCTGGGACTACAGGTGCCCGCCACCTCGCCTGGCTAGTTTTTTGTATTTTTTAGTAGAGACGGGGTTTCACCATGTTAGCCAGGATGGTCTCGATCTCCTGACCTCGTGATCCGCCCGTCTCGGCCTCCCAAAGTGCTGGGATTACAGGCTTGAGCCACCACGCCCGGCTGATTACTTTTTTTGTTTTGGGTATTTATTTATTTATTTACTTACTTACTTATGAGACAGAGTCTCGCACTGTCGCCCAGGCTGAAGTGCAGTGGTGTGATCTCCGCTTACTGCAACCTCTGCCTCCCAGGTTCAAGTGATTCTCCTGCCTCAGCCTCCCGAGTAGCTGGGATTACAGGTGCGTGCCCCCACGCCCGGCTAATTTTTGTATTTTTAGTAGAGACTGGGTTTCACTATGTTGGCCAGGCTGGTCTTGAACTCCTGACCTCATGATTCGCCCAGCTTGGCGTCCCAAAGTGCTGGGATTACAGGCGTGAGCCACCGTGCCCATCCTATTTTTATTTATTTTTTTTGAGATGGAGTCTCACTCTGTCACCCAGGCTGGAGTGCAGTGGCACGATCTCGGCTCATTGCAATCTCTGCCTCCCAGGTTCAAGCGATTCTCCTGCCTCAGCCTCCTGAGTAGCTGGGATTACAGGCGCGCGCTACCACTCCCAGCTAATTTTTTGTATTTTTAATCGAGATGGGGTTTCACCACGTTAGCCAGGACTGTCTTGATCTCCTGACCTCATCATCCACCTGCCTTGGCCTCCCAAAGTGCTGGGATTACAGAAGTGAGCCACCGTACCCAGCTTGGTTTTTTTTGTTTTTTTGTTTTGTTTTGTTTTGTTTTGTTTTGTTGTTGTTTTTCCTCTGAGCCACAGGATGTTTGTTTGTTTTTAATCTTTGATGCATTTATTTCTTCCTCTACTTACTGCATGCCAGGCATTATGATTAAGTGCTGGGGATAGAAAGATAAAAGACAAGCTTTCTGTTTTTTTTTTTTTTCTTTTTTAAAGATTGAGTTTCGCTCTTGTTGCCCAGGCTGGAGTGCAATGGTGTGATCTTGCCTCACCGCAACCTCCACCTCCCGGGTTCAAGCGATTCTCCTGTCTCAGCCTCCTGAGTAGCTGGCACTACAGGCGCCCGCCACCATGCCCAGCTAATTTTGTATTTTTAGTAGAGACAGGGTTTCTCCATGTTGGTCAGGCTGGTCTTGAACTCCCAACCTTAGGTGATCTGCCCACCTCGGCCTCCCAAAGTGCTGGGATTACACGTGTGAGCCCCTGCACCTAGCCACTTCCTGTCTTTAGACTAAGTGGTAAACATGAAAAATCTTAATGGAAGTATCCAATAAGCAATTGTATACGTGAGTCGAGAACTCAGGAGAAAGACCTGAGTTGAACACCTAGATTTTATGGTAAGCAGCATATAAACAGTTTATTGTGGCAGGGTGCGGTGGCTCACGCCTGTAATCCCAGCATTTTGGGAGGCCAAGGCGGGCAGATCATGAGGTCAGGAGATCGAGACCATCCTGGCTAACATGGTGAAACCCCATCTCTACTAAAAATGAAAAAAAAAAAAAAAATTTAGCCGGGTGTGGTGGCAGGTGCCTGTAGTCCCAGCTACTCAGGAGGCTGAGGCAGGAGATCAGGAGGCTGAAGCAGGAGAATGCGTGAACCCAGGAGGCGGAGCTTGCAGTCTTGCAGTGAGCCGAGTGAGTCACTGCACTCCAGCCTAGGTGACAGAGCAAGACTCCATCTCAAAACAAAAACAAAAACAAAACAGTTTATTGTAACTGTTGGTTTTGTAACTGTTCTTATTGTTGGATTATCCTGACCAATGAGAATATGTAGAGCAGAAAGAGGTGGCTAAGGACATGACCATAGGAAACACTAGCATTTAAAGGGAGTTCAGAGAAGGCTAAGAAAGGTTATATTAGGCTGGATGTGGTGGCTCACACCTGTAATCCCAACACTTTGGAGGCTGAGATGGGCAGATCGCTTGAGGTCAGGAGTTTGAAAGCAGCCTGGCCAACATGGCGAAACCCTGTCTCTACTAAAAATATAAAAATTAGCTGGGCGTGTTGGTGGGTGCCTGTAATCCCAGCTACTCCGGAGGCTGAGACAGAGAAGGGCTTGAACCCAGGGGGCTGAGGTTGCAGTGAGTGAGCCAAGATTATGCCACTGCACTCCAGCCTGGGGCGTCAGAGTGAGACTGTCTAAAAAAAAAAAAAAAAAAAAAAAAGCCATATCAATAGAAGTGAAACTATCCATTCATTAAAAGTATATATTTATTAAGCCCCTAGTCTCTGTCAAGAGAAAGAAGGACCTCAGGAGCCAAAAGAAGAAAGCATTTCAAGGAAGGGGGAGTCAACAGGGTCAAATGGCACAGAGAGGGCAAAAGGATAAAGACTGAAGAGTTGTTCATTGAATGTGACCAGGAGGTCACTGGTGGCCTTAATGAGAGCAATCTCGGTGGACTGATGGGGGCAAAAACTAAAATGATTGAGAATAGGAATCATGAAAATGGATATAGCAAGTATAGGTAACTCTAGAAGCTTAGCTATGAAGGGAAGAGAGACATTGAGTGATGACTGAGTGCGGACAAGGATCAAGAGAAAGTTTGGAATGTTTTCCTTTTAATCATGGGAGTTACTTGAGCATGTGTATATGCTAAGGGGAAAATATCAGTAGAAAAGGACAGGTTAAAGATCGTGGCTGACGTCGGTAATCCCAGCAGTTTGGGAGGCTGAGAGGGGAGGATCACTTGAGTCTAGGAGTTCAAGACCAGCCTGGGCAACACAATGAGACCCTGCTGCTTCTTCCTTTTTTTTTTTTTTTAAGTTAATACCTTCTGTGTGCAGGCACTATGCTACAAGGAAAGGATACAGTGTTGAGCAAGATAGACAATCAGGGACTGCATAGAACTTCTAGTAAAGTCATAGGTGAACCTTCGACAGGAGATACAGATGGCGTTCACTAGGATGAGAGAGGCATGATGATGCAGCTAAGTATATCTGTAGAGAGCAAAAAGTTGGTGGAATCCTCACTTTATTATCTCTATGTTCTCTGAAGATGGAAAAGGGTTTTCCTGAGATGAACAAGGAAATGGTAAGGAAAAGAACTTGCAAAAAAAGGAGGAAGTTTGAAATAGCTCCCTGGGGACTAGAAGAGAGTGCTTTTCCAATCCAATCTGTGGGACGTGTGATTTTCTTTTTTTGAGACAGAGTCTCACTCTGTTGCCCAGGTTGGAGTGCAGTGGTGCAATCTCGGCTTACTGCAACCTCGGCCTCCCGGGTTCAAGCGATTCTCCTGCCTCAGCCTCCCAAGTAGGTGGGACTACAGGCACATGCCGCCATGCCTGGCTAATTTTTTGTATTCTAGTAGAGACAGGGTTTCACTGTCGTTGCCCAGGCTGGTCTCAAACTCCTGAGCTCAGGCAATCCACCCACCTCGGCCTCCCAAAGTGCTAGGATTACAGGTGTGAGTCACTACGTCTAGCCAGGACTGTGTGATTTTCTTCAAAACACTAAGGGAGTAGGAAGAGAGGGTTTTGTTTTGTTTTGTTTTAACAGAGTTTCTCTCTGTGTCACCCAGGCTGGAGTGCAGTGGCACGATCTCGGCTCACTGCAACCTCCCGTCTCCCGGGTTCGAGCAATTCCCCTGCCTCAGCCTCTTGAATAGCTGGGATTGCAGATGCCCATCACCACGCCCAGCTAATTTTTTTGTATTTTTAGCAGAGCTGGAGTTTCTCCATGTTGACCAGGCTGGTCTCAAAACTCCTGACCTCAGGTGATCTGCCTACCTCGGCCTCCCAAAGTGCTGGGATTACAGGGGTGAGCCACTTCGCCCAGCCAAGAGAGTCATTTTGATTTGTCCTTCAAAATAGCCCTCAGATTCATTTATTTCTTTCTAAACCTGTTCCCATCGCCTTTGTCTGATTGTCCCTCTCCCCTCAGCTTTAGACCTATTTTCTTGCTAGTAGGTCTCTGTCTTCTTGCTTAAAAAAAAAAAAAAAAAAAAAAGAAAGAAAGAAAAAGACAAGTTGCACCCTTTTTCAAGAATTCAAAATGACATCCTACTCCTGTCAGATGATTTTAACCAGTTCACCTAGGCATTCCAGGCCTTCTGTAATTTGTCTTCCCCTTTTCCCTCTCCTTGCTCCTAACTAGTGCCTTTCCCACATACCAGCCTCACAGCACCTTTTTGTTATCCATGCTGCAGGCTCCTTGTTCATCAAGTAAAAGCTTTTGCTGAAGCTGTGTCCCTCGAGAACATTTTCTTCTTTTGCACCAAGCCAACTCCCACCAAAGTTTTCCTGTCCTCCATGATAAAATGTATCAAACGTCTTTCTGTGCAGTCTTTGGAGAAAATTTATTATCTTCTTTGCACATTTGGAAATTTATGTTCAATGTAGCTTTTCTTTTGAGACTTGGTGTTGCTTTTTAATAGTTTAGTACATGTAAATCTTATTTTAATTCAAATGTATTATCATTTTCTTAAAGTCTGGGACCACAACCCAGTAGATTGTGCAGTGGATTGTGCAGTAGATTGTGTCTCAAGTAAGTGTTTAATACTTACTGAACTGAGATTTAAGCTGGGTCCTAAAACTTTAAATGAATTATACCCTAATCCCCACTCACTAATCTATTCAATAAGCATGTATCTGAGTACCTAAACCCTGTGCTAGGAGCTGGGGAGATTTCTTTTAACCTCTCAGTGCCTCTATATTTTGAGGTGTCTTTCTCTCAAAATTTCTTTTTTTTTTTTTTTTTTTTTTTTTTGAGACGGAGTCTCGCTGTGTCTCCCAGGCTGGAGTGCAGTGGCGTGATCTCGGCTCACTGCAAGCTCCGCCTCCCGGGTTCACGCCATTCTCCCGCCTCAGCCTCCCAAGTAGCTGAGACTACAGGCGCCCGCCACCACTCCCGGCTAGTTTTTTGTATTTTTAGTAGAGACGGGGTTTCACCATGTTAGCCAGGATAGTCTCGATCTCCTGACCTCGTGATCCACCCGCCTCGGCCTCCCAAAGTGCTGGGATTACAGGCTTGAGCCACCGCGCCCGGCCTCTCTCAAAATTTCTTTCCAGCCTTTAAAACAACCCCAACTGCTGAACTGCCTTGGGCCCACGATCTCTCCGCAGTTAATCCTGTGTAGATATTGTCCCAGTTTATCTTCTTCTATTGTTTTAGATCTGACTTTACTGAGTTACTGTTCACCTTACTGGTTCACCTGGCCTTAAATCTCTGTCTCTGTCTCTGTCTTCTCTTTCTCTCTCTCTTTCTCTGTGTGTGTGTGCACATGTGTGTGTATGTTTAGGTCTCTTGCGTACTCATTGTGGGGCTTAGCCTAGTTGTCGATGCTCCCCTCCCTGATCACAGTCCAGTTAAGGCTGGCCTAAAAGTGGCAAACCCTTTTCCCCTCCTTTCCTCTAGTCCAGAGTCCAAGATGTGGGTAGAAGTGTTCAGTCAGATAAAACTATCTGAGAATGCCAGTGTCTCCCAGGCCACCCACTTTCCTGGAGAATTTTGAGAATGTCTTTTGTCCCAGCCCCACATAGAGAAGAATCCTACCAGGCAATACCAAGGTACCAAGCAATCCTGTCTGTAGTAGCTTTATTCTTCCTCCTCACTGACATTCCCAGGGGCTTTATGAAGGGTGGGGAGGGAGAAGGGGCAGTTCTGCTGTTTGGAGGGATGTCAGGGTCCTCTGAGGAAAGGTGGGACATATATCTGGGGGCAGTAAGGCTGTGTGGGTTACTGTCTCAGGTCTTAGAGTTGCTACTCTGTCTGTGTCTTTCTCTGAGTCAATTAGTCTTGATTTCCACATCTGTTTTGGCTTCAGCCTCTCTCACCTGCCCTCTTCCATTACCCAACAGCCTGACTGCTAGCTAGTTCTTGCCATAGTGGCCCAAACTCATGCTGCTTTGTAGAGGTGGGAGGGGAGGAGATCATGGAAACAAGGGAAACCTCCTGCTGACACCTTCCTTTCCTTTCCCAGGCCTCCAGCCCCCACGCGCATGCTAGGCCTCCTTATCAGGGTCAGGACGAACGAGAGGAGGCCTACGGGGAGAAATAAGGAGAAAGAGGGAAAAAGCATTGAGAGGAGCAACGGAGAGTTGGGGGCAGAGTCAGGGAGATGCGGGAGGCTCCCTCGGGAGCAGGGTCGCCCAAACCGTATAGGAGGGGAAGGGAGGACGGATCGCGCAGGCTCTGACAGCCCAGCCCAGCCCCGTCAAGGCTCCCAGGTTTCCTGTCTCTTTCTCCTCCCAGCTCCTCTTCCTCTCTTGTGAAATTTCTCCCCAGAGCCTCTCCTGTGCCAGCCGATCTCTGCTTCTGTATGTATTTCTTCCTCTGCCCGGTGTCAGCGACTGTCCGTGGGTCTCTCCATCTCGCGTCTGTCTCTGGTCTCCAGTTCAGCCTCCCGGCCTGGCCCTCTTGGTGGACGGTGCTCCTGGCGCCCCTCCCCGGGCGGCACTATTGGCGGAGAGGTGACGAGAAGGCGGTGTCTAGCCGCCCTCCAAGGGCAGGATTAGTCGCCGCGACCCAAAGGCGGGCAGGAGGTGGGCCCGGCTGGGAGGCGGGCGGGGCCGCTGGGGCCGAGCCCAGAGCTCCGGGCGGTCGCATTGTTTTCCTCCGCGGATCCGCGGCTGGACTCGGACCCAGGGCTCTCCCGACAGCGCCCTGGACCCCAAATTCGAGCACCATCCAATTCGGACGCTCATCGCATCTCGCCTGAGCACAACCACGGATTGCGAACTCAGCGCAGCGCGTGGCCGCTTGCCGTCCGCGGCGATCTCCATCTCGCTGACCCGAATCCTGGAGCAAGTACCCGGGGCAGGGAAGGGGCTGCGGGGAGGCGGGGAGGGAGCAGGAGGGCGCGGCCGGCGGGGGCCAAGCTTCTGAAGCGCCAGGGGACCAGGGAGGGTGTCGGCGCCCGGTGTGCCTGGCTGACGGAGAGGGTCAACGAAATTGGGGTGCAGGGAAGAAGGAGGCACGGTAGCCGAGTCCCGTAACTGTACTGGTGGGAGCAGAGTCTGGGCACCTCATTCAACTGGGCTTTCTTCAAGTCGCATCCCGCTGGATTGGGAAGCGCGAAAAGGGATTATTTGAGGCGCGCACCGTAGAGAGGGTGGAAAATCTGGCCCCTTGCTTTCCCGGCAGGGAAACTAGGGATCTGAGACCCGCGGAGAACTAGACCCTCCTGACGTCCCTGAAGGGATGGGAAGAGGGACGCATCGTTCTGGACTTTGTGTCACGGGTGCTCCTCTGTCCTTGTGCAAGCCGGAATCTGAGCACCCTCTGAAGGGTTGGCTCGTGCAAAGAGGCGGCAAATGGGGTCCCCGAGCAACCTCGGTCCCAGCGCCTATCTCCTTCCTTCAGCCCGCTCGGCCCGGGGCTTTGTTAGACTGAGGTCTCCCAAGGAGGATATCCGAGCTGGCAACTGCCTCCTAAGCCCACGGACCCCACTCAGCGCCGGCCTCAGGCCCGCCCTCGTCGGTTCTCAGCCTCTGGCCCTGTTTCCCTGGCCTGGGAGACCCGCCTCCGCTCCCCAACCCCCGCTCCCATCCCCTCTCCGTCTGCGCCTGCAGGCCCCTCCAGCCCCTCCTCCCGCTAACGTGGCTCTGGGACCCGGTCCCGGCCCAGACTCTGCTACCGGCCCCTCCTTGGAGCCCCGGATCCAGTGAGGGGGAGACACGTCGAGCCCCTGGCCCTAGGCCCACCTCTTTCGAGGCTCTAGACACCTGGATTGTCCTGGTTGGGGGTTGGGTGGGAAGGAGGGTAGGTGCTGAGTGTGGGGCTAAGGGCTAAGAGTGGGGGAAATGGCTTGGAGAAAGGAAGGCTCCGGTTCCACAGGCTCCTTGGCGCGACCCTGCTCCCTCTGAGGAAGGTGGACTGGGGCGGGCGACCAGCCCAAAGGCTTCCTGCTATTGTCCCCAGCCCAGTCTCCCCTTCTCCATCCCTTCCACAGCTCTGCTAGACTCTGGCTATGACCCCAACCACTCCCCAGAGGTGGCTTCGGGGCCAGGAGAGAGAAGGGCTGTTTCCTCTTCCCAGCAAGGGGAGGATCTGGAAAGGGGAGAATCAGCCAGGTCTCTCCCATGTGCTTCAGATGGGGGGTGTGAAGCAGCTCGGATTCTTCCAGGGCAGAGTGATCTTTTCTCCAGGCCAGGAGTTGAGGAGCTGACCAGATGCTGCTCCCCAAAAACAGCTACAAGAAGCCCTCTTAAAGATGTATCATAGTTGAGTCTAGAGGGCCAATGCAAAGGCCAGCCAAGCGTTTTTAGAGGCTGGACTAATCCAGCCTAAAGTGGGGTGTGAGAGTGTGTGTGTGTGTGTGTGTGTGTGTGTGTGTGTGTGTGTGTGTGTAGAGTGGGTGGAAGGGAGGCACAGCCTGCTCTCTCAGGGAGGAAGGAAAGGGCCGAGGGTGCTTGCTATCAGATCATTTTGCCTGGAAATGAAGAGCATGTAAATGAGATGCAAATTAGCCTCTATTGTCCCTAGCTAAGGCGCTTTTGCTAAGAAGGCTGTTGGATTCTGAGGGTTTTAACATGGGAGTGGTCGCCATGCCCGACAAACTCTCCCAGTGACCCCCTTTGCCAAGGCTAGCCCTGTAGTTCTAGGAGTTTTTAGAAAGGGGCCATCCCCTTCCCCTACATCTCTGGGCATGAAGCTACCAGCACCTTTGTAACCAAACTATTAAGAAGTGTCATCAGGTTCCTCCCATTTTCAAGGCAGCACCTCCCCTACCCAAGCCTCAGCAGACTTTTCTTGAATTTTTATATTTACTTGTAAGGGATGTGGTAAGGGGAGTGTAACACAGTCTCTTCCCTCCTTTGTCCTGTCTTCCATCAGGTCAGAGGTTTCCTATCCCACTCAAGCCCCCAAAGGAGTCACCACCCCAGGTAAGGAAAGGGCAGCAGCTCCTGAGGGCACGGGGTGGAAGCAGGCATGAGCAGGGAGCAAGAAGAGGGGCCGGCTCTTCTCCCCACTTGCCAGAGACCAAAGTTGTTTCCAGGGTGAAGATACCAGTTGCTCAGGGCAACTTGGAGGCAGGGGGGTGGTGGGAAGAGCAGGTTGGGGAGGATGAGAGACAAGCTATGTCCCTTTCTCTTCCTTTCTTTTCCCCTGGGAACAACAGTATCCGGAAACATGTCAGGGGAGGGAGGAAGGCCCAGCCTTTCAACACCAGAGGGTCGTTAGCTAGCTGCTACTCTGCCCCTGGGGAAGGGGGGGTCATCATTAGGTGTTCCTACTCTCTTCCCTCCTCCAGCTCTCTTGGGACCCCACCTGACGTCAGCCTCCCCACCAGTGATGCTGGATTGGGAGTGGGGGCACACTTGGGTCCTGGCTCCAAGAGTAGAATTACTGGGGAGATGGAAGGGTGCTTGGCATGGAAGCTTAGGGTCTGTTCTAGGGGACACGGTGGGATGGGCAACTAAGGATTGGTGAAGGATAGTTATCTGTTCACAAAAGAGAGGATTCTCACCCTTCTTGACCTGATTTTTGGAACCAACCAAGCCCCTCACTTCAATTTTAGGGGAAAGCAGGAAGCTGGTATATACCTCCTACTGTGGGCCCCAGACAGGGTCATTTGGCTGAGGGAGGCTGATGGGTGGAAGACCTGTCTCACCATCTCTTCCACCATATCCATCTTTTCCTGGACTTTGGGCTACAATTACCTGCCTGTCACTGAATTATTTATATTTTAATTTCAGAGGCAGCGGATGAGGGAAGGAAGGGAAAGAGGGGCACGTTTAGCCATTTTGCTTCACTAGTCCCTTGTACCCCTGGTTTCTCACAGGGGGTGGGTCTGCTCTTCCCCACTCAAGTACATGCACTGGTTCTTAGGAGCCAGGGAAGGAGCAGGGGGCTAGAGAGCCTGGAGGGGGTGGCACAGTGGTCGGGCAGACAGCTGCAGCCAGAGCTAAATTTAGCCTCTGATCTGGCTTTGATGCACATTCATTTTTGGTGAAGACAGTCCCCCCCACCAACTCTCCTCCCTACTCAGTTTCTTCCCTAGCAGTGGAAAGGGCCCCCGGACCATAAGCTTAGACCAGGACAGTGACCTCTAGGCTGCTTCCCCCAACTCTGTCTTCCTCAACTCTCGAAAGGACAGTGGCAGCCACACAGCTGCCCCCGGCTAGGCGCAGTGCCTGCATTGCTCCCAGAGTGCCGTGGGGTGTCTGGGAGGGAGGGGGAGTCAGACACGGTGCCCTCTTCCTCCTCCCAGTGCCAAGGAGTCACTATTTATAATTTTAAGGCTTCAGTCTCTAATTATAGCTGAGAAGGGGTTAGCAAGAGGGGGGTCAGGAGGTGTCACCTACTGAATGTCCCAGACCCAGTCAGGAGAGAAGAGGAAAAGCTGAGTGAGAAGGCTGAGGGGGGGCCGGGTGTGTCCTGTCCTTACCTGGGGTCATGCATGCAGGCCTCACAGCAGCCAGTTCGGGCCAGTTGGAGAGGGAAGGACCTTGAGTGACAATGACAGCTGGCTGGGACTGGGGCAGTGCTGGAGACAGGGTTCTTTTCCCCCACCCCACAGGGTCTTCTGGGGATAGACCAGGAGAGGAGCCTGCTGGCTTGCGTCAGGGGAGAGGGAACTTGGCTCCTCCCCCACTTTTCCCTGTCTCCCCTTTCAGGGCCGGCATATGGGTGAGGGGGCACCCCCTGGGGCCTGAGCTGCCCCGCACAGGATGCCCCGTGCCCCCCACTTCATGCCCTTGCTGCTGCTGCTGCTGCTGCTCTCACTTTCCCATACTCAGGCCGCCTTTCCCCAGGACCCCCTCCCTCTGTTGATTTCTGACCTTCAAGGTGAGTGCCCAGTACCTACCTTGCCCCATCTCTGTGAACAATTAGAGACTGAGACCCCCTGTGTGGGAGGCAAGATGCAGGAAGGCTCCCAGCCTCAAGGAAGCTGACAGCCAGACCAGCAAAAGGAAGCAAACAGGTAGAGTGAGCTGACACCTCCTGCCAGCTGCTTCTCATTCCTGGGCCTGGTTTCTTCACTTACAGGCAGCATCGTGTGGACGTTAAGAACGTGGACTCTCAGCTAGACCAAACCTTAGCAGGTCTGAATCCCTGCTAAGCTGCTCACTAGCTGTATGACCTTGATTAAGTTACTTAACCTTTCTTTGTCTCAGTCTCCTCAGCTGTAAAATGAATAGTATTCTGAGCCAGTGGTGGGTACTCAGGAGGCTGAGGCAGGAAGATCACTTGAGCCCAGGATGTAGTGCTCTGTGATGGTGCCTGTGATTAGCCACTGCAGTCCAGCCTGGGCAACACAGCCAGAGTCCTCCCACCCCTCAACCCCCTACCCCATCTCTTTAAAAAAAAAAAAAAAAAAGGCAGATTAAAAAAAAAAGTCACCGGGCACGGTGGCTCACGCCTGTAATCCCAGCACTTTGGGAGGCCAAGGTGGGCGGATCACCTGAGGTCAGGAGTTGGAGACCTGCCTGGCTAACATGGTGGAACCCTGTTTCTACTAAAAATATAAAAAATTAGGCTGGGCGCGGTGGCTCAAGCCTGTAATCCCAGCACTTTGGGAGGCCGAGACGGGCGGATCACGAGGTCGGGAGATCGAGACCATCCTGGCTAACATGGTGAAACCCCGTCTCTACTAAAAAATACAAAAAACTAGCCGGGCGAGGTGGCGGGCGCCTGTAGTCCCAGCTACTGGGGAGGCTGAGGCAGGAGAATGGCGGGAACCCGGGAGGCGGAGCTTGCAGTGAGCTGAGATCAGGCCACTGCACTCCAGCCTGGGCGGCAGAGCGAGACTCCGTCTCAAAAAAAAAAAAAAAAAAAAATTAGCTGGGCTTGGTGGCATGCGCCTGTAACCCCAGCTACTTGGGAGGCTAAGGTGGGAGAACTGCTTGAACCCAGGAGGCGGAGGTTGCAGTGAGCCGAGATTGCACCATTGCACTCCAGTTTGGGCAACGAGAGTGAAGCTCCATCTCAAAAAACAAAAAACAAAACAGTCTTCTACCTCATGGAATTATTTAGGGATTAAATGAGGTTATACATGTAAAGTGCTGAGAACACGGTATGGCACAAATAAATGCTTTATATGTGTTTGCTGTTATTCTTAGCTACATAGAGAAGGCCTAATACTAGTTCAGTGGTTCCCAACACCTCTTACCCACCTCTCTACCACTGGTACCACCAATAAGCCCACCATGATAGAAAGCATAAACCCACTTTTTCTGAGAAGAACCTTTATCTATTTGCAGTTCCTGTTATATTCGTAGGATTTAGAGTAATTTTAAAGATGGAGGAACTGCAGTTGGGTTACTGGGAGTAATTGTTGAGGGATATATAAGAATAGCAAACACTCCTATGTACTAGAAGCAGCTCCAAGCACATTATAAATTTTTTTTTTTTTTTTGAGATGGAGTCTTGCACTGTTGCCCAGGCTGGAGTGCAGCGGCGCGATCTCGGCTCCCTGCAAGCTCTGCCTCCTGGGTTCATGCCATTCTCCTCCCTCAGCCTGCCAAGTAGGTAGGAGTATAGGCACCCGCCATCATGCCCGGCTAATTTTTTGAACTTTTGGTAGAGACGGGGTTTTACCGTGTTAGCCAGGATGGTCTCGATCTCCTGACCTTGTGATCCACCTGCCTTGGCCTCCCAAAGTGCTGGGATTACAGGTGTGAGCCACCGCGCCCGGCCAAGCACATTGTAAATGTTAAATCATTTATCCCTGAACTCTGGCTATCCTTTGACCACTGATGACTGTGATTTCCACCATGATCAGGCCAGGTGGATGCTGGAGGTGAGGTGGTCAGAGGAGGCAGAAACCTTGGAGGGCTGAGGTGGCCTGTGAAGAGCCTTGAGGGGAGGGTGCAGAGGGCTGGGAGAAACGGAAACGGAGTGAATAAATGCTCCAGTGGGACAGTGCACAAGGTGGGAGTGAAAGGAAATTGCTAGCCGTAAGGCAGTTCCAAGAAGGGACTAGGCTCAACTCTGGAGGCAGACAGACCTGGATCTGAATCCTGATATTGCCACTTCCCAGCTAAATGAGCAAATTCCTAAATGACTTCTAGCCTCAGGCTCCTCATCTGTAAAATGGGGCCAAAGCTACCTCATAGACCATGTATTAAATGAGACAATGCATGTGAAGTGCTAACACTGTGTTTGGCAGAGGTTAAGTACTCAGTGTTATTGGTATTAAGGATAGCTTTTGGGCACTCTAACCTCACACATCCACTGTGTCCGCTGCTGGGTTTCATCTGGTTGGAGAGGGTGTTGGGGAAGTTTGTGGTATCCTGGCTGGCCCTCAGCACCCTACCTCTCTGTGTCCTCTAGGTTCTTCCCCATTATCCTGGTTTCGGGGCCTGGAGGATGATGCTGTGGCTGCAGAACTTGGGCTGGACTTTCAGAGATTCCTGACCTTGAACCGGACCTTGCTAGTGGCTGCCCGGTAAACTGGCCGTGGCACAGTTGTGGGGCAGACATGCATGCTCCTGGGCAGACATGGGACCTGCATGGCCACTGCAGCATCTTGCAGGGGACACATGCAGGTGCACAAGCCACGGGGTGTGGACATGCTTGGACCCAGAGCACAAATGCCAAGTCATGGAGGAAGTGGGGAGGGGAGGGACAGAAGGTCTGCACTGTTTGTCCCTGAACAGCTGACTGTGGGTAAGGTGGGGGCTAAGGAGCTCAGCTGGGGTGCCTTGACTAGGCTCTGATCCCTCTTTACCTACCCCTTCAGGGATCACGTTTTCTCCTTCGATCTTCAAGCCCAAGAAGAAGGGGAGGGGCTGGTGCCCAACAAGGTGAGGGGCTGTGTGGGAAGAGGTGCAGACATGGAGATGAGGCTGGGAAAGGTCTAATGGGGGTCAGGTGGGTGGGAAGAAGAATCCAAAAGGAACCATAATGTGAGGAGGGAACCCAGTTGCCCCCTGATTTTCCATCTTCAACTTCTCCCTTTAGTATCTAACATGGAGAAGCCAAGATGTGGAGAACTGTGCTGTACGGGGAAAGCTGACGGTAAGGAGTGAGACGAGAATGTGGAGGGAAGGAGAGGATTACTCTGCCCCCAGTCCCTGTCCAACTGGTCCTCTACTATGCCGAATTTCCTTCACACTTTTTCCATCCCAGGCCACAGGAGAAAATAGAAAGGAAAGAGAATTCCCGATTTTCAGTTTCTCTTTCATGCCTCACAGAAAAGTGAGGCTCCTCAGAGAGGCCAAAGGATTTGCCTAAGGCCAGAGGGCCAGCAAACAGCTTACTTGGGACTTTATCTCGCATTGCTCTGTTGCCCTCAAGAGGAGTAGCCCACCTTTCTTTCTTTTTTTTTTTTTTTTTTGCCCAGGCTGGAGTGCAATGGCACGATCTTGATCTTGGCTCACTGCAACCTCCGCCTCCATGGTTCAAGTGATTCTCCTGCCTCAGCCTCCCAAGTAGCTGGGATTACAGGCGCACATTGCCACGCCTGGCTAATTTTTTGTATTTTAGTAGAAACGAGGTTTCACCATGTTGCCCAGGCTGGTCTTGAACTCCTGAGCTCAGGCAATCTGCCCACCTTGGCCTCCCAAAGTGCTAGGATTACAGGCATGAGCCACCACGCCCACCCTGTAAGCCCACCTTTCTATTACCTCCTGGTCTCAGTCCCAGGACCCTCTGTCCCTGACCTAGAATTTTGGGTTCTCTAGGACGAGTGCTACAACTATATTCGTGTTCTTGTTCCCTGGGACTCCCAGACGCTCCTTGCCTGTGGAACGAACTCATTCAGTCCTGTGTGCCGCAGCTATGGGGTACAAAAGACAGGGTGGGGGTTAGGATGGGAGTTGGGGGGACCCCAAGATGGGCAATTGGTTTGATGGGAAAGGACCAGGAACTGGGGTAGGGGAATGGGAGTGCCCAGAATTCAAGGGTCCAGAGGGGCTGGGGAGGAGGCAATGGGACGGGAGGGAATAGGCTGTGGAGCCAGACTCCAAGACCCTGAAGGTTCTAGGCATCTGCTCCCTCTGTCCCCAGATAACTTCGCTGCAGCAGGAGGGTGAGGAACTGAGTGGACAGGCTCGATGCCCCTTTGATGCCACCCAGTCCAACGTGGCCATCTTTGCAGGTGTGCAGCCGGGCATGAGAGAACAAAGCATGTGGCTGGAGGGAGCTCCTGCCTCAGCTCCTCTCCCAGTGGGTCTTTCCCCCATTCCCCTGAGTGGAGGGTTGAGGTAGGGGCCAGGGCCAGGCCTAGGTAGGGGTGCGGGAGGCCCAAGAAGAGGCAGGATACAGATCCCTAAGCCCTCCCCTGACCCCACTCCATCCATCCCTCCAGAGGGCAGCCTGTACTCAGCCACAGCTGCGGATTTCCAGGCCAGTGATGCTGTAGTTTACAGAAGCCTTGGGCCCCAGCCCCCACTCCGCTCCGCCAAGTACGACTCCAAGTGGCTCCGAGGTCAGGGCGGGCCTGGGGAAAGGAGACTGTTCCTGGGAGGGAGGACTGTGGTGGGGAGCAGGCAGATGGTGTGGTAATGTGTACGTATGCAATGGGGAGAGCGATGTGGGGCCAGGAGCTTCTGAGCAGGTACAGATACTTTTCTATACCCTTTCCTGTCATTCCCCATCTTAGAGCCACACTTTGTCCATGCCTTGGAGCATGGAGACCATGTCTACTTCTTCTTCCGCGAGGTCTCTGTGGAGGATGCTCGGCTGGGGAGGGTAAGGAGGTGGGCATCAGGGTGGGTAGCTGGAGGGTTCTGCTGGATCCTGAGGAGCCAGTCTGAGTGGGAAGAGAGCTCCTGACCATAATCTCCACAAGCAATTCCCTGGACTCTCACCCCTCAACTTGGAATAGCCCTGAGCCATCTGCCCCCACATCCTGCTTGTCCCTCACCCTTGACTCAAATTGTCCTACCGTGCCACACCCATCATTCACTGTGCCCCTCACATTGCTCCCTTGGTGCTTTTTTTTTTTTTTTTTTTTTTTTTTGAGACGGAGTCTCGCTCTGTCGCCCAGGCTGGAGTGCAGTGGCTTGATCTCAGCTCACTGCAAGCTCCGCCTCCCGGATTCAGGCCATTCTCCTGCCTCAGCCTCCCAAGTAGCTGGGACTACAGGCGCCCGCCACCACACCTGGCTAATTTTTTTGTATTTTTAGTAGAGATGGGGTTTCACTGTGTTAGCCAGGATGGTCTCCATCTCCTGACCTCGTGATCCACCCGCCTCAGTCTCCCAAAGTGTTGGGATTACAGGCGTGAGCCACCGTGCCCGGCCCCTTGGTGCTCTTAACTCACCACACTCCTTGCACACAGCTGGCCCTGTGGGTCTGTCTCACCATTGTCTACTCCACTCTTCTCCCCTAGGTGCAGTTCTCCCGCGTTGCCCGAGTATGTAAACGTGACATGGGCGGCTCGCCTCGGGCCTTGGACCGCCACTGGACATCCTTCCTGAAGCTGCGGCTCAACTGCTCTGTCCCTGGGGACTCTACTTTCTATTTTGATGTTTTACAGGCCTTGACTGGGCCTGTGAACCTGCATGGCCGCTCTGCTCTCTTTGGGGTCTTCACCACCCAGACCAATAGGTTGGTACTAGGCTGACTAGTGTGACCCAATCTGTCCCCTGCCTCATCAGCCTCCAAACTCCCCTTTCACAGCCTACTGATGGGGGCAGTTAAGGGAACCTCTGAGCAAAGCCAGTTTGCTGTGTCGCCCACCATTTTTTCTCCTAGTGTGGCACCCAGTGGCTGCCTCACTGCCTCAGTCTCTACCTCCTAACGTGGTGTGAAGGGTGCCACCACTTCTTCCTGGGGGAAGTTGTGCAGTTCCTTTCAACACCTATCCTGCATCTTTTCTGGCTCCTCCAGCATCCCTGGCTCTGCCGTCTGCGCCTTCTACCTGGATGAGATTGAGCGTGGATTTGAGGGCAAGTTCAAGGAGCAGAGGAGTCTGGATGGGGCCTGGACTCCTGTGTCTGAGGACAGGGTCCCCTCACCCAGGTACCCAGGATGGAAAATGGCTTTTGTGGGGGCATAAGCAAGCAGCGTCTGCCCCCAAGATGGGATTGTGAGGAGTGAGTGAGATGTCTTAAGGCCTCAGGGTGGGGAGCTATAGTGGGGTGGCAGCGGGGCCGAAGAGCTGCGGCAGGGAAGGGAGCAGTGCTGTGAGTGTCGTGTGGAGGGGGAGCAAGGCTTTCCAGTCAGGTTTGGGAGCAGTAGGGGGCACAGAGCTTAACTGAGCTCCAGCTCCCAGTCCCAAGGTAGCCCCTTCCCATTCACCCACCAGACCAGGATCCTGTGCAGGAATAGGGGGAGCTGCCTTGTTCTCCTCTTCTCGAGACCTCCCTGATGATGTCCTGACCTTCATCAAGGCTCACCCGCTGCTGGACCCCGCTGTACCGCCTGCCACCCATCAGCCTCTACTCACTCTCACTAGCAGGTATGGTGCTGAAAAACACTGACCACTGACCCCATTCTCAGCCACCCTCCTCTTTCTTTGACCCAATAAGGTGAACCGCATTGGTGGGAGGAAGAACTTGTGAAAGTAGAAGGGAGAGAGCTAAGAAGGGAACCCTGGGACCTGGGGGAAGGGCACAGGCACAGCTACCAGGACAGCTGGGCTCTCCCTGAAATGCTCAGGCTTCCACTAGACAGGTTCCCTGACCTGAGGCCCTTTCCTCCAGGGCCTTACTGACCCAAGTAGCTGTGGATGGCATGGCTGGTCCCCACAGTAACATCACAGTCATGTTCCTTGGCTCCAACGATGGGACAGTGCTGAAGGTGCTGCCCCCAGGTGGGCGATCCGGGGGACCTGAGCCCATCCTCCTGGAAGAGATTGATGCCTACAGCCCTGCCCGGTGAGGCCTTTGGAGGGGAGGCTCCCTGCAGAGCAGGGATGGGATGGGAGTAGCAGCAGCAGATGTGGGAATAGGTTGGAAACATCAAAAACATTGGCTTTTGCAGGGTGGGAGCTCTGGGTTAGAGAGGCTTGGCGAGAAGACTGGACAGTGTGGTAGGGCAGGGCAGCTCCATGGGTTATGCTCAGTTGCTTGTGCGCCTCCCCCCTTTCTGTTCTTCCACTCACGCAGGGAAAAGGTAGCCTCATCTGTCCATCTCTGGTTCCTTTTGGCCTCACCCTAGGTGCAGTGGGAAGCGGGCAGCCCAAACAGCACGACGGATCATAGGGCTGGAGCTGGACACTGAGGGTCACAGGCTCTTTGTGGCTTTTTCTGGCTGTATTGTCTACCTCCCTCTCAGCCGGTGTGCCCGGCATGGGGCCTGTCAGAGGTGAGAGGGGCCTGAGGCCAGGCCCTGTGTGGGCAAGCTCCCCGGGCCAGCAAGAGCACAGAAACGAAGGTCTTTGGGGTGGCAGAGAAACACAGGGGATGGCTGCGGGGTGTGTAGGTACCTCAAGCATTCTGAAGGTGGGCAGCAACCAGGGTGTGTAGAGACTGAGGTGGACAGGAGAGAATGAGGCTGAGAGACTCCTGTAAGCCAGGGTGGGAAGAGGCAGCAGAATGGAAAGTGACTGGAGTAGAAGGGGATCCAGCCTCACACACCTGTTTTCCCTAGGAGCTGCTTGGCTTCTCAGGACCCATACTGTGGATGGCATAGCTCCAGGGGCTGTGTGGATATCAGGGAACCTGGTGGGTAAGTGACAGGTCCTTGGGCTTCCTGAGCATAAAATTCCCCACCACTAAGAGCTGAGGGCCAGAGTGGGAGATAGGGACAAGGTGCAGAATTCTAGAGCCACTTCGTTTTCCTCCTAGGACTGATGTGGATCAGGCTGGGAACCAGGAATCCATGGAGCATGGTGACTGCCAAGGTAAACAGAAGAGGCGGCTGCGGTTGCCGCCAAAGCTGCACATGGCCATGATGGCCACAGACACCATCCCAGGCTTGGGCTTTTGTCCTTCTCTCCTGTGGCACAGTCACCCCATCAATTCTTCATGAAGCTTCTCCTTCCCCCCATCTTCACCCTCTCCCTTCTTCATAGACGGAGCTACTGGGAGTCAGTCTGGCCCTGGGGATTCTGCTTATGGTGAGTCCTCTTGTCCCAACTTCACCTTCCCTTGCTCAGCCCACGTACCTGAGTGTATGTCCTGTGGTAGCAGCAGAGCAGCATTCTGAATACCCTGGGAGTATCGGAAAAGGGTCGGCATCCTCCAGATACCCAGCATGTAGCTCAGTACTTGGCACACAGTAGGGTACTTTTTGAACAAATAAATCAATGTCCTGCATGATGAGCCCTCCCCCAGGCCCAGAAGAAACTAGAGGCTGGCGTTCCACAGGAGGGAGGAAGGACCCCTGGAAGGGTGTCAGGGGTAGAGATTAGGAGCCTCACTGGCTCTGACCTGGTCTCTGCCACCAGTGCTTCCGGGTCCTGGCCCTTCCCCTGGGACCCCCAGTCCCCCCAGTGATGCCCACCCCCGGCCCCAGTCTTCCACTCTTGGAGCTCACACTCGGGGTAAGAGGGCTACCTGGGAGGGACAGGAGTGAAGTGTGGGGCTGCTGATTCTCGGAGCGTTCTAAGCCCCTCACTGACTGGTGTTTGGTGCTCACTAACGCCTGTTTGGAGCCTCCCCTCCCCAGAATTGGGCATCCCAGCCCCAAGTCCTCCTGCAGGAGCAGTTGTTGGCAGTTGCTCTTGGCATGGCTACAGAGGCCAGAAGTGGGATGGGGAATCCCCAGGCCCAAGCTCTGGCCTGAGTGTGAGGGGTAGTGCGTGGGCTGTATGCTGAGGGGTCAGGGGAGGTGAATCCTGAGGATGGCGAAGGCTGTGGGAGTGAGGCTGAGTAGCAGCGGGAAGGACGATGATGTCAGGCCTGGGAACTGCCGGCGGCGCCTCTGGGCCTAGGTGCCCCGCACCGCCTCCCCTTGGCTGAGCCTCCCTCCTCCCTCTCGGTCGGCAGGCGTGCGGCGGGACCTGCCCCCAGCCTCGGCCTCCCGCTCGGTCCCCATCCCACTCCTCCTGGCCAGTGTGGGCGCAGCTTTTGCCCTGGGCGCCTCAGTCTCTGGCCTCCTGGTCTCCTGTGCTTGTCGCCGCGCCCACCGACGTCGGGGCAAGGACATCGAGACTCCGGGGCTCCCGCGCCCTCTCTCCCTCCGCAGTTTGGCCCGGCTCCACGGTGGGGGCCCAGAGCCCCCGCCGCCGTCCAAGGACGGGGACGCGGTGCAGACGCCGCAGCTCTACACCACCTTCCTGCCGCCTCCGGAGGGCGTGCCCCCGCCGGAGCTGACCTGCCTGCCCACCCCCGAGTCCACGCCGGAGCTGCCGGTCAAGCACCTCCGCGCCGCCGGGGACCCCTGGGAGTGGAACCAGAACAGGAACAACGCCAAGGAGGGCCCGGGCCGCTCACGGGGCGGGCACGCGGCGGGCGGGCCTGCGCCCCGAGTGCTGGTGAGGCCGCCGCCGCCCGGCTGTCCCGGGCAGGCCGTGGAAGTCACCACCCTGGAGGAACTGCTGCGCTACCTGCACGGCCCGCAGCCGCCCAAAAAGGGGGCCGAGCCCCCCGCCCCTTTAACCTCGCGGGTGCTCCCGCCGGAGCCCGCCCCCGCCCTCTTGGGCTGTCCCAGCCCCAGGTCCCACGAGTGTGCCCCGCCGCTGAGGCTGGACGTGCCCCCCGAGGGCAGGTGCGCCTCTGCCCCCGCCCGGCCCGCGCTCTCTGCCCCCGCTCCCCGGCTGGGCGTCGGCGGAGGCCGGAGGTTACCTTTCTCCGGCCACCGGGCTCCCCCTGCCCTGCTCACTCGAGTCCCCTCGGGAGGTCCCTCCAGGTACTCCGGGGGTCCCGGGAGGCACCTCCTGTACCCGGGCCGGCCGGAGGGCTACCGGGGCCGCGCCCTGAAGAGGGTGGACGTCGAGAAGCCCCAGTTGTCCCCGAAGCCTCCCCTCGTCAGGCCCTCCTCCCGCCAGGCCGTCCCGAACGGCGGCCGTTTCAACTTTTAAAGGGAGCAGCCCACAGCCTCCAGCGTGGGGGGCGCCCGAGTCCTCTCGGCCGCGAGCTGGACGCTCTTCAGGACGTCTCACCGCCCCCTCGCCCCGCACCTCCAGCCTTCCCGACTCGCAGAGTCTCCCGTGGCCCCTTTTCGCCTCGGGTTTATTTATTGACTGTCTTTCCCCCTGTCCTCGAGAGAGGAGTGGGAGGTGAGAAGCCCGTCCCCTCAGTGAGCCAGCATTTCGGGGGGAGCTGGCGGACTCCCACTCCCCGCTTTCTTCCAGCCAAGCTGCCTTAACTCGCCCCTCGGGGCTCCCGCAGAGACTGGGCCCCGGGCGGGCCGCGCGCGCTGTGTCCAGAGTCCTCGGGCCTCCCGGGTCTGGGACGTGCCTCTCCTACTGTGTAGGAGCCTCCGCTTCCCAATACAGCCGTGTCCGCAGCCGCTGCCTGACTTTACTCGGGCAGGGGAGGGCGGCAGTCGGTCGGCTCGCTCTGGGCGCCCTCGCCCTCTGCCTTTATCTGGGCCCTGGGCTCTCCCGGGAAAGGGGATGGCTGCGGTCTCGCCGCGGGGGGAGTCTGGAAAGGTTTCCTAAAGGAGACGAGCGAACTAATGGTGTCGAGGTGAGCCAGGGCCCGGGAGACCCCGTAAAGTTTAGTTGGGGCTGGGGAAGGCCCTCGGAGCTCGTTTCTGGATCGAGGTAAGAGGGACTTTCTTAAAGGCCTAGTCTATGGGATGGGGCGGCGGAGGGAATTTTTTGAGAAATAAAATGAAGCTACAGCGTACGTTACTTTGAAGTTCCACATCAGAAAATCTTATCCTGAGGAGAATTTGGCTGGAAGATTTGGGGTCGCATGAGGGGTACGCTGCAAAAAAAAGCAAAGGATTCGGCCCTGTCGGAGGCAAGGGTCTGCCCCCAGCTCTTCCCTAAGGCGAGGACCCCGCGGAGAGCTGGACCGGCGACGAGAGCTCGCGCGGCGTCACACGCACGCTTAGCCACCCCCCAAGAAGCCGCTGCCGCGCTCGAGCTCCGCGCGCTCGGGACCAGGTAGCGTGTGGCTGTCGTGGTGCTCCCTTTGCTCCGGTTGGGACTGGCTGCGGATATCTGTCCATTATCCCCGACACCAATGAGAGGGACGAACAGGACCACCTGCCCCGCCCACCACCCTCGCGCTAACGACGCTTAAGGCCTAACGCAGGCGGCAGCTGGTGCGAATTTTTATTTTTATTTTTTTTGGAGACAGGGTCTTGTTCTGTCACCCAGGCTGGAGTGCAGAGGCCTGATCTCGGCTCACTGCAACCTCCGTCTCCCAGGTTCAAGCATTTCTCCTGCCTCAGCATCCCAAGTAGCAGGGATTTCAGGCATGCATCACCACGTCCGGCTAATTTTTGTATTTTTAGTAGAGACGGGGTTTCATAATGTTGGTCAGGCTGGTCTTGAACTCCTGACCTCGTGATCCGCCCGCCTCGGCCTCCCAAAGTGATGGGATTACAGGCGTCAGCCACCGTGCCCAGCCGAGCTGATGCGAATTTGCAAATGGGGTTTTTCACCCGCACTTGGCTGCAATGTCCGCCCAGTTCGAGCCCCACATTCTCCCGCTGGCGCCGCCTGGGGGCCGAGCCAACCCTTGCTGCTAAGGAAGCCTCACCAGTCCCCTTCCCGTTTGCTACCTAAATGTCCTTGGCGGGAAACTGCTGAGAACAATTTGAGGAATAAGCCTGAAGTTGTTTCTAGTTCCGCGCTTTATTATTTGTGATCATGATTGGTCAAAACTTCGCCCGGAGCCTCCATTTGTTCATCTGAAAAATGGGTTTGAGAAGCTCAAGTACTAGAATGTGAAAACGCTTTCTAAAGGCAACGGCATGGTATCTTGTGAGATAGTAATTTCTTCAGACTAGCGCATAAGCTATTCCTATTCCTAACTTTGCGATCTGTTTTCACTAGGCAATCTCTTTCCCTTTGTATCCTTATACTTTTCATCTATAGATTTTACCCTCAGGGCTTTTTAAAATGCTCTCTGAACATTACTCCCATTTCAGTTAAGCTTGTCTGGCCAAATTTGGTTGTCCTCCAGAGTCTGACCTCTTTTTGCGTGGCGCTTGTTTCACCAGGTTGAAGTGGTCCTTTAGGTCTCAGTTTTTCCCGTATGGGGTGCCTTACTTAAACCAAGGTGCCTCGGGGCCAGTGCTAGTTTCCTAGATACTGGAGGAAAGCAAGCAAGGAAGGAGTAGAGAATCCAGTCACTTGACTTCATTATCCTCTTCAAACCGAGATTTTAAAGCAAGGACAAGGAAAAATTTCAAGGCTGCAGCCTTTCACAGTCCTCTGAGGGACAAAACTCAAATATAGTTCTTGCCTTGAAGGTGGTCACAAACAAAAAGGGTAAATGATCCTAAGGTTTACATATAGACCTAAAAGAGAGATACATACAATGGAAATTTAATCTTGTAATTCTTTGCAGGCAGCAGTAATTTATAGGTTAAAGTCCTGGTTGTAGTTTAATTATAAAGTATGTTCATTTATTAGTATTTATCACTATGGTGACTTCTTTAGCCAAAGAGTATCTAGGCGGGGCGCGGTGGCTCAAGCCTGTAATCCCAGCACTTTGGGAGGCCGAGACGGGCGGATCACGAGGTCAGGAGATCCAGACCATCCTGGCTAACCCGGTGAAACCTAGCAAAAAACTAGCCGGGCGAGGTGGCGGGCGCCTGTAGTCCCAGCTACTCAGGAGACTGAGGCAGGAGAATGGCGTAAACCCGGGAGGCGGAGCTTGCAGTGAGCTGAGATCCGGCCACTGCACTCCAGCCTGGGCGGCAGAGCCAGACTCCGTCTCAAAAAAAAAAAAAAAAAAAAAAAAAAAAAAAAAAAAAAAGAGTATCTAAACTGAACTCTCAGAGCTAACAGAAGTAATCATGTTGCATTGAGAGCAACAGTCCTGGATCTCTACCCGTTGTTTTCTATGTGACCTTGGCAATTCAACCAACCTCTTTGAGGCTGTTTTTTTGGTAAGGAATGGAAAGAACATATGGCAACAGGGATTTGTAAAGTGCCATATGAATATATATATTTAAATGAAGTGCTTTGTGAGAAAATTATTTACCCAAAAGAAAGTAGACTTCCACCAAATATGCAGTTCATTAATACAGATACCTCTCCCTGATAGAGAGTAGTGAATAATAAATTAGGAGGATGAATTCAAATAAATTATCCCTGACAATAGAAGGATAAATATGACCTCAAGAAATCTGCTAATACTTTTTTTTTTTTTTTTTAATCATACTATTAGCTCAGTTTTTGTCTTTAGGAAACTAGAATGTGCCAACAGTAGGATAGAATCATCATCCTCAGGGATTTCTAAGCTGATTTCTCAGAGGCATCCTGGGAGGTTATGGAGAAACCAGGGCCCCAGCAGTCAGAGTCCATCAGTTTGTGTAAGGCTTTGGGGACTTGAAACACAGAAGGTTCCACAGTCACAGTGCTTGAAAATCTGTTCAACATCTTGGGTTCTTTGGGGGCTAAGTCACAAGGGCCTGAGCTATTACTGTCTCTCAGGTTTTTAACTCCTTGATGTCACTGTCCCATCCATGAGAACCACACAGGTATGTGTCACTCTCTGCTACTTAATCCAGCAGTTGACCTTTCAGAACTGTTGGCTCATAAGAATATAAGGTTATATGCCGGGCGCGGTGGCTCAAGCCTGTAATCCCAGCACTTTGGGAGGCCGAGACGGGCGGATCACGAGGTCAGGAGATCGAGACCATCCTGGCTAACACGGTGAAACCCCGTCTCTATTAAAAAAATACAAAAAAACTAGCCGGGCGAGGTGGCGGCGCCTGTAGTCCCAGCTACTCGGGAGGCTGAGGCAGGAGAATGGCGGGAACCCGGGAGGCGGAGCTTGCAGTGAGCTGAGATCCGGCCACTGCACTCCAGCACGGGCGGCAGAGCGAGACTCTGTCTCAAAAAAAAAAAAAAAAAAAAAGTCCCAGCTACTCGGGAGGCTGAGGCAGGAGAATGGCGTAAACCCGGGAGGCGGAGCTTGCAGTGAGCTGAGATCCGGCCACTGCACTCCAGCCTGGGCGACAGAGCCAGACTCAGTCTCAAAAAAAAAAAAAAAAAAAAAAAAAAAAGAATATAAGGTTATATGTATGAGAGTAAGGTTCAAGTACATGGATAAAATATGAAGCCTATAAATCTAAAAGATCACCTACCTTTACCAGGTGTATCGGACAGGGTCTCAACAGGAAACAACATTCTCAAAATAATGAAGGGCTATTTTTAAAGATATGGGCAAAGGATAGATAGGTCAGTAACTGGAGGCTAATAACTGTATTAGGCCTAAAAAGATAAAAGGAGTTATTGGTTTCTAGGTCCTGGAGGGGGAGAGTGCCTTGAGAGAAGCAGTGACTTTTTTTTTTTTCTTTTTTTTTTTGAGATAGAGTCGCAGGCTGGAGTGCAGTGGTGTGATCTCAGCTCACCAAAACTTCTGCCTCCCAGGTTCAAGTGATTTTCGTGCCTCAGCTTCCCGAGTAGCTGAGATTACAGGAGTGAACCACTGCACCTGGCAGATGTCAATACATTGACTTAAGTCTTTTCTCTTTCCCCAGTCTCCTGTCAGGGCTCCCTATTGGCTGAATCCAACTGGATGCCAAAGCACAGGAAGCCCATTGATGTTCATATAGGTCAGTCTCCCAGGACAGAGAACAGCCTACAGAATAGAGGAGTGTAATCTGGAAGGAAAGAAAGAAAACATCCAGCATACCTAGAGATGGAGACCCTATTCATTCCCCACAAGAGAGATTATCTTTTACTCTTCTTGCTCAATTATTGCTGGCCCGAAACTCTATGCAGATACCCCCAAATTAGTTTTGAAGCAAAATTTACTATGGGGAGCTTATAGGAAATGCTGCTTGGATCATATTTTTCTTCTCAGTTTCTTTCATTCTTTTTTTTTCTTTGAGACAGAGTCTTGCTCTGTTGCCCAGGCTGGAGTGCAGTGGCGCCATCTCCACCTCCCGGGTTCAAGCAATTCTCCTGCCTCAGCCTCCCGAGTAGCTGGGATTACAGGGATGTGCCACCATGCCCGGCTGATTTTTGTATTTTCAGTAGAGACGGGGTTTCACCATGTTAGCCAGGCTGGTCTCGAACTCCCAACCTCAGGTGATCCGCCCCAGTTTGGCAGCTGCTTTTTTTTTTTTTTTTTTGAGACGGAGTCTTGCTCTGTCACCCAGGCTGGAGTGCAGTGGCGCAATCTTGGCTCACTGCAAGCTCTGCCTCCTGCCTCAGCCTCTTGAGTAGCTGGGACTACAGGCGCCTGCCACCATGCCCGGTTAATTTTTATATTTTTAGTAGAGACGGGTTTTCACCATGTTAGCCAGGATGGTCTCAATCTCCTGACCTTGTGATCTGCCCGCCTCGGCCTCCCAAAGTGCTGGGATTACAGGCCTGAGCCACTGTGCCTAGCCCTCAGTTTCTTTTTTTTTTTTTTTTTTTTTTTTTTGAGACGGAGTCTCGCTGTGTCGCTCAGGCTGGAGTGCAGTGGCGCGATCTCGGCTCACTGCAAGCTCCGCCTCCCGGGTTCACGCCATTCTCCCGCCTCAGCCTCCGAGTAGCTGGGACTACAGGCGCCCGCCACCACGCCCGGCTAGTTTTTTGTATTTTTAGTAGAGACGGGGTTTCACCGTGTTAGCCAGGATGGTCTCGATCTCCTGACCTCGTGATCCACCCGCCTCAGCCTCCCAAAGTGCTGGGATTACAGGCTTGAGCCACCGCGCCCGGCGCCCTCAGTTTCTTAAATGCAAATCTCAGATGAATTAAGCTGCCCAAGGCTAGTGAATAAAATAGCATTCTGACAAAAGGGAAACCACAGAGGAAAGTACACTAATTAACTCAATGCAGAAATTGTAGTTTTAGAAAGAACAATTTTAGCCTGGGTGCCATGGCTCACGCCTGTAATCCCAACAGTTTGGGAAGCTAAGGCAGGTGGGTCCCTTGAGCTCAGGAGTTCAAGACCAGTCTGGACAACATGGCAAAACCCTATCTCTACCAAAAATACAAAAATTAGCCAGGCATGGTGGTACGCACCTGTAGTCCTAGCTTCTCGGGAGGCTGAGGCAGGAGTGTTGCTTGAGCCCTGGAGGTTGAAGGTCGAGGCTGCAGTGAGTCAAGATCATGCCACTGCACTCCAGCCTGGGCAATAGAGTGAGACCCTGTCTTTAAAAAGAAAAAAAAAAAGGCCAGGTGTGGTGGCTCACGCCTGTAATCCCAGCACTTTGGGAGGCCGAGACAGGCAGATCACAAGGTCAGGTGATCGAGACCATCCTGGCTAACACAGTGAAACCCGGTCTGTACTAAAAATACAAAAAATTACGGCCGGGCGCGGTGGCTCAAGCCTGTAATCCCAGCACTTTGGGAGGCCGAGACGGGCGGATCACGAGGTCAGGAGATCGAGACCATCCTGGCTAACACGGTGAAACCCCGTCTCTACTAAAAAATACAAAAAACTAGCCGGGCGAGGTGGCTGGCGCCTGTAGTCCCAGCTACTCGGGAGGCTGAGGCAGGAGAATAGCGTAAACCCGGGAGGCGGAGCTTGCAGTGAGCTGAGATCCGGCCACTGCACTCCAGTCTGGGCGACAGAGCGAGACTCCGTCTCAAAAAAAAAAAAAAAAAAAAAAAAAAAAAAAATACAAAAAATTAGCCGGGTGTGGTGTTGGGCACCTGTAGTCCCAGCTATTTGGGAGGCTGAGGCAGGAGAATGGCGTGAACCCAGGAGGTAGAGCTTGCAGTGAGCTGAGATTGCGCCACTGCACTCCAGCCTGGGCGACAGAGCGAGACTCTATCTCAAAAAAAAAAAAAAAAAAGGACAATATTTACAAGTGTGTGACTCTGCAAAGTCAACTTATTTTTACAACTATATGATAAGGATAATACCCACCTTGCAAAATGGGTATTTATATGTATATGCAGAGTACTTAGCACATTGCCATACACGTAGCAAAATCTTAAAGCATGGTGGCTATTGTTATTATTTATAATATTGGGCCCTATCCCAAACTTTCCTTTCCTTTACAGCACTACCTTTAAACTTTAGGACTGGTTATAGGAGCAGACTGCAACCCCACACTTTTGTTCAGAAGTCTCCTATAGTCTTAACTTACTCTATTACCTATCAGATGTCTTACACAAGCCTTACATAGTTGTAGTTATCACTAGATTGCTCCCACGTCAGCCTTCACCTGTATTTTTCACCTATTGATCTCCTTGGAGTAGAGGGTTCTTTTTCACAGAGGAAGGAACTCTTAGGATAGTTGCCCTAGTTCATGATTTTTCCCATTATTTAAGAGTATCACCCAGCCGGGCACAGTGGCTCACGCCTGTAATCCCAACACTTTGGGAGGCCAGTGCGGGTGGATCACCTGAGGTCAGGAATTTGAGACCAGCCTGGCCAATATGGTGAAACCCCGTCTCTACTAAACATACAAAAATTAGCTGGGTGTAGTGGTGCATGCCTATAATCCCAGTTACTAGGGAGGGTGAGGCAGGAGAATCACTTGAACCTGGGAGGCAGAGGCTGCAGTGAGCCGAGATTGTGCCACTGCACTCCAGCCTGGGCAGCAGCGTGAGACTCTGTCTCAAAAAAAAAAAAAAAAAAAAAAGTATCACCCATCAGAGAACTCTAGGTTCTTATTTCTCCAGTTCCCCTCAACTTTCCCATCTTGATAATTTCTCTCACCAGGATTTAATTCAACAAGATTTTTAGTGCTTTGGTTCTTAAGGCTCCTCAAGTTCCTGCCTTTTTTTCCATCAGCACAGCCAAGACTATATATATTGCTTAAGTGCCTGCCAGAATTACCTTCTATTAGTTGAATATGTGCACAGGATTTGCTGACTATATGTATTTACCAAAAAGAAATTATCTGCATGTACCCCAGTACATGGTAGGTGACCAATTTCCTAAATATTGACTTTGAGAACTTGCTGAAGATTCCAGTCGCTGAACACAGATGCTTATATGTCCTTAACTTTGGACAGGCTCAAAGCTAATTTTATAAAGAAAGGTGTCCTTCTTGCCAACAAAACAGCTTTTCAGAACTCTGTACACTAGATGGGACACCCATCTTGCTAGTCAAATTGGTTTGTTCACCCCTGGCTATCAATGGGGATTGTGCTACTACCAGACTGACCCTCCTATTTTTAAATATAAATGTGTGCTGATTTTGGATTAAGATAGCAGCAAGCACCCTATTAACCAAGAAAAGCTGAGAAGCTGGCAAAGTAAATCTACTCTTTCCAAGCACTCTTGAGTCTGATGTTTTTCCCCATACATCTCAGCATTGACTTTACTCCCACACAAGGCACATAATCATTTTCTTCAGCTACTTTTCTCCTCCCTTAGTTGTTTGCTTTTAGGGAAGGGAGTGGGGGATGAGAGAAAGAAGGAAAATGTACATTTAACTAGTCAGTCAAAAGCTCTCCTAATTCTCATTTCATTTCTTACCTCAACTTGCTCTGCCTGTCAAGAATACCACGCTGAGAGAGGTGGATAAGGAAAAGGCAGTGGGCATGCATGGGTTAGTAGATCTATACTCCTCCCCCTTCAATTAGCTCAGTTGGACAGGGAAAATGAGCTCTGTGGTTCACCTGTGATCAGAGAATAGATACAAATTTTTGCCCAGGAGATGAAAACAAATTCAATGGCACCCTGAAATGGTCAGCTCTGACATTTTATTGAGAAATATTTTTATTTTAGGCAGGGCGCGGTGGGTCACGCCTGTAATCCCAGCACTTTGGGAGGCCGAGGCGGGCGGATCACAAGGTCAGGAGATCGAGACCACAGTGAAACCCCGTCTCTACTAAAAATACAAAAAATTAGCCGGGCGCGGTGGCGGGCGCCTGTAGTCCCAGCTACTCAGGAGGCTGAGGCAGGAGAATGGCGTAAACCCAGGAGGCAGAGCTTGCAGTGAGCCGAGATCGCGCCACTGCACTCCAGCCTGGGCGACAGAGCGAGACTCCGTCTCAAAAAAAAAAAAAAAAAAAAGGCTGGGCGCGGTGGCTCAAGCCTGTAATCCCAGCACTCTGGGAGGCTGAGGCGGGCGGATCACGAGGTCAGGAGATCGAGACCATCCTGGCTAACACGGTGAAACCCCGTCTCTACTAAAAAAAATACAAAAAACTAGCCGGGCGAGGTGGCGGGCGCCTGTAGTCCCAGCTATTCGGGAGGCTGAGGCAGGAGAATGGCGTAAACCCGGGAGGCGGAGCTTGCAGTGAGCTGAGATCCGGCCACTGCACTCCAGCCCAGGCGACAGAGCGAGACTCCATCTCAAACAAACAAACAAACAAATATTTTTATTTTAAATGATAGTACAAAAACTGTATATATAATATAGATCTGTATAAGTATATATACATACAAATGCTCATACACACATATACACACAAACTTGCTCATCAGAATAAAACCCTATTCTAAATAAAGAAGTATATTTAAGTTTTTCTAAAAATATGCTGTACATAAAGCTGTCAGACAACCTGAAAAACTGAGGACATTGTGAGAATAGTCTGGGCGCATCCCCCCAACAAACACCTGCCCCAGTACACACACAAATGGCCTTGACAGAAGGACAGCACATGGGGCAAAGCCAGGGACAGAGCTGCTACCATCATTGTTGCTATAACAAGATGTCTAAAGCCAACTAGGAAGCACAGGATATAGAAGGTGACCTAGATTAACTTTCAGAAACAAACCACCTCAGAATAAACAAAAAATATGGGGTAGAGAAGGAGGGGAATGGAGAGAGAAAAGACAAGCCCCAAAGATTAGAAATGACCTACTAACTAAATTCGGGTGCCTGGGAAAGCCTCAATGAGAGAGAAACAATAGAATCACTAAAGCAGAAAAGGTAGGGGGAGGGGGGCATAGGGAATCACAATTTCCTGCCACTAACATGCCAACTGCTACTGTAGAGTCTAGGAATGTCACCTCACCCCCTAATACTAAAGAGGCTAAAAAATAAAATAAAAATTTACAAAGGGCAGCATCAGAGACTAAAAAAAAAAAAAAAAAAAAAAAAGGCATAGGAAATAAGAGTACTACTCAGAAGGGGGACATAGTCACCACATAAAATAGAGACAGATGAGAGCCTAGAGTGCATACAGGTGGTCATGACATATAGTCCATTCTGAAGCTCCTTTTCTAGCCATCCAGAGATGGGTCTGCACAAGGAGTAGAGAAGAGGAAGCCTTCTCTAATAAATTAGGACAAAAACTGATTCCCACTCCACATGAAACTTTCAGGAAGAGTTCAGTAAGTGCCTCAAATTTTCCAGCAAACTCTGGAGGTCTGTAATGATAGGAGAGAGCCACACAAGCTTTCTTAAAATGGTCATCATCATACTGGTGAGAAAAAGAAAAAGAGGCTGGGCACGGTGGCTCACACCTGTAATCCCAGCACTTTGGGAAGCTGAGGAGGGCAGATCACGAGGTCAGGAGTTCGAGACCAGCCTGGCCAATATGGTCAAACCCTGTCTCTACTAAAAATACAAAAATTAGCCAGACGTGGTGGTGCGCACCTGTAATCCCAGCTACTCAGGAGGCTGAGGCAGAAGAATCGCTTGAACCTGGGAGATGGAGGTTGCAATAAGCCAAGATCATGCCATTGTACTCCAGCCTGGGCAACAGAGAGAGACTCTGTCTCCAAAAATAAAATAATAATCATCTTCATCATTTCTCAAACTGATATTTCTTTTTTTTTCTTTCTTTTTTTTTTTTTTTTGTGAGCCACCGTGCCCGGCCTCGTTTTTTTTTTTTTTCTCACCAGTATGATGATGCACCACCACCCCCAGCTAATTTTTGTATTTTGAGTAGAGACTGGGTTTTGCCATGTTGGCCTGGCCTCAAGTGATCTTCCCGCCTCGGCCTCCCAAAGTGCTGGGATTACAGGCATGAGCCACTGTGCCCAGCCAGCAGCTTTATTTTATTTTATTCTATTTATTTATTTATTTATTTAGAGACAGAGTCTCGCTCTGTTGCCCAGGTGATCTGTTGCAGTGGGGTGATCTCGGCTCACTGCAAGCTCTGCCTCCCGGTTTCACGCCATTCTCCTGCCTCAGCCTCCCAAGTAGCTGGGACTACAGATGCCTGCCACTGCGCCCAGCTAATCTTTTGTATTTTTAGTAGAGCTGGGGTTTCACCCTGTTAGCCAAGATGGTCTTGATCTCCTGACCTCGTGATCTACCCACCTTGGCCTCCCAAAGTGCTGGGATTACAGGCATGAGCCACCACGCTCGGTCAGCAGCTTTATTTTAAAGTAGACAACCATCCTAAGCTTGAAGTTTCTCGTGCTCAAGCACCAAGTCTGATCCATTTCTCTGTTTTTCCTTTTTCTTTTCTTTTTTTTTTTTTTTCTTTTGAGACACAGTCTCGCTTATTGCCCAGGCTGGAGTGCAGTGGCACAATCTCAGCTCACTGTAAACTCCACCTTCTGGGTTCAAGCAGTTCTGCTGTTTCAGCTCCAGAGTAGCTGGGACTACAGGCATGTGCCATCATGCCCAACTAATTTTTGTATTTTTGGTAGAGACGTGGTTTTGCCATGTTGGCCAGGCTGGTCTTGAACTCCTGACCTCAAGTGATCTATCCGCCTCAACCTCCCAAAGTACTGGGATTACAGGCGTGAGCCACCATGCCCTGCCATTTTTGTCTGCTATTTGATTCTTAATAATCCAACCTTGCCAATAAGCCAGTTGGAATCCTCTAACCCAGAAGATCTAAGCAATATTTCCCCAACTTCCATGACTAATCCAGAAAGACAAACAAAATCATGAAATGGTATTGCCATTAATGTATTCAATATTTAATTTCTAATTACTTCAAAGCATCCTCACCTGCCATTCTCTCCATAGCAATACAATTGGAGATCAAATCCTATTTCCCTTATCTGGGATGCCAAGAGGACTGTTCTGAGTAAATAAAAATGAATGCCTTTTTCTTACTTTTTTTCAGATACCTCCATTCTCTCCCTCTCTACCCCAGCCTCTCCTCTAACAAACTCCCCTGTCTCAGAGACCCATCATAAAAAATGACTTGGCCTATATTAGAGATTTTGGGGATTGGGGAGGTAGGAATGATAGCTTCTGCAGAAAGAACAATAAGATCTGCTAAAGAATTCCCCCCAAAAAGTGGTGACTGTATACTCAGAAGGACATGTTAGATGGACGTTCTCTGCCTTTCGTCAGTAGCTACCCCAGAGAATGAGCTGGTTGGGCCTGAATATCATCTGCAGAGTTAACCTCCTCCCCCTTAATGGGCGGGGTGTGGGGAAAGAGGGATTAAAGTCAACATATGCACCGAGAACATAAATAAAAGACATCTAAAATGATACTTGGTTCCTCTATCATTAAAGTAAGGCACCGAAATCCCACACATAACAGCTTCTTGTTAGCACCTGGTTCCCAAAGGGACTCAGAAAAAATAAAAACATTGCAAACAGGAAACAATTATTTGACAGCAGATAGAACAATTTCATCATCACCCTTACCTAGGCTACTCCCCCTCACATTTCCCTGTCATCCTCAACAGCCCAGAATATTCTCCAATCTGAGAAGTGTTCAGTATCAGACCTGTGGAGAAAATCTAGCTAAGGTGGCCAGTAGCCAAGGTTAATTTCCAAACTGATATTTTTGCCTATAAATCTCTAATAACCAATTCTGTTTGTTAAATATGGTTTTGGGAGTTAAGTTTTCAGTCTATTTTGAGACCCAAATGATTCTGCTCCTCTGACAACACTGCAGCAAATTACTTCACTAATCAAGGTAAACAGAACCATGTTAACTGTCAGGTTTTTTTCCAAATTAAAAATGCATGTTTTCCCCATGACTGCTAATTAAGAAAACCATATTCTAAACAGTCATTCGAATGTTTACTTGGCACATCTCCCTCTGGTTTATTCTAATTTATAACAAAGCAAGCAAGTCTAGAATGATGAGGGCCCAGTTTCAAAGGCAATAACCTCTGTAATGTAACCTGTTCATAACCTTTCTCTCTCCACCCATATTCCCTTTCTTTGGGAAAAACTCCATGCTGACATACAAAGAAAACCCAGCAGGTGGCCGGGCGTGGTGGCTCACGCTTATAATTCCTGCACTTTGGGAGGTCGAGAAGGGCAGATCACCTGAGGTCAGGAGTTGAAGACCAGCCCAACCAACATGGAGAAACTTCGTCTCTACTAAAAATACAAAATTAGCCGGACATTGTGGCGCATGCCTGTAATCCCAGCTACTCGGGAGGCTGAGGCAGGAGAATCGCTTGAACCCAGGAGACAGAGGTTGCGGTGAGCCGAGATGATGCCATTGCATTCCAGCCTGGGCAACAAGAGCGAAACTCCGTTTAAAAAAAAAAAAAGAAAAAGAAAACCCAGCAGTTAAACACTTTCCAAAAGTGGGCAGAGGAAGTGTAGGCATAGTGGGAGAGAAAGGAAGAAGACAAAGTAGCCAGAATTTTTGGTTCTTTATGGCACTGATAGTTCTTATTCCCTTTGTCAACACACACTGAGTACCCTATAAGGCACAAAGCTCCGTAATAGACCAAGCTTAAGGAAACAGAGCAATTTACTCATGCCAGATCAAAAGAAAATAAAACTAAACATCATCATCAGCATTTACCTCCAACCCCCTTTTTGTTGCACGTAAGAGGATAAGATATAAGCTCCACAGAAAAGCATAATGTGTCCTAAATGACACTTAGAAAATTCAACAAAGTTTGATAAAATTAAAGAGTCTAGGCTGGGCTTGGTGGCTCATGCCTGTAATCTCAGCACTTTGGGAGGCCGAGGCACGCGGATCACCTGAGGCTGGCAGTTTGAGACCAGCCTGACCAACATAGAGAAACCCTGTCTCTACTGAAAATACAAAATTAGCTGGGCATGGTGGCACATGCCTGTAATCCCAGCTACTTGGGAGGCTGAGGCGGGAGATTCACTTGAAACCAGGAGGTGGAGATTGCGGTGAGCTGAGATCACGCCATTGCACTCCAGCCTGGGCGACAAGAGCAAGACTCTGTCTCAAAAAAAAAAAAAAAAAAAAAGAGAGAGACTGAGCTTGACATTACATAAATGTTTGGAAACAAGTTGTTCTGACAAGAGAGTACCCTCCTCACTATAATTTTATAAAATCCAGTCAGAGCAAAGTTTATATCTCAAGACCAGAGTTTCAAAGCCCCCATAAGCCTTTTTCTGGCCACTTCCCAGCACTGTGGAAACACAGCCTGGATTTTGGTTTTATATATACTCCTCCCACATAAACAAGTTTTCTTTCCTTTCTAGTGTGTTTTTTTTTTTTTTAATGGAGTTTCACTCCTGTTGCCCAGGTTGGAGTGCAGTGGTGCCATCTCGGCTTACTGCAACTGCCGCCTCCGGGTTCCCAGCAATTCTCCTGCCTCAACCTCCCAAGTAGCTGGGATTATAGGCATGTGGCCACCACACCTGGCTAATTTTGTTTTGTTTTGTTTGTTTGTTTGAGATGGAGTCTCACTTTATCGCCCAGGCTGGAGTGCAGTGGCATGATCTTAGATCACTGCAACCTCTGTCACCCGGGTTCAAGAGATTCTCCTGCATCAGCCTCCCTAGTAGCTGGGATTACAGGCGCCTGCCACTTCGCCTGGTAAATTTTTGTATTTTTAGTAGGGTTTCACCATCTGTGCTAGGCTGGTCTTGAACTCCTGACATCATGATCCACCCGCCTCGGTCTCCCAAAGTGCTGGGATTACAGGCGTGAGCCACCGGGCCCGGCCCTAATTTTGTATTTTTAGTAGACACAGGGTTTCTCCATGTTGGTCAGGCTGGTCTGGAACTCCCGACCTCAGGTGATCTACTGGCCTCGGCTTTCCAGTTCAGTTTTTAAAAACTCTATTTCAGTTTCCTTTTTTTTTTTTTTTTTGAGACAGAGTCTGGCTCTGTCGCCCAGGCTGGAGGGTAATGGTGCGATCTCAGCTCACTGCAACCTCCGCCTCCCAGGTTCAAGCAATTCTCCTGCCTCAGCCTCCCAAGTAGCTGGGATTACAGGCGGGTGCCACCACGCCCGGCTAATATTTTCTATTTTTTTTGTTTTGTTTTGTTTTTTTGAGACAGAGTCTCGCTCTGTCACCAGGCTGGAGCGCGGTGGCGCGATCTCGGCTCACTGCAACCTCTGCCTCCTGGGTTCAAGCGATTCTCCTGCCTCAGCCTCCCAAGTAGCTGGGACTACAGGTGTGTGCCACTACACCCAGGTAATTTTTGTATTTTTAGTAGCGATGGGGTGTCACCATGTTGGCTAGGAAGATCTCGATCTCTTGACCTCGTGATCCGTCCACCTCCGCCTCTCAAAGTGCTCAGATTACAGGCGTGAGCCACCACGCCTGGCCTAGTTTCCTTTTTCCTTTGAGATACAGTCTTGCTCTGTCACTCAGGCCTGGAGAGCAGTGGTGCAACCACGGCTCAGTGCAGTTTTGACCTCCAAGGCCCAAGGGATCCTCCCACCTCAGCCTTCTGAGTAGCTGGAACCATAGGTGCCTGTCACCATATTTGGCTAATTTTTAAATTTTTTGTAGACACACGTTTCTCACTATGTTGCCCAGGCTCATCTCAAACTCCAGGACTCAAGCAGTTCTCCCATTTCAACGTCCCAAAGTGTTGGGATTACAGATGTGAGCCACCACACCCAGCTTATTTCAGTTTCTTACACAAGCATCTGAGCTACAGACACACAATGGATGCATATCTGTCAGACAATCAAAAATTTCTTTTCAGTGATGTGGTGGCATATGCCTTTCATCCCAGCTACTCGGGAGGCTGAGCCCTGGAGGCAGAGGTTGCAGTGAGCCAAGACTGTACCACTGTACTCTAGCCTGGGTGACAGAGTCAGACTGTGTCTCAAAAAAAAAAAAAAGAAAATTCTCTTCAGTGAAATTAACTTAAGGTTGGGCGTTCCTGCTCCTTTGGAAATGGACTATATTCCTTTTCTCTTCCCCAAAGCTTGTCTAACCTCCCTCCCAATTAGTTTTTCCAACAGATACGCATCATAAATCTAAGGGGCATTTTCAGGTCACTTGATGGTATAATTATTAAAGGCATATATATTGGTGCATATATATTAGAAATGTTATCTTAAAATCTTCTGTGAGAAAGTTATTAAAAAAAAAAATCAACCCACAGCATGCAGTATTCTTTTACTTCTATGCTTAAAGCAATGATGTGAGCTAAGAAATTTGGTCCTTATTCTTTTGGCCCCTCAGAAGAAATGTTTCCTAAATATGGCTTTGAATTTTCCAATTGCACAGAGAACCTTCCTGAGCCCAAGCGTTGCACCCTGCTATAGTTTTCTTCTTAAAGACACTCTTAGTTTTTATGCAATGTTTGTCTTCTGTATATTTTCTTTTTTAAAAGAGGATTAATATGAACACAGTGCAAATTGTGGCCCTTGCATATTAAGATGAAACAGTTTCCATGGAAACTCTAGTGTGAGGCTCTGTGGTCCCTGGGGACCCAGTCACTTGTGTCTCTCTCTCTTCCAGCTCCCCCTCTGTGACTACTACAGCATTTACCTCAGCCACCTCTTCAACCATGGTAAAATCAACTCCACTGGGCTGCTGTCGGGCTATGGCCTCCAGCTTAAGACGGTACTGTTCTGCTTCCTGCTCTTTCTTTAGGAGCTGGTGTCGGTATTCCTGGGCTCTTCGATTGGCCTCCAGGAGTTGTTGCTGTAGTAGCTCTCTTTCATTGCCTTCCTGGAAAAGTAAGCCATGTCACCACCAAGTAAATTCCTGATCATAAATCATCCAGACAGTAGACAAAAAGATAGGCAGTGCCTCACACCTATAATTCAAGCACTTTGGGAGGCGGACACGGGCAGATTACCTGAGGTCAGGAGTTCGAGACCAATTTGGCCAACACGGTGAAACCCCGTCTCTACTAAAAATACAAAAATTAGCCAGGCATGGTGGCAGGTGCCTGTCATCCCAGCTACTCAGGAGGCTGAGGCATGAGAATCACTTGAGCCCGGGAGGCGGAGGTTGCAGTGAGCTGAGATCATGCCACTATACTCCAGCCTGGGTAACAGAGCAAGGCTGTGTCTCAAAAAGGAAAAAAAAAAAAGGATGAAGAAGGGTTCAGGCCTTAATAATTTGGCTTTAAATTCTTTTCATCACTCCTAAAAACATTACCTTGCTTTCCTCCACACTGTTTGTCATCTCTCCTATCCTTGGTTTCTTTGTTAGTGGCAACTTCTCTTCTTCTTCCTCTTTAATTACAGTCTCCTCTGCAACCTGACCAGCAGGTACAGTTAGAACTACAAGTCAAAGGACACCAATTGGAGGTGATGAATGCATAAGAAAACAAAGAAGTTTTGCTTGCTTTTAATAAGAAAATAAACTAAAATATATTCTACGTTGGGTGCAGTGGTGTGTGCCTGTGGTCCTAGCTGCTCAGGCAGCTGACTGGAGGACTTCTTGAGTCCAGGAGCTCAAGGCTAGCCTAGGCAACACAGCAAGACCCCATCTCAACAAAAAAGCAAAGAAAGAGAAAGTAAAAGGCCAGGCGCGGTGGCTCAAGCCTGTAATCCCAGCACTTTGGGAGGCCGAGATGGGCGGATCATGAGGTCAGGAGATCGAGAACATCCTGGCTAACACAGTGAAACCCGTCTCTACTAAAAAATACAGAAAAACTAGCCGGGCGAGGTGGCGGGCACCTGTAGTCCCAGCTAGTCGGGCCACTGCACTCCAGCCTGGGCGACAGAGCGAGACTCCGTCTCAAAAAAAAAAAAAAAAGAAAGAAAGAAAGAGAAAATAAAATATATTATTTGATATATTATTTTAAATATCTCTTCGAAGTTTAGAATGAACAGGTAAGGCATGGCCCTTCGGGGAGAAACAAAAAAGATTAATAGAGCACTAAGAACGGCTCAAAAAAGAAGGGTATAGATTTGCAGGCTTGGAAGCCATGCAAGTAAGTCCCAAGTCTGAGGCTCTTATATGAAGGTGTCTGACTCTAGGTCAGCTATGGCCAAGTAGCTTATTAGTTTGCCCAGAAATGGCAGGGCGAGGTGGCTCACACCTATAATTCTAGCATGTGGGGAAGCTAAGGTGGGAGGATCACTTGAGCCCAGGAGTTCAAGACCAGCTTGGGCAACATGGCAAACACGGTCTCTGCAAAAAAATACAAAAAATTAGCCAGGCATGGTGGAGCATGCCTGTAATTCCGGCTACTTGGGAGGCTGAAGTGGGAGGATCACTTGAGCCTGGGAAGTTGAGGCTGTAGTGAGCCAAGAACTCGCCACTGCACTCCAGCCTGGGCGACAGAGTGAGACCCTGTTTTCAAACAAACAAACAAACAAACAAACAAACAAAAAAACTGCAGAAATAATCTGTCCAAAGAAGGCCTGAAGTCTTTATATATTTTTGAGACCTCTAATAAAAGCCAACAGCCATTATCTGTACCTAAATTAATTATCTTCTCATAGATAAGTGAGAGAAGGGTCAACACATACACAACACACATGACACACTACACATCTGTCAGAATGGTTAAAAGTTTTTTTTTGTTTGTCTGTTTGTTTGTTTTTTTGAGATGGAGTTTTGCTCTTGTTGCCCAGGCTGGAGTACAATGGCATGATCTCGGCTCACTGCAACCTCCGCTTTCTGGGTTCAAGCTATCTCCTGCCTCAGCCTCCTGAATGCTGGGATTACAGGCATGCCCCACCACACCCAGCTAATTTTGTATTTTTAGTAGAGATGGGGTTTCTCCATGTTGGTCAGTCTGGTCTCGAACTCTTGACCTCACATGATCCACCTGCCTCAGCCTCCCAAAGTGCTGGGATTACAGGCGTGAGCCACCACGCCCAGTCTTTTTTTTTTCTTTTTTTTTTTTTGAGAAGAACTCTCACTCTATAAGCCAGGCTGGAGTGCAGTTGCACAATCTCAGCTCACTGCAACCTCCACCTCCTGGGTTCAAGCAATTCTTCTACCTCTTGAGTAGCTGGGACTACAGGCGCATGCCATCACACACAGTTAATTTTTGTATTTTTAATAGAGACAGGGTATCTCCATGTTAACCAGACTGGTCTTAAACTCCTGACCTCAGATATTCTACCCGCCTCGGCCTCCCAAAGTGCTGGGATTACAGGTGTGAGCCACCGCACCAGGCTAAAAGTTTTTTAAAAAGTGATACCAGGCCGGGCGCGGTGGCTCAAGCCTGTAATCCCAGCACTTTGGGAGGCCGAGACGGGCGGATCACGAGGTCAGGAGATCGAGACCATCCTGGCTAACACGGTGAAACCCCGTCTCTATTAAGAAATACAAAAAAACTAGCCGGGCGAGGTGGCGGGCGCCTGTAGTCCCAGCTACTCGGGAGGCTGAGGCCGGAGAATGGCGTGAACCCGGGAGGCGGAGCTTGCCGTGAGCTGAGATCCGGCCACTGCACTCCAGCCTGGGTGACAGAGCGAGACTCTGTCTCAAAAAAAAAAAAAAAAAAAAAAGTGATACCAAATGCTGGAGATGTAGACAAAGTGGATTATTCATAAATTGCTGGTGGGAATGTAAAATGGTAAAGCCACTCTAGAAAATAGTTTGGCCGACTTGGAGCTGTGGCTCATGTCCTGTAATCCCAGCACTCTGGGGGGCTGAGGCAGGCGGATTGCCTGAGCTCAGGAGTTTGAGACCAGCCTGGCCAACATGGTGAAACCCCATCTCTACTAAAAATACAAAAATCAGCCGGGTGTGGTGGCACCCACCTGTAATTCCAGCTACTCGGGGGGCTGAGGCAGGAGAATCGCTTGAACCTGGTATGAGGAGGTTGCAGTTAGCTGAGATAGTGCCACTGCACTCCAGCCTGGGTGACAGAGTGAGACTCCATTTGAAAAAAAAAAAGAAAGAAAGAAAAAGAAAATAGTTTGCCAGTTTCTTTCTTTTCTTTTCTTTCTTTCGGTTTTTTTTTTTTTTTTTTGAGATGGAGTTTCTTTTTTTTTTTTTTTTTTTTTGAGACGGAGTCTCGCTCTGCTGCCCAGGCTAGAGTGCAGTGGCCGGATCTCAGCTCACTGCAAGCTCCGCCTCCCAGGTTCACGCCATTCTCCTGCCTCAGCCTCCCGAGTAGCTGGGACTACAGGCGCCCGCCACCGCGCCCGGCTAGTTTTTTGTATTTTTTAGTAGAGACGGGGTTTCACCGTGTCAGCCAGGATGGTCTTGATCTCCTGACCTTGTGATCCGCCCGCCTCGGCCTCCCAAAGTGCTGGGATTACAGGCTTGAGCCACCGCGCCCGGCCTGAGATGGAGTTTCATTCTTATTGTCCAGGCTGGAGGGCAATGGCGTGATCTCGGCTCACTGCAACCTCTGCCCCCGGTTCAAACGATTCTCCTGCCTCAGCCTCCTGAGTAGCTGGGATTACAGGCATGTGCCACTACAACCAGCTAATTTTGTATTTTTAGTAGAGATGGGGTTTCTCCACGTTGGTCACGCTGGTCTCGAACTCCCGACCTCAGGTGATCTGCCCGAGTTTGGCAGTTTCTTAAAAAACAAAACAAAACACATACTTACCATATGACCTAGCAATTGTACTCTCGGGCATTTATCCCAGAGAATAGAAAATTTATTTCCCATTTCTTTTTTTCTTGAGACGGAGTCTGGCTCCACCCAGGCTGGATTGGTGTGCAGTGGCATGATGTTGGCTCACTGCAACCTCCACCTCCCAGGTTCAAGTGATTCTCATACCTCAGCCTCCCAAGTAGCTGCAATTACAGGTGCCTGCCACTACGCCTAACTAATTTTTGTATTTTTAGTAGAGATGGGGTTTTGCCATGTTGGGCAGGCTGGTCTCAAACTCCTGACTTCAGGTGATTCACCTACCTTTGCCTCCCAAAGTGCTGGGATTATAGGCTTGAGCCACCATGCCTGGCCTATTTCCCATTTATTTTTTCTTTTTTTTTGAGACAGAGTCTCGCTGTGTCTCCAGGCTGGAGTGCAGTGGCACAATCTCGGCTTACTGCAACCTCCGCCTCCCGGGTTCAAGAGATTCTCCTCAGCCTCCCAAGTAGCTGGGACTATAGGCACATGCCACCACGTCCAGCTAATTTTTGTATTTTTAGTAGAGATGTGGTTTCACCATATTGGCCAGGATGGTCTCGATCTCTTGACCTTGTGATCCACCCACCTTGGACCTCCCAAAGTGCTGGGATTACAGGTGTGAGCCACTGAGCCTGGCCCTATTTCCCATTTCTTATCTCCCATAAGAACCTGTAAATAATTATGGTGTTCATAATGCTTTATTTATTTATTTATGTATTTATTTATTTTATGAGACAGAGTCTCACTCTGTTTCCCAGGTTGGTGTGTAGTGCACAATTATGTTTCACAGCAGCCTCAACCTCCTGGCCTCCAGTGACCCTTCAAAGAAGCTGGGACCACAGGCACACACCAGCATGCCTGGCTAATTGTTTTTTTTTGTATTTTTTTTTTAGAGATGGGTTTTGTCGTGTTGTCCAGGCTGATTTCAAACTCCTGGGCTTAAGCTATCTGCTGGCGTAGGCCTCCCAAAGTGCTGGGATTATAGGCGTGAGCCACCGTGCCCAGCCAGTTTTATTTTTAGATAGCTGATAGTGGAAGCAACTTAAATGTCCTTCATTGGGTAAATGGTTAAACAAACTGTGATAAATCCATATCATAGAATAATACTCAGCAATAAGAAGGAATGAACTATTGATTCAAACAACTTGGATGGGTTTCAAGGGAATTATGCTGAGAGGAAAAAAGCCAATCTCAAAATCATGTATATTGTATGATTCCACTTATATAACATTCTTGAAATGACAAAGTAGAGGATGGGTGCAGTGGCTCATGCCTGTAATCCCAGCACTTTGGGAGGCCAACGTGGGCGGGCAGATCACCTGAGGTCAGGAGTTCGAGACCAGCTTGGCCAACATGGCAAAACCCCATCTCTACTAAAAATGCAAAAAATTAGGTGGGCATGGTGGCATGTGCCTGTAATCCCAGCAATAGGGGATTTCTCTGTATTATTTCTTAGAACTGTACTGAATCTTTAATGATCTAAAAATAAAAAGTTAAAAATTATATTTAGGTTTTAGGATATATTACGATTATTTTAAAACAGAAGATTTGGCCAGACATGGTGGCTCATGCCTGTAATCACAGCATTTTGGGAGGCCAAAGTGGGAGGATCGCTTGAGTCTAGGAGTCTGAGACCAGCCTGGGAAGCTTAGCAAGAACTCATTTCTATTAAAAAATAATTCGGGGGCTGGGCGCAGTGACTCATGCCTGTAATTCCAACACTTTGGCAGGCTGAGGTGGGCAGATCACGAGGTCAAGAGATCAAGACCATCTTGGCCAACATGGTGAAACCCTGTCTCTACTAAAATACAAAAAAAAATTTTTTTTTTAATTAGCCGGGTGTGGTGGTACACACCTGTGGTCCCAGCTACTCAGGAGGCTGAGGCAGAGGAATCGCTTGAACCTGGGAGGCAGAGATTGCAGTGAGCTGAGACCACGCCACTGCACTCTAGCCTGGTGACAGAGCGAGACTCTGTCTCAAAAACAAAACAAAACAAAACAAAAAAACAAACAAAAAAAAATCGGGAACTCTTTCCTTTTACCTCATTGTACTCTTGAGAGCAAGATGGGTTACCAGCAGCTCTACTGGAGCCACCCACAAAAATTCAGCCAGGGTTCTTGCTCTTGTCATATCTGTTCAAACCAGCATAGTCGGCTGGGCACGGTGGCTCACACCGGTAATACCAGCACTTTGGGAGGCCGAGGTGGGCAGATCACAAGGTCAGGAGTTCGAGACCAGCCTGACCAACATGGTGAAACCCCATCTCTACTAAAAATACAAAAAATTAGCCGGGCGTGCTAGGGAACACCTGTAATCCTAGCTACTCGGGAGGCTGAGGCAGGAGAATTGCTTGAACCTGGGAGGCAGAAGTTGCAGTGAGCTGAGACCACACCATTGCACTCCAGCCTGGGTGACAGAGTGAGACTCCATCTCAAAAAACAACAACAACAACAACAACAAACCAGCACAGTCTGATCTGGAAATATGGCCTCAATATATACCACCAGCCTTTCCATCAGTACACGAAGGATATATGTTTCATTAAACTGGACTAAGGGATTGCTTTTGAATGGATTATCCAAGGCATGCACCCAATTAAAAACCATGTTAGCTCTTCATATATGAAAATTAAAGGCTGGGCGCGGTGGCTCATGCCTGTAATCCCAGCACTTTGGGAGGCTGAGGTGGGCGGATCACATGATCAGGAGATCGAGACCACGGTGAAACCCCGTCTCTACTAAAAATACAAAAAAGAATTAGCTGGGGGCGGTGGTGGGCGCCTGTAGTCCCAGCTACTTGGGAGGCTGAGGCAGGAGAATGGCATGAACCCAGGAAGCAGAGCTTGCGCTGAGCCAAGATCACGCCACTGCACTCCAGCCTGGGTGACAGAGGGAGACTCCATCTCAAAAAACAAACAAACAAACAAAATTAGCCTGGGCAGTGGTGGGCGCCTGTAATCCCAGCTACTCAGGAGGCTGAGGCAGGAGAATTGCTTGAACCCATGAGGTGGAGGTTGCAGTGAGCTGAGATTGCGCCACTTTACTCTAGCCTGGGTGACAGAGCAAGACTCCGTCTCAAAAAAAAAAAAAAGAAAAAATTTGGGGAGCTGAGCAGGAGGATCACTTGGGCCCTGAATGTCAAGGCTGCAGTGAGTTATGATCATGCCACTGCACTCCAGTCTGGGGCCTCCACATCCGGCTAATATTTGTATTTTTTTAGTAGACCCGGGGTTTCACCATGTTGGCAAGCTGGTCTTGAAATCCCAACCTCAAGCACTCGTCCCACCTCGGTCTCCCAAAGTGCTGGGATTACAGGCGTGAGCTACCATGTCCGGACAAAAATTTAAAAACAAAAACAAAAAACAAGATTTACCTAATCATTTGGTTTGGCAGATTTAAAAATAGGTTTGTATTTCTTTTTTTTTTTTTTTTTTGAGACGGAGTCTCGCTCTGTCGCCCAGGTTGGAGTCCAGTGACAGGATCTCAGCTCACTGCAAGCTCTGCCTCCCGGGTTTTTACGCCATTCTCCTGCCTCAGCCTCCCGAGTAGCCGGGACTACAGGCGCCCGCCACCTCGCCCGGCTAGTTTTTTGTATTTTTTAGTAGAGACGGGGTTTCACCGTGTAGGCCAGGATGGTCTCGATCTCCTGACCTCGTGATCCGCCCATCTCGGCCTCCCAAAGTGCTGGGATTACAGGCTTGAGCCACTGTGCCCGGCCTGTATTTCTTTATAAACTCATCAATTGATGGCAGTGGAAAGCAGCTTAGATATATGTTGAGTAGAAATGGAAGTTTAGTCTGGGATTTAAATTTTTCTGCAGATAACTCACAAAATCTGTTTTCCTTCTTTGGGCCTTAAGCATATTTGTAAAAAGTAGTGTAGGCTAAGCACAGTAGCTCACGCCTGTAATCCTAGAACTTTAGGAAGCCAAGGTAGAAGGATTGCTTGAGCCCAGGAGTTTGAGGCCAGGCTGGGTAACATAGGAAGACCTTGTCTCTATGAAAAAGTAAAAAATTAGCTGGCTGTGGTGGCTTGCACCTGTGGTCCTAGCTACTTGGGATGATGAGATGGGAGGACTGCTTGAGCCTAGGAGGTTGAGGCTGCAGGGAGCTGAGATTGCACCTCTAAATAAATAAATAAATAAATTTTAAAAATAAAAATAAAAAAGTAGTATAGTTTATTTAGGTTAAACTTCAATTCTCTTTTTCTCCAAAACAACTCAGTTTTCATTTATTTAGTTCCATTATAAGCAGAGTCTCTCACCTACCCAATGAGCCCTAAAAACTTAAAATGATAACTATGTTCACAAAAATATCAGCAATGCATAAATTAGAATTTATGATACCAAAGTTTGGATTATAATAAGTTTAATTTTTATCTTCCCATACTTCCTGATCCATCAGTTCAAATAATTAAAAAATTATAAATCCCAGAATGGGCAACATAGTAAGACCTAGTCTGTACAAAAAATAAAAAAGGCCAGGCATGGTGGCTCACACCTGTAATCCCAGCACTTTGGGAGGCCAAGGCAGGCAGATCACTTGAGTTCAGGAATTCGTGACCAGCCTGGCCAACATGGAGAAACTCTGTCTCTAAAAACCCCCCCCAAAAAAACCAAAAAAATTAGCCGGGCATGGTGGCCATGACTGTAATCCCAGCTACTCTGGTGGCTGAGGCAGGAGAATCACTTGAACCCGGAAGGTGGAGATTGCAGTGAGCTGAGATCACACCACTGCACTCCAGCCTGGGTGACAGACTGAGTCCCTGTCTAAAAATAAAAATATGATATAATTAGCCAGGCGTGGTGATGCATGCCTGTAGTCCCAGCTAGTTGGGAGGCTGAGGTGAGAGGGTTGCTTGGGAAGTCGAGGCTGCAGTGAGCCATAATCATGCCACTGCACTCTAGCCTGGGCAACAAAGGGAGATCCTATCTCAAAAACAAACAAACAAACAAATAAAAACTATAGGCCGGGCTTGGTGGCTTACGCTTGTAATTCCAGCACTTTGGGAGGCTGAGGCGGGTGGATCATGAGGTCAGGAGTTCAATAACAGGCTGACCAACATGGTGAAACCTGTCTCTGCTAAAAATACAAAAAAATTAGCCGGGCGTGGTGGCACATGCCTGTAATCCCAGCTACTCAGGAGGCTGAGGCAGGAGAATTGCTTGAACCCAGCAGGTGGAGGTTGCAGTGAGCCGAGATTGTGCCACTGCACTCCAGCCTGGGTGACAGAGTGAGATTCTGTCTCAAAAAAAAAAAAAAAAAAAAATTACAAATCCCCACAATCATGTAAGCCAAGTCAAAATTTCAGCGACATTAAGAAAGGAAATTATACCAGTACCCTTCTTTTCAACCTCCAATATACATTTTTATTTTTTAGAGACAATGTTTTGCTCTGTTGCTCAGACTGGAGTGCAGTGGCATGATTATGCCCAGGCTGGAGTGCAGTGGCATGATCATGGTAGCATACTGCAACCTTGAGCTCCTGGGCTCAAGTGATCCTCCTGCCAAAACCTCCTGAGTAGTTGGGACTATAAGGACGTGCCATCAACCAGGCTATTTTTTTTTTAATTGTGTAGAGATGGGGGGTCTTGCTATGTTGCCCCAGCTGATCTGGAACTCTTGGCCTCAAGAAATCCTCTTGCCTTGGTCTCCCAAAGTGCTAGGATTACAGGATTACATGTATCAGCCATTGTGCCTGGCCAACCTCCAGTATTTTTAAGGTATGGAGTTGTAATGATGGGCTTCCTCTTTTCAAAAAATTTTAATTATGTCTTTTTTGAATAACTGATACATTAAATGATTAAAAACATCAAGGCTATAAAAGCATATACATTGAAAAGCCTCCCACTCATCCTTAGTACCCAGCTGCCCTCCTTGGAAGCAACTAATGTTATGCCTCAGTATACTAATATATAGCCTCAGTCTGAATATAGCTGGGCATGGTGGCGTGGAACTGTAGCCCCAGCTACTCAGGAGGCTGAGGCAGGAGGATATCTTGAGCCCAGGAGGTTGAGGCTGCAGTGACCCATGATTGCACCACTGCACACAAGCCTGGGTGACAGAACAAGACCCAGTTACACACACAAAAAAGAAAAAAGAACTGTTTAACCAAAAGGTACATCTTGACTGAGTGTGATGGCTCATGTCTATAATCCTAGCACTTTGGGAGGCTGAGGTGGAAGGATCACTTGAGGTCTGGAGTTCAAGACCAGCCTGGCTAACATGGTGAAACCCTGTCTCTATTAAAAATACACAAAAAGTAACTGGACGTGGTGGCGTGAGCCTATAGTCCCAGCTACTCAGGAGGTTGAGGCACAAGAATTGCTTGAACCAGGGAGGTGGAGGCTGCAGTGAGCCAAGATCCTACCACTGCACTCCAGTCTGGGCAACAGAGAGGGACTCCATCTCAAACAAACAAGCAAACAAAAAACCCAAATGTACATCTTTATGTACATCTTTAGTGTCTACAGATACTACCAATATCCTTTTTAGAGGATCCATTAATTTGCACTCTTACAAATGATTTATAAGAGTGCTTGTTTCCCTACACCTTTAACAACATAGTGTTATAATGGTATCTCAGTACAGTATTTATTTGCACTTCTCTTGTTATGAATGAAGTAGGTTGGATATATTTTCTCTTTCTTTCTTTTTTTTTTTAAGACGGAGACTCACACTGTTATCCAGGCTGGTGTGCAGTGGCACAATCACGGCTCACTACAGCCTCAACCTCCTGGGCTCAAGTGATCCTCCCACTTCAGCCTCCTGAGTAGCTGGAACTACAGGTGTGTGCCACCATGCTCGGCTAATTTTTGTATTTTTAGTAGAGACGGGGTTTTGCTATTTTGGCCAGGCTGGTCTTGAACTCCTGATCTCAAGTGATCCTCTTGCCTCAGCCTCCCAAAGTGCTGGGATTACAGCCGTGATCTGCCTCACCCGGCTATTTTCATATTTTTAAGAGCCATCAGTACATTTTTTTCTGTGGACTACTGGTTCATATTATTATTATTATTATTATTATTATTATTATTATTATTTTTAGACGGAGTCTTGCTCTGTCACCCAGGCTGGAGTGCAGTGGCGTGATCTCAGCTCACTGTAAGCTTTGCCTCCTGGGTTCACGCCATTCTCCTGCCTCAGGCTCTCGAGTAGCTGGGACTACAGGCGTCCGCCGTCACACACGGCTAATTTTTTTTTTTTTTGCATTTTTTAGTAGGGACGGGGTTTCACCATGTTAGCCAGGATGGTCTCGATCTCCTGACCTCACGATCCGCCTGCCTCGGCCTCCCAAAGTGCTGGGATTACAGGCGTGAGCCACCACGCCCGGTCTACTTGTTATATTTTCCACCAGATCAACTGTTTTTTACTACAGATTTTATACATATTAGGCAATTAGCTTTTGCCAATCTGGTTCTGTTTCTTTTTCTTTTTCAGACCTTCTTTGCCCCAACTTGCATCTGACAGTCTCCCACTTCCACTATTTGTTTTAATGCCTCATGTTTAGGTGAGTATGGAGTATCTAAAATATCTTTTAATAAACAATTGTCTACAAGAGATAACTCACCTTGCTGTCCATCTTGCACAGTTACAATAAATGGCTGACCAATGCCTCCAGTAGGGATTGAAGTTTGGATATTACCAAGAGGGACTCCATCAGTTACTATGGTGATGACCCTCTGGCCTCCACTCCCCATTACTTGCTGGATTGATGAGTCAACGGAATTTCCCTCTATAATTTCCTTTGAATTGGCTGGAGATGACAAAAGCAAATTTAAAATTTCAGCTTTTTTAAAAAATAGGAGTATAGCAATTTCAACCTCCTTGAATCTGATAACATTCAGGGAGAGGAAAATTTCTTTTTTTTTTTTTTTTTTTTTGAGATGGAGTCTCGCTCTGTCGCCCAGGCTGGAGTGCAGTGGCGCGATCTCGGCTCATTGCAAGCTCCGCTTCCTGGGTTCAAGCGATTCTCCTGCCTCAACCTCCCGAGTAGCTGGGACTACAGGTGCCCACCATCACGCCAGGCTAATTTTTGTATTTTTAGTAGAGACGGGGTTTCATCATGTTGGCCAGGCTGGTCTCGATCTCCTGACCTCAAGTGATCCGCTCGCCTCTGCCTCCCAAAGTGCTGGGATCACAGGTGTGAGCCACCGCGCCTGGCCGAAAAATTTCAAAAAAAAAAAAGTGAGATTCAACAGTTTGCAAAAGGTTTTGTGAACAATGCATGCTAAGTCAGAGGAGAAAAGAAAATAGAGAATGCATTATAACAGTATTTTATAAAATGTGTTCATTGAGGTATTAATAACTTTCACTAAAGATGGGTTCTATGTATAAACACGTTTTCAAAATTCTGGTTTAAATATGCTTAAAATTTTTTGTTTTGTAGGAGTATCAGAGACTTCAGTAGGCTAATAAACATTGTGATTCTCCAGCAGGGTGTGATTCTCCAACAGGGTATAAGATACTCTGTTTCGGTTGGGCATGGTGGCTCATGCCTATAATCCCAGCACTTTGGGAGGCCAAGATGGGCGAATCACTTGAGGCCAGGAGTTAAGAGACAAGCCTGGCCAACATGGCAAAACCCTGTCTCTACTAAAAGTACAAAAATTAGTCAAAAATTAGTCAGGTATGGTGGCATGCACCTGTAGTCCCACCTACTTTGGAGGCTGAGGCACGAGAATCTCTTGATCCTGGGAGGCGGAGGTTGCAGTGAGCCGAGATGGAGCCACTGCACTCCAGCCTGGGCAACAGAGCGAGACTCTGTCTCAAAAAACAAACAAAAAAAACAGATATGCTGTTTCCCCAACATATTTGATATTGGAACCCTTTTTTTTTTTTTTCAGGAAGTATCTTGAAAGTCTAAAATGGCTAGGCATGGTGACTCATGCCTGTAATCCCAGCACTTTGGGAGGCCGAGGTGGGCAGATCACCTGAGGTCAGGGGTTTGAGACCAGCCTGGCCAACATGGTGAAACCCTATCTCTACTAAAAATACAAAAATTAGCTGGGCATGGTGGTAGGCACCTGTAATCCCAGTTACTTGGGAGGCTGAGGCAGGAGAATTGCTTGAACCTGGGAGGTGGAGGTTGCAGTGAGCCGAGATACTGAGATAGTGCCATTGCACTCCAGCCTGGGTGACAAGAGCAAGATTCCATCTCAAAAAAAAAAAAAAAAAAGTCTAAAATAACCATAAATCAGAGTAAATGGGATATTTAATAGTGAATTAACAGAATAATACGTGAAGTAGTCAAAATATTGAAGTCTGATAGACAAAAATGTTAGGTGGCTTTTCTCATCTGATACCAGGAATAATAGCTGGCTGGGTATGGTGGCTCATGCCCATAATCCCAGCACTTTGGGAGGCCAAGGCAGGAGGATTGCTTGAGGCCGGGAGTTGAAGACCAGCCTGAGCAGTGAGACCACCTCCCGCCAAATTTGAAAAATTAACTGAGCGTGGTGGCATGTACCACTCAGGAGGCTGACATGGGAGGATCACTTGAACCTAGAAGTTCAAGCTGCAGTGAACTCTGATTGTGCCACTGCACTCTAGCCTGGGTGACAGAATAACAGAATAAGATCCTGTCTCTATCAAAAGAAACCCCAAACATATATATATATATATATATATATAAAATAGCCAACACTTATGTGCCAGGTACCATTCTATGAGTGTTACGTGTATTATGCTGAATCAAGATTTTCAGTTTGATTAGTCAATATCCCAATAAACTAAGCACTATTAGAGGAAATAATTCCTACCACTATGGAATTTCTCTATCTAAAGCGTCACAGGGCCAGGGGCGGTGGCTCACACCTGTAATCCCAGCATTTTGGGAGGCCGAGGTGGGCAGATCACCGAGGTCAGTAGTTTGAGACCAGCCTGGCCAACATGGCAAAACCCCATCTCTACAAAAAATACACAAATTAGCTGAGCGTGGTCGTGAGCGCCTGTAATCCCAGCTACTTGGGAGGCTGAGGCAGGAGAATTGCTTGAACCCTGGAGGCAGAGATTGCAGTAAGCCGAGATCATGCCACTGCACCCCAGCCTGGGTGACAGAATGAGACTCTGTCAAAGAAAGAAAAGAAAGAAGAGAAAAGAAAAGAAAAGAAAAGGAAGAAAGAAGAAGGAAGGAAGGAAGGAAGGAAGGAAGGAAGGAAGGAAAGAAGGAAGGAAAAGAAAAGAAAGAGTGAGTCATAGATAGAACTTTGCAGTAATAAGTGGGGTATCAACCATCCATATGAAACACATCTAGGTAGTTCAATGGAAACAAAGGATTCCCACCTCTTAGAAACAAAGAACAGTTAAATATTAAAGTTGAAAGGTCCTGGATAGATAACCTAATCCAAGTATCATGCCAAAGATGAGAAAACTAGAACCTGGAGAAGTGATTTATCCAAGATCAAAGAGCAAACCAAAAGAATAGCAAGGACAAGTTTAATACATTGCTTTTCCCTTTGCTATGTTGTTCCCTCATATAAATCTGAGTAGAGATCTTTATGATTATACCCATTCAGAAAAATAGGATTGGAATTGGAAGAATGTTCTTACCACCCAAATGTCGTGGCAGAAAGAAATCAGAACATTCTGCTTTCATATATGATGGAGCAGATGGCCAGAGGGTTCTAGAAAGATTTCTAAATGTCTACTGAGCCCTACCTGTGACTATATGCCCCTACCTATATGAAGCCTTAAGTCTTCCCCTGACAGACTACTAGACTTGAAAACTATTTTGTTTTAAATATCAGAAAGGCAATACATACCCTATATTTGCCCAACTCCTTTGGAAATGCCAAAATAACATCTCCAATGAAAATAAAAGCAAGCCATGAAGTGCAAAGGATATGACAATGAAAAAGGTACCAGTCTCATGTATTTTGATACTTTAATATAAGATATCTGGGCTGCTATTTTGAATCATTCTATGATAGCATCAGTCAAAACATAACATAGAGTATCTCCAAAAAAATCTGCTAATATGAGAATAGACATTTCAATGTGAAGTAACTAGAGTCAGGGAAAACAAACTTCAAACTGTAAAAACACAAAGGAGTAATTTAGTCATTCTCTCATATTATTCAGCTGTCTGATTATATCACCTGGCAATTTTTCTTTCTGATGTTCAATGATGCTACATCCCTTTTCCTTAGCTGCCTCTAATTAAATGCAATTCTTTAATAATATTTCATGCAAATTAAATCTGCTGGAGACTTAAAAACAAAAGAAAAAGTGGTGATTCACCTAGCAGCATATCCCTTACCTACCTGTGGCTCTGTGTGAGTTGGAGAAGGAGACAGATGCCTCAGCAAGAGCTGCAAGGGTAGCCAGCACTGAGGTGGTAGAATTTGAAAACTGTACTGTTGAGGTATGGGGGTCACCTATTTCAGTAAGAAAGACAAATGAAGTCTAATGTATAGGAAAACTTGAGGCAAATTAAAAACAGCTTATTAAATCAAAACCTCAGCTCTTCACTCTAATGTCCTCCATCTTGTTCTCTAACTCAAACTGATATAAGTCAATTATATCAGTGTTAAAATTCTTTTAAGGTTTAAAAAGTTTTTCCTTTAAAGTGGATTAAATTAGTATACTTGCAGGGCTGGGCATGCTTCACGCCTGTAATCCTAGCACTTTGGGAGGCCGAGGCAGGTGGATCACGAGGTCAGGAGATCGAGACCATCCTGGCTAACACAGTGAAACTCCATCTCTACTAAAAATACAAAAAATTAGCTGGGCGTGGTGGTGGGCACCTGCAGTCCCAGCCACTCGGGAGGCTGAGGCAGGAGAATGGCATGAACCTGGGAGGCGGAGCTTGCAGTGAGCTGAGATTGCACCACTGCACTCCAGCCTGGGCGACACAGTGAGACTCCTTCTCCAAAAAAAAAAAAAAAAAAAAATCATATACTTGGTACAGGGCCACTACATTCCCTTCATTTAATCATTCTCTTGGCACTGCCAGTGCTGAGCATTAGTAGCTAACAGACCAAGAGTGCTACCCACTTCCTAAGCTGGCTGGGCAGAGCTCTCCTTGGCAGCAGGCAGGAAGTGTAAAATGCATACCTCACCCCAAGCTCAGCAGTGATAAGGGAATAGTCCCCTTCTGGGCTTTACCCAATCATACTACCTCTTTTCATCAGCTAGAGAGATGTGAAGAATAGGATTCACCTCCAGTACAAGAATAGTTAAAAACTTAGTTTCATGGCCAGATGTGGCGGCTCACGCCTGTAATCCTAGCACTGTGGGAGACCGAAACGGGTGGATCACTTGAGGTCAGGAGTTTGAGACCAGCCTGGCCAACAAGGTGAAACCCTGTCTCTACTAAAACTACAAAAATTAGCTGGACGTGGTGGTGTGCACCCGTAATCCCAGCTACTTGGGAGGCTGAGGCAAGAGAATCACTTGAACTTGGGAGGGGGAGATTGCAGTGAGCCGAGATCACACCACTGCACTTCAGCTTGGGCGACAGAGCAAGAGTCCATCTCAATAAATAAATAAATAAATAAATAAATATAAAGTTTCATATATTGAATGTCAAAGGTAGTACAATAGATTAATGCTAAAAACACTAAATGCTAAAAATACTTTAGTTATGTCAAGATATACTTTTATTTTTTATTTATTTATTTTTTGAGATGGAGTCTCGCTCTGTCTCTCAGGCTGGAGTGCAGTGGCACAGTCTGTGCTCATTGCCACCTCCGACTCCTGGATTCAAGCACTTCTCCTATCTCAGCCTCCTGAGTAGCTGGGATTACAGGTGTGCACCACCACGCCCAGCTAATTTTTGTACTTTTAGTAGAGACAGGATCTCACCATGTTGCTGGTCTTGAACTCCTGACTTCAGGTGATCTGCCTGCCTCAGCCTCCCAAAGTGCTGGGATTACAGGTATGAGCCACTGTGTCTGGCCAAGATGTACTTTCAGAAAGACTTTGTTCATAACCTTCTCTTACATCTGTGTGCTATTCTCATAGCTAAGTTGTAAGAGGGAAGCGCACTAGATCTGGCAACAGACATGCCTAACTTTATGAACCAAAAGTATTACTCTAACTGTGGATATTTCCTTGTTGGGGAAAAAAAGTATTACTTAACAGTATTATAAAATGAATTATATTTCCCTATTTCTTTCCCTATAATTTCAGAGATACGTATTGTGCCAGTTACAAATGTATTGCCTCTCAGTTCCAAATCTACCCTTCTTTGTCCTGCCTGGTGATGCTGGGGCTGGACCCTATAAACATTTCTTGTCAGCTGGCATGACATTAAGCTTTGTTAGTATAGAAGAAGTGGCTGCACCCTCTATTGGCTATTGCTGTATTCTTTTTTTTTTTTTTTTGAGACGGAGTTTTGTTCTTGTTGCCCAGACTAGAGTGCAATGGCGCGATCTCAGCTCACTGCACCTTCTGCCTCCTGGGTTCAAGCCATTCTCCTGCCTCAGCCTCCCAAGTAGCTGGGACTACAGATGCGTGCCACCATGCCCAGCTAATTTTTGTATTTTTAGTAAGACGGGGTTTCACCATGTTAGCCAGGCTGGTCTGGAACTCCTGACCTCAAGTGATCTGCCCCCCGTCGGTCTCCCAAAGTGCTGGGATTACAGGCGTGAGCCAGCACACCAAGCAATATATTTTCTTTTTTTTTTTTTTTTTTTTTGAGATGGAGTCTTGCTCTGTCACCCAGGCTGGAGTGCAGTGGCCGGATCTCAGCTCACTGCAAGCTCCTCCTCTCGGGTTCACGCCATTCTCCTGCCTCAGCCTCCCGAGTAGCTGGGACTACAGGCACTCGCCACTTCGCCCGGCTAGTTTTTTGTATTTTTTAGTAGAGACGGGGTTTCACCATGTTAGCCAGGATGGTCTTGATCTCCTGACCTCGAGATCCGCCAGTCTCGGCCTCCCAAAGTGCTGGGATTACAGGCTTGAGCCACCGCGCCCGGCTATATTTTCTTTTTAAAAGTACTCTTAAGTTTTTTTTTTTTTTTTCAAGACAAAGTCTGGCATTATTGCCCAGGCTGGAGTGCAGTGATACAATCTTGGCTCACTGCAACCTCTGCCTCTCAGGCCCAAGCTGTCCTCCCACCTCAGCCTCCAAGTAGCTGGGACTACAGTCGTGCATCACCATGCCTGGCTAATTTTTTTTTTTTTTTTTTTTTGTATTTTTTGTACAGACCAGCTTTCACCATGCTGCCCAGGCTGCTCTCGAACTCGTGAGTTCAAGCTATCTGCCTGCCTCAGCCTCCCAAAGTGCTGGGATTATAGGCATAAGCCACCATGCCCAGCCTACTCTTAATTTTTAAGTTTTCCCATTACCTATGCTTAAATATTCTTTCCAGTTTTTCTTCTTTCAAGAAGTCAGGGCCAGCTGCAGTGGCTCACGCCTGTAATCCCAGCACTTTGGGAGGCCGAGGCGGGCAGATCACCTGAGGTCTTTGAGACCAGCCTGGTCAACATGGTTAAACCCTGTCTCTACTACAAAATGCAAAAAAAAATAGCTGGGTGTGGTGGCGCACACCTGTAGTCCCAGCTACTCAGGAGGCTGAGGCGGAGAAGCGTTTGAACCCAGGAGACAGAGGTTGCAGTGAGCTGAGATTGTGCTACTGCACTCCAGCTTGGGTGACAGAGTGAGACTCTGTCTAAAAAACAAACAAACAAACAAAAAAAACCCAAAAAGTCAGTTATCAGGCCAGGCAGGGTGGCTCACAACTGTAGTCCCCGCACTTTGGGAGACCGAGGTAGGAGAATTGCTTGAGCCCAGTACTTTGAGACCAGCCTGGGCAACACAGCAACACCTCATCTCTATTATTGTTATTTTTTGAATTAAAAGAAAAAAAGAAATTAGTTATCTGCAAAATACTTAAGGAAATTCCTATTTAACATTGTTGTTTTTTTTTTCTTTTTCTTTTTATTATAGTTTAAGTTCTAGGGTACATGTGCACAATGTGCAGTTTTGTTACATAGATATACATGTGCCATGTGGGTGTGCTGCACCCATTAACTCATCATTTACAATAGGTATTTCTCTTAATGCCATCCCTCCTCCCTCCCCCAAACCCATGACAGGCCCCAGTGTGGGATGTTCCCTGCCCTGTGGCCAAGTCTTCTCATTTAACATTCTTTAAAGAAAATCCTTCCACAGAGCAGAGGATCCTTTCTGATGTGATTTGGTAATCTAACTGGTTTATACATTTAAACTTCAGCAGATTTTCCTTAAAAAGATAAATTACTTGCATAGTAAGTAATTCATCTTCAAGCTGTAAACCATTTTTTTTTTTCAAGATAGTCTCACTCTGTCACCCAGGCCGGAGTGCAGTAGCGCGATCTCAGCTCACTGCAACTTCCGCCTCTCAGATTCAAGCGATTCTCCTGCCTCAACCTCCTGAGTAACTGGGATTACAGGCTCCTGCCACCATGCTCAGCTAATTTTTTTGTATTTTCAATAGAGACAGGGTTGCGTCACACTGGCCGGGCTGATCTCGAACTCCTGACCTTAAGTGATCCACCTGCCTCAGCCTCCCAAAGTGTTGGGATTACAGGAGTGAGTCACCGTGCCGGGCTTAGAAACCATTTTCTTTTGTTATTTTAAGATTTTTGTTTTATTTTCTTTTGTTATTTTCTTTTGTTATTTTTATTATTTAAGTCTCGCTCTATCACCCAGGCTGAAGTGCAATGGCGTGATCTTGGCTCACTGCAAACTTCGCCTCCCGGGTTCAAGCAGTTCACTGCCTCAGCCTCCCCAGTAGCTGGGGACTACAAGTGTGTGCCACCACACCTGGTTAATTTTTGTATTTTTAGTAGAGACTGAGTTTCACCATCTTGGCCAGGCTGGTCTTGAACTCCTGACCTCATGATCCGCCCACCTCAGCTTCCCAAAGTGCTGGGATGACAGACGTGAGCCACCACGCCCGGCCCAGAAACTATTTTAATTAAAGCTTTAGGATGATTACTATGGGAGTGGGGATGGGGATGGAGGTAATGAGGATATCCCAATGTTATTTTTTTTTCTTTCCCTCTACACATACTCAGTGGAACAATTTTATCCTAATGCTCTCATAAAATACCCAGGGAACCAAATGATCTGAGTAGTATACCATGCTTGACCTCCAGAAGTACCCTATGTGTATCAAATGACTCTATACTACAGCCTATTCTCAAATTTTCCTTCTTAGCCTATTCCCAAATTTTCCTTCGTAGTTCATGCTTTTCTCATCACTCAACTTTTCATACCAAATACTGATATAAGAACTCACAGGCCAGGCGCGGTGGCTCACGCCTGTAATCCCAGCACTTTGGGAGGCCAAGGTGGGCAGATCACGAGGTCAGGAGTTCGAGACCAGCCTGGCTAACATGGTGAAACCCCGTCTCTACTAAAAATACAAAAAATGAGCTGGGAGTGGTGGCAGGTGCCTGTAGTCGCAGCTACTCTGGAGGCTGAGGCAGGAGAATGGTGTGAACCCAGGAGGTGGAGCTTACAGTGAGCCAAGATGGCGCCACTGCACTCCAGCCTGGGCAACAGAGCAAGACTCCATCTCAACAACAACAACAACAACAACAAAAAAGACCTCACAAATCCTCCTCTAAAATGAAACAAAGGACAAGCAATTTTTGTTTGTTTGTTTTTGAGATGGAGTTTACTCTTGTTACCCAGGCTGGAGTGCAATGATGCAATCTCGGCTCACCGCAACCTCCACCTCTCAGGTTCAAGCAATTCTCCTGCCTCAGCCTCCCTTAGTAGGTGGGATTACAGGCATGAGCCACCACACCTGGCTAATTTTGTATTTTTAGTAGAGACAGGGTTTCTCCACATTGGTCAGGCTGGTCTTGAACTTCTGACCTCAGGTGATCCACCACGTGAGCCATCACAGCCGCCACAATTAAAAAAAAAAAAAATTTTTTTTTAGAAAAGGCTGCTTTTATTTTATCACAGAAAAAAAAAATTACAAAGCTCTTATAATTAAAAGTTCAAGTAGGCCAAGCATCAGATAGGCCACCCAGCTAATGGTAAATTGGTAAATACCTAGGTAGAACTGCTTCATGAGAAAAGCATTATATCTTCTTTTTTTTTTTTTTTTTTTTTTTTTGAGACAGAGTCTTGCTCTGTCACCTAGGCTGGAGTGCAGTGGCTCAATCTTGGCTTACTGCAATCTCTGCCTCTGGGGATCAAGCGTTTCTCCTGCCTCAGCCTCCTGAGTAGTGGGGATTACAGGTGCCTGCCAGCACGCCCGGCTAATTTTTGTATTTTTAGTAGAGATGGGGTTTCTCCATGTTAGCCAGGCTGCTCTTGAACTTCTGACCTCAGGTGATCCACCCGCCTCGGCCACCCAAAGTACTGGGACTGCGACTGCAGGTGTGAGCCACCAGGCCCAGCCGCATTATATCTTCTTTAGCACATGATGATTCCAATCTAAGGGTGCTCTTCCTTTTACTCAAACAGAACAACTCACCCAGTTACACCTCAATAGCAAAATTAAGAAAGAACACTTATGAAAAATCAGGTTTAGGGCTGGGCGCAGTGGCTCACGCCTGTAATCCCAGCACTTTGGGAGGCCAAGGTTGGTGGATCACCTGAGGTTAGGGGTTTGAGACAGGCCTGGGCAACATGGTGAAACTCCATCTCTAATAAAAATTCAAAAAAATTACCCAGGCATGGTGGCATGTGCCTGTAGTCCCAGGTACTCGGGAGGCTAACGCACAAGAATTGTTTGAACCTGGGCAGCTGCAGTTGCAGTAAGCTGAGATCACACCACTGCACTCCATCCTGAATGACAGAGCAAGACTCCGTCTCAATTGAAAAAAAAAAAAAAAAAAATCAGGTAGAGTATTCTGACATATACAGTTGAAACTGAAAACCAATAGTGCAAATTGTTTCCTTAGACTTATTCTAGTGAATTATAGGAAAATAAAGTACTTCATTGTTCAAAAATCTTTTTTTTCTTTCTTTCTTTTTTTTTTTTTTTTTGAGGCAGAGTCTCGCTCTGTCATCAGGCTGGAGCACAGTGGCGTATCTCAGCTCACTGCAACCTCCATCTCCTGGTTCAAGCAATTCTCCTGCCTCAGTAGTCCCAAGTAGGTGGGTCTACAGGCGCATGCCACCACGCCCAGCTAATTTTTGTATTGAGACAGGGTTTCATCATGTTGGCCAGGATGGTCTCAATCTCTTGACCTTGCGATCTGCCTGCCTCAGCCTCCCAAAGTGCTGGGATTACAGGTGTGAGCCAGTGCGCCTGGACTTTTTTTTTTTTTTTTTTGAGATGGAGTTTTGCTCTTGTTGCCCAGGCTGGAGTGTGATGGCATGATCTTGGCTCACTGCAACCCCCATCTCCTGGGTTCAAGCGATTCTCCTGCCTCAGCCTCCTGAGTAGCTGGGATTATAGGATGTGCCACCACACCCTGCTAATTCTGTATTTTTTAGTGGAGATGGGGTTTCTCCATGTTAGTAGGCTGGTCTTGAACTCCTGACTTCAGGTGATCCCAACTTCAGCTGATTTTTTTAAAGGATTTTTTAAAAAAGATTTATATAGAGATATACGTACGTATTACATATTTATGTATTTTATATATTTATATAAAGAATTAACTGAAAGTATCATAGGATTATCATTTTAGTAGGTATTTAGTAGGTGGCACGCCCCATCATGCCTGGCTAATTTTTGTATTCTTAGTAGAGATAGGGTTTCACCATGTTGCCCAGGCTGGTCTCGAACTGAGCTCAGGCAATCCGCCCACCTAGGCCTCCTAGAGTGCTAGGATTACAGCCGTGAGCCGCTGCGCCCAGCCTTTAGTAGGTATTTTTGATAGCAAAATCTGGATTGCAGTTTGTTTTCAAATTTTCCATTCGTGGCCAGGCATGATGGGTCATGCCTGTGATCCTAGCACTTTGGGAAGCCAAGGCAGAACAATTGCCTGAGTCCAGGAATTCAAGACAAGCCTGCGCAACATGACGAAACCGTCTCTTAGCGAGGCATGGTGGTACAAGCCTATAGTCCCAGCTACTTGGGAGGCTGAGGCAGGAGGATCACTTGAGTCTGGGAGGTAGAGGTTACAGTGAGCCAAGATCATGCCAGTGCGCTGCAGCCTGGGGGACAGAGTGAGACTCTGTCTCAAAAAAACCAAAAATTTCTATTTATGACTAAGGATATCAGTCATCATCAGTGCCACCACCAAACTGCAGGGATTTGGGAAGGCAGAGTAATTTAAACATTAATCAGGATAAAGGTATAAAGATGAATTTCCTGTTTCTGCACAATCATGAGATGCATTCCAAATTAAATATAAATAGGTCGGGTGTGGTGGCTCATGCTTGTAATCCCAGCACTTTGGGACGCCAAGGTGGGGTGGATCGCTTGATGTCAGGAGTTCAAGACCAGCCTGGCCAGCACAACCCTCCTAAATCCTGATCTAAAGAGTTTACTTATATAAACTTCTGAATAAGTAACAAGCGTTTCACTGATAGGCCTTTTTCTTTCCAAAATCAACAGCATCCATGCACATTTTACTTCATTTAATATTGGGTTTTATGTTGAGGAGAAGGAAGCAATTAAGATTTTTTAACGCCGGGCGTGGTGGCTCACACCTGTAATCCCAGCACTTTGGGAGGTAGAGGCAGGCGAATCGTTTGAACCCAGGAGGCGGTGGTTGCAGTGAGCGGAGATCAGGCCATTGTACTCCATTGTGCAATGGCACAATCTTGGCTCACTGCGACCTCCGCCTCCTGGGTTCAAGCAATTCGCCTGCCTCAGCTTCCCGAGTAGCTGGGAGCAACAGCAAGACTCCATCTCAGAAAGAAAGAAAAAAAAAAAAAAAAAAAGCTGGGCATGGGCCTGTAATCCCAGCTACTCAGGAGGCTGAGGCACGAGAATCGCTTGAACCCTGCAAGTGGAGGTTGGAGGTTGCAGTGAGCCGAGGCTGAGCCACTGCACTCCAGTCCAGGTGACAGAGTGAGACTCTGTCTCAAACAAAAACAAAAAAATCTTTTTAAAAATCTAAATCTAAAAAACAAAATCTTAAAAAAAGTCTAAGGCTTTAAAATTTATTTTTATTTGGGGCAGCCTGCATTCTATACACTAGAATGAAAGCTCCTTCAATTATTAAAAGTATTATTGGATGATGGGAAACAAGAAGCCCACTTGCCACTTCAGAAAAGAATATCCTTTAAAGCAGTTGACTAACACTTATAAGACCTGAATTTGTCTTACAAATGTTCTCCTTTCCTTTATCTGCACCAATTAAGCATTGGGTAGACTAATCAGCTAAAGAGGGATAGCTAGGTAGACTGCTTTATAAGATGATATTGGGGCAGTCAGCTCTATTATATGATAGTTTAGGAATTTCAATTTGCAATTATCCACATAAAGAGGAAAGAAAGTCGAGTAGGTCTGCCAAAAGCTACATGACAAACATGATATTGGCACATGGGAAACAAGCAAAGAATCTCTATCCAAAATATGCTTTGCTTATCATTCCAGATCTGGGTCTGGAGAATTTCAGTAGTTAGACTAAAGACCAACTCAACTGGGTGCAGTGGTTCACGCCTGTAATCCCAGCACTTTGGGTGGCTGAGGCGGGTGGTTCACAAGGTCAGGAGTTTGAGACCAGCCTGGCCAATATGGTGAAATCCCGTCTCTACTACAAATATAAAAATTAGCTGGGTGTGGTGATAGGCGCCTGTAGTCCCAGCTACTCGGGAGGCTAAGGCAGGAGAATCGCCTGAACCCAGGAGGCGGAGGTTGTAGTGAGCCGAGATTGGGCTACTGCACTCCAGCCTGGGCGACAGAGTGAGACTGCATCTCAAAAAAAAAAAAAAGTTGTTTTAATCAGTGTGACTGAACCAATATGAATCCAAAAGATCGTGAATGTTCTGATTACATGTATATATAAATTTAATGTAAAGTTTTTGTATTATCCAGCTGAATGCAAAATTATTTTAAATAACTGTTGATAGCCTATACAATGAAGATCACTATTGCCCCCTGGTGGGCATGTTGGGGTCAAACTTTGCTAAGAAATTATGTTTTCATTTAATTGCTATTATTGAAACCCGAGTATAAAATGGACCTTCAAATACAAATTCTTAAACTCTCACAACAACCTCATAAAGTAGGTATTATTATATCCCAATTTTACTGATAAGTAAACAAGGCACAGAAAAGTATGAAGTTTTCCTAGGGTCAAGCAGCTAGTCAACCAATAATTATTTCAGCACAATTCTGATTCCAAAATTCCCCGTATATCACATATTGTTTCTTCTCTTTTACCACACTACCTCTCAATATCAATAGCTTAGTCAAGATTTTTCCTTTGACATTATAGAAACTTAACTAAGGATACTGTTATTTCAAATAAAAGAAACAGAAAAAGAAACCAATAGTCAATTGGAAAATTTATTTAAATGAGGACACAAGTTATTTCATTGTAAAACAAATATCTGTAAAAGGAGATGCTGACTGAAAGGCCAGGGGTGGTGGCTCATGCCTGTAATCCCAGCACTTTGGGAGGCTGAGGTGGGTAGATCACGAGGTCAGGAGATCGAGACTATCCTGGCTAACACGGTGAAACCCCGTCTCTAGTAAAAATACAAAAATTAGCCAGGCGTGGTGGCACGCGCCTGTAGGACCAGCTACTCAGGAGGCTGAGGCAGAAGAATCACTTGAACCCGAGAGGCAGAGGTTGAAGTGAGCCAAGATTATGCCACTGCACTCCAGCCTGGGAAACAGAGCTAGACTCCAACTTGGAGGAAAAAAAAAAAGGAGATGCTGAAAATAAACTCATTCATTCTTATTTAGATAGATGGTTTTGTTGAAAACATACAGGTTTCTTTTTTTTTCTTTTTTTTTTTTTTTGAGATGAAGTTTCACTCTCGTTGCCCAGGCTGGAGCACAATGGCACCATCTTGGCTCACCGCAACCTCCTCCTCCCCAGGTTCAAGCGATTCTCCTGCCTCAGCCTCCCAAGTAGCTGGGATTACAGGCACTCGCCACCACATCCAGCTAATTTTTGTATATTTAGTAGAGATGGGCTTCCATCATGTTGACCAGGATGGTCTTAAACTTCTGACCTCAGGTGATCCACCCGCCTTGGCCTCCCAAAGTGCTGGGACTACAGGCAAGAGGCACCACGCCGAGTTAAAAACATACAGGTTTCAAAAGATCAACACCAAGTAGTTTTCTCTGCTATTTTCTTTTTATATATGCACTCAAGAACAAATCCAGACTCTTATACTTTATTCAGATAATCACATTTACCTCTTTTATATCAGTACTCCAAAAGCCACTTATGTTTATTCTGCTTTGTTACTGCTTTAAACTTTTTTTTTTTTTTTTTTTTTTTGAGACGGAGTCTCGCTCTGTCGCCCAGGCTGGAGTGCAGTGGCCGGATCTCAGCTCACTGCAAGCTCCGCCTCCCGGGTTCACGCCATTCTCCTGCCTCAGCCTCCCGAGTAGCTGGGACTACAGGCGCCCGCCACCTCGCCTGGCTAGTTTTTTGTATTTTTTTAGTAGAGACGGGGTTTCACCGTGTTAGCCAGGATGGTCTCGATCTCCCGACCTCGTGATCGCCCGTCTCGGCCTCCCAAAGTGCTGGGATTACAGGCTTGAGCCACCGCGCCCGGCCTGCTTTAAACTATTAATGTTTATTTCCCTTATCAATATCATGTCAAGGCACCTTCATATTTTCATTTTTGGTCTAGGCATAACCCTTCAATAGATTAATCTGTAGAATATTTTCCTTTTTTTTAGAGACAGGGTCTTGCTGTGTCTCCCAGGCCGGAGTGCAGTGGCACAATCATAACTCACAGTAAGTCCAACTCCTGAGCTCACGAGATCCTCCCATGTCAGCCTCCTGAGTAGCTGGGACTACAGGTATGAATCATCATGCCCACCTAATGTATTTTTAGTAGAGGATGGGGTCTCTCTATGTTGCCTAGACCAGGGTAGCCTCAAGCAATCTTCCCACCTTGGCCTCCCAAAGCATTGGGATTACAGATATGAGCCACTGTGCCCAAGCCAGAATATTCTACTTTTAACATAATAAGTATTCCTTTGTAACCCCTATGTATGATTTTCCCTTCCCCAGAAAGAATAAGTACCTTAGCTTTAAAATCTATTACAATCTTCTGCTTTGGCAATATTTTAATTATGGAGTATTAGAAAGGGTATCCATTCATCTCTTGGAAAATCTAGGGTTCTGTTCATTTTTGAGTCTAAAATAAATTTCATGTTATCAGAACATTACCTGAGGTTGTTTTGGTGTTGGCTGAAGAAACAAGGCTTGTGAGTTTAACAACCTCTCCCGATGTGAAGATGAATGGAGCAGCCATAGTCACAGGGTCAGTCACAGGGTTGGCTCTCTCCGGATTAACATTCACCTGATTCTGCATTGCTTCCTACCAAACAAGGCAGGATATTTCAATCAGAACACTTATTAGCTTTTCTTTTCTTTCTTTCTTTCTTTTCTTTTTTTTTTTTTTTTTTTTTTGAGACAGTCTCGCTCTGTTGCCCAGGCTGGAGTGCAGTGGCATGATCTCGGCTCACTGCAACCTCCGCTTCCTGGGTTCAGGAAATTCTCATGCCTCAGCCTCCCAAGCAGCTGAGATTACAGGCATGTGCCACTACGCCCAGCTAATTTTTTGTATTTTTAGTAGATACGGGGTTTTGCCACGTTGCCCAAGCTGGTCTAGAACTCCTGGGCTCAGGCTAATCGCCCGCCTTGGCCTCCTAAAGTGGTAGGATTACAGGCATGAGCCACCATGCCCAGCCCAAGAACACTTATTAGCTTTAGTTACACAGTTACTGAACAGCATATTCCACTCCCACCCCAATGCTCTATCAATCATAACTAGTTCCCATATACAATGTCCCACCGGAGATCAGAGTTCTCATTAAGACTACCTTTTTTTTTCAGACCAGGCCAACAGAGTTGTTAGGTTGCTTTCCAAAGCTTGTTTCTACTTCAGGAAAGCAAAGGTGTATTATTTGCAAAAACTTCTAGACAATTCATTTAACCTCTATGAATCTTGTTTTTTTCATTTGAAAAATGAGGGAGTCAGGCCAGGTGCAGTGGCTCATGCCTGTAATCCCACCACTTTGCAAGGCTGAGGCGGGTGGATCACTTGAGGTCGGGAGTTTGAGACCAGCCTGGCCAACATGGTGAAACCCCTGTCTCTACTACAAAAGTATCAGCTGGGCGTGGTGGTGGGTGCTTGTAATCCCAGCTACTCGGGAGCCTAAGGCAGGAGAATTGCTTGAACCCAGGAGGCAGAGATTGCAGTGAGCCAAAATAGCGTCATTATACTCCAGCCTGGGTGACAGAGTGAGACTCTGTCTCAAAAAAAGAAAAAAGAAAAATGAGGGAGTTGATCTGAATAGTCTAAAAAGTAATTTCCAGCCGGGCGTGGTGGCTCACGCCTGTAATCCCAGCACTTTGGGAGGCCGAAGCGGGTGGATCACAAGGTCGGGAGATCAAGATCATCCTGGCTAAAACTCGCGTCACTGCACTCCAGCCTGGGCAACAGAGTGAGACTCCATCTCAAAAATAAAAAAATAAAAATAAAAATAAAAAGTAATTTCCAGCACTAATATTTTGTGATTAATTATCTACAAGTCAGTGTGCTAGCAAGAGATCCCTGCAGAGTATCTACAGAGAACAATATTCTCTAGAGTTTTATCCAACTACTTGTTCCATTCTGCCATTGAAGAAATTCCTAAGAGAATATATAACAAGCAAATAAGTGCCAGATTTTAAAGTCTCGCTCCATATGCTGTACTTTTGCTTCCAGGGATATCTGTTCAATTATGGTGAAAAGTAGCTTATCTTTATTTTATTACTTTCAGAAGCAATTTTCTGCAAGCATAATCACTACTTTAAAAAGTCCAGTTATGAAAGGGCTCTAAACAAAGAATTGAAAGTTGAAGGGGCTAACCAGTCTATAGACCACCTGTCAGTTAGAAAAAAAAAATACTGAAAATGCAGCAGAAATGGCTTGCTTGCTTGCTTTCTCTCTCTCTCTCTCTTCCTTTTTTTTTTTTTTTTTTTTTGAGACGGAGTCTTGCTCTGTTGCCCAGGCTGGAGTGCAGTGGTGCAATCTCGGCTCACCGCAACCTCCACCTTCATGGTTCCTGCCTCAGCCTCCCAGGTAGCTGGGACTACAGGCGCACATTGCCATGCCTGGCTAATTTCTTTTGTATTTTAGTAGAGACAGGGTTTCATCGAGTTGCCCAGGCTGGCCTTGAACTCCTGAGCTCAGGCAATCCACCCTCCTCAGCCTCCCAAAGTGTTAGGATTATAGGTATGAGCCACCGTGCCTAGCCAGAAATGACTATTTTTCATATATAATTATCCCCTTGACTAAGAGCTTCAATTGAAACAGGTTATCCATTCTTTGGATATTGTCAAATTCCTTCTTGGTTTTTTTTGAGAGTCTCACTCTGTCTCCCAGGCTTGAGTACAGTGGCACGATCTCAGCTCACTACAACCTCCACCTCCCAAGTTCAACCTCCTGCCTCCATCTCCCAAGTAGCTGGGATTACAGGCACCTACCAACAAACCAGCTAATTTTTGTATTTTTAGTAAAGATGAGGTTTCACCATGTTGGCCAGACTGGGCTTGAACTCCTGACCTCAGGTGATTCACCCGCCTCGGCCTCCCAAAGTGCTAGGATTTCAGGTGTGAGCTACCGTGCCTGGCCTAAATTCCTTTTTGAATTTGCTGTTTTCCTTTATCCTCCACTAGGACATGAAGTGCTCACAGCATGATAAAATTAGAGATACGAAATAAAATATTATAATATTACATGATAAACAGACATCTAGTAAGTGCTATGGGAGCACACAGGAGGGAAGAGTAGTACTGCTACATGGTGAAATAGTAGCACTTCCTTGGTTCAATTTCTCATTGGCCCTTGCCTGGCCTAATGAAAGTCATCATATAGTTAATTAGCATTAAGTGTCTCTCTCTCATCTGTGTGTCACATCATCTTTTTAAAACAAATTTAATCATATCAGTCCTCTATTTAAAAACTTCTATCCAAATCCATCGCTCACATAACAGTTCAAACTCCTTCACATGCTGTAAAGCATCCCTACATTCAGAATCCAGCCTAACTTTCAAGCTTAGCATCTGCCACTCCCAAACTCTGCTTCCTTTGCCCATTCTCTCATCACTCAACTACTTTTTCTTGAACATTCCATGTTCTTTCACACCTCTGTGTCTTTGATTTGCTCTTATTCTAGCCTAGAATATAGTTTTCTCACTTCTCTGCCTACTTCAATATTCCGTTCAAAACCTACTATTCCCTCCTTTGTGCTCCCATAGCACTTACTAGATATCTATTTATCATGCAATATTATAATATTTTATTTCCTGTCTTTTATCATGCTTTGAACACTTCATGTCATATTAATATTTTTTTTGAGATGGAATCCTGCTTGTTGCCCAGGCTCAAATGCAGTGGCGTGATCTTGGCTCACTGCAACCTCTGCCTCCCAGGTTCAAGCGATTCTCCTGCTTCAGCCTCCCAAGTAGCTGGGATTACAGGCACATACCACCATGCCCGGCTAATTTGTTTTGCATTTTTAGTAGAAACAGGGTTTCGCCATATTGGCCAGGCTGGTCTCAAACTCCTGACCTCAGGTGATCCATCTGCCTCGGCCTCCCAAAGTGCTGGGATTACAGGCATGAGCAACCACGCCTGGCCCATGTCCTGTTAATTTTTATATCCCCTGTCCTATTGTTCCCTGATATACAGTGCTGGCTTAAGAAATTAATGGGCAGGCCGGGCGCAGTTGCTCATGCCTGTAATCCCAGCACTTTGGGAGGCCGAGGCAGGCGGATCATCTGAGGTCAGGAGTTCAAGACCAGCCTGGCCAACATGGTGAAACCCATCTCTACAAAAATACAAAAATTAGTTGGGCATGATGGCAGGTACCTGTAATCCCAGCTACCCGGGAGGCTGAGGAGGAAGAATCACTTGAATCCGAGCAGTGAGCCAAGATCGTGTCATTGCACGCCAACCTGGGCGACAAAGTGAGACTCCATCTCGGAGTGGGGGGTGGGAAACAGAAATTAATGGGACACAGCTGGGCGCAGTATCCCATTAACATATATAATATATATTTATGTTATGTATATGCTATATATATAGTGACACTGAGTCACAAGATTGAGACATATTAGAAATGCTATTTTAATAAGATAGGGAAAATTCAGTTTTGATTCAACTCCCACAAAAAAATCCTTAACTTCAATTGACGTATACTCTGGAGAGTATGAAAAGAACCACACCTGGAGGATGACCAAAATCTCAGCATTGTTTTTCTCCAGAGCTATGTCAAAGGCAGATTTATCAAATTTGCTGAAAGCATGGACATCAGCTCCATATTTGATAAGTAACTCTACAACATCTCGATGGTGGCGCTCTGTGGCCCAATGCAAAGCTGTCATCTTCAGCATGTCCTTGGCATTCACATCTGCACCATTCTGTCACAGAAAAGCATTTTTTTTTCAACAAACAGTGGTTATAGGAGCACAGGTGCAACATCCCATCATCAAATACAGAGGATTTCCATAGATATTATGTACTCAAATCTAGATCACATTTAAGGAATATCAAAGGGAAAAACATTTCTCAAATTCTCCTAAATGCTGACAGACATAATGCTTTCAACGAGTGGGTCCTCTAAGGACATCATTGGGAAATTAAACAGATGGAAGACAAAGAGGGAAGGAACAGATTTTTGTTGCATTTATTAATAGAGAGCCAAGTGCCTGAATAAATAGGCATAAGTGCAGAGAATACCTTCAGAAAGGGAAAGAAGAAAAATCAGTAAGTCTGTTTAGCCTTTAAAAAATTAGAAAAGCTGGAACTCAGGAGTTCAAGATGAGCTTGGGGAATATGGTGAAAAAACATGCCTCTACAAAAAATTCAAAACATTAGCCGGGAGTGGTAGTACGTGCCTGTAGTCCCAGCTAAAGGGGAGGGTGAGGTGGGTGGATCTCTTGAGCCTGGGCGGTGGAGGCTGCAGTGAGCTGAGATCATACCACCGCATTCCAGCCTGGGTGACAGAGTGAGACCCCTGTCTCCAAAAAAAAAAAAAAAAGACCAATAATAATAATAATAATAAATTGGAAAACTAGGCTGGGAGCAATGGCTCATGCCTATAATCTCAGCACTTTGGAAGGCTGAGGATGGAAGGATCACTTGAGGCCAGGAGTCTGAGACCAGCCTGGTCAACGTAGTGAGACCTCATCTGTAATTTTTTTTTTTTAAATATGATTTTTAAAAAATGGTCGGGTGCAGCGGCTCATGCCTATAATCCCAGCACTTTGGGAGGGTGAGGCGGGCAGATCACAAGGTCAAAGGATGGAGACCATCCTGGCTAACATGGTGAAACCCCATCTCTACTAAAAATACAAAAATTAGCTGGGCACGGTGGAGCACGCCTGTAGTCCCAGCTACTCGGGAGGCTGAGGCAGGAGAATCACTTGCACCTGGGAGGCAGAGGCTGCAGTGAGCTGGTATTGCGCCACTGCACTCCAGCCTGGCAACAGAGCGAGACTCCATCTCAGAAAAAAAAGAAAAAAAAAAAGAAAGAAAAAAATTTTAAAAACTGGCTAAGCACAGTAACCCCACACCTGTAATCCCAGTGTTGGGAGGCTGAGGCAGGAGAATTGTTTGAGGCCAGGAGTTCAAAGCCAGCCTGGGCTGGGCAATATGAGATCCTATTCTCTACAAAAAATAAAAACAAAAATAAATTAGCTGGGCGTGGTGCTGGATGCCTGTAGTCCTCCTAGCTACTTTGAAGACTGAGGCAGTAGGATTGCTTGAACCCAGGTGTTGAAAGCTACAGTGAGCTATGATCATGCCACTGCTCTCCAGCCAGGGCAAAAGAGTGAAACCCTGTATCAAATTTAAAAAATTGTTTTAGGGCCAGACACGGTGGCTCACACCTGTAATTCCCACACTTTGGGAGTCTGAGGCAGGCAGATCACAAGGTCAGGAGTTTGAGACCAGCCTGGCCAACATAGTGAAACCCTGTCTCTACTAAAAATACAAAAAAAAAAAAAAATCTGAGCATGGTGGCAGGCACCTGTAATCCCAGCTACTTTGGAGGCTGAGGTAGGAGAATCGCTTGAATCCAGGAGGCGGAGGTTACAATAAGCCAAGATTGCACCACTGCACTCCAGCCTGGGCGATAGTGTGAGACTTCATCTCTTTTTTTTGTTTTTTTTGAGACGAAGTCTCGCTCTTGTCCCCCAGGCTGGAGTGCGATGGCGTGATCTTGGCTCACTGCAACCTCCGCCTCCTGGGTTCAAGCAATTCTCTTGCCTCAGTCTCCTGAGTAGCTGGGATTACAGGCGCCTGCCACCACGCCTGGCTAATTTTTGTATTTTTAGTAGAGATGGGGTTTCACCATGTTGGCCAGGCTGGTCTCGAACTCCTGACCTCAGGTGATCCGCCTGCCTTGGCCTCCTAAAGTGCTGGGATTACAGGAGTGAGCCATCGCACCTGGCCAAGAGTTCATCTCAAAAAAAAAAAAAAAAAAAATTGTTTTAATAAATTAGAAAATAGGCATGGTGGCTCACGTCAGGAGGTCAGGAGTTTGAGACCAGCCTGGGAAACACGGTGAAACCTTGTCTCTACTAAAAATAGAAAAATTGGCTGGGCATAGTGGCAGGCGCCTGTAATCCCAGCTACTTGGGAGGCTGAGGCAGGAGAATCACTTCAACCCGGGAGGCAGAGGTTGTGGTGAGCAGAGATCGTGCCACTGCACTCCAGCCTAAGCAACAAGAGCAAGACTCTATCTCAAAAACAAAACAAAACAAAATAAATAAATAAATAAGAAAACAGACTCCTCATAGACATGAAGGCTCTTTTTTTTTTTTTTTTTTTTGAGACAGATTCTTGCTCTGTCATCCAGACTGGAGTGCAGTGGCGCAATCTTGGCTCACCACACCTCCACCTCCTGGGTTCAAGTGATTCTCTTGCCTCAGCTTCCTGAGTAGCTGGGATTACAGTCACGCGCCACCATGTCCTGCTAAATTTTTTTGTTTTTTTTTAGTAGCAATGGGGTTTCACCATGTTGGTCTGGCCAGTCTCGAACTCCCGACCTTGTGATCCACCCGTCTCGGCCTCCCAAAGTGCTGGGATTACAGGCACCTGGCCTGCCATGAAGTCTCCTGCAGATGCAACTTAATGCTATAAACTGTCCTAAACTTAATCCTTCCCAAGTCATTTCCTAGTACCCATTTAAGAAAACAGGAAAGTGGATGTCTTTTTTACAACATAACCTTGCCACTATTCTTGCTTTACCCGAACAAGCAGTTCCACGATGTGTGCATGTCCATCTGCAGCAGCCATGTGCAAGGGGGTCCTGTCTACTTTAGTCCGGGCATCCCTGCTAACACCTGCTCGAAGGAGTACTTCTGCTGTGGAATAATGACCATACTGAGCTGCAAGGTGGAGGGGTGATGTTCCAAGCTGTGGAAAAATAATACTCATTGAATAACCACTGTGTGCAGAGTCCTAGATCATTACTGGAGAGATACAAATGAACAAGGTATGGTGCTTGTCCTTCAAGAGAGAATCTGGTTGGGCAGATAAAACTGAAAAAATGGTTAAATTTACAAATTAAAGGCCAGGGGCCGGGTGCACTGGCTCACACCTGTAATCCCAGCACTTTGGGAGGCCAAGGTGGGCCGATCACCTGAGGTCAGGAGTTCAAGACCCGCCTGGCCAACATGGTGAAACCCCGTCTCTACTAAAAAATACAAAAAAAGTTAGCCAGGCATGGTGGTGGGCACCTGTAATCCCAGCTACTCAGGAGGCTGAGACAGGGAGAATTGCTTTGAACCTGGGAGGCGGAGGTTGCAGTGAGCTGAGATTGTGCCACTGCACTCCAGCCTGGGCGACAGAAGGAAACTCCGTCTCAAAAAAAAAAAAAAAAAAAAAAATTAACATGCTAATGGACAAATAAATAGACCACCAGTTGATTAAGTGCTAAGTATAATGGCTTTATGTCAGGTGGATTTATCAAGTAAGGTTCCCTAAAGGACGTGACTTTACACAGCATTTAGAAAGTTAAAAAAAAAAAAAAAAAAAGGATCAGGGTGGGTGTGGTGGCTCATGCCTGCAATCCCAGCACTTTGGGAGGTCAAGACAGGAGGACTGCTTGAGCCCAAGAGATCAAGACCAGCCCGGGCAACATAGAGAGACCTATCCCATAATAAATAAATAAAGTAAATTTTAAAAAAGAAAAAGGGTAGACACTAGAAAGTTACATGTGGAATCTGAGGTACAAATCTGATTGATTGGAAGAAAAGTTTTTTGCCACAGTAAAGCAGGGCAAAACGAATGATGATGAGATGAAGAGGCAATAAAAATTTAGCAATGATGTATCAACAGCAATAAGTAAGTCTGTCATCCCAGTGTAAATCTTGTAAGAGTTATCCATCATCATCCACGTTGGCCAGAGATCTATTCCCTTTTTTTTGTTATGCTCTTTATTTTAAGCCTGTTTAGTTTATTCTTTGCTTTTTCATATTTTCAGCCTCTCTGCCTGACTGAATTTAATTCGCATTGTTCTCTCCAGGTCTATTTATAGAAATGCTAATATCATGGGTTTCCTTTTCTTTCTTTTTGTGAAGTGCTAAGAATCTGCTGGCCTCTCAATCACTCCAGAATAGAGGTCATTCATTCATTGAAATTGTTAAAATTAGGCAATGCATACAAAATCTGTGACTGCTAAGAAAGCCCACATTATAACCCGGACCTGTTTCTTCTAAAGCTCTTTGGTCTCCAAGATGGTTGAGGCTAAATTACACCTTCCTCTTTATGTTTTGTTTGTTTGTTTGTTTTTGTTTTCTTTTGAGAGGGAGTCTCGCTGTCTCCCAGGCTGGAGTGCAGTGGCGCGATCTCGGCTCACTGCAACTCCGCCTCCCAGGTTCAAGCCGTTCTCCTGCCTCACCCTCCCAAATAGCTGGGACTACAGGCGCCTGCCATGACACATGGCTAATTTTTTTGTATTTTTAGTAGAGACGGGGTTTCACCCTGTTAGCCAGGATGGTCTGGATCTCCTGACCTCGTGATCCGCCCGCCTCGGCCTCCCAAAGTGCTGGGATTACAGGCATGAGCCACGGCACCCAGCCTTTAATGTTTTTTAACAGTAGTAAAGGAAACAGAACAGCTAGATGACTTTTTTTTTTTTTTTTTTTTTTTGGAGATGGAGTTTCCAAGCTGGAGTGCAATGGCGCAATCTCGGCTCACTGCAACCTCCACCTCCCGAGTTCATGCGTTTCTCCTGCCTCAGCCTCCCAAGTAGCTGGGATTACAGGCATGCACCACCATGCCTGGCTAATTTTTTGTATTTTTAGTAGAAATGGGGTTTTACCATGTTAGCAGGCTGGTCTCGAACTCCTGACCTCAGGTGATCTGCCTGCCTTGGACTCCCAAAGTGCTGGGATTACAGGTGTGAGCCACCACGCTCAGCCTAGACGATTTCTTTTTTTTTTTTTTTTTTTTTTTTTTGAGACGGAGTCATGCTCTGTCGTCCAGGCTGGAGTGCAGTGGCCGGATCTCAGCTCACTGCAAGCTCCGCCTCCCGGGTTCACGCCATTCTCCTGCCTCAGCCTCCCAAGTAGCTGGGACTACAGGCGCCCGCCACTTCGCCCGGCTAGTTTTTTGTATTTTTTTGTAGAGACGGGGTTTCACCGTGTTAGCCAGGATGGTCTCGATCTCCTGACCTCGTGATCCGCCCGTCTCGGCCTCCCAAAGTGCTGGGATTACAGGCTTGAGCCACCGCGCCCGGCCAACGATTTCTTATCAACCAGGGCATATTACAGAAAAGGAAACAAGGAGTTTATTAGTCTAGAAATTCATTCTTATTATATTGATTTTAATTTCTACCTAACTACAGAAGTCTATAATGCAAGTACACTCCAGAGACAGTTAAACCTTTAGAAAATACTCTTAAAAAATTATAGAAAATCACAAGTATATAATACCTTACAATTATCACCTATATATCCACAGGAGACTCTCAATTTGGAAAACTAAAAGAAAAAGAAAACCACATATTCAGATAAGACAAAGAAAATAAACTCTTGTAAGGGATATGAGGTAGAAAGGGAGTGAAGAAAAACCAATAAAGTCTGTTAGCCTTTAAGAAAAAGGTTGGTAAAGCATACATTGGAAATAATTAAGAGACCTTTCCTCTAAGCTTACCCAGTCTGTGGTGAATGGGGCGCCGTTTGCCATCAATGTTCTCACTTCATCATCTTGGCCTTTTCTTGCTGCCTCTAGCAACCTCTTTCCCAAGTCCACCAAAGACATCTTTATGCATAGGAACAAAAGTTTTCAGGTAGCTATAACTCAAACATAAGGAAAGCTGCCAATACATTTTTTTAGAAGGCTTCTTATATTTGAATGTATATAATATACATCTCAAGTTGACTGGTAGGTCACTTCCTTTCTATCTCATCTAACACAAGCAATAAAATAGTTGGGAATGTTTCAAGCCCTTATACATAGTTCTATCACTTTCAATCCCCAGAAATACTCTGGAAATATCTGCAACACACTACGACCTTTCTAGTTTAAGGAATCGATAAAACACCATTTCATTCCCCTGAAATGAAGAAAGGTACAATATTATTTTAAGGAACATAACACAAAATAATAAATTATGTAGTTTGATTTCCAGGAAGGGAGCAAGATGGATGCCCACCTGTGAAACTACTGCTTGATGGAAATTATGAGAGCCCTTATTAGCAACTAACTGCTCTCTCTGGAGGTTTGTAGGTCTTTGGATGGCACACTGAAATCGGACACATCGAGGTTTCCAAATAAAACTGTATCGCTCTCTCTCTTTTTTTTTTTTTTTGAGACTGAGTCTCACTGTATTGCTCAGGCTGGAGTGCAGTGGTGTGACCTCGGCTCAGTGCAACGTCCGCCTCCCGGGTTCAAGCGATTCTCCTGCCTCAGCCTCCTGAGTAGCTGGGATTACAGGCACCCGCCACCATGCCCGGCTAATTTTTGTATTTTTGGTAGAGACGGGGTTTCACCATGTTGGCCAGGCTGGTCTCAAACTCCTGACCTCAAGTGATCCACCCGCCTCAGCCTCCCAAAGTGTTGGGATTACAGGCGTGAGCCACCGCACCCAGCCCAAACTATTACACCATAGTCAGAAGATAAAAACTAGGTTAAGATGCAGTAATGATATAATCATGCTTAAAATTTAAGGAGACAAAGAGGGGTGCAGTGGCTTGGGACTGTAATCCCAGCACTTTGGGAGGTCGAGGTAGGAGGATTACTTGAGCTCACAAGTTTGAGACCAGCCTAGGCAAAATGGTGAAACCCTGTCTCACAAAAAATACAAAAATTGGCTGGGCGTGGTGGCTCGAGCCTGTAATCCCAGCACTTTGGGAGGCCGAGGCAGGCAGATCACCTGAGGTCAGGAGTTTGAGACCAGCCTGGCCAACATAGTGAAACCCTGTCTCTACTAAAAATACAAAAATTAGCCGGGCGTGGTGGCACACGTCTGTAGTCCCAGCTACTTGGGAGACTGAGGCAGGACAATCGCTTGAACCTGGGAGGCGGAGGTTGCAATGAGCCGAGATTGCGCCACTGCATTCCAGTCTGGGCAACAAAGCGAGACACTATCTCGAAAAAATAAAATAATAATTTTTAAAAAGATAAAAATTAGCTGGGCATGGTGGTGCATGCCTATAATCTCAGCTAATCGGGAGGCTAAGGTGGGAGGATAACTTGAGCTCAGGAGATGAAGGTTGCGGCGAGCTGAGATTGCACCACTGCACTCTAGCCTGGGTGATAGAGCCAGATCTTGACTCAAAAAAAAAAAAAAAAAGAAAAAATTTAAGAAGAACAAGCCTGGCCGGGCGCGGTGGCTCAAGCCTGTAATCCCAGCACTTTGGGAGGCCGAGACGGGCGGATCACGAGGTCAGGAGATCGAGAGACGATCCCGGCTAACACGGTGAAACCCCGTCTCTACTAAAAAATACAAAAAAAATAGCCGGGCGAGGTGGCGGGCGCCTGTAGTCCCAGCTACTCGGGAGGCTGAGGCAGGAGAATGGCGTAAACCCGGGAGGCGGAGCTTGCAGTGAGCTGAGATCCGGCCACTGCACTCCAGCCTGGGTGACAGAGCAAGACTCCGTCTCAAAAAAAAAAAAAAAAAAGAAGAACAAGCCTTTATTGGTTAAACACTGATCTGCTTAGGCCAGTAGTTCAAAAAGTATCGTTTATGGACCCCTGGTGGTCCCTGATACCCTTTTAGGGATCTATGAGGTCAGAACTATTTTTATTATAATAGAAAAACATTATTTGCCTTTTTTCTTTTTCCATGTTTACATTAGCACTGACGGTACAAATGCAACAGTGGGTATAACTGCTGGTGCCTTAGCATGAATCAGACTGTGCTACTGGTTATTGTATTCTTCACTGCCATGTAATCTCAAGGGAAAATTGCCAGTTCTACTTAGGAGTGTCCTGGATGACACAGTAAAAATTATTAATTTTATTAAATCTCAACACCTGAATAAATGTGTTTATAATTTATGTGTGACAAAATGAGAAGTATACATAAAGCACTTTTTTTTTTTTGAGACATGGTTTCACTCTGTCACCCAGGCTGGAGTGCAGTGGGCACAATGACAGCTCACTGCAGTCCTGACCTCCTGGGCTCATGGGATCCTCCCATCTCAGCTTCCCAAGTAGCTGGGACTACAAGCACACACCACCACGCCCAGCTAATTTTTGTATTTTTTATAGAGATGGGGATTCACAATATTACTCAGGCTGGTCTCAAACTGCTGGGCTCAAGCGATTGACCTACCTTGGGCCCCCAAAGTGTTAGGATTACAGGCATGAGCCACCACACCCGGACTCTTCTCTACCCTTTTGCTCAAATGACAATTATATTGTACCCACCATTCTGCATGATCTTTCCATAGCAATAGAATCCCAAAGTGTTGGGATTACAGGCGTGAGCCACTGTGCCTAGCTGACTTAAATTACTTCTGCTGCTTACTGAAACATGATGGTTTTCTTGAGAAAAAGCACTACATGATTAAGTTGCAAGCTAAAATAACTGTTTTTGGCCAGGCGTGGTGGCTCGTGCCTGTAATCCCAACACTTTGGGAGGCCCAGGCAGGCAGATCACCAGGTCAGGAGATCGAGACCATCCTGGCTAACACGGTGAAACCCCGTTTCTACTGAAAAACCAAAAAAAAAAAAAAAAAAAAATTAGTCAGGCGTGGTGGCAGACGCCTATAGTCCCAGCTACTCGGGAGGCTGAGGCAGGAGAATGGTGTGAACCCTGGAGGCGGAGCTTGCAGTGAGCCAAGACTGCGCCACTGCACTCCAGCCTGGGCGACAGAGCAAGACTCCGTCTCAATAAATAAATAAATAAATAAATAAATAAATAACTGCTTTTATCATGGAACATCATTTTATTTTATTATTATTTTATTTTTCAGACAGAGTTTTGCTCATCACCCAGGCTGGAGTGCAATGGTGTGATCTCGGCTCACTGCAACCTCTGCTTCCCAGGTACAAGTGATTCTCCTGCCTCTGCCTCTGCCTCCCAAGTATCCACAATTACAGGCTCCCACCACCATGCCCAGCTATTTGTATTTTTAGTAGAGAGATGCTGGCCAGGCTGGTCTCGAACTCCTGACCTCAGGTGATCTGCCCACCTTGGCCTCTCAAAGTGCTGGGATTACAGGCGCAAGCCACCACAAAAGTGAGTGGCACAAAGTGAGTGGCAGCTCACTTTGTTCATTTTTTATTTTATTCATTTATTTATTATTTTTTGAGATGGAGCCTCGCTCTTGTTGCCCAGGGCAGAGTGCAGTGGCGAGATCTCGGCTCACTGCCAACCTCCACTGCCCAGGTTCAAGCAACTCTCTGTCTCAGCCTTCCGAATAGCTGGGATTACAGGCATGCGCCACCACGTTCGACTAATTTTTCTGTACTTTTAGTAGAGACGGGGTTTCGCCATGTTGGCCAGCCTGTTCTCGAACTCCTGACCTCAGGTGATCTGCCTGCCTCAGCCTCCCAAAGTGCTGGGATTACAGGCAGGAGCCACCGTGCCCAGCCAACTGACAGTATTTATTGCCAATTATCAATTACAATTTGAGCTTTCAAGCAAAAATTAGAATTTTGGAAAATCTATAACCACTGCCATCAACTTGGTAACTTACAATAAAGACTTTTCTGATGAAATAAGTGGTAATATTAATGAATGTGATTTTTTGATATTGTATAATAAAATGCATCAATATTTAGATGACCTATACAATTTGGTGAACCAATACTTTCCAAATGACCAGTGTTTGATGTTATAAAATCATGCACAAGTAAAACAATTCAAAGTGAAAGATCAATGGGTTTTAAGGTCACAGAATACAAAAATTCACTGATGTGATTTCAAATTCCTCATTGCAACTAACTTTTTCTCTTTTTTTTTTTTTTTTTTTTTTTGAGACAGGGTCTTTTTCTGTTGCCCAGGCTAGACTGCAGTGGTATGATCATAGCTCACTGCAGCCTTGAACTCCTGGGCTCAAGCAATCCTCCGTCCTCAGCCTCTTGAGTAGCTAGGACTACAGGTGCACACAACCGTGCCTGACTAATTTTTTAGTTTTTTGTAGAGGTGCAGTTTTGTTATATTGCCCAGGCTGGTCTCAAACTCCTGGCCTCAAGCAATCCTCCTGCCTTTGTGCAACTAACTCTTAAGAAATTACCACTTGTTGGCCTGGCGCGGTGGCTCATGCCTGTGATCCCAGCACTTTGGGAGGCCAAGGTGGGTGGATCACAAGGTTAGGAGATCAAGACCACCCTGGTTAACACAGTGGAATCGTGTCTCTACTAAAAATACAAAAAAAAAAAAAAGGCCTGGCGCGGTGGTTCACGCCTGTAATCCCAGCACTTTGGGAGGCCGAGGCGGGCGGATCACAAGGTCAGGAGATCGAGACCACGGTGAAACCCCGTCTCTACTAAAAATTACAAAAAATTAGCCGGGCGCAGTTGTGGGCGCCTGTAGTCCCAGCTACTCGGGAGGCTGAGGCAGGAGAATGGCATGAACCCGGGAGGCGGAGCTTGCAGTGAGCCGAGATCGCGCCACTGCACTCCAGCCAGGGCTGGGCAACAGAGTGAGACTCCGTCTCAAAAAAAAAAAAAAAAAAAGAAAGAAAGAAAGAAAAAAATTAGCCAGGTGTGGTGGTGGCGGGCACCTGTAGTCCCAACTACTCGGGAGGCTGAGGCAAGAGAATCGCATGAACTCGGGAGGCGGAGCATGAAGTGAGCCCAGATTGCACTACCGCAATCCAGCCTGGGCGACAGAGCAACACTCCATCTCAAAAAAAACAAAAAACAAAAAACAAAGAAATTACCATTTGTCAGCTGGACACAGTGGCTTACACATGTAATCCCAGCACTTTGGGAGGCCAAAGTGGGCGGATCATCTGAGGTCAGGAGCTCAAGATCAGCCTGGCCAACATGGTGAAACCCCGTCTCTACTAATAGTACAAAAATTAGCTGGGCATGGTGGCACATGCCTGTAGCCCCAGTTACTTGGGAGGCTGAGGCAGGAGAATCGCTTGAACTGAGGAGGCGGAGGTTGTGGTGAGCTGAGATCGCACCACTGCACTCCAGTCTGGGCAACAGGATGAGACTCCATCTCCAAAAAAAAAAAGAAAACAGAAATTACCACTTGTCAAATTTTTGTGTAGTATCAAAGAAGAATACTCACTGTTATTGGAAAAAGTTATTATAATACTCTTTCCTTCTACAAGTACATATTGTAACAGACAGAATGAAGTAGATGTAAGAATGCAGCTGTCAGCCGGGTGCAGTGGCTCACGCCTGTAAACCTAGCACTTTGGGAGACTGAGGCAGGCAGATCACCTAAGGTCAGGAGTTCGAGAGCAGCCTGGCCAACATGGTGAAACTCTGTCTTTACAAAAAGTACAAAAAAATTAGCTGGGCATGGTGGTGCATGCCTGTAGTCCCAGCTACTCAGGAGGCTGAGGTGGAAGAATTGCTTGAACCCGGGAGGCGGAGGTTGCAGTGAGCTGAGGTCACGCCACTGCACTCCAGCCTGGGTGATAGAGTGAGACACCGTCTAAAAAAAAAAAAAGAGAATGCAGCTGTCTTCTATTAAGCCAGAAGTTAAAGAGAGTTGAAAAAAATATAAAACAATGCTCTTCTTCACACCATTTTTTAACTTTGAAGATATATATATGTGTGTGTGTATATATATGTGTGTGTGTGTGTGTGTGTATATATATATATACAGTTTGTTTGTTTTTTGGGTTTTTTTGAGACAGGGTCTCACTGCTCTGTTGCCCAGGTTGGAGGGCAGTGATACAATCTCAGTTCACTGCAACCTCTGCCTCTGGTGTTTAAGTGATTCTTGTGCCTGAGCCTCCCAAGTAGCTGGGATTACAGGTGTGCGCCACCATGCCTAGCTAATTTTTCTATTTTTAGTAGAGAGAGGGGTTTCACCATGTTGTCCAGGCTGGTATCAATCTCCTGACCTCAAGTGATCTGCTGGCCTCAGCCTCCCAAAGTGCTGGGATTACAGGCATGAGCCACCACACTCAGCCTGAATATGTATTTTTTATAAAAATGTTTTATGTTGGCCGGGTGTGGTGGCTCATGCCTGTAATCCCAGCACTTTGGGAGGCCGAGACAGGTGGATTGCCTGAGATCAGGAGTTTGAGACCATCCTGGCCAACATGGTGAAACTCCATCTCTACTAAAAATACAAAAAATTAGTCAGGCGTGATGGTGTGTACCTGTAATCCCAGCCACTTGGGAGGCTGAGACAGGGAAATTGCTTGAATCCGGAAGGTGAAGGTTGCAGTGAGCTGAGATCGCGCCACTGCACTCCAGCCTGGGCAACAGAGCGAGACTCCATCTCAAAAAAAAAAAAAAAAGTTTTATGTTAACATGTAATAGATTTATTACCAAGTTAATTAATGAACTTTTTTTTTCTTTTAATCGTCCCGTTTTAGAGATGGGGTCTCGCACTGTCACCCACTCTGGAGTACAGTGCAGTGATCATAGCTCACTGCAACCTCAAATTTCTGGGCTCAAGGGATCCTCCTGCCTTGGTGTCCCAAAGTACTGGGATTATAGGCATGAGTCACCACGCCCAGCCCATAGTGTGAATTTTTATAATCTAATCCAAGTGTCAGTTTATACCACACAAGAAAATGATAGATAAAAATGATAGCAAACCTTTCTTTTTTCTTTTTTTTGAGATGTAGTCTTCCTTTGTTGGCCAGGCTGGAGTGCAGTGGCTGATCTTGGCTCACTGCAACCTCCAACTACCACCTCCTGGGTTCAAGTGATTCTTGTATCAGCCTCCCAAGTAGCTAGGATTAAAGGTGCCACACCACCACACCCAGCTAATATTAGTATTTTTATTAGAGATGGGGTTTCACCATCTTGGCCAGGCTGGTCTTGAACTCCTGACCTCAAGTGATTTGCTTGCCTCGGCCTCCCAAAGTGATGGGATTACAGGCGTGAGTCACTGCGCCTGGCCTAAACCCTTCTTTTTATTTATTTGTTTATTTAGAGACGGAGTTTCGCTCTTCTTGCCCAGGCTGGAGTACAGTGGAACGATCTAGGTTCACGGCAACCTCCGCCTCCTGGGTTGAAGTGATTCTCCTGCCTCAGCCTCCTAAGTAGCTGAGATTACAGGCATGCGCCACCATGCCCAGCTAATGTTGTATTTTTAGTAGAGACAGGGTTTCTCCATGTTGGTCAGACTGGTCTCGAACTCCTGACCTCAGGTGATCTGCCCACGTTGGCCTCCCAAAGTGCTGGGATTACAGGCGTGAGTCACCGCACCCGGCCAACCCTTCTTATAGAACTTATAGAATTAGATGTCACGTTTCTCCATGGTTATCTTCCTTTTAAAATATCAAAACTGTGTTTTGAGTTATTTTATTACTAATATTTAAAAACAAGAACAAATTTTAGGTGATTCATTAGTTAGAAATGACTCTCTTCACATTTTTCCAACATATACTATATATAAAAAGTATAAGGCCGGGCACAGTGGCTTATGTCTGTAATCCCAACATTTTGGGACGCCGAGGCGGGTGGATCATGAGTTCAAGAGATCGAGACCATCCTGGCCAACATGGTGAAACCCCGTCTCTATTAAAAATACAAAATTAGGCCGGGCGCAGTGGCTCATGCCTGTAATCCCAGCACTTTGGGAGGCCGAGATGGGCGGATCACGAGGTCAGGAGATCCAGACCATCCTGGCTAACACGGTGAAACCCCGTCTCCACTAAAATACAAAAAAAATTAGCCGGGTGTGTTGGGCCGGGCGCGGTGGCTCAAGCCTGTAATCCCAGCACTTTGGGAGGCCGAGACGGGTGGATCACAAGGTCAGGAGATCGAGACCATCCTGGCTAACACGGTGAAACCCCGTCTCTACTAAAAAATACAAAAAACTAGCCGGGCGAGGTGGCGGGCGCCTGTAATCCCAGCTACTCGGAGGCTGAGGCAGGAGAATGGCATAAACCCGGGAGGCGGAGCTTGCAGTGAGCTGAGATCCGGCCATAGCACTCCAGCCTGGGCGACAGAGCGAGACTCTGTCTCAAAAAAAAAAAAAAAAAAAAAAAAAAATTAGCCGGGTGAGGTGGCAGGCGCCTGTAGTCCCAGCTACTCGGGAGGCTGAAGCAGGAGAATGGCTTGAACCTGGGAGGCGGAGCTTGCAGTGAGCTGAGATTGCGCCACTGCACTCCAGCCTGGGCAACAGAGCCATACTCCGTCTCAAAAAAAAAAAAAAAAAAGTCTGGTTTGCTTCTGGGGAGGTGGTATTTCTGGAAAACAAGACCCTTTAAATACATTAATTTTTATCCCACTGTAATTGCTGTTTTCATCACATGAACTCTTGCAAATATATTTATTTTTTAAGACAGAGGTTTGCTCTTGTTGTGCAGGCTGGAATGCAATGGCAAGATCCCCAGTTACTGCAATCTCTGTCTCCAAAGTTCAAGCGATTCTCCTACCTCAGCCTCCTGAGCAGCTAGGAATACCGGCATGTGCCACCACGTCCGGCTAATTTTTGTATTTTTAGTAGAGAAGGGGTTTCACCATCTTGGCAAGGCTGGTCTCGAACTCCTGACCTCAGGTGATCCACCCGCCTCAGTCTCCCAAAGTGCTGGGATTACAGGCATGAGCCACTGTGCCCGGCAATGTATTATTATTATTATTATTATTGTGTGTGTGTGTGTGACAGAGTTTTGCTCTTGTTAGGCAGACTAGAGTGCAATGGTGCAATCTCAGCTCACTGCAATCTCCGCCTCCTGGGTTCAAGCGATTCTCCTGCCTCAGCCTCCCGAGTAGCTGGTATTACAGGCATGTGTCACCACGCCCAGCTAAATTTTGTATTCCTAGTAGAGACAGGGTTTCACCATTCTGCTCAGCCCGGACTGGAACTCCTGACATCAGGTGATCCACTGCCTCGGCCTCCCAAAGTGCTGGGATAGAGGCGTGAGTCACTGTGCCCGGTCGCAAAATGTTTCTGACCAGTGTTTTCCATTGTAGTCTGCTTTCATATCTACATTTATCGTATTTATGTATTTATTTACTGAGACAGGGTCTCACTCTGTTTCCCAGGCTGGAGTGCAGTGGCATAATCACCACTCACTGCAACCTCTGCCTCCTGGATTCAAGCGATTCTCCCGCCTCGTTCTCCTGAATAGCTGGGGTTACAGGCACCTACCACCACGCCTGGCTAATTTATGTATTTTTAATAGAGGCAGGGTTTCATCAGGTTGACCAGGCTGGTCTTGAACTCCTGACCTCAAGTAACCCACCAGCCTCAGCCTCCCAAAGTGCTGGGATTACAGGCGTGAGCCACGGCACCTGGCCTATCACTCTTCTTTAATCATCTTTCTGTCACATATCAATACTACTAAATGACAACCAACTCAAATCCGTCATCCCATTCTTTCAACAAGGCATGATTTTAAAGCCGTATTTCTTACTATATAGAGATATAATTAAACTTTGGGATTAGAATGTAAATAGGGTGCTATATTTATCTCCTAATATAGGAAAGATCTAGAAATGCATTCTTCAAGGCTCTTTTCTCCTCCTATCCTCAGTTACTCTTTTGGGTTAACCTGAAGCATCCATCTTATGAAAAAGTAAAATGTAGCCAGCTGCGGTGGCTCATGCCTGTAATCCCAGCACTTTGGGAGGCAGACGCGGGCAGATCACTTGAGGTCAGGAGTTGGAGACCAGACTGGCCAACATGGTGAAACCCTGCCTCTACTAAAAATACAAAAATTAGCCAGGCGTGGTGGTACATGCCTGTAATCCCAGCTACTCAGGAGGTTGAGGCAGGAGAATCACTTGAACCTGGGAGGCAGAGGTCGCAGTGAGCCAAGATTGTGCCACTGCCCTCCGGCCTGGGTAACAAAGCAAGACTGTCTCACACAAACAAACAAACAAACAAACAAACAAAACCAACAACAAAAAAAGTAAAATGTATTTTTCTTTTTCTTCTTTGTTGTTGTTGTTTTTGAGATGAAGTCTCACTCAGGCTGGAGTGCAGTGGTGTGATCTCGGCTCACTGCAGCCTCCACCTCTCGAGTTCAAGCAATTCCCCTGTCTCAGCCTCCTGAGTAGCTCAGACTACAGGCGCGTGCCACCACACCTGGATAGTTTTGTATTTTTAGTAGGGACAGGGTTTCACCATGTTGACCAGGCTGGTCTTGAACTCTTGACTTCAGGGGATCCACCTGCCTCACCCTCCCAAAGTGCTGGGATTACAGGCGTGAGCCACTGTGCCTGGCCTTTATTTTTATTATTCTAAAGAAAATTATTATGTTTTGAGACGGAGTCTCGCTCTGTTGCCCAGGCTGGAGTGCAGTGGCATGATCTTGGCTCACTGCAACCTCTGCCTCCCAGGTTCCAGCGATTCTCCTGTCTCAGCATCCTGAGTAGCTAGGATTACGGGCATGCGCCATCATGCCCAGGTAATTTTTGTATTTTTAGTAGAGACAGGGTTTCACCATGTTGGTCAGGCTGGTCTTGAACTCCTGACCTTGTGATCTACCTGCCTCAGTCTCCCAAAGTGCTGGGATTACAGGCATGAGCCACTGCGCCTGGCCTCTCCTCTCTTTTTGTTTAAAGCCCAGCCCAGCCGTGGGTTTATACTCTCAAATACCTATGAGCGGCTGGGTGCGGTGGCTGATGCCTATACTCCCAACACTTTGGGTGGCTGAGACGGACGGATCACAAGGTCAAGAGAAAGAGACCATTCTGGCCAACATGGTGAAATCCCGTCTCTACTAAAAATACAAAAATTAGCTGTGCGTGGTGGTGTGCACCTGTAGTCCTGGCTACTCGGGAGGCTGAGGCAGGAGAATCACTTGAACCTGGGAGGTGGAGGCTGCAGTGAGCTGAGATCGTGCCACTGCACTCCAGCCTGGTGACAGAGTGAGACTCTGTCTCAAAAAACAAACAAAAACAAAAACAAAAAAAACCTATGAGTTGGATAAATTCCTCCCCTCCTGAGGTCCCAGGATAATTTGGGGCTCCTGGGCCTGTCAAAAAGTGACATTCTTTACTTACCACACATCAGGAACCCTGTACAGGGACTTTAGACAAGGTATGAGGCCAGTTTTCCCAAGGGGCTTTAATCGGCTTTGTAAGTCTTATGGGAGATTCCTTTTATGGAACAGAGTTCTTTCAAAGCCAATTAAAAAAGCCTATGTGAAAAATCATCATTCTTGCTGCACTTTATACAAATAATCAGACCAAGTATAATAAACCCAATCTATTTTACCATGATTTGCCTTTAGTAAAAATGGGAGACTGGCCAGGCGCAGTGGCTCACACCTGTAATCCCAGCACTTTGGGAGGCCGAGGCAGGTGGATCACCCAAAGTCAGGCGTTCAAGACCATCCTGGCCAAAACAGTGAAACCCCATTTCTAGTAAAAATACAAAAATTAGCCAGACGTGGTGGCGCATGCCTGTAATCCCAGCTACTCCAGAGGCTGACGCAGGATAATTGCTTGAACCCAGGAGACAAAGCTTGCAGTGAACCGAGATTGTGCCATTGGCCACTGCACTCCAGCCTAGGTGACAGAGTAAGACTCTGTCTCAAAAAAAACAAAACAAACAAAAAAAATTTCTAGTCTCATCAATCGTTTTTAAGTTTTTTTCTGCAATTTAGACTAACCCTGCTTATTCCTGTGAACCAACCAGTGATCTCTGGCTGCTGCTCAAAAGAAACAAAAGGGATGGGTAATGTAAAAATTTGGATCAATATTCTAATTCTGGGCACAATACTGGAATCAGCCAGTAACCCTAAATTAGCTTGGTTCCAACAGTTGCCCAGTTCACAGAAAACCTTCTTGTTTAGTTTACTTGGGACAGTTTTGCTTATTTTGCTTTACTGTTGTGGAGTATATTGCTGTTGTACTCTTTGTGTAGGAATGCAGGATAAGCCTGTTATGTTGTCTTAAACTGAACACTTTTTCATCTTCCAGATATCACCTTTTGTTGGAGTTATGAATAGCTCTCACCATATTGATGCTTTCTGACTGAGCTCCTCTCTGAACCCTTGAATACAAGAAACCCTAAGAGTCAGGCAGGAATATCATCGCCCCTATTCAGCCTGAAAAAGTTACAGAAGATGGATCTTTATTCATTTGTAACCCCTAGGATTAAGGGCTCTCCAATAAAAGGGAGGGGAGAAGTGTCAGAGGTGTTTGAACCAGAGCAACTCCATCTTGAATAGGAGTTGGGTGAAATAAGGCTGAGACCTACTGGGCTGCATTCTCATTAAGACAATCTTTTTTTGTTTTATGTTTTTTTTTGGGGGGTGTTTTTTGAGATGAAGTCTCTCTCTGTTGCCTAGGCTGGGGTCCAGTGGCACAATCTCAGCCCACTGCAACCTCTGCCTCCCAGGTTGTAGCGATTCTCCTGCCTCAGTCTCCTACCCGGCTTTTTTTTTTTTTGAGACGGAGTCTCGCTCTGTTGCCCAGGCTAAATGCAAGCTCCACCTCCTAGGTTCACGCCATTGTCCTGCCTCAGCCACTCAAGTAGCTGGGACTACAGGTGCCCACCACCACGCCCAGCTAATGTTTTGTATTTTTAGTAGAGATGGGGTTTCACCGTGTTAGCCAGGATGGTCTTGATCTCCTGACCTCGTGATCCACCCTCCTGGGCCTCCCAAAGTGCTGGGATTACAGGCGTGAGCCACCATGCCCGGCCAGTTTTTTGTATTTTTAGTACAGATGGAGTTTCACTCTGTGAGCCAGGATTGTCTCGATATCCTGACCTCTGCCCGCCGTAGCCTCCCAAAGGGCTGGGATTACAGGCATGAGCCACCGCATCCGGCCCTTGTTTTGTTTTTTGAGACTGTCTCACACTGTTGCCCAGACTGTAGTGCAGTGGCATGATCTCGGCTCACCACAACCTCTGTCTCTAATGCTCAAGCAATTCTCCTGCCTCACCCTCCCGAGTAGCTGGGATTACAGGCACGTGCCACTACTGTCTGACTAATTTTTGTATTTTTAGTAGAGACAGGGTTTCACCATGTTGGCCAGGCTGGTCTCGAACTCCTGACCTCAAGTGATCCACCCACCTTGCCCTCTCAAAGTGGTGTGAGCCACCGTGCCCAGCCAGTTAAGGCATTCTTAGTCACAGGATGAGATAGGAGGTCAGCACGAGATACAGATCATAAAGACCTTGCTGATAAAACAGGCCACAGTAAAGAAGCTGGCTAAAACGCCACCAAAAGCAAGATGCTTTTGGTGACAAGAGGACAAGAGTAACCTCTGGTTGTCCTCTCTGCTACACTCCCACCAGTGCGATGCCATGGCAGTTTACAAAAGTCCCCAGCACTTTGGGAGGCTGAGGCCGGCACCTCATGAGGTCAGGAGATCGAGACCATTCTGGCTAACACAGTGAAACCCCGTCTCTACTAAAAATACAGACAAAAAAAATTAGCCGGGCTTGGTGGCGGGCGCCTGTAATCCCAGCTACTCAGGAGGCTGAGGCAGGAGAATGGCGTGAACCCAGGAGGCGGAGCTTGCAGTGAGCTGCGATCACGCCACTGCACTCCAGCCTGGGCGACAGAGGGAGACTCTGAGACTCCATCTCAAAAAAAAAAAAAAAAAAAAAAAAAAAAAAAGAGGAGGCATGTTTAGCATATAATCACCATAAAAATACTGCCCATGGAGTAGCCGTTCTTTATTCTTTTACTTTCTTTTTTAGCCAGAGACTCCTTTGTCACCAGGCTGGAGTACAGTGGCGTGATCTTGGCTCACTGCAGCCTCCGCCTCCCGGGTTCAAGTGATTCTCCCGCCTCAGCCTCCCGAGTAGCTGGACTACAGATGCCCGCCACCATGCCCAGCTAATTTTTGTATTTTTATTAGAAACAGGGTTTCACCATGTTGGTCAGGCTGGTCTCGAACTGCTGACCTCGTGATCTGCCCGCCTCAGCCTCCCAAAGTGCTGGGATTACAGGCATGAGCCACTGTGCCCAGCCTTCCTTTACTTTCTCAATCGACTTGCTTTCACTTAAAACAAAACAACAAAAAACAAACAAAAAAACCCATAGCATTTTGAGGGGAACTATGTGCCATTCTCCCAGTACCTTGTCAATGCTGTTTCCGGCAGGTGGTCAATACTTGCCTGGTGGCCCATCGACCAGACAAGAGATGAAGCCTGATACACCAGAAAACAGTCTGGGCACTTCTGACTCCTTGACTCCCAACAACTAACAATATTCTCCCTTGCTGGCTGTACCTCCACTTTCCCTATACATAAACTGAGGAAACAAAATCTGTCTCACTTGCCTTCTAGGATTTTGGAGATGAATAAAATAAATCCCAGTGCTTTGGGAAGCCAAAGCAGGAGGATCACTTGAAGCCAGGAATTCGAGCCCAGCTGGGACAACACAGAGGGACTCTGTCTCTACAAAAATACAAAAATAAAAAAATTAGCAGGGTGTGGTGGCCCACACCTGTAGTCCTAGCTATTCAGGAGGCTAAGGCGGGAGGATCGCTTGAGCCCAGGAGTTTGAGGCTGCGATGAACTATGATCACTGCACTCCAGCCTGGGTGACTGAGCAAGACCCTGTCTCTAAAAATAAAAATAAATAAAAAATAAAAAAAGATGGAAAAGAACCTACATATGTCAGTAGGGGATGGAATAAAGTACTGAGCAAGACCCTGTCTCTAAAAATAAAAATAAATAAAAAGATTGAAAAGAACCTAAATATATATCAATAGGGGATTGGATAAAGTATGTTTGTTTGTTTGTTTGAGATGGAGTTTTGCTCTTGTTGCCCAAGCTGGAGTACAATGGTATGATCTCGGCTCACTGCAACCTCCGCCTGCCGGGTTCAAGCCATTCTCTTGCCTCAGCCTCCTGGGTAGCTGGGATTACAGGCGTGTGCCACCACACTGTGCTAATTTTTTGTATTTTTAGTAGAAATGGGGTTTCACCATGTTAGCCAGGCTGGTCTCGAACTCCTGACCTCAGGTGATCCACCCTCCTCGGCCTCCCAAAGTGCTGGGATTACAGACGAGAGCCTCCACGCCCAGCCTGTTTGTTTTTTAAAGAGACAGGGCCTCACTCTGTGGTCCAGGCTGGAGTGCAGTGGCGCAATCACAGCTCACTGCAGCCTCGACCTCCTGGGCTCAAGCGATCCTCCCACCTCAGCTTCCCGAGTAGCTGGGACCACCAGTGGGCACTACCACGCCCAAATGATTAAAAATTTTTTTTTTCTTTTTTTCTCTGCACAGACTGGGGTCTCCCTATTTTGCCCAGGCTGGTCTAGAACTCCAGGGCTCAAGGGATCCTCCCACATCAGCTTCCCAAAATGCTGGGATTACAGGCGTGAGCCACTGCGCCCGGCCAAAACCTTTCAGTAAGTGTGTGTTTTAATAATTCATGAAGTGCTTGAGCTCTTGACAACAAAGTATTCTATTATCCAAGGGTAATTAATTACTTTATTTAAGAATTTGGATGGGTTTTTTGTCCTTACTGTCATCAAAGCAGGTGTGAAAATACATGTCTAAGAACATCTCTACTGGATTGGGTGGACCAAGTGATTAAATGAATGGATGGCCAAAATTTTGTTACATTGTTGATAGTAAGCCATAGATTGTCCTTTTCCAAAGACAATGGGGTGGGGGGACCCTCTAGAGAGAAAGCCCTTTCGGGAAAAGGGAGAGGAATGGGATGACCTCTGGCTCAAGGAAGTATGTGAGAACAGGAGACAGCCAACGGAAAGGAGAATTGCAGTGGAAGAATCTATGTTTCTTTTAGTATTGCTCAAGTCCCCACTGGGCGGCCAGCTGTACAAACAACTGTGAAAGAAGCGGAGTCGAGGCCAGGAGCGTGGCTCACGCCTGTAATCCCAGCACTTTGGAAGGCCAAGGTGGGCGGATCACCTAAGGTGAGGGGTTCGAGACCAGCCTGGCTAACATGGTGAAACCCTGTCTCTATTAAAAATATTCAAAAATTAGCTGTGCACGGTGGCACACGCCTGTAATCCCAGCTACTCGGGAGGCTGAGGCAGGAGAATCACTTGAACCCGGGAGGCGGAGGCTGCAGTGAGCTGGAGGTTGCAATAAGCCGAGATCGCGCCACTCACTCTAGCCTGGGTGACAGAGCGAGACTCAGTCTTAAAAAAAAAGCAAAAAAGCAGAGGCGGGACCCATACTGCTCTCGTTCAGATTACCGAGTTCACTAGTTATCTTTCAGGTCATTATTAGGGTCAGAGAATGAGGGTCGCCGTTTCCCTCTCTATCATAAACCCTACAGTTCCTCACACCAATGTCTGTCTGAAAGATGGGAACCAATTTGGGGCAGGGAGCCAAACTCAGCCTCTGGCGACAGGCCTCGGCTCCGGCACCGCCTCGCCCCCTAGTGGTCACCTCCGCGGCCTGGGCTTCCCTTGGTCCAGCTCCCCAGCCCCAGGTCTTACACCCACCCCCTTCTTCACCTCCTTCCAGTCCCCTCCCCTTCCTCCCGACAGCATCCCCTTCCTCTCCGTCCCCCTCCCCCAGCTGCCCCCGCTTCGGTGACGGGGAGCCGCGCGGTCCGCACCCAGAAGTCCGAGGCTGGGCTGGGAAGCGGTGTGACTTCTCACGGCACTCTCCTTTCCAGCCCTGACGCCCCCCGGAGTCCACACATCTCTTCTTTCCCCTCACCTCCTCGTCCGGGACGCTGCCGGCCGCGCTTCCACGGAGCCCGCCAGTTTAGTCCCGTTTCCTTCTCTAGTTAAGACTGCCTGTCAAGGACGGTTACTTTTTGCCCTTTTCATGTGTGCATGTTTTGGGGGCCTTTAACCCCCCCTCGTGGAGAAACAGAGGCAAGGAAATGGCGGACCCGGAAATGAAGACGCCGCGAGTAAGATTTCTGGCGGAGGAATCTGTGAAGGGAAAATGATCAGAAAACCCATACTCCCTTTCGAACAGAAAGATGATGCATCCCCGAGGCTCATCGCATATCTGCTGAGGGACTTCTGAGGTGGAAAAGTGCGTCACCGAGGCATCCTAGGCAGGACTATTTAACGGGGCGGAGGACTGCTGGTTACGTGTCTTGCGCGTCTGAATAGTTCCAGCAGGGGACGGAGCCCGGGGCTTGTGTTGGCGCCAAGAACCTGGAGAACCGCTGAGGGAGACTCGGATCGTGCATCAGTCCTGCAGTTTGCGTCTTAACTCTTGGCTGCTTCTTCCGGGTCCTGAGCGGCCAGGTTTAGGTTGACAGGAAAGCCTCACTTCCTTATCCCAAACCTCGGCTGCAGCTGTTTGGGACGTTCCTGGCTTTGTTTGTGAATTGGGTTCTGGTGCCTGATGGACACATTTTTCCAGTTACAGCCCGAATGTAAGGACCCCAGAGCCAAGCTGTCCGTGCAAACAGTGAAACAAATAACTGAGTCATTTCTTTTCTTTCTTTATTATTTTTTTTTGAGACGGAGTCTCGTTTAGTCCGTCGCCCAGGCTGGAGTGCAGTGACGTCATCTCGGCTCACTGCAACCTCCGCCTCCCGGGTTCAAGTGATTGACCTGCCTCAGCCTCTCCCCACGCTGGGCTAATTTTTGTATTTTTAGTAGAGACGGCGTTTCACCGTGTTGGCCAGGCTGGTCTCGAACTCCTGACCTAAAGTGATTCGCCCGCCTCGGCCTCCCAAAGTGCTGGGATTACAGGCGTGAGCCACCGCGCCCGGCCTGAGTCATTTCTTTTTGGAGGCCTGCAAGAGGATGGAACATGAGTTTGCAAATCCATTTAGTCATTTTATTTACCAGTTGATCCCTGTCCCCACCCACCAATTGCCATGACTGAAGGACTCTGAAGGGGCCTTTCAAAACTCAGTAAAAATAGAAAAGGACGCACTGCTTATCCTTCCTGGCCCCATTCTCCGTTAGATTGGGACGGTCTTTAGATGTGGGGTTTTCATGGCCTAGAGGGAGGATTTGCCTTTTTTTCTCTCTCTTGGGGACTTCTCTAGATCATCCTTATTTATGATACACTGCCCAATGCTGTCCTATCCATATTGGTATTTACAGTTTCTCTTGAGAGTTGGAGTCTTGTCTCATTCCCGTTTACATTCTTTTGGCTCAGTGCTTTCCTATAGTAGGCACACAAAAACCAGAAATTAAGCAGATAACGTATTTGAGTGAATTCGTTTATCTTGTTAGGCACCTAGGAGAATTATTACCTGAAATATGTTGGTAGTCAGTGGGCAAGCAGAAGAGTGGTTGTAGCTGTCTCCCTACTTTTCTAATTTTAAGTTGATTTTGCCCTTTCATTATTTATCTGTTCAATGCGACGTTCACCATTTAATGTCTAAATGCTATTCAAATCATTCTTCCTCTAAGTTGAATATTATTATAGAAAGATAAAATGAGGCCGGGCTCAGTGGCTCACGCCTGTAAATCCCAGCACTTTGGGAGGCTAAGGCGGGCAGATCACCTGAGGTCAGGAGTTCGAGACCAGCCTGGCAATATGGTGAAACCCCATCTCTATGAAAAATACAAAAATTAGCCGGGCCTGGTGGCAGGCCCCTGTAATCCCAGCTGCTTGGGAGGCTGAGGTGGGAGGCCCCCTTGACCCCGGTGGGTGGAGGTTGCAGTGAGCAGTGATTGCGGTGCTGCACTCCAACCTGGGTGACAGAGCAGGACCCTGTCTCAAAAAATAAAAAATAAAAAGATGTATAAGCTGAGTGTGAAAGCAAGGCTAATTTCTCAGATTTCTATGGCTTCCCTTGTGAAGAGAGAGAAAACTAGACTCCAGTCCTGGGATTGAATGTTTTTATTAAATAAATGAGTTAAATGGCAGCACAAATCAGCAACAATAATTTTGGAAGGATTGGGGACAAGATGCAGAGTCAGAATGTAATTGTTCATTTCAGGGTCTCAATGTAGCTGAACTGTGCCCACTGATTAGTTTTACATATTGCAAATGCAGGAGGTAAGGCTAAAATACTAAGGACTTACGCCGTTCAGAAGATTGTATTGAAACCTTAAAAACTATAATAATAGTAGGAATGCATATTAAGATTTGATAACTTTCTTTAGCTAGAGTTTTCAACCCACCGGAGCAAAGTTGTAAAGTGAGTAGGGTTGAGAAGGGATACTCTTGAGAAAAGAAATTAGCTGCTTCTAAAATGATTCAGTTATTTTCCCTATTTTCATTTTCCATAATATTTCCTCCTGTTTTATACCTCCAACTACCTTCCTGATTTCTCTGAGGAAGAAAAAGAATATAAGAAAGAGCAGGATCAAAAAAAAAAAAAGCATGAGACTTAATCACTTTAGCCTTTCATAGCAGATAACTTCAGATTAAAACTTCCGAGGTTTTCATCACCCCTTAAAGAAATATTTGTATTTACCGGCCTAGAGCAGGAAATTAGGAAGGTTTAAAGAATCTCTGAAGCTGATTAAAATACAGTCAAAAATCAGTCTTCCATTTTGCACTACTATACTACTTTCAGGTGTCCCCAATCAGGCCTAGTTTCTGGAGTTAATATTTGGGGGGGGAGGAGGAATCCCTGTGACCCAGTACTCCACTGCTTGAACCATTTACTTTGTGACTTGAGGGCTTTTGAGAGAAATGGAGTAGACAGATAAATAAATACATAGAACTCAACTCTGGCAGATTCATCAGCACCACCAACACAATAGAGAGAGAAGATTAAAATGGGAAAGGAGTGGAAAGGAAGGGGCTTGAGAGGGAAGACAATGAGGGCAAGGTGGTGGGAGAGAGAAGTCTTGGCCTTAGAGCAAGTCCAGTTCGAAGGAGTGGATGCTGGCAATGGGAGCTCTCCAGAAGTTGAAGGTGCTGTACTCAAGGAGGCCATCACCTTCAGGGTTTTTCTCCTGGTCTGCTGCAGTTGCTGGCCCGATCATTTTGCCAACGCTGCTGTCTTTTATCTTGTAGGTGGCTGTATCTGACAGACCCAGGCCTTCCAGCTCCGACAGATCCAGTTCTGGGATGGGCATCCTCCAGAAAAGAAAGGAGCTGTACTGGCTACTCACAGGGTCCCTCATAGCTTCCTAGAAAGAAACCACTTGTCAGTTTTCATGCTACAGGAACTTCTTTGTGGTCCATGGCCTTTCCTTGCTTAGATACTCCACATACTGGTAAAAAGGAATTTCTTTTTAGAAAATTGTATATCTTCCAAGCCCACCAGTAAAAAGGAATTTGAGGAGGAAAGAAAAAGAAGCTCATCCCCAATTACCTCTGGAGATAATCCAAGTTCCCTTGGACAAGCTTCAGAAACCCTTTATTATGAATTTCTACTATTTTCTAAACTTCTTCCCATTTGGAATGACTTATTCACCATCTATTGCATCAAATTGATCTTGGGTCTGATTTTCAAGGCCTTCCAAAACCTAGCCCATTCTTCCCAGCGGTGGTATAGCCTCTGTTAGAGTTATGCTAATTCCTGTCTTGCTTAACTCTCTCCATTCTCCACCTTAAAATACTTTCCATGTTTCAGCCAGGTGCGGTGGCTCATGCGTGTGATCTCAGAACTTTGGGAGGCAGAGTGGGTGGATCACTTGAGGCCAGGAGTTAAAGACCAGCCTGTCCAACATGGGGAAACCCTGCCTCTACTAAAAATACAAAAAATTAGCCAGGCATGGTGACTCATGCCTGTAGTTCCAGCTACTAGGGAGGCTGAGGCACAAGAATTGCTGGAATTCAGCAGGGTGAGGTTGCAGTGAGCCTTCCAACCTGAGCAACAGAGCAAGATTCTGTCAAAAAAAAAAAAAAAAAAAAAACTTTCCACATTTCAGGACTCCATTCAAGAGCTCAGTGGCTCACACCTGTATTCCCAGCACTTTGGGAGGCTAAGGCAGGCAGATGGCTTGAGACCAGGAGTTCCAGACCTGCCTGGGCAACATGGTGAAACTCCGTCTACAAAAAATACAGAAAATTAGCCGGTCCTGGTGGTGCACGCCTGTAGTCCCAGCTACTTGGGAGGCTGAGTGGGAGAATCACTTGAGCCTAGGAAGCAGAGGTTCCAGTGGGCTGAGATTGTGCCACTGCATTCCAGCCTGGGGAATAGAGTGAGACCCTGTCTCAAAAACAAAACTCCACGTCTATAGAGGAACCCCCATTCCCCTAGCCCAAACTCCTATTATACTTAAAAATACTTGACTTCCTCCTCCTGACTTTGGTTTAATAGCTCATAGTATGTGTGAAAAGGCCTTCCATGACTTTTCTGCTTTCTGTTTTCCTTCTTGCCTTCTAAACCCTACTATAAACTCACCTCTTCCAGATAACTTCCTTAAACTTACTCAGCTTCATCTACTCTATATCCTCTAGCATCTCCCCCAACACCCTGTAGAGTTTTACCTAACTCCATCAGTTTGGGATTATAGATCACTGTTACTGTATTTTATGTATAGGGATGGTGTTATTGCTTTCTGAATGGGGAAACGCAAAGGGCAGTAGAGAGCAAGCTAGAATCTGAGAAAAAGAAAAAGCTCTTTGACAAACTGACTCCTTTTCTTACAACCAGACTATGTATAAAAAACTGCTCAAATAGTCCCTGAGTGTTTGGTAGAGCTATCTTGCAATTTAAAAAGCTAAAGGAAATTTTATGAAACATTAACTCAAAAGGCCTAAAATCTCTATGTCATTGACCCAGAGACATGTACACAGGGTACAAAATATATTCAAGAAAGACATGCATGCAAGCATATGTGGCATTAAAATCAAGTCAAGAACATAAAGTAAGACTACACAGAAAATTGAAGTTAAAATGCTATTCACTAATGTAAATAGTAAAGAAATTTTTGATTTAATGTATAAATTTAATTATCAAATACTCCAAATTTTGCAAAAGGTTCCTTTTTTGGCTAGCTTCCCCTTCCCCTCCACAAATGCTCTCCATCCCTACTTCATCTATTTTTACATCTATTATTATCTTAAATGGTATCATTTACTTAAATGGTTTCGACAGTGCCTTGTACCACAATATATGTTCAATAAATGCTTCCTACTATCCTTCATTTTAAATTATCCAGGTATTTTAGGCAAAGGCAATTTCTAATTTTCACTCTGTTCTTAGAGATACATGATTAGCAAATATATAGATTAGAAAGGTACATCTCTTGGAGCCACACAGACACACCCAAATATCCTTTGTCCAGACCCTTTGTGGGCATCCAAGGCCTACTCAACAGGGCCTTGCTGTGTCATGCTGCCACTATGGGGAAGGGGGAAGGACAAGGTGGTGGTAGAGGGGAGCGGAAGCTCTCTGGCTCTCTGGCATCTCATAATGTGTGCCTCAGTCAGAGCTTGGATTTTCCTATTAGCATTCCCCCACCAATTCCACTGAGCTGCAAATAATCATTCTTTTCCAGAATCTGTCCCCATACCTAGGAGATTCCCCAAGGATAAAAACCAGTCTACCTTCTCTGTACACGAGTGCTGGGCTTTCTACACAAAGACATTCAAGGCTGCTGATTAACTTTCCCTCACTATTTAATACCTTGCCATTCCCATATATTAGCCCACAGGTAAGCCTTAACAATCCATTTCTCTCTAGCCTACTCTCCTTCAGAACAAAACCCAGGTGCTAGAAGAACTTTCCTGGCCAGGCGCAGTGGCTCACGCCTATAATCCTAGCACTTTGGGAGGCAGAGGCAGGCAGATCACGAGGTGAGAAGTTCAAGACCAGCCCAACCAACATGGTGAAATCCTGTCTCTATTAAAAATACAAAATTAGCCAGGTGAAGTGGCGCATGCCTGTCATCCCAGTTATTTGGGAGGCTGAGGCAGGAAAATTGCTTGAACCTGGGAGACGGAGGTTGCAGCGAGGCAAGATCTCGCCATTGCACTCCAGCCTGGGCAACAAGAGTGAAACTCCATCTCAAAAAAAAGTAATAATAAATAAGTAACTTTTCTATGCTGTAATAGGGGTCTCTTTTCTCTGATCCCAATGCTGGAGTATACTGATGATAATGAGAGCAAATGGATTGGAAATCCATTTGGATTTAAAGTAAAGTTCAGATTGGAAGAAGGTCTCTTAACAGAATCAGATACTCTTCTGTGCATTAATGGATCTATCACTTTCTCTACTCATTCTACCCAAGCCGTGCCTGATATTATATGACTATTACAGCTGCCTACAGCCTCCATCCTGCTACTTACTAGCCAAGGGTCAAGAAACATTAGTTGTGGCCGGGTGCGGTGGCTCACGCCTGTAATCCCAGCACTTTGGGAGGCCGAGGCGGGCGGATCACGAGGTCAGGAGATCGAGACCATCCTGGCTAACACGGTGAAACCCCATCTCTACTAAAAATAAAAAAAATTAGCCGGGCGTGGTGGCGGGGTGCCTGTAGTCCCAGCTACTGGGGAGGCTGGGGCAGGAGAATTATGTGAATCTGGGAGGCGGAGCTTGCAGTGAGCTGAGATAGCACCACTGCACTGCAGCCTGGGTGAAAGAGCAAGACTCTGTCGCAAAAAAAAAGCATTAGTTGAAATGTTCCCAAAGGAGCAGAAAGAACATTCTACCGCCTCCAAAAACAACCCCAAGTTTCAAAAGGCCTTTCTCCAACACACCCTATTGGGTCTCACCAGGTCAGAGACTCCTAAGTGATGGCCTTAAATGGTTCCAAAATGTTCCAGTATAGTGTGAAATGACTGTACCAAGGCAGAAAAAGAAAGTGTTAATCTAGAACACAGTGATGTGTGAGAGTGTGGGGGCTTCAGGAATGGTGAGTGGGTAGGCTAGGATGTTTTTAATGTTAAAAGTGAATTCTGCGTTGTTCTTTTTCTTCTTAGTTTAAGTTCCAAAATAAACCCTGGGAACTGAGCATTACTCAGCAGAGAAGCTGCTTAGAAGAAGGGTGATGCAGGGATTGGAGCAGGGTGGGGGAGCATGTTGGAAAGATGAGGTCATCATCCTATGATATTCAACTCTGATAATCTCCATAGTACTTTGCTGAGATGTGCACAGAAAGAGAGCTAAAAAAAAAAAAATGGTTGTATCCATTAACCAACCTCCCCCTGCTTAAATCTGGGACTATAGAGATCCTAAGAAGCATACCCTAGGAGTCAGTACTGTTACGGACTTGTGGCTACAGGGATTCTTACTGTTACTAGTTATTTCCCCAGCTAGCTGGGTTGTTTTCTCTCTCCTCCCTGACAAGTCTTCTCCAGAACGAGCTTAGTATAATGCAAGGCACATTATAGGCTCTTTGAAAAATAGAATCATGGGGCTGGGTGCAATGGCACACACCTGTAATCGCAGCACTTTGGGAGGCCGAGGTGGGTGGATCACAAGGTCAGGAGTTCAAGACCAGCCTGGCCAAGATAGTGAAACCCCATCTCTACTAAAAATACAAAAATTAGCTGGGCACGGTGGCAGGTGCCTGTAATCCCAGCTACTCGGAGGGCTGAGGCAGGAGAATCGCTTGAACCCGGGAGGCAGAGGTTGCAGTGAGCCAAGATCGCACCAATGCACTCCAGCCTGGGCGACAGAGCGAGACTCCAACTAAAAAAAAAAAAAAAAAAAGAATCATGGGAGGAAAAATCACAGAATTTTAAAACTAGAAGACATCTTAGAAATTAATGGGAAGACTTCCAGCCAGTTTCTATAGAATCCAGGTCTCATAATTCCCAATGTGATCCCTTTTTGTGTTGTACATGGATAGTTGCCAACAGTTTTATATAAACCTATACCAGTATTCCCAAAACTTAAAATAATTCTTAGTTGCTGAAGAATAGATATTCCATAGGTTAGGTGATTGTTCCTATAATTGTGATCTGAATGGGGAAAAGCAAAGGGCAGTAGGGAGCAAGCTAGAATCTGAGAAAAAGAAAAAGCTCTTTGACAAACTGACTCCTTTTCTTACAACCAGACTATGTATAAAAAACTGCTCAAATAGTCCCTGAGTGTTTGGTAGAGCTATCTTGCAATTTAAAAAGCTAAAGGAAATTTTATGAAACATTAACTCAAAAGGCCTAAAATCTCTATGTCATTGACCCAGAGACATGTACACAGGGTACAAAATATATTCAAGAAAGACATGCATGCAAGTATATGTGGCATTAAAATCAAGTCAAGAACATAAAGTAAGACTACACAGAAAATTGAAGTTAAAATACTATTCACTAATGTAAATAGTAATGACATTTTTGATTTAATAGAGTATGGATTTAATTATCAAATACTCCAAATTTTGCAAAAGATTCCTTTTTTGGCTAGCTTCCCCTTCCCCTCCACAAATGCTCTCCACCCCTACTTTATCTTTACATCTATCATTATGTTAAAAGGTATCATTTACTTAAAGGGTTTCGACAGTGCCTTGTACCACAACATATGTTCAATAAATGCTTCCCACTAACCTTCATTTTAAATTATCCAAGTATTTTAGGTAAAGGCAATTTCTAATTATCACTCTGTTCTTAGATATACATGATTAGCAAATATATAGATTAGAAAGATACATCTCTCTCGGAGGCACACAGACACACCCAAATATCCTTTGTCCAGACCCTTTGTGGGCATCCAAGGCCTACTCAACAGGGCCTTGCTGTGTCATGCTGCCACCATGGGGAATGGGGAAAGACAAGGTGGTGGTGGTGGTAGAGGGGAGCGGAAGCTCTCTGGCATCTCATAATGTGTGCCTCAGTCAGAACTTGGATTTTCCTATTAGCATTCCCCCACCAATTCCACTGAGCTGCAAATAATCATTCTTTTCCAGAATCTGTCCCTATAGCTAGCTCCTGTGGGCTATACTGATTTCACTATGGAATCAGGCAGTTCTCCAACACAGAGGCCCCCACCTTTCCTACCCCAGGCTGCCTCTTTCTTTGGAGCAAAGATTTGAGGTGGAGTGAAAGAGATGGTCCAAAGAAAGGTCAGGATTACACTGAACATTATCCCATATAACCCCCTCCCAAACTCCCTCCTACAGAGAAACATAGAACACTACGGAAAAAAATTGCAAGTATAGGGAAGTAGAGGGCAGGGAGATACAGTAGGACTAAAGATTCATCAAATAGCTGGTAGAACAAATTATGGTTTGAAAAGGAAGATAAGTAGACTGAATATATTAAATACACAGGACAATAAATTACAGAAAAGGATATCTGAAATAAGGAGGTAGGTGCTGAGAAATAACTACATGTAAATTGTTAGAAATTAATGGTCTGTACAAGGTAACAAGGCATGGATGCTGTGAAGAAATAACTACCCATTGTTCATAGCGCCCCCTTCTCTCCTCTTCAGCTGTCCCCCACCTTATGTGGGGTCTTTCAATCTAACCATAAGCAGCCGCTCTTCTATCTTTGCAGCCCCCTGCCCCCCTCCCTCAGTTTGGTTTACCTGTTATCAATCAATTACTGGCGTGTTCCAAAGATGGAGGGAGTGCCTCGGGGGCTCCGGGATCTGTGCCGGGCTGGAGAAATACAAAGCTGTTGGGGCTTTGACGGCTTTGTCTTCTCACTCCTTTTCCCTCTTCAGTGACTGAGTCTGTCAGTTAGCTCTCCCCCTGCAATGCAGCCCCTCCTAAGAAGGGCGGAAGGATTTCCCCGCCCCCTCCTGCCTGACTCGGCTAATTCAAATGATAGGTTCCAGAACACTTGAGGGAAAGAGACGATTAAAGCGTCTCCGTAGGCTCATTGGTCTGCGCTATTATTCCCGATCTCCTCCAGCATCCCCGTGCTGACTAGGGGCGCAATGAATGAGCAGTTAATTGCCCTCTAATTTTAGGTCCTCTAATTTATGGACTTGAAATCTTAACTCTAGACTACAATGGAAAGTAGTGTTCCTCTCTTCTACAATTTAAGGACTTCAGGTTACAAGGTATTTTTAAGAATCATATTTTTCCACCCGTTCTCCCAATCCCTGATCCTCCCGACTCGCCTCTTTACCCTCACAATGGGTAAATAAACCTAGTCCTATTCCATTTTGGGTAGAGCACGGAAGAGATTTGGGGTGGGGGGGCGTGCTTCTGAGAATCTCTGAACTTGGTTAGGTCTCGGGGTTTGGGGGGCTCCGCTTCGTTTTGCCCCGAAATGCCTGGCGCGCAAAGGGAACTTGAGATTTCAGGGGCCCCAGCTTGGGTACCAGGCCCTCATCTACGTGTCCGCATTCTCCGGTTCTCCCCTCAGGGGCGGCGGCCTTGGGGGGCTGCAGAGGCACCCTCCCACGCCTCGCACAGTGCAGTGCCTCCGCAGTCCAGAGGGGAGCTGTGCGCTCGGCTCCGAGCCGGACGGGTTTCGTAATCGCGTCGCCGCTGCTTCCGCCCTCAGCCGGCCCCACCTCTGCCGGCTCGTCCTGGGCTCCCCCACCGGGCCGCAGAGCTAGCCCGGGAAGCCCACACTGGCGGCCACGGAGCAGAGCCCCTCACCCCCGCCAGCTGTAGCTGAACGTCTGGATACCGGAGAAGAGCAGGTGAGGCCGTGCAGTTGGTCCCCCAGCCCGCCCGCCGCGCCGGCAGGGCCAGGCGGAGACACACCGGATGCGGGGTGTGGGGAAGGCGGATGTCTTGGGCTGCAGAGATGCTGGGGCGTTGGGAACGGGGTGCGCGCCCGGGGTGGCCGTCCTCATCCACCCTCCTGGGGTGCGCAGGCTGAGGCCGCTGAAGAGTAGAAGGAAAAGAAGGAACTGGAATGTTGGGGTGGGGGTGGGAAGGAGAGGGTCTGAAAGATTCCCAGGGAGGTCCCAATCCGGTTAAGGGTTGGGAAGAGCAGAGAACTTCTGGGTAGAGTTGGGTAGTAGGGGGAGACAGATATGGAATCTGAGTGATTGAATATATTTGGGGAGGGGAGGCTTAGGGCCTAGCCCTCTTTCCTCTTAAGCCCCCAGAAGACCTTTCCTGGGGAAGCGGAAGGTTGGGGCTGGGCCTGTCACTTGGCTGAAATATGGAGTCCACTCCACTTCTCCAGAGCCCCTCCGCAGCCCTCCATGTCTAGGGGTCTCCACACAGGGACCAGCTGCTGCCCCGGGCTTCTAGCCAGAATTGCCCATTCCATTCTCTCGATTCTTTCTTTCTCTCCAGCTGCTTCATGTGAGGGCTTGTCAGGCCGCGGGTTGGAGGCCTTAGGGCCAGAGGCGGTGGGACCGGGTGAACCGGTTTGGGGCCCGAATGGGACCAGAGAACTAGCCTGTACATCCTTCCTCCCTGGCACCTCTTTCCTAACCCTTCTGCTCACCTCCCAACAGCTTTGAGATCCTCAAGTCCTAGTGTGATCTTGGTGGGGGTGGGGGGTGGCTTTCCCGGTTCCATATTTCACTCTTGCCATTTGGAACTCAGAGAGGCCGAGTTCTGAGCACCAAGGACGTGGCCTTATGCGGTCTAATCCTCATCCCTCCTGTTGATTTCTCAGCCCCTTCCCTACCCACTGTGGGGTTGGATTCGGTGGCTCTTCCGCCTGGGCTGACCAGCTCAGGACTTCATTTTTCCTCAACCCACTCTCTTCTGGCTGCTTTAAAGAAGAGTGGCCGCCAGTGGCTCTTACTTCCTTTTTTGGCTTTGTTCCCCTCCCCCCTTCCCTGCGCTACCATCACATTCACCCTGACCTGTCTTCACACTCTGACCCCACCCTCAAGTTTCAGAGACCCTAATGTCCTAGGGAATGGAATTTCCTGGTCACATCTCGTCATCATTGGTCATTTCATGCCAAGTCCCACACACACACTTTCCCTCCACCCAGCTCTGGTCAGGTCCCTGGAAAAGAAACAGAAATGGCCTTGTTCTCTGCACTGCCCCTTTCCCTCTCTCCTCCTCCCCCTCTCTTCTCCTCTTCCCTCCCAGCACTATCCACCTCTGTCCCTCAGCTTTGAGCAGGGCAGGAGATGTTGAGGGAGAGTCCAGTCACAGTACAGCCTGCCTGCTGGTGTTGGGGGTTTCCTCTAATTCTTCATTTTCCCCCAACCCTTACCACCTGCCACCACCACCATCATGATAAACCCTATGACTGACTCACTGACGTCCCACTGACCACAGCTCTCCTCTCTGGACAGCTGTGTTTTAGCTTCTACTCCTTCTGGTTACTCCTCCCTTCCAGTGGTGAGAAGGGAAGTAAGAGAAAGCCTAGCCTCCTGGGTTCTCCCTTCCCCTAGACGCTGCATTTGAGTGTTTGTGTGATCTCATCTCAAGGCTGTTAAAAAACCTCTCTTTATGTGTGTATGTGTGTTGTTGTTGTTGTTGTTTTTGTATTTGAGACAGGATCTTGCCCTGTCACCCAGGCTGGAGTGCAGTGGTGCAAACATGGCTCACTGTAGCCTCCAACTCTTGGGCTCAAGTGATCCTACTGCCTCAGCCTCCCCAGTACCTGGGATGACAGGCGCATGCTACTACATCCTGCTATCTTGCTTTTTTGTTTTGTTTTGTTTTTTTGAGGTGGAGTTTCGCTGTTGTTGCCCAGGCTGGAGTGCAATGGCACGATCTTGGCTCACTGCAACCTCCGGTTCAAGCAATTCTCCTGCCTCAGCCTCCCAAGTAGCTGGGATTACATGCATGCGCCACCACACCCAGCTAATCTTTTATATTTTTAGCAGAGATGAGGTTTCACCATGTTGGCCATGCTGGTCTCAAACTCCTGACCTCAGGTGATCCGCCCGCCTTGGCCTCCCAAAGTGCTGGGATTATAGGCGTGAGCCACCACGCCCGGCCTATCTCTTGTTTTTAAATCAGTCTGGGGTGCCAAAGCATCAGTGTTCCTGGCCTGGAAGAAAGGGAGATTCCTGTTCATGTTCAAGTGTCGTATTTATGAAACTCCCCTTTTTGGAATCTTTGAGGTTGTCTGTACTATAGGACTGGGGAAATGCAAGTGAGTCTAAGAAGAAACCCAGATGTGTCCTACCCTGGCTGGCAGTAGTGACAAGGGAGGAAGTTCTTCCCTGGACACTAGTACTATTGGAAAGTTCCTTGTGTCTGGTTGACTGACGAAGCTTGAGGATGGAATTGGTGAGGAGGGAGGGGAGAACAGGTCACAGCTGGAGGGGAGCCTGGGCCCTATAGGGTGTGAGGCAGAGCAGAGTGGCAGATAGGACATGTGGACGGTGGGGAAAATATTCCTCATGGGACAGAAGATACCTGGCACATGTACCCACAACCTGTACACAGATGATCTGTATTGGACACACGTGGAGATATGGCCATGCCACACATGTGCAAACAGAGGTGTACACACAGGAGTGCAGTGATACAGGACACAGATAAACAGAATGTACACAGCCTTCAGGAAGGATCTCAAGGTCAGGTAATAAAGGAACTGCTAACTGGCTTCTGGGAGGGATTGGATTTCACTGGAGGGAAATCAGGAGGAACAGCGCAGCAGAGGGGGAAAACATTTCTCATTGTAGAAAGTCTTTCCTGAGGGCCAACCTGTCAGTTAGTCTCCTAGGACCTCAGTGGTCCAGGGCTCCCCTGTTCTTAAAGAAACTCTAGCATTCAGGGCAAGGTAAGAAAAAACGCAGGGACAGGGTGGAGACCTTGTTTGTGAGAACAAAAAACCACTATTTCCTCTTCAGAGTCACTTAAATGCCCCTCCCCTTCTGCCCTAAACTCAGAGAGAAGGGAGCTGGAGCTTCTAGCACCCCAAACTTTGCTAATTTCTGCCACTGTCCTTTGGTCCTCGCCCATCCTTTTAACTCTAAGTGCTTCTAGCCCCCTTCCTCTCCCTTGGTACCACCAGCCACTGCTCCTTAACCCCTTGGTGGCCTTTTGGTTCTGTTCCTTTATCTTTTTTTTTTTTTTTTTTTTTTTTTTGAGACGGAGTCTCGCTCTGCCGCCCAGGCTGGAGTGCAGTGGCCGGATCTCAGCTCACTGCAAGCTCCGCCTCCCGGGTTCACGCCATTCTCCTGCCTCAGCCTCCCGAGTAGCTGGGACTACAGGCGCCTGCCACCTCGCCCGGCTAAGTTTTTGTATTTTTAGTAGAGACGGGGTTTCACTGTGTTAGCCAGGATGGTCTCGATCTCCTGACCTCGTGATCCGCCCGTCTCGGCCTCCCAAAGTGCTGGGATTACAGGCTTGAGCCACCGCGCCCGGCCTGTTCCTTTATCTTAAGAGTCAAACTGAGGTTTGTAGTGTTTGGGAACGAGTGTTGGTGTACAGGTCTCGGGCCTCTCAGGGAGGACTGAGAAGATATAGGCTCATCAGGAGGTTTCTCAAGGATTGGGGGAGGGGGAGATTTCTCACTGATCTTTCTTTTTACTTTCTTCTAATCCAGGGTTCCGAGTCTGAGGAAGACATAACCTTGTGCCTGCCTGCCCACCTCTCTCTCTGGTCCTGTTCATCTCTCAGGCTCTGAGACACTGACCTTCACTGCTCAGTTAAGGGTTCCAGGGATTCTACTTTCTCTGGACCCATCCAGCTGAGTGAACCCAGGGTGTTGTTATATCTGGGGAGAGTGAGGAGTGGGTTGTCCAAACACCAGAGCAAGAGCCCTTTGGGGCCTCAGACAGAGGAGTGAAGCTGGAACCATCAGGGAACATGAGTGAATTTTGGCACAAACTGGGCTGCTGTGTGGTAGAGAAACCCCAGCCGGTGAGTCTCCCCACCCCCATCCTAACCCAAAGAGCAGTCAATTACCATGTGCTGTGAGGTGGCCACACCATCTAGGATCTGCCATCTAAAAAGCACACTTCTTGCCTCCCTCTGTGTCAGGAGCTTCTATAGTCAAGCAGCTGTATATGTGGAATAAAGGGCATTGGGTGATGGAAGAAGTGAATAGTCCTAGCTATTACCTCCTGTTCCTGTCCATTCTGAGCTGGGCGGGGTTTGTAGGTGGAGCTGCATACCTGTCAGTTTTCCCCATTATTTCGTCATCAGTCAGAGGTGACTTTGACGTGTCCTTTCTTCGTCCAGTGTTCACTCTACAGGCCACTGCCCTCACTACTCTGGTTCATGTCTTCTGTGTGCTTTTGTTGTTCCAGCTTTGCCTTTCATGCCCTAGTGGTTTCCCTGTTACAATGCCACATCCCCTCTTCCCACCAGGCCCTTAGCTTTTTAGTGGTTTTGAAGACTCTTTTCCCTTCCTCCACTCTGACTGGAGGAGGGGCCTTAAGACATGACTCCTTATCTTCTCCAAACAGAAGAAGAAGAGAAGACGGATTGACCGGACCATGATTGGGGAACCAATGAATTTTGTCCACCTGACTCACATTGGCTCTGGGGAGATGGGGGCCGGAGATGGACTTGCCATGGTAACAAGGAAATGGGGATAGGTTGATACGGGGGTGAGGTCTATAACCATTCCTTCTTTTTGAAAGTTTAAGCTAGGGACATATGAAAATACTCAATGGGGAAGTAAAAACCTGGGATTCTAGTCCTGGTCACAAGTTGTGGAAACCTGAGACCCGCATTTTAGGTGTCTGGGCCTAGGTTCTCTCATCTTTACAACTTAGCAGATTGTTCTTCACTGGGGTAGGGGGTATATATATCTTAATAGTTGGAGGGCTTTTTCCAAAAAGCTTGTAATCCTCCCTTCTCCTAATTAAGAGCTGCTATCTCAGTGTCAGAGTAAATCATATATTTAGGAGTGTTGGGACAGGAAAAAAGCTGAGCACCGTCATCCTAAACAATGTCTAAGATGCACTTCTGTTCCCAAAATAAGGGAAATGGGTCTAAAGATAGTCTTTTCCCAGATCCTGAAACTCAGGTATATAGGGGAGAATCCATTGTGAGGGAATATTAGTAAAAGACCCATTTTACCTCATCCTCATGAAGGCCAGTGTGAAAAGAGGCATTGAGACTCCCCTAGGAGGAATGGCGGTTAGTAGACGGCTGCTATTGTCAAGGAGATGGCATCAACCTTTTCCTTGGAGGGCACAAAGTAGAGTTCTTACTGTAGGATATGAAGACTTAGGAAGGTGTCTCACATCTGTTTTTTCACAGACAGGTGCAGTTCAGGAGCAGATGAGATCCAAGGGAAACCGAGATAGGCCATGGAGCAATTCTAGGGGCTTATAGCTCCAATAATGGAACGGTGAGTGATTAGAGAAACCCACCCTACACCTCAGCCCCCATAACAACACAACGTGATACCCTGACGCAGAACCCTGATCTCATGCAAGAAAGAAAGGTGTGGCCAGGCGTGGTGGCTCATGCCTGTAATCCCAGCACTTTGGGAGGCTGAGGTGGGTGGATCACTTGAGGCTAGGAGTTCAAGACCAGCCTGGCCAATGAGGCAAAACCCCGTCTCTACCAAAAAATACAAAAATTAGCTGGGCACAGTGGCATGCTCTTATAGTCCCATCTACCTGGGAGGCTGAGGCATGAGAATCACTTGAACCCGGGAGGTGGAGGTTACAGTGAGCTGAGATCGCGCCACTGCACTCCAGCCTGTGTGATAGAGTGAGACTCTATCTCAAAAAATAAAAAAAAAAGAATGGGAGATAGGGAGGAATTAGAAGGGAAGATTCAAGAATGTGGGATCTAAGCTGGGCATGGTGGCTAACGCCTATAATCCCAGCACTTTGGGAGGCCGAGGTCAGCGGATGACTTGAGGTCAGGAGTTTGAGACCAGCCTGGCCAACGTGGTGAAACCCTGTGTCTACTAAAAGTACAAAAATTAGCCAGGCATGATGGCACACGCCTGTAATCCTAGTTACTCAGGCAGCTGAGGCAGGAGAATCACTTGAACTCGGGAGGTGGAGGTTGCAGTGAGCCTAGATCGTGCCAATGCACTCCAGCCTGGGCAACACAGCGAGATTGTCTCAAAAAAAAAAAAACAAAAAAACAAAAAACAACCGTAAGATATAGAAAGACTGAGAGGGTGTTGTGCAGATAGAAGTAAAGAACACACTGTGGAAACAGCTTAAAGTCTGCACTAGGTAGTGCCTTCTTCCTAAAGCCTTGGTTTTCTTTGAGGCTAATCTTTAAGAAAAAAAAATTTTTTTTTTAAATTTCAGGTTCTGCCATCTTGAAAACCCCATTCTGTTTCCAGCCCAGAAGAAATGCTGCCCCTACCAGATCCCTCCTTGAACCAGTGATCTAAGGACCCCTCTTTTCCCTATCTGCCTAACAGTGCCTCACAAGGCTTGGGGGCTGGACTCCCTCTACTCCCTCTGGCTATAGCCCCTCCTGGAGATGGGGTCAAGGCAGCAGGACTGACCAAGTGACTACTGGTTAGCCAGAGGAACTCAGCTGAAGCCCTGGACACCCTCAGATCTGAGATAGGAGTTCTCTAGGAACCTGGAATGAGTTCCTGTCTCCTGAATGATGGTCTGGGTGCCACCTGTTTTTAAACTCTTAACCTGGAACTCCTTAAATGGGGTAGGTGGGTGAAATTATCAAAGCTGAAGCTGGCTTTGCTGAAAAGCTGCCTACCTCCCTGCCGTTCTTCCTCCTGGAATGAACTAAAGCAGATGTCAAACGGGCTGGTGGGGGTGACTACTCCCTTTTCCACTCTTTAGATTTCAAACCTTAGGCTCACAGCTCCTCAATATCTCTCTGCTAATACCAGTGTCTCTCTCTAGTTAGGCCTCTAATCAATCCTCTGTTTCTGTTTACCAGCTTCCCAGCAACTTTCCTCTTTTAAAATATTAAAAATTTAATTCAGGTTCTCTTAATTATCCCCATCCTGCTGTTGCCTCCACCCTTAACTCTATCCCTATTAGGAACCTTGTTTCCCACCGAATAAGAGTTAAGGTAAGAGATAGCTTTTCACCTGATGACATTCCATTTAAGTCTTGGGGCATTTTTCCTGCCCTCTGCCAACCTCCCTGGTGGCCCAGGTGAGAGGAGGAAGAGGGGTCTGGAGAGAAACCCAGAATGCAGCAGAACTAGGAGTAAGTCCATCTCAAGGTGAACTTCTGATCATTGAGGATGGTGAGATAAATAGGTTGAAAACAATCATCTGTGAGTTTAGGAGTCTTAAGATCCTCACAGCACGGGAGCAGGGAGAGGCTCTAGAACAAGGTTTCACAACCGAGATGCCTTTGACATTTTGGGCTGAAGTGTTCTTGGTAAAGGATACCTGTTTCCTGTTTTGTGCATTACAGGATATTTGGCAGCATCCCTGGCCCACCCTAGTTATGACAACCAAAAATGTCTCTATACATTGCCAAATTTCTCCTAGGGGGCAAAATCACCTCCTTTTGAGAACCACAGCTCTAAAGTCAAGATATTTTTCTCTGAAGTTATTTCTGCTTGGCACGCTACCCTCATCATGTTACTCATCTTAAGCCCGAGCCATGGATGAACTAGGAGCTCGTATAAATGAGGCTCAGCAGGGCTGCACATAATCTCCAAACAATTCTTTATTCAGTGTTTTGCTTGTGCTCGCGTGTTGCTGTGATGGACAGGTCCCATGCTCCTCCATTCTCGCCCTCTGGAGAAGTGGTTCCTGCAGTGTAGATATGAACAGGGTATGGTAGGATTGAGGATGGGGGAGAGAGAAGCAGTAGATACACTCCTTATCCTCCCCAAATTTTAAGCTCTATTTCTGTGCCCTAGTCCTAGAACCAGACACACATTAGACTCAGGGAGTTTTGTCTGAAGACCAGGTCCCACTGCCCCCCCCCGGCTGAAGAGTCTGCTTTAGATGGGAAGACAACGTAGGAGCAGGGGTCTTTAGGCACTTTCAGTATTCTCAGGTGTTCTTTGTTCTGGCCCTTCCAGGGTAATAAGGAAGGCAGAACAAGACAGATGAGCTCCTGCCTGCTGTGAGACAAGGTTGGGGTCTCATTCCATTTGCAACAGGAAACATCCTGTTCTATGGTAGTGGGGTCAGGAAGGTAGGAACTGGTATCCATTCTGCCAATTCCACCACCCATTCAGTTTGCTTATACCTACAGAGCAGTGACTGAGGTTCTATTTTTTTTTTTTTAATTTCCATGTATTTTCTGCCATTTTTCAGGGTCTAAGATTGGTCCTACATTCCCAATTTACTCTCAGTTCCAGTCAAGCTGGTTGCTCTGAAAGTAACCCAACTTGTTGCCCTAAAATACCTCAGTAGCCTGAGTGTTATACTAGAGATCTAAAGGGTTAACAGGATAGGATAGAAAGATTAGAGACTCCTGGAAATCTCTGGTTACCATGATCTTCAGCCCCATTTAATACCTGTTCTTTGGACACAGTCTTTTTCCTTTGGTGCTCTCTTGCCTTTAGCTACCTTCTCTAATATGTATGCTACCATCACTAATAAAGTGATGGGAATGGGTTTGAGAGTCATAATTTATATTAAAAAGTTGTTGGACTTTTAAATACATTTTTCAAATAAAAAAATTTAAGCAAAATAGTTGCACAGTAATCACTGCAGGTGTGTGTTGGATTAAAGGATGGATGTGGCTAATGAAGATAACTCCTTCAAAGTGGCCAAGATGGAATTTTGTACCAACATTGCCCTTCTGAGGAGAGAGGGCCAAGTATTATGAAGGCAAGAAGACCAATGTCATCTTTCAAGGGCTCAACTCCTTGTTCTTCCTACTCCCTTTTCTTAGCGTTTATTTGAGATTTTTCAAGCCTGTAAAAGAAGTAGTTGTTTTAAAACAATGTTGGAAATGAGGAAAATGAGCAATATCAACATTTTATCCTGAGGGACAGGGAGTAGGGAATAAGCCAGAGGCTGCTAGTTACACAGTTCAGTCTTAGTGATGAAGAGATTTATGTCTCTCCTCCCTCAGGTACCTCTGTAAAGAAACACAAGACCAAACAATGTATTTTCCAGTTTTGTTTTTCTGTTCTGAAAATATCTAGTGGGTGCTAGGATTGAAAGGGCATGAGAGGTTGAGATGCTGATATCTCCTCATGTGGATGAAGTGGCCATTACCTCTGGTTTCTGTCTATCTGGGTAAGGAAAAAAAATAGAGAAAAAGGGAAATTACAACCACATCTATATTCTTTCCCTTCCTTGCTTCATCTCCCCCTCCCACAAACCCATATTCCCTCAACCCTATTGCCCACCCTTTACTTATTTTTTTATTTTTTATTTTTTATATATTTTTTTGAGACAGAGTCTCGCTCTGTCGCCCAGGCTGGAGTGCAGTGGCCGGATCTCAGCTCACTGCAAGCTCCGCCTCCCGGGTTTACGCCATTCTCCTGCCTCAGCCTCCCAAGTAGCTGGGACTACAGGCGCCCGCCACCTCGCCCGGCTAGTTTTTTGTATTTTTAGTAGAGACGGGGTTTCACCATGTTACCCAGGATGGTCTCGATCTCCTGACCTTGTGATCCGCCCGTCTCGGCCTCCCAAAGTGCTGGGATTACAGGCTTGAGCCACCGCGCCCGGCCTTTACTTATTTTTGTATGCAATAATGGTACTGGGCACACAAGGAGAAAAACAGAAACAAGCAAAATGACCAAGCATATGCTTTGTTTATCACCTTTCCCTCCTCAAAGTCCTATCATCCGTATCAATTGAAACCTTATCAAGTCAATCAGAACCTTTGGTAATTCTGGGTAAAGCAGAGGACTATCCTTCCTTGTCCCGGAAGGACAGTTCTCCCAGATGGTAGTGGTGAAGAGGGTTGGCACTGGTGTCAAACCTGATTTAAATCTCATGGCTCTGCCACTTACTAGCTTTGTAAACCTCAATTTCTTCATCTGAAAAGCGGGGATAATAATACCTCATAGGGTGTGAAGATCGATTCAGGTAAAGTGCACATAGTAAGACCTCAAATTTTGGCAGTTGTTGCTATTAAGCTGTATTAGGTCAAAACTATTAATTGATTAAGATCCTCCATATATGGCCGGGCGCGGTGGCTCAAGCCTGTAATCCCAGCACTTTGGGAGGCCGAGACGGGCGGATCACGAGGTCAGGAGATCGAGACCATCCTGGCTAACACGGTGAAACCCCGTCTCTACTAAAAATACAAAAAACTAGCCGGGCGAGGTGGCGGGCGCCTGTAGTCCCAGCTACTCCGGAGGCTGAGGCAGGAGAATGGCGTAAACCTGGGAGGCGGAGCTTGCAGTGAGCTGAGATCTGGCCACTGCACTCCAGCCCGGGCTACAGACCAAGACTCCGTCTCAAAAAATAAAAAAAAATAAAAAAAAAAGATCCTCCATATCTGTTAATTATCTGTGCATCAAAAAGTCTTTATGGGCTGGGCATGGTGGTTCATGTCTGTAATCCCAGAATTCTGGAAGGCCAAGGTGGGCAGATCCCTTGAGCTCAGGAGTTGGAGACCAGCCTGGGCAACATAGTGAGATCTTGTTAGCCAGGCGTGGTGCATGTCTGTAGTCCCAGCTACTCAGCAGGCTAAAGTGGGAGGATTGCTTGAGCTCAGAAGACGGAGGCTGCAGTGAGTTGTGATTGCACCACCACACTCCAGCCTGAGTGATGAGAGTAAGACCCTGTCTTGAAAAAAAAAAAAAAGTCTTATGGCCAGGGGCACAGTAGCTCATGCCTGTAATCCCAGCACTTTGGAAGGCTGAGGCAGGAGAATTGCTTGAGCCCAGGAGTTCAAGACCATCCTGGGCAATATAGCGAGACTTTGTAAAAAAAAGAAAGAATTTCCAGGGCTAGGCTCAGTGGCTCATGCCTATAATCCCAGCATTTTGGGAGGCCGAGGCAGGTGGATCACTTGAAGTCAGGAGTTCTAGACCAGCCTGGCCAACATGGTAAAACCCCATCTCTACTAAACAAAAACAAAAACAAAATTAGCTGGGTGTGGTAGTAGGTGAGTGCCTATAATCCCAGCTAGTCAAGAGGCTGAGGCAGGAGAATTGCTTGAACCTGGGAGGCAGAGGTTGCAGTGAGCCAAGATCATGCCATTGCACTCCAGCCTTGGCAATAAGAGTGAAACTCTGTCTTTAAAAAAAAGTATTTCTAATCTTAACTATTAACTATTTGGTCACTAATCACCTAATGAGCAGTAAGACATTTTACCTAATGACCAACCAGTAGTTGCTCAATAAATAATAGGTGGAATCAGCTGGGTGTGGTGGCTTAAGCCTGTAATCCCAGCACTTTGGAAGGCTGAGACGGGCGGATCACGAGGTCAGGAGATCGAGACCATCCTGGCGAACACGGTGAAACCCCGTCTCTACTAAAAAAATACAGAAAACTAGCCGGGCGAGGTGGCGGGCACCTGTAATCCCAGCTACTCGGGAGGCTGAGGCAGGAGAATGGCGTAAACCCTAGAGGCGGAGCTTGCAGTGAGCTGAGATCCGGCCACTGCACTCCAGCCTGGGCGACAGAGCAAGACTCCGTCTCAAAAAAAAAAAGGTGGAATCAATGGCTAACATTGTGAATAACCAATGCATGTTATGAATCAATAACCAGGTAAGTCAGTAACAGTTCATGTAAGCAACACTGGCTGGCTTAGCAACTGGGTTTTAGATATCAAGACTTTTCAGATCCATCATCAAAGACTCTGGCTTATCACCAAACACTTACTGGTTGCATCTCTGTGAACACTGAAGAGAGGCTATTCCAAATATCCTCCAGGCCAATCCTGACCTGTTTCCAAAAAGCCAGGGCTGGGCAGGGGCTGGTGGGTGGCAGGCTGGGACTGCTTCTGAGGTGGATGGTGGGGAAGGGGGTAGTGGTGGCCCTGGTACTGGTGGTGCTCTGAGAGGCACAGTTGGTGTCAGTACAGAGACTTGTGTCCAGGGGGCACTCTTCCCGAAGTCGGTTGCAAGGACATTGTTGGTAGGTGCAAGGCTTGTGCTCCGTGCGGAGTTGGCTCAGCGCCCCAACTCTAAGGCGCCCGGAAAGGCCGTGCAGCTTCCCAGACCGGCTCCGGCTCATGGTGCCCGACTTGCAGTGGCAGTGCCACGGGCCCCAGGGCATCAGCACCAGTCGCAGATCCTCAGGAGGTGGCATGGCTGTAGATGAGGGTGACGGCCACCGGCTTGGGGTAGACCCGGGTGTGGACCACTGGCTCAGGGTGGCCTCCGAGCCTGGCGGGTCCTCAGTAGACCTCCCGGGGGAGTGCGGCAGGCTTGAAGTCATCCTGATTTCAGGCTCCTGACTATTGGCTATAAACCTCGTGCTGGAACTCCCTGCTGTACTGGGAGTCACACTGGGAAGCTCTCTGCTGGTGTTATCCTTTCCGGCATTAATCACAACCCCCTCTTCCGAAGACCCATCCTCCTCGTTAATGGTGGACGACCGGCTAAAGCCGGTGGACACCGTGGCGGCCAAGAGCTCTGCAGCCGCGGGTCCAGCCAGGCGGTCGGCGTCGGCCATGGCATCATTATCGTCCTCTAGGATTATCCTCGTCTTCCGGGGAAGAACAGGCCGGGCGGTGCTCCGGTAGCTGCGGGTCCTGGGGCCCGCAGAGCGTAAACTGATCCTCTGCATTGCGGTCGGAGTCTGGGTCAGGCCTTGGGCCCCCGCCGCCCGGGGACCCAGACTCAGCAGCAGGACCCACAGCAGCGCGCCGGCGGCGGGGACCATGGGGCTGGGCTCTTGGGGTTGGGAGGGAGGCCACTGAGGCAGGCCCTGCCTCCTACCTTCGCTCCCTCCCTTCCGCTCTAGACCCACTGGGTCGTTTGAACCGAGGCCCGCGGGGAAGGGGGTGGGGTTCGACGCGCAGGCGCCCGCGCACCGCGCGGGGTGCTCCTAAGGAATCTCTGCGGCAAGAACTCTGCCAGAACCGAAAGAAGGTTTGGGATGCAAGGGGTGGTGAAAGAGTCGTTCACTTCTTTGGAGTAGAGCTTAAATGCCTCATCGCAGTTTATTAGTCTCTACAGTTCTAAATTTACTAAAGCGCAAAATACAGGTTTTGAAAGCACTCCTTCCCAGGCTCACAGGCAGCAGACATGACTTAGAAGGAAAAAGGGCATACAGGGGTTCTTCAAGATTTAAGGAGCTGACTCTCCTGGCTCCCAGCAGGCAGGCTGGCTGTCAGGTAAGCCTCTTCCATCCAAGGTGGAAGGATCACAGCCCCTCCACTTAGAGAGGAGGAAAATGAGGACCCAAAAAGATGATTTGCCCAAGGTTCTACAGCTAAAGTAGGATTAAAACCCAGAGCTCTGGCCGGGCGCAGTGGCTCACACCTGTAATCTCTGCACTTTGGGAGGCTGAGGCGGGCAGATCACGAGGTCAAGAGATCAAGACCATCCTGGCCAACAAGGTGAAACCCTGTCTGTACTAAAAATACAAAAAAATTAATTGGGCGTGGTGTGTGCCTGTAGTCTGAGCTACTCGGGATGCTGAGGCAGAAGAATGGCTCGAACCAGGAGACAGAGGTTGCAGTGAGCCGAGATGGCGTCACTGCACTCCAGCTTGGCCACAGAGCCGGACTCCAAATCAAACAACAAAACAACCCCAGAGCTCTGCATATCCCATACAAAATGACCCTACATTCAGCCTTCCGCCCCAACAACTGGAATGAAAGTCACCCAGCAGACCAGCTTCCCAGTCTCAAAGCCCTGCTGAAGGCAGGGTCATGCAAAGGACAAAATCCCACTGAGAAGTGAAGATCCAGTAGTACTGAGATTGGGGATAAGATGATTTACAAAACAGCTCAGATGTTTCAGGGATTCAGGTGTAGGCAGATCACTAACTGGTTCTAAGGCCTTTTATCCAGTCCTGTGTTAGGTCCCTCCTGAGCCATGGAGATCCCGGTCCAGCCTAGGAGAGGGAGGGGAGACGAGAGGAGAGAAGAGGTTCAGGGGCAGGATTTGGGTTTTACTTTCTGGTTTGGGGAGACAAGCCAGGTGAACTGGAAGAGCTAGATGATTGGGTTGAGTCATCATTTAGCACTTTTGCTCCCTAATACCCTCTCCCCCACTGGATATCATCTGTTCACTTCCAACACATCTCTTCCTAATTTCTAGGGCCAGTCGGAATCTCCTCTGCACTGTGATTATTCCTTATTGCCTCTGCACTTATATATATACGTTTTTTTTTCATTTATTCTTGTTGGATGCAATAGTGTCCTTCATTTCTTCTCTGGGTGTGTGCAGTTTCCCCATATATATTAAAGCACCCAAAAGCAGGGCCTCTGTCTTTTCGTTCTTTTGTATGTCCCCCAAGGCATTAAAAAAGTAGGGATTGGCTTTACACATCCCACCCCCAAAGCTTTATCCTTAAGTGTGAAACTCACTGTCTGACAGCTTCAGGGATGTGGACTTGATCCAGGGATATGAGTTGCGCCAGCTCCCCCAGGCTGTCCAGAAAACGGATTTTTCGTGTGAATTTGGAACTGAAAAGAGAGAATAAACCAACTGTGTTTTGTATTGGGAGAAGGGTTCCCAAAAATCCTTGCAAAGAAAAATGTAGAAGTAGAGTGGCTAAGGCTAGAAAGAATCAAGGTGGAGAAAGATCTTAATCTTGATTTTGAAAATGGGGGGAAGGAGAAGGGAGTCCTTGTTCCTAGAACTAGTACCTGATGAAGGGCCGAAGCAGTGCCAGAAATGCCTTCACATACCATGTAGCATGGACAACCACCAGGGCTCGCAGGTTTTTCCGTAGCCTGAAAAACAACAGGAGATCATCCTATTTCTTCTTCCACCTTTATGTGTGAAGATCAAGTGGAACTGTTTTCTGTACTGTAACTTCCTTCACTTCTCTAGTTTCTAGATTTATCTGGTACTTGGGTCTAATCCCCATTCCATCAGCTGTAATCTCAGCTCCGCCCATCTTATTTAGCCCTCCATGATCCTCATTTTTAAAAAACTCTCCTTTCAGATTTTTTTTTTTTTTTTTTTTGAGACGGAATCTCGCTCTGTCGCCAGGCTGGAGTGCAGTGGTGCGATCTCGGCTCACTGCAACCCTCCACCTTCCGGTTTCAATCAATTCTTCTGCCTCAGCCTCCCAAGAAGCTGGGATTATAGGCACATGCCACCATGCCCAGCTAATTTTTATATATTTTTAGTAGAGATGGTGACTTGTCACCATGTTGGCCAGGCTGGTCTTGAACTCCTCACCTTGTGATCCGCCCACCTCGGCCTTCCAAAGTGCTGGGATTACAGACATGAGCCACCGCGCCCAGCCACCTGGTCTTTTTCTGCTCCATTTCCCTCTTGTGCCCTACCCTTGCGTAAGTTCCTTTTGCATGCTTTTGCATCGCTCCATGACCAAGATTACTTATAAAACTCTAGGTGGAAGAAGACCAGCAAGGACAAAAAAAGGAAAGGGGGCAAGAAGAGAAAAGTGAGCAAAGGGAGATGGGGGAAACAAAAGGGGAAAAAAAAATCCTGAGAAGGAAAAGAAGACATAGGGCCAGGGACAGTGTCTCATGCCTGTAATCCCAGCACTTTGGGAGGCTGAGGCAGGCAGATCACCTGAGCTCAGGAGTTCAAGACTGGCCTGAGAAACATGGCAAAACCCTGTCTCTAACAACAACAACAACAAAATACAAAAATTAGCTAGGCATGGTGGTGGCGCATGCCTGTACTCCCAGCTACTTGGAAGGCTGAGGTGGGAGAGTGGCTTGAGCCAGGGAGGCAGAGGTTCCAGTGAGCCATGATCGCACCACTGCACTACAGCCTGGTGACAGAGAAGACACATAGGTCAGTGATGAAGGCAGAGAAGAAGATAATGGAGGTATGGAAAGGGAAATAAATAGCAAGACTGAGAGAAGAGAAGAGTGCTTCCTGTGTGCCAGGCAATATGCCACACTAATTTAATTGCTTTTCACAAATACCCAGTGGCAAAAGTATAATCATTGCCATTTTACAGATAAAGAAGCTAAAGTGGCCAGGTGCAGTGCCTCATGCCTATAATCCCAGCACTTTGGGAGGTGGAGGCGGGCAGATCACTTGAGCTCAGGAGTTTGAGATCAGCCTGGGCAAAATGGTGAAACTCCATCTCTACAAAAAATACAAAAGTTAGCCGAGCATGGTGGCCCATGCCTGTAGTCCCAGTTACTTGGGAGGCTGAGGTGGGAGGATCGCTTGAGCCTGGCAGTCAGAGGTGGCAATGAGCCGAGATCATGCCACTGTACTCCAGTCTGGATAACACAGCCAGCTGAAGCTGAAGCCCAGGGAGGTTAAGTGACTTGTCCAAAGCCATATAGCTAGTAAATGGTAATGTGGTAATGGCAAGATTTGAAGCTAGATTTCCCTGACTCCAGGAGAGGACAGAAGACAAAAGAGCTGGGAAAGGAACGTGGAAGGACAAAGACAATAGGAAAGGACTAAATGGAAGAAGAAATAATAGAAAGGTGGGAAAAAAAGATGAGATAGACAGTTGTAGCCCTCTCATCCCAGGTCTCACCGCCGATCCAGGGTACGGTAACACTGGCGTATCCAGCTCAGAGGTGGAACTTGGGCCCTGCTTGTGCCTCCACTCAAATGAACAAGCAGGTAATTTTCAGCTACTAGCAGCTCCAGAGTTCCCACCATATACCTAGGGGGATGAAATTGCAGGGAAGGTATGTGTTGGGGGTTTCAGGGAGTGAGAGGAACATTACTGTACTCTCCCATCAGCTATTGATCTTTGAAGGAGTTCTTTTTCACTTTTCCCTCCCTAACACTGCCCTGTAGCCCTTCAGGCCTTCCACCTCACCTAAACAAGTGTTCCATGACATAGGTGTAGTTGGGGATGCTGCTTCTAGGTAGATAACAGGAAGCAAAAAGGATGACAGCATTGAGGCCATCACCGTGGTAACCTGGAGAGTATAAGGGGAAAATTCATTTGGTCAACAAATATGTATTGATAGATAGTATATCTGTTTAAATTGAGGGACTCTGAGGGTCTTTGGAAGTTACAGGATAGATTTTGGATCCAATGACTGAGTCTCCAGCTTAGGCATTTTATTAAGAAGCCATAGCTCAGGCCGGGCGCGGTGGCTCAAGCCTGTAATCCCAGCACTTTGGGAGGCCGAGACGGGCGGATCACGAGGTCAGGAGATCGAGACCATCCTGGGTAACACAGTGAAACCCCGTCTCTACTAAAAATACAAAAACTTAGCCGGGCGAGGTGGCAGGCGCCTGTAGTCCCAGCTACTCGGGAGGCTGAGGCAGGAGAATGGCGTGAACCCGGGAGGCGGAGCTTGCAGTGAGCTGAGATCCGGCCACTGCACTCCAGCCTGGGCGGCAGAGCGAGACTCCGTCTCAAAAAAAAAAAAAAAAAAAAAAAAGAAGCCATAGCTCTTACCCTCCATTTATGCTAGCCATTACCTCCATGAGACAGGACTTTCTTATAGGGCTCAATGACAGTCATGTCTACGCGCTGCTCCCGTGGTCCGATTCGGAACACCCTCCAGTGACGTCCATCTTCTCCAGCCACATCCCACATACAACCTCGGCCCAGCCTTTCAGCTGCCTCACTGGCACCCAGACCCTCTGCCCGGGGTAGTTCATCTAAAAGAGAGGGATGGGGAAGGATCAGGCGATTTTCTACCTTCAGTTTTTTGTAACTTCCTCAGATTCCTAGTTTGTTACTCTAATCTGTCATTCCTCGATTTTTTCCTTGATTTTTTTTTTTTTCCTTTTTTTTGAGACAGAGTCTCACTCTGCCACTCAGGCTGGAGTGCAGTGGTGCAATCTCAGCTCACTGCAACCTCCGCCTCCCAGGCTCAAGTGATCCTCCCACCTCAGCCTCCTGAGTAGCTGGGACCACAGGCACATGCCACCACGTTCAGCTAATTTTTTGGTAGAGATGGGGTTGTACCATGTTGCCCAGGTTGGTCTCAAATTCCTGAGCTCAAGCAATCTACCTACCTTGGCCTCCCAAAGTGCTGGGATTACAGGCATGAGTCACTGCATCTGGCCTTTTCCTTGACTCTTTAGCCCTGTTTTGTCCCATCAACCCAATATCTTGCTGGTTTCTTTCTCCTGTGACTCACTATCCTCACCTTTTAACTAGATGATGGACTTAGGATGACCTTGCACTATGACCCTTAGCAGTATCAGGTATTTTTTGAGATTCTTTTCTTTTCTTTCCTTTCCTTTTTTTTTTTTGAGACAGTATCTCATTCTGTCACCCAGGCTGGAGTGCAGTGGCGCAATCTTGGCTCACTGCAAACTCCGCCTCCCGATTCATGCCATTCTGCTGCCTCAGCCTCCCGAGTAGCTGGGACTACAGGCAGCTGCCACCACGCCCAGCTAATTTTTTTTTGTATTTTAGTAGAGACGGGGTTTCACTGTGTTAGCCAGGATGGTCTCGATCTCCTAACCTCGTGATCCACCCGCCTCGGCCTCCCAAAGTGCTGGGATTATAGGCATGAGCCACTGAGCCTGGCTGAGATTCTTTCTTTCTTTAAATGATTTTCCCTAGATGAGCTCATCTAGTCCCATGTCTTCAGTTCCACCAGTAAGGAAATGATGTCTGTAATCCCAAATTTGCCTCTCTAACCCAGGCTTTTTTTTTTTTTTTTTTTTTTTTTTGAGAAAGAGTCTTACTCTGTAGCCCACGCTAGAGTGCAATGGCACAATCTCAGCTCACTGCAACCTCCACTTCCTGGGCTTAAGCGATTCTCTAGCCTCAGGCTCCTGTGTAGCTGGGACCACAGGCATGCACCACCATGCCCAGCTAATTTTTGTATTTTTTGTAGAAACAGGGTTTTGCCATGTTGCCTAGGCTGGTCTTGAACTCCTGAGTTCAAAGCAATCAGCCCACCTTGGCCTCCCAAAGTGCTGGGATTACAGGCATGAGCTACCACACCCAGCCTGTAACCCAAGCTTCTGTTCTAACTCTAGCCATATCCCTAAATGCAGTAAGCCTATATTGCACCACTTTACTCCAGCCTGGGCAACAGGGCAAGACTCTGTATCAAAAACGAAAACAAAAACAAAAACATCTTCACTTGGTGTCTCCTTGTCATCAACAAATCACCAGATTCAAAAGGGAACTCAAGGCTGTGCTCAGTGGCTCGTTCCTGTAATCCCAGCACTTTGGGAGGCCAAGGCAGGAAGACTGCTTGAAGCCAGGAGTTTGAGACCAGCCTGGGCAACAAAGTGAGACCTCATCTTTACAAAAAATTTAAAAAAATAATAAAATTACAAATTACAAAACAATAAAAACAACAAAAAAATGGAACTCCTAATCATTCTCTTCTGCTTTGGAGGGCCAAGGTGGGAGGATCACTTGTGCCCAGGAATTCAAGGCTTCAGTGGGCTATGATCATACCACTGCACTCTAGCCTGGGTGACAGAGTAAGACTTTGTCTCTAAAAAAATACTAATAATACAGCCTGGGCAACAAGAGCGAGACTGTCTCAAAAATAATAATAATAATAATAATAAATAAATCATTCTTCTTATTCTCCCTCATATTTCCTATTTCCTTTTTTTTTTCTTTTTTCTGAGATGGAGTCTTGCTCTGTTGCCCAGGCTGGAGTGCAGTGGTGCGATCTTGGCTCACTGCAACCTCCACCTCCCATGTTCAAGTGATTCTCCTGCCTCAGTCTCCTGAGTAGCTGGGACTACAGGTGCATGCCACCCCAGCTAACAAATTTTTTGTATTTTTAGTAGAGACAAGGTTTTGCCTTGTTGGCCAGGCTTGTCTCGAACTCCTGACCTCAGGTGATCCACCTGCTTTGGCCTCCCAAAGTGCTAGGATTACAGGCATGAGCCACCATGCCCGGCCATATTTCCTATATTGATGAATGACTCAATCCATCTAGCTGCCTGAATGAGAAAACTGTATTATTATTATTATTGTTGTTGTTGTTTTCTTTTAGAGACAGGGACTCACTCTGCTACCCAAGCTGGAGTACAGTGGCTCGACCTTTGCTCACTGCAGCTCCTCCTGGGCTCAAGTGATACTCCCACCCCAGCTTCCCAAGCAGCTAGGGCTATGGGTACACATCAGCATACCTGGCTAGTGAGAAAACTGCATGTCATGTGAAACTCTTTCTTCTCTATCAGCCCTGAAATCAACTGGACTCCAGATTGTCTTCCATCTATCTCTATGATATTCTTTCATCATCCTTTCCATACTGCTATCCTGGTTTGTGTTCTTAGTATTTCTCACCTGGCCTTGGTACTAGCCTCCTGACTGCTTTCCCTGCCTCTACTCTGTTTTTTTCCAATCCACTCTCTATACCACTGCTAGAGCAAGTTTTCCTGTCTTCTCTACCTTTTTTTTTTTTGAGACAGGGTCTTACTCTGTCTTCTAGGCTGGAGTGGAGTGGCATGATCTTGGCTTACTGCAACTTCGACTTCCCAGGCTCAGGTGATCCTCCCACCTCAGCCTCCCGAGTAGCTGGGACTACAGATGTGTGCCACAAAGCCCGGCCAATTAAAAAAAATTTTTTTTTCGTAGAAATAGGGTTTCACTTTGTTGCCCAGGTTGGTCCCAACTTCTGGGCTCAGGTGATCTGCCCTCCTCAGCCTCCCAAAGTGTTGGGATTACAGGTGTGAACCACTGCACCCAGCCTCTTTAGCTTTTTATTCAAATGATAATATATTATACCCACCATTCTGCATGATCTTTCCATAGCAAGAAAGAGCTGCCTTTTTTTTTTTTTTTTTGAGACGGAGTTTTGCTTGTCGCCCAGGCTGGAGTACAATGGCGCGATCTTGGCTCACCGCAACCTCTGCCTCCCGGGTTCAAGCGATTCTCCTGCCTCAGCCTCCCAAGTAGGTGGGATTACAGGTGTGTGCCACCATGCCCAGCTAATTCTGTATTTTTAGTAGAGATGGGGTTTCTCCATGTTGGTCAGGCTGGTCTCGAACTCCTGACCGCAGGTGATCCAACCGCCTCAGCCTACCAAAGTGCTGGGATTACAGGCGTGAGCCACTGCTCCCGGCCTAAGAACTGCTTCATTTTAAAAAATAGTTGCATAGCCAGGCACAGTGGCTAAGGCCCATAATCCCAACACTTTGGGAGACTGAGGCAGGAGGATTGCTTGAGGCCAGGAGTTCAAGACCAGCCTGGGCAAAGTAGCAAGACCCTGTCTCTACAAAAATATATAAAAATCAGCCAGGTGTGGTGGCATGTGCCTATAGTCCCAGATACTTGGGTGGCTGAGGCAGGAGGATTGCTTGAGCCTAGGAGGTTGAGGCTGCAGTGAGCCAAGATCGTGCATTGCACTCCAGACTGGGCAACAGAGTAAGACTGTCTCAAAAACAAAATGTTGCCTAGTATTTAGTATTCCACTGGATGGATGCACCATAACATACGTAATATCTTACTGCTGGATCTTTAGGTTGTTTCCAATCTTTTCAGAGTCATTAAATTTGATCATGTTACTCCTTTCATTAAAACCTTACTGGGCCAGGCATGTGGCTCACACCTGTAATCCCAGCACATTGGGAGGCCAAGGCAGGCAGATCACTTGAGGCCAGGAGCTCAAGATCAGCCTGGCCAACATGGTGAAACCCCATCTCTACTAAAAATATAAAAATTAGCCAGATGTGGTAGTGCATGTCTGTAATCCCAGCTACTCAGGAGGCTGAGGAACAAGAATCACTTGAACCTGGGAAGCAGAGGTTGCAGTGAGCCTATATTGCACCACTTTATTCCAGCCTGGGCAACAGGGCAAGACTCTGTATCAAAAACAAAACACAAAAAAACTTATCATGACTCCCTATTGTCTACAAGATAAAACCTAAACTCCTTAGCATGGCAGCAAGGGCCTCCATGATGTGACCTTTGTCTACTTAACCCAGCAGCACTATCTTTTGTCATTCTCTCTTCACCTCCCAGCCCTTCATATTAAAATAGTCATGCTCATACTTTGAACTCACCAACATGCCATGCTATTGCTTGAGTTGCTTCTGCTTCTTTTCCTTAGAATGCCCTCTCTCCAACTACCTGATAAATGTCAGCTTCAGCTTTCAACACTTAGCTCAGAATCATCTCCTTCATGAAGCCTTTCCTAACATCTCTCAGGTAGAACTGACTTTTCCTTCTCCCTGTCTACACTGTACCCTACACATGTATAGATCATAACCTTTAACTGCATTTTTTTTTTTTTTTTTTGAGATGGAGTCTTGCTCTGTCGCCCAGGCTGGAGTGCAGTGGCACCATCTCGGCTCACTGCAGGCTCCACTCCTGAGTTCACGCCATTCTCCTGCCTCAGCCTCCCGAGTAGCTGGGACTACCGGCTCCCGCCACCACGCCCAGCTAATTTTTTGTATTTTTCGTAGAGACAGGGTTTCACCGTGTTAGCCAGGATGGTCTCGATCTCCTGACCTCGTGATCCACCCGCCTCGGCCTCCCAAAGTGCTGGGATTACAGGTGTGAGCCACCGCGCCCGGCTCCTGCAATTATTTTTATATATGTTTGTTTCCTACTAAGCAGGGAATTACCTGTAGGGCCTCTCTTTATAACCCCAGTCCTATACATGATAGTATATAACAGGCATTCTATTAAATTTTCCTTAATAAACAAAGGGCTCCCCTCCCCCTCTACTGACTACTCTCACATTGGACCTATAAGCCCTACTGTTCCATTTGAGGAAACTAATTTTGCTGGCTGCAGCCCTTGGTCCCACCTTATTAGTTCTAACTGCAATCCCATTAAGTCCATCCTGATCCTTTAGCTCTAGCCTCTACTTCTACCAGCTGAGTCCTCTGGTTTGTTTCCCACCTTCCCATTCAAATTCATGTCCACTGTCCAGCTGCTCCGAGTCTGAAGGTGTCTCCAATTCGTCTACCTCCAGGTCAGAACTGCCATCAGGAGAGGAAGGCGTAGACTGGGTGGGCGAAGCTCCATCATTTCCAGGCCCCTTAGTCAGACTCAGCCGCAACTCTGGGGCAGAAAGACGCTTGCGCATGGGGCGCTGGCCACACAGGGCTAAAGTGCTGGGGGTACCTGCAGTTGGAGAAAGGGGGAAAAAGAGAACCAAGATGGGTGTGTGCGTTGGAGGGCCGAGAGGGCTAGAATTCCTGTATGTGAAAGTGATAATATCGGTTGAACGCTGAAGAAGGACTGACGCAGGGGAGATTTGGGGAAGGGGAAATGGAACTGTAAAAGGAGAGAGGTGGTATAGCCCTTTACTGGACTGGAATCAAGAACTTGAGGCCTGGTTTCTACTTGACCTACCTGCCTGTGAATCTCCTTTAGGGTCTCCAGGATCTTCAGAAGGGTCAACCTCCTCAGGAAGCAATCTAGAGGGGAAGAGATTAAAAGGCGGCAGAGATATACACCAAAGGCATCAAGCCAGGACTCAATATATAGGTTCTCTCTCCCCACCATGATTTTATCACCTATGCTTTCTTTTTTTTTAATTGTTTTTTGAGACAGGGTCTCACTGTGTTGCCCAGGCTGGAATGCAGTGTCACAATCATAGCTCACCGCAGCCTCTACCTCCAGAGCTCAAGCAATCCTCCCACCTCAGCCTCCCGAGTAGCTGGGACTACAGGTATGCACCACCATACCTGGCTAAATTTTATATTTTTGTAGAGATGGGGTTATGCCATGTTGCTCAGAGAAGTCTTGAACTTCTGAGCTCAAGTGATCCACCTGCCTCGGCCACCCAAAGTGCTGGGATTACAGCCATGAGCTGCTGCGCCATCCCCTCCGTCCATTCGTGACCATCCCTCCCTTCTCCCAGCTGCCCTCACACATCCTCACCTAGGGAATTCTTCATCCTGCCATTCCTCCTTCAGCTCCAATTCCCCATGTCTCAGGGCTGCTTCTAGTTCTGGGGCTTCTGCAATCTCCCTGACCCTAAGACAGCCCCCCAAGAAGAAAAGATTAAGGGAATTGAATAGTAGGTAAGAATAACTGAAATGAAGAACAGTAATTGAGATACAGAGCAGAGGGCAGGCCTTCAAAAGAACTTAGATCTCTTGCCTCCTATACAGATGTTTCTCTTACCTTCACCACTTGCTAGAAGTAGATTACCTGCTTGTTGGGTTTGAGAGCAGAGGAAAGATGGAATGTAAAGTTAATCATATTTACCTCTATAGCAATTGCTCCACCTACGAAGTTGGGGTTAGAGATATCCCACATTACAATGGGCTGGAACCCAGCTAGACCCACCCAGCTATCACTGAGCGAAGTCAGGAAGATGGCACCTAGTCAGGCCTGCCTTTCCTCCACCCAGCTGGGGAGTGGCTAAGGGAAAACATGGCATAGGTGGAGGGGTGGAGGAAGAAGGTAAGGAGACAGATTTGCCACAACGAGAACCTGGACCTAAACTCAGTTCTGGTTCAGCTTTCCTAATGGCCATTCTGGAGGGTGAGGGTTAGAAAACAAAGAACACAGGCAGATTTATCAGATACAACATATTATAGAAACTTCCTTTATTTTTAAACCAGGGAATGATCCTGGAATCCCCTGTTCCCCAGATCCATACCATACTGACATTTCCTACCTACAACCACCCTCATCCCTTCTCTGCAAATTCTCTTACAGTCTTGTCTCCTTGAGGAACCTGAGATTTGACCCAGTAAGAGCTGGGTGGTGGGGAAGTCTCTCAGGACTATTTATTCCCTGTTACCAATCAAGTGAGCCAGGATCTTACTTACCCAACATCTGTCTTTTTTCCTGCCTCTTGTATAGTTCCCATCTTCACAAGTCTTCCTGCCTCCTTCTTTAAACACCTAGGAGTTGTTGGGGAGCTGGTTGTCCCAGCCCCCAACACTTCTTTACCTCTTTTCTGTCTCAGCTGTTGTAGTTCTTGCCTCCAAGGAGGGAGGTGTGGAGGGGAGGTAACCTCATCTTCAAACAGGTTTTGCCACCTCCTCTCCCCAGGAGCAGGTTTGCCCAAAAGAAAAACCCTGCCTCCTGTGAGGGGGCGGATTTTGGGGAGGAGAGTGCATTTTCTAGGGGGGCCAGTCTTGGGTGAGTCTAGGAAAGCAATTGTTCTCCTTTCCAGACGCCATATATCCCTCTCAAAGTTGCTCTTTACACAAACAAGCAAAAAACCAGTAGGAACCGTTGTGTTTCTGGCTGGGTGTGGTGGCTCACGCCTGTAATCCCCACACTTCAGGAAGCTGAGGCGGGCAGATCACCTGAGGTCAGGAGTTTGAGACCAGCCTGACCAACATGGAGAAACCCCGTCTCTACTAGAAATTAAAAAAAAAAAAAAATTATCCAGGTGTGGTGGCGCATGCCTGCAATCCCAGCTGCTCGGAAGGCTGAGGCAGGAGAATCACTTGAACCTGGGAGGCGGAGGTTGCAGTGGGCCGAGATTGCGCCATTGCACTGCAACCAGGGCAACAAGAGCGAAACTCCGTCTCAAAAAAAAAGAAAAAAAAAGAAAAAGAAACCATTGTGTGTGTTTCTAAGATTATGTTATCTTGGGTCTACTTTTCAAGCATAAGGAAAACTGGGGAAACGGAAGCATGTTATAAGGAGGTTTCTGGGAGAATAAACAAGTTGAACGGGAGGCTGAGGATGAGGGGAGACAAAAGCCTGTTGCTCCTTATTCCCAAAAAGAGTCAACAGAAAGAAGACATTAAGTACAGTAGGAAGAAGGGAGATGAATTTTGAGGAGACTGAAACAATTATCAGAGAAAGGCCTGAATACACTTATAAAAAAAGACGGTAAGACCCCCAAACAGGAAAAAAGTATTTTTAATACTATAACAAAATGCAAAATAAAGTACCCAAGTTACAAAACATAAATTCCTTTGGTTCATAATCACACCACTATTTTTACCTTCCACATAGCTACAGACATCACACCCTCAAAGTGAAGTCAGACTGTCCCCCTCATACTGAAGATGTCATGCCAAAACCATCACATACCCCACTGTTCAGTGAAACTGTTGGCAGCTTACATGGAACAGAGCTGTAGGGTAGGAAAAAGGGGAAAGGGTTGGGTTAAAAAAAATGGGGAGACTCTACACATGCAGAACAAGTCAGTGAGAGGGAGCTCTCTGCTGGGTCAACACGTCATGAACCACACCCCTATTCATGCTACATGAGGCTGAGTCCTTGCTACAACCACAGAGAAATACAGACAATCGAGTGAACCTGAGCACCCCCAGGGATAACAGAAGAAAAATACAGAGAAGCAGAGGAGAGAAAGAATGGCAGCAAGAGGCAAATCACAGAATACCAGGGAACACCTAGTCCAAACCCTGTTTTACAGATGGGGAAAGTGAGACCTGGAGTAGTGAAGTGTCTTGCCAAAATACATAGTCTATGGGAGCATTAGAACTCCATGCTTCCTTTTAATATGAGCAAGGAGAAAAAGAGACTGACAAGAAATTGATAGGCCTGCTAAGGCAGGAGACAGATCCAGGCCTCTCATTCCAGTTATGCTGTCTTTTTGGAAGAGTGCCTGTGAGGTCATTAAGGCCTTTCTAGGTGGTTTCTTGATTCTCAAGAATCAGGGTTCTGGGTGGCTCTGGGACAGAAGGGTTCAAAGAAACAGCCAGGCCACCTGATCAGGACAGAAGACAATGGCCTCTAATCTTCTCCCAAACTAGATCTGAAACAGTCACAGTAAGCTCAGAATAGAAATTCAGCGATCTCTGAATCAAATGCCATCACCTAAATGGTGGCAAAAAGAAAAGTCATTGAGCTAGCAATCTGCTGTAGGCTGAACACTGGAATAAGTTTCCAAAGTGCACTCTCTTTTCTCTCTAGCTTGAGGCAGGTATTCAATAAATACTTGAATGAATAAGTGAATAAATGAATACATGGAGACCATCAATGAAAGTTCAGTTCCATGACAGATATTGGTTCTGTTCAAGATCCAAGCTGAGGACACTTTTGGGGACTACATTCTCTTTGTCCCACTGTGCTGGGACTGCAGATGTGTCACATCGCGCCCCTGGCAAATAAAATAGACAGAGGTGCAGATTTAAATAAAATTTGATTGGTAGAGATTAGGGGGAAAAGGTGGAAAGCCATTCTTAAAGCAGCTGCTTTCACTTTTTTTCTCCTCTCAGTTTTATGAGAACAGTATACCAGATCCTGGAGCAATGAAGACAGAATTGCTGAATCTCCAAACATCTCAAAACATGCATTTGAAGTGAGTCAGGTAGCCTCACCCACTACCTCCTCCCTTCTCAACAGTCATTTCTTGGACAGGGAGGCTGTGGTAGACTGTGACAGTGAGATCTGACTGCACTTCTCGAAGACAGCCTCAGCGGAGAGTTTAGGCAGCCCCTGATCTAGAGGGCACTCATCCACCAAGCTGTTCATGGGCGTGGGGGGCAGCGGAGGGTCCTCCTCATCTTGACTCAGTCCAGAAATCAGGGAGTTACTTGCCCTGTCCAATTCCTTGTCCACCTGCTCCCTGGACACATCCGCTGTCTCAGGCTGTCCTGAAGGGATCTTCATGGAGTCAAAATACACTGACAGGGCTTCCTGGAGCAGGGGCAGAAGTTTCTTCCGAGAGACCTGGGTGTTGCCTTGCAGATAGGCATGGAGGTTAGGGTGGGTGCTTGAGGCAGGGGTCAGCTTCAGGGGTGGAGAGTGGGAGCATTCCAGGACTCCACAGATCTAAAGAGGAGACAATAACAGGGAAATGATACACAACTTGCTGTAGCAAAGTGCTGAGGCTTCTAAGTGAGAGGCTTCCTCTATAGAAGAGGAAGCTTTCAAAAAGTAAGTCGGCAGGGTGTGGTGGCTCATGCCTGTAATCCCAGCACTTTGGGAGGCCAAAGCGGGCGGATCACCTGAGGTCAGGAGTTTGAGACCAGCCTGACCATCATGGAGAAACCCCATCTCTACTAAAAATACAAAATTAGCTGGGTGTGGTGGCGCATGCCTGTAATCCCAGCTACTTGGGAGGCTGAGGCAGGAGAATCGCTTGAACCCAGGAGACAGAGGTTGCAGTGAGCCAAGATGGTGCCATTGCACTCCAGCTTGGGCAACAAGAGTGAAACTCCGTCTCAAAAAAAAAAATAAATAAATAAAAGTAAAAGTAAGTTATCTTTGAGGCCAGGCACAATGGCTCCCGCCTGTAATCCCAGCACTTTGGGAGGCCAAGGTGGGCGGATCACCTGAGGTCAGGAATTCAAGACCAGCCTTGTCAACATGGTAAAACCCTGTCTCTACTAAAAATACAAAAATTAGCCAGACATGATGGTGCACACCTGTAATCCCAGCTACTTGCAAGGCTGAGACAGGAGAATCATTTGAACCTGGGAGGTGGAGGCTACAGTGAGCCGAGATCTCACCATTGCGCTCCAGTCTGGGCAATAAAGCAAGACAAAAAAAAAGTAAGTTATCCAGGGTTCGGTTTTATTGTTTGCAACAGAAGCAACAGAAGGAACACTAATATACACAGTATTTTTTTTTTTTTGAGATGGAGTCTTGCTCTGTCACCCAGGCTGGAGTGCAGTGGTGTGATCTCAGCTCACTACAACCTCTGCCTCCCTGGTTCAAGTGAATCACCTGCCTTAGCCTCCTAAGTAGCTGGGATTACAGGCATGTGTCACCAAGCCTGGCTAATGTTTATATTTTTAGTGGAAACGAGGTTACACCATGTTACCCAGACTGGTCTCGAACTTCTGACCTCAGGTGATCCGCTCTCACCTAGGCCTCTCAAAGTGCTAGGATTACAGGTGTGAGCCACCGCGCCCGACCCACAGTATTTTATTTTATCATTCATATATATATATATATATATATATATTTTTTTTTTTAATAGAACAGGGATGGGGTCTTGTTATGTTGCCCAGGCTGGTCTCCAAATCCTGGTCTCAAACAATCCTTCTGCTTCAGCCTCCCAAAGTGCTGGGATTCATACACAGTGTTTTATTTATTTTATTTTGCTTTAATTTTTTTTTTTTGAGATGGATTCTTGCTCTGTCACCCAGGCTGGAGTACAGTGGCACAATCTTAGCTCACTGCAACCTTCGCCTCCCAGGTTCAAGCAATTCTCCTGCCTCTGCCTCCCGAGTAGCTGGGATTACAGGTGCCTGCCACCATGCCCAGCTAATTTTTGTATTTTTAGTAGAGACGTGGTTTCACCATATTGGCCAGGCTGGTCTTGAACTCCTGAGCTCAGGTGATCTGCCCAGCTCAGCCTCCCAAAGTGCTGGGATTACAGGCATGAGCTACCATACCCAGCCATACACAGTACTTTAAAAACAGAGGAAACAGTTTAGATTGTATATTTCATTTTATTATTAAAGTAACTAAAGCTAAGTAAGATGATTATGAGTAAAATCATGTAGATGATGGCAGTTAAACCAGAATCCAGGAACCCCAGCTTCTAATCTAGTGTTGTTTCCAAGTGTATAAATGTGCTCAAGAACTTGAACTAGGATGGGACTAGAATTTATCTAGAGGCCAGAAGAGGGATGGAGGAAGAATGAATTGAACAAAATAAGATTGGTATCACTATTACCCTCACTTACATGCAGGGAAACTGAGAATTCGATGATCAGGTAACTTGCCTAAGGTCATAATTTGCATGAAGCGAAACTGACACTAAGCCCAGAGCTGTCACCAAAGCCAGTGTTCTAAATCAATATATTATACTACCCCTAACACAGGAGAAAGAGAGGAGATGGTAGAGTAGACTGTGAGAAAAGGACTCCTGGCTGGGCATAGTGGCCCACACCTGCAGTTCCAGAACTTTGGGAAGCTGAGGCTGGTGGATCACTTGAGTCCAGGAGTTCGAGACCAGCCTGAGCAATGTAGCGAGACTCTGTCCCTACAAAAAATACAAAAAAAATTAGCTGGCCATGATGGTGTGCCTGGAGCCCCAGCTACTTAGGAAGCTGGGAGGATTGCCTGAACCAGGGAGGCAGAGGTTGCAGTAAGCTGAGATCATGCCATTGCACCACTCCAGCCTGGGCAACAAAGCAAGACATCTCAAAAAAAAAAAAAAAGAGAGAGAAAAGGACTCCTGTTTCTAAGCATAGGGGCAGCCTGGACAATGGTAGAGTCATTAGAAATCCACACAGCTGGCCGGGCGCGGTGGCTCAAGCCTGTAATCCCAGCACTTTCAGAGGCTGAGGCGGGTGGATCACGAGGTCAGGAGATCGAGACCATCCTGGCTAACACGGTGAAACCCTGTCTCTACTAAAACTACAAAAAATTAGTAGGGTGTGGTGGCGGGTGCCTGTAGTCCCAGCTACTCGGGAGGCCGAGGCAGAAGAATGGCGTGAACCCGGGAGGCGGAGCTTGCAGTGAGCCGAGATCGCACCACTGTTCTCCAGTCTGGGAGACACAGCGAGCCTCTGTTTCAAAAAAAAAAAAAAAAGAAATCCACACAGCTTCGAATGAGCAGCACAGAGGGGAGAAGATTCAGGAATGTGGAAGAGGTACTTCTAATGGCCAAAGCACCCTTTTCTTCATGAAAGGATTAGTAAGAGCCACTATTTACAAAGTGCTTACTCTGCTCCAGAAGTGTGCTTTACACATGATATTATGTTTAATGATCATACTAGAATTAGCAGTAGGTACTATTATGCCATTTCCAGATGCAGAAGTCAAAGAGTAAGACTTGCCTTAGCTCAAAGAGTAAGAGGCAAATCTAGAACAGAAAAACGCATCTACCTGACTTTAAAAACTGCAGTTCTTGGCCAGGTGCAGTGGCTCACGCTTGTAATTCCAGCACTTTGGAAGGCCAAGGCGGGCGGATCACTTGAGGTCAGGAGTTCGAGACCAGCCTGGCTAACATGGTGAAACCCCGTCTCTACTAAAAATACAAAAATTAGTCGGGCATGGTAGCGGGCGCCTGTAGTCCCAGCTGCAGGCTGAGGTGGGAGAACTGCCTGAACCTGGGAGGTGGCAGTTGCAGTGAGCCAAGATCACACCACTGTACTCAAGCCTGGGCAACAGAGTGAGACTCTGACTCAAAAAACAAACAAACAAAACTGTAGTTCTTTTCATAATGACAAACCACCTTACACTGAATGAAATCAGATTTGCTTCCTGGGGAGAAGGCAAAGGCAAAGGCAAAGGGAGGTGGGAAAGGGCAGACATACCTTCTATGAGAGCAAAGGATTATCTGGCTGTATTCTGTCTTTAGCAGTCCTCACAGAGCCTAGGCCACCCTCAGAATCCCTGAATTGCCTTAAGCCCACCTTTTTTTTTTTTTTTTTTTTTGAGACAGAGTCTGTCTCTGTTGGCAGGATGGAGTGCAGTGGCGTGATCTCGGCTCACTGCAACCTCTGCCTCCTAGGTTCAAGAGATTCTCCTGCCTCAGCCTCCTGAGTAGCTGGGACTATAGGCACGTACCACCACTCCCAGCTAATTTTGTATTTTTTAGAAGAGATGAGGTTTCACCATGTTGGCCAGGATGGTCTCAATCTCTTGATCTCATGATCTGCTCGCCTCAGCCTCCCAAAGTGCTGGGATTATAGGCATGAGCCACCATGCCCAGCCTTAAGTCCACTTTTAAATTCTTCCCTAGGCTAATCAGTAACCAGCAGAGGAACAGAAAGGAGAGGAAGTAGGAAAAGATAGCCAAAAGGAAGATCAGGAAAGAAAACAAATCTGGATCTAGATCACTTTTTTACAGAGTTTGCACGATACAGAATAATTAATCCCTGCATAGTAAGTAGCAGAAAAGGTCTCTCATATTTCTAATTTTCAAGGCAACAGTGTGATTCCAGGGGTGAGGAATTAATGATTAAACCAAGAATAGAGGTTTTTTTTTTTTTTTTTTCCCCCAATAGAGATAAGGTCTTGCTATCTTTGCCCAGGCTGGACTCAAACTTTCCAGCTCAAGCAATCCTTCCGCATCAGCCTCCCGAGTTGCTGGGACTACAGGCATGTGCCACGGTCCCTAGCTCAAGAAGGGAATTTTAACTACAGATTTGTAACATTTCCTTCTAACTAGATTTCTTTCAAGTTCTTTCAAAGTATGAATTGAATCTTTAGTTCTTTTTGGAATTCACCTTTTCTCAACAATGCTATGATTAAGGATGTTCACTAAAAAAAAAAAAAGAATGAAAAAAAAAGGATATTCATATACAGAGAGAATGGGAAAAAGCAGAAAGGGGAGGAAACAGGTCCAGAAACAGGTCAAGGGACCTCGTGTAAGTATATTAATATAAGAACCTAAGAGAGGTCCTTATAGGACAGCTGTAGAGCACAGAGGTACATACAGGTGGACTCTGTAAGGCTCTTAGGTTGGAGAAGGGACACAGACTCACCGTTGTTCGGAGTGCCACATGGGGACAGAAAATAGCCAACTGCCGCACTGGCTCATTGTGAGTGTTGAAAAAGATAGTCATGGCGACCAGGACATCGTAGCTGTGAGCCTGGCAGAAAGCATGGAGATCTGCAAGGAGGTTAGACCTCTCCAGAAAGGCCTGAAAGGGAAGAAACGGAGAGGGATGAAGGACTTTCTCATCATCATCAATAAAACATCCTTGGGCTAGGCACGGTCACTCATGCCCGTAATCCCCGCACTTTGGGAGGCCAAGGGGGGCGGATCACCTGAGGTCAGGAGTTTGAGACCAGTCTGACCAACATGGAGAAATCCCATCTCTGCTAAAAATACAAAATTAGCCGTGCGTGGTGGCGCATGCATGTAATCCCAGCTACTTGGGAGGCTGAGGCAGGAGAATCGCTTGAATTCGAGAGGCGGAGGTTGCAGTGATTCCAGATCGCACCATTGCACTCCAGCCTGGGCAGCAAGAGCGAAACTCTGTCTCAAACAAACAAACAAAAACAAAAAAAATGCTGATAATGTATGTAATGTGCCTAGCGTGTTCAAGGCTCTCCGGTTCTTGCAATCAAACAAGGAAAGTCTTTGCCTTGTGGGTATTTTTTTTTTTTTTTTGAGACGGAGTTTTGCTCTTGTTGCCCAGGCTGGAATGCAATGGCGCGATCTTGGCTCACTGAAACCTCCTCCTCCCAGGTTCAAGTGATTCTCCTGCCTCAGCCTCTCGAGTAGCTGGGATGACAGGCATGTGCCATCATGCCTGGCTAATTTTTTATTAGTAGAGACGGGGTTTCTCCATGTTGGTCAGGCTGATCTCAAACTCCCGACCTCAGGGGATCTGCCTGCCTTGGCCTCCCAAAGTGCTGGGATTACAGGTGTGAGCCACCGCACCCAGCCCGCCTTGTGGGTATTTTTATTCTAAAACAGAATAATGGGGTATACAAATAAGAGCAGACATGTGAAAACTGCTTTTCTCTATCCTTGTCATTTCTTGTTTTTTGTTTGTTTGTTTGTTTTTAAGCCTTGGCATTTCTTCCTTTCTTTTTTATTTGTTTCTTTTTTGAGATTCTCATTCTGTCGCCCAGGCTGGAGTGCAGTGGTGTGATCTTGGCTTACTGCAACCTCCACCTCCTGGGTCCAAGCGATTTTCCTGCCTCAGCCTTCCAAGTAGCTGGGATTACAGGTGCCCACTACCATGCCTGGCTAATTTTTGTACTTTTAGTAGAGACGGGGTTTCACCACGTTGACCAGGCTAGTCTCGAACTCCTGACCTCAGGTGATCCACCTGCCTCGGCCTCCCAAAGTGCTGGGATTACAGGCATGAGCCACTGCACCCGGCCAATCTTTGGCATTTCTAATATGTCAGTTTGTATTTGATTAAGGTACGAGGCAAGCCTTTTATGTTTTTGTTTGTTTCTCGAACTAGGTTACGAACCATGAGAGAAGAGACCATGCTATCGTGTTTTATTTATTTAGTATTTTTACACAGTACTTAGTAGAAAGCTGTGTAGGAGAATGGCGCGAACCCGGGAGGCGGAGCTTGCAGTGAGCCGAGATGGTGCCACTGCACTCCAGCCTGGGCGACAGAGTGAAGACTCCGCCTCAAAAAAAAAAAAAAAGAAAAAAAAAAAAGAAAGCTGTGTAAAGTATGTATTCAGATCAGATGAATTATTTTATTTATTTTTTATTTTATTTATTTTTTGAGGCGGAGTCTCGCTCTGTCGCCCAGGCTGGAGTGCAGTGGCCGGATCTCAGCTCACTGCAAGCTCCGCCTCCCGGGTTTACGCCATTCTCCTGCCTCAGCCTCCTGAGTAGCTGGGACTACAGGCGCCCGCCACCTCGCCCGGCTAGTTTTTTGTATTTTTTAGTAGAGACGGTGTTTCACCGTGTTAGCCAGGATGGTCTCAATCTCCGGACCTCGTGATCCGCCCGTCTCGGCCTCCCAAAGTGCTGGGATTACAGGCTTGAGCCACCGCGCCCAGCCTATTTATTATTTTTTTTGAGATAGAGTCTCGCTCTGTCACCCAGGCTGGAGTGCAGCGGAGCGACCTTGGCTCCCTGCAGTCTCTGCCTCCTGGGTTCAAGCGATTATTGTGCCTCGGCATCCTGAGTAGCTGGGACTATAGGTGCCCACCACTGTATCCAATTAATTTTTTTTTTTTTTTTTGTATTTTTAGCAGGGACAGGGTTTCCCCATGTTGGCCAGGCTGGTCTTGAATTTCTGACTTCAAGTGATCCACCTGCCTCTGCCTTCCAAGTGCTGGGATTTACAGGCGTGAACCACCACGCCCAGCCAGATGAATGATTTAAACCACTATGACATGGAACCAGGTATTCAGACACCATTATTATTATTTTTGGTTTCCATATACAGCATTTAATTGAACACTATTATTAAAGTTATATTCATTGATACATTCAACAAAGTTTACTGAGCATCCGCTATGTGTCAGACACTGTTAAAGGTCCTAGAGCTACAACAGACAAAAAAGAAACAGGGTCCTGGTAGAGTTGATAAACTAGCAGAGGAATATAGACAATTAACAGGCAAACCAGGAAACAAGATCCTTTTAGTATGTTAAGTGCTTTGAAAAACAAACAGGCCGGGTGTGGTGGCTCAGGCCTGTAATCTCAGCACTTTGAGAGGCCAAAGCGGGCAGATCACTTGAGGTCAGGAGTTCAAGACCAGCCTGGCCAACATGGTGAAACCCCTGTCTCTATTAAAAATACAAAAATGGCCGGGCGCAGTGGCTCACACCTATAATCCCAGTACTTTGGGAGGCCGAGGCGGGTGGATCACTCGAGGTCAGGAGTTCGAGACCAGCCTAGCCAACATGGTGAAACCCTGTGTCTAGTAAAAACACAAAAATTAACTGGGCATGGGGATGTGTGCCTGTAATCCCAGCTACTCAGGAGGCTGAGGCAGGAGAATCACTTGAACCAGGGAGGCAGAAGTTGCAGTGAGCCGAGATAGCACCATTGCACTGCAGCCTGGGGGACAAGAGCAAAACTCCTTCTCAAAAAAGAAAAAACGAAAACAAAACAAAAAATTAGCTGGGCATGCTGGCACGCACCAGTAATCCCAGCTACTACAGAGGCTGAGGCAAGAGAATTACTTGAACCCGGGAGGCAGAGGCTGCAGTGAGCTGAGATTGCGCCACTCCACTCCAGCCTGGGCAACAGAGTAAGGCTCAAAACAAACAAACATAACTGCTAGAGGTTTTTTGAGCATAGGAGATAGTACTTCAGTTAGGGTGGTCAGGAAAAACCTCCCAAAACAACAGACATCTGAGCTGAGACATCTGAATGTTAAGAAGAGCCATCTCTACAAAGAGAAAATCTCATCTGGGAATGAGCTTAATGGTTCCGAGGAACAGAAAAGAAACCAGTGTGCCTGTAGTACTTGTAGCGCAGGAGTGGAGCCGGAATGAAATGAGGCCAGGGAAAAAGACAATGGCCAGATCAAGCATGGCCCTGTAAACCATGGTAAGTCCTTTAGATTTTATTAAAAGTACAATGAGGCCGGGCACGGTGGCTCACGCCTGTAATCCCAGAACTCGGAGGCCAAGGTGGGAGAACTGCTTGAGGCCTGGAGTTTGAGACCAGCCTGGGCAACATAGTGAGACCCTGTCTACACATACACACACACACACACACACACACACACACACACACTAGCTAGGTGTGGTGGTGTGCACCTGTGGACCCAGCTACTCGGGAGGCTAAGGTGAGAGGACTGCTTGAGCCTGGAAGGTTGAGGCTGCAGTGAGCCATGATGGTACCACTGCACTCTAGCCTGAGCAACAAAGCATGACTCTCAAAAAAAAAAAAAATTTTAAAAAGACCACTCTGGCTGCTTTGGGGAGAATGGTTTGTAGGGCTGCAAAAGCGGAGGCAGGGAAACCAGCACTGAGGCTAGTACAGTGGTGCAGTGAGAGATGCTGGACTCTGGTGGTCATAGTGGAGGTGGAGACAAGAAGATAGACACAAAATACGTTTTGGAGGTGAGCCAGGAATGAGGTGCAAGGCCACATGCATAACATGCATAGCTAAAGGCTTTCTCTCCCCACCCACAGTCACAACTTACTCTTACCTCCAAATCCATATATACTGCACTAATGGCCACCTTGACGCCTTGTCTATAGATAGTCTTCTGGTCCTTTCTCAGCATCTGCTCAGTGGTCAGTCCTAGAAAGCAGATGTGAGACTAGGGGTCAAACAGGGGAGGTCAGGTTCCCAAGACCAAGAAGGCAAGGGCAGCCAGATGGGTCAAGAAAGGAAAAATAGCCTCTCTTTGGGGCAATGAATGGGGGAGACAATTGAAAATGTAATCATAGCTGGGTGCAGTGGCTCAGGCCTGTAATCCCAGCAATTTGGCAGGCTGAGGTGGGCAGATCACCTGAGATCGGGAGTTCGGGACCAGCCTGGCCAACATGGTGAAACTCTGTCTGTACTAAAAATACAAAGAATTAGCTGGGTGTAGTGGCGGGCACCTGTAATCCCAGCTACTCAGGAGGGTGAGGCAGGAGAATCACTTGAACCTGGACTCCATCTCAAAAAAAAAAAAGAAAAACAGAAAATGTAATCACATAATCAAAAGCCATCTTAAATAATTGGTGACAATAGGTACCTTTACAGCAAGGAACTTTGGAGAGAAGAATAAAACCCAGCACAGAGGCTTTTACTTTGTATTTTCCCTCTTCCTATACTGTTTATATACGAGTTCTTTCTTTCATTTTTCCTTTTCATGTCAACAGGTGGTAGATGAGTAGAAGAATATGGTTTTTTTTTTTGGTTCTCTTCGTCTTTTGTATACTCACAAAATATTTCTTTAGCCTCCCTAACCAATGCTATAGATTTCACTCTGATAATTTAGTATACTCTCAGCATATTTTATATATATGTCCTATATTGTCTGAATAGACTAGAACCTATGAGGCTCTCTTTGTTTTTCTTGAGACGGAGTTTTGCTCTTGTTGCCCAAGCTGGAGTGCAATGGCACGATCTCGGCTCACTGCAACCTTCGCTTCCCGGTTTCAAGCGATTTTCCTGCCTCAGCCTCCTAAGTAGATGGGATTACAGGCACACACCATCATGCCTGGCTAATTTTTCGTATTTTTAGTAGAAACAGTGTTTCACCATGTTAGCCAGGCTGGTCTTGAACTCCTGACCTCAGGTGATCTGCCCACCTCGGCCTCCCAAAGTGCTGGAATTGCAGGCGTGAGCCACTGCGCCCAGCCCTTGTGAGGCTCTTAATACCTTCCTCCTCATCCTAACCAAGAGCCAGGATAGAACAATCCAGTAAATGATTGATTAGTTCATGCTTAGGCTAATATGCTACTTCATTTCTCTCTGGCATAAAATTTAAATAATTGGCCAGGCATGGTGGCTCATGCCTGTAATCCCAGCACTTTGGGAGGCCCAGGCGGGCAGATCATCTGAACTCAAGAGTTCGAGACCAGCCTGGTCAACATGGTGAAATCCGATCTCTACTAAAAATACAAAAATTAGCTGGGTGTGGTGGTGGGCGCCTGTAATCCCAGCTACTCGGGAGGCTGAGGCAGGAGAATCGCTTGAACCCAGGAGGTGGAAGTTGCAGTGAGCCGAGATTGTGCCACTGCACTCCAGCCTGGGTGACAGAGCAAGACTGTCTCAAAAAAAATAAAAATAATGGCTGCATGCGGTGGCTAACGCCTGTAATCCCAGCACTTTGGGAGGCCGAGGTGGGCGGATCATGAAGTCAGGAGATCAAGACCATCTTGGCTAACACAGTGAAACCACATATCTACTAAAAATACAAAAAATTAGCCGGGCGTGGTGGCAGGCGCCTGTAGTCCCAGCTACTTGGGAGGCTGAGGCAGGAGAATGGCGTGAACCTGGGAGGTGGAGCTTGCAGTGAGCCAAGATCGCGCCACTATACTCCAGCCTGGGCGACAGAGTGAGACTCCATCTCAAAAAAAAATAAAAATAATATAATAAACAAGGCTTGCCTTTCTGTTTTCTCATCTGGGAGGCAGAAAAGTCAGCTAACATTTCATACCTGATACATCAAACTTTGCCTTTTGTAGGGAATCAAATATATCATTTCTCTTGGGTAGGTCTGGGAAAAGGGCTTCTAGTTTCTCCACATATTTGCTGTCCTTTGGGGTTGCCTTTCCAATTTTAAGGTCCATGTTGACACAGTCCAGGATGATGGTTCCTGTGGAGAAGGGAGATGGTGGAACTTGAATCCTGTGACCCTCCACACATGACCACCAGAACATATATAACCTTCACACCAAATGGACACAATACAAGGAGATTTGTATAGCAAAATCTCTAAAAGCAAAATGAGAAACTGGGATGGACTGTGTCCTCAAACCTCCCAAATCCAAACTAAGATGTAGGAAGGGAAATGGGAAAAACGTAGAAAGAAAGCCTGAGCATCTCAATCCTTGGAGATTTTACAGCCTAGTCAGACAGAGATACACCTCTTTAGTAGGCCAAATCCCAGCAAAGAATCTTCTAAGTTGAAAAGACAGCTAGTCCAACTCACTCTCTCTCTTTTTTTCACAAGTGGAAAAACGAGAACAAGAAAGGTTAAGAGACCTGTTCAAGGTCACCCCTCTATTTCCTGGAGGAACTGGTATTGGAATCTGTTTCCTGCTTTTTTGGCTAGTCCTCCTTCTATCATAAAATGATGCCAACAGGAAGCTTCTTGGTCTGTTGCCCTGTACTTCCTTTCTACTTTCTTTTTTTTTTTTTTTTTTTTTTGAGACGGAGTCTCGCTCTGTCACCCAGGCTGGAGTGCAGTGGCCGGATCTCAGCTCACTGCAAGCTCCTCCTCTCGGGTTCACGCCATTCTCCTGCCTCAGCCTCCCGAGTAGCTGGGACTACAGGCACCCGCCACTTCGCCCGGCTAGTTTTTTGCATTTTTTAGTAGAGACGGGGTTTCACCGTATTAGCCAGGATGGTCTCGATCTCCTGACCTCATGATCCGCCCGTCTCGGCCTCCCAAAGTGCTGGGATTACAGGCTTGAGCCACCGCGCCCGGCCTCTTTCTACTTTCTCCAACAAGTATCCCACAGGCCTTTAAACAGATACTTAATTGTCCGCCGAAAGAATCCTATCTTTTGGTATGAGCTGAATGGCTCTGAGAGCATATGGTTAGGCTGGAAGTGTCTAGACTTTTCCACCCTCCCTTCTCAGGGATAGGAATAGAACTACTCGGGTCCCAATCCAAAAGCCACCCTTACCATGCAGAAGGGCTGCAGTTTGCCTGTCCAAGATCTCTGGTGCCCCCTGCAGGATTCTCTCAGTCACCAGGGTAGCGCAGGACCCCACCAGCTCAACTGAAACATGGCAGGGAGGGCAGTGTTTCTGCTCGATGGGTCGATGGTCTAGCACCTCTGCTACTGCCTCCTCTAGGGCTGTGTCACTTCTGTGGAGGGGAGGGTATGGGAAAAGAGAAAGAAAGATAGGTAGGTAGGGACACTCCAGCTGCTTCTAGCCAACCTCTATGCCACCCATCAAGGAAAATGCAGATGTCTTAGGCAAGCCTATTTATTTATTTATTTATTTTTTTGAGACAGTTTCACTCTTGTCGCCCATGCTAGAGTGCAATGGTGCATTCTTGGCTCACTGCAACCTCTGCATCTCGGGTTCAAGCGATTCTCTTGCCTCAGCCTCCTGAGTAGCTGGGATTACAGGCGCCTGCCAACACGCCCAGCTAATTTTTTTGTATTTTGAGTAGAGACGGGGTTTCATCATGTTGGCAAGGCTGGTCTCGAACTCCTGACCTCATGTGATCTGCCAGGCAAGCATTTAAAACTGACCTTTGGTCATTTTTACCTCTGCCTCACTCCTCTCAATTCTTTTTCTTTTTTGTTGAGATGGAGTCTCACTCTGTTGCCCAGGCTGGAGTGCAGTGGCACGATCTTGGCTCCTGCAACCTCCGCTGCCTGGGTTCAAGTGATTCTCCTGCCTCAGCCTCCTGGGTAACCGGGATTACAGGCGCACGCCACCAAGCCTGGCTAATTTTTTTTTTTTTTTTTGTATTTTTAGTAGAGATGGGGTTTCACCGTGTTGGTCAGGCTGGTCTCAAACTCCTGACCTCGTGATCTGCCCGCCTTGGCCTCCCAAAGTGCTGGGATTACAGGCATGAGCCACGGCGCCCGGCAATTCTTTTTTTCAATGTTATAATTGGCGTCATCTTTAAATAGTGTATAAGCAAATTCTGTGAAGCATCTGCTGCAAATATCTTACCCCCACATTTGCTGTCCTTTAGCTTTGCCTTTCCAACCCTTCACCCTTGACACCCTTGATACCCGACATCTAAATCTCTCTTTTTTTTTTTTTTTGAGACAGAGTCTTGCTCTGTCACCCAGGCTGGAGTGCAGTGGTGAGATCTCGGCTCATTGCAACCTCCGCCTCCCAGGTTCAAGCAATTCTCCTGCCTTGGCCTCCCAAGTAGCCGGGAGTACAGGCGCCCACCACCAGGCCCGGCTAATTTTTGTATTTTTAGTAGAGACGGTGTTTCACCATATTGGCCAGGCTGGTCTCGAACTCCTGACCTTGTGATCCGCCCACCTCAGCCTCCCAAAGTGCTGGGATTACAGTCGTGAGCCACCGTGCCCGGCAAATCTCTATTTTTATAACCCACTCAATACTTAGATTCCATGTGGGTCACCAGGTCCTGTTAATTCTATCTTAATTCCTATCCATGCCCTAGTTTCTAACTCTCTATTACTGCCCGTTCTAGGCCCTCAAGATCTCTCGTCTGGACTATTCCAATAGTCTCTTAACCAATCACCGGCTTCTAACCAAGAGCCCTCCCGGGCTGTCCTTCACAAAGTGGCCTGAAAGACCATTTGAAAAAAGAAAATCTGATTCTTTTAGGACACAGAATATAATTTAAAATAGTTCCCCACTGCCTAAAATAAAATCCAATCTCCTTAGAAGGGCCTATGAGGCCTCCATAATCTGCCTGCCCCTCTGTCTCATCTTTTTCCATGTCCTACTTCTCCCTCAAATTTTATGCTCCAGCTGTGCAAAACAAATTCAATTTCCCCTAGCTCACCATGCTATTTCACACCTGCCTGCATTTAATTCTATTAATTACTCCCTCTGCCTGGAATGCCTTTCCTAACCACCTTCCCTCCTCCCTCCCAATTCACCAAGCAAACACCTAGTCCTCTTTCAAGACTGAGATCAGTGCTCACTTCAGCAGCACATGTGCTAAAACTGGAACGATATATAGAAGATTAGCATGGTCCTTGAGCAACGATGACACGCACATTTGTGAATTTTTCCATAAAATATATGTGTGTGTGTGTGTGTGTGTGTGTGTGTGTGTGTATATAAAAATAAAAAATAAAGGCCAGGTGCGGTGGCTCACGCCTGTAATCCCAGCACTTTGGGAGGCTGATGCGGGTGGATCACGAGGTCAGGAGATGGAGACCATCCTGGCTAACATGGTGAAACCCCATCTCTACTAAAAATACAAAAATTAGCCAGGTATGGTGGCGGGAGCACCTGTAGTCCTAGCTACTCAGGAGGCTGAGGCAGGAGAATGGTGTGAACCCGGGAGGTGGAACTTGCAGTGAGCCAAGACTGTGTCACTGCACTCCAGCCTGGGCGACAGAGCGAGACTACGTCTCTTAAAAAAAAAAAAAAAAATTGGCCAGGCCAGGCATGGTGGCTCACGCCTGTAATCCCAGCACTTTGGAAGGCTGAGGCAGGCGGATCACTTGTGGCCAGGAGTTCGAGACCAGCCTTGCCAACACGGTGAAACCCTGTCTCTACTAAAAATACAAAAAATTAGCTGGACGTGGTGGCACATGCTTGTAATCCCAGCTACTTGGGAGGTTTAGGCAGGAGAATCACTTGAATCTGGGAGGCTCACTGCAGTGGCTGAGATGGCACCACTGCACTCCAGCCTGGGCAACAAGAACAAAACTCAGGTTCAAAAAAAAAAAAAAAAGCCAGGAATGATGCTTTTACACAGGAGGCTGAGGCAGGAGGATTCCTTGAACCTTGGAGCTCAAGGTTATGATGATGCCGCTGCACTCCAGCCTATGAGACAGAGCGAGAGACCCACCATCTCTTAAAAAAAAAAAAAAAAGTGGTGGCACAGTGGCTCACGCCTGTAATCCCAGCACTTTGGGAGTCCTAGGGTGGATGGATCACCTGAGGTCAGGAGTTCAAGACCAGTCTGACTAACATGGTGAAACCCCCTTCTCACCTAAAAATACAAAATTAGCTGGGCATGGTGGCACATGCCTGTAATCCCAGCTACTTGGAGGCTGAGGCAGGAGAATTGCTTGAACCCAGGAGGCGGAGGTTGCAGTGAGCCGAGATGGTGCCGTTGCTCTCCAGTCTAGGCAACAGCAAAACTCCGTCTCGAAAAAAAAAGAAAAAAAAGGAAAGTTTATTACTGAATGAATCCATAGATGGATAATGCTCTCTCAGGCTGCCTTCTGTCAGTATCCTGCTATAACCACAATGTGCTCAAGAAAAGAATATTAGCAGGAGCCAAACAGACTTAGGAAAGTCACATACTCGTGTTGCTTTTCTGGTCGTTTTTTTCCAGTAGTAAATTAGGGATGGAATTATTATAAATGTGTACATTTGTTAAATAGACATTATTATTTATAGAATTTAAAAAAAAATTTTTTTTGAGATGGAGTTTCATTCTTGTTGCACAGGCTGGAGTGCAATGGCATGATCTTGGCTCACTGCAACCTCTGGCTTCCGGGTTCAAGCAATTCTCCTGCCTCAGCCTCCTGAGTAGCTGGGACTACAGGCACGTGCCACCACGTCCGGCTAATTTTGAATTTTTAGTACAGACGGGGTTTTTCTATGTTGGTCAGGCTGGTCTTGAACTCCTGACCTCAGGTGATTCTGCCCGCCTCAGGCTCCCAAAGTGCTGGGATTACAGGTGTGAGCCACCACGGCCGGCCTGGCTAATTTTTTTTTTTTTTTTTTTTTTTTTTGAGACAGAACATTGCTCTGTCGCTCAGGCTGGAGTGCAGTGGTGCGATCTTGGCTCACTGCAACCTCCGCCTCCCAGGTTCAAGCGATTCTCCTGCCTCAGCCTCCCGTGCAGCTGGGACTACAGGCACGAGCCACCAAGACCAGCTATTTTTTTTTAAAGACGGAGTCTCACGTCTCACTCTGTCGCCCAGGCTGGAGTGCAGTGGCACGATCTCGGCTCACTGCAAGCTCCGCCTCCCGTATTCACGCCATTTTCCTGCCTTAGCCTCCGGAGTATTTGGGACTATGGGCGCCCGCCACCACGCCTGGCTAATTTTTTGTATTTTTTAGTAGAGACGGGGTTTCACCATGTTAGCCAGATGGTCTTGATCTCCTGACCTCGTGATCCACCCGCCTCAGCCTTCCAAAGTGCTGCGATTACAGGCGTGAGCCACCATGCCTCGCCTGAGATATTTATATATTCTAATAATACATTATTCTAAAATCATGAGTTTATGTAGAAAAACTTTTGCTAACTTTTTGTGTGCTTTTTATTTTTATTTTAATTTTTTTGTAGAGATAGGATCTCACCATCTTGCCCAAGTTGGTCTTGAACTCCTGGGCTCAAGCAACCCTCCTACTTCATCCTCCCAAAGTGCTGGGTTTACAGGTGTGAGCCACCACACCTGGCCCTTTTGATAACTTAAAAAAATTTCTTTTGGAGACAAAGTCTTGCCCTGTCACTCAGGCTGGAGTACAGTAATGTGATCATAGCTTACTGCAGCCTTGACTCCTGGGCTCAAGTGATCCTACCACCTCTGCCTCCTAAGTAGCTGGGACTATAGGCATGCACTATTGCACCTGGCAAATTTTTTTATTTTTAGTAGAGACAAGGTCACACTATGTTTATGGATTTTTTTATTCATTATTTTTTTTTTAGAGAACAGGGTCTCGCTATATTGGTCAGACAGGTCTCCCTAAGTGCTGGGATTACAGGCGTGAGCCGACATACCAGGCCACTTTTTAAAAATTAAAAATAGGCCAGGCATTGTGGCTCACACCTGTAATCCCGCCACTTTGGGAGGCCAAAGCGGGCGGATCATCTGAGGTCAGGAGTTCCAGGCCAGCCTGGCTAACAGCGCAAAACCCCATCTCTAGTAAAAAATACAAAAATTAGCTGGGCATGGTGGCACGCACCTGTAATCCCAGCTACTTCGGAGGCTAAGGCAGGGAGAATAGCTTGAACCCGGGAGGCAGAGGTTGCAGTGAGCCAAGATCACATCACTGCACTTCAGCCTGGGTGACAGAGCGAGACTCCATCTCAAAAAAATTAATTAATTAAAATTAAAATTAAAAATAGAGTTGCAGGCCAGGTGTGGTGGCTCACACCTATAATCCAGCACTTAGGGAGGCAGAGGCAGGAAGATAGCGTGAGACTAGGAATTTAAGAGCCGCCTGGGCAATATAGCAAAACCCTGTCCTCTAAAAAATTTTAGTAAGTACAAAAACAAATAATAAGTAAAAAAAAGAAAAAAAGAAAATTGCAAACATGTTTCAAAGGTTTCTATTACAATAAATCTGTTTCAGAATCTTTTTTTTTTTTTTTTTTTTTTTTTTGGAGACAGGGTCTCTCTCTGTCTCCCAGGCTGGAGTGGAGTGGTGTGATCTTGGCTCACTGCAGGTTCGACATCCTGGGCTCAAGTGATTCTCCCACCTCAACCTCTTGAGTAGCCTCCCGAGTAGCTGGGACCATAGGCATGCACCGCCTAATTTTTAAAATTTTTTTGTAAAGACATGCTTTTGCCATGTTGCTCAGGCTGGTCTTGAACTCCTGGAGCTTAATGGATCTGGTTGCCTTGGCCTCCCAAAGTGCTGGGATTACAGGTGTGAGCCATCGCACCCAGCACACAAAATCTTAAATAATGATACCAAAGGCAGATTTAAATGATTTTTGAGTTATCCTTTAGTTTGAACTCAACATGTTCTATTTCTTTTTATTACAAGGTATGTCTTTATGCCATAGACAAAACATATAACTACAGAACTGACAATATTTTTTTTTTTTTTTTTTTTTTTTGAGACAGAGTCTCGCTCTGTCGCCCAGGCCGGAGTGCAGTGGCGCGATCTCGGCTCACTGCAAGCTCCGCCTCCCGGGTTCCCGCCATTCTCCTGCCTCAGCCTCCCGAGTAGCTGGGACTACAGGCGCCCACAACCGCGCCCGGCTAATTTTTTGTATTTTTAGTAGAGACGGGGTTTCACCGTGGTCTCGATCTCCTGACCTTGTGATCCGCCCGCCTCGGCCTCCCAAAGTGCTGGGATTACAGGCGTGAGCCACCGCGCCCGGCCAAACTGACAATATTTTGTGTTGTTTTTCTATATCTAATATGACCTATCAATTATGATTAGCCTGTGAGATCCCTGAAAACAAAAACTCTTTTTTTTTGAGATGCAGTCTCGCTCTGTCGCCCAGGCTGGAGTGCAGTGGCACAATCTTGGCTCACTGCAACCACCACGCCCAGCTAATTGTATTTTTAGTAGAGATGGGATTTTGCCATGTTGGCCAGGCTGGTCTCCAACTCCTGACCTCAGGTGATCCACCCACCTCGGCCTCCCAAAGTGTTGGGATTACAGGCGTGAGCCACCGCACCCAGCCAGCAAAAACTCTTTCTTCCTCTCTTTATATCTCACTCATCAGAGCCCAGCATGGTACATGATAGGTAGCAATTTAATTTCCTTGTGCTTACTTGGGTAAGATATGATGGTCGACAAGGATGAGGGTGAGTTGGCCAGCCTGGTGTAATGCATGGAGGTCAATCTCATCCCGAAAAATCAAGATACTCTCTGGAATATGAACCTTCTGAAGAAAGAAGACAATGTCACCTCGCAGAGGTAGCTCAGAACGTTTTATATTTAAAACTGGCACAAAGACTTCCTCGGCCTCAGTTGTCTAGATAGGAAAGTGAAAAGAAGGCATCACAATGTTTTACAATGACAGGAAAAAGTAACAAGACTATTGGGACCAAAAGAGACAGACTTAGGTAAGTTACCACCTTTCTCAAAGCCACAAGTACCCAGTCTATAAAAATGAAAGGATGACTTTTGCCCTCCCTCCTTAGCGATAACATGAAGGTCAACAAGGTAACTCATGGTAAAGACCTAGTTCTAGATGCAATGCTGCAGAGAGGGAATAGTCCTCAAGAACTAACCTGGGCAGAGGAATACACACTAGATCACTGATACCTATAAGGAACTCAGTAATAAACTGTTTGAATATCGCTTTATGGTTTACAAATCCCCCAAAATACATTTACTCACTTTTTTTCTCACAGCAACACTGCAAAATATCATTTTAGATTTTATAGATGGTGGCATGAGACTCAGCAAACTTAAGGGATTTAAATTTACCCAATGCTAAATGCTGGTAAGTGGCAGAGCTGCGTCTTGAATCCAGATCTTTTCATTCTAAGGGACTCAGATTCTAGGTACTACTTTGTTTTACCCACCTTTGCTAGGTAAAAAGCCAGGGCGAGAGCAGACACCACAGAGTCCAAATCACAGGCTTCATTTCCCAGCACAACATGTAGAGGTCGGGACTCCTGGAGAAGAAGGAAAATGGGAAACTAACAAAAGTATCTCTATCCATTTCCACTTACCTTTTTTTTTTTTTTAAACATCTATATATATTTTTGAGACAGGTCTCACTCTGTCGCCCAGGCTAGAATGCAGTAGCGTGATCACAGCTCACTGCAGCCTCAACCTCCTGCTAGACTCAATCGATCCTCCTGCATAGCTGGAACTACAGGAAAGCGCCACCATGCCCGGCTAATTTTTTGTATTTTTTGTAGAGATGGGATTTTGCCATGTTGCACAGACTGGTCTCAAATTCCTGGGCTCAAGAGATCCACCCGCCTCGGCCTCCCAAAGTGCTGGGATAACAGGTATGAGCCACTGTGCCTGGCCTCTCCATTTACCTTATACTCATATAGGGCTTCACACACTTCTTCTCATTGATCTTCACAGAGGAGGTAGGTCCTCATCCCATAGATGGCATAAGTGTTTCAGCTAAGCTTATAGCATTCTACATATATCCAGTTTGTAGAAAAGTGTTCTTTCCTCCTATCTCCTTGAATGTTAACTTACAAAGCAGTAAATAAACTTCTGATTTCTTATCTTCTTTGGGCACTCAAATAGTCAAAAAAGGGGATTTGGGGTAGCTGATATATTCAAGGCATGCTCTTGGGCATATCAACCCTGGTTGACTATTTCTTCCCACTTTCATAATAGGGAAAAGAATGCTTACACTTCTTTTTTGAGACAGAGTTTTGCTCATTGCCCAGGCTGAAGCTCAATGGTGCGATCTCGGCTCACTGCAACCTCTGCCTCCCAGGTTCTTGTGCCTCAGCCTCACGAGTAGTTGGGATTACAGGAATGCGCTACCACACCCAGCTAATTTTGTATTTTTAGTAGAGACGGGATTTCTCCATGTTGGTCAGGCTGGTCTCCAACTCCCGACCTCAGGTGATCTGCCCGCCTCAGCCTCCCAAAGTGTTGGGATTACAGGTGTGAGCCAGCGCGCCCGGCCAGATGCTTACACTTCTAAATCATGAGAACAGGTGAAGAGGCTTTGAGAATAAAGGTTAAAAGTAAGATCTAGTCCAAGGCCGGGCGTGGTGGCTGGCCCCTGTAATCCCAGCACTTTTTTTTTTTTTTTTTTTGAGACGGAGTCTCGCTCTGTCGCCCAGGCTGGAGTGCAGTGGCGCGATCTCGGCTCACTGCAAGCTCCGCCTCCCGGGTTCACGCCATTCTCCTGCCTCAGCCTCCCGAGTAGCTGGGACTACAGGCGCCCACAACCGCGCCTGGCTAATTTTTTGTATTTTTAGTAGAGACGGGGTTTCACCGTGGTCTCGATCTCCTGACCTTGTGATCCGCCCGCCTCGGCCTCCCAAAGTGCTAGGATTACAGGCGTGAGCCACCGCGCCCGGCCTAATCCCAGCACTTTGAGAGGCCGAGGTGGGCGGATCATCTGAGGTTAGGAGTTTGAGACCCGCCTGCCCAATATGATGAAACCCCATCTCTACTAAAAATACAAAAATTAGCCGGGGTGGTGGTATGCGCCTGTAATCCTAGCTACTCAGGAGAATTGCTTCAACCCGGGAGACGGAGGTTGCAGTGAGCCAAGATCGTGCCTTTTGTACTCCAGCCTGGGCAACAAGAGCGAAACTCCGTCTCAAATAAATAAATAAAATAAAACATACTAAAACTAGAGTGCCCAAAATCAGGGTGACAGGGTCTTGGGTTTTGTTTTGTTTTTAAGCATTTATTGAATGTGCCAGGCATTATTCTCATATTTTTTCATGCATTAATCAATCATTTAATCCTTAACCCGATGAGGCAGGTACTTATGTCATTTCATTCCAGGTATAAGCTTTCTGCTGGGTGGAATGAGACCAGAAAGCCTATGGCTCAGCATAGGGCACAATACTTCTTTTACCAGCTTACTTTTTTTTTTGAGACAGGGTCTTACTTTGTTGCCCAGGCTGGAGGGCAGTGGTGCTATCTTGGCTCACGGCAACCTCTACCTCCTGGGTTCAAGTGATTCTCCTGCACCAGCCTCCTGAGTAGCTGGGAATATAGGCATGCGCCATGATGCCCGGCTAATTTTTGTATTTTTGGTAGAGATGGGGTTTTGCCATGTTGGCCAGGCTGGTCTTGAACTCCTGACCTTCAGTGATCCGCCCACCTTGGCCTCCCAAAGTGTTGGTGTGAGCCACCGTGCCCAGCCCATCAGTTTACTTTTGAACTTCTATCTCAGCCTGGTTTTGAGAGAAGATGGGATGAAACAGACAAAATGAGACACACTAAATATAGCAGGGTTTCTCAACTTCAGCATGACTGGTATTTTGGACTAGATACTTCTTTTTCATTTTTGTAACTTTTACTTTTCGAGACAGGGTCTCACTCTGTAACCCAGGCTGGAGTGCATGGCACAACCATGGCTCACTGCAGACTCCACCTCCCAGACTCAGGTGATCCTCCCACCTCAGCCTCCTGAGTAGCTGGGACTACAGGCACCCGCCACCATGCCCCACTAATTTTTTTTTTTTTTTGAGACAGAGTCTCATTCTGTCACACAGACTGTAGTACAGTGGCGTGATCTTGGCTCACTGTAACCTCCACCTCCTGGGTTTAAGAGATTCTCCTGCCTCAGCCTCCTGAGTAGCTGGGATTATAGGCACGTGCTACCATGCTTGGCTAATTTTTGTATTTTTAGTAGAGACGGGGTTTCACCATGTTGGTCAGGCTGGTCTTGAACTCCTGACTTCGTGATCCACCCGCCTCAGACTCCCAAAGTGTTGGGATTACAGGTGTGAGCCACCGCACCCAGCCCTTTTTTTTTTTTTTTTTTCCTTTGAGATGGAGTCTCACTCTGTCGCCCAGGCTGGAGTGCAGTGGCGCAATCTGGGCTCACTGCAACCTCTGCCTCCTGGGTTCAAGTGATTCTCCCCTTTCAGCCTCCCAAGTAGCTGTAGTAGACTACAGGCATGTGCCACCACATCCAGTTAATTTTTGTATTTTTATTTTTTATTTTTTATTTTTTATTTTTTTTTGAGACGGAGTCTGGCTCTGCCGCCCAGGCTGGAGTGCAGTGGCCGGATCTCAGCTCACTGCAAGCTCCGCCTCCCGGGTTCACGCCATTCTCCTGCCTCAGCCTCCCGAGTAGCTGGGACTACAGGCGCCTGCCACGTCGCCCGGCTAATTTTTTGTATTTTTTTAGTAGAGACGGGGTTTCACCGTGTCAGCCAGGATGGTCTCGATCTCCTGACCTCGTGATCCACCCGTCTCAGCCTCCCAAAGTGCTGGGATTACAGGCTTGAGCCACCGCGCCCGGCCTAATTTTTGTATTTTTTAGTAGAGACAGGGTTTCACCATGTTGGCCAGGCTGGTCTTGAACTCAGGTGATCCGCCCACCTCATCTTCCCCAAGTGTTGGGATTACAAGCATGAGCATTTTTGCATTTTTTGTAGAGATGGGGTTTTACCATGTTGCCCATGCTGGTCTCGAACTCCTGGGCTCAAGTGACACAGCCACCTCGACCTCCCAAAATGATTGAATTACAGGCATGAGCCACCACGCCCAGCCGGATAATTCTTTTTTTTGTGGAGGCTGTCCTGTGCATTATAGGATATTTGGCAGGATCCCTAGCCTCTACCCACATGGATGCCAGTAGCACCCTAAGTCATGACAAACAAAAATGTCTCCAGACTTGCTGAATGTTCCCTGGGGAGCAAAACTGCCCCCAGTTGAGAACTACTGGGTTACAAGAAGGTGAAAAGCCATATACTCTGACTTCGTCGGTCAGGGAAGATTTGCTAGACACAAGAGTTTAGCAAAGTGGGAAGGTTCAGAGGAGTAACACATAGCAAAGAACAGTTATCAACTAATGTAACTTTAGGAAAAAAAGGGAATCTAGGGAAACCTAGAATCATCTTCCCTACACAGGCTATCACTCCTTCTCTTCCCCCACTGGAAAGCCACAGCTCAGAAAGGGCAAATTGAGAAGACTTCTGGTGGTTATCAATTGCCCCCTCCAGTTACAAGATAGGTTTTTGTTTTTAAACCACCCTCTTCCCCATCTCCTACTCCCATCCCTGGAGAGAAATACAGAAGACAGAGGTTATCTGTCCGGGTTCCGCCCAAAGGGCCCCTAAGGAAGTTTCCCCTGAGGTCCTCCCCATGCCTGTTTCTCTAAGTCTACTTCAAGAGTGTGGAAGCAAAGGCCCATTCACACTGAACAGCACTGGGGTAGGGGCTTTACTTTTTTCCAAAGCAATAAGAGAATTCTACCCAATACCCCAGGTCCCATAGTAACTTCTCTGACTTGTAATTCCTCCTCCTGATACCAGAGACCTCTGTTTCCTGGAGACCAAGAACTGCCCAGATGGCTATGGACCAAAGTGACAGGAAAGCACTTGAGATAAGAGTCTGCAGAAATAACTTGCTCACTGAAGCAGTTAGGGGGAGCGAGTGTTCTCTAGAGAGGAAACTATATAAACATGAGGCATATGGCCGTGACTCTGGAGGAAAAACATAAGAGCAGCGGAGAAAAGGCAGAGCAAGCAGGAGAGATCTACTGCTGGGTCCAAAGAGATGCTGGAGAACCTTTCCACACTCATTTACATCAGTGTTGCTTCACTGCAAGCAGCGGCTGAATCAGGCTTATTTAGATCCTCACCATGAAGAGAACGCTAAGCAGAAAAGCACAAAGTAGGGACCAAATATAACGGCATGGCTCTGAAGTCAGGAGAAACTATCTCCAGAGGAAGGTGAACAATGAACCCCTTGCACTCAGCCAAACCCAGACAGCAACCAGAAGGAATGAATACAAAAGGAATACTTTGGGACTTGCAGCAAATCTTGGAACTGGGGTGACCAAGGGAGGCAGCAGCATTCCTCTCCCCTGTCAACACCCACTGTCACCCCGGCCTGACTGGACTATTCACCACCCGCAAACCATGATGTGCACATTCCCAGCTCTGCCCTTTGCACTATTCGTTCTCTGTTTGAATGCAGAACTACTAATTGAAAAGATCACAGACTTTGGGGTTGAATCCCAGCTCTGCTTCTTACTTGTTGCAGGACTTTGGACCCTCGAAGCCTCATTTTCCTCATATAAAAATGAGAATAGGCCAGGTGTCGTGGTTCACACCTATAATCCCAGCACTTTGGGAGGTTGAGGTGGGCGGATCACCTCAGGTCAGGGGTTCGAGACCAGCCTGGCAAACATGGTGAAACTAAAACACACAAAAATTAGCCGGACGTGGTGGCAGGTGCCTGTAATCTCAGCTACTCCAGAGGCTGAGGCAGGGAGAATTGCTTGAACCCGGGAAGTGGAGGCTGCAGTGAGCTAAGATCACACCATTGCACTCTAGACTGGGTAACAGTGTGAGACTCCATCTCAAAAAAACAAACAAAAAATGAGAATAATATCGTAACCAATTTCATGACGTTGTTAGGAGGATTAAATGAGATACTACCATAAGTGCCTATGCTATAAATAGTAAAATGTGATCCTTCCCATCTTCTTTCTTTACTTCTCCCCATTGTTCAAGTCTACCTAATGTCTTTCTCTGTGAAGCCTTCCTGAACACCCAGTCCAGAGCAATCCTCTTCCTCTAAACCTCCAGCTTCTAGCACTTGTGGCTCTGAGACAGACCTTAACTTCTATCTTAAGGAGCTCCCTATCTTTTCATGGTCATGTATCCCTGATCCTTAACATGGCTTATGTGATGGGTGACTATATACTTTATTGTTCAAACTGGTACACTTATGAGAATGAAAAGGGGTGCTATTAATGATTACACAGGGGAAAACCAAGACTGCCCTGGGCAAACCGGGTGTGGGGCTGCCCAACTTATAAGACATCATTCTCTTCTTTATTTAGGAAAAAACATGTGTAACCCTTAATTCCAAGCCCATCCTCCACCAGCTGAAAGCACAAGCTAAACAACCTGTTTTCTGACCATCAGAGAAAGAGTTCAGGGAAAATACAGCTATACTTAGCAGCATGAGGAAATCTAAGCTGCCAATGGAAGAAATACCATCTGAGGGCCACAAGTAAATAAATACAAACTTTCTTTTCCTTTCTTTTTTTTTTTTTAAAGACCTACTAGTTGGCCAGGCGCGGTGGCTCACGCCTGTAATCCCAGCACTTTGGGAGGATGAGGCAGGCAGACCATGAAGTCAAGAGATTGAGACCGTCCTGGCCAACATGGTGAAACCCCGTTTCTTTTTTTTTTTTTTTTTAAGACGGAGTCTCGCTCTGTCGCCCAGGCTGGAGTGCAGTGGCCGGATCTCAGCTCACTGCAAGCTCCGCCTCCCGGGTTCACGCCATTCTCCTGCCTCAGCCTCCCGAGTAGCTGGGACTACAGGCGCCCACAACCGCGCCCGGCTAATTTTTTGTATTTTTAGTAGAGACGGGGTTTCACCGTGGTCTCGATCTCCTGACCTTGTGATCCGCCCGCCTCGGCCTCCCAAAGTGCTGGGATTACAGGCGTGAGCCACCGCGCCCGGCCTGAAACCCCGTTTCTACTAAAAATACAAAAATTAGTTGGGCATGGTGGCACATGCCTGTAGTCCCAGCTACTCGGGGGGCTGAGGCAGGAAAATCACTTGAACCTGGGAGGCGGAGGTTGCAGAGAGCTTCATGCAACTGCACTCCAGCCCGGCGACAGAGTGAGACTTCGTCTCAAAAAAAAAAAATATTAAATGAAAATAAATAAATGAATAAACACTCACTAGTTGAAAAGACTCTCTTATCCTGAAATGTTCTTTGTGGCCTCAAGAGGAGGGGGCAGGGAGGGGGTTCTAGGCCTGGCAAAGTAAACCACTTCCCTTCTAAAGCTGAATATGGTATGATAACTACTCTTCAGAATAGTTAATGGGGGAGAAAAATAAACGAGACAGAAAGCCAGAGAGAGACAAACCCTCTCAGCAGAGAAAATAGGAACAATACTGATGCCAGGACTACAAATTTCTTTTTTTTTTTTTTTGAGACGGAGTCTCGCTCTGTCACCCAGGCTGGAGTGCAGTGGCAGGATCTCGGCTCACTGCAAGCTCCACCTCCCGGGTTCACACCATTCTCCTGCCTCAGCCTCCCGAGTAGCTGGGACTACAGATGCCCGCCACCTCACCCAGCTGGTTTTTTTTTTTATTATTCTTTAGTAGAGATGGGGTTTCACCGTGTTAGCCAGGACGGTCTCGATCTCCTGACCTTGTGATCCGCCCATCTAGGCCTCCCAAAGTGCTGGGATTACAGGCTTGAGCCACCACGCCCGGCCAGGACTACAAATTTCTAAGGAGAGCCAGCTTCTGATTCCTGCCTCATGCCTGAGAACTGCACACAGTACATTGTCCAAAGGCTCCAGGATGAACACCTAAAATGCAATGCAGCCCCAGCCTGAAGCAAAGATTTCTCCCCCCTAGAAGTGAAAGATGAGTCACCATAAATAGGACATTTGGTTAAATAAGATTTTTTTTTAATGGAACATCCTATTGTCTCTGTGGCAGAGGCTGTAGAAAACTTCTCTGGTATCAAATACTAAAAATACAGTAGCAACGGGAGACTTGGCTGGATTACCAGCTGTCTTTATTCTGTGCAAAGAAGAGCATTCATGATTTTCTGAAAGTTATAATTAAACTGTAGTTTAACAGGAACATTCAAACTTAAGAATGTATCTGTCTAAATCATCTCTCTCTCTTTACACAAGAAACTTAACAGGGTGTCCTCTGGAGAACTGGATGGAGAGGAGAGAAGAAAAATGATCTTTATCTTTTTCATTCCATATCCCTTTGGTATTTAAATTTATTCATAAAGTACACATTTACTACTTCTATAATTTAAAGCAATCTAGGCTGGATGTGGTGGCTCATGCCTGTAATCCCAGCACTTTGGGAGACCAAGGCAGGCAGATCACTTGAGGTCAGGAATTCGAGACCAGCCTGGCCAACATGGTGAAACCCTGTCTCTACTAAAAATACAAAAATTATCCAGGCATGGTAGCGCAAGCTTGTAATCCCAGCTACTCAGGAGGCTGAGGCAGAAGAATCGCTTGAATTCAGGAAGTGGAGGTTGCAGTGAGCCAAGATTGCACCACTGTACTCCAGCCTGGGCGACAGTGAGAGTTCATCTCAAAAAAAAAAAAAAAAATTAAAGCAATCTAAATTGTTGGCATCTACCAGTATGTCTTGCCATCAGTTCACCTGTTAACCTTCCTAGAGTCTAATTTTCTCATTTCTCCAGGCCCTGGAGAGGCTATGTGATGATGAAAGCTCTAAGACACAATCTCAACTTTCACAAGTTCACAAGTTTGAAAGAAGAGCTAGATCTTGCTCCTTGGGGGATGAATGCAGGTAGAGAAAGGTCAGGATTCCAGCAATATTGGAAAAATCAAGTATTTTTCCAGCTTCATATTGCTGTAGAGAATATACTATTAGGGCTGGGTACAGTGGCTCACACCTATAATTCCAGCACTTTGGGAAGCCAAGCCAGAGGGATTGTTTGAGTCCAGGAGTTCGAGACCAGACTGGGCAGCATGGCGAGACCCTGTCTCTACAAAAATACAAAAAATTAGCCCTGCATGGTGGCACTGCCTATAGTCGCAGCTTTTTCGGGAGGCTGAGGTGGGAGGATCACTTGAGCCGGGGGGAGGATCACTTGAGCCGGGGAGGTGATCACACCATTGCACTCCAGCCAGGGCAACAGAGTGAGACCCTGGCTCAAAATAAATAAACAAATAAAAAATAAAAATAGAGAATATATTGCTAACCTGGGGGTGGGGGAAGGCTCTGGAGGATATATGTTGGAGAATAGATGCATGCAAAGAAATACTATTTAGTGAGGTTTCAGGTCCAAGGGCACTTTACCACATGGTGGAAGAGACCAGTCATTTGGGTTACTGGGGGGGGGGGAATCCAACTGTTTAGCACTTAGAATGGTGCCCCCAAAACTCTACATTAGTCCTGTGGTGGAATCAGACGTAACAAAAAGGGATTGGTTCCAAATGGCCTTATGCATTGAAATAACTCCCCAAATTTGTTTTTCACAAGGAAAATGTCTATGTAATTGGTGTTAAAATGGACCTTCTCCCCAATTCAATATGAAGACAATTCATTTATTCCAGCAGCTGAGTCTGCAGCAGGAATTAAGTGACTTTCAGGATTTGTTAAAGAACAGAATCTGTCCCCCAGGGGAATTTGTTGAGTTTCCGATATCTAAAAAGGAAAGCTCAGCAAGCCATCTGTCTAGGTTTCTTCAGGGCAATATAACTCAAAGTAGAGGGGCCGGGTGACCTCCTGGAGTCTGTCTCTGGTTAGCTTTTTGCTGCTAACTGGGGATAACAGCCTAATGCCTCATGACGGCTCAGCATGGCTGGGTGAGTCCAACTGGCTCAGAGAGCACCAAAAATAAGCCACAAAGCATTCAGTAGTCATATTTATGGTTTTGATTCTAAACACACTTTGTGCTTATCCCTTCCAAGTGGAGAATTTTTATGTAATGTGTGTGCGTTAAGGCCAAAGGAGAAACCTGGAGGCAAAGGAATGCTGGTTGTGGGTCAACAAATATGCCTGATGGATTATGTATGTTTGGTTTAAAAACACTGACTTAAAGTAAAATACCGTGACTACTTCTAACTTAGAAATGAGTTCAGCCCGCCAGACAGAAACCACCATTCAGAGGAAATAAAGCCGTGAGCACCGGTTCCCTCCACACCCGCGAGGTTCACCTGGAGGCCAGTGGGCCAAGCGAGGCCTTGGGAGCGGAGAACTCAAAGAGGGGCGGGGAGAAAAGAATAAACACACCTCGCGGGGCTCGGCTGGCGGTCGCACAGTCCTGGTCCTTTTGACGGAACTGACCGAGATGACAGCAAGCAGAGGCTCAAATGCAGGATTCAGACCCAAGACTTCTCCCAGCTCTCGGGCGGACCCCAAAGGCGGGGAGCCAAAAACCGGGAGACTAAGGAAGCAGCATTCTCACGCTCCTAAGCTGGCTTCTCGCTCCTCGCTCCTCATGCCCCAAACCTGATCAGGCCCCAACCCCCCTCCCCACAACTCAGTGTTCCCTCCACACGGACCGTCGAGGCTCCCCAGATCCCACGTCTTCGTCCTTCCTGGACCCCGTGCTCCATTCCTTACAGTCACATACAGGGATCGGTTACCTGTAGAGCAGCTCGACAATCCTGCAGGTAGTCCTCCATGATGAAGCCCAAAGTACGCCGTCGCCCCTGGTCGAGGAGAGGTGCCCGTGGTCGAGGAGAGGTTTCCCCGGCGAATGCACCCCGCCCGGGACTCAGGGGCTAGAGGCCAGAGTCAGGAGGCGGGACTCGAACCCGCCACACGGCGAATCGGCCTCCGACCCCGGGAGGAAGTGCGTAACCGGGTGCTCCCGAGCTTGGCGTCGCCCCTCCCCCAGCGGCGGAGGCGGGGCTCTACGCCCAGAGGCTCCTGGGACGTCTTTCCGGAGAGGCCAAGTGGGTGTGGCGTGGGGCGACGTGGGAAACGTAGTCCTGCGGCTCCGCAATGTCCCTAGCTACCGAGGGAAGGAGCGTTTTCTGAGGGATCCGTTGTTTGGTAAACAAATGTGTATGTGTCACAGTAACCCATTATTGTGGCATCTGAACTTTCCCTCTCAGATCAGGCTAAGTATAACATCTTTCCATATATCACACCGAGCATCCGGTTGACATTTTAAATGACACTTGGCAAAACAGATCTTCTTTCCCGAAATTCTGCCTTTTACCAAACTGATTCAATCTCAACCAGTTTTGTGGTTGTTCATGTTAGGAGAACATTAGAATAATCTTTGACCCCTCTTGTTTACCTAACACCTACAGTATCCTGCCAACTCCTGCTGCTTCTCCCTTTGCAACTCTGTAGCCTGTTTTTTTCCTACAGCCTCCGCAAATATCTTCTCCTTCCTTTCTTGGACGGTTGTAACCTTGACTTTTTGCTCTCTGCCACCCTAATTGTTCCAACTGCTCTTTCAGCCTTTAGAGTTGCTTGAAGTTTCATCCTGTGGCGGCCCTGTACATAGAGTTTTAGGGAACCCTTCAGAATGTAGAGTTAGGTTCCAGCCTCCCTTAACTGCCACTTTGCAGCCGCAGGGTAGTGCAAGTACTGTAAATAAATGGACACTCATCATCAAAAATTCTCTCATTTATTTATCTATCGCTTTATTTCCTACCATCAGCCTCACACCAGCTTTTCCTGCTTCCCCAGCTGTAAATCGAGAGGAGGTGACTGATGGAGAGGCCTGTGGTGGAACCACGATCCAGAGCACAGGGGTATTGGATCGCCTGCCTGCTCTGCCAGTTTTTTCTTCTTCCTCTTCTTCTTCAGACGGAGTCTTGCTCTGTCATCAGGCTGGAGTGCAGTGGCAGGATGTTGGCTCACTGCAACCTCTGCCTCCCGGGTTCAAGTGATTCTCCTGCCTCAGCCTCCCGAGTAGCTGGGGCTACAGGTGCGTGCCACCACGCCCTGCTAATTTTTGTATTTTTAGTAGAGATGGGGTTTCACTATGTTGGCCAGGTTGGTCTTAATCTCTTGACCTCGTGATTTGCCCGCCTCAGCTTCCCAAAGTGCTGGGATTACAGGCGTCAGCCATCGCGCCCAGAGCCTGGGGCTTCTTCCACACCCTCTGCACTCTACCAGGTGCACAACCCAACCAGTTTCATTTCTAGACTTAAAAATGATACAGCAAGGACTTGGAAAGGACCTCTATGGAGGGATCCAGAGGGAAAAGAGCTGGGTTTGTTTGTTTGTTTTTAACATTAACTGAGTAATATATGCAAATATCGTGCTCTTTGGTCCTGCTTCTGTGGATCGAGAGCAAAGGACTGCCATACCCAGAGAGACAGCCCAGATCCAACAAGCTGCTTCTGTCCAGCCCTGCTCCTCCCCACTCAGCAAGGGCACTTGCTCTTCCCTATTCTCACCAGAGAGGCACAAGCGCTCCGTCCCTTCCAGAGGCAGGCGGAGGGAAGAGAAAGGGTCTGTTGTTTTTCTCTCCTGTTTCTTGCTCCCTCTCTGCTGATCACAAAGCTGCTGACCGGGTCAGAAAGCCCTGATGGAAATCCACCAGCGCTGGGCAGGCCCCTCCTCCTCCAGGGAGCTTGTCCTTGCCTAATTTTTCTTCGTCCCGATGAGAACAAAAAAGAGAGAGAGAGAAGAAAAGAAAAACCACAAACTTCCTTTGAAAACCAGCTTGTAGTCAGGGCCTGGAGCGCATGCCCTAGACTCGGCGACTCAGGAATCCTGAAGACTCTCTGAGTGACCTGGAGCACCTGGGCTCCGCCCCTGCCTGCCTTCACCCTCTCCAGTGCCCCCAGTACTGGGCGTGAGTCCGGAAGTGGCCACAACCAAGCCTGTACCGTCGCTCGCAAAGCTGTGTAAACCTGTATAAGCTCAGGCGTTGACAGCTGGAAGGCAGCTGGCACTGGCAGACCCCCTCATTGCACCTATCTTCCCCATCGCATTGCCACAGCTGAACCCTCCTTCTCAATCTTGGAACAGCACCCACTTCTTTAAGGTAAAAACTTTATTTTAATAATCTTCTTCACTTCTTCTCCCACCCCTCTCCATTTCCTCTCCAGCTCTGGGGAGCTGACACCTGCTGTCCTTCCACCTTTGGTCTACAAGTCTGGATTGCTTAGAGGAGCTAAGTCAGGAGAGATATGTAAAGGGGATGCTGCTTGGTCCTCCTCCTTTTAATGAAAGCACGAAACCCTCCCCCTCTCCTTATGAGCAAGTAGACAGGGCACTGTGGCCATGGTTGACATATTCTGAGATGAAAATCTAAACTATTGATTGCATGAAGACGTAGGTCAGACTGAGAAAGAGATTGGTGTGGGACAGTAAGGGAATTGTTCCTACGGAGAGGAAGAGTGTCTTCTTGAAGTTACATACCTGTTTTACATGCTTCTTCCAACTTTTGACTCTGTACTGCCATTGATTAGGGAGGAGCCAGGGTTATTTTAATTCCCTCACCCACCACCATAATTCCAGCTGGAGAAGAAGTGTAGGACTTGAGGAGCTGAGAAAGAGGAGGAGGAGAATGAAACTTTGATTTGTCTGACTATCCTCTCTCTCATTCTTTCCTACTCTGAGATACTCCACGCCCTCCCCAGCAGGATTGGACCTCGTAGAGTAGAAACCTTCCATTACATTTCCTGCCCCTGCCTCTTAAGACTTAGCCCATTTAGCTCTGCCCGGTTCCTCTGAGACCCCACTCCCTCAGGTGTTCCTGGGTTCCTTTGGCTCACCTCTCCAGCCAGCTAGCTGCCCAACCCCACTTCATCATTGATCATTTCTGGCATTGGACAGAAAATATAAAAACTGAAGCCTGCTTTTCTTTTTTCTTTTTTTTTTTTTTCTGAGACAGAGTCTAACTCTTGTCACGCAGGCTGGAGTGCAGTGGCACAATGTTGGCTTACTGCCATCTCCACCTCCGGGGTTCAAGCAATTCTCCTGTCTCAGCCTCCTGAGTAGCTGGGATTACAGGCACCCGCCACCACGCCTGGCTAATTTTTGTAGTTTTAGTGGAGACGGGGTTTCACCATGTTAGCCAGGCTGGTCTTGAACTCCTGACCTCAGGTGATCCACCCGCCTTGGCCTCCCAAAGTGCTGGGATACAGGTGTGAGCCACTGTGCCCAGCCGAGGGCTGCTTTTCTTCAAGCTTTTTTACTTTTCCAGGCTCTGGCATCTGCTTTGAGGTTCACCCTAAGTGTCATTTAAGGGGAGAAGAAAAGGAGAGATAGAGAGAGGAAAAAAGTGTAAGGCCTGCAGGCAGTTTTTGCTACTCTGATTCTAAATTAACAACAAGTAAATGATATGCAGCTAGCATAAACATACGTGAATCAAGAGGATAATCAATTTGAGTGACTAGGCTTATTCTATTTCAGTAACTTTAATGTTCCTCAACCTCATCTCCCAGGCCCTCTCCTAGCCCCAAATTCATGTAGGTTTACAAGAAGGAAGCAGTCTCAGGTTGGGAGGAGGATGGGGAAAAGACAAGATTTCTAACTAGTTTAATTTATTTTGTTTTGTTTTATTTTATTTTTGAGATGGAGTTTCGCTCTGTCGTCCAGGCTGTAGTGCAGTGTCACAATCTCAGCTCACTGCAACCTCCGCCTCCTGGGTTCAAGCAATTCTCCCATCTAAGCCTCCTGAGCAGCTGGGACACAGGCATGCGCCAACACACCTGGCTAATTTTTGTATTTTCAATACAGAGAGGGTTTCGCCATGTTGGCCAGGATGGTCTCAATCTCCTGATCTCAAGTAATTTGCCCGCCTCAGCCTCCCAAAATGCTGGGATTACAGGTGTGAGCCACCGTGCCTGGTCCCTAACTAGTTTAATTTCTCCCTGTTTCTCTCCTTGATAAAGAGTGGGAGGGGAGCAAGGAGATTAAAGGGAGATGTTTTCCAAAGGGCAGGATTTGTGGTTTTTTATTATTTATACCTACAGCATTAGTTAAATGTCTATCTGTACTTGCCTCAGTGTGCCTCTAGTGCTGATAGAGAGCAGGTTAAACAGGTCCAGTGTTCACATCTAAAACGACCTGGATAGGATTGGGTGCGGTGGCTCATGCCTGTAATCCCAGCACTTTGGGAGGCCGAGGTGGGAGGATCACCTGAGGTCGGAAGTTTGAGACCAACCTGACGAACATGGAGAAAACCCGTCTCTACTAAAAAATACAAAATTAGCCGGACATGGTGGTGCATGCCTGTAATCCCAGCTACTCGGGAGGCTGAGGCAGGAGAATCACTTGCACCCAGGAGGCAGAGGTTGCGGTGAGCTGAGATTGCTCCACTGCACTCCAGCCTGGGCAACAAGAGCAAAACTCCGTCTCAAAAAAATAAAGATAAATAAATAAAACCACTTGGATGGGAATAGACATAAAACTTCAGGTAGGTGAATGTAGAGGGAGTATTGTTAAGTAAATTAATAATCAGCATTTTCATATTTCATAGAAATAGCAGGCAAGAGAGTATCTCTGGGTTTAGGCAGTTTCTGGAAGAAAAAAAAAATGAACTGAGGAAAAGTTGCTGTCTCAACTCTAGCTGTCAAGAGATGCTTACTGGGTCCAGGCACCGTGGCTCATGCCTATAATCCCAGTCCTTTGACAGGCTGAGGAGGGCGGATTACTTGGGGCCCCAGGAGTTGAGACCAGCCTGGGCAACAAAGCAAGACCCTGTCTCAATTTAATTAAAATAAATTTGAATATCTTTATTAATTTTTTTTTTAAAGAGAAGCTTACTGGAAGAACTTGTGGGGAGTGCTTTTTGTGCCCCTAATCTGAAGTCACTTATTAAAACCAGTCTCTGATTCCAGTCACCCCCCTACCTACATTTCCCCTCCCAGCTTACAGGAAACCCCTCCCAAGGCCTTTATACTGTGGTCTCGTATTGCGTATGGTTCGGAAGAGCCCTTTGAGGAGGAAGACTTCCCCTTCCTCACCAGCATTTCGCCTTTAGGGGCATGACACTGACTCTGTGCCTCCTCCATTCTTCACCCCAAGCACTATGTGACTGTTAATCTTTTTATCCTTGGGTGAGGCAGAGAGAAGGTATCCCTAAAAATACAAGCAGCCTGTGTATGCTTAGTATGTTGTGTGAAGGGGCAGGGTGTGGGGTAGGGCAGAGGAATTATCCCTGTGAGGGAATATGGCTATGAGGCGGTTACTGATGTGATGCCTATTAGAGTAAGCTAAAGATCATCATATTAATAACCATTAGCGTAGATTTAACATTTCTTTCTCCACCTCTTTTCCTTCTTTCTCCTTTGTGCTCTCCCTTTCTCTCTGTCTTTTCTTCCTTCCCTGTCACGATCTGTTTCAGGGAAGCTGACTCCACCCATGTCTTCAATCCCACCAGTCTTCCTTCCGCCCTGTGCCCTCTTGGTCTCATCTGGTCACAGCAAGTTAGAGGTGGAAAGAGCTTAGCACAGGACCCTTCTGTTTACACATATACTGCCCCTAGCCAGGAGTGACTGCACAAACACTAACCAGCCTTCTACACTACATTCCTTTTCCAAGACTTATCTGGGTTAGTTTGCTTTCCAGCCCACTGATTTTCTTCTTATTGAACAGGTCCCTCTTTTGCATCCCAAGCCTGGCTTAGGCAAGTCCCTGAGGTCAGTAAACACCTTCAGTGCCCCTCAGCTGAGTCCCTTTTGACTATGGAACACCATCAGCCTGAGGATCCGACCCCTGGTAAGGCCAGGACTGCAGAAGCAGCCATCCCTGAAAACCATGAGCTTCTGGCAGGCCCACATGAGCACCCTCAGAACGCAGATGCAAGAGATGCTGATGGGGAGGCTGGAAAACGGGGCCAAGCTTTGCTGCGTGGCCAGTGTGGGGACAACCTTGAGTCCCCTCTGCCTGAAGCTAGCTCAGCTCCACTGGGGCCAACCCTTGGGACACTGCCTGAAGTAGAGACAATGAGGGCATGCTCCATGCCCCAGGAGCTTCCTCAGTCCCCCAGGACCCGACAGCCTGAGCCAGATTTCTACTGTGTCAAGTGGATCCCTTGGAAAGGAGAACGGACACCTATCATCACCCAGAGCAGTAATGGCCCTTGCCCTCTCCTTGCCATCATGAATATCCTCTTTCTTCAGTGGAAGGTAAGAGAACACCCAGTTAGGGGTGCAAAAAATATCAGGGAGTACTCTTCCCTGACCTACTTCCTTGATCATCCTGATATTCTCAAACCAGTCAAAACTTTTCAGATTATTCTCCATATTTCTCCAACTTGAGCAAATGAGATAAGATGTTCCTAAAAACAAAGAAAAAAAGAAAAAGAGGAAGATCTGTCCTACCCCTGTATCTCCTACTCCCTAGCAAATGCACATGCCTTGCAAGATTTCACATTCATTCCCTTGTGCCAGTTGCAAGCCTTTTTTCCTACCCCACCCTACTACTGGAGCTCCTACTCCATGGGTTCTTCCTTTAGTGCTCTTTGGGGGAAAGCACACACGTGATCACCCCTTCTGCCTCCAGGTGAAGCTCCCCCTGCAGAAGGAAGTGATCACATCGGATGAGCTCATGGCCCATCTTGGTGAGTGACTGGGCCTTGAAGAGGAATTACCCAAAGGGTTCCAGAGCTATCCATTCAGCCAGAAATCCAGACTATTCAGGGATCTCCATTTGGGGGTTCTGGTATGGCAGGGAGGGTAAGGGTCTATGGGGCTTCTCTGCAAGGCTGGATAATGAAAAGCAAAGGTGTCAGGAGTCCTGGGTTGTAACACCAATTCTGCCCTTAGCTTTGTTATCTGACCCTGGGTGGGCCCTTCACCTTTATGAGCCTGTTGCTTCCTTTGAGAAACGAAGAGTCCGGATTAGACTCTAAGTCTTTTCCAGCTCTGAAAATCTGTGTTCTGTGACATTACCCGAGGAAACGTAGCTTTTGAGGCAATTGGTGGGGTAAGCTAAGAGGTCCTGTCTTGTAGGAAACTGCCTCCTGTCCATCAAGCCCCAGGAGAAGTCAGAGGGACTTCAGCTGAATTTTCAGCAGGTAAGGCAGAAGGCCTGCAGGCATAGGGGTTTGCAGGTTTGTAAGGGGACATCTTGAAATACTAAGAGAAGCTTTTGTTGTTCTTCAGAGGTTTCCTTGAACCATGATTTTATTCTGCAGGAGTCAAAGGAGAGTTTATCTTTGTCCTAGAAAATATGTTCATTGGCCGAGTGCTCACACCTGTAATCCCAGCACTTTGAGAGGCCAAAGCGTGAGGATCACTTGAGGCCAGGAGTTCGAGGCCAGCCTGGGCAACATAATAATACCCCTGTCTCTACAAAAAAAAAAATTTTTTTCAAGAATTAGCCAGGTATGGCGGTGCGTGCCCGTAGTCCCAGCTACTCAGGAGGCTGAGGTGGGAGGGTCACTTGAAACCAAGAGTTTGAGGCTGTAGTGAGCTAGGATCACACCACTGCACTCCAGCCTGGATGAAAGAATGAGACTTAAACTCTAAAAGAAAAACAGTGTTCATAGAGAAGGGTTGAGGCAAGGGAGAAATGGAGTGGCTTGTAAGAGAATCGCGAAAGAAAAGCAACAAGGTTAATTTTTAATTTCTGGAGGTGGAAGTGGAGTGTGGGAGAAAAGGCTAGAATGTCCATCATCTTTTTTCTACCCCCAGAATGTGGATGATGCAATAACAGTGCTGCCTAAACTGGCCACAGGTCTGGATGTCAATGTGCGATTCACAGGCGTCTCTGATTTTGAGTATACACCTGAATGCAGTGTCTTTGACCTACTAGGCATACCTCTGTACCATGGCTGGCTTGTTGATCCACAGGTGAGGGTGGGAGGGCCCACTGGGACCTTATCCAGCTTAAGCTGACATGAGAGAGGCAAATTTTTGTGGGGTAGAGGTTAGGGAGTTAGGGGTTAGAATGGCTTGGGAGGGAAATAGGGTTTGGAGACTGGACCCAGTACAGAAGTCCTTGAATTTTAACCAATTTGGGGGATAACATGCAAATACAAGCAAACTACATGCAAATAGGTCAGTTCTTTAGACATCAAAAATTCAGGAACCAGATGGGTTTGGTGGCACATGCCTGTATTCCCAGCTACTTGGGAGGAGTTCGGGGCCAGTCTGAGCAACATAGCAATCCTATGATGAATGGTTCCTGAAATTTTTTTTTTTTTTTTTTTTTTTGAGAGACGAAAAAAAACCAGTGTTTAGGAACCGTTCATCATAGGGTTGTAGACCTTGTGAGCTTTGTTCATTTCCTTCCTTAAAAAAAAAAATCCCAATTTTTTTGGTATACTACTCAAGCAGAGTCCTGAGGCTGTGCGTGCAGTTGGGAAACTGAGTTACAACCAGCTGGTGGAGAAGATCATCACCTGCAAACACTCCAGTGACACCAACCTCGTGACGGAAGGTGACATTCCTTCTCATGAATAGTATGTGGAGGGAATGATGGCTACTTAGGCTTATTTTTTTATTGTGTGTCATCTCCCACCACATCCCACTAGGTATAAGCTTCACAAGAAGGAGCTTGGGGAATTTCTGTTTAGTTCATTGGGGTATCCCCAGTGCCTGGCATGAGGTAGCTGCTCTGTAAGTATTTGTTAAGTGAATGAATACAGCCAGGTTTCAAGAAAGGGACGTCAGAAGGTGGGACTGACCCCCGGGGCTTTTGACAGGGGCTCTCTGGATGGTCCTTCCTGTTGTGGACCTTGAATTCAAGCCAAGTTTCCCTCAACTTGTCCCCTCTGGCAGGCCTGATTGCAGAGCAGTTCCTGGAGACCACCGCGGCCCAGCTGACCTACCACGGACTGTGTGAGCTGACAGCAGCTGCTAAGGAGGATGAACTTAGCGTCTTTTTCCGAAACAACCACTTTAGCACCATGACTAAGCATAAGGTAATGCGGGTTTGAGGGCGGCGGGATGCGGTGCTGTCATTTCCTGGTGTCTTTTTCTCATGGGTCCAGCTGGGATCAGCTAGATTAAGCCGTGGTAGCATGTGACCCGTCAAATCCCTGTGGTTTACCACAACAAAGGTTCATTTCCCGCTCCTGGTGCATGTCCACTGTGAACTGGCTATGGTTCTGTCCCATACCATTTTCACTCTGGGACCCAGCTGACAAAAGATCCTTTATCTGGAATATATGCGGGAACACAGAGAGGGGGGCACTGTGCATTCATGCTTAGAGCTTCTGTTTGGAAATGACACATGTCATTTCTGCTCACATCTTCTGGCCAGAGCAAGCCATAAGGGATAAGCCTGCCGTCGATGGTACAGGAAAGTCCGATCCTCCCCTAGGAGGGGGCAGTGGAATTTTTGAACAATGCTGGTCTTCAAAAGTTAGAAACTGCCAAAGTTCTCTAGGATTTGAGCAGCAGAGGGAGGGGTCTCTGGTTCTCAAAGGATTTATCCTAAGAGCCATCAGGCAAGCCCAGAGAACAACAGAAAATGGGGGGAGCAGAGTCTTGTGTGGCATCTCAGCCCCAACGACTGCATGCCATGCTTGGCCAGAATGACCACCGTGCTCACACCCAACTGGACATACACTCAGACATCCCTTTCTTCCCCCCAAGGCCACACATATTTATAAAAAGTCCACATGCTGAGGGGCTGGGTGCGGTGGCTCATGCCTGTAATCCCAGCACTTTGGGAGGCCGAGGAGGGCGGATCACGAGGTCAGGAGGTCGAGACCATCCTCCCTAACATGGTAAAACCCCATCTCTACTAAAAAAATACAAAAAATTAGCCAGGCATGGTAGTGGGTGCCTGTAGTCCCAGCTACTCGGGAGGCTGAGACAGGAGAATGGCGTGAACCCGGGAGGCAGAGCTTGCAGTGAGCGGAGATCACACCACTGCACTCCAGCCTGGGTGATAGAGTGAGACTCTGTCTCAAAAAAAAAAAAAAAAAAAAGGTCCACATGCTCATACCGAGATTTCTGGCAGTGAACTGCCTCTGTATCACCTGTCCCCCCAGTGAGCTCTGTTCTTTTCTTTGTAGAGTCACTTATACCTACTGGTCACTGACCAGGGCTTTCTACACGAGGAGCAAGTCGTATGGGAGAGCCTGCACAATGTGGATGGAGACAGCTGCTTTTGTGACTCCGACTTTCACCTGAGTCATTCCCTGGGCAAGGGGCCTGGAGCAGAAGGTGGGAGTGGCTCCCCAGAAAAGCAGCTGCAGGTAGACCAGGTGTGTAGGGCACTTAAGAAAAGTGCAGAGAGCACATGTGCCTCAGGGAGCTTTTTGCCACATACATTTTAACCGCTAGAGGCCATGTGAATCCATGCCTCTTTCTCTGGGTTACCTCAGATCGTCTCCTCACTTGGTGTGTATTCTCTGGCACCACAGATAATGCATTTGGCTGTGTGTGCTGCTCCGTAGGGAGAAAGAGCTAGAGAATTTGAGGGATGCGGAAAAACTGATTTGGAAACCTCGCCTGAATAGCCACAGCTCTGGGCCTCAGCCCACTGTACAACTCTTGTTCTCCCCAGGACTACCTGGTTGCTCTGTCCCTGCAGCAGCAGCAGCCACAAGGCGCGCTGGGGCTCACCGACTTGGAGCTGGCCCAGCAGCTTCAGCAAGAGGAGTATCAACAGCAGCAGGCAGTGCAGCCAGTGTGGACGCGGACACGGGCCCTGTCACCGCAGGTGGGCTGCTGCCCGGGCGCCCACACTCCCGGTTTCCACCTCATGCTTTGCCGGGTCCAGAACACCTATTATTCCTGCACTGGTCTCTTCAAGGTTTCTTCTCTCAGGGCCCTTCCCCTGCCTGTCCCTCTCCCCTGGAGTCCCTTCCTATCTTCCTCTCCCTACTCCCTGTCCCAATCCTGACACCCCTCCTTCTAGAATCTCTTCTTGTGCGCTTCCAAGGAAGTTCAGTGACCGATTGTTAAATTCGATACAGGGGAGAGGAGCCACATCTGGACGCCCAGCTGGGGAGCGTCGGCAGAGGCCGAAGCACGAGTCAGACTGCATTCTGCTGTAGCTCTGCCCCAGTGCCAGGCTGGCCTGCCCCTTCCAGAGGCTATGGCTAGTTGGCTTGCTCCCCTGCCTCCATCCCTGAGATGTGCTGGATAACTTATTTATGGACTGTTGGGGATCAGAGCAGGTGACAAATGCCAGGGTCAGACTTGGTAATGTCCTTGACCTCACGTGCTGCTGCCTTCTCTGCCTCCCACCCAGGACAACATTAGGATTGGTGGGTTTCTGGTTCTCAACTTCCAGCCCCTGAATAGTCACACGTATATACAGACTAAGGCTCTGGGGTGAGGTCCTTATCTGGAATGCATCTCTCCTGCTTCCCATCCCTGCTGCCTGGATGCTCCTGATCACCTAGGCAGGCCTGTCTCCAGTTGTTTCAGAGCTTAATTTGGGTTTCTATCTCTGTTATTTGTAATGCCTTCGTGGGGTTTGGAAATAAAACTTCTGGCCTGGCACGGTGGCTCACGCCTGTAATCTCAACAGTTTGAGAGACTGAGGCGGGCGGATCACCTGAGGTTAGGAGTTTGAGACCAGCCTGCCCAAAAAGGTGAAACCCCATCTCTACTAAAAATACAAAAAATTAGCTCAGCGTGGTGGTGGGTGCCTGTAATCCCAGCTACTTGGGAGGCTGAGGCAGGAGAATCACTTGAACCTGGGAGGCGAAAGTTGTGGTGAGCCAAGATCGCACCACTGCACTCCAGCCTGGGCGACGAGCAAAACTCTGTCTAAAAAAAAAAAAAAAAAAAGAAAGGAAAAGAAAAAAACCTTCTTTCCTGAGATCTGTTGCTTGCCTTAGCCTGAAGCAATGGGGTTAAGTATTTGACCCAATTGAAGAATGCAAAAAGCGGGAGGTGGGTCAGAGGCAGGAAGGTGGTTACCTGTCTTGTCTTTTCCCCTCCCCTCCCCTCCCCTCCCCTCCCCTCCCCTCCCCTCCCCTCCCCTCCCCTCCCCTCCCCTCCCCTCCCCTCCCCTCCCCTCCCCTCCCCTCCCCTCTCCTTCTTTTGAGATGGAGTCTCTGTTGCCCAGGCTGGAGTGCAGTGGTGCAATCTCAGCTCACTGCAACCTCCACTTCCCGGATTCAAGCAATTCTCCTGCCTCAGCCTCCTGAGCAGCTGGGACTACAGGCATGCCCCACTGTGCCCGGCTAATTTTTGTATTTTTAGTAGAGACAGGGTTTTGCTGTGTTGGTCAGGCTGGTCTTGAATTCCTGACCTCAGGTGATCCGCCTGCCTTGGCCTCCCAAAGTGCTGGGATTACATGCGTGAGCCACTGCGCCCAGCTACCTGTCGTTTCTAATATAGCCAGCAGGGGGAACCAAAGCCTGACTGTTTTTGTTACTGTTTTTGTTTTTGTTTTCTATGGGAAATAGTGCTCTCATGGGAGATGGGTTTCCAAATCTCTGGTTGGACACATGCATTTGAGGGTTGTACTCTCCACTAACCCAAGAATTCCCAGCTGGGAAGGGTAGTTTGACCCTCCGCTTGCTTCCCAGTTCATACAGATGGTCCTTTGCTCCCCCTGACCATTTCTCACCTTGTTCTGGTGCCTGTGTCTCAATTATTTTGCCTGAAGTTTCCTGGAGAATGAGGGTGAGGGGAGACATAGAGAGGGTGGGAGTTGATTACTGTAGCTCTAAGGCAAAACAGGATTCCTGCTGAATAGCCAAGTGCACATCAAAGGCACCTCCAACTCCAACGCCTCTTCCAGGTCCATGTCCTGCTCCACCCAAACTTCAATCAGGGAACACAAACAACAGTGAAGTTTGCCAAAAGAATTCAAGTATCAGTGAGATGTTCTGGCCAGGGTACAGGAGGGATGAGTGAGGCAGAAACTATCAAAGAAAACTCATTTCCCCACACCCAAGAAGGAGCTGGATGACCCAGGTACAGATATAATTTTGAGATGAGGAAAATTAAAGGATTTTAAAGAAACAGTTTCAACCTCAAGAAGCTACAGCATGTGGTGCTCAGTGAGGGGTTATCCTACTTGGAGGCCCAGCTGGTCTCCCACGTTCAGCCAAACACGGAAATCTCAGATCCTCGGATGTCATGTGGGGTGGGGCAGGGAAGTCTCACATGTCTTCAGCCCTGCACAAGGCCAGGAGGGCTGACTGGCAATCCCCTTTCACTGTATCCTGCAGACAAGGGAATTCAGTGTTAGAAAGATCCACCACTACTATGGCCCAAGTACTCTCTCCCGTCCTTTGGGTTGGTCCATCATAGTTCATCTGGAAGGGAAGGGTCCTTCCTGGAGCTCAGAGTCCTGCACTGTATTTCTTTTCTTTTCTGGGTTTTCTTTTCTTTTCTTTTTTTTTTAAGACAGAGTCTCGCCCTGTCGCCCAGGGTGGAGTGCAGTGGCACGATCTCGGCTCACCGCAACCTCCACCTTTTGGGTTCAAGTGACTCTCCTGCCTCAGCCTCCTGAGTAGCTGGGATTACAGGTGTGCACCACTCTGCCTGGCTAATTTTTGTATTTTTAGTAGAGACTGGGTTTCACCATGTTGGTCAGGCTGGTCTCGAACTCATGACCTCGTGATCCGCCTGCCTCAGCCTCCCAAAGTGCTGGGATTACAGGTGTGAGCCACGGCTGACTACTGGGTTTTCTAGGGGGCAAGAATATACTCATCTCTGTGCAGGGAGTGAGGGTGGAGGTGAGGAGTGAAGGCCTGGGGCTCCAGGCTAAGAAGTAGCCAAGTTTCACCTGGAGAGAAGAGTAGAGGGACTTCCCAAATTTCTTCTTGAACTCAGCTCTGATACTCAGAAGGTCGGTCTCACATCGAGAGATAAGGATGCGAATCAGGACTTGGTAATTGGGCTCAGTTTCCTAGTAGGGGAAGAAACAGATGGGGGGTGGTTAGTGAGAGTCTCACTGAGAGTAGGGGTTGAATGGCATGGAGGGTTATTGCAGAAAGTGGAGCCAAGGTGGGAGTCAAAGGATAAGAGTGTACATTATACATTATCTTGGGACAAAAGTTATCTTTGTCCATCCTCATGGAAGATGACACAGCAGGAAAGATCAATCTCTATGGGGGGCAGTTTGAGTATTTATTTCCTTCTACATGTCTTTCCTGCCCCTACCATTAGCTTAGAGCTGTGTACCTCCAGAATTTGATGGTGAGCAGCTCCAAAGATAGGTATCTCAGGGAGGCTAGAAAAGATTTGGTGCATGTAAAGACTGCCAGCATGAAAACCAGGAAAACTACTTTTAACTTTCAAGTTAGTGAATATCCAAGGAGGATATACTTGCCCTACCCCCATACTGAGCTGATGGGGCTGTGATAGGGAACAAGGTTGTGTGACTTCTGGTTCTGATTCCAACCCAATAGGGCCATCTCACAGCCCCATCTCTGCATATTAGTGTCTCCAGTTGGACCCTTAGGGTGCAACGTTGCTATCTTCCTCCTGTACATGCAGCAGGCCTGTTTTTTGGCTAAAGAAAGTAATGAAAGGTTCAGTTTGGAAATAACAGGCCAGGCACAGTGGCTTACGCCTGTAATCCCAGCACTTTGGGAGGCCGAGGCGCGTGGATCATCTGAGGTCAGGAGTTAGAGACATGCCTGACCAAGATGGTGAAACCCTGTCTCTACTAAAAATACAAAAATAAGCCGGAGCTGGGTATGGTGGTGGGCGTCTGTAATCCCAGCTACTTGGGAGGCTGAGGCAGGAGAATTGCTTGAACCCACAAGGCGGAGATTGCAGTGAGCCAAGATCGCGCCATTGCACTCCAGCCTGGGCAAGAAGAGCAAAACTCTGTCTCAAAAAAACAAAAACAAAAACAAAAAAAACAAAAAAAAAAGAAAAGAGAAATAACAGGCCAGGTATGGTGGCTCATGCCTGTGATCCCAGAACTTTGGGAAGCCAAGGCAAGTAGATCATTTATGGTCAGGAGTTCGAGGCCAGCCTGACCAACATGGTCTCTACTAAAACTACAAAAATTAGCTGGGTGTGGTGGCACCTATAATCCCAGCCACTCAGGAGGGTGAGGTAGGAGAATCGCTTGAACCTGGGAGGCAGAGGTTGTAGTAGAGTAACCACCACTGCACTCCAGCCTGGGACAGAGCGAGACTCCGTCTCAAAACCAAAAAAAAAGAAATAACACAGGTACAAGTCACCAAAATCCTGAATTATAATTGATTATACTAAGTAATGTGTTGTTATGAGAGATTTCTAAATAAAAACTTTTAATTGTAAAATTCCTGTTTTTTTTCTGTGCACCAGTGTTGTCATCAATTCCTAATATCCTCATTTTCAGAGTTTCCTGAGTCACTTTACTCACAAGACTCTTCCCAGAACTGCCTACAACACATACTTTGGGCATCCCCACAGATCATAAACTCCTTTGACAACACAAAAAAAAAATGAAGTAAAACAGGATGCTCCAATTCATTTAGACTCATTACCTAATTGTCAGTGGACGTAATGTCTACTTCATATTAACTTTCATGCATCATTAGTTTTGTATTGTCGTAAAGATTGCCAATTGCTCCCCAGTATCCATTCTTCTCTCCTTCCAACGCTTGTTACTCTAAAGTTACAGAACTGGGCAAGAGTCACTCATTAGCTGAATACTCTCATTGTTGTACAAGTATTCTTTTTTCTCGCTCTGTCGCCCAGAGTGGAATGCAGTGGCGTGATTTCAGCTCACTGCAACCTCCCCCTCCCGGGTTCAAGCGAGTCTCCTGCCTCAGCCTCCCGAGTAGCTGGGACTACAGCGTGTGCCAAACACCCAGCTAATTTTTTTATTTTTAGTACAGATGGGGTTTCACCATGTTGGCCAGGCTGATCTCAAACTCCTGACCTCAAGTGATCTGCCCACTTCAGCCTCCGAAAGTGCTGGGATTACAGGTGTGAGCCACTGCACCTGGACTTAAATATAATTTTTTTTTTTTAGATGGAGTCTCACTCTGTCACCCAGGCTGGGGTGCAGTGGTACAATCTCAGGTCACTGAAACCTCTGCCTCCCAGGTTCAAGCAATTCTCCTGTTTCAGCCTCCCAAGTAGCTGGGAATGCAGGTGCATGCCACCACACCTAGCTAATTTTTGTATATTTAGTAGAGACGGGCTTTTACCATGTTGGTCAGGCTGGTCTCGAACTCCTGACCTCAGGTGATTCACCTGCCTCGGCCTCCCAAAGTGCTGGGATTACAGGCATGAGCCACCTTGCCTGGCCTAATTATAATACTTAATCATATACCTGGCATTGCATATGGCCCCAGGATCTTCACTGGGAACATTAATTTTTACTACAGATTGGTTGAAATTTGTCCTGAATCAGTTGCTGATTTTCTGAAGGTCGTTTTTCTGATTATTCTTCACAATCTGTGTTTTCATATATCTACATATCTCTCATAAAAGAAAAATACAGTCTGGGCGTGGTGGCTCACGCCTGTAATCCCAGCACTTTGGAATACTGAGGCTGGTGGATCACCTGAGGTCAGGAGTTTGAGACCAGCCTGGCCAACATGGTGAAACCCTGTCTCTACTAAAAATACAAAAATTAGCCGGGTGTGGTGGTGGGCGCCTGTAATCTCAGCTACTCGGCAGGCTGAGGCAGGAGAATTGCTGGAACCCAGGAGGCAGAGGTGGCAGTGAGCCGAGATCATGCCTTGCACTCCAGCCTGGGTGACTGAGCAAGGCTCCCTCTCAAAAAAGAAGAAAAAGAAAAAAAGTTCGCTACCAGCCTGGCTAACATGGTGAAACCCTGTTTCTACTAAAAATAAAAAAATCAGATGGATGTGGTGGCGGGCTACTATAGTCCCAGCTACTTGGGAGGCTGAGGCAGGAGGAGAATTGCTTGAACCCAGGAGGTGAAGATTGCAGTGAGCCGAGATCACCCCACTGCACTCCAGCCTGGTGACAGAGTGAGACTCCATCTCAAAGGAAAAAAAGAAAAAAGAAGAAGAAGGCCGGGCAAAGTGGCTTCACGCCTGTAATCCCAGCACTTTGGGAGGCTGAGGTGCGAGGATCACGAAGTCAGGAGTTAAGGACCATCCTGACCAACATGGTGAAATCCCGTCTCTACTAAAAACACAAAAATTAGCCAGGCGTGGTGGTAGGCACCTGTGGTCCCAGCTACTCGGGAGGCTGAGGCAGAAGAATCTCTTGAACTCGGGAGGCAGAGGTTGCGGTGACCCGAGATTGCACCACTGCACTCCAGCCTGGGTAACAGAGTGAGACTCGGTCTAAAAAAAAAAAAAAAAAAAAGAATAATACAGATGTATCATGATTTTTTCCTTTTTTATTTATTTTTTATTTGTTTATTTATTTATTTATTTATTTGAGACGGAGTCTCGCTCTATTGCCCAGGCTGGAGTGCAATGGCGCTATCTGGGCTCACTGCAAGCTCCGCCCCCCGGGCTCAGGCCATTCTCCTGCCTCAGCCTCCGGAGTTGCTGGGACTACAGGCACCGGCCACCACGCCCGGCTAATTTTTTTGTATTTTTTAGTAGAGATGGGGTTTCACCTTGTTAGCCAAGATGGTCTCCATCTCCTGACCTCATGATCCGCTCGCCTCGGCCTCCCAAAGTGCTGGGATTACAGGTGTTAGCCACTGTGCCCGGCCTGTTTATTTTTTGGAGGCAGGTCTCACTTTTCTACCCAGACTGGAGAGCAGTGGGATCATCTCAGCTCATGGCAACCTCTGCCTCCCAGGCTCAAGCGATTCTCTTACCTCAGCCTCCCAAGCAGCTGAGATTACAGGCGCTCACCACTACCACCTGGCTAATTTTTGTATTTTTAGTAGAGATGGGGTTTCACCACGTTGGCCAGGCTGGTCTTGAACTCCTGGCCTCAAATAATCCACCTGCCTCAGCCTACCAAAGTCCTGGGATTACAGGCATGCGCCACAGCGCCTGGCCCGGGTTTTTCCTTTTTAAAACCAAGTCAGAATTAGCCAGATGTGGTGGCACATGCCTGTAATCCCAGCTACTTAGGACACAGAGGCCGGAGAATCACTTGAACCCAGAAGGTGAAGGTTGCCTTGAGCCGAGATCACGCCACTGCACTCCAGCCTAGGCGACAGAGCCAGACTGTCTCCAAAAAAAAAGAAAAAAAAATCAGAAAAATGGGCCTATGTTATTTTCTGACTACTACTTCTTTTTTTTTTTTTTTTTTGAGACAGGATCTTGCTCTGTCACCCAGGCTGAAGTGTGGTGGAATAATCACAGCTCACTGTAACTTCTAATTCCTGGGCTCAAGCAATCCTCCCACCACATCCTCCTGAGTAGTTGGGACTAGAGGCAGATGCCACTATGCCTGGCTAATTTTATTTTTGTAGAGACTAGGTCTTGCTATGTCGCTAAGTTGGTCTTGAACTCCCAACCTCTAGCGATCCTCCCACCTTAGCCTCCCAAAGTGCTAGGATTAAAAGCGTGAGCCACCATGCTTGGCCCCGCCGACTACTACTTCTGAGATAAATCTTTCACCTACACTCAAGAGTGTGGGTCTTGTAATCCAAATACACTACAAAATCATCTACTGCTGGGATAGTTTGTATTTATGACAGGAATTTGGACAGATAACTACAACTCTTCAAATGAATCTTATAGGCTTTATTGGGCAAGTATAATAATCTACCATCAAGATAGAAATCTCTGGATGATATCTCCTTATATTTACTAACTTTTGGGCAATCATCAACATGGCATGATGGCTTCTCAACCAGTCTACAGAAACCTATTCCATCTGCCAAAATGATAACTACTTTTTTTTTTTTTTTTTTTTTGAGACGGAGTCTTGCTCTGTCGCCCAGGCTGGAGTGCAGTGGCCGGATCTCAGCTCACTGCAAGGTCCGCCTCCCGGGTTCACGCCATTCTCCTGCCTCAGCCTCCCAAGTAGCTGGGACTACAGGCGCCCGCCACCTCGCCCGGCTAGTGTTTTGTATTTTTTTTTAGTAGAGACGGGGTTTCACCAGGTTAGCCAGGATGGTCTCGATCTCCTGACCTTGCGATCCGCCCATCTCGGCCTCCCAAAGTGCTGGGATTACAGGCTTGAGCCACCGCGCCCGGCCGATAACTACTTTTTTAGTCTCACTGTGTCACCCAGGCTAGAGTGCAGTGGCATGATCTCAGTTCACTGCAACCTCTGCCTCCCAGGTTCAAGCAATTCTCTTGCCTCAGTCTCCCAAGTAGCTGGGATTACAGGTGCCTGCCACCACGCCTGGCTAATTTTTGTATTTTTAGTAGAGACAGGGTTTCACCATGTTGGCCAGGCTGATCTCGAACTCTTGACCTTGTGATCCACCTGCCTTGGCCTCCCAAAGTGCTGGGATTACAGGTGTGAGCCACCACACCTGGCAATGATAACTACTTTTATCTCTTCAATTTTTTTTTTTTTTTTTGAGACGGAGTCTTGCTCTGTCACCCAGGCAGGAGTGCAGTGGCATGATCTCAGCTCACTGCAAGCTCTGTCTCCCGGATTCACGCCATTCTTCTGCCTCAGCCTCCCGAGTAGCTGGGACTACAGGTGCCCACCACCTTGTCCGGCTTATTTTTTTTATTTTTAGTAGAGATGGGGTTTCACCGTGTTTGCCAGGATGGTCTCAATCTCCTGACCTCGTGAGCCGCCCACCTCGGCCTCCCAAAATGCTGGGATTACAGGCATGAGCCACCGCGCCCAGCCTATCTCTTTGAATTTTATGTTTTCTCTAAGTGAACTTTTTAATTAATTAATTAATTAATGTATTTATTTTAAGATGGAGTTTTGCTCTTGTTGCCCAGGCTGGAGTGCAGTGTCGCAATCTCGGCTTACTGTAACCTCTGCTTCCTGGGTTCAAGTGATTCTCCTGCCTCAGCCTCCTGAGTAGCTGGGATTACAGGCACACACTACCACGCCCAGGTAATTTTTGTATTTTTAGTAGAGACAAGGTTTCACCATGTTGGCCAGGCTGGTCTCAAACTGCTGACCTCAAGTGATCCGTCCACTTTGGCCTCCCAAAGTGTTGAGATTATAGGCGTAAGCCACTGCGCCCTTCCTGAACTTTTTATTTATAGATTTTGGGGGACACTTCTACTAATAAGAGACCTAATTCAATCAACAGAATGACTGGATTCTATTGGTGGAACCACTCAAGGCACGGTCAGCAGTTTAAGTATGGATAACATGGGCCAAGCGCAGTGGCTCACGCTTGTAATCCTAGCACTTTGGGAGGCCGAGAAGGGTTAATGACCTGAGGTCATGAGTTCGAGACCAGCCTGGCCAACATGGTGAAACCCTGTCTCTACTGAAAATACAAAAATTAGCCAGGCGTGGTGGTGGGCACCTGTAATCCCAGTTACTTGGGAGGCTGAGTTTTTCCTTTTTAAAAACAATTCAGAATTAGCCAGATGTGGTGGCGCACGCCTGTAATCCCAGCTACTTAGGACACAGAGGCCGGAGATGTCTTACATCGTGAAGTATTGTGTAGGGAGACTATATGACTTACTAGCTATGTGACCTTGAGCAAGGTACTTAACTTCTCTGGGCTTCAGTTTTTTCATCTATAAGATATGGATGGATATGGTTGTGAGGATTAATCGAAATGTGTGTGCCCTGCTCAGGATAGGCCGTGGCACACAAACAGCACCCGCAAAATGCCAGCCCTTGTCATTTTTCTTGCTAGTGTTATCACCATCACTCTGGCGACAACTATGCCTGGACAAGGCACTATCTTACAGAGCAGATTCATATCTCTATTTGGCCACCTAGACATTAACAAGGCCAAAATGTTAGTTTCAGGGCCTCAATTAAGTTAGTTCTCACCGCAGCTCATTCTTCCACCCCTGTGTAAGCCCTGGTGTGTAAGCCCTGGTGCGTAAGCCCTGGGAAGGAGCGCGGCTTGAGGTTTAGATGGTACATATAGGATGGTTACATTAGCCGCAAGCTGAGACTTCCTCTCTCCTCCCTGGTTTCTGTTCTGGGGAGGGAAAGGAGTGCCCCTCTCACCTGGAGGGCTTGGTGAAGTTTGTCAGCAAAGTACAGCGGTGTGTTCTTGATCACTGAAGCTGGAAACAAAGATGGAAGGATGGAGGTTCACAACTAGGGCCACAATCTCCCATCCCAAGAGAGACTTACTTCTCAAATCCTGAGCAGGCCCCTACCTAGGCCGAGCAGAGCCGCCTGGGCATCTCCATGGAAACGGTTCTGGACAGCCTCCTCCAGCTCTTGCCCAGTGCTCCGCTGGTACTGATCAAACACTTGTGTGTGTGGGAGGCAGTTAGAAAGATGGATGGGGGATTAATTATCACTGGAAAGGATGGGCCCTCCCCACACCTTCCACAACCCAAACTCATCATTAGAGCAAGCTAGGGGACAAGAAGGCTTGTGTGTACCTCGGATGAGGTGTTCAGGATTTCGCTGGGTGAGGAGTGGGACCCATGTCTCCTCTGTGCTAGGTCCTTCTGCCCGCTGTAGTGCCTGGGAGGGAGGAATGAGTCAGGGAGGAGTGAATCGGGATCATTGGTGGGGCCTAGGGAGCCATGGGTATTATGTTCCAGAATCTATCATCATCATCATGGAAATGGGATTAAGGGTGGAAAAGGATTTTTTTTTTGAGATGGAGTCTCATTCTGTCACCCAGGCTGGAGCGCAGTGGTATGATCCCAGCTCACCGCAACCTCTGCCTCCCAGGTTCAAGCGATTCTCCAGCCTCAGCCTCCCGAGTAGCTGGAATTATAGGCGCCCACTATCATTCCTGGCTAATTTTTGTATTTTTAGTAGAGATGGGGTATTGCCATGTTGGCTAGGCTGGTTTCAAACTCCTGACCTCAAGTGATCCTCCTGTCTCGGCCTCCCAAATTGTTGGGATTATAGGCGTGAGCCACCACAACCGGCCAGAAAAAGTTATTTTAGGCCAGGCGCGGTGGCTCAAGCCTGTAATCCCAGCACTTTGGGAGGCCGAGACGGGTGGATCACGAGGTCAGGAGATCGAGACCATCCTGGCTAACACAGTGAAACCCCGTCTCTACAAAAAAATACAAAAAACTAGCCAGGTGAGGTGGCGGGCGCCTGTAGTCCCAGCTACTCGGGAGGCTGAGGCAGGAGAATGGCGTAAACCCTAGAGGCGGAGCTTGCAGTGAGCTGAGATCTGGCCTCTGCACTCCAGCCTGGGCGACAGCACGAGACTCCATCTCAAAAACAAACAAACAAAAAAAAACAAACAAAAAAACTAGCCGGGCGAGGTGGTGGGCACCTGTAGTCCCAGCTACTTGGGAGGCTGAGGCAGGAGAATGGCGTAAACCCGGGAGGCGGAGCTTGCAGTGAGCTGAGATCCGGCCACTGCACCCCAGCCTGGGCGACAGAGCAAGACTCCGTCTCAAAAAAAAAAGTATTTTAACTTGTAAACTAGGGGTGTGTGTGTGTGAGAGAGAGAGAGAGAGAGAGAGACACAGAGAGATGGGGTCTCTCTCTGTCACCCAAGCTGGAGTGCAGTGGCATGACCAGGGCTCACCTCAGCCTCAACTTCCCAGGCTCAAGCGATCCTCCCACCTCAGCCTCCTAGCTAGCTGGAACTACAGGTGCAGCTAATTTTTAAAAATATCTTGTGGAGACAGAGTCTCACTATGTTGCCTAGGCTGGTCTTGGACTCCTGGGCTCAAATGATCCTCCTGTTCAGGCTCCCAAAGTGCTGGGATTACAGGTATAAGCCACCATGCCTGGCCTACTAGTTGTTTTTATTTATTTTATGTTTTTTAAGAAAGAAATAGGGCTAAGAGAGGGCTCTGCCCTTATAGCCTCATAACTCTGTTCACTGATTTGGAAAAATCCTGGTACCCAAGGATTAAATAATCCCCAAAAGGTCTGAGGAGGCTTTGTGCCCCCAAATGCTCATGAGAGAAGAATCTGTCGGTTGATGAGTTCAGGAGTCAGAGGCTAGATGAGTGAAAAGGCTTCAGCTATGACGCTACCTGACAACTCCTGCCTCTACCACATAACTGAGAACTCCCTCTCCAAGGCAAGGATGGGTTTGCAGGACAAATGGACACGTAGGTCATTGGCTCTAAGATACGGTGGAGGAAGGCATCTTACGTGCAAGGCGGCTGTGTACACTCCTAAACCCCCTGCTCACCCGGACATCTTGTTCTGCCAGATTATAGTCAATGATTCCAGAGTAGCTGTCACGGCCCCCCTAGGAGGAGAAACTGTTCTTAGAGGGCTCTTCGAAGGGCACCTTTTTATCTCCAGACCAACAAGCAAAGCCTGGTCTCCCCTAAAGTCCTCTCTTGTCCATTATAGGACAGCAATGCTCCCTGCTCCAGCGTGTCACCTTGCCTGGTGAATGTGACTCCCTTCCTTGCAGGTCAGTCCTCCTCACCTTGACCAGGGCCAGGAGCAGGTCCCGCAAGATGCCATTGGTCTGAGACGTGATGTCATCCACAGCCTCCACCTGGAAATCTGGGGTGGGGTGAGGAGCTCTCTGAATCTTCCTGAGTTTCCCTAGTGTAGGTATCCCCAGGACCTGCCAAATGCCTGACCCGCTATGCCCTGCTAGCCCTGCTAGCCCCTGCTTGGAGTAGCTTGATGGCTGCTAGCTCCCAGGATGTAAGGCACAAGTACCATCACGGCCACTCTAAAAACATCTCTAAGTTGTGAGGCGTGCGGTGGCTTCATCACCAAGCACCAACCTGCTGGGTAGGACGCAATCATTATCAGAGTTGGGGCCAGGCAGTGAAGAAGAGCTAGGGAAACCTGTATTATAACACAAGATGGCTAGGACCTGGCACCCTTGTTGGAGGTAAGGAAAAATGATATGAGAGGTGGGCTATGAGGAAGGAAAAGAGCAGGAAAGGGAGAAATGGAAGGAGACGAGAGAAATGGATGCAAGAAGGAAGGAAGGTAGGAGAGGGATTAAGAACATAGGCCACAGCCGGGGCGGTGGCTCATGCCTGTAATCCCAGCACTTTCAGAGGCTGAGGCAGGAGATGGCTTAAGCCCAGAAGTTCGAGACCAGCCTCGACAACACAAAGAAACCCCATCTATACAAAAAATACAAAAATTAGCTGGGCATGGTGGTGGCACACCTGTAGTCCCAGCTACTTAGGAGGCTGAGGTGGAAGGATTGATTGAGCCCAGGAAGGTCAAGGCTGCAGTGAGCCATGATCACATCACTGTACAGCCTAGGCTATAGGGCAAGACCTTGTCTCAAAAGAAGAACAAAGGCCGAGATTAGACATCAAAGGAAAATTGGGGAAAGCAAGAAAAAGCGGTGGGAGTAGGGGAAGGGGTGGTAAGATGAGGATGGGAAAAAGCCACAAATTAGTGGGTGAGACATTTGTAGCCAAGCAAGGCCAGCCATCAGGGGCATGAAAGGTGACACCCATGACTCAGAGGGCAGGTTCCCACCTTTCCCTCAGGCTGCAGCACGGCTGGGTTCAGCTTGGAATGTGGTGTGATGGCAGGGACCGGCAAGGGGTTGGGAAGGTGACATGAGTACCTTTGGGACTGTCACTTTGGAATCTGCCTTGGAGCTCCAGATTAAGATGGTTAATCATTGCTTCTCTCTCTTTGTGTGTGTGTGTGTGTGTGTGTGTGTGTGTGTGTGTGTGAGAGAGAGAGAGAGAGAGAGAGAAAGAGAGAGAGAGACAGAGAGAGAGAGATATATGCTCTCACTCCTGTCACCCAGGCTGGCGTGCAGTGCCAGTAGCATGATCTCAGCTCACTGCAGCCTCAACTTTCCAAGCTCGGGTGATCCTCCCACCTCAACCTCCTGAGTAGCTGGGACCACAGGTGTGAACCACCGTGACCAGCTAGTTTTTTTGAATTTTTGGCACGGATGGGGTTTTCCTATGTTGCCTGTGACTGGTGTTGAACTCCTGGGCTCAAGCGACAAACCCACCTCCGCTGCCCAAAGTGTTGGGATGATAGGCATGAATTACCACGCCTGGCCTGCTTCTCTTTTTTTAATGATCACATCTGGCTCTCTCCCCTGCGGAGACTGAGGCACTGGTGGGGGAAAGAGGAAAGACCCCAAGGGAATAGAACTTAGGCAGCCAGGTTGCCAGATAGCTCACCTATGGGGAGTACAGGAGAGGAGCGGACTGTCCTACAGCCCCTTCTCCGGCACTTGGGACCCCTCCCTCCATATTCTTACCGTGTTTGTAGACTGCCAGGCACTCCTGCAGCCGGGGTGGGGTTCGAGTGGCAAGAATTTCAATGGCCACATCCACCGCAGAATCTGAGGCCTACAAGAAATTGAGAGTCTACTCTCAGACTGGCCATGCCATTAGGATGGCAGACAGTGGCGGACATCGGCTGCTTCTCCTTCTAAGGAACAATATGGGACGACGAGAGGGAGACTCTCATTTTGCAAAAGCAAGGCTGACAGCCTTCTCCCTTCCCCAGAGACCCCAGCAAGTCTGCCCTCCTGCTACCTTCAGAGCTGTCCTCAATTCCTGGGCGTCAAACCGGGCTGCGGGCTGCAGCAGAGCCATCACGATCCTCTCCAGGTTGCCGGAAAGGGCTGCCCGTAGGGACTTCAGCAGGTCCTACGAGAAATGGTCCCCACAGCAGAGGCACGGGGGTGAGGGGAAGGGCTCCAGAAGCATGGGGAGGTTTGGGAAGATTTGGCTGGTTTTCATCTCAGGCCCTGTTTAGCCAGGAAGCAGGGGCTGGCCTCAGTGGCTGTTGCTGTCTCTCGAGTCCTCCAGGGGGTTTCTCACCCCAGTCCACTGCTGTGGGAGGTCAGCATGGCCTTACCTGTTGGGTGCGCTCCTGGAAGGCACGTGAGATGAGCTGCCTTTGCTCTCTGCTCCGGTTGGTCAGCACATCCACAATGGCACTGCGGTCCACGCCTGAACCGAGATGAGGGCTGTGCTGTGAGCAGGGTCTTTACATAGTGGGATGCCCCTACTCCAGGAGAGGGCTAGGAAGGAAAGGAGCAGGGGCTATATCACCCCCACTTCCATTTTATCTCAAAAGAAGTTGCAAATAAATAGTCAAAACAGCATGCAAATCCGACCCAGACCAAGGCAAAGATGGCCTGGTGTGGTGGTAAAAAAAAAAAATAGGATTTGCAGGGATCGGCTGACCTAGATGAGAATACCACCTCTGTCATTATGAGCTGAGTGACTTTGGGCAAGCCTCTTAATCTCCCTGAGCCCCAGTTTCCTCATCTGGAAAATGGAAATAATAAGCCTTGCCTCACAGGGGTGTTGTGAGAACGGGTTTGACACACCTACTGTGGTGCCTGACATACAAGAATGAAGGCGTTCCACAAATGTTTCTCCAACATCTCTAGTTCCTCCTTCCTGGCTCCTCCTTGGTCTACAGATTGGCTCTAAAAGGCAGCCTCAAGTAGAGGGGGAAAGGGGCTCACCTTGGCCAGTAATGGCCCTCAGTAGCCTCTGCGCATCCTTGTCCACGCTGAAGTTCAGGAAGGTCCTGAGGGTGCCCAGGGTCCCCCACGCTGCAGTCTGTGGGAGCACGGGGTGGTCGGCAAGGGCCACGGCCAGGCTGCCTACCCCACCTCAGCATAACCTCAGGGCCTGTCCTCCACTTTCCTGCCTCCCATCCTCTCACAGCCTGAGCTGAGATATTAAAAGTGATCTCTGAAATCCCAACAGCCCCTACCTTGCTGGCCAGGCCCAGGTGGCTGAGGATCTCCTGGGTGAGGGATGGTCCCATCTTCCCACCACTCGCAGACATGGTGCTACTGCTGGCTGCCCTGGGGAAGGAAACAGGAGCCCACAGAGCTGAATTTCCTGGCCCTCCAGGGACTCCTTATGACCCCCCAAGACCCTGGAGCCTGGGTTCCAGTCGCCTGTTCCTATCCTTGCTGCAGAAAAAAAGATCAACCTGCTTAGGGTTGGAGCCAGAACTGGAGCTGAAATGGTGAGGTAAGAGGGGAGCCCCCACCTTCCCCACCTCTCCCCACTCCTTTAGGAAGTGGGGATTGATGCGGGATGCTCCTGGACCAGGCGCCAACCCTCCCTGATGCCAGGGTCAGCCCTGAGGCTCCTCAGGCCTTGGTCCTGGGTAGATGCCCCCCTTCTGAGGTCTATGGCCCTCCTTCCGGGGCCTGGCTGGGGTCTCCTGGGGCAGTGCAGGGGAGCTGAGGTGAGGTGGCAGGATTAAGCACGCAGAGTGGGAGACAACTCCAAACAGCATCTCCCCCACCTGCAGCCCCAACTGACAAGCAACCCTCAATCCCTCAATTCCCGCCTATACACCTGCCTACCTGCTCGGCTGCCTCTCACCCTAGGAGCCACAGGTGGGAATCTCTAGGTCAGCAGGTGCAATCTCTTAGCTGATGTGAACAAGGGTTCTCGCAAGTACATGGATGCCTGGACAGGAAAGGAGGCACTCTCATGTTGGAAAAGGAAAACTCATTCCTCCCTCCCCCAAGCAATCAACAAGTTCTCCCGGCACGGGGGCCGAAGGCCCAGTACTTACTCAGAGGTGCAGAGGCGGGGTGGGTGTCGTCCTTGTGGCCTGGTAGCTCGCCTGTGTGAGCACCGGCTCTGGTGTGGCCTGGTAGAGGAAAGGGGGCGGGGATGCAGCCTAGGCTGAACAGCCAGTCAGATGACCTCTCTTAGGGACCAACCCAGCAGTTGTCTGACTCTGGCCCCTCCCAGACTTGGGAGAGGACCGGGCTGTACAGAGTCCCACATGCAGACACCTTCCTGCCCAGCATCTCTTCTCCCAGGAACTGGGCCTCAACCCATGTGAGTGAACTCCACTCAGCCTCTCAGCGGCCCAGCCTCAAACACAGGAGGCTTTATGCACTGCCTCCCCTGTGGGTCCAGGTGGGACCACAGAGGCCTAGTCTCAAAGTCCAGCTTCTGACCTGGCTCTGCCTCTGGCTCCAGCTCCCTGGGGGGCAGGTCAGACAGGCTGCAGGCTGATTTCAAGGCTGATAGGGAAAAACCTGTTGGGGCACATACCAGCAGGGCACCCCAGCCTGCACCCCAGAGGGGGTCCCAGCCCAGAAACTCCCTTGACTGCTGCTTTATTAGAGCCAGCTGGCCTAGGTGGAGAGTGCCCAGGGACTGTTTATATCTGTGGAGAAGGAAGGGCACAAGTATTTGGGGGTGGAAGCTGATGAAGAGTCAAGAGAGAAAAATGCAAAGGGTGTTACCTTCAGAGGGAAGCTCTATGCTCCCAAAAGGCAACAGAGAGATCGGGGAGGCTCCCTCGCCTGGTTTCTTAGACTCCTTCTGTTGCCTTTTGGCAGCCTGGGCCCCGTGGCTGTTTTAGCTGCAGGTGATGCAACCCAGCAGCTGGGCTTGAGGCTGTCCCTGCACAGAGCAGCAGGTGAGCAGCCCTGCGGAGCCCCCACCCCGCCCCACCATGCAGCAGCTGCTCCAGCCTCACAGCTGGGTCCCTCGGGTCTAAATACAGCCTCTTTCCTGCCTCCCCCGAGAGCCTGGGTAGGGGCAGGGCACTGAAGCTAGAGCCCTGCCTCCACTCCTCTGCCTCTCTCCCAACCCAGGAAGGCCTTCACTGGGATTCCTACATCCCCGGAGGAGGGACCTGCAGTGGCTCCACCACCCTGACGAGATCAGGCTGGAGGACACGGCATGAAGGGATATTTCTGTGGTGGTAATCACTGCTCCTCACTTTTCTCTCCTGTTAAAGTGGAAAACATGCACCTGTGTCAGAACTGGAGAATGAGGGTTCAATACCCGGCTCTGCCACCTATGTTCTGTGAGCTTCGCTAGTCCTTTCAGCTCTCTAAATGGGAGGATTGCGAGAGACGGAGGCTGTGGGACATGCTGGGGCCTCCGAGAACAGCTTTCCTGGGATAATTACATGACGTAATGTGTCCACTAAAGAACTTAAACATGTAACCAAACACCACCTCGTCCCCAAAAACTATTGAACTAATAAAAGTAAATAAATAAATAAATAATGTAATGTGGCCAGGCAATGGTGGCTCACGCCTGTAATCCCAGCACTTTGGGAGGCCGAGGCAGGTGGATCACGAGGTCAGGAGATTGAGACCAGCCTGGCTAACAAAGTGAAACCCCCTTTCTACTAAAAATACAAAAAATTAGCCAGGCATGGTGGCGCGAACCTGTAATCCCAGCTACTCGGGAGGCTGAGGCAGGAGAATCGCTTGAACCTGTGAGGTGGAGTTTGCAGTGAGCTGAGATGGCACCACTGCATTCCAGCCTGGGCGACAGAGCGAGACTCCATCTAAAAAAAAAAAAAGTAATCTGTGTAATTGCATGTGGCAGAGAAAAGTGCCCTTGTAAAGTAGGGGTGTTAGATTAAATAAATAAAAATACAGGGCCGGGCGCGGTGGCTTAAGCCTGTAGTCCCAGCACTTTGGGAGGCCGAGACGGGCAGATCACGAGGTCAGGAGATCGAGACCATCCTGGCTAACACGGTGAAACCCCGTCTCTACTAAAAAAAAAAATACAAAAAACTAGCCGGGCGCGGTGGCAGGCGCCTGTAGTCCCAACTGCTCGGGAGGCTGAGGCAGGAGAATGGCGTAAACCCGGGAGGCGGAGCTTGCAGTGAGCTGAGATCCGGCCACTGCACTCCGGCCTGGGCGGTAGAGCGAGACTCCGTCTCAAAAAAAAAAAAAAAAAAAAAAAAATACAGGACATGCAGCTTAATTAGAATTTCACATAAATGAGGAATCATTTGTCGGTACAGGTATGACCCAAATATTTCATTAAATATACTAACATTTTGGTTTTTTGAGGCAGAGTCTCTCTCTGTTGCCCAGGCTGGAGTGCAGTGGCATGATCTTGGCTCACTACAACGTCTGCCTCTCGGGTTCAAGCAATTCTCCTGCCTCCACCTCCCGAGTAGCTGGGATTATAGGCGCCTGCCATCATGCCTGGCTAATTTTTTGTATTTTTAGTAGAGATAGGGTTTCACCATGTTGGCCAGGCTGGTCTCGAACTCCTGACCTCGTGATCCGCCCGCTTTGGCCTCCCCAAGTGCTGGGATTACAGGCGTGAGCCACAGCCTGTAATTATTATTTTTTGTTTATCTGAAATTATAGTTTTAACAGTGTGTCCTGTATTTCACCTGACAACCCCAAAATGGAACTCAGTCTCAGCATGGTGGCTAAAAGCAAAGCTTCTGGAGCCAGACTTCTTAGAGTTGGGATTCTGGTCTTCTGTGTGACCTTGGGCAACTATTTTGTGCTCAGTTTCCTAATCATCAACAAACACATAACAGTGTTTATGTTATAGGTTGTTGTGAGAATTAAATAAATACAGTGCATACAAAGTACTTAGAAGAGTTCTGGGCACAGCGCTGTTAAGTAGACATGTCACAATGTTATCTAATATATAACAATATGTATTCTTATATGGTAACTGTTACTGTTATTATTACTTACCTCCCCAAGAATTCCGATCTTGGCTCGCTTCCGAAACTTTTCTTGCCAATCCCCAAAATGGCCACAAGAGGGCGCCAGCAGCCACTGAGCGTCTCGAGTCCCCTAGTGGCCCCTTGAGGTCTCTGGCTCCAGCCTAACATATCAAGGGGCTGTCTTAGCCCACTTGCGAAGTGCAGCCTCCGGAGGACGCCAGGTTCCTGGGTGGACTTGGTATGCAGGTACCATCACGGGAAGAGCCTCAGGTAGATACCTACTCAGGGGTGCCGCCGAGGCTGACCTCGGACACATGCAGGAGACTGGGTGACCGCAGTTAGGCTGGGTAAACATGGTACTGCAGCTCCGCAGCTGGGGTCCCCCTGGCCATCGGCTTTCTGTACACTTCAGAGTTTCTTCTGGCTACCTGCCCAGCAGACTTAGAGGGAACTGAAGGAATCGTGAGGCCTCCTGTTTCCTCACGCCAAACCTCTCCAAGGGACTCCTGGCCAGCCTGCCAGGTTGAACTCTGAATATGAAGGCCAACAGAGGCTCAGTCACATGGCAGAAGCGAAGTCGTTGCCTGTGAGGAGTGTGTGTGTGATGCGTTCACAATCACTGCGCTGAAACCTGCTGCAATCTCATTCCTCTCCCTAGGTTTTGTTTTGTTCAACTTCAGGGCCGGACTGCAGTTGTTTACAGATGTACTGATCACCTTCCATCCCCATGTTGTACATTTTAGAATTGCAGAGTTGGAGAAAATCTTAGAGAGGATCTAATCTACCACCTTTTCTTTTCCTTTCTTTTTCTTTTTCTTTTCTTTTTTTTTTTTTTTTTTTTTGAGGCGGAGTCTCACTCTGTGGCCCAGGCTGGAGTGTAGTGGTGTGATCTCGGCTCATTGCAACCTCCAACTCCCTGGTTTAAGCAATTCTCCTGCCTCAGCCTCCCGAGTAGCTGGGATTACAGGCATGCACCACCATGCCCAGATAATTTTTGTATTTTTAATAGAGATGGGGTTTCACTATGTTGGCCAGGCTGGTCCCAAATTCCTGACCTCAGGTGATCCACCCACCTTGGCCTCCCAAAGTGCTGGGATTATAGGCATGAGCCCCGTACCCAACCTTTTATTTTTTATTTTTTTATTTTTTTTTGTTTTTTGAGACGGAGTCTCGCTCTGTCGCCCAGGCTGGAGTGCAGTGGCGCGATCTCGGCTCACTGCAAGCTCCGCCTCCTGGGTTTACGCCATTCTCCTGCCTCAGCCTCCTGAGTAGCTGGGACTACAGGCGCCCGCCACTGCGCCCGGCTAATTTTTTGTATTTTTAGTAGAGACGGGGTTTCACTGTGGTCTCGATCTCCTGACCTTGTGATCCGCCCGCCTCGGCCTCCCAAAGTGCTGGGATTACAGGCGTGAGCCACCGCGCACGGCCACAGCCTTTTATTTATTTATTTTTGAGATGGAGTCTTGCTCTGCTACTGAGGCTGGAGGGCAGTGGCATGATCTCGGCTCACTGCAACAAACCTCCCCCTCCTAGGTTCAAGCAATTCTCCTGCCTCAGCCTCCCAAGTAGCTGGGACTACAGACAGGCATGTGCCACCATGCCTAGCTAAATTTTGCATTTTTAGTAGAGATGAGGTTTCACCATGTTGGGCAGGCTGGTCTTGAACTCCTGACTGCAGGTGATCCACCCACCTCGGCCTCCCAAAGTGTTGGGATTACAGGCGTGAGCCACCGGGCCTGGTCCCTACATTGCTTTTCTGCAAATACTTTCCATTGCCTGATTTCAGAATACATAGAAACTCCTCTTGGCTATTTTACCTCTTGTTAGGAAATGTTTCCTCCCCGAAACTCCTGGCCCCTGAATCTCCATTAGGTACTAGCTAGGGTCTGCTTCTTACTCAAATAGGCTTCAGTGTTTACAGTTCCACCTGACCTGAAAAAACCCACCTTCCACATTTGGGACCCATGTATGCTTGCCTATCCACAAAGCCAGGCCAGATATCTAAACTATGGGCTGAAGGCCTGGAGATGGCCTGTCCTCTCCTTGGGACACCTCAGCAGCCCATACAGAGGAAGTGAGTCACTGCAAGGCAGGCGGCACTTGGGGCACTGTGGGCGTGGCCATGCCAGCCTGCGTGCTGGGGGATGGGTTGGAAGGGTGGTGATCACAGTCTCCGGTCCAGCCAAGGCAAGCGTTGTGTGTGCTCCTCAGGCATGTTGACAGAGCTGGTCGCATCATCCCAGTGCTGGCTGAGGCCCAGTTTCCCCTTCTCCATCCACCTTCTCCTTTGTCTCCTGGGGGAGGAATATACCCTCTTATCTTTATTTCTCAGGCCCTGGTTATCCAACTTTGGCCCCAGAACTTCCCCTCCCCACTGCTATCTTAAAAAAAAAAAAAAAAAAAAAAAAAAGTTAACCAGTCTTCAGTTCTCCTGAGGAAGCATTTAAAAAGTCTGGTGGGGACTACAGGAAAGCTTGGCACTTAGGAAAACCACAAGAGAGGGATTCAGAACTAAAAGAAGGAAGATGAGTAGGACGGAGGTGTGGAGAGTGTTAGAGAGAGACCAGAAGGTGAGCTGTGGCCCAAAGAGCCCTGGAACTGTGCTGGAAAAAAGGTGTGTAGGTAGCAGATAAGGATTCTGGGGAGAGCACTTAAGAAAGGAAGAGGGAACTTTGGAATTAGAAGAATGAAAGGAGGAGAGTTCCAATGGGGTAGAAAGAGACAACTGGGATGCAAGGTGGCTCACGCCTGTAATCCCAGCACTTTGAAAGGCCAAGGAGGGTGGATGGCTTGAGCTCAGGAGTTCACGACTAGCGTGAGTGACATGGTGAAATCTCGTGTCTCTACCAAAAATACAAAAACTAGCCGGGCGTGGTGGTGCCGCCTGTGGTCCCTGCTACTTGGGAGGCTGAGGTGGAGGACATCTTGAGCCTGGAAGGTCGAGGCTGCAGTGACAGAGTGAGACCTCATCTGCAAAGGAAAAAAAAAGAAAGAAAGGAAAGAAAGATACAATGGAAGATATGCTAATAAGGGAGGGAGGAGAAAACGTGGCTAGAGGGGTTGCTGGAAACTGGGAATCAGGCAGGCCTGGGGCTTAGAAAAGCCTGGAGAAGGCCGGGCGTGGTGGCTCACGCCAGTAATCCCAGCACTTTGGGAGGCCGAGGCGGGCAGATCACAAGGTCAGGAGAACGAGACCACGGTGAAACCCCGTCTCTACTAAAAATACAAAAAATTAGCCGGGCGCGGTGGCCGGTGCCTGTAGTCCCAGCTACTCAGGAGGCTGAGGCAGGAGAATGGCGTGAACCCGGGAGGCGGAGCTTGAAGTGAGCCGAGATCGCGCCACTGTTCTCCAACCTGGCGACGGAGCGAGACTCCATCTCAAAAAAAAAAAAAAAAAAAAAAAAAGCCTGGAGAAGCCCTCGGAGCTGGTTAGGGGCCACCACTCCCATCTTTCCCATGGTGTGCCTGGGCCGCGCATCCCCGTGAAAAGAGAGGCAGAACAAGCGGGTTGGACAGCCTCCTTACCCTACAGAAAGGGCCTGAGATGAGGGATGGGCCCTCCAACAGGATTAGTGGGGGTTGCACTCCTTCCTACCAGGACTTGACCAGATAAACGGGAAACAAGCTAGTGTCAGAGGCTCTGATGGCGACAGCGTAAAAAAGGCAACACTTCATCTAGGTTAGAAATTTGACAAAAGTACCTCTCCATGGAGTAAGCTGCAGCTCTCCCTGTATAGGAGCCCTCAAATACATCTTAGTCATCATTCGTTCCCGTTAGGAGTTAAGACCAGCTTTCTAGGAAAAACATGTTGCATCTTCCAACAGTAATTACTTCCGAAACAGTAATTTTACCACACAACTCAAGGGGAATTTTTTTTTTTTTTTTTTTTTTTTAATTTATAAAGGAGATGGGGGTCTCACTATATTAATCAGGCTGGTCTTGAACTCCTGACCTCAAGTGATTTGCCTGCTTCGGCCTCCCCAGGTGCTGGGATTACAGGCATGAGCCACCGCGCCAGGCCAAGGGGAGAACACTTTTTTTTTTTTTTTTTTTTTCCTGAGACGGAGTCTCGCTCTGTCGCCCAGGCTGGAGTGCAGCAGCGAGATCTCGGCGCACTGCAAACTCCACCTCCAGGGTTCAAGCGATTCTCATGCCTCAGCCTCCCGAGTAACTGGGATTACAAGAGCGTGCCACCGTGCCCAGCTAAGTTTTGTATTTTTAGTAGAGACGGGGTTTCACCATGTTGGCCAGGCTGGTCTCGAACGCCTGACCTCAGATGATCTGCCCGCCTCAGCCCCCCAAAGTGCTGGGATCACAGGCGTGAGCCACCGCGCCCGTCCGGGAAACACTTTTTAACACGAAATCGAATACGGATAAAGGTAGTGTCATTTGAAAACTCAAATACATTTTACAAAACAAAAGTTGGGGTGGCTCTTTGAGACAGGGCCCTCGGGTGTGCGCACGTTCGGGTTTGCTCTTCCTTGCCACCGGGGTGGGTCCCGTAGCACCTGGGTGGAAAGTCCGCGGCTTTTACGGTGGGGTAGGCGAGGGTCGCCCGAGGGGTCGCAGGCTCTGACTGGGTCTGGAGGCTCGGCTGCTTGGGTCTGCCCTGGAGAGGTTTTCAGCTTCGGCGCGAGGCACTTGGGCAGGACCCCCGGGCTGCGCCCTCCTCCGCCCGCGCCCCGTGGGGCTGGAAGTGGGAATGTGCCCACTCCGGCGGGGACCCGGGGCCGCACAGCAGTTGGGGGTGGGTGGGGGTGGGTAGGAGTGAGGGGGCAGGGACGCCGCCGCTCGGAGCCCGGGACCCCGCGGCATCCAGTGCGTCTGTGTCGGTCCCGGTGGGAGACCTCCCACCCCGAAAACAGACCGAAGCGGCCGGAGGAGCCCGCACCCGCCTCCCCACGTCGGGGGCTTCTCTAGAGCACGGTGACGGGCGTGGGCGTGGCTGCGGGCCCGGGAGCTGAGGGCTGGGGTCCCGGCTCCGCGCCGGGGCGGAGGGGCAGCCGCAGCGCAACGGCCCGCCCCGCCCTCGCCTCGCGTCCACGCCCAGCCTCCCGGCCCCTGGGCTGCTCGCGGCCTTTCTTTCCCGGCTGGGCTCGGGCTCAGCTCGACTGGGCTCGGCGGGCGGCGGCGGCGGCGGCGGCGGGCGGAGGAGGGAGGGCGAGGGCGGGCGCGGGCCGGCGGGCGGGCGGAAGAGTGAGGAGAGGCGCGGGGAGCCAGGCCTCGGGGCCTCGGAGCAGCCACCCGAGCAGACGGATCACACGGAGCAGCGGCCCCGGCCCCGCCGGATCTGCAGCCGAGTGAGTCGGGGCCCCCGCCCGGCGCCCGATCCCCGCGCGGGGGTGGGAAGGGGCTGCGGAAAAGTTGGGAGCCCCGGAGGCCGCTTTGTCGCAGGGCGGCGGAGGGGCCGGGCTGGGGAGGCCGCGGGGCCGGGGCGGGGGGCGGCGCTGGCGGGGTCGCTGCGGGCGCTCATGGCGGCGGCCGGGGAGGGCGGGCGCAGCGCCTCAAGGGAGCGGCCGGGGCCGGCGGGCCTGGCGCCGCGGAGTCCGCGGTAGCGCCGCCCCGAGCCGGAGGAGCCCTCCTGGGCAACAGGTAGGGCGGGAGGTGGGGACGCGGGGGCTGCGGGCGACGGGGCCGAGCCGCGGGCGCCCCTTTGTTGGAGAGTGGAGGAGCCTGGTGACCATTGGCGCGAGAGCCTCCACCCTGGCAGCGGTCCGCGGGGTTGCCCCGGCCTGGACGCGTCCTGTGGCTCGGGTGGGAGGAGAGGGGAGGGCCCTGCCCCGTTTTCTTCCTACCGGCCCACGGTGCCCACCTCGCAGGCGAGGTCAGAGCTTCCATGTGCTTAACGGGAAACAGGAAGGAGCGGCCCAGAGCGCCTGCCCCGGCCGGCAGGGCTAAGGCATACCGTTATGAGGTGTGGATGGCTGGCAAGGGAGCTCCTGGTGGAACTGGCTTTCTGGGCCGTAGCTTGTTAATCACCAGAGGCCCGTGGCAAGTGGGTTGACTGCAGGTGTAGAGCATTCATCTTTAGCCTGCAGTTGGAGTTTCTCCCTCCCTAAGCCTGGCTCCTGGCATCAAAACCTGGTTTCAGTCACCTGAGTTGCCAGGCCCAGGTTCAGGGGGTTCTGAGGATCGTGACGAATGCAGTGCTCCCCTGTTCCTGGAGAACTAAGTCCCAGCAGGCCTCCAGCAGGGACTTATATCTGTGCTGGGGCAGGGGTGGGTGGGGGTTGCTGCCCCATACCGGAGTCGGCGTGACCGCACCTGGGTGTGAGTGGCTGCACATGTAAAGGGGCTCCTAAGGGGAAGGACTTGTCTGCAGCCCTGTCCCTGAGGACCTGGCCCTGAGCATACCATGATCTGCACAGTCTGTGTTCCAGAGAGAGAGCCTTTTCTCCCCTGGTCCCCTACTCCCCTCACTGGGGCCTCTGGCCAGATTTTCCCCTGGGAGGAAGGGCCTCCTTTTTCCCCTGTCACTGTCCACAGGCTGGCTGATCCTTCACTGTGTCCTTCAGCACCGCCCCAGCTGTCTCTCAAACCCACCGGCCTCTCCCTGCCCCTGGGGCCATAGTCTCCTGCAGTGTTTGGGTCTGTGGAGGCCTTTGGTGGGACTTTCCAGACAAGCTGTAGGCCAGATGGGGCTGAGGACTGCTGTTCTGACCGCCTTTCACCCACCTCTTCTTACAATCTGGCTTATTTTGAGGCCCATCCTGCAGCCTGGAGGGATAACACACCTCTCCTTGGCTCCATCCATGGCCTGTCAACTTCTAGTTCATGACCTGCTGCTGTTGCCTGAAAAAAGTTTTCAACAAGGAAGAGACTATTCAGGACTTCTTCAGTGGAAGCAGGGAGCCGGTGGGACCTTTGTCACTCCTCCCTTGTCAACAACCGCTTTCTATTTTCCTCAGTTATTCCTCCAAACTGTGAGAGCCAGTCAGACTGACCACATGGAGTGGGGGAGAATTCCTTCCTCTCAGGCCCAAACAGCTGCCCTCTCAGCCCTTTGGATCTACAAACTCCCGTGGGGATCCTCTGCACCTTTCATCCACCTAGAGGGGTCTTGTGGGGATGTCAGTCAGAGTTGGGGCAAAGGTTGGGGCTGGGCAGAGTCCTGCTCAAGTTCCTGTTAATCCAATGCCAGTTAAATCCCTGCTCTTCTGGCCCCTCTCCAGGCTGTGCCTCAGAAAGTGGCATCTGTGCCTCTAAAGCAGGTGTGTGTGAGAGAGCGTAGACAGATACCATGTCTCTTCATGTGTATGGGGGAAGTCTGGGTGGAAAAGTGTTTGTAGATGTGATTTTCTCCACAAGAAGTCAAGTAACTGCCCTGAAGGCCCAGCGGGCCTGGAAAAACGTTGTCTCCTTACCCTGTGTAAACTTCACCTTTTCTTGCCCCAGCCTTTTGTTTATGGGGTCTTGCTCGGATCCGTATGCTGGTGCTAAGAGGCCTCCCCAGCACCGCCACAGGGACCCAACTCTTTGGTTCTGTGGGGATGTGTAAGTGAGGCCGGCCAGGCCCCTGCTGCCCTCCCCTCCCCTCATGTTGAGTCAGAGGTCCTGACCCTGCTGAATCTGGGGCCTCCCTGCTGGGGAGATGGGGGTAGTGCCTCTCTGCTAATGGAGGTACAGGACCACCAGGGAGGGCTGTGGTCATGGGAAGCCTGCAACCTCCGTGTAAAAGCCTCCATTAATCTGCATTTCCCAAGTCTTCCACTCTCCCTGCTTGGAGTGGAAGAGGACAGGTGCTATCTCATCTTGGGGATGAAGAAGTTGCACTGCCCAGGTGTCTGCCCTTGACCATGCTCTAGTGCCTACTTTGTCTGCCCCCCTACCCCGGCCCCCCACCCCCACCCCCTGCTTTGCAGGCATGAGACATTCCTGGGCCCCAGGAGTCCAGCAGGGCCTCCACCCTCCCTCTGTGACTCCAGCCTGCCGCCTGACTAGAGAAACATCCCTGCCAGTTTTCACTGACCTGGCTAGGGATGGGATCCAAAGTCTAGGACTGCCGGGGCAACACGGTACCTTTGGCTTTACATTTCCCTGGAGAAGTTGGGCTCCAAGAGACAGCAGTCAGGTGACTGGGTCAGGCTGATTTCTCGCTTCCAATCAGGCTGAGCAAAAAGTGGAAAGAGGGGGTCACGTGCACACATCAAGGTGTTCCACATTGTCCTGTCTCTGTGCAGTTTCTACTCTTGTCCCTTCTCTATTCAATTTTCTACAACTTTTCTCTAGGAAAAAAGTGTGTGTGTGTTTGTGTGGGGAAAGTTCCGCTGTGGGTAATTACATTTAATTTTGTTCAGTTCAGAAGGCTTCCATCTGTTTAATTAAATATTTATTCTGGCTGAGGTGGAGGGGGCAGGGGCAGTGCCTGGAATGTGTGTGTGTGATTTGGGGGAGGAGGAGGGGAGAAGGTGGAGCTGAAGCTCCTTTACTGGCAGTGCTGACTTCTGATTTCATCCGAGAGAGCAGTGACCAGGAGTGGGGACAAGGGGGTAAAAGTCCTTGAGCTGGAATACTGATCCATGACAGGCTGAGGGATTTCGCAAGGGCTTCTGTGGTGGGTGGGGGTGGAGCAGGAGCTGTCAGAGCAGCAGCAGGACCAGCCCAGCCCAGCTGTGGTCTCAGGCTCTTTCTTCAGTCAGTGGCACCAACTAGTCTCTAGGTCACGGTGGATAACAATCTCACCACTCTCTTTTCTTCCTGTCTCTGCTTTCACTTTCTGGGCCAGCCTAAATCCCACTGCCTCACTTCCTTCCCAGGAGGGGAACAAGGGGTGGGAAGCCTGGAAAAGACTGTCCTGGTCATCCTGCTGTAGCTTCTTCCTGAGTCCTAGGATTGCCAGGTGTTGTGCTGGACCCAGCATCCCTGGCTCTTCTGGACCATCTTGCCGTTCCTCTCAGCTCCAAGCAGCTGCTCTTCCCTCGTGAGCCACACACAGACCGTTCCTTCCCTCCTCTGGGTATCCAAGTGGTCACTCCCACCATGTTGTTCCTCTTTCAGTTGGGGGAGAAGGTTTACATAGCGGCTCTTTCCTAGACTGAGGGGGTATGGGTGTTCCCCTGCAGACTAGGATTTTATTTTCTGGATGAGCATTTATACGAAATAGCTCTGACCAGGCACAATGGCTCATGCCTGTAATCCTAGCACTTTAGGAGGCCAAGGCCGGCAGGTTGCTTGAGCCCAGGAATTCAAGACCAGCCTGGGCAACATGGCAAAACCGTTTCTACCAAAAAAAAAATTCAAAAATTAGCCAGATGTGGTGCTTGCTACTCGGTAGTGCATGCTACTTATAGCCCCAGCCACTCGGGAGACTGAAGCGGGAGGGGAGGATGGCTTGAACCTGGGAGGTGGAGGTTGCAGTGAGCCATTATTGTACCACTGCACTCCAGCTTGGGTGACAGAGGAAGACCCTGTCTCAAAAGAAAATAAAAGAATAGCTCTTAATTCCACCAGATGTATTGGTTTGCTGTCTTGGTTCCCTGCCCTATAATCCCTGACTCTTTGCAGCCCTACCTTCACTTTTCTTTCTGAAGAGTTATACATAGGGTCCTTCTGCCTTATGTGTAGGGACTAGATGGCTTGTCATGGAGTGTCAACCTTGTGTGCAGTTCGATGTCCAGTGATTGTGGAGCTCAGCATCATTTGGGGACATAATTTTGCTTTATCCTGGCTTTATTTATTTATTTATTTATTTTTATTTTTTATTTATTTATTTATTTTTTTGAGACGGAGTCTCGCGCTGTCACCCAGGCTGGAGTGCAGTGGCCGGATCTCAGCTCACTGCAAGTTCCGCCTCCCGGGTTCACGCCATTCTCCTGCCTCAGCCTCCCGAGTAGCTGGGACTACAGGCGTCCGCCACCTCGGCTGGCTAGTTTTTTGTATTTTTTAGTAGAGACGGGGTTTCACCGTGTTAACCAGGATGGTCTCGATCTCCTGACCTCGTGATCCGCCCATCTCGGCCTCCCAAAGTGCTGGGATTACAGGCTTGAGCCACCGCGCCCGGCCTATTTATTTATTTTTAAAGACATAGTCTCTGTTACCCAGGCTGGAGTGCAGTGGCGAGATCACAGCTCACTGCAACCTTCACCTCCCAGGCTCAAGTGATCCTCCCACCTCAGCCTCCCAAGTAGCTGGGATTACAGGCATGTGCCACCACACTCAGCTAATTTTTGTACTTCTTGTAGAGATGGGGTTGCACTGTGTTGCCCAGGCTGGTCTCAAACTCCTGAGCTCAAGTGATCAGACTGCCTCGGCCTCCCAAAGTGCTGGGATTACAGGCATGAGCCACTGCCTAGCCTACCCTGTCTCTTCAATTTTTCTTTAGGGACCTGCTACTCAGATGAGTTGTAGGTTGTAGGGAAGAGGAAGAAGGGTTTGCCTCAGCCCTGCAGTGTTTTGGGGCACCCCCTGGAAGCTTTCAGCTAAGTTGGCTTGGAGGCTTGAGGAAATGGCCAGAGCATGGGGGGATAAGGGAGGGACTTTACTCAGATTGTTGGCTATAGTTTCTAGGGCCAGGTCCTGCCTGTCTTCCAGGTTGAGATAGAAAAATGACAAGACCCCCAAGGTTCTCCCTGCCTCCCGAAATCAGAGGTTGTAAGGACCCCAAGTTTCTTAATTCCAGGGAATCACATCTGCAGGTTGCTATAGACAATAAATTTTTTTTTTTTTTTTTTTTTTTTTTTTGAGATGGAGTCTTGCTCTATCACCCAGGCTGGAGTGCAATGGCATGATTTCGGCTCACTGCAACCTCCACCTCCTGGGTTCAAGCGATTCTCCTGCCTCACCCATTCAAGTAGCTGGGACTATAGGCGTCCGCCACCATACCCAGCTAATTTTTTGTATTTTTAGTAGAGATGAGGTTTCGCCATGTTGGCCAGGCTGGTCTGGATCTCCTGACCTCGTAATCTGCCAGTCTCGGCCTCCCAAAGTGCTGGGACCACAGGTGTGAGCCACCACGCCCAGCCTGACAGTAAATGTTAAAACTGGAAAGCCACCATATTACAGATGAGGAAACTGATTTGCCCAAGGCTGCATAGCCAGGATAGGAATCTAGAGTTCGACTCTGCCCCCTTCTCCTTTTGATACACCCTGAAAACTTTCATTCATCTATCTCTTCCCCCATAGCTACTTCCTCTTGATGCCCTCCCCTTTGCCTCTCACTCAGGATGCTCCAGACTTTGTATGATTACTTCTGGTGGGAACGCCTGTGGCTGCCTGTGAACTTGACCTGGGCCGATCTAGAAGACCGAGATGGACGTGTCTACGCCAAAGCCTCAGATCTCTATATCACGCTGCCCCTGGCCTTGCTCTTCCTCATCGTTCGATACTTCTTTGAGCTGTAAGCATGCCAGTGTACCCTCATGCCTTCCCCAGTTGCCAGTTGTAGTTTCTTGGACTTCAAGTTTGTTCCTTGCTATTTAATTAGCCCTAGACCCTGATGTTCTGGCTACTCAGGTTCCTGCCCACTGTGCACCCCCTCCCCTGAAGGCACCATTGTCTTCCTGAAGGCTCAGCACCCCCAGGCCCTTTCCATCAATGGTTATTTGTTCTCACCCTCCACCCGCCACCCGCCTGGCCACTAGTGAACACACAGGCAGCTTTGTCAGCTGTGGGCAGCCCTGGAGGCTAGAGAAAAGGGGGTTGCCAGGAAGCTGGGGAAACTGAGGCCAGGGTAAAGTTGCCTTAGCTTGCAGCCCTTTCCCTTCCCAGCAAGCTAGATACCTTACTTATATCCCTTCCCCAGGTACGTGGCTACACCACTGGCTGCTCTCTTGAACATAAAGGAGAAAACCCGACTGCGGGCACCTCCCAATGCCACCTTGGAACATTTCTACCTGACCAGTGGCAAGCAGCCCAAGCAGGTATGAGCCGCATGCTGCCCTGACTCTGGGAATCACTGGGTTTGGTGGGGAGGGGAGAGGGTTTGAATGTTCGCTCTGGCAGGTGAAGAGATGGGGAAGCAGTGGTGCTGACTGAGCTTGTTACTGGGAGAGGCTGGGGGTGCTGCTGAGTTCCGAAGGTAAACATAACAATGGGCTTCTTCACTATGCCCAGGTGGAGGTAGAGCTTTTGTCCCGGCAGAGCGGGCTCTCCGGCCGCCAGGTAGAGCGTTGGTTCCGCCGCCGCCGCAACCAGGACCGGCCCAGTCTCCTCAAGAAGTTCCGAGAAGCCAGGTGGGGGAGGCTGGGGCAGGAAAAGCTGGGTGGCAAGCAAGATCCTGATGTGTCTTGCTGGGAGGGATAGGTGGTGGCTATATGCAGGGAGATGTGAGGAGGTGAATTCAGTTATTAATGGTATTGAGGATATCTGCAGGTATTTGGGGGCTGCTGGGGGACTGTGCTGTTCTCTGACCTAGCCATTTCCGCTTCCTTTGCCAGCTGGAGATTCACATTTTACCTGATTGCCTTCATTGCCGGCATGGCCGTCATTGTGGATGTGAGTGGGGATTACTGGGAGGTGGGATTAGGTTCTCTGGCAAGGTCAGGTGAGGCCATGGAATTTGGGTTCCTCCTCTTTTAACCTCTCACCATCTCTGCAGAAACCCTGGTTCTATGACATGAAGAAAGTTTGGGAGGGATATCCCATACAGGTATGAGTCTTGCTTCCTCATATGTGGGTGGACTAAGACACACCCCAGTGAAGAGACAGTTTGTGGAATCCATAGCAGAGGGATTAGAGTGATGGGATGAAGAACCTCAGGGACTAGAGGGTTTGTGGAGTGGGGACACCCTTGGGGCTGGTTGCTCTTACCTCTCTCTCCTCTCCCAGAGCACTATCCCTTCCCAGTATTGGTACTACATGATTGAACTTTCCTTCTACTGGTCCCTGCTCTTCAGCATTGCCTCTGATGTCAAGCGAAAGGTGGGTGAAGGGGTTGTGCAATTAAGCCTAAGAGCCAAAATGAGGCCCTGGGATGAACACCCTCTCCTTTGACTTCTGGGTACTCTGAATGGAGCTGTTGGTATTCGGGGAACTAAAGGCAAGGGGGAAGGCATAGTGAGAGCTGGGGAAGAAAAAGTCCCTGGGGCCTGCATCATCTCTGCAGGATTTCAAGGAACAGATCATCCACCATGTGGCCACCATCATCCTCATCAGCTTTTCCTGGTTTGCCAATTACATCCGAGCTGGGACTCTCATCATGGCTCTGCATGACTCTTCCGATTACCTGCTGGAGGTTAGGCTTCCTCAAACCTACAGACCCTGGTTGCAGGTTCTTCTGTCCCTTTTATTTTCTTTGGGAGGGAGGTGCGGGGTGGGAATTTGGAGGGTGACATTCCTGGGACCAAGGAGGAGGGCACAGAGTCAGTGCTCCTAACTGGAGTGTACATATGAATGTACTTGAGGGAGTCAGGAGCCCATGATGATGGATGGGGGCTCTCTATGCAGTCAGCCAAGATGTTTAACTACGCGGGATGGAAGAACACCTGCAACAACATCTTCATCATCTTCGCCATTGTTTTCATCATCACCCGACTGGTCATCCTGCCCTTCTGGTGAGTAGGCAGCCAGGCTACACTCCTGTTCTGAAGAAATCAGAAGCCTTGCCTTTCTCCTGCTCCTGTATCCCCCTGGTGTCTTACCTGCTCTTGTCCTTGTTTACAATTCTCTCTCCTTGAATCCTCAGGATCCTGCATTGCACCCTAGTGTACCCACTGGAGCTCTATCCTGCCTTCTTTGGCTATTACTTCTTCAATTCCATGATGGGAGTTCTACAGCTGCTGCATATCTTCTGGGCCTACCTCATTTTGCGCATGGCCCACAAGTTCATAACTGGAAAGGTAAAGGCTCTGTCCCCATTGTGTAGGCCTTACTACTCTCTACGACTTCCTGAACTCCCATCTTGCCAGCAATCCTCTAAAAAACTAGTGTGGGGCCTTGGGTATAACAGGAGCAAGCCCTCAGAGAAGCAGTCTTTAGGGGTTTGAGGATCTCATGTAATAACCGTTCTTGTCCCTTTTCCACAGGTGGTAGAAGATGAACGCAGTGACCGGGAAGAAACAGAGAGCTCAGAGGGGGAGGAGGCTGCAGCTGGGGGAGGAGCAAAGAGCCGGCCCCTAGCCAATGGCCACCCCATCCTCAATAACCACCATCGTAAGAATGACTGAACCATTATTCCAGTTGCCTCCCAGATTAATGCATAAAGCCAAGGAACTACCCCCCTCCCCGCGCTATAGGGTCACTTTAAGCTCTGGGGAAAAAGGAGAAAGTGAGAGGAGAATTCTCTGCATCCTCCCTCCTTGCTTTTCACCCAGTTGCCTTTAAACCAAATTCTAACCAGCTTATTCCCAGGTAGGGGGACATTGGTTATATTCTGTTAGAGGGGGATGGTTGTATTTTCCTCCCTATCCTCCAAGTCATCCTTTCTACTGCTTTTGAGGCCCTCCCTCAGCTCTCTGTGGGTAGGGGTTACAACTCACATTCCTTATTCTGAGAATTTGGCCCTAGCTGTTTGCCTTTGACTCCCTGACCTCGAGAGTCAGGGTTGTGCCTTATTGTCCCATCTGTGGGCCTCATTCTGCCAAAGCTGGACCAGGGCTCACCTTTCTAAGCTCCCTAAAACTTGGGCCAGAAACCAAAGCTGAGCTGACTTAATTAACTTTTTCCCTCTATGACACAAATGAATTGAGGGTAGGAGGGTGCACATAACCCTTACCCTACTTCTGCCAAAAAGTGGGGGCTGTACTGGGGACTGCTCGGATGATCTTTCTTTGTGCTACTTCTTTCAGCTGTCCCTGTAGCCACAGGTCTAAGATCTGACTGCCGCCTCCATTCTCTGGCCTCTTCCCCTTCCCTCTTCAGCTAGGCTAGCTGGTTTGGAGTAGAATGGCAACTAATTCTAATTTTTATTTATTAAATATTTGGGGTTTTGGTTTTAAAGCCAGAATTACGGCTAGCACCTAGCATTTCAGCAGAGGGACCATTTTAGACCAAAATGTACTGTTAATGGGTTTTTTTTTTTAAAAATTAAAAGATTAAATAAAAAATATTAAATAAAACATGGCAACAAGTGTCAGACTATTAGGAATTGAGAAGGGAGATCAACTAAATAAACGAAGAGAGTCTTTCTTATGCCTTCCTTGCAGTTATGTAACATTTTCTTTTTTAAATTTCACATGCATGTAATTCCAGCACTTTGGGGGGCCAAGGAGGGTGGATCACTAGAGGTCAGGCGTTTGAGACCAGCCTGGCCAACATGGCGAAACCCCATCTCTACTAAAAATACACACATTTAGCTGGGCGTGATGGCAGGCGCCTGTAATCCCAGCTACTTGGGAGGCTGAGGCAGGAGAATCACTTGAACCTGGGAGGCAGAGGCTGCAGTGAGTCGACATAGCGCACTGCACTCCAGCCTGGGTGACAGAGCGAGAACTCCATCTAAAATAATTCACATGCAAGAAGCAAAGGTAGGCCGGGCGCGGTGGCTCAAGCCTGTAATCCCAGCACTTTGGGAGGCCGAGATGGGCGGATCACGAGGTCAGGAGATCGAGACCATCCTGGCTAACACGGTGAAACCCCGTCTCTACTAAGAAATACAAAAAATAGCCGGACGAGGTGGCAGCGCCTGTAGTCCCAGCTACTCGGGAGGCTGAGGCCGGAGAATGGCGTGAACCCGGGAGGCGGAGCTTGCAGTGAGCTGAGATCCGGCCACTGCACTCCAGCCTGGGCTACAGAGCGAGACTCCTTCTCAAAAAAAAAAAAAAAGCAGCAAAGGTAGACAAGATAGAAGATTAATGACAGCAGCCCACGGGGGAGGATTGGGATAGTATCTCACTGAAAGATCCATATTTGGGAGTATCGGGCTGAAACAAACGAAATCACAACCTTAGTTTTATCATATTGTTAAAAGACTTTCAAGAAATAATACAAACTGGAGATAGTAGATACACAGGCTCCATTCTAAGAACAAAGTCTGTTAGAAGCAGGAACACTTGGACAAATGTGGGATGGGAGGGATGTCAGGCCTAGGTTAGAGTGGTGATCTCTCCCCACCCTTTAGGGCCTTTGGAGGTGGAGAAGGGATCCTGCCTGCTAGCACCACATTGGAAGGGATCATCTGGTCCAGAACCCCTATTTCTATCTACTAGGAGCTGGGGGGAGTAGCTAGACCAGAGACTTCGGGTCAGGGTTCAACAATCAGGAAGACCCAGTTCCTGAGGAAACGACAGTTCAAGAAGGGTTGGGAAGAAGGCTGTCCTCTAAAGAAGACGTCCTCTGCATTCAATGGCCCCACAGCAACAGAGCAGCTCCTTGCCTTCCACACTGCCCACCTCGTAGTTGTAGTCCCAAGTAAGTTCTGTCCCAGCCCGGATTCTTCTGAAGAGGAAGAAAAAGAATGGTGTGTGGCGAAGACAGCAGATAACCCAGGCCCTTGGGGTTACTGAATATGTAGGTGAAGTTGCATCATGAATGGAGGAGGGGCCCTTGGAACTTCAGTGGTCCTTGCCCCTCCCCAGTCTTCCCCTTTCCTGACTCCTTACTTGCTGGCAAAGAAGGCCACCCAGGGAAAGCGAAGATCATGGGTATCCACGAAGACATTCTGGACAAACAGGTTGGGGCTGCAACTGTGCTGTAGGTTTAAGGACAGGATCAAATAAGAGCCAGGGAAACTGAATCTGGCTTTGCAGGGGGAGTGAGAGTTGGAAGAAAAATGCTGTCTGACCCTCCCCATTATAACAGATGCTTTGAAAGAAAGCTACCTCTTTAAGATCCTTTGAGATCAAGAGTTTGTAACAAGAAAAGGTGGGCTTATAGAGTATGTTAACAGAAATTTGAGGACTATGGGATAATCCAGCATCTAGAGGTGGGGAGAGGGGTCTCACGTTGAGGTAGCGGCCCAGGTTGCCTTCAAGCTTGGCATCGATGATGTAGCAAGACTCCTCGCCATCGTAGAATTGGCGTGTGTTCTTACGAACAGGTGCACTCTCCCCCTTGTCCACAGAGGCCATGTTGGTTGATTTAATTGCAATCCCATGGGTTGATTTAAGGGCAAAGCCTCGGGTTGACTTTACTGCCACTTGACGCTTCATTGGACCTGGACAGGAGGGAGAATGGGGTCAGGACCCATCCCAACTCACGAATGGACATTCTACCCCTGTTTCTCTCCCAACATTGCAGCTAAGAAACACCAATACGCCGGAACTCAAAGATCCTAAGTGGCAGTTTTTTCCCAAGCATAATTAGATCTGAGGGGAAAAGAGTAGCAAACCGGAAATGAGAGAGGATGTGTCAAAGAATAGTTTAGCTCGGAGTCAGAAAGCCCTCCCAGAGATGCTCCAGTTCTTAGGATCTGAATTTTTACCCACTACTTCTTTAGCTTCCTTAAAAAATGCTCTATCCCAAGTTTCTTACTATTTCTTCCCACCACTCCCAACATTTTTCCAGGCTCCCACCATTCCCAACATTTTTCCAGGCTACCAGTCATGTTCTTCTTGTCCTCAAAGTCATCCCCTTCAGAGCCAGAGGAGATGGTCTGGATATCATCACTGTCAACCGCTGTAGCCGAAGTCTGACCAGCAGTGGGCTTTCGGCTGGTCCCACTTTCCCCCTCACTTTCTGTGCTGCTGGACAGTGTCAGGACATCCTGGGGAATCAGGAGGGTAAGAAGGAAGAGAAGTAAATGGGAAGGGCTCCTTAAAGTCCTTGCTGTTACCCATGGTCTAGCAGGAAGGGGCAATGGCAAGAGGAGGCTTAGATGCTGGATGAAAGAAAATAAGGCAGGAAGTCAAGGCTAAAGAAGTAGAAGACCTAACAGTAATTATAGTGAAGGACTTGATGAGGTGACAATGGCCCGTGTTCCTTTATTAGAAGCTTGAGAAGGTCACTTACATCAGGGTTGGACTGAGCAGAAGCCATGAGTCGTCGGCTTTGATGCATACTAGTCTTACTAGGTGGGCGGCGAAGTCCTTCAGGCTTCACGGGAGAAGGATTGTAACCGTAGTTTCGAGAGCTTTCAGTAACTCTGATGGGAGGGGAAGGAATGAGGCCAACAGGTTACTGGCTGTTTCTTAGGCTTCTAGCCTAGATTTGAGAGAAGGCAGATTTGGAAACAGGTCAAAAAGGCACTGGGCCGGATGCAGCAGCTAATGCCTGTAATCCCAGCACTTTGGGAGGCTGAGGATCCCCTTTGGGAGCATCGCTTGAGCCCAGGAGTTCAAGACCAGTTTGGGAAACATGGTGAAACCCCGTGTCTACAAAAAATAGAAAAACTAGCCACATGTGGTGGTGCACGCCTGTAGTCCCAGCTACTAGGGAGGCTGAGGTAGCAGAATCTCTTGAGCCTGGGAGGGGGAAGTTGCAATGAGCTGAGATTACGCCAATGCACTCAGCCTGGGTGACAAAGCAAGACTCTGTCTTAAAACAAAACAAAACAAATGAACAAAAGGCACTTACACTGACATCTTGTTTCGGTCATCAAGGTCCTGGAAAAGAACAAGTGAAGGGTTAAATGCTTTCACAGCCTAAAGTTAACAAGTCCAATAATCAGACTTCAAATGACCTCCAAAGATAACATCAGCCAGTGACAGGTACACATTCTAAAGTGGGGTGGGTAAACCACTCTGCAACTTGACAGCAATCTTCACTACACTCTCTGGCTGGAGCCTTTAAGCCTTCTCAGTGATGGGGCTTAATGCTGATGGAAAATACCACGAGCAGGCTTATAGCAACCAGGGACAGTTTTACCATCTGTAATGTGGAAAGCATCAACATCATCAAAGAGATACTTAAAATCAATTATTGTTTCTCTAGTACAAGTAAACAATGATGTGAATAACTTGAAACAGCATTTAACATTAAAAAATCACTTATGAATCTTTCATTTTGGAATTAATCAGATACTTGTCCACCCTCTACCACCAGGCATGTGGATTTTAAAATAATTTTTTTTTTGAGACAGTCTCGTTCTGTTACCCAGGCTGGAGTGCAGTGGTGCGATCTCGTCTCACTGCACCTCTGCCCCCCGGGTTCAAGTGATTCTCCTGCCTCAGCCTCCCAAGTAGCTGGAAATACAGGCATGCGCCACCATGCCTGGCTAATTTTTGTATTTTTTAGTAGAGACAGAGTTTCACCATGTTGGCCAGGATGGTCTCCAACTCCTGACCTTCAAGTTATCCACCTGCCTCGGCCTCCCAAAGTGTTGGGATTACAGGCGTGAGCCACCATGCCCGGCCAATAATTTGGTTCTTTAAACAAACACTAGGTATGTGCTAATTAGGGGGAGAGATAACAAGGTGGCCACAGAAATATCCATCAAGTAGAATAATCTACATGCAAAGACTCATGGTGAGACTGCATTAAGTTTGTTACTGCACCAAAGTTAAAGCCATAGCTCTCAGAGCTTTCTGCCACTACTTACCTCTTTCTTGGCCTGCTTGATGTCTCCCTCATCCTTGATGCCTAGTCCTGAGGTGGAGGCCTTTTCAGCCTCCATTCGGCTTCCCCCAGCCCGGCCCTCCCCACCTTCATTAGTCTTAAAGGATGAATGGCTATCAGAGTCAGCAAAACCACCTTCACTGACACTATTGCAGCTCAACCATGAGGCCACCTTGTTCTTGGGTGTCTCTTCAGAGGAAGGTGGATTGCAGCCACCTACAGGGATTGGGGGAGGAACAGGAATATGTAGGGGTCCAAGATCTGGGGGGTGGGAGTCCTTGGAAGTTGTCTCAGAGAGTCCGTTCTCTTTCTGGCCCCGGGTCTGTCTCCGGGTAGCATAGCTCCGCCACACTGAACTGGTGCTGAAGTCCTCATCCTTACAGAAGTTATCATCTGAGCTATCATCATTGGACTCTTCAGGGTCCTCTGTACCGCTGTTGCCATCTTCCTGGTCCTTCAAGTCTACACCACTGCTGTCAGAGGAACAGGCGGCATCACTCTCATATCCTTCTTTGAAGTTCTCCACGCTCTCGATATGGTCCAGATTTGCAAAGTACTCATCACCCATTTCCAGACCCTCCTTGTCTGCAAAGTCATCTGTCAGGATTTTGCCTGAGAATGAAGAGAATTAAAGGCCTTCTAGGGTTATGGGGACCTATTAGTTGTTTTGTTTTGTTTTTTTTTTTCAGATGAAGTCTTGCTCTGTCACCTAGGCTGGAGTGCAGTGGTGCAATCTCGGCTCACTGCAACCTCTGCCTCCCAGGTTCGAGCAATTCTCCTGCCTTAGCCTCCTGATGGGACTACAGGTGCACACCACCACACCTGGCTAATTTTTTTTTGTATTTTTAGTAGAGACAGGGTTTCACCATGTTGGCCAGGTTGGTCTTGAACTCCTGACCTCAGGTGATCTGCCCGCCTCAGCCTCCCAGTGTTGGGATTACAGGTGTTAGCCACCGCACCTGGCCACGGGGACCTATTAGAAAGAATAAGGGTCATTCCATCAATACCCGCTCTACCAGCATATAGAGTCAAAAAGCCTCCATTCTGGTCTCTCATTTCTGTTTTTTTCTGTTTTTGAGTTAGAGTTTCACTTCTGTCACCCAGGCTGGAGGGCAGTGGCATGATCTCGGCTCACTGCAACCTCTGCCTCAAGGGTTCAAGTGATTCTCCTGCCTCAGCCTCCCAAGTAGCTGGGATTACAGGCGTCCACCACCACACCTGGCTAATTTTTGTATTTTAATAGACATGGGGTTTCAACCATGTTGGCCAGGCTGGTCTCCAACTCCTGACCTCAGGTGATCCATCCACTTCGGCCTCCCAAAGTTTTGGGATTATAGGCGTGAGCCACCACGCCTGGCCCAGTGTTTCTTTGATAATACCTCCCTTTGTATCTTAACTATGATAAAGTATGGAGAACTTACTGTCATTTTAAATCTTGCCCTTTCTGTCTTTCCATTTCTTCTACTTTATCAAAAGAGTACTGGGCTATGCTAAAAGATCTCTGAGTCGAGTGACACGGAAGAAAATGATACACTGGACTCTATAATCATGTCTGTCCTCTGAAATATCACCATGTCCAAAATTTCATCCCTTTTCATTCTCTTCTTTGTGAAACACTTGTGTCCCTCTCTGGTCTAGCTAGACAGGTACATCACTCATCACGTTCTTTGTAGAAGTCCCTGGCCGCCTCTTACTCCAGTTCACATGTCAAGCACTTTCTTCTTATGCTCAATTTGTCTCTGGTTCAATTCCCTACCATGTCCCAATCTCAGGAAACAACCCTTATATTTTATCACCAACCTGCATAAATACAGACAAAAGAGCCTTTGGCAATGTCATCCAAGCAGCGGATACCCCAGCCCTTGTTCTGCGTCTTGAATAGCTGTAGCCGAACTTGTAGTCCATGTTGTACCAACCGGTTTGTGCACATGTTTGGGTCACATTTGCAGCGTTTGTTACACTCATATACCCTGGGAGGAGGTTAGGATAAAATCAATCACGATATGATCACTAGAGCACAATAAATCCATAAAACTGTTGTAATTCTTAAGCTATTATCATTTATAATGTGTTGTAGATAAAGATTAAAAATTAGGTAATGATCTAAGTGAATGGATCTATTGAACTATCTATGCTCTTTGATTCATTTGGAAATATAGCCCAAGGAAAACATTTAGAGGGTGGAGAAAGATTTAAAGATGTCTATAGCAATACAGCTCAAAAAAGTGAATGCTAGAGTGCCTAACACCTGGAGAGAAGCTAAGCAAACTATAATGGGAATACAGATTACAGAGCCATTAAAATAAGCACTATATGGACTGTCAATTTATAGAAGTAGATAAAGACATGTGAGAATAAAGACAAAATAAAGATATGTGAGAAATTCCAGGTGAGGTTTCTTACTAATAACAGCAATAATAATAATAATAGTAATAATAAAAATAAATAAATGTGAGAAAAACAGAGGCCAACATAACACATACGAAAGGGAATAAAGAGATAGGAGGAATTGTGACTAATGTTCATGGTAAAGTTGATTTTCATTCTTTTATTCAGTAAACATTTATTAAACACCAAGAGCTCTACCAAACACTGGAAACAACAATGAAAAAGGTCATGGGCGTGGTGGCTCATGCCTATAATCCCAACACTTTGGGAGGCCAAGGTGGGCGGATCACGAGGTCAGGAGATTGAGACCATCCTGGCTAACACGGTAAAACCCCGTCTCTAATAAAAATAAAAAAATTAGCTGGGTGTGGTGGCATGCGTCTGTAGTCCCAGCTACTTGGGAGGCTGAGGCAGGAGAATTCCTTGAACGCGGGAGGCGGAGGTTGCAGTGAGCGGAAATCGCGCCACTACACTCCAACCCGGGAGACGGGGTGTGACTGTCTCAAAAAAAAAAGAAAAAGAAAAAGGGTCATAATTTCTACCCTCGGGCAGCTCATATTCTTTTTTTTTTTTTTTGAGACAGAGTTTCGCTCTTGTTGCTCAGGCTGGAGTGCAATGGCGCGATCTCAGCTCACCACAACCTCTGCCTCCCGTGTTCAAGTCATTCTCCTGAATCAGCCTCCCAAGTAGCTGGGATTATTACAGGCATGCGCCACCATGCCTGGCTAATTTTGTATTTTTAGTAGAGTTGGGGTTTCTCCATGTTGATCAGGCTATTCTCGAATTCCCGACCTCACGTCATCTGCCTCCCTTGGCCAACCAAAGTGCTGGGATTACAGGCGTGAGCCACTGCGCCCGGCCCAGGGGAGCTCATATTCTATTTAATTTAAGAATTGGGGCCAGGCGCAGTGGCTCATGCCTGTAATCCCAGCTATTTAGGAGGCTGAGGTGAGAAGATCACTTGAGCCCAGGAGTTCGAGGTTGCAGTGAGCTACGATCACACCACTGCGCTCCAGCCTGAATGACAAAGCAAGTCCATTCCATCTCTGAAAAAGAAAAAAAATTTTAATTATTTTTAAACAACATTAAAGGTAATGAGAGGGATCTAGCACATACCAACATTAAAGGAAGATAACACAGTTATACTAAGAAAACTAATTGTTTCAGGTAACAACGTTTTTGCTCTATATGATTTGCCCAATGTTAGAATTTTACTTATTTTCTTGGTATGCAAAATTGATGGGAGAAATTTACTTTTGGAAATGATTCAACAGCTCAGTTATTTCATGATTTTAGTCACATCCCTCCAGATAAAGATGGTAAGAGCAGCTTCTACTTAATAAGCATACGATTTGTGTTTGGCACGGTGTGAAAGCCTTATATATACATTTTCACATTCTCTCCTTAAAGCTATGCTAATACAGATGGTCTTTTTTCTTTTTGAGATACAGTCTCGCTTTGTCACCCAACCTCTGCCTCCTGGGTTCAAGTGATTCTCCTGCCTCAGCCTCCCGGGTGGCTGGGATTACAGGTGCATGCCACCATACCCAGCTAATTTTTGTATTGGAGACAGGGTTTTACCATGTTGGCCAGGCTGGTCTTGAACTCCTGACCTCAAGTGATCCACCTGTTTTGGCCTCCAATTTTTTTTTTTTGAGACATGGTCTTGCTCTGTCACCGAGACTATAGTTCAGTGGCACAACCACAGCTCACTGCAGCCTTGACCTCCTGGGCTCAAGTAATCCTCCTGCCGCAATCTCCTAAGTAGCTGGGACCACAGCTGTGTGCCACCTTGCCCAGTTAATTCTTAAATTTTTTTTTTGTACAGACAAGGTCTCATCACGTTGCCCAAGCAAATCTGGAACTACTGGACTCAAGCCATCCTCCCACCATGGCCTCCCAAAGTGGTGGGATTACAGGTGTGAGCCATCATGTCTAGCTTTTTTTTTTTTCTAACTTTAAAAAAGATTATTTCCCATGTCGGTAATCCTAGCACTTTGGGAGCGAGACTCCATAGCAAAAAAAAAAAAAAAAAAAAAAAAAAAAAAAAGGTTATTTCCTTGGTGGTCTAGTGGGTAGAGGGGAAAAAAAGATTATTGAAACGTAATATACACAGAGGAGAGTACACATAAGTCTATAGATCAATGAATTTTACAAACTCAGCATACCATGTAACCTGCACCAGATCAAGAAACAACTTTGTTAGATCCTTTAAAACCCCACTGGGGACATGGCTTCCTTCATTATTTTGGGACTTAATTGGCCCTTTCAATTCAGAAACACAGACCCTTCAATTATGGGACACTTTCTGAATTATTTCACTGATGCTTTTCTCCTCCCTGTTCTGTTAATTATGTATCTTGATCACTAGGTTTAATAGTTCACGTGTTTATATATACCAATTAACCATGCTATACTCCACTCTTTTGTTGTCCTCCTCCTCTTTTAGAGATGAGTCACGCTCTGTCACCCCAGGCTAGTGTTTATGTTAATATCCTGTGTTTACAGTTGATCAAAAAAGATCAGCTCAGTAGGGGCAGGGCTGGAATTTGAACTCAGGTGTAATCATTACCACATGAAACCTTTACAGTAGCTATACTGAGTATCATTCCTTCATTCCCTAAAATTTAAGTGGTTACTATTTTTTTTTTTTTTTTTTTTTGTGGCAGAGTCTAACTCTGTTGCCCAGGCCAGAATGCAGTGGTGGGATCTTGGCTCACTGCAACCTCCACCTCGTGGGTTCAAGTGATTCTCCTGCCTCAGCCTCTGGAGTAGCTGGGATTACAGGCGCCCGCCACCATGCATGGCTAATTTTTGTATTTTTAGTACGGGGTGGGGGGGGCGGTTTCAACATTTTGGTCAGGCTGGTCTCAAACTCCTGACCTCGTAATCCACCTGCCTGGGCCTCCCAAAGTGCTGGGATTACAGGTGTGAGCCACTGCGTCTGGCCAATTGTTTTTGTTTTTTTTTTTAAGACGAAGTCTCCTTCTGTCACCCAGGCTGAGTGCAATGATGCAATCTTGGCTCACTGCAACCTCCGCCTCCCAGGTTCAACTGATTCTCCTCAGCCTTCTGAGTAGCTGGCACTATAGGTGCGCGCCACCATGCCTGGCTAATTTTTTGTACTTTATTAGTAGAGACAGGGTTTCACCATGTTGGCTAGGCTGGTCTCGAACTCCTGACCTCAAATGATCTGCCCACCTTCGCCTCCCAAAGTGTTGGGATTACAGGCGTCAGCCACCGCACCTGGCCTAAGTGCTTACTATGTGCCAGGCATTGGGTAAACTGGTGATACAATGGTTAGCAAGACAGACAAAGAGACACATAAGACCCTTGCCTTCATGAAGGAGCTTATATTATAACGGAAAAGAAGAAAAACACGTCAACAAAAGTTGTCATAAATGCTATAAAGAACACAAACATGGTGCTCAATGAGAGAATTAAGGGAGTAAAATGACCTAGTTTTAAAGTGGTCAGGGAAGGTCTCTCTGAGGAGGTGACTTTACAGCTGAAAGCTCAAGGTTAAAGAAGATAGCCACACAAAGAAAAGTGGAAGGATGCCAAGAAGAGGGCACAGCATGTGCAAGTCTCCAGAGGCAGGCTGGAAAACACTGGTGGAACTGGATCCAGGAACTGAAAAATATCAGTGTAGTTGGAACGACTTTGGAGGGAGATAGGAAAGGGCCAGATATATAACCTAAGGTTAAGAGTCAGAATAAAATCCAAACAGCAGTGGGACTACATTATAGAGTTTTAAGCAGGGGAGTGACATATTATTTGTGATTATTTGAAAATATTTTTATGAAACATTTCAAACATGTAAAAAAGATATCAGGAACACTCATGTACCACCCAGCATTATCAAATCTAAACACTATTGTTAGATTCAAAACTTTGTTATTAAAACATACATGATATAGCAATGCAACTAAAGTTAACAACCGTCTATTCCTTTGTTTAGTTTGTAATCAGCAAAATTCATCCTATGATCTCCCCAGTAGTCTCAATCTCCTCTGAACGTATTCAGGCACCTCAGGTTTTCTATTAAACTGATTTTCCTGAAGTGGTTCCTGCAGCATCTGACCTGCTCTTGCAGTGGCTCTTCTCTATCCCTAGTACACAGCTGTCAGCCTGGAAGCCTCTTTCACTTCACTGCCACCTGTCTTCCACTTTCCTGGCTTTCCCTCTCATTTTTGCAAATATTTCCAGAAACTTTCTGAGAAGGGGAATGATGAAAAACTTTGAGGTACTGCATGTCTAAAAAAATGTCTTTAGCCTACTGTAACACCAAATTGATAGTTTGCCCGAGTTAAAAATTCCAGGTTGGAAATAATTTTCCCTTAGAATTCTGAACAGATTCGTCAATTGCTATCTAGCTTCTAGTGTTACTTTCAGGGAAGGCTGAAGTCATTTCAAGTCTATTTTTTAATGTGTTCTGTGTCTCTTCTCTGGAAGCTTTTAGGATTTTTTTTCCCCTCAGTGTTCTGACATTTTATGATAATGTCTCTAAATGAGAATCTACCTTTATCCTTCATTATTTTGGGACCTAATTGGCCCTTTCAATTCAGAAACACAGACCCTTCAATTATGGGACACTTTCTGAATTATTTCACTGATGCTTTTCTCCTCGCTGTTTTGTTAATTATGTATCTTGATCACTATGTTTATTAGTTCACGTGTTTATATATACCAATTTACCATGCTATACTCCACTCTTTTGTTGTCCTCCTCCTCTTTTAGAGATGAGTCACGCACTGTCACCCCAGGCTAGAGTGGGCGTGATCATAGCTCATTGCAGCCTTGAACTACTGGGCTCAAGTGATTTTTCTGCCTCTGCCTCTCAAGTAGCTGGGACTACAGGCATGCACCCACCATGCCCGGCTAATTTTTAAAAAATTTAGGCCAGGCACAGTGGCTCACGCCTGTAATCCCAGCACTTTGAGAGGCTGGGGCGGGCGGATCATGAGGTCAGGAGATCGAGACCATCCTGGCTAACACAGTGAAACCTTGTCTCTACTAAAAATACAAAAAATTAGCCAGGCATGGTGGCGGGTGCCTGTAGTCCCAGCTACTTACTCGGGAGGCTGAAGCAGGAGAATGGCGTGAACCCGGGAGGTGGAGCTTGCAGTGAGCTGAGATCACGCCACTGCACTCCAGCCTGGGTGACAGAGCAAGACTCCATCTCAAAAAAAAAAAAAAAAAAAAAAAAAAAAAAAAATTTATTTATTTATTTATTTATTTATTATTATTTTTTTTTTGAGACGGAGTCTTGCTCTGTAGCCCGGGCTGGAGTGCAGTGGCCGGATCTCAGCTCACTGCAAGCTCTGCCTCCCGGGTTTACGCCATTCTCCTGCCTCAGCCTCCGGAGTAGCTGGGACTACAGGCGCCCGCCACCTCGCCCGGCTAGTTTTTTTTTTTTTTGTATTTTTTTTAGTAGAGACGGGGTTTCACCGTGTTAGCCAGGATGGTCTCGATCTCCTGACCTCGTGATCCGCCCGTCTCGGCCTCCCAAAGTGCTGGGATTACAGGCTTGAGCCACCGCGCCCGGCCAAAAATTTATTTTTAAATTATTTATTTGAGACAGAGTCTTGCTGTGTTGCCCAGGATGGAGTGCAGTGGTGCAATCTCAGCTTACTGTAACCTCTGCCTTCCAGGTCCAAGCGATTCTCCTGCCTCAGCCTCCCAAATAGCTGAGATTACAGGCGTGCGTGATCATGCCTGGCTAATTTTTGTATTTTTAGTACAGATGGGGTTTCACCAAGTTGACCAGGCTGGTCTTGAACTCCTGACCTCAGGTGATGCACCCACCTTGGCCTCCCAAAGTGTTGGGATTACAGGCGTGAGTCACTGTGCCTGGCCAACCATTTTGTTTTTGAGATGTAATTTCACTCTTCTTGCCCAGGCTGGAGTGCAATGGTGCGGTCTTGGCTCACTGCAACCTCCTCCTCCCGGGTTCAAGTGATTCTCCTGTGTCAGCCTCCCAAGTAGCTGGGATTATAGGTGCTCGCCACCATCCCCGGCTAGTTTTTGTATTTTTAGTAGAGATGGGGTTTCACCATATTGAACAGGCTGGTCTTGAACTCCTGACATCAAGCAATCTGCCTGCCTCGGCCTCGCAAAGTGCTGGGATTACAGGCGTGAGCCACCATTCCTGGCCCCAACAATTTTTTTTTTTAGACACAGGGTCTTACTATGTTGCCCAGTCTGGTCTCAAACTCCAGGCCTCAAGCAATCTTTCGGCCTTGCCCTCCTCAGTAGCTGTCCTCAAACTCATGCTGGTTCTACCTCCTCTGCTCAACCTTTAAATGTTGGCGGACCCAGGGCTTACTCCTGAGCCACCTTCTCTATTATCAACGTTGTGTCTAGGTGAACTCATCCAGGCTTTGAATATCATTCCTGTGCTGATGATTCCTAAATTTTTATATCCAACTCTTACACTTCTCTCCAGAAATCCCAGTGCCTTCTTGACGTTTCTACTTGGATTGCCTGACAGGCATTTCGGACTTAACATGGCCAAAACAAAAACTGAATTTCACTCAAACCTATTACTCCTTTGGTCTTCCATCTCAGTAAAAAGCACCAAAAACCACTTAGATGCTCAAGTCAAAAATTTAGGAATTGTCTTTGCTTCTACTTTTTCCCCCGACTCCACAATCTATCCAATTCTGTAGATCTACCTATTAATGCATCCCAAATCTATCCTTCTTACCTCTACTGTCACCTCCATTCTATTGCAAGCCATAGCTACAACCATGTCTTTCTCTGCTATACTCCTATAATGATCTCCTAATTGGTCTTCCAAGATCTACTTTTGCCATCCTAAGACCTATGATCTACAAAGAAGCCAGAGTAATCTGAAAAAGGTAGGTCATATCACTTGGCTGCTTAAAATTCTCTAAGAGCACCATGAATTTGATTCTAACTTTTCTTTTTTCTTTCTTTCTTTTTTTAAGGCAGAGTCTCGCTCTTGTCACCCAGGCTGGAGTGCACTGGCACGATCTCGGCTCACTGCAACCTCTGCCTCCTGGGTTCAAGCGATTCTCCTGCCTCACTCTCCCGAGTAGCTGGGACTACAGGCGCCCGCCACCACACCTGGCTAATTTTTGTATTTTTAGTAGAGACAGGCTTTCACCATGTTGGCCAGGCTGGTCTCAAACTCCTGACCTCAGGTGATCCACCTACCTCAGCAACCGAAAGTGCTGGGATTACAGGTGTGAGCCACTGTATCAGCCTGATTCTAACTTTTTTCATTCTGGTTTATAAATCCCTATGTAATCAAGTCCCTGCCTACTTCTCTCTGAACACGTCACTTACAAGAGTAAATCATAATCTGTTAAGACATTCATTTAGCTATGAAATTAAGATAATCTTTTTTTGCAACAGAAAATTGCTAGACACTATTCAATCATCCTATGTCTTCATTTCAAGGAAAGCCCAAGAAAAAAAGTGTTTGAGAAGTCAGGAAATAAGATCTAATTAATAAAATGCCTCTTAGGCCGGGCGCGGTGGCTCAAGCCTGTAATCCCAGCACTTTGGGAGGCCGAGACGGGCGGATCACAAGGTCAGGAGATCGAGACCATCCTGGCTAACATGGTGAAACCCCGTCTCTACTAAAAATACAAAAAAAAAAAACTAGCCGGGCGAGGTGGCGGGTGCCTGTAGTCCCAGCTACTTGGGAGGCTGAGGCAGGAGAATGGCGTAAACCCGGGAGGCGGAGCTTGCAGTGAGCTGAGATCCGGCCACTGCACTCCAGCCTGGGCGACAGAGCGAGACTCCGTCTCAAAAAAAAAAAAAAAAAAAAAAAAAAAAAAAAAAAAAAAATGCCTCTTCTGGTATTCTATTTTTGGTTCCAATTTTTAGATTTCTGATGATTTCTATAAGCAGAGAAAACCAAGAACATGCTCCTCAGTCTCTCTGAGGTATTGTGCTATTCCTTGACCACTTACCCTGTGGGTAGACACTCTTCTAGTCTCTTGTACTGGTAGCCAGAGTTAGGGTTGATTTGGCCTCCTGGGGTACAGGCTGTAGCCTGGATAGTTAGTTGATGGCAGGCACACTTGGACCTATATGACAGAGAGAAATAAAGGAAAGGAGCGGGGGGATCAGAGAACAAAATAACACAATACTCATGTACCCAGGGTTGCTCAGTGTGGCCATGTCAGACTCCAGTCTCCCTACCTCATAGCTTTCATGGAGGCCTTATAGCATGAGTTCCAGGTGAGGGAAGAGGTAAAGGAAGATGGGGAAAGCAGTACAGATACAAGGGAAAGGAAGAGGTGAAAAGGAAGACAACCATAACAAAGTTGGAAGCAGGGGCAGCAATTCTCCCCACCAACTCACTTGTCCCGACACCCATCCTTGCAGTCACAGCCAACCAGAAATTCAGGGCCTGTGTTAATGAAAACACCCTTGCCCGGGATACGTTCCTTGCTGTAGGCCACCTGGGGTGGAGGGGTTGTGTCAATCTCATTGACACAGGATAGGGGAACATCTTCCTTCCCATAGGTGATGTCCAAAATATAGTAAAAAGGCTTATAGGGCTGAAACTTTCGGTCCACAAGAACATATGGATCCAAACAGAACATCTCCAGGAAGAGGAAGTCACAGCCAGTCTCGAAAAGGTAGCGTTCGATCTCCTGCATTGTCCGAAGGCAAAGACCACAAGGTGTCTTATAGATAACATGAAAGCCCATCTTGCGGTTAACTCGACGCCGGGCTGTCATCCGCCGGAAGTCATACAGTAATGGAACCAGCAGAGGGTTCTTGCCCCGGTACTGCTCATTCCTCATAGGTCTGACTCGAGACAGACAGGTATAGCTGCAGACATGAGGTAAGTAGAAAAGCTTCTCCATGGGAGCACGGTAGGAGGGCTCTGCTGGGGCCCGCTCCAGCATGCCATGGAAGGCTGGGGGTGCTGGAGGGGCTGGGGGTGCTGAGGGTGCTGGGGCAGAGGCTGTGGAGCCTAAAGGTGATCTGCAAATGAGATACAAGTGATCAGATCAGAAGGCAACAGGACCTCTGTTGTATAATTAACCCTCCAGGTAGCTAAGCCATTTCTCTCATCTTTCAAGCAGCTGTGCTCCTGAAGCTAAAGATGATTCAAGAAAGATCTTCCCTTGCCCTATCAAAGCTGGACAACGAAAATCCCTGGTTACTCTTCACTGACTGATAACATCTCTATTTCTTTTTTTTTTTGAGATGGAGGTTTGCTCTTTTTGCCCAGGCTGGAGTACAATGGCATGATCTCGGCTCACCGCAACCTCTGCCTCCCAGGTTCAAGCAATTCTCCTGCTTCAGCCTCCCGAGTAGCTGGGATTACAGGCATGCGCCACCACGCCCGGCTAATTTTGTACTTTTTAGTAGAGACAGGGTTTCTCCATGTTGGCCAGGCTGGTCTCAAACTCCTGACCTCAGGTGATCCGCCCGCCTCGGCCTCCCAAAGTGCTGGGATTACAGGCATGAGCTACTACTGTGCCTGGCCTAACATCTCTATTTCAACAGTGTACCTTTTCCTAAAATGTATTTGCCTGTGAATTACGGAAGTAGAGTCCAGTCTTCTACCAATATATTTTTTGTCTGCTGTGTGTTCCAGAAATGTCCTTACTAACTCCCAGGATTCAAGGAAAGAGGCTGTGGTGTTTCCTTTCTATTTTAGCAAAGATGGAACCATGTTCAACAAGAAGTTTTAACAAATGGCTTTCTGATGATACCACATTTCCAAGCACCCAGCTTCCGATTCAATTATTCTTACTTTCTATTTCTGAGAAACTTCTATGGGTAAAGCTTCCTTTTCAAGTCCAAACTCCTCACCATCATAAACTAAGCCCTTCAGAGCCAAGGAACCTTCCCCTACACAGTGACCACTCATTGCTATCCTGCCTACAGAGAGCCTCAGATTTTCTCACCTATACGTCTGGTTGATCCCAGGTTTCCCACCAGAGACATTTTCACTGAGTGCAGGAGACGTAGGGGAGGAATGACCAGAGCCCACAGATCCTGGTCGGAAGGATGTGCTCTTTTTGGCTACCTGCTTCCGTGACTGGGCAAGCTGGCTTTCCAAGCTTCTAGGAGATCAGAGACGAGGGCGTATAGTAAGGGATGTGGAAAATATAATATGAAAGAAACTGAAGAAAAAAGAAAGAATAACACTTACTCACTGTCACCTGCTTGGGGAGATAGAGGTGGAGCAGGTGGGAAAGGTGGGGCAGGTGGAGCTGTAGGCTGTGGGGGTTCCACTGGCTTGAACTGGGTTCCAGTACCGGTCAGATCCTGTGTGTACTGGACAACAGGGCCTTTGCTCCTCACAGCACCTATAGGAAAAAGGAATTGATCACTGAGAAGATGATAGCTATGAGGCTTGTATTCAGTCACACATCTGATCCTTAACTTATACAACATAAAAAGGCAGCAATGGCTGGGCGCGGTGGCTCATGCCTATAATCCCAGCATTTGGGAGGTCGAGGCAGGAGGGTTGCTTGAGGTCATGAGTTTGATACCAGCCTGGCCAACATGGTGAAACCCTGTCTCTACTAAAAATACAAAAATTAGATGGGCATAGTGGTGCACATCTGTAATTCCAGCTGCTCAGGAGGTGCATGACAATCACTTGAAACCAGGAGGTGGAAGTTGCAGTGAGGCGAGAGATCACGTCACTGCACTCCAGCCTGGGCAACAAAACAAGAATTTATCTCAAAAAAACAAAAAAAAACAAAAAAAAACAAAAAAAGCAATGGACACATTCTGAGTAAGTGCTTAGACTCTCAGTTCCTATTATTGACTGGCATGGATGCTGGCATATGTTGTTTTGACTTAGATAATACTTTTTTTATTAAAGTGAAAGCAAGTTTATTAAGAAAGTAAAGGAATAAAAGAATAGCGGTCGGGCGCAGTGGCTCACTCCTTTATTCCCAGCACTTTGGGAGGCTGAGGCGGGCGGATCACCTGAGGTCAGGAGTTCAAGACCAGCCTGGCCAACATGGAGAAATCCTGTCTCTACTAAAAATACAAAACTTAGCCGGGCATGGTGGCAGGTGCTTGTAACCCTAGTTACTTGGGAGGCTGAGGCAGGAGAATTGCTGGAACCCGGGAGGCGGAGGTTGCAGTGAGCTAAGATGGTGCCAGTGCACTCCAGCCTGGGTGAAAGAACCAGATTCCATCTCAAAAAAAAAAAAAAAAAATTGCTACTCCATCGGCAGAGGAGCCTCTTTTTTTTTCTTTTTATAGACAATGTTCCACTTTGTTACTCAGGCTGGAGTGCAGTGGTCTGACCTTAGCTCATTGTAACCTCGAAATCCTGGGCTTCAAGTAATCCTCCTGCCTCAGCCTCCAGAGTAGCTAACACTACAGGTGCACAACACCACACTCAAGCTTTTTTCTTTTTCTTTTTTTCTTAGAGATAAGAGTCTTTCTATGTTGCCCAGACTGATCTCCAACTCCTGGCCTCAAGTGATCCTCTCACCTCAGCCTCCCAAAGTGCTGAGACTACAGACATGAGCCACCATGCTGGGCCTTAGATAAGACTTTATATCTTCCTATCTCAGATGATTTACCTGATTAATTATGACATACTTTGGGGGAATATTTTCAGAAATATATTCTTTAACCAATTAATTTTGGCAGGAAAAATCAACCAGAAAGTATGACAGTAATATTAAAAAAGAAAACCAAATCTGCTTTTTGTTTCTGAGACAGGGTCTCATGCTGTCACCTAGGCTGGAGTGCGGTGGCACGATCTAGCTCACTGCAACCTTGACCTCCTGGCTTCAATTGATCCTCCCACCTCAACTTCTTGAGTAGCTTGGACTACAGCTTAATGCCACTGTACCCAGCTAATTTTTGTGTTTTTTGAAGAAACAGGGTTTCACCATGTTGCCCAGGCTGGTCTTGAATTCCTGAGCTCAAGCTAACCGCCTACCTGTCTCAGCCTCCTAAAGTGTTGGGATTATAGCTGTGAGCCACTGTGCCTGGCCAGGTCTGGGTTTTAAAGAAAACTGACTATATGCTGGATGTGGTAGCTCATGCTTGTAATCCTAGCACTTTGGCCAGCCAAAGCAGGTAGACAGCTTGAGCCCAGGAGTTCAAGACCAGCCTGGGCAACATATCAAGCCCCTGAGTCTTTTAAAAAAAAAAAAAAAAAAAAGAAAGAAAGAAAAAGAAAACTAACCATAGATAACACACAAAACTGACAATCTCATGTGGATAACAGAGGGTAACTACTATCACCCTAACTTAAAGCCAACTGTTTCAGATATTTTTGTGGTTGTTTAGAACAAATTAGAGCCACAGCATGTGGACGCAGCAGCACAAATTGATCACCACGATTGGAAACAACTCAGGGCACATATCCTGTTTCCAATGAGTAAGCAGTGTAACCGTGGTAAACAAAGGATAGCCATTCTATATAATCTCCTTTGCTGATTGGCCTGTTTCTTCCTTCCTCCAGGTATCTTTCAGGACATACCCATATTTGGACGTGTCCTGAGCTGTCCTTGCTTCTTCTCCAGTGCAGAGGCTGAGGATGTTTTCATGCTGAACATGGGCTCCAGCCGTGTAGAGCCTCGATAGATCCACTCACATCTTTTGTCATCCTGGGGAATTGAGAGAATAGAAGAATAAAGGGAAATAGCTTAAAGCCTAGAATCTATCCTGTCCTGTGTAGAGGATATATACCATGTGTTACCTCTCGGAAACCTCCCTGATAAGCCTTAAATTCCTTATCTAGGCTGAGCACAGTGGCTCATGCCTGTAGCTTGTAATCCCAGCACTTTGGAAGGCTGAGGCAGGCGGATCACCTGAGGTCAGGAGTTCAAGACCAGCCTGACCAACGTGGAGAAACCCTGTCTCTACTCAAAATACAAAATTAGCCGAGTGTGGTGGCACATGCCTGTAATCACAGCTACTTGGGAGGCTGAGGCAGAATTGCTTGAACCAGGGAGGTGGAGGCTGTGGTGAGCTCAGATTGGGCCATTGTACTCCAGCCTGGGGAACAAGAGTGAAACTCCATCGACCCACCCCCCAAAAAATTCTTTATCTACTTAATAAAGTACGTGCCAGGCTCCATGGTGGGTATCAGGTACACAACAATGAAAAATATATACTCCTTGTTTAAGGAATTAGAGGAGCAACAGGTATCTATACTGAGTATAAGAGGTGTGACAGCTGGGCACAATAGCTCACACCTATAATCCTGGTACGTTGGGAGGATGAGGCAGACAGACTGCTTGAGCTCAGGAGTTCGAGACCAGTCTGGGCAACATGGCGAAACCCGTCTCTACTAAAAATACAAAAATCAGCCAGGTGTGGTGGCATGCACTTGTAGTCACAGCTACTTGGGAGGCTGATGTGAGAGGACCACTTGAACCCTGGAGGTTGAGGCTGCAGTGAGCTGTGACTGCACCACTGCACTCCAGCCTGGGTGGCAGAGTGAGACTCTATCTCAAAATAAAACAAAACAAAACAAAACAAAACAAAAAACAGGCCAGGCCAGGTGTGATGGCTCATGCCTGTAATCCCAGCACTTTGGGAGGATGAGGCAGGTGGATCACTTGAGGTCAGGAGTTCGGGACCAGCCTGCCAACATGGTGAAACCCCGTCTCTACTAAAAATACAAAAAATTAGCCAATCCCAGCTACTCTAGAGGCTGAGGCAGGAGAATCACTTTAACCCAGGAGGCGGAAGGATGCAGTGAGCCGAGATCGTGCCACTGCACTCCAGCCTAGGCAACAAGAGTGAAACTCCATCTAAAAAACAAATAAAACAAAACAAAACAAAACAAAACACCAAACAAAAAGCATGATAAGGATCATAACGCCTTAGGAGTAACGGGCTGAGGTAAACCAAGAAGAAATGTAATTTCTAATTTCTTCTGGCTACTCTGGGCACACAGTCTATTGGGTAGCCCTGTTCTGCAAGGCAAGTAGCAGTATTAAAAAATGTTTTTAAGGGCCAGGCACGGTGGCTCATGCCTGTAATCCCAGCATTTTGGGAGGCTGAGGCAGGCAGATCACGAGGTCAGGAGATCGAGACCATCCTGGCTAACACAGTGAAACCTCGTCTCTATTGAAAATACAAAAAATTAGCCGGGCATGGTGGCAGGCGCCTGTAGTCCCAGCTACTCAGGAGGCTGAGGCAGGAGAATGGCATGACCCCGGTAGGCAGAGCTTGCAGTGAGCCGAGATCGTGCCACTGCACTCCAGCCTGAGCGAAAGAGCGAGACTCCGTCTCCAAAAAAAAAAAAAAAAAAGTTTTTAAAACTTTTAAAAATAAGAAATACGATTCTAAGAAGGGAGAGAGAAGGGAGAAAAGGATGAGTACAAAATATTTAAGAGTTAAAATGAACTTTGAAAGATAATCAGGACTCCTTGATACCTCTTCTTCATCCCACTATCCTACTAAAACCTTAACCCTGGAAAAATGGAAATGGCTGCCTTCTCTGTACCTACACACAATGTGAATACTCCTAAAGAAAAAAATAAATAAATCAAAACCATGCAGATTAGTATCATAATTCCGGTAATTTATTTTCAACAATGACCCAAAGAGGAACAACAAAAAGGGCAAAGTAAAATTTGACCAAAAACAGTGAGAACACATAGGAGGATAAGAAAGAGGAAGGCTATGGAATAGCTATAAAACCATCCTCATTACTGCTTCTTAAGTCCCCCCGACCAACCTCTGCCTCCAAAATTCTAGGGAAAAACAGTACCAGGAAGAGGATCCTGACTAGGCTGCCATCCACCTCCTCAACTCGGGACTTCCACCATGTGCCTTCCCACTCAGTCTTGATAAGCTGGCCACTCTTGAGCAGTACCATGGGGCGGTTGGGGTAGGCAGTTACATACTCCTCTATGAAGTCACGGCAGGAGATGTCTTCTATGTCCTCCCAAGTCTTTTTCACTGTTTCAAGGAAGAAGTAGAACTGAGAGGGCAGGTAGGACATGTCTTGATAGGGAAAAGGGTTGGCCAGGAGACATTTTATACTTTTTAAGTTGAAAAGGAAAGAAAAAGTAAAATCAGAACCTCGAGGGAAGCAAAGCCAAGACCACCTAAGTAATAAACCTAATGTGTACAAATTGCACATACTTACAAATCAAGTAAATACTAAATAAATCATGTACAACATAGGTGATTCACTTATTTTATACAAATGGATGCTTCTCCTTTGGAAAATTCAAGTGGAAATTCTTGCTCACTTGTTGATAAGTCTAATGGTAAATTTAAAAAGATCAGGTGGCACCATGAAATGAAAAAATTAGTCCTTCCTTCTCATTCTCTATCAGGTTTTTAAGAGACTCAAAATATGTTTACTGTCATGTTATGTGTAAACAGAAGTGTTAGTTGATTCTTCTGCAGTTAAAAATGATTATTTCCGTAGAAGTCTGCTCCCAAGCCAGGGTAACAAATATAGAGGACACTATGATGTTCCATCTAACACAGCTTCTGTGGAAAGCATTATGCAGACTACACATTTATACAAATGTTAGGTGCAGCATGACACTAGGAAAGAAGTAACACCTTTTTCAACCTAACTCACTTAGAAATGAAACTGAAGCACATCTATAACATGAGCAGTCTACTCAAGGTCATTCATGATCTTCTAGTGACTCACTCTTTGGCTACAAAGACCCAGTCCTAGAGATGAACAATACAACTGTATCTCTTTTGGGCGCAAACTGTGCTTTGGGAGCAAAGGACATCAACCAATTTATGCTCTTTGAGACTGAAGTACCAAAAACACCTAGGGCTTTTCAACTGGACGTCCTAAGAAGATATACCAGGTAGAGGAGGAAAAACTGAGCTAAGGAATAAGAGAGAAACACTCACGTGGCCGGCAAATGGGATACAGTTCAGACTGTGTGACATAGGAAGCATAGCCATCATCAAAGAAAATGAGAAACCTGTAAAAGAAGAGTGACAGTAGAAAGATCTGGGGGTTATGATATTTAACATGATCCGCAGAAATTATTTATCATAGCTTCTACTTCTCTGGATCACAACAGGATGCACTCCAGGGAAGACATTCCAGTCTACTACTTTCTTCCCGTTTTTCTTTCTTCCCAACTTGAGAGTTAAGAGTTCTCCCTTAATTTAACCAATGCCTCCCTACTTTTTCAAAAAACACATATACATTTAAGTATTTTTGAGACGGAGTCTCCTCCTTCTGTCGCCCAGGCTGGGGTGCAGTGGTGCAATCTTGGCTCATGGCAACCACTGCCTCCCAGGTTCATGCGATTCTCCTGCCTCAGCCTCCCAAGTAGCTGGGATTACAGCCATGCGCCACCACACCCAGCTAATTTTTGTATTTTTAGTAGAGACAGGGTTTCACCAGTTGGGCAAGCTGGTCTCGAACTCCTGACCTCAAGTGATTCACTTGCCTTGGCCTCCCAAAGGGCTAGGATTACAGGCATGAGACATTGGGCCCAGCCAAAAACATATATTCTTTTTCCTCTCTCAGATTCTTATGCTGCTAATAACCATTTAGTCTCCATCTCTTTCTTCTGTGTTAATCCCCTATTCCCCTGATCATTAATCCTCGTTATTCTCGTCCTAGTTTTCTCTTTGAGGAAAGAAAAGGAAAAAAACAAAAAAGAAGGAGAAAGAGGAAGAAAGAATCACCCACATGACTCCTGTGGTAAAGAAAGAGTAAGGGTTTCAGTCCACTAAGGACTAAGAAGACAAAAGCTAATTGTGAGATCTGGTCTATGGCATGAACAGGGCAGGTGCTGTGCTCCCAGCCTCTACCCCTTTACAGTCCTCTGTCCAGGTACCTGAGCTTGTTTTTGACGTTTGGTGTCTCAGCTACAATGCCAGCATAGAGCCAGACCTGATTCCCATCTTTGTATTTGGCGACCACCCGACTGCCCACAAACAGCTTGTCAGCAGGAGGGTGGTAATCATAGGCAATATGGTTCCCCGACAGTAGACTCTTTCCTTTGTTGTCAAATTTCACCTTGTATTTCTTCCCCGGCCCTGAGTAAAAGGGAAAGATAAATTTTTTAAAAAACTGCCAGTTTCTGTATAAATCCAGGCTGCTACGTGAGAGACAAATGGGAAGGTTATGGAGAAAAGAAACAATCAGCAGTGGAGGGTGCAGGTTGCCTTTCAGGAGTGGTTCCTCCAAGTCTGCACATACCAACTGTCTGGATGGCAATAAGGGTGCCTTTGTGCCATGTCTTAGTTCTTTTCTTGCCCAGAATTCGCATGCTGACTATCAGGTCACCATCTTTGCTTAGTTCTCCAGACATCTGACTCAAGGTTCCTATAGAAGAAGCAAAGTTATTCTAAAGAGTTATGACATAGATTGGGTAGAGAACAGGAAGGTAAAGAGGGTAGTATGGTAATTAGGGAAAGTGGGGTAATTTTTTTTTTTTTGAGAAGGAGTCTCGCTCTGTCCCCAGGCGGGAGTGCAGTGGTGCGATCTTGGCTCATTGGAACCTCTGCCTCCCAGGTTCCAGCGATTCTCCTGCCTTAGCCTCCCGAGGAGCTGGGACTATAGGCACGCACCACCATGTCCAGCTAATTTCTGTATTTTTAGTAGAGATGGGGTTTCACCATGTTAGCCAGAATGGTCTCTATCTTTTGACCTCATGATCCGCCTGCCTTGGTCTCCCAAAGTGCTCGGATTACAGGCATGAGCCCACTGTGCCTGGCCCATCTGGAGAATTTTTAAACATTTTTTTTTTTACAGATGGGGTTTCACTATGATGCCGAGGCTGGTCTTTAATGCTGGGCCTCAAGTGATCCTCCTGCCTCAGCCTCCCAAAGCTGCTGGAATTACAGATGTGAGCCACCACACCTGGCCTCAAACCTTTTTTTAACAAGAGTCTGAGTGATTCTCTTCTCCCTAATCTCCATCTGGAAGTAGTCATGAGGATGGAAACGGTCTAAATGTAGGACGCTAAAGAGGTATTGAGATAAAACCATCACAGACTGGAAAATCACCATCCATGTAATTGGGATTTCATAACTACTAAGGATAATGAGTCTGGCATGTCACAATTAGCAGACATGAGACTTAAGATGAAATCTCTGTAAGAATTCACCTCCCATCTGTACCCAGGTATTTCTTGACCCTAACCTTTATGCAGATCCTGGGAACTGCTCTTCTTGTTGACAGCATCCATGAACTTCTGAACATCTTGAGCTGACTTTCTTAAGGCAGCCATAGCTTCACGGAGCTACAGAAAAGGGGATGAGGAAAACAAGTTTTGAAATAGTAGCAAGGGTTACAAATAACTTCAGAATAAGAAACACCTTGTATTTCACAGAACAAAATGGAGTGAGTTGAATGAGTTATGTTTAGAAGCTTATGGTTACTTTATCGGGCAAAGCTGCCCTTTGTTTTTTTTTTTTTGAGATGGAGTTTAGCTCTTGTTGCTCAGGCTGGAGTGCAATGGCACGATCTTGGCTCACCGTAACCTCCACTTCCCGGGTTCAAGTGATTCTCCTGCCTCAGCCTCCCAAGTAGCTGGAATTACAGGTATGCGCCACCATGTCCAGCTAGTATTTTGTATTATTATTTTTTTTGAGATGGAGTCTGGCTCTGTTGCCCAACCTGGAGTGCAGTGGCACAGTCTCGGCTCACCGCAACCTCTGCCTTTCGGGTTCAAGTGACTCACCTGCCTCAACCTCCGAAGTAGCTGGGATTACAGGCACATGCCACCATGCCCAACTAATTTTAGTGTTTTTAGTAGAGACAGGGTTTCACTATGTTAGCCAGGCTGGTCTCGAACTCCTGACCTCGTGTTCTACCTGCCTCAACCTCCCAAAGTCCTGGGATGACAGGTGTGAGCCACTGTGCCCGGCCTAATTTTGTATTTTAAGTAGAGACGGGGTTTCTCCATGGTTAGGCTGCTCTTGAACTGCCAACCTAAGGTGATCCACCTGCCTCGGCCTCCCAAAGTGCTGGGATTACAGGCGTGAGCCACCATGCCTGGCCTCTTTTTTTTTTTTTTTTTCCTGAGACAGAGTCTTGCTCTGTCACCCAGGCTGGAGTGCAGTGGTACGATCACAGCTTATTGCAACCTCTGCCTCCTGGGTTCCACTGATTCTCCTGTCTCAGCCTCCCGAGTAGCTGGGATTACAGGCATGCACCACCACACTCAGCTAATTTTTGTATTTTTTTAGTAGAGACAGGGTTTCGCCATGTTGGCCAGGCTGGTCTCAAACTCCTGACCTCAGGTGATCCGCCCACCTGGGTCTCCCAAAGTGCTGGGATTACAGGCGTGAGCCAACGCGCCCAGCCCAAAGCTGCCCTTGCTTAGAAACCCAGTTCAAGGCCGGGCGCGGTGGCTCAAGCCTGTAATCCCAGCACTTTGGGAGGCCGAGACGGGCGGATCACGAGGTCAGGAGATCGAGACCATCCTGGCTAACACGGTGAAACCCCGTCTCTACTAAAAAATACAAAAAACTAGCCGGGCGCGGTGGCAGGCGCCTGTAGTCCCAACTACTCGGGAGGCTGAGGCAGGAGAATGGCGTGAACACGGGAGGCGGAACTTGCAGTGAGCTGAGATCCGGCCACTGCACTCCAGCCTGGGCGGCAGAGCGAGACTCCGTCTCAAAAAAAAAAAAAAAAAAAAAAGAAACCCAGTTCAAAAATCAACGTTTCAATGTTAGGAAGCTTTTCTTGATTAATTTACCTAGCAAACACTGCTAAATCCTACTTTCATACAACACTCCTTTCTAGTGAAAACATTTCCTGCTAACCTCTTTTTGAATTCTTACAACACCAATTAGAGGACTGCAATGCAAAGGGCTGATCACAGGGTGAATGATTAGATATTGACAGCTAAAGTGATTAAATGGTTAGGCCAGAAAATTCTCCTATTTTCATATTCTTCTCTCTCACCGTTCCCTTACCATCCTAACTTACCTTCTGGTCTTTTGGAGTTCGGCTCCCAGCATCACCTATGGACGAGAAGAATTCTAATGAGTGTAAGAGACTTACAGGAACTTCTGGGAAATTAAGAACTAACTTACTCAAAAGCATTATTATGGGAGCATTATCGATAATAACTGAAAATAATCTTTTTTTTTTTTTTTTTTTTTTGAGACAGAGTCTCGCTCTGTCCCCCAGGCTGGAGTGCAGTGGCCGGATCTCAGCTCACTGCAAGCTCCGCCTCCCGGGTTCACGCCATTCTCCTGCCTCAGCCTCCCGAGTAGCTGGGACTACAGGCGCCGCCACCTCGCCCGGCTAGTTTTTTTTTTTTTGTATTTTTTAGTAGAGACGGGGTTTCACCGTGTTAGCCAGGATGGTCTCGATCTCCTGACCTCGTGATCCACCCGTCTCGGCCTCCCAAAGTGCTGGGATTACAGGCTTGAGGCACCACGCCCGGCCTGAAAATAATCTTGATACAGGTATACACACAAATATAAAGTACTCAAAAGGGTCTGGAAAGACACAAAGTAAATGGCCAGGTATGGTGGTTCACACCTGTAATCCCAGCTACTTGGAAGGTTTAGGTGGGAGGACCCCCTGAGGCCAGTTCAAGACTAGCGTGGGCAACATAACAAGAGCCTGCCTCTTAAAAAAATTTAGGCCAGGTGCGGTGACTCATGCCTGTAATCCCAGCACTTTGCAAGGCCAAGGTGGGCAGATCACCTGAGGTCAGAAGTTTGAGATCAGCCTGGTCAATGTGGTGAAACCCTGTTTCTACTAAAAATACAAAAATTAGACAGCATGGTGGCGCATGCCTGTAATCTCAGCTCTTCGGGAAGCTGAGGCAGAATTATTGGAATCTGGGAGGCAGAGGCTGCAATGAGCCAAGACTGTGTCACTGCACTTCAGGCTGGTTGACAGAGCAAGACTCTGGTTCAAAAAAAAATAATAATAATAAATAAAAATGTATAGTTCAAGCTTGAGCAACATAGAAAAACCCTTTTCACCAAAAAAAAAAAAAAAGAAAGAAAAAAAAAAAAGGCTGGGTGTGGTGGCTCACACCGGTACTCCCAGCACTTTGGGAGGCCAAGGTGGGCAGATCACCTAATGTCAGGAGTTCCAGACCAGCCTGGCCAACATGGTGAAACCAAACCCCTTCTCTATTAAAAACACAAAAATTAGCCGGGCGTGGTGGCAGGCACCTGTAATCCCAGCTACGTGGCTACATGAGAGGCTGAGGCAGGAAAACCACCAGGAGGTGGAGGTTGCAGTGAGCCAAGACTGCATCCAGACCAGCCTGGCCAACATGGTAAAATCCCATCTCTACCAAAAACACAAAAATTAGCTGGGCATGGTGGCAAGTGCCTGTTATCCCAGCTACTCGGGAGGCTGAGGCACGAGAATCACTTGAACCGGGACCCGGGAGGCGGAGGTTGCAGTGAGCTGAGATCGCACCACTGCACTCCAGCCTAGGCTACAGAGCGAGACTCCATCCAAAAAAAAAAAAAAAGTGTAATTCAGTGGTTTTTGGTAATTAAACTATCATCACTGTTGAATTCTGGAGTGATGAAAAATGTCGTCACTCCAAAAATTTCCTCATACTACAGCAGTCATTTCCCATTCCTCCTTCCCCCAAACTCTAGCAATCACAAATTTACTTTCTGTCTCTGCGGATTTGCCTATTCTGAATATCTCATATAAAGAGAATCATGTAATATGTGGTTCCTCATACAAGGTTCATCTATGTTGTACCATGTATCAGTACTTCACTTTTTTATTTTTTATTTTTTTTTGAGACGGAATCTTGCTCTGTTGCCAGGTTGGAGTGCGGCAGTGCAATCTCAACTCTCTGCTATCTCCACCTCCTGAGTTCAAGTGATTCTTCTGGCTCAGCCGCCTGAGTAGCTCGGATTATAGGCGCATGCCACCACACCCAGCTAAATTTTGTATTTTTAGTAGAGACGGCCATATTGGCCAGGCTGGTCTCAAACTCCTGACTTCGTGATCCACCTACCTTGGTCTCCCAAAGTGCTAGGATTACAGACATAAGCCACCATGCCCGGCCCCTTGTCTCCTTTTTATGGCTGAATAATATTTTCTTTCTTTTTTTTTTTTTTTTCGAGACGGAGTCTCACTCTGTCACCCAGGCTGGAGTGCAGTGGCCGGATCTCAGCTCACTGCAAGCTCCGCCTCCCAGGTTTATGCCATTCTCCTGCCTCAGCCTCCCGAGTAGCTGGGACTACAGGCGCCCACCACCTCGCCTGGCCAGTTTTTTGTATTTTTTTTGTAGAGACGGGGTTTCACCGTGTTAACCAGGATAGTCTCGATCTCCTGACCTCGTGAGCCACCCGTCTCGGCCTCCCAAAGTGCTGGGATTACAGGCTTGAGCCACCGTGCCTGGCCCTGAATAATATTTTATAGCAGTCAATACATGGGTGCATGTGTATACCACATTTGGTTTATCCATTCATCAGCTGATGAACATTTGGGCTGTTTCTACTTCTGCCTATTATGAATAATGCTGATATGAATATTCATTTATTTATCAGTTTTTACATCAACATATGTTCTAATTTCTCTTGGGTATATAGCCAGGAGTGGGTGGGTTATGGTAATTCTATATTTAACCTTTTGAGGAACCAAAAGACTATTTTCCAAAGTGGCTATAGCATTTTACATTTCCGTAAGCAATTTATGAGATTTTCAATTGCTCCATATCCTTGTCAACATTTGTTATTGTCTTTTTAAAGAGACAGGTTCTCGTTACATTGCCCAGGCTGGCCTTGAACTCCTGGGTTTAAATGACCCACCTACCTCAACCTCCTGAGTAGCCAGGACCATAAGCAAAAGCCAGCACCTGACTCTAATCATTTTTAAGTGTACAATTCAGTGGTATTAAGTATATTTATATTGTTGTGCAACCATAACTACCATCCATTTCCAGAACTCTTTTCATCTTGCAAAACTGAAACTCTGCACCTATTAAACACTCCCCATTAGCCCCTCCCTCCAGCCTCTGGAGGCCACCATTGAATGCTAGATATCTCATCTAAGTGAAATCATTTGTCTTTTTGTGACTTATTTCACTTAGCATAATGTCCTCAACATTACCCTATGTTTGTCTTTTTTTTTTTTTTTTAAGTGGCTGCATAATAATCCCTTCGGTGGTAATACTATATATATAATATATACACACACATATATAGTATATATACATACATGTCATGTATATTTATACACACATATATAATATATATATATATATATTTTTTTTTTTGAGATAGATTCTTACTCTGTCATCCAGGCTGGAGTGCAGTGGCCCAATCTCGGCTCACAGCAACCTCTGCCTCCCGGGTCCAAGCAATTCTCATGCCTCTGCCTCCCCAGTAGCTGGGATTACAGGCACCCACCACCATACCTGGCTAATTTTTGTATTTTTGGTAGAGATGGGATTTCGCCATACTGGCCAGGCTGGTTTCGAACTCCTGACCTCAGGTGATCCACCCGCCTTGGCCTCCCAAAGTGCTGAGATTACAGGCGTGAGCCACTGTGAGCAACCCACAAATTTTTTTTTAAAAATCAGGCAGGCACGGTGGCACATGCCTGTAGTCTCAGCTACTTGGGAGGCTGAAGTCGCAGTAAGCTATGATAGCACTACTGTGCTCCAGCCTGGGTTACAGAGTGAGATACTGTCTAAAAAATATATCAAATAAGGTTGAGGTTTCTATGTCCTAAGAACTAGTGACTCTCTTACAGTATATACACTAAAAAGACTCCTGCACATGTGCATTGGGAGACATGTACAAGATTATTTGCAGTAGTGTTATCTGTAATCTCAAAAAATGTAAATCAATGTCCACAATCAGGAAAATTGATAAACTGTCATATGCATACAATGGAATACCATGCTGCAGAAAGTAAATAAGCTAATCATCATGCATCAACACAATGTTGAAGAAGTCAAAGCCAAGGGAGACGTCAGAACTAAATGTAACTCTGAATGCATTCACCTCACTAGCTAAACTATTCCAAAAAATAAAAAACTCAATACATAGAAGCCAAGCTAAAAAATTAAAAGTTAAAATAAAAAAACTGAACAGAGGCCAGGCAGGGTGGCTCACGACTGTAATCCCAGCACTTTGGGAGGCCGAGGTGGGTGGATTACGAGGTCAGGAGATGGAGACCATCCTGGCTAACACGGTGAAACACTGTCTCTACTAAAACATAGAAAAAATTAACCAGGCGTGTTGGCGGGCACCTGTAGTCCCAGCTACTCAGGAGGCTGAGGCAGAAGAATGGTGTGAACCCAGGAGGTGGAGCTTGCAGCGAGCCGAGATCATGCCACTGCACTCCAGCTTGGGTGACAGAGCAAGACTCCGTCTCAAAAAATAAAAATACAAAAAATACAAAAAATACAAAAAATTAGCCGGGCGTGGTGGTGGGTGCCTGTAGTCCCAGCTACTCGGGAGGCTGAGGCAGAACAGTCTGAACCCAGGAGGTGGAGCTTGCAGTGAGCCAAGATCACGCCACTGCACTCCAGCCTAGGCGACAGCGAGACTCTGTCTCAAAAAAAAATTAAAAATAAAAAAACTGAACAGAGATGTCAGCAGGTGTATGCTGCAGGGAAGACAGACTTGGCAATTTCAGTCCCAGATTCAACTAAATTGAATCTATTTTCAATTTCAACTAATTGAAAAAGAAAAGAAAAACTAGGATATGGAACTCTCAGGAAAATAAATTAAAATTCAGAGTTGCTAGATTATCTAAAATAGTCAATATTCAACAAAAAGATAAGAGACATTCAAAGAAACATGGAAGTGTGACCTACACTCAAGACAAAAAACCCTGTCAATAAAACTGACTCTGAGTGATCCCAGATACTGGATTTACAAATATGTTCAAAGAACTATAGGAAATTAAGTTAAAAGGTTAAATGAAAATACACTAATACTTAACAAGAGAATCTCAAGAGAAACAAACTATAAAATAAGGAATCAAATGGAAATTCCAGAGTTGAAAATGCAAAAGCTGAAATGAAATACATATTAGAGGATCTAAGTGGCAGATTCAGAACAGGAGTCAACGAACTAGAATATATAGATACCTATATAGAGAAATTATCCAACCCAAAGCACAGAGAGAAAATTGAAGAAAAATGAACAAAGTTTCAGAGACTTGTGAAACAATGAAGGTCAGGTATTCCACCATATATGTAATGGAAATCCCAGAAACAGGAAGAGACAGAAGGGAATAGAAAAAAAAATATGGAGAAATAATAGATAAAATATTCCAAATTTGGTAAAGACTTGAATCTACATATCTAAGAAGTTAAATGAACCTCAAGTAGGATTAAGAGAGAACTTGGATATATCCCAGTCAAACTAACATCAGAGGAAAAAAAGAAAATCTTAAAAGCAGCAAGACAAAACTGACTCATATACATGGTACAAAAATAATTTCATCTGATTTTCCATCAAAAATAACAGAGGCCAGAGGGCACAGGGATGGCATATTCAAAGTGCTGAAAGAAAACTCTGTCAATCAAGAATTCTATATCCCAGGTAGGGCTGGACACAGTGGCTCACGCCTGTAATCCCAGTACTTTGGGAGGCCAAGGCGGGTGGATCACCTGAGGCCAGGAGTTTGAGACCAGCCTGAACAACATGATGAAACCCTGTCTCTACTAAAAATACAAAATTAGCCAGGTGTGGTGGTGCACGCCTATAGTCCCAACTACTCAGGAGGTTGCAGGAGAATCACTTGAACCTGGGAGGCAGAGGTTGCAGTGAGCCGAGATCTCACCACCGCACTCCAGCCTGGGCAACAACAGTAAAGCTCCGACTCAAAAAAAAAAAAAAAAAAAAAAAAAAATTTCTATATCCCAGGTAAACAAAGACTGAGAAAATCCACTGTCAGCAGAACTGTACTGCAAGAAATATTAAAGGAAACCATCTGCCTGGAAAAACATGACATTGGATGATAGATCCACAGGAAGGAATGAAGAGCAACAGAAATGACAAACATCTGGGTAAATACATATTTTTCTTTTCTTCCCTTACCTTCTTTAAACATGAGACTGCTTAAAGCAGTAATTTTAACACTAAATTATTGGTTTTAAACGTGTAGCTATAATATATTTGACAATAGTATCACACAGAAAGAGAGTGAAAGTAGAAGTACGCTGGTGCCAAGTGGCTGTATTTTTACCAGAATTAAGTCAGTATTAATTTGTAATAGATTATGATTAGGTACAGACACAACCCCTCTTAAGAAAGCTAAAAAAAAGAAAAACCAGGGGCCAGGTGTGGTGGCTCACTCCTGTAATCCCAGCACTTTGGGAAGCCGAAGCAGGTAGATCACCTGAGGTCAGGAGCTTGAGACCAATCTGACCAATATGGAGAAACCCTGTCTCTACTGAAAATACAAAATCAGCTGGGCATGGTGGTGCATGCCTGTAATCCCAGCTACTTGGGAGGCTGAGACAGGAGAACTGCTTGAACCCGGGAGGTGGAGGCTGCGGTGAGCCAAGATCCTGCCATTGCACTGCAGCCTAGGCAACAACAGTGAAAACTCCACCTCAAAAAAAAAAAGAAAGAAAAAGAAAAATCAGAAGAATGACAGGGGTTTTCTGAAATCTCTGACTAAAAAGAAGGCAATAAAGAAGAAACAGGGCTAGGCACGGTGGCTCACGCCTGTAATTCCAGCACTTTGGGAGGCTTAGGTAGACAGATCACCTGAGGTCAGATGTTTGAGACAAGACTGACCAACAAAGAGAAACTCTGCCTCTACTAAAAATACAAAAATTAGCCAGGCGTGGTGGCCTGTGCCTGTGGTCCCAGCTACTCGGGAAGTTGAGGCAGGAGAATTGCTTGAACCCGGGAGGCAAAGGTTGCAGTGAGCACAAGTTGCAGTAAGATCATGCCACTGTACTCCAGCCCGGGCAATAGAGTGAGACTCTGTCTCAAAACAACACAACAACAACAACAAAAATAACGAAACAGGCCAGGCATGGTGGCTCAGGTCTATAATCCCAGCGCCTTGGGAGGCCAAGGCAGGAGGACTGCCTGAGCTCAGGAGTTCGAGACCAGCCTGGGCAACATAGTGAGACCTTATTTCTACTACAAAAAAAAAAGTTAGCTGGGCGTGGTGGCATGCACTTGTAGTTCCAGCTACTCAGGAGGCTGACGTGGGAGGATCACTTGAGCCCATGAGGTTGAGGCTGCAGTGAGCTATGACCATGCCATCACACTCCAGTCTGGGCAACAGAGTGAGAACTTGTCAATCAATCAATTCATTCATTCATTCAAAAAGACTAAAATTATACAAAGTTTATTCTCTGAACACAATAACATTAATTAAAAATTAACAACAGAAAGAAATAAAAAAAAACCCAAATATTTAGAATCAAACAACCACAAGGAGAATTAAAAATGTCAAGTTGAAAGAAGCTGAAAACACAACATAAAAAAATGTATGATATCCTGAGAGTGACACTCCATGGAAAAAAATTTATGAGACGCAGCAAAGCAATGCTTATGGGAAAATAAATAGCTTTAGAGCTTATATTAGAAAGGAAGAAAGGTCTAAAATCAATAATGCGAGCTTCCACTTTGAGAGGCTAGAAAAAGAAGAACAAATCAAACCCTGTAAATAAAAGGAGGAAAATAAATAAACATCACACTGGAACACATTTAGTGTGATATCCTGGATTAGATCATAGAACAGAGAAAGTCCAGAAGCTGAATAAAGCCTGGAGTTTATATAAAAAGTAATATACCAATGTTTGCTTTTGACATATATACCAGATGAAGGATATATAGGAACTCCATTATTTTCAATTTTTCTATAAATCTAAAATTATTCCAAAATAAAAGATTTTAAAAATCCACAAAGAAAAGTCCAGGCCAAAATGGCCTCAGTACTGAATTTATCAAACTCTTTAGAAAGAAATATCATTCCATACAAACTCAGAGGAGGGAACACTTCTCAACTCATTTATAAGGCCTAGATTACCCTGCTACCAAAATGGCCTCAGTACTGAATTTATCAAACTCAGGCCGGGTGTGGTGGCTCAAGCCTATAATCCCAGCACTTTGGGAGGCTGAGACGGGCGGATCACGAGGTCAGGAGATCGAGACCATCCTGGCTAACATGGTGAAACCCCGTCTCTACTAAAAAAAATACAAAAAACTAGCCGGGCGAGGTGGCGGGCACCTGTAGTCCCAGCTACTCGGGAGGCTGAGGCAGGAGAATGGCGTAAACCCGGGAGGCGGAGCTTGCAGTGAGTTGAGATCCGGCCACTGCACTCCAGCCTGGGTGACAGAGCAAGACTCCGTCTAAAAAAAAAAAAAAAAAAAAGAAAGAAATATCATTCCATACAAACTCAGAGGAGGGAACACTTCTCAACTCATTTATAAGGCCTAGATTACCCTGCTACCAAAGCCAAACAAGGACACTACAACAGAACTATAAACCAACAGCCCTCATGAAATAGATGTAAAAAAATTTTTTCTTTTTTTTTTTAAATTAGAGAAGGGGTTTCACCATGTTGCCCAGGCTGGTCTTGAACTCCTGGGCTCAAGCAATCTGCCCAACTCAGCCTCCCAAGATTCTGGGATTACAGGCATGAGTCACAGCATCCAGCCAAGATCTTTTTTTTTTTTTTTTTTCTTTAAATCAGCAAATCCAATCCAGCAACATGTAAAAAGAATTATACCTCAAGACCAAGGCTGGTTTCCTCCAGGAATGCAAGGTTGGTTTAACATCCAAAAAAACAGCTACTGTAATGCATTCTTAATATGATAAAAGACAAAAGAAACATAGGAGAATGATATAGAAAAAGCTGACAAAATCCAAAATCCAATTCGGCTACGATAAAATCTCTCAAACTAGGATTAGAAGGGATTCCTTTAATTTAATCAACGGCATCTATAGAAAACCTACTGCTGACATAATTAATGGTTAACAACCAAATGCTTTCATATTAACATCAGGAAGAAGAAAAGGATGTCCTTTTTTTTTTGAGACGGAGTCTCGCTCTGTTGCCCAGGCTGGAGTGCAGTGGTGTGATTTTCTGCTCACTGCAAGCTCCGCCTCCTGGGTTCACACCATTCTCCTGCCTCAGCCTCCCAAGTAGCTGGGACTACAGGTGCCCACCACCATGCCTGGCTAATTTTTTTTTTTTTTTGGTATTTTTACTAGAGATGGGGTTTCACCATGTTAGCCAGATGGTCTCAAACTCCTTCCTGACCCTGTGATCCGCCAGCCTCAGCCTCCCAAAGTGCTGGGATTACAGGTGTGTGCCACTGCACCTGGCCTTTTCTTTTTTTTTTTTGAGACACAGTCTCGCTGTCGCCCAGGCGGGAGTGCAATGACACAATCTCAGCTCACCGCAAGCTCTGCCTCCCAGGTTCACACCATTCTCCTGCCTCAGCCTCCTGAGTAGCTGGGACTACAGGTGCCTGCCACCATGCCTGGCTAATTTTTTGTATTTTTAGTACGGACGGGATTTCACCGTGTTAGCCAGGATGGTCTCGATCTCCTGACCTCGTGATCTGCCTGTCTCAGCCTCCCAAAGTGCCGGGATTACAGGCATGAGCCACCGCACCTGGCCAGGATGTCTGTTCTTAAAACCTTTTGTTTTTTTGGAAGACAAGAGTTTCCCTTAGTCACCCAGGCTAGAGTACAGTGCCACGATCACAGCCCACTGCAGCCTCAACTTCCTGTACTTAGATCCTTCCACCTCAGCCTCCCAAGTAGCTGGGATTACTGGGGTGCACCACCATGCCTGGCTACTTTTTTTATTTTTAGTAGAGATGAGGTCTTGCTATGTTGGCCATTCCTGGGATCGGGGGATCCTCCCACCTCAACCTCCCAAAGTGCTGGGATTACAGGTATGAGCCACTGTGCCAGGCCTGCTCTTAAAACGTATTCGACACTGTACTGAAGGTTTTAGTGAGTACAGTAAGAAAAGAAAAAGAAAAGATATCCAGGGTAGAAAAGAAGAAGTAAAACAGACTTTATTTGCATGAATTAGTTTTAGAAAATCCTAAGAAATTGGCTGGGTGCAGTGGCTCATGCCTGTAATCCTAGCACTTTGGGAGGCCAAGGTGGGTGGATCACAAGGTCAGGAGTTCAAGACTAGCCTGGCCAAGATGATGAAACCCTGACTCTACTAAAAACATAAAAATTAGCTGGGTGTGGTGGTGGGGCGGGGCGGGGGGCACCTGTAATCCCAGCTAGTTGGGAGGTCAAGGCAGAGAACATATTGAATCCGGGAGACAGAGGTTGCAGTGAGCTGAGATTGCACCACTGCATGCACTCCAGCCTGGGCGAAAGAGTGAGACTCTGTCTCAAAAAAAAAAAAAAAAAAAGAAAAAAAAAGAAAAAAAAAAAGAAACAGAAAAGAAAACAAAAGAAAAAGAAAAAAGAAAATCCTAAGGAATCAACAAAAAGCTTCTATAACTATGTGAGTTTAATGAGGTTGTGGGCTACAAGATCAATACACAAAAACCAACCGTATTTTTTATATCCTAGCAACAAAACATACACTTACTGTAAGTCCTGGTAATTCCACTCTTTGATGGAATACCCCAAAATAGCGGTTACACAGAATGAGGAAAGCAAAGTAATGCAATCAGGCTGTAGCACATAGGGAACATCCATGATACTAACAATGCTGCATTTTTTTCTTTAATAGCCAGCTCAGGCAGTTTGAAATATGGAGTTAGTGACAATGGTTTCTCCTCTCTTCTATTATCTTCCATTTGCTCATCTTCCAGTGTTTTAATTTCTTTTTTTTTTTATTTTTTTATTTTTTTTGAGACGGAGTCTCGCTCTGTCGCCCAGGCTGGAGTGCAGTGGCCGGATCTCAGCTCACTGCAATCTCCGCCTCCCGGGTTTACGCCATTCTCCTGCCTCAGCCTCTTGAGTAGCTGGGACTACAGGCGCCCGCCACCGCGCCCAGCTAATTTTTTGTATTTTTTAGTAGAGACGGGGTTTCACCGTGTTAGCCAGGATGGTCTCGATCTCCTGACCTCGTGATCTGCCCATCTTGGCCTCCCAAAGTGCTGGGATTACAGGCTTGAGCCACCGTGCCCAGCCCAGTGTTTTAATTTCAATCCTGAGACTTTCCTATCCAAAGCCCATCCCTTACCTGAATCAATACTGAGGACATCATCATCTTCATCAGGAATCTCAATTATTTCTGTAGGCCGGGAAGATTCGTCCTCGGAGCTACTGTCCCGGTATTGTAGTCCCAGCTTGGAGTAGAAGTCCTTCACCAAAGACTCACAATTAGTCACTGCCCTAATATTGGAACACACGCAGAAAAGTCAAAGCCAGAAGAGGAATTAGAGATATAGAATCCATTACAATTTATATATATTTAAGTATATACGGTCCTCAATTTAAATGGGCCACATTCCAAAGTGTCTCTGTTTAGAATTTAAAATGCTTTTTCTATAGAAAAATGTTTTAAATAGTGGTTTAGTTTCCAGACTAGTTCCTCAAAAATCCAAAGTAAGCCCAAAGTACAGTACTTTCAAACTTACCTCATTATTTACCTTGCTGTTATCTGAAAATCTATCCTGGCCGGGTGTGGTGGCTCGCGCCTGTAATCCCAGCAATTTGGGAGGCTGAGGCAGGTGGATCACTTGAGGTCAGGAATTTGACCTCCCCAGCCCGGCTGACATGGTGAAACCCCATCTCTACTAAAAATACAAAAATTAGTCGGGTGTGGTGGTGCACACCTGTAGTCTCAGCTACTCGGGAGGCTGAGACAGGAGAGCTGCTTGAACTCAGGAGGTGGAGGCTGCAGTGAGCCAAGATCACTCCACAGCACTCCAGCCTGGGCGAGACAGAGCAAGTCTCTGTCTGAAAAAAAAAAAAACAACAAACAAACAAACAAACAAAAAAGACACATGAAAAAATGCTCATCATCACTGGCCATCAGAGAAATGCAAATCAAAACCACAGTGAGATACCATCTCACACCAGTTAGAATGGCGATCATTAAACAGTCAGGGAACAACAGGTGCTGGAGAGGATGTAGAGAAACAGGAACAGTTTTACACTGTTGGTGGGACTGCAAATTAGTTCAACCATTGTGGAAGACAATGTGGCAATTCCTCAAGGATCTAGAACTAGAAATACCATTTGACCCAGTCATCCCATTACTGGGTATATACCCAAAGGATTATAAATCATGCTGCTATAAAGACAAATGCACACGTATGTTTATTGCGGCACTATTCACAATAGCAAAGACTTGGAACCAAACCAAAGGTCCATCAATGATAGACTGGATTAAGAAAAGGTGGCACATATACACCATGGAATACTATGTAGCCATAAAAAAGGATAAGTTCATGTCCTTTGTAGGGACATGGATGAAGCTGGAAACCATCATTCTGAGCAAACTATCGCAAGGACAGAAAACCAAACACTGCATATTCTCACTCATAGGTGGGAATTGAACAATGAGAACACTTGGACACAGGATGGGGAACATCACATACCAGGGCCTGTTGTGCGGTTGGGGGAGGGGGAAGGGATAGCATTAGGAGATATACCTAATGTCAATGATGAGTTAATGGGTGCAGCACACCAACATGGCACATGTATACATATGTAACAAACCTGCAGGTTGTGCACATGTACCCTAGAACTTAAAGTATAATAATAAATTTTTAAAAATGTATTCTAAGTGACAACTAGAGCACTAGAAACAAATCTTTTGGGGGGTATAGGAACTGATTAATGCTTCGGAGTTACGTAAGACAGAAATTCTGTACAATCCTCACTCCCTGGATGATCTTACTAGGGAAATGAAGCAATTGTTCTAAGACAGAGCACAGGAGGAAGAAGGGGAAAGGACTTAAGACTTGGACTCCCTTACTGCTGATCATATGTTAGCTGCTGACAGATGAAAATTATATTTATGGCTGACTGTAAGGTCAGATTTTTTACCATAAACTTCGAGGAAGAGGAAGGTTCTAAATATGTGTACTTCATAAAGTATAAAATTCTTGGTACACAGCCCGGCCAACATGGTGAAACCCTGTCTCTACTAAAAATATAAAAAATTAGCTGGGCGTGGTAGCGGATGCCTGTAATCCCAGCTACTTGGGAGGGTGAGGCGGGAGAATCACTTGAACCTGAGAGGTTGAGGTTGTAGTGAGCTGGGACCACTCCACTGCACTCCAGCCTGGGTGACAGAGCGAGACTCCGTCTCAAAAAATAAAATAAAATGCTTGGTACAAGGTCATGAACAATTATTCTCTAAAAATATCTCCCAATGGAGAGATTTCCCTCTATTTTCCATGGAGTTCTCACCTGGATGCATCATCAAATAGCTGGTCAACGTGAGCCACCTCAGATTCTTTCTGTATTACCCATGTCTCTAACTCTGCTAGCTGCTTCTTGCGCTGCTGTACACAATCCATCTTCTCCAGTTCCTCATCGATGAAATGCCGAAGTTCCTCCATAGAGATACCCAGTTCCTCAACCACTGCCTGTTGCAGCTCTGCTATCTCTTCAGACTCCACTGTAGCTGTTGCTGCATCCAAACCAATGCACCCAGGAAGGGAAGACATGCTTTTGTCCTCTGCATGGAACAGAAAACAAATTAAACTGGAGTCCTTATAACTATAATCAATAGAGAATTTCAGTTCCCTAATAAAACTAATTCCTGTTCTGCTGCCTGTTATTCTATTCAAATAGTCCATGTTCTTCTTCCCCATTCTCCAGAATCTGATGCTGAGATTTTTAAGAGTTCTTATCTTCTACTACACACTAACAGGCCTGAAAAAGCTTTAAAAGTTTGAGAGGGCATGGAGAACATTCATTAAGCAGTAGGGAGCTACTGAAAATAATGTTTTGGGCTAGCACAGTGGCTTACATCTGTAATCTCAGCACTTTTAGAGGCCGAGACAGGAAGGTCGCTTGAGGGCAGGAGTTCAAGACCAGCCTGGGCAACATGGCAAGACTCGTCTTTACAAAAAAAATACAAAAATTAGCCAGGTGTGGTGGTGCATGCCTTTAGTCCCAGCTACTCAGGAGGCTGAGGTGGGAGGATCGCTTGAGCCCAGGAGAGGCTGCTGTAGTGAGCTATGTTTGCCCTATGCATTCCAGCTTGGGTGACAAAGCGAGACCCTGTCTCAAAACAAACCAAACTTTAAAAATAATGCTTTGGGATACCGAAGAGAACCAATCCAGGAGAAGATATTTTTGTGGTCTATACGTGTTCCTTAACTTAAAGATTATGTGATAAATCTTTGTATGCTATGCCTAATTTGAACAAAACTTCTACCTGGGGATGGAGTTGATTTGTAACTCACTAATTCAGTGTTTTCTCTTTCATCACTTCTTCCCCTTACATTACTTTGCTTCCATGTGGAAATTTACTTTTTAAAAAGTCTATGATATTCAAAGCTCGCAGCAAAAAGGTTTCCCCCAAAGTACAGAGAAGTAAAGCAAGCTGGGAATAAAACGTGGCTACCTAACATCCACAACCAAAATACTTCACACATTAGTGTGAACTGCTTTTTCAATCAAACGGTTAAAGCAAACCTGATTTTCAACGCCTCCATTTTCCTTTGCCCACACACCAGCCCACTCCCGTGCTACCTATTCTAGGGGTGCGTCCTACCCATTCGCAAACCCAGTTCAGCCCCGCCCCCGTTCGCCTCTGGGGAAGACTTCCTTCCCACCCTCGCCCGACCCCCTCCCACAAACAAAACATCCCAGATAAGCCTTTGGTCACCAAATAACTCAATTAACAGTATTCCCCACACCTCCCGTCTTCCAGCTTTAAGGGCTCTTTTTCACCAACCAGACCCCAGACTCACAACTCATGGGTCAGCCTCGACGGAAAAGAGCGAAAGCGAAGGGATAAGGGAGGAGGGGGAGGGGAGAAAGCGTGAAGGAGGGAAGGGGAAGCAAAAGAAACGCCCGGAAGCAAACCTTTAGTGCCGTTCCGGTCACCGCGACGGTAGCCTGATGGGGTCAAATCCAAAGTCGCGGGGCGCCCCTCAGAGGCGACGAAACTAAGGTCACTACGCATGCGTTAAGGCAGAGCCTTCCAGGGACACACGTGAGAAGCGACTGGCAGGGCAGAGTGGGCGTGGCCAGGAGTATATTACCGAGTCTCCGCCTGTCCTACCACCCTCGACTAGTGGCCACATTACTATATTCATAGTGTAAAAACTGAGGGAAGCACTCATAGGTTCAGAGCTTTATTCTTTCAGTTTTACTTGAGTTTGTTTTGTTACATAAGTGATACAAATTGTAAAGGCTATCAAAATGTAATAAGAAAAACGTGATAAAATTCTCTCTTGCCCCATCACTTACCACCCCGCTCCTTTCAGGTAATACAGCTTAATTTTCTAGTCTTGTGTGCACACGTTCCTGTATATAGATTTTTGTTTTCATTTAACATGTGGACATTACCTGAAGCTAATAAAAAAGGTAAAATTTGTATTTTTGGCCTGGCGCGGTGGCTCACACCTGTCATCCCAGCACTTTGGGAGGCCGAGGCGGCGGATCACGAGGTCAGGAGATCAAGACCATCCTGGCTAACACGTTGAAACCCCGTCTCTACTAAAAATACACACACACACAAAATTAGCCGGGTGGTGGGCGCCTGTAGTCCCAGGTACTCGGGAGGCTGAGGCAGGAGAATGGCATGAACCCGGGAGGCAGAGCTTTCGGTGAGCGGAGATCGCGCCACTGCACTCCAGCCTGGGCGATAGAACGAGACTCCATCTCAAAAACAAACAAACAAAAAACAACAACAATAACTTGTATTTTTGACACCTGAATAATAAGGTTAAACCATATTTGTTTAGATTGTTTTCCTTTCTCAGCCCCGACAAATAGTGCAACAATAAAAATAAACATCCTTTTGAAGTAGTACTTTTATTTCTGTAGAAAAGATTCCCCAGGCCGGGCGCTGTAGCTCACGCCTGTAATCCCAACATTTTGAGAGGCCGAGGCGGGAGGATTGCTAGAGCCCAGGAGTTCCAAACCGGCCTGGGCAATACGGTGAAACGCCATCTCAACTAAAAATACGAGATAAAAAAAGTCAGGCGTGGTAGTTCGCGCCTGTGGTCCCAGCAACTACGGAGCTGAGGCGGGAGGATCGCTGAGCCCTGCTGGCAGAGGCTTCAGTGAAAGGAGATCGCGCCACTGCACTCCAGCCTGAGTGACCGAGCAAGACTCCGTTTTGAGAGTCCGTCTCAAACACACACACACACACACACACACACACACACACACACACACACAAATTTTTCATTTAAAAAGTACAAACCAGAACCTTGTGTGTGAGGCTGGAAACAGAGCCCAAGCAGCTAGAACTCCCAAGTCCTTGAAATTCTCTCCTGTTGTTCACATTTTCACCTGTGCTCACTTCACCTGCTCACCAGTTTCCTGGGACTACCCTAAGTGCCTATTTCCAATTAAGACAGCAGAAATTGAGGTGTGGAGAAGTGAAGGGTTCCTCCAGATAATTGAAATTCATCATGTTATAAACTCATTTCATCATGGTATCACCTTCTAACCTGAGCTAGAAATTTTAGACATACTACTCCCTAAACACACACACACACACACACACACACACACACACACACTCTATTTATTGAATACTTGCTACATAGCAGGAACTGTTCTAAGCACTTGCCAGTTATTAATTCATTTAAACTTCACAATTATCCTATGAGGTAAGAACTAATATTATTGTCCCTTTTTTATGGATGAGAAAACAGAGGCACAGAAATAAATTTCCCAAAGCCACACAGCTAAAAAGTGACAGACCCAGGCAGTTTGGCCATATACTTGGTGGTCTTGAACCATTATTCAGTGTAACTTGTTTCCTCTTCTTTTCTTTTCCTTTTTTTTTTTTTGAGATGAAGTCTCACTCTGCCACCCCAGACTGGAGTGCAGTGGTGCGATCTCGGCCCGCTGCAACCTCAGCCTCCCAGGTTCAAGTGATTCTCCTGCCACAGCCTCTCGAGTAGCTGGGACTATAGGTGCCCACCACCACGCCCAGCTAATTTTTATATTTTTAATAGAGATGGGGTTTCATCATGTTGGCCAGGCTGGTCTCGAATTCCTGACCTCAGGTGATCAACCTGCCCTGGACTCCCAAAGTGCTGAGATTATAGCTGTGAGCCACTGCACCCGGCCTCTTTTCCTATTCTATTGGCTTTGTTTAGCTCTTATTTCTTTTCTTTTTCTTTGTTTCTCTTTTTTTTCTTTTTTTGAGATAGAGTCTCGCTCTGTCTCCCAGGCTGGAGTGCAGTGGCGGGATCTCTGCTCACTGTAACCTTTGCTTCCCGGGGTTCAAGCATTTCTCCTGCCTCAGCCTCCCCAGTCACCAGCCACCTGATGTGGCCACGGCAGGCTATTTTTTTTTTTTTTTAATTTTAGTAGAAACGGGTTTTCACCATGTTGGTCAGGCTTGTCTTAAACTCCTGACCTCAGGTGATCCACCTGCCTCAGCCTCCCAAAGTGCTAGGATTACAGGTGTGAGCTACGGCACCCAGCCAGCCCTGCAATATTCTTTAAATCAACAATTCAACTTCCAGGACTTTAAGTGACATATTTTTGTTCGTTTGTTTGTTTGTTTTGAGATGGAGTCTCACTGTGTTGCCCAGGCTGGAGTGCAGTGGTGCAAGTGGAGTGCAGTGGAGCCACTGTGCCTGGCTGCTATATACTTTTGAATTTGCATACTTTTGAAATGACTCAAGTGCTAAATTATTTTCTGCAGCATAATTGTTTGAAATAGCAAAAAATTTGAAAATAATGTAAATTTCTATTGGCAGGCGTTGGTTAAATTATGGCACACTCAAACAATATAATGCTCTTTAACTGTGTTTAAAAAAAAAAAAAAAGCTAGGCTGGGCTCACGCCTGTAATCCCAACACTTCAGAAGGCCAAGGAGGGTGGATCACGAGGTCAGGGGATCAAGACCATCCTGGCTAACACAGTGAAACCTGGTCTCTATTAAAAATACGAAAAATTAGCTGGGCATGGTGGTGGGCACCTATAGTACCAGCTACTCGGGAGGCTGGGGCAGGAGAATGGCATGAACCCGGGAGGCAGAGCTTGCAGTGAGCCGAGATTGTGCCACTGCACTTCAGCCTGGGTGACAGAGCGAGACTCTGTCTCAAAAAAAAAAAAAAAAAAAAAAAGCTAAGGAGGCTGTGCGTGTATTGATGTGGAATAATCTTCAAGATACAATATTAAGTAAAAACTGGTGCAGAACATGGTATATAGTGTGGCATCATTTGTGTAACTAATGGTAATAATGTATGTTTTTTTCTCACATGTACATAAAATACCACTGGAAGGATACGCAAGAAATTTTTAATGTTGGGCCAGGTGCAGTGGTTCACACCTGTAGTCCCAGAACTTTGGGAGGCTGAGATGGGTGGATTATTTGAGGTCAGGAGTTCGAGACCAACCTGGCCAATATGGTGAAACCCTGTCTCTACTAAAAATACAAAAATTAGCTGGGCATGGTGGTGGGCGCTTGTAGTCCCAGCTACTCGGGAGGCTGAGGCAGGAAAATTGCTTGAACTTTGGAGGCTGAGGTTGCAGTGAACTGAGATCATACCACTACCCTCCAGCCTGGGTGAGAGAGTGAGACCCTGTCTCAAAAAAAAAAAAAAAAAAAAAGACAGAAATTGTTAACATTGGTTGCTTGTGAAGAGAGAACAGAAGGTTAAAGAGGAGTAAGAATTTTCACAGTACACCATTTTGTACCTTTTGAAATTTCACCCAGCACTTTGGGAGGCCTAGGCAGGTGGATCACCTGAGGACAGGAGTTCCAGACCAGCGTGGCCAACATGGTAAAACCCCGTTTCTAGTAAAAATACAAAAAATGAGCTGGGCATGGTGGCGGGTGCCTGTAATCCCAGCTACTAGGGAGGCTGAGGCAGGAGAATCACTTGAACCCCGGGAGGTAGTGGTTGCAGTGAGCTGAGGTCACGCCATTATACTCCAGCTTGGGCGGCAGAGCGAGACTCCATCTCAAAAAAAAAAAAGAAAAGAAAAAAGAAATTTGAAACTTGAAAATGGATAGCCTATTCAAAAAGGTTAGATTAAAAATAAAAAGGAAAGGAAAATATTTGGAAAGTATGTATATGTGTGTGTATATATATATATATATGCACAAATGGACTTTATAGCAATTACCTTTGGAAAGAAGGAATGGGAAACAAGGCAGTAATCTAATAAGTTTTTGCCTTCTTTTTTTTTTTTGACAGAGTCTCGCTCTGTCACCCCGGCTGGAGTGCAGTGCGGTGATCTCGGCTCTCTGCAAGCTCCACCTCCGGGTTCACGCCATTCTCCTGCCTTATCCGCCTGCCCCCCAGTAGCTGGGACTACAGGCGTCTGCCACCACGCCCGGCTAATTTTTTGTATTTTTAGTAGAGATGAGGTTTCACCGTGTTAGCCAGGATGATCTCGATCTCCTGACCTCGGGATCCACCCGCCTTGGCGTCCCAAAGTGCTGGGATTACAGGCGTGGCCTTTTTATGTATGTATTTATTTATTTTGAGACACAGTCTTACTCTGTTGCCCAGGCTGGAGTGCCATGGCATGATCTTGGCTCACTGCAACCTCCGCCTTCCAGGTTCAAGCGATTCTCCTGCCTCAGCCTCCCGAGTAGCTGGGACTATAGGTGCCTGCCACCATGCCTGGCTAATTTTTGTAGTTTTAGTAGAGACGGGGTTTCATCGTGTTAGCCAGGATGGTCTTGATCTCCTGACCTTGTGATCCACCTGCTTCGGCCTCCCAAAGTGCTGGGATTACAGGCATGAGCCACCACGCCCGGACCTACTTTTTGCCTTTTTATCCTTAGGTAATGTTTGAAAAAATTGTTTTACAATATGCATGTATTACCTTTATAATAATAATTTTTAAAATGTTGATTCAAAACACAAATGTAGAACCCCAACACCTACCAGACACACCCACATTAGTGGTGGGAGAGTCCTGGCCCAATATAACTTCTCTGTAGACCAATTGGACCTATAAATTGTCAGTTTGAGGTGGGTGGAAGGAGTGATTAAGAACATCAGGTTAGCAGAGATCATGTGATCAATAAGACCAAACAAACCAAAGGTCCATGGGCTGCAACTCCCTGAATCTCCATACCAAGGACTATCTGGCCACCCAGGCTGGAGTGCAGTTGCACGAGCATAGCTCACTGCAACCTCCATCTTCTGGGCCTTAGCAATCCTCCCACCTCAGTCTCCCAAGCAGCTAGGATTACAGGCACGTGTCACCATGCCCAGCTACTTTTTTATTTTTTAGTAGAGACGAGATCTTACTATGTCGCCCAGGCTGGTCTCAAACTCCTGGGCTCAAGTGATCCTCCCACCTCAGCCTCCCAAACTCCTGAGATTATAAGCGTGGGCCACCACATCCAGTCTCCCCTCTTTCGAACAGCATTCATACTGGCTTCTCGTGGATTTACTTTAGGTTGCTCATCTTTTTCTGCTTCCACAGATAATCCACTTCTTCCAACTGATGCATCTTTTCTTAGATTACTGGAGAAAGTCAGATAATTGTCAAACCTGTGATTCTCTTGTGACTGCATATTGATGGTCTCATTAATCGTGTGTTTATCGTGCAACTTATGTTAAGAAGATGTTAACTCAGAGGTTAATCTCTGAGTTCCTGGAGGGAACACACTGCAGTCCTCAAGTGCTGACATCAACCCTTTATTTATTTATTTATTTATTTATTTGTTTATTTATTTATTTGAGATGGAGTCTTGCTCTCTTGCCCAGGCCGGAGTGCAGTGTCGTGATCTCGGATCACTGCAACCTCTGCCCCCGAGTTCAAGCGATTCTCCTGCCTCAGCCTCCCAAGTAGCTGGGATTACAGCCACGTGCCACCAAGCCCAGCTAATTTTTGTATTTTTAGTAGAGACGGGGTTTCAACATGTTGGGCCAGGCTGGTCTCGAACTCCTGACCTCAGGTGATCCACCCACCTCGGCCTCCCAAAGTGCTGGGATTACAGGTATGGGCCACTGCGCCCAACCTTTATTTTTATTTTACTTTTCCACACAACACCAACATAACTGACATCAATCCTAATCTGCTTTTCACCTGATCTGCACCTTGCCCTGAGTTTCTTTGCATCAAATCAAATCATATATCTCTCTTGTCCCCCTCCCCACATCCTCCCTTTACCTCCCTGGCAGCCTAACCAGTACAGTTGAGTATCTTGTTCTGGTGCAGGCAAAGTCTAGTATTTTCCATGGAAGACTTTGATTCCTCTGTCTGCATTTTCCTTGGAGGCTTACTCAAGCTAAGGAAGGGAGCAGTCCCACATCCAGGAGTCAGAAACAGAGACCAATTATCAGGTCTCTGCTAACAGTGCATGACTAGAGTTGTGTCTCTATACCATGTGGTATTGCTGTTAAAACCCAGTCCAGGCCGGGCGCGGTGGCTCAAGCCTGTAATCCCAGCACTTTGGGAGGCCGAGACGGGCGGATCACAAGGTCAGGAGATCGAGACCATCCTGGCTAACATGGTGAAACCCCGTCTCTACTAAAAATACAAAAAACTAGCCGGGCGAGGTGGCGGGCGCCTGTAGTCCCAGCTACTCCGGAGGCTGAGGCAGGAGAATGGCGTGAACCCGGGAGGCGGAGCTTGCAGTGAGCTGAGACCTGGCCACTGCACTCCAGCCTGGGCGACAGAGCGAGACTCCGTCTCAAAAAAAAAAAAAAAAAAAAAAAAAAAACCCAGTCCAGAGTGGTCCCATGGATACATGTCTCCACTGAAGTGGCTGCTTGCTGGTCCAAGTCACTGCATAAGCCCAAGTGATGCCCTCCCAGTTAGATTCCAAGGTTATGGCTCTCAATTCATACTCATATGCTAGGTTACTGTTGACTAGAATATTAGGCCATCGTGGCTGGATATGAGGGCTTTGATTCTCCATCATCTGCTGTACTAAAACCAATCCTCTTCAGCCAAACCCACAATGAGTCTTGCTCAGCAATTTAGGTACTCCCTTTCTTTCTAGTGACTTCTCTTAAAAGCTTCCCTGCCAATTGGCTCATACACCACTCTATCAAAGTTCCCTAACTTCAGACTTTGGAGAGTAGGTGCTATGATTTTCTTCCCTCTGCTCTTAAGTGATCCCTTGGGGCTGGGCGCAGTGGCTCATGCCTATAATCCCAGCACTGTGGGAGGCTGAGGTGGGTGGATCACTTGAGGTCAGGAGTTCGAGACCAGTTTGGTCAACATGGTGAAACCCTGTCTCTACTAAAAATACAAAAATTAGCCAGGCATGTGGCGGATGCCTGTAATTCCAGCTACTCTGGAGGCTGAGGAAGGAGAATTGCTTGAACCCGGGAGGCAAAGGTTTCAGTGAGCCGGAATCACACCACTGCCCTCCAGCCTGGGTGACAGAATGAAACTCTGTCTCAAAAAGAAAGAAAAGATTGCTGGGATGATGATCAGAATCATGACCACCATCTGCATCATCATATATTATGTATTAATTTCCTATGACTGACATAACAAGTTACCACACCGGGTGCCTTAAAACAACAGAAATTTATTTTCTCACAGTTCTGAAGGCCGAAGTCCAAAATCAAGGTGTTGCTAAGACCATACCGGTACCAGAATCTCTAGGGGAGAAAGAATCCTTTCTTCACTCTTCTAGTTTCTGGTGGTTCCAGGCAAGGGTTCCTTGGCTTGTGGCTGTGTGATTCCAATCTCTGTCTCTGTGTTCACATGGTCTTTTTCTCTGTCTCCCTGTGTCTTCTCCTCTTTTTTTTTTTTTTTTAAGAACAATTGTCATTGGATTTAAGACTTACCTAGATAATTTAGGATGAATTTATCTTGAGATTCTTAATTATATTTGCAAAGACCATTTTTCCAAATAAGGTCACATTCCAGGGCTTAGGACACAGATATATCTTTTCTGGGGCCCTCATACAAACCTCTACATAATATTTTATAGATGAGGAAATTTGGGACGAGAGAGATTAAGGAATTCACCCACAGCAAATTAGTCCCCTTCTACCACAGACTTCTGCCCACTTAAGAACAGCAGATTTTACAAAACTTCACACACTAAAACAATCTGGTTACACTCTTCTTATAGGACATTTGATTTCTGCTGAGCCTACATTTGCATAACTAAAGGGATCATTCAAGTCTGCCACCTCTAGGTGAGCTTCTAGTTTCAGGTGGACCTTACCAAGCATGATGACATTATGTTACATTACATCATAAAATTATGGCCCACTGTCCCATCCTAAGAACCTTAGGCATTGAAGAATTAAAATCCATGGACTTATTCTAGCCAATAAATTCAACCTCTAACTTACTTTAGTAGCCATTTCCCTGAACAGGAACAATACAGACTGGCTTGTGTTTCATCTCATTGTAGAATGCAAGAGTGAGAAGGCTGAGAAACAGGGAGGTGAAATAATATAAAGTGTGTATAACAGATTTCAAATCTCTTGTGAAAGGAAGTCTACCAGGTTTTATTATACTTCAGATTATACTTCAGCTCAGAGATGGTTCTGTGGTTGTGGAGCTGGCCTTGTAGGGATTCTTCACCAACTTGGCACACCGAAAAATCATCACTATTAGGAACAGAAACAGAAGAACAACAAAGGCAATGGCAAAGCCTTTGTCCACATCAACACTGTTGGACAGGCTTGAATCTTCCATGGGGACTTGCACCTCGTTACTGTTGTCCAGCTCCAGCTACTGCCTCAGGTATAGCTTCAGATTTGTCATATTCCTAGACAAAGGAGGATAAAACAGGCTTATTGGTTTGTGTGTGTATGTGTTTTCTTAATAACACTGTGAAAAACCAAAAAGGGACCAAGGGTTGAAAAAATATCGGCAAGATTTACTTAAGAAGCAGTTACAAAACTGATAAAGTTGATATAGATGACTGACAAGATACACACATACAAGTATCTGTGTGTAAAATATCTGGAGAATTACTCCGAGACAGAACGTGAGCAATGTATATAACCTAGAAATCAGGCGGGCCTTCCTTGTCCCCTAAGATCCACGTAAAACTGTCTTTGATATCTGAATTCTGTGTTAAGTCAAAATCCTCCTCTAAGATTACTTCAAATTCCAAGAGTACTTATTGTACCTAGTTTGTTGTATAGTCTTAACTCACTGGCTATGAACATGAAATTGTTTTATTTTTTCTGATCACTACATTTAATTGTACCGTCATTCTCATATCTTCATGAAAAATCAGGTATATCCCAGAAGTGATCAATTTCAATTATTAAAATTTACAGGCTGGGCGCAGTGGCTCACACCTGTAATCCCAGCACTTTGTGAGACCAAGGCGGGTGGATCATCTGAGGTCAGGAGTTTGAGACCAGCCTGGACAACATGATGAAACCCCGTCTCTACTAAAAATACAAAAATTAGCCGGGTGTGGTGGCGGGCACCTGTAATCCCAACTACTCAGGAGGTTGAGGCGGAATTGCTTGAATCCAGGAAGCAGGTTGCAGTAAGCTGAGACCAAGTCACTGGACTTCAGCCTGGGCAACAGAGCGAGACTCCGTCTCAAAACAAAACAAAACAAAAATTAGCCAGGCGTGGTGATGCATGCCTGTAGCCCCAGCTACTTGGGAGGCTGAGGCAGGAGAATCACTTGAAACTGGGAGGCAAAAGTTGCAGTGAGCCGAGATCATGGCACTGCACTAGAGCCCGGACGGCAGAGTGAGACTCTGTCTCAAAAAAAAAAAAAAAAATGAGAGTCCAGAAATAAACCCATATATCTATGACCAAGTAATTTTTTTTTTTTTTTTTTTTTTTTTGAGACGGAGTCTCGCTCTGCCGCCCAGGCTGGAGTGCAGTGGCCGGATCTCAGCTCACTGCAAGCTCCGCCTCCCGGGTTCACGCCATTCTCCTGCCTCAGCCTCCCCAGTAGCTGGGACTACAGGCGCCCGCCACCTCGTCCGGCTAGTTTTTTGTATTTTTTAGTAGAGACGGGGTTTCACCGTGTTAGCCAGGATGGTCTCAATCTCCTGACCTCGTGATCCGCCCGCCTCGGCCTCCCAAAGTGCTGGGATTACAGGCTTGAGCCACCGCGCCCGGCCTGACCAAGTAATTTTTTTTTTTTTTTTTTTTTTTTTTTGAGACAGAGTCTTGCTCTGTCGCCCAGGCTGGGGTGCAGTGGCCGGATCTCAGCTCACTGCAAGCTCTGCCTCCCGGGTTTAGACCATTCTCCTGCCTCAGCCTCCCGAGTAGCTGGGACTACAGGCGCCCGCCACCTCGCCCGGCTAGTTTTTTGTATTTTTTAGTAGAGACGGGGTTTCACCGTGTTAGCCAGGATGGTCTCGATCTCCTGACCTCGTGATCCGCCCATCTCGGCCTCCCAAAGTGCTGGGATTACAGGCTTGAGCCACCGCGCCCGGCCGACCAAGTAATTTTTAACTAGGGTACCAAGAACATTCAGTGAGGAAAGAAAACAAATGGTGCTGGGACAGCTGGATCACCACATGCAAAAGAATTAAGTTAGACCCTTATTTTGAAATGAACCCAATAGTCTCATAGTTTTTTTTTTGTATCAACAGAAATTGACCCTTCTTGCTGGGTGTGGCGGCTCATGCCTATAATACCAGCATTTTCAGAGGCCGAGGAGGGCAGATCACCTGAAGTCAGGAGTTCCAGACCAGCCTGGCCAACATGGCGAAACCCCATGTCTACTAAAAATATAAAAATTAGCTGGGTATGGTGGCACACACCTGTAATCCCAGCTACTCAGGAGGCTGAGGCAGGAAAATTGCTTGAACCCGGGAGGCAGAGGTTGCAGTGAGTTGAGATCAAGCCACTGCATTCCAGCCTGGGCGACAGAGGGAGACCTCGTCTCAAAAAAACAAACAAAAAAGCAAACAAAAGCAAAAACAAACAAAAAACAGAAAAAAGAAAAAGAAATTGACCTTCTGGTCTTAAAGCTTAAAACTTACATTTGTTTTATTTTGAGTTCCTTCTTCAGGAAAGGACCACCAGGCCTCTCAAAAAAAGTATCAAGGAACTGAAACTCAACCAGATCATCCCATCCTGACAATGAAGTACAAGACCCCTCATTGGTCACGAGTGCTTTCTTGGCCTCCTGAGTTCCTGTTTTCCTATACATCGTTACATTTCTTCTTTACTATATAAACCTCTAATTTTAGTTGGTCAGGGAAATGGATTTGTGACTGAGCTGCAGCACCTGAGTAAAGCCTTCTTCCTTGGCAATACCTGTCGTCTCAGTGGCAGGTACTGCTCATCTTTCTGTGTGGTGAGCAACAGGACATAAACTGAACTCCTGGTGTTTTGGTAACAATTTCACACCACATAGAAAGATAAACTTAAAGTGAATCAAAGACCTAAATGTAAAGATTCTTAGATATGACACCAAAATCATGAGCAACAAAAAAGAGATAAACTGGACTTCATCAAAATTTAAGACTTTTTTTTTGAGACAGGGTCTCACTCTGTCACCCAGGCTGGAGTGCTGTGGTGCCATCTGGGGTCACTGCAGCCTCTACTTCCCAGGCTAAATTGATCCTCCCATCTCAACCTCCCAAGTAGCTGGGACTATAGGTGCACATCATCATGCCTGGCTAATTGTTTTTTGTTTGTTTGTTTTGGTAGAGATGGAGTTTCACCATGTTGCCCAGGCTGGTCTCAAACTCCTGGGCTCAAGAGATCTGTCCTCTTTAGCCTCCGAAAGTATTAGGATTGTAGGCATGAGCTACTGTGCTTGGACAAAACTTTTGTACTTTTTTTTTTTTTTTGAGACGGAGTCTTGCTCTGTCGCCCAGGCTGGAGTGCAATGGCGTCATCTCGGCTCACTGCAACCTCCGCCTCCCAGGTTCAAGCGATTCTTCTGCCTCAGCCTCCCAAATAGCTGGGATTATAGGCACCCCCCAGCATGCCCGGCTAATTTTTGTATTTTTAGTAGAGTCGGGGTTTCACCATGTTGCCCAGGTTGGTCTTGAACTCCTGGGCTAAAGTGATCCTCCACCCACCTTGGCCTCCCAAGGTGCTGGGATTACAGGCGTGATCCACCGCGCCTGGCCAACTTTTGTACTTTAAGCAGAAGATTATTATCAAGAAAATGGGCTGGACGCAGTGGCTTACGCCTGGCCAGTACTTTGGGAGGATGAGGTGGGAGGATCACTTGAGGTCAGGAGTTTGAGACCAGCCTGGGTAGTATGGAGATACCTTGTTTCTTAATTTTTTTTTTTAATTAGCTAGGTGTGTGGCATGTGTGTGTGGTCCTAGCTACTGGAGAGGTGGAGGCAGAAGGATCCTTTGAGCCCAGGAGTTCAGGGTTATAGTGAGCTATGATCACACCACTGTACTCCAGCCTGGGTGACAGAGAGAGGCCTGGTAACCAAAGTTACAACGGAACAATGAAAAGACAAACAACTCAATTAAAAATTAGGCAAAGGATCTGAATAGAAATATCTTTTTCTGCATAAGGAATATATGCAAATGGCCAATAAACACATTTTTTAAATGGTCAACATAATTAATCATCAGGGAAATGGAAATAAAACTTCAAGATACCACTTCACACCTACTGGGATGACTAGAATCAAGTCAGATTAAGTGTTGGCAAGGGTATAAAGTAATTGAAACCCTCATTGACTGTTGGTGGGAATGTAAAGTAGTGAAGTTACTTTGGAAAACAGTCTGGAAGTTCCTTGAATTATTAAACATAAGAGTTACTGGCCAGGTACGGTGGCTCACGCCTACTATCCCAGCACTTTGGGCAGCCAAGGTGGGTGGAGGATCACTTTAGCCCAGGAGTTCAAGACCAACCTGGGCAACATGGCAAGCCTTCCTCTCTACAGAAAATACAAAAATTAGCTGGATGTAGTGGCACGCACCTGTAATCCCAGCTACTCAGGAGGCGGAGGTGGGAGGATCACCTGAGCCTGGGAGGCTGGGAGGCTGCAGTGAGCTTTGATCACACCACTACACTCCAGCCTGAGTGACAGAGTGAGACACTGTCTAAAAAAAAAAAAAAAAAAAGCCACCATGTGACCTAGCAATTCCACTCCTATGGCTGTCCCCAGGAGAACTGAAAACATGTGACCACACAAAAACTTACACAGGAATGTTTGTAGCAGCATTATTCATCATAGCCAAAAGGTAGAAACAACCCAAAAGTCCATCAACTTACAAATGGATAAGCAAAATATGGTATGTCTACACGATAGACGTATTGGCCATAAAAAGGAAGTATTGATACATGCTACTTGGATGAAACTTTTTTTTTTTGGATGAACCCCAGAAGCATTAAGCTGAGTGAAAGAAACAAGTCACAAACTCCCCCAGCATATTATATAATTCTATTCATATGTAAGTCTAGAATAGAGAAATCTATAGAGACAGATTAGTGGTTGCTTAGAGCTGGAGGTGGGGGATGAGGGGTGAAAGTTAAATGGTACAGGGTTTCTTTTGGAGGTGATAAGAATGTTCTAAAATTGTGGTAGTGGTTAAACGTTTCTGTGAATGTGCTAAAAACCATTCAATTGTACGTTTGAAATGTTTGAATTGTATATGATTATATCTCAATAGAGCTGATTTTTATAAAGCCTTAGTTCAGTTTTAAATTCCTAATGTTATAGAGGATTCAGAGTTCAATAGCTCTTCTCCCTTTTCAGGCTGCTGCTTCTGCTTTGTATAGGATCAGGAAGAAAGAAAGGGGAAAATGTGAAGTGTTTCTCTATTTAATGAATAATTGTGGCCAACTGTGAGTAGGTGACCTTGTCTTACTCTGGTTAGATCTGGTGGTTTCAGAGTGAAGGATGTTTGTAGTTTTTTGAGTAGTGTTTATCTTCATTCTGGACTTTTCTGTCATTGAAGACCCCTTCGAATGGTGCTGCTTATCGTCTCTTCTCCAAACCTAAACTCAGGTTGGCTATCCCATGACTTGGTACAGTGGTCTCCTGGCACCTCCCACTGCTCCTGCTCCTTCGGAGACACCTGAAGTCCTTTAGGGGGAGTTGCCAGACTGTGATGGGTTGGTGGGATTGGCCACATTTTCTTCCTAGGCATACTTCACCAAGGTACATATAAACCCTGCCAGCACAGATTATTCCAGTGGGCCTTCCACTTTCAGAACTCTCTAGCCAAGAAACTGACATGATTTTTAATGTTTGCACAGGTTAAAAACTCACACCATGCTTTATTCCAACCTGACCAGAGTGGGTTGGCAGGTTCTACAGTTTAAAGCATCTGTCTAGGGAATGAAATATTGTTAGTCTCTCCTTGCTGGTGTCACCAATTGTACCAATGTCTCTCTTGGCATGCCCTCATCTTTGGCTTTGGGAGGAAGGGGAAGTACTTTTATCTTTTTTGCTTAGCATCACAAATACTGTACATCCCATAATGCCAATAATGAGAATTCCCAGTTGTCCTCCCAATTCATTCTTTTTGCTGTTGTTGTTTTTGAGACAGGGTCTCACTCTGCCACCCAGGCTGGAGTGCAGTGGCATGGTCATAGCTCACTGCAGCCTCAGCCTCTTGGGCTCAAGTGATCCTCCTGCCTGAGCCTCCTGGATAGCTGTGACTACAGGTGCCCACCACCATGCTTGGCTAATTTTTAAATTTTTTGTAGAGATGAGGTCTTACTATGATGCCCAGGCTGGTTTCAAACTCCTGGGCTCAAGCAACACTCTGCCCACCTCAGCCTCCCAAAGTGCTGGGATTACAAGCATGAGCCACTGTACCCAGCCCCAGTTCATTCTTTTTTTTTTTTTTTTTTTTGAGATGGAATCTCGCTCTGTCCCCAGGCTGGAGTGCAGTGGCACGATCCCCGTTCACTGCAAGCTCCACCTCCTGAGTTCATGCCATTCTCCTGCCTCAGCCACCCTAGTAGCTGGGACTATAGGCACCCGCCACCACTCCCGGCTAATTTTTTGTATTTTTAGTAGAGACAGGGTTTCACTGTGTTAACCAGGATGGTCTTGATCTCCTGAGCTCGTGATCCACCTGCCTCGTCCTCCCAAAGTGCTGGGATTACAGGCATGAGCCACCGCGTCCGGCCTCATTCTTTATATATACTGTGGTGGGACAAGGAGTGGGAGTTGGTGGAGATATGATTGACTAAGCCAACTTCTCATGAGATTTGGAAGAGGTTCTGGCTCCAATTGTTAAAGCTTTCTTTAGATTATAAGTAGTATTGTGCCTTCAATAAGACTTGACCACAATTCTGGGGCAACAGGGTAAGTTGCACTCATATCTTTTACACTGGATTTTCATGCAACCTCCTGGACTCCACTCACATATGCAGATGGTATGGGCGGATAAGACCAGGTGCCATGGCTCACACCTATAATCCCAGCACTTTGGGAGGCCGAGGTGGGGTGGAATCACCTGAGGTCAGGAGTTGGAGACCAGCCTAGCCAACATGATGAAACCCTATCTCTACTAAAAATACAAAAACTAGCTGGGCATGGTGGCATGTGCCTGTAATCTCAGCTATTTGGGAGGCTGAGGCAGGAGAATCACTTGAATCCAGGAGGTGAAAGTTGCAGTGAGCCAAAATTGTACCACTGCACTCCAGCCTGGGTGACAGAATGAGACTCGGCCTCAAAAAAAAAAAAAAAATGAAAAAAGAATGGGCAGATTTTGCAAGTTCCTCATGAAGGGTGATGTGTGTGTGTGTGTGTGTGTGTGTGTGTATGTGTGTGTGGTTTCTTTTTAATTATCATAAGTCTTATGATCACACATAATTTTATAATTTGTGTATATCTCCTCTACTTTAATCCTTTGAAGTTGGCAAAAGAATCATTCCCAATCACAAATACATAGCAGTTCTACAGTGTTATGTTTCTGAATGGCTGTTTAAAGACAATCCTAAATTATAACTTAGTTTGACTTAGATTGTAAAGCATTCAAGAGTAAAGCTTAACTTGCTACTATTTTAAAAGCATGTGACCTTATAGATCATCTATAAAATGTGAGAAGTGTTAAATAATGTTTGATATTACACATAAAACACACTAAAATGCCTTTCAATAAGTAAAAGGAACCATTTTAAATACAGGGAATTCTAATTAGATTGGCATAGTTAAGGCCAAAAATATAAAGTAGACATGGCTACCTTATTTATCTTCAACCCTTGCCTTTATGAACACAAAACACAGGTGAATCTTGCTTGGTTCTGAGACAGTGAAGGAATTTCTCCAGTATTTAAATACATTCACATAACCAGTTATAGAAATCTAAATATAAAACCAATCTCCAGTAAGTTTTAAGATGGCACTCACCATCTTTGTGAAAAGTTTAACATTACTAATGAAGTCTAATCATATCTTTAGAAGGGGTAAACAGTGATAGCATTTACTGAATTGGAATTACTATTAAAATTCAAACACTGAACATATTCATTTAACCACAAGCCAATCTTAGTTTTGAATCAGGACTGCCCAACAAAATATTCTGTCAGTCATTCATGATCTGAATTCTGTTGTATGAGCTCTATTAAAGTATGGTACACATAAACAATTCATGAGACATTTGTTTTGCAATAAATAAGGCAGTGGCCAATTATTACTCATTAGTAGCTTTTTTGAGATAAGCTGTCAAGTCGGCCTTTTCTACCTTATTTTTAATGCCGGCAAAGATCATTTTTGTTCCAGGGATGTACTTCTTGGGATTCTCCAAATACTCCATCAGTGTATCCTCTCCCCAGGTGATGCGTTTGTTCTTATTGGCATCTGTGTAAGAGAATCCAATGGCCTGACCTGTCTTCTGCCCAAAGAGACCATGGAGATTAGGCCCAGTCTTGTGCTTGCCTCCCTTTTCCATGGTGAGACACTGGGCACACTTCTGAACAAAAATCTTCTTGCCTTTCTCAACATCACCCATATTTAATTCTCTTTGTCGTCACTGGCGCAATGAAGGTTCCCACTCTGAAGCCGGACATCCCACTCTCTCCATAAAGGGTGATTTTTTTTTTTTTTTTGAGACAGAGTTTTGTACTGTCACCCAGGCTGGAGTGCAATGGTGCAATCTCTGCTCACTGCAACCTCTGCCTCCCAGGTTCAGGCGATTCTCCTGCCTCAGCCTCCCAAGTAGCTGGGATTACAGGCGCCCACCACCATTCCAGCAAATTTTTTGTATTTTTAGTAGGGACGGGGTTTAACTATGTTGGCCAGGCTGGTCTTGAACTCCTGACCTCGTGATCCGCCCACCTCAGCCTCCCAAAGTGCTGGGATTACAGGCGTGAGCCACCATGTCTGGCCAGAAGGGTGATTTTTATGTTTTTTATTTATTATTATTATTTTTTTCATGTCATACTGCTGTCTTTTAATTAAAAAAAAAAAATCAGCCAGGCGCGGTGGCTCACGCCTGTAATCCCAGCACTTTGGGAGGCCGAGGCGGGCGGATCACAAGGTCAGGAGATCGAGACCACGGTGAAACCCCGTTTCTACTAAAAATACAAAAAATTAGCCGGGCGCGGTGGCGGGCGCCTGTAGTCCCAGCTACTCAGGAGGCTGAGGCAGGAGAATGGCGTGAACCCGGGAGGCGGAGCTTGCAGTGAGCCGAGATTGCGCCACTGCACTCCAGCCTGGGCGTCAGAGCGAGACTCTGTCTCAAAAAAAAAAAAAAAAAAAAAAAAAAAAAAATCAAAGAAAACGTCTGGCCAGGGCTAGGTTAAGACAAACAGGAACACTTCAGAATCCAAGGCAGGGAAAGGCTGTTGGCCTCCCTTCAGAGGACTGCAGAGGTGGGAAGAGGGAGGGACAGATCATGAACAAAAGTACTTACAAATTACAAACCCACCCCCCACCCCTCAATAAAAAGAGAAGAAAAAGCCCCATCACTTAACAGAAGGGTGATTTTTTTTTTTTTTTTTTTTGAGACGGAGTCTCGCTCTGTCGCCCAGGCTGGAGTGCAGTGGCCGGATCTCAGCTCACTGCAAGCTCCGCCTCCCGGGTTCACGCCATTCTCCGGCCTCAGCCTCCCGAGTAGCTGGGACTACAGGCGCCCGCCACCTTGCCCGGCTAGTTTTTTTTTGTATTTCTTAATAGAGACGGGGTTTCACCGTGTTAGCCAGGATGGTCTCGATCTCCTGACCTCGTGATCCGCCCGTCTCGGCCTCCCAAAGTGCTGGGATTACAGGCTTGAGCCACCGCGCCCGGCCAGAAGGGTGATTTTTTAATAAAATATGTTGTTGTGACAGAATGATCAGATTTTCAAAACAAAACATAGGGATTGGCAGAACAGACGCATCAGGTTATTAAAAGGAGACTACTTCTGTTTCAACTACAGCTGTGCCATAAAGGCCAAAATAAAACAATAGATAGCAGGAACCCCATGTTCCAAAGAGGGATCTGATAACCAGGCATTGCAGAGCAAGTAGCTAGACAATTTTTGAAATATTTAGTTAAGTATTCACCTTGAGTGGATAAAAAGCGTTGACAGTAAAGAGGCAATAGGTTTTCTTGGGGAAAGTTGCTGGAATGTTGGTATTTTCCCTCTGCACTCTGTAGGAGAAAGGTGTACAGAGGGAAAATACCAAAGGTGACTGCTTTCCCTTCAAGCTTGATATATGTTCCCCGCAGTTTGTGGGACACAGTGGTCTGCTTTTTTGTCATTTTGTCTTGTTTATATTCCATTTTTAGAGTTTTTGCCCCTACTATTATTGCATTTATTTTATTTTTTTGAGTATGTGAAATATTAACATAGTTACCAGAACTATATACAAAAATTACACTCAAAGAGGTATCACCCCTCCCCGACCATTCTTTCCATTCCATTTCACCCACATCTCATCCTTCCCACCCCATTCCTACCTACCTCCTACAGGTGATGAATCTCATTCATTTCTGTCGGTCTGGCTGAGCTGGAGTGCAGTGGCACAATCTCGGCTCACTGCAACTTCTGTCTCCTGCCTCAGCCTCCTGAGTAGCTGGGATTACAGGCGTGTGCCACCACGCCCGGCAAATTTTTTTTTTTTTTTTGAGATGGAGTCTCGCTCTGTCGCCCAGGCTGGAGTGCAGTGGAACAATCTTGGCTCACTGCAAGCTCTGCCTCCTGGGTTCATGCTATTCTCCTGCCTCAGCCTCCCGAGTAGCTGTGACTACAGGCACCCACCACCACACCCAGCTAATTTTTTTTTTTTGTAGATATTTTTAGTAGAGATGGGGTTTCACTGTGTTAGCCAGGATGGTCTCGATCTCCTGACCTCGTGATCTGCCTACTTTGGCCTTCCAAAGTGTTGGGATTACAGGTGTGAGCCATCGCGCCCGGTCAAATTTTTGTATTTTTAGTAGAGTCGGAGTTTCACCATGTTGGCCAGGCTGGTCTCATGCTTCTGATCTCAGGTAATCCACCAGCCTCAGCCTCCCAAAGTGCTGGGATTACAAGTGTGAGCCACCGTGCCCGGCCTTTTTTTTTTTTTTTTTTTTAACATCTGCAGAATAGCACTCTATTGTGTGGATAACCACTCTTTTCATACAGGCATTTAATTCTTTTCAATATTTGCAATTATAAATAATGTTAGTGTATATTACTTTTTTTTTTTTTTTAAATTTTTGAGACAGGGTCTCATTCTGTTGCCCAGGCTGGAGTGCAGTGGTGTGATCATGGCCTACTGCAGTCTAGATTTCCTGGGCTCAAGCGATCCTTCCACCTCAGTCTCCCAAGGAGCTAGGACTACAGGCACAGGTCACCACACCTGGCCAAGTTTTGTAGTTTTTGTAGAGACAGGGTTTCATTATGTTGCCCATGCTGGTCTCAAACTTCTGGGCTCAAGTGATCCTCTCACCTTGGCTTCCAAAAGTGCTGAGATTACAGACATGGGCCACTGGCTGCGGCCCAGTGTATCTTCTTGTGTACATGTATTTCTCTGTGGAAGTGTATCATCAGGGTAAATTCCTAGAAGTGGGAATTTCTGGTCAAAAGATTAATTAATTTGCAGTTTTAGTAGATATTGCTAAATTCTCCTCCACAATAGTTGTATGATTTTGAATTCCCATCAACAATTAATAAGAATGCCAGTTTCTCCACAGCTTTTCCAACAGAATGTATTGTCTGTCATAATTTATAATCTTCCTCAATCTGATGGATAAGACATTGTATACTGGCGTATGGTTTTTTTGTTTGTTTGTTTGTTTGTTTTGACATAGTCTCGCTCTGTCGCCCAGGTTGGGGTGGAGTGGTGCGATCTCAGCTCACTGCAACCCCTGCCTCCTGGGTTCAAGCAATTCTCCTGCCTCAGCCTCCTGAGTAGCTGGGATTACAGGCCTGTGCCACCACGCCCAGCTAATTTTTGTATTTTTAGTAGAGATGGGGTTTCACCATGTTGGTCAGGCTGGTCTCGAACTCCTGACCTCATGATTCACCCACCTTGGCCTCCCAAAGTGTTGGGATTATAGGCATGAGCCACCGCGCCCGGCCCAAACGGCATAGTTTTAATTTGCATTTCTTTTATTATTATGAGTGATATGGAAGATCTCTTCCTGTATATAAGAGCCACTGTTATATCTTTGTTTTTGGTAACAGCTTTATTGAGATATAATTCACATACTATACAATTCACCCCTTGAAAGTGTACAATTTAATGGTTTTTAGTACATTTAGTACAGAAATGTGCAACCATTATCACAATCAACTTTTTTCTTCATTATCACCCCATGTTACTCCCCCAAGCAACCACTAATCTACTTTCTGTCTCTCTATCTAAATTTCTCATTCTGGATTTTTACAAATGGGATAATTACTTTTACATACACACATACATATATACATATACTTTTTTTTTTCTTTTTTTGAGGCGGAGTCTCACTCTGTCACCCAGGTTGGAGTGCAGTGGCACGATCTCAACTCACTGCAACCTCTGCCTCCCGGGCTCAAGCAATTCTCCTGCCTTAGCCTCCCCATTAGCTGGGATTACAGGTGCATGCCACCATGCTTGGCTAATTTTTGTATTTTTAGTAGAGATGGGTTTTCACCATGTTGGCCAGGATAGTCTCGATCTCTTGACCTCAGGATCCATCAGCCTTAGCCTCCCAAAGTGCTGGGACTACAGGTGTTAGCCACCATGCCTGGACTTGTATACATATTTAATATATGTATATGTGTGTGTGTGTATGCACACACACACATACACACACACATATGTATTAGTTTGTTCTCACACTGCTATAAAGAACTACCTGAGACTGGGTAATTTATGAGGAGAAGAGGTCTAATTGACTCACAGTTGTGCAAGCTGTACAGGAAGCATGGCTGGGAGGCCTTAGGAAACTTATAATCACAGTGGAAAGTGAAGGGGAAGCAAGCACGTCTGACCATGGTGGAGCAGGAGAGACAGTGTGAAGGGTGAGGTGCTACACACTTTTAACTGGATCTCATGAGAATTATCATGAGACTAGGAGGATGGTGCTAAACCATTAGACACCACCCCCATGATCCAGTCATCTCCAACACTTGAGATCACAGTTCAACATGAGATTTGCGTGGGAGACAGAGCCAAACCATATCAACATATATATATATATATATATATATATATAGAGAGAGAGAGAGAGAGAGAGAGACAGAGAGAGTGACTGGCTTCTTTCACTTAGGATATTTTTACGGTTTATTGTGTTGTAAAATGTATCAGTACTTGTTTTCTTTTTATAGCTCTGTAACATTCCATCCTATGTATATATCACAATTTGTTTATTGACTCATCAGTTTATGTACATTTGGGTTGTTTCCACTTTTTGGCTATTACAAGTAATACTGCTATGAACACGAAGTTTTTGCGTGGATATATGTTTTAATTCATCTTGGGTAATACACCTAAGAGTGAAATTACTAGGTTACATAGTGACTCTGTGTTTAACCATTTAAAGAACTACAAAACATTGCTTCACACCTACTATGCTTCACATCTACTACATCGCTTCACACCTATCAGATAAATGTTGATGAGGATGTAGAGAAATCAGAATCCTCATCTACTGCTGGTGGAAACGTAAAATGGTGCAGCCACTTTGGAAAATGGTTTTGTAGTCTCTCAAACGATTACATATAGAGTAACCATTTACATCTCTCTCTTTTTTTTTTTTTGAGACGGAGTCTTGCTCTCTCTCCCAGTCTGGAGAGCAGTGGTGCAATCTCGGCTCACTGCAAGCTCCGCCTCCCGGGTTCACGCCATTCTCCTGCATCAGTCTCCCAAGTAGGTGGGACTACATGCGCTCGCCACCACATCCAGCTAATTTTCTGTATTTTTTAGTAAAGACGGGGTTTCATCGTGTTAGCCAGGATGGTCTCGATCTCCTGACCTCGTGATCCACCCACCTCGGCCTCCCAAAGTGCTGGGATTACAGGCGTGAGCCACCATGCCTGGCCTTTTTTTTTTTTTTTTTTTTTTAAATACAGAGTCTTGCTCTGTCACACAGGCTGGAGTGCAATGGCATGATCATGGTTCACTGCAACCTCAACCTCCCTGGGCTCAAGTGATCCTCCCACCATAGCCTCTGGAGTAACTGGGACTACAGGTGTTCGCTACCACACCTGGCTAATTAAAAAAATTTTTTTGACAGGGTTTCACCATGTTGCCTAGGCTGGTCTTGAACTCCTTCCTCAGTCCCCCAAGGTGCTAAGATTATGAGCCACCAGGTCCGACCCATTTGCATATCTCTTTCTCTGTCTTTTTATTATCTTACAATAATAATAAAAAGACCAACTAACCAAAAGATTTGTAAAAATTTCCTCCCACTCTGTGGGCGGTCTTTTTACTTTCTTGATAGTGTCCTTTGAAGCACAAAAGTATTTGTCTATTTTTCCTTTGGTTGCTTGTGCTTTTCGTGTCACCTCTAAGAATCCACTGCCAAATCCAAGGTAATAATGTTTTACCCCTATGTTTTCTTCTAGGAGTTTTGTGTTGAATAGCTTTGTCTCTTAAATTTAGGTCTTCATTCCATTTCAAGTTAATTTTTGTGTATAGTATGAGGTAAGGGTCCAACTTCATTTTTTTTTTGTATGTAGATATCCAGCTTTCCTAGCTTTATTTCTTATTTATGTATGTATGTATGTATGTATGTATTTATTTATTTATTGTGATACAGAGTCTCGCTCTGTTGCCCAGGCTGGAGTGCAGTGGTGTGATCTTGACTCACTTCACACTCAGCCTCCCAGGTTCATGCCATTCTCCTGCCTCAGCCTCCCGAATAGCTGGGACTACAGGCACCCACCACCACGCCCAGCTAATTTTTTGTATTTTCAGTAGAGACGGGGTTTCATTGTGTTAGCCAGGATGGTCTCCATCTCCTGACCTCATGATCTGCTCATCTCGGCCTCCCAAAGTGCTGGGATTACAGGCGTGAGCCATCGCACTTGGCCTCTAGCATTATTTATTGAAAAGACTATTATTTCCCCATTTAATTTTTTATTTTTATTTTTATTTTAGATGGAGTCTCATTCTGTTGCCCAGGCTGGACTGCAGTGACTCAATCTTGGCTCACTGAAAGCTCCACCTCCCAGGTTCACACCATTCTCCTGCCTCAGCCTCCTAAGTAGCTGGGACTACAGGTGCCCTCCATCATGCCCAGCTAAGTGTTTTTGTATTTTAAGTACAGACACGGTTTCACCGTATTAGCCAGCATGGTCTTGATCTCCTGACCTCATGATCTGCCCACCTTGGCCTCCCGAAGTGCTGGGATTACAGGCATGAGCCACTGCGCCCAGCCCCACTGAATGTTCTTGACACCCTAGTTGAAAATCGCTTGGTCATAGATACATTTCTAAACTCTCAATTCTAGTCTGTTTATCTGTATATCTATCCTTACGCCAACATCACCCTGTCTTGGTTACTGTAGCTTTGTAGTAAGTTTTGAAATCAGGACATCTGAGCACCCCACCTTTCTTCATTTTCAAAAGTGGTTATTCAGGGTCCCCGAGTTTCCGCATGAATTTCAGAATTGGCTTGTCAGTTTTTATAAACAAATCAGATGGGATTCTGATACAGATTGTGTCGAATCTGTAGAGCAATTTGGAGAGTATTAACATCTTAACAATATTAAGTCTTCTGATCCGTGAGCATGGGATCTTTCCATTTGCTTAGGTCTTTTCAATTTTTTTCAACAGTGTTTCGTAACTTTCAGAGAATACATTTTGCATTGCTTTTGTTAAATGTATTCATATTTTATTCTTTTGTTATCTTAAATGGGATTGTTTTCGTTGTGTGTTTTTCTGAGACAGGGCCTCACTCTGTCACCCAGGCTGGAGTGCAGCGGCATGATCATGGCTCACTGCAGCCTCAACCTCCTGGGCTTGAGGGATCCTCCTGCCTCAGCCTCCCAAGCAGCTGAGACTACAGGTGCATGCCACCATGCCCAACTAATTTGTTTTTATGTAGAGACAAGAGCTCACCATTTTGCCCAGGCTGGTCTCTAACTCCTGGACTTAAGTGATCCTCCCACCTTGGATTACAGGCGTGAGCCACCATGCCCCACCTGGAATTGTTTTCTTAACAGTTATATATTTTATGTAAATTGTTCATGTATTTTGTCTCTTTTTCTATTGAATTTTTGGTCTGCTTCTCCCCTCAATTTTTAAATATTGTTTACACACTAGGGATATTACTCCTTCATATATAATGCAAATATTTTCTCACAATTCGTCAGGGTTTTTTTTTTTTGAGAAAGTCTTGCTGTTGCCCAGGCTGGAATGCAGTGGAGCAATCTCAGCTCACTGTAACCTCCACCTCCCGGGTTCAAGTGATTTTCCAGCCACAGCATCCCAAGTAGCTGGGATTACAGGTGCCTACCATTGTGTCCAGAATTGGTTCCTTCTGGTGTGTTCTTGGTCTCGCTGACTTCAAGACTGAAGCCACAGACCCTCACGGTGAGTGTTACAGTTCTCAAAGATGGTGTGTCTGGAGTTCGTTCCTTCCAATGTTCAGATGAGTCCAGAGTTTCTTCCTTCCAGTGGGCTGGTAGTCTCACTTGATTTCAGGAGTGAAGCCACAGACCTTCACAGTGAGTGTTACATCTCTTAAACAGGGCGTGTCCGGAGTTGTTTGTTCCTCCCGGTGGGTTCATGGTCTCACTGACTTCAGGATCGAAGCCGCAGACCTTTGCCGTGAGCGTTACAGCTGATAAAGGTAGTGCAGACCCTGAGAGTGAGCAGCAGCAAAACTTAGGGTAAAGAGCAAAAGAAGAATGCTTCCACAGCATGGAAAGGAACTCGAGTGGATTGCTGCTGCTGGCTGAGGTGGCCAGCTTTTATTGCCTTATTTGTCCTGCCGATTGGTCCATTTTACAGAGTGCTGATTGGTCCGTTTTTACAGAGTGCTGATTGGTGTGTTTTTAAACCTTTAACTAGACACAGAGCGCTGATTGGTCCATTTTTACAGAGTGCTGATTGGTGCATTTACAAACCTTTAGCTAGACACAGAGCACTGATTGGTGCATTTACAATCCTTTAGCTAGACAGAAAAGTTCTCCAAGTCCCCACTCCACCCAGGAAGTACAGCTGGCTTCACCTCTCATCATCACGCCTGGCTAGTGTTTTGTATTTTTGGTAGAGACAGGTTTCACCATGTTGGTCAGGCTGGTCTCAAACTCCTGACCTCAAGTAATCTGCCCACCCTGGCCTCCCAAAGTGTTGGGATTACATGCGTGAGCCACTGCACGAGGCCGTGTTTTCTTTTTGTTTGTGGTGCATATTTTTGCCATGCAAAAAATTTTTATTTAACATAATGAAATTTATTTTTTTCTTTTATCACCTCTGAATTTGGAGTCGTTATTAGAAAAATTTTCTCCATATTCAGTCTATAGAATGCACCCATGTTCTTTTTTTATTATTTGTATGGTTTCATTATTTTCCATTTAGATCCCTGACCTATTTGGAATTTTTTAATTAAAAAAAATTTTTTAATAGAGATAGAGTCTCACTGTGTTACCCAGGCTGGAGTGTAGTAATGCTATTATGCCTCACTGCAGCCTTGAACTCCTGGGCGCAAATAATCCTCTTGCTTCGGCTTCCCAAGTAGCTAGGACTACAGTCACATGCCAAATATGCCTGGCTAAAATTTTTTTTAAAATGTGTAGAGATGGGGGTCTTGCTATGTTACCCAGACTGAAGCTCTGGCCTCAAGTGAGCCTCTCACCCAGCCCTCCCAAAGCACTGGGATTACAGGCATGAGTCACCATACTTAGACTTTTTGGAGTTTATTATTATTTATTTATTTATTATTTTTTTTGAGATGGAGTTTTGCTCTGTCGCCCAGGCTGGAGTGCAGTGGCGTGATCTTGGCTCACTGCAAGTTCCACCTCCCGGGTTCATGCCATTCTGCCTCAGTCTCCCAAGTAGCTGGGACTACAGGCGTCTGCCACCACACCCGGCTAATTTTTTGTAGTTTTAGTAGAGACAGTGTTTTACCGTGTTAGCCCGGATGGTCTCGATCTCCTGACCTTGTGATCCGCCCACCTCAGCCTCCCAAAGTGCTGGAATTACAGGCGTGAGCCACCACGCCCGGCTTCCCCCTCCTCTTTTTATTTTTTGAGACGGAGTCTTGCTCTGTGGCCAGGCTGAAGTGCAGTGGCACGATCTCGGCTCACTACAACCTTTGCCTCCTGGGTTCAAGCAATTCTTCTGCCTCAGTCTCCTGAGTAGCTGGGACTACAGGTAGGCACCACCACACCTAGCTAATTTTTGTATTTTTAGTAGAGATGGGGTTTTGTCATGTTGGCTAGGATGGTCTTGATCTCTTGACCTTGTGATCCGCCTGCCTTGACCTCCCAAAGTGCTGGGATTACAAGTGTGAGCCACCATGCCCGGCCAACAAGGGGGATTTTTTATATCTTGAGGGCCAGATATGGACTCCACAGATAGGGTCCAGACTGGGGTCATATAAAAAAAGATTCCACCCAAGAGGGCTTCCTGCTAGGATGAAGTTACTTTAACAGAATGTGGCTAGAGGTAAATATATTAGACTCAGCATTGTAAAGACCAATCAGAAGAAGGACATTGACTCTGAGTTATCTGCGGATAGATAACCTTAATGGGGGAATTTCTGAGAAACCTATGAAAAGCATATCATGAGAGAAAGTGCCCTGAACATCGTCCTAGAAAGAGAGAGAGAGAGAAAAAAAACACCCCACATCTACAGTGCCAGCTACTTGGGAGGATTGCTTGAGCCCAGGAGTTTGAGGCTAGCCTGGGCAACAAAGCAAGACCCCATCTCGTAAATAGAAAAAAGCCAATAGATTTGTTTTGAAAAGTGGTTTAATGGCTGTTTTGGTTACACACAAGCAAAGCTAAAATCTTGTTTGGTAAAAAGTTAATTGGGATGATGCAGAGCTAAACTGCTCTGTGAAACAATATCACGAGTTGTGGTTATTATGGTACGGAGTTGTACCTTGCCAGAGAATTGCAAGGAAGTGGTCCTAAGACCTAGGATGAGAGAAAAGTGGTCCAGAGTTCCTCCCAATGGCTAAAAAATATGGAAATATTGGTAAATATTTGTACCACCTTTTGGGTATATGTATATTATTTATAGATATATCACATTGTTTATGTATCTTGTCCTTTCTACAGTGCTCTTTCAGAACAAGGTCATATGCATTTTTGCATTCAAAACTGCAGCAATTTCTCACTCCCTGTATCTATTAATATCCTTTTGGAGGCTGGCCTGTGATGGCTCATGCCTGTAATCCCAGCACTTGGGAGGCCAAGGCAGGTGGATCGCTTGAGCTTAGGAGTTCAAGACCAGCTTAGGCAACATGGAGAAAGCCCATTTCTACAAAACATACAAAAGTTAGCTGGTGTGGTGGCTCATGCCTAAAGACGCAGCTACTTGGGAGACTGAGGCTGGAGAATCACTTGAGCCTGGGAAGCAGAGGTTGCAGTGAGCCAATATTGTGCCACTGCACTCCAGCCTGGGCGACAGTGAGACCCTGTCTCAAAAAAAAAAAAAAAAAAAAAATTCTTTTGGGCTTATTTCCAAAATATTTCTCACGTAAATTTTCTTCTCTGTTTCTTTCCAGCCACCTCTGTACTCCAGGCCATCAAATGCCAGACTCCTGTAAATACACTCTGATTTCCTGAAAACACTCTTATTCCCCTCCAAACCGCAAAGAGATCTTTAATAACTGCAAATTAATCAGTGATCTGATCAAAATCCTTTTTCAGCTTCCCACTGTCTTAATGGGGGCTCTTGACAATTTATTCTAACCTTATTTCTTACCTCTCTATCCCTTGTACTTTCTGACTTGGCAATGGTGGGCTTCTCATAGTTCCATGAATTTTGCATGCCCCTCCCTTCCCCTTTGCCTTCAAGCCTTTTCCCTTAACATTCTCTTTGTGTTATTCTCTTCCCTCTATATTCAACTTCTAGGCTTTGCTTAAATATTAATTTTCTAGGGAGATCTTTCAGTAATAATCACTATAATTTATTATATTACTTTAGTCTGTACTGGCTGATAAAATTGTAATCCTTTTTTTTTTTTTTTTTTTTGAGACGGGGTCTCGCTCTGTCACCCAGGCTGGAGTGCAGTGGCCGGATCTCAGCTCACTGCAAGCTCCGCCTCCCGGGTTCACGCCATTCTCCTGCCTCAGCCTCCTGAGTAGCTGGGACTACAGGCGCCCGCCACCTCGTCCGGCTAGTTTTTTGTATTTTTTAGTAGAGACGGGGTTTCACCGTGTTAGCCAGGATGGTCTCGATCTCCTGACCTTGTGATCCACCCGTCTCGGCCTCCCAAAGTGCTGGGATTACAGGCTTGAGCCACCGCGCCCGGCCTAAAATTGTAATCCTTTATGAGAGTAGGGATCATATAGAATTTGTTTATCCTAAAAGTCTGGGATATATTAGATGTTCAATAAATATTTGTTCAATGAATGAATGTAGCACTATATGTTTCTAAAGTGGGTATGTAAAACTGTTTGTTGAATGAATGAATGACTTTGAGATATGGTGTTGGCATTGAATTAAGACAGAAGACTACTGGTGATCTAAAAGGAAATAGTGTCAGCAGAGTAGTGAAAAATGAATCCAGATTTTAGTGGATAAAGCAGCAAAGGACAGTGAGGAAATGAAGACACTAAGATTTTGAATCATTTATGAGAAGTTCAACTAGGAAAGAAAGAAGATAAGTAGAATAGCAGCTGAAAGCCTATTGCAGAATTAAGTGAGGGATTCCTTTTCACAGGCAAAACAGAAAGGTATCAGGTAGGATACTTTTGGTTGCAAGTGACAGAAAAGCCCACTCACATGAGATTTAAAAATAAAATAGAATTTATTGACTCATATGACCAAAAAGTCTAGAGTGAGGCTACCTTTAGCTATGACTGAATCCAGATTCAGAGTATCAGGGTTCTGCCTTTATGTGTCTATGGCTTTTCTTAACCCTGCCTTTCTTCTACGTTGATTTAATCCCCAGTTTGGCTTCCTTTACGGTATCAAGAATGGCTTCAGCAAATTCAAACCTCACATATTCCCCCTACCTATCATCTCTCCTACACCTTTCCGGAGGAAAAAAGAACACTTTTATATCAGTTGAGGATTCTTGTTTGCAAGCAACAGGAATGGATTCTCCCTTAAATAGAAAATATATTTATTGTAAAGAGGTCAGATAGCTCTCAGAAAGAGAACTAGTCTTATAAACAGGCAGAAATCAAGAGAAGCCAGCCATCAGGAACCATAGCCAGGGAGAGCACAGGAAAAGTCTGATTAGGGCAACGCTGGTGTTAGATATTGCCACCACCGGACACTGCTGTTGCCGAGCACTGCTGCTACTGTCATTGGAAACTGCTGCCTCTGGCATGGCTGAATTATAAATTGTGTCATCTTTGTGTCACTCAATATTCCAATCTCTGGCTAGAGCATCTGACTGGTCAAGGCTGAGTCATGCACTAACACCTTGGCTGCCAGAGGGTGGAAGAGGGAATATTTGATTTCTCTAGGCCTCTGCAGCGGGAATTGTTTCTCACAGATTCATATAAAGAAAGATTTCTTCATGGCTGGGTGCAGTGGTTCATGCCTGTAATCCCAACACTTTGGGAGGTCGAGTCAGGTGGATCACTTGAGGTCAGGAGTTCAAGACCAGCTTAGTTAACATAGCGAAAGCCCACGTCTACAAAAAATACAAAAAATTAGCTGGGCGTAGTGGTGCGCACCTGTAATCCCAGATACTTGGGATGTTGAGGTGGGAAGATAACTTGAACCTGAGAGGTGGAAGTTGCAGTGAGCTGAGATCGCGTCTCTGCACTCCAGTCTAGGCAACAGAGAGACTTCATCACACAAAAGAAAAAAAAGGAAAAAGAAAAAAAAAAGAAAAAAAAAATTTCTCCAAACAGGAAGGGTAGTTGAATGTTGGGCAGACAAAAAATGACAAACCTCCATTCTTTGGTCTTGGCCCCAATCTAGCTATAGACTATTTTTTAAAAATTCACCTAAAATTTAAAGACATGGAAAGGTTGAGAATAAAAGGGATAGAAAAAGGCATATTTGGTAAAGACTAGCCAAAATAAAATTGAGGAGTTATATTAATATCAGACAAAATAGAACCAAATACAAAAAGCATTGTATATTTATGTCTTTTTTGTGGGGGGATGGAGTCTCACTCTGTTTCCCAGGCTGGGGTGCAGTGGCGTGATCTCAGCTCACTACAACCTCCTCCTCCTGGGTTCAAGCAATCCTCCTGCCTCAGCCTCCTGAGTAGCTGGGACTACAGGCGTGCGCCACCACACCCACTAATTTTTTATTTTTAGTAGAGACGGGATTTCACCATGTTGGCCAGGCTGGTCTCAAACTCCTGATCTCAGGTGATCCACCTGCCTTGGCCTCCCAAAGTGCTGGGATTACAAGCATGAACCACTGTGCCCGGCCACAAAAAGCATTATTAAGGATAGAGAGGATTAGTAAGTAATGATCAAGGGTTCAATTCACTAGGAAGATATAACAGTTCTAAATTATATGTACCTTCTTGGGTACACTGAAAGTCCAGACTTTACCACATTGATATATGCGTGTGAGAAATCTGTACTTGTATCCACTAAATAAAATAAATAAAACAGTCTCAAGATAAATAAGAAAGCAATAGAACTCTAGAGAGAAATAGATATAAACCACCATTATGGTAGACAGAACACGTACTCTTCTCAAGTATTAATAGGTTGACTAGGCAAAAATCAGTGAAGATATAGAATATTTGAATAATACAATTAACAAGCTTGATTTATTGAACATCTATAGAACCTTGTGCCCTATAGTTAGCAAATTCGTATTTTTCCATTGTAGTCTTTAATCCCATTTGAGCTGGGCTTTTTGGTCATGTGTAACTAAGAATCCTACTTCTGTTTTAAATAACTAGAAAGTTTCTATTCCCTGCAAATAAATCCTGATTGACACAAATACCAAGCTGAGTTTTTTCCAGAAATGCAAGGGTAGTTTACATGTGAAAACCTGTAAGTGACATTTAGTATATAGATTAAATGAAAAAATTACCTCAATGATTACAGAAAAAGCATTTGATAAAACTTAATACCAGCCGGCCGGGTGTGGTGGCTCACACCTGTAATCCCAGCACTTTGGGAGGCCGAGGTGGGCAGATCATGAGGTCAGGAGATCGAGACCATCCTGGCTAACACAGTGAAACTCCGTCTCTACTAAAAATACAAAAAATTAGCCGGGTGTGGTGGCCTGTAGTCCCAGCTACTTGGGAGGCTGAGGCAGGAGAATGGCGTGAACCCAGGAGGTGGAGCTTGCAGTGAGCCGAGATTGCCCCACTGCACTCCAGCCTGGGCGACAGAGTGAGACTCCATCTCAAAAAAAAAAAAAAAAAAAAATACTAGCCAAGGCAGGAGGATTGCCTGAGTCCAGGAGTTTGAGACCAGCCTGAGCAACATAGTGAGACCCCATCTGTATTTTAAAAAAAAAGAAAAAAAAAAGATACTAATATAAAACACCTATGTTAATATTCTTAGCAAAATAGGGATAGAAAGGAGCTCCTTTAACCCATTTATGCCTGAGGGTGCAATTTTTTGAATTTTTGCAATCAGACTTTGGTGATAACCTTGAGCAGTAGGACATAAACAACTCCCACATGCTTAGGGTTCCAATAATGGAACACTAGGCATAAGTGGGGTTATCCATAAAAAAATGTGTAGACTGAGTACGGTGGCTCATACCTGTAATCCCAGCATTTTGGGAGGCTGAGGCAGCAGGATTGCTTGAGGCTAGGAGTTTGAGACCAGCCGGGGCAACATAGTGAGACCCCTCTCTCTAAAAAAATTTAAAAATTAGCCAGGCAAGATGGTGCATGTCTGTACTTCCAGTTTCTCAGGAGGCTGAAGTGGGATGATCACTTGAATCCCAGAGGTCAAGGCTATAGTAAACCATGATAGCATCACTGTTTTCCAGCCTGGGTGACAGAGTGACACCCGGTCCAAACAACAAAAAAAAGTATAGCAAACCTACTACTTAATGGTCAACAGTTGAAAGATTTTCCTTTTAAAATCAGGAACCAGACAAAAATGTTCACTATATTAACTTTTATGTAACATAATTCTGGAAGTCCCAGCCAATGCAGTAAGATAAGATGAAAAAAAAGAAGAAAACAAAAGTTTGCTATTCACAGACGTCATTGCCCGCAGATGAGTCTAAAGAAAAATATGAGACAATTAGAGCTTAGCAAGGTGGCTGGATAAGATACATAAGTCAATTATATTTCTAAATACCAGCAACACACAAGAAAATGTAATTTTTTAAAAAGCATCATTTACAATGGCATTAAAAATACGTAAGATATTTACAAATAAGTCTAACAAAAGTTGAATAGGACCAGTTTGGAAATAATTACCAAACTTTACTGATAGTCATTAAAGAACGCTTAAGTAAATGAACGGATATACCATGTTTGTGGATTCAGCATAGAAGTTAGTTCTCCCCAGATTGGTCTAAGGATACAATTCAACTCCACCAAAATCCCATCAGGATTTTTTGAGAAAACTGACAAATCAATTTTCTTAAACATATGTAGGAACTCAAAGGCTCAAGAATAGAGAAGATAGAAGCTGGGCATGGTGGCTCACGCCTGTAGTCCTAGCACTTTGGGAGGTTGAGGCTGGCAGATCTCCTGAGGTCAGGAGTTCAAGACCATCCTAAGCAACATGTTAAAACCCCATCTGTACAAAAAATACAAAATTTAGCTGGGTCTGGTGGTGGGCACCTGTAGTCCCAGCTACTTGGGAGGCTGAGGTGGGAGGATCTCTTAAGCCAGGGAGGTTGAGGCTGCAGTGAGCCGAGTTCATTTCATACCACTGCAATCCAGGCTGGATGATAAAGTGAGACCCTGTCTCAATAAAAAAAAAAAAAAAAAGACATTCTGAGGAAAAAGAATAGGGTAGAGAGATTTTCCTTATCAGCTATCAAGGTTTATTATAAGGCTATAGGGTTCATGACAACGGGGTAGGCATGTAGGCATAGATACCCCTCGAGAGCCCAGAGACAAATCACACATTTACAGAAACTTGAATTATAACACAGTGGGTATTGTTGGTCACAGGAAAAGCATGAACTATTCAATAAGTGATACTGGAAAATAGGATATTTATTTTTAAAATTGCATTTAGTTATATGTAAAAGGCAAACTTAAAAACCTTTGGATGAAAATATGGCATATCTTTATAACTTCAGGCACATATTTTCTCATTATTCATCATTACATTCTTCCAAAAAAGACATCTTATTTTACCCTGGCACTTGCAGATCTCACTAGACCTCTTCAGCCTGAATATTTTATTTATTCTCCACCTTTTCTCAATTAGTGCATTTCAAGAGACATCCATCTTTCTTTGATTTCCTTTCATTTATTCTCCTTATCACAAATTTCTAGTATAATTTTATACTAAGTAAACTGTCTGAATCTTATAAAGTTAAAGAGAAAAATAAAAAAATATGTCCTTCCTGAAAGCAAATAATTCCAAAGCAATTTGCTGAGTAAAGTGGGAAAGGAGCCCAAAGGGAAGAATCAAGGGAGGCTTTATTGAAGAGGCCAACACATGAATTGAATTGAGGGCTAAGAATGAGTTTACCTGGCAGCTAAAAGCGGGAAAGGGAAGAAGGAAAGAAGATATTCCAAGTAAAGACATGAAGGTTTAAGGGAGGACAATATAGTATGTTTGAGAAACAGCTATTGTTCAGTAAGCCTTTGAGATTTATTTTACTGAATAGATAGGATTGGTAGCCAAGGCAGCTCACAAGGGACCTTGTGTTGCATATTAAACACTCAGGACTCAACTTTGTAATCAGTGGGGAGCCATTGGAAAGCTTGTAAACATGAAAATTACATCATTAGATGTTTGTGTTAGAAATATCAGATAGGGCCGGGTGCAGTGGCTCACGCCTGTAATCCCAGCACTTTGGGAGGCTGAGGCGGGCAGATCATGAGGTCAGGAGATCAAGACCATCCTGGCTAACATGGTGAAACCCCATCTCTACTAAAAATATAAAAAATTAGCCAGGCGTGGTGGCGGGTGCCTGTAATCCCAGCTACTTGGGAGGCTGAGGCAGGAGAATGGCATGAACCTGAGAGGCAGAGGCTACAGTGAGCTGAGATTGTGCCACTGTACTCCAGCCTGGGCAACAGAGTGAGACTGTCTTAAAAAAAAAAAAAGAAAGAAAGAAAGAAAGAAAAGAAATATCAGATAGGCAGGAATATGTAGGGTACGTGAGGCAACAATTAACCTAATATTCTTCTATCAGTATGAGTTTCTACAGGGCGAACATTCATTTCCTGTAGGAAATGTTTGTCAATGTGGAAACTCAATGTCAGAAGGAACATGCTGCTTCTCTTGGGTGTAGGGTATGAACAGTACGACCTTCATCGATTAATAAACTCAGTTGGGAGTGGTATTAGTTACAGAAGTCTTTGTAGAGGTGATGGCTGAGCTCTACTTGAAACAAGAAAAGAGCACTCCAAATAAAGGAATAATGATGGAGACAGGAAGCACTGAAGCTTTTTGGAAAATGATGTTTAATTTAACATAGCAGAACTCACAATGCATGAAAGTGAGGGATATAAAATTTCACATTGGGCTGGGCGTGGTGGCTCATGCCTGTAATCCCAGCACTTGGTGTGCCAAGGTGGGTGGATCAAGACCCAATTGGGGTCTTGGGACTTCAAGACCAGCCTAACTAACATGGAGAAACCCCATCTCTACTAAAAATACAAAATTAGCCAGGCGTGGTGGCACATGCCTATAATGTCAGCCACTTGGGAGGCTGAGGCAGGATAATTGCTTGAACCCGGGAGGTGGAGGTTGTAGTGAGCCAAGAACGCGTCATTGCACTCCAGCCTGTGCAACAAGAGCGAAATTCCCTCTCAATAAATAAATAAATAAATACATACATACATAAATAAAATCTCACATTGGAAGGAAACTTTAAAGGTCATCTTTTACCACCTTCTAATCATTCCTGTAAAGCCCCTGCTTGAGCTCCTTGTGTGACAGGGGCTGGGCACTGACTATCTCCTGGCAGTCTTTCTATTTCAGAAGGTTCTGGAAGGCAGTAATTTTTTACCTTGAGCCAAATCTGTCTTCTTAGTATAGCTTCACTTTTAACTTAGGACTGTATGAGGCAACACATATCTTTTCCATACACAAGAGTTTCAGTAACTTAAAAATAGCTATTAAGTACGTTTGATTGGTTTCTCAGAGGATGTGGTCTACCACTCTACCCTTTTTCTACTGAAGATTTTCTAGTGTGTCTATATTCCTTTTAAAATGTGGTGCCTGATACAGAATACAAGATGCATGCAAACTCAAGATTATTCATCTAGGTACTATACTTCTGTTGCTTAAGGCAGGACCATACTGAACCTTGAAAGTCAGGGCAAGGACTTTGAATTTTGTTCTTTCAGGTATTGGGAAGCAATGGAAGGTTTTGAGCAGGTAAACATTTTGGGAGCGGGGGCCATATCTTACTACGTATATCCCATTGATTCTAACTGGAATGTAAGCTCTAGGTATCTGTCCCATTCATAGCATGGCTTCAGTACCTGGGGAGGGCTGGCATATTTTATGTATTTAATACACCTACATGAATGACTGAATACAAATCTCTATCAGTGTCTGGCACATAGTGTGTACAACAATTCATACTTGTTTAATTCAGGCAGGGAAATGATCAATGCCATACTTCAGGAGGATAACTGGCAAGAGTGCGTAAAAAGTATTGGAGATAACACACACTATAGGGTGAAAACAACAAGAGGAGTTTTAGCAGTCTCAACAAGGGGAAACAAGGGTTAGGATAACATAGTGAGTAACAGAAAAGAAAGAATGGATGTGAGATTGTAAAAGAGAATTTGTGACGACCTAGAAATTAAATGGTCATGTAGAAGGAGGAAGTGATAAAGAAAACTCTTGGGCTTGAATTTGGAAAGCTGAAGGAAAAATGTTGCCATTCATAGAAGTTATTTTAGGAGTTGCAGAGTTTTTTTTTTTATTTTTTTATTATTATTATTATTTTTGAGACAGAGTCTTGCTCTGTTGCCCAGGCTGAAGTGCAGTGGTGAGATCTCAGCTCATTGTAAGCACTGTTTCCCGGGTTCACGCCATTCTCCTGCCTCGGCCTTCTGAGTAGCTGGGACTACAGGCACCTGCTGCCATGCCTGGCTAAGTTTTTGTATTTTTTAGTGGAGATGGGGTTTCACTGTGTTAGCCAGGATGGTCTCAATCTCCTGACCTTATGATCTACCCGCCTCGGCCTCCCAGAGTGCTGGGATTACAGGCGTAAACCACTGCGCCCGGAGGAGTGGCAGATATTTTAAGGTACTAGGATGAAATCAGTCTGGGGTAGGCTGAATTTAAATGCACTGACACAATATGCTCAGGAGGCTAAAATGTGGGACTGGAATTCAGAAGTAGAGTGATATCGGCTAGGCACCGTGACTCATTCCTATAATCCCAGCACTTTGAGAAGCTGAGGCAGGTGCTTGAGCCCAGGAAATCGAGACCAGTCTGGGCATCATAGCAAGACCCCATCTCTGCAAAAAAACAAAAACAAAAACAAATTAGCCCGCTGTGGTGGCACGCACCTGTAGTCCCTCCCAGCTACTCAGGAGGGTGATGTGGGAGGATCAGTTGAGCCCAGGAGATCAAGGCTGCAGTGAGCCATGATCGCACCACTGCATTCCAGCCTGGGTGACAAAGCAAACCCCTGTCTCAATAAATAAATAAATAAAATAAAATAAAATAAAAATACATTCTTATTAGAAAGAAAAATGTTGATGTTTTGTTTCTAAGTATGCCATGTATATTTTTTACTCATTTTCATATGCAGTGATCCAGATTTTGCATGGTCTAAAGTTTATACAACATGGGAGTCTTTCTTTAAGGAAAGAATAAAAGATTTAAAATACAAAATTAGGACCAGGTGCAGTGGCTCACCCCTGTAATCCCAGTACTTTGGGAGGCCGAGGTGGGGGGGATCACCTTCAGTCGGGAGTTTGAGACCAGCCTGGCCAACATGGTGAAACCCTGTCTCTACTAAAAAGCACAAAAAATTAGCCAGGTGTGGTGGTGCATGCCTGTAGTCCCTGCTACTCGGGAGGCTGAAGCAGGAGAATTGCTTGAACCTGGGAGGCAGAGGTTGCAGTGAGCCAAGATTGTGCCACTGTACTCCAGCCTAGGTGACAGAGACTCTGTCTCAAAAAATAAAATAAAATAAAATAAATTAGGTAAAATGTTTTCAAAATGGGGGGAAAAGTCACAACAAATTTACTTCTTAGGCAAAATAGCTTTTCTTGAGAAATACACTTTCAAAAATGGTAGAGCTAAAATCTGTTTTTCCAAAGAGAATATCTGTCCTATAATTTTTTTATGTGGCTTTTAAGGTTCTTGTTTTGTTTGAGATGAGAAGCTGCACTTCTCGGGATTAGAGTAGGAGAAAGGAGATGTGTTGTGAAGCTATTGGTTTATGTTAAATTTGGACCTACTACAGTAAGAATCAGAATAATGGCATTTACAAATCCTTGGCAACATCAATTCCACTTTCAGTTCCAGAAAGATCTATCACCTTTTCCTTTCTCTGTGTTCCTTTTCCACATCACTTCATTCTTCCCACCTGCAATGCCCTGCCATTCTTGAAGAAGACCAAAATACTAAAAAGACTCAGTTTTTCTCTCCTGGCCATAAGTTTAGTGCAAAGAGAGAGATGATGGTGAAGAAACACAATAATGCAGCTTTTTTACTATAATCCTTAAAAATCAAAGACACTCTCTGGCTAATAAGACTAATCAGAGGTCCCCCCAACTTTCCTCAAAAACAGACTATGCCCAAGACATCCCTTCTCGGATAAAAGTTTAACTTTTCCTAAAAGGCTCTAACGGAAAAGGTCTCAGGCTGAGACAGAAGGGTTGCTTGAGCCCAGGAGTTTGAGTTCAGTCTGGGCATCATAGCAAGATCCTCCTGCCTCTAAAAAAAATAATAATAATAATAATTAAAAAAATCTTTACTTCCTTCAGTCATTTCCCCCATGATTTCCCAAGTTCATAGCAAGGTGTTATTACACTCAGAAGAATTGCTGGAATTTATCCCAGTGAAAACTCCACCAGGAAGGCCATGTGGGTAGTTACTTACCTTCTGAGAGCTGATATCCAAGGCTAGATTCACCTGTTGCCAGAGCAGTCTCCTCCTACTCAAGTACATCTCTTGTCAGCCTCTGTTTTTGTCAACCTCTTCTCACAAAAGGAGAGTGGTTGGTAGCTCTCTCTCTTCCCCACTCCCAAGCTGAACTCGGAAGCTTCATGAATAGTTCAACTGAAACAGGATCAAGTTTCAGACACTCCCACACTGAGAAAATGATCCCACTAGATTAAATTGGAGCCTAGATCAGTGGAGGACTATTTCCACAACTCTGCCAGGGCTGGGACAGCCATCATTAAAAGCTCAGGTAAAAATTTCTTTCTTTCTTTCTTTTTCTTTTCTTTTTTTGAGACAGCATCTCGCTCTGTTGCCCAGGCTGGAGTGCAGTGGTGCGATCTTGGCTCACTGCAACCTCTACCTCCCGGGTTCAAGTGATCTTCTGCCTCAGCCTCCCAAGTAGCTGGGACTACAAGTGCATGCCACCATGCCCAGCTAATGTTTGTATTTTTAGTATAGACGGGGTTTCACCATATTGGCCAGGCTGGTCTCAAACTGCTGACCTTGTGTTCCGCCCTTCTTAGCCTCCCAAAGTGCTGGGATTACAGGTATGAGCCACCATGCCCGGCCTCAGGTAAAAACTTCTAAGTAGGATCATATGAGTGGTAGAGGATGGATTGGTAGCCAGCCTTTTGGTCTATGCAATGGGTCTCTGAATTAGCAGTATCTCCCAGGGACTTGTTAGAAATGCAAATCCTTGGACCCTTATCCTGGTCCTAATGAATAAGAAACATTGGGGGTGTTGGCCTGTGTGTGTGTGTGTGTGTGTGTGTGTGTGTATATTTAAGAGATGGCATCTCACTATGTTGCCCAGGCTGGAGTGCAGTGGCTATTCACAGGTGAATCACAGTGCACTACAGCCTCAAACTCCTGGGCTCAAGTGATCCTCCTGCCTCAGCCTCCCGAGTAGCTGGGACTATTGGCATGCACCACCACTTCCTGCGGCATTTGTGTTTTAACCAGCTTCTCTAGGTGATTGTGATGTATGCTTAAGTTTGAGAACTACTTGTCAATAGGATTAGTGATGCTTTAAAATGTTTTCCCTCTTTCCTCAGAAGAATTTACTTGACACATTTGATTTAAAAAGTCAAAACTGGCCCAGTCATGGTGGCTCATGCCAGTAATCCCAGCACTTTCGGAGGCTGAGGTAGGTGGATCATTTGAGGTCGGAAGTTAGAGACCAGCCTGGCCATCATGGCAAAACTCTGTCTCTACTAAAAATACAAAAATTGGCCGGGTCTGGTGGTGTGCGCTTGTGGTCCCAGCTACTCAGGAGGCAGAGGTTGCAGTGAGCCGAGATCGCGCCACTGGACTCCAGCCTGGGCGACAGAGCCAGTCTTCATCTCAAAAAAAAAAAAAAATCTGCTTTATTCTTTTTAATGGCTGCTAAGTACTCAAGTACTCCATTTTCTCTATTGGTAGGCTTTTGTATTGTTTCAAATATCTTATTATAGCAACATTGCAATAAATATCCGTGTGTGTGTGTGTGTGTATGTGTGTGTGTATATATATATATATATATTTTTTTTTTTTTTTTTTTTTTTTTTTGAGATAGAGTCTCACTCTGTCTACTCAGGCTGGAGTGACAGCCTTGTATATATATTTCTCTGTGCACTTGTGGAAATGTTTTTGTGGAATAAGTTCCTCCAAATATTAAAAATTTAAATGATAGGTTGCAGGATATGCACATTTGGAATTTTAATAGATATTACCAAATTACACACTAAAAAGGTTATAGTAATTTACACTCCCATCAAATAGGCATGAAAGTGCCTTTTCTTTTTTTTCACAGCTTCACCAGTATAAGTTACACAGAGTCTCTGAAATATTTGTTGAGCTAATTAGCTAAAAACAATATCTTAGTTTTTAGGCCAGGGATGGTGGCTCACGCCTGTCATCCCAGCACTTGGGGAGGCCGAGGCAGGTGGATTGCCTGAGGTTAGGAGTTCGAGATCAACCTGACCAACATGGTGAAACCCTGTCTCTACTAAAAATACAAAAAATTAGCCGGACATGGTGGCTTGCGCCTGTAATCCCAGCTACATGGGTGGCCGAAGCAGGACAATCACTTGAACCCGGGAGGGTGATGTTGCGGTGAGCTGAGATCGCGCCACTGCACTCTAGCCTGGGTAACAGAATGAGAAATCGAGACTGTGTCTCAAGAAAAAACAAAACAAAACAAAACAAAACAAAAAAAACAAAAGCCGGGCGCAGTGGCTCACGCCTGTAATCCCAGCACTTTGGGAGGCCGAGGCGGGCGGATCACAAGGTCAGGAGATCCAGACCACGGTGAAACCCCGTCTCTACTAAAAATACAAAAAATTAGCCGGGCGCGGTTGTGGGCGCCTGTAGTCCCAGCTACTCGGGAGGCTGAGGCAGGAGAATGGCGTGAACCCGGGAGGCGGAGCTTGCAGTGAGCCGAGATCGCGCCACTGCACTCCAGCCTGGGCGACAGAGCGAGACTCCGTCTCAAAAAAAAAAAAAAAAAAACCCACAATATATTTTTGTTCTGTTTCGTTTTTGTTTGTTTTTTTTGTTTTGTTTTTTTGTTTTTTTTTTGAGACGGAGTCTCGCTCTGTGCCCCAGGCTGGAGTGCAGTGGTGCAATTTCGGCTCACTGAAAGCTCCGCCTCCCAGGTTCATGCCATTCTCCTGCCTCAGCCTCCTGAGTAGCTGGGACTACAGGCGCCCGCCACCGCGCCCGGCTAATTTTTTTGTATTTTTAGTAGAGACGGGGTTTCACCGTGTTAGCCAGGATGGTCTCGATCTCCTGACCTTGTGATCCGCCCGCCTCGGCCTCCCAAAGTGCTGGGATTACAGGCGTGAGCCACCGCGCCCGGCCCCGTTTTTGTTTGTTTTTGTTTTTGTTTTTTTGAGATGGAGTCTTGCTCTGTCGCCCAGGCTGTGCAGTGGTGCGATCGGCTCACTGCAAACTCCGCCTCCGAGGTTCAAGTGATTCTCCTACCTCGGCCTCCTGAGTAGCTGGGATTACAGGCACACACCACCATGCCTGGCTAATTTTTGTATTTTTAGTAGAGATGGGGTTTCACCATGTTGGTCAGGCTGGTCTTGAACTCCTGACCTCAGGTGATCCGCCTGCCTCGGCCTCCCAAAGTGCTGGGATTACAGGTATGAGCCACCGCGCCTGGCCCAATATCTCAGTTTTTTTGTTTGTTTGTTTGTTTTTGTTTTTTGAGACGGAGTCTCGCTCTGTCGCCCAGGCTGGAGTGCAGTGGCGCGATCTCGGCTCACTGCAAGCTCCGCCTCCCGGGTTCACGCCATTCTCCTGCCTCAGCCTCCCGAGTAGCTGGGACTACAGGCGCCCACAACCGCGCCCGGCTAATTTTTTGTATTTTTAGTAGAGACGGGGTTTCACCGTGGTCTGGATCTCCTGACCTTGTGATCCGCCCACCTCGGCCTCCCAAAGTGCTGGGATTACAGGCGTGAGCCACCGCGCCCGGCCTTCAGTTTTTAAAAAATTGCATTTCTTTAATTACTATAGTTTTGAATCTCTATTGAGTTACATATTTTATAGATACATACAAACCTATCTTCACCTTATCTATCATTTTCCCTTTTGACTGAGCTATTAATCTTTCACTTACTGATTTGAAGATGTATATCTATCTACAAACATAAGTACACAGTTACATTTTTACACATTTTTTACATATTAATAACTTTTTGTGATATATATGGTTCCCAGTGCCTATCCTCTGCAACCCCAACGCTCTCATTTTTGAATTTGCTATCAACATCAGTTTCCAGAATTAAACCTCTCTTCTCAGTCCAATAACTTCTGACTTCATTTGTTTCCCAGATCAGTCTCATCCCCTTTCAGAGATGTTTAAACTAGGCTCTTCTGTAATTCTAGCATCTTCCATCTTCAAGATACTGATCAGTCCATCATCTCTCCAATTGTGGGCAAACTGTTCACTTTCCTCAGGTTCCTGAGTATTGACAGAAATTACAATGCTCCATAGTTTCATGAAAATTTATGCATTCTAACTTTGTTTAGTTCCCCAGAGCAATTGGTGATCATTTTTGTTTCCTTTTTCTACTCCTGTGGCAGATTATTCACAGTCATTTTGTTCATACCTAGTTGACTTCCCAACCAATTGTTTACAGTTGTGCAGCTACACCCAACCCCATTTCTACCTCTTATTCCCAGCAGAAGTTTTACCTGCTACTTTTCTTTGAGAATCAAAGTCATCACACATAAGTTCCCTTTCCTCCACTTCAAAATGTCTACACATTTTTAGAAAAAGGGTATCTTGGTTTTCTAAGAACACTTTCACATGCTGCCCCAACCCTGTCTCCTTCTCTCCCCTAGTACCAGTCTTGTTTTCTCAGGCATATGTATTTCTTGCATTTATTTATTTTTTATTTTTTGAGACAGACTCTTGCTCTGTCACTCAGGCTGGAGTGCAGTGGCGCAATCTGGGGTCACTGCAACTTCCAGCTCCCGGGCTCAAGTGATTCTCGTGCCTCAGCCTCCCGAGTAGGCAGGATTACAGGCGTGTAACACCACGCCTAGCTAGTTTTTATATTTTTAGTAGAGACGAGGTTTTGCCCTGTTGGCCAGGCTGGTCTCGAACTCCTGATCTCAGGTGATTCACCCACCTTGGCCTCCCAAAGTGCTGGAATTATAGGCGTGAGCCATCACGCCTGGATGTTTCTTGCATTTTTAGTTTGCTCCTTTCCACAAGCTCAGTCTATAGACATATTTTATTATTTCCACCCCTAGCCTAACCCCTATCACAGCCTACCATTTGATTATTTTTCTCTTCATTGTCATGTTTCTTGAAAAAGTATAGGCTGTGATAGGGGTTAGGCTAGGGTGGAAATAATAAATCTGTCTATAGACTGAGCTTGTCGGAAAGGAGCAAACTAAAATGCAAGAAACATCAGAGCGTGATGGCTCACGCCTGTAATCCAGCACTTTGGGAGGCCAAGGTGAGGTGAGAAATCACCTGAGGTGAGGAGTCCGAGACCAGCTGCAAAGGGAAACCCTCGTCTCTACTAAAAATACAATAATTAGCTAGGCATGGTGGCGGGCGCCTGTAATCCCAGCTAGTCGGGTGGCTGAGGCAGGAGAATTGCTTGAATCGGGGAGGCGGAGGTTGCGGTGAGCCAAGCTCATGCCATTGCACTCCAGTCTGGGCAACAAGAGCAAAACTCCATTTCCAAAAAAAAAAAAAAAAAAAATTATTTGTTGTTTATCTAGCATTCAAATCAAACTGGCTTACCTTTATTTTTATTTGCTAAATCTGGCAACCATACCCAGAGACACTTAATAAAACTTTGGAGGCTGGTCTGAGTGCCTTGGTGTTTACGACTAATTGATCCCAATCAGTTACAGATTTCTTTGTTCCTTCACTTGACTGGTCTTAAACACAAACAAACAAAAACTAAATAAACTAAATAATTAAAAACCAAAAAACTGGCCGGGCGCGGTGGCTCACGCCTGTAATCCCAGCACTTTGGGAGGCCGAGGCGGGCAGATCACAAGGTCAGGAGATCGAGACCACGGTGAAACCCTGTCTCTACCAAAAATACAAAAAATTAGCCGGGCGCGGTGGCGGGCGCCTGTAGTCCCAGCTACTCAGGAGGCTGAGGCAGGAGAATGGCGTAAACCCAGGAGGCGGAGCTTGCAGTGAGCCGAGATCGCGCCACTGCACTCCAGCCTGGGCGACAGAGCGAGACTCCGTCTCAAAAAACAAAAACAAACAAACAAAAAAACCCAAAAAACTAAATAATTAAAAAACCAGTTTACCATAAAGACTTAACAGAAAAAAAACTGTAATTTTCTATTAATTTACAAATTAATATAAAAATAATAGTAATAGTATTAATAATGGTTAAATATTGGTAAGCTGAAAATGTGTATAAAAACATGTAGGTCAGACTTCACAGTCAACTGATTTCTTAATTTTTTAAAATTTGCTAACTGGCATCCTGATCTGATCTGTTAATTTTTATTTCTACTAAAATTAGAAAATCTGTATTTACAGTGAGTTTGTCAGATATGGCAAGATGTGTTTGATGGTTACCAGATAATTCTGAATAGTTGGAGCTTACAAGGATCTATTGGAGAATTTCTAGTGAAAGCATTCAGTGGTTTGTCAGATTCTAAGCAGAAGAGCAAAGAGCCTCAAAAGTCAAATGCTTCAATTTGAGAGAGAGCAGGAGTTGTATTCAGTTGCATTGGCTACATTCAGCTCTGGGAAGCATTTACCCCCATTTGGTTGCAACATTTGGATGTGGTTTAGAATATGTTCAATAATGTGTCATTCACTTTTTTCCTCTGATGAAGAAAGAAAATTATCATGTGTTGGGAAATGAAATATTCTTGGCAGTCAAGGCATTTGCATCATAGTCTGGTTTTCTTACAAAATCCTGACCCTTTGTTCTTAACATTAAAAATGTTGGCTTTGTGATCCACCATCTGCAGTAGAACTGCTACCAAGATGCACATTTTTGTAATGCGGAAGTCATCACTCTCTTATTTGTTGGGGTTTATTGGTTGAACTCTCTAATACGATACAAAATGTAAAGCCCTGGCAGGATAAGAAAGGAATTCCTACTCATCAGCAGAGTGATCTTCGCTGGTAAGCAATTGGAAGATGGATGTACTTTGATGACAGTATTCAAAAGGAGTCTACTCTTCTTATTGTGCTGAGACTTTGTGGTGGTGCCAAGGAAGTATTACACCACTCCCAAGAAGAGTAAGCACAAGAGAAAGAAGGTTAAGCTAACTGTCCTAAAATATTACAAGGTGGACAAAAATGGCAAAACTAGTTGCCTTTGTTGTGAGTGCCCTTCAGGTGAGTGTCGTGCTGGAGTTTTTATGGCCAGCCACTTTGAAAGACATTTTTGTGGCAAATGTTGTCTGACTTATGTTTCAACAAACCAGAAGAAAAGATGGGTTAATAAAAGGCATGAACTAAAAAGCAAAAACAGGCTGAGTGTGGTGGCTCATGGCTATAATCCCTGTGCTTTGGGAGGCTGAGGTGGGAGAATGGCTTAAGGCCAGGAGTTCGAGGTTGCAGTGAGCAATGATGGTGCCACTGCACTCTAGCCTGGGTGAAGGAGTGAGACTCTATCTCTAAAATGAAAACAAAACTCCAAACCATGACATTCAGAAGTTAAGGTAATATGTTCATGTTAATAAAAATATTGCTCAGATAAGCCATTTGAGCAATCCTACTTAAATCCTATTTATAATAATAAAAATGGTTTATGTTAGTATTATCTATATCATAAAGAAGAGCTTTTTACTTCAATCCTTATTAAAAACTGATAGCATCCCCCCACCCCATTGGCCTCCATACTTAACTGTGGAGAAAGCACCAATTTATCTATTTATTCTCAAAGATTGTGCTCACTGGATGACATTTTACTACATTTATGGTTTGTGCTAATTTGTTCAATGTCGAATCAAAATCAAGAGAAATTTTATTTTTTAGAAATGAGGTCTTGCTATGTTTCCCAGGTTGGCCTCAAACTCCTGGGCTCAAGTGATCCTCCCTCCTCAGCCTGTGGAGTAGCTAGGACTACAGGTATGCACTACTGAGCCTGGCTGGAATAAATATATTTTGGCTATGAACTGTTTTCTGAATAAAATGGAAAGTGGGCCAGGCGCAGTGGCTCATGCCTGTAATCCCAGCACTTTGGAAGGCCGAGGTGGGTGCATTGTCTGAGCTCAGGAGCCTGGGCAACATGGTGAAACTTCATTTCTAATAAGAGTACAAAAAAATTAGCTGGGCAGTGGTGGCAGGTACCTGTAATTCCAGCTACTGAGGATGCAGAGGCAGGAGAATAGCTTGAACCTGGGAGGCAGAGGTTGCAGTGAGCCATAATGCCACTGTACTCCAGCCTGGGCAATAAAGAGAGATTCTGTCTTTAAAAAAACAAACAAACAAAAAAAGGGAAAGTGGACTGACATTTTTTTTTGTAGGAACAGTGTGGAGTGCAGTGGCATGATCTCAGCTCACTGCAACTGCTGCCTCCCAGGTTCAAGTTATTCTCGTGCCTCAGCCTCCCGGGTAGCTGGGATTACAGTCATATGTCACCATGCCGGACTAATTTTTGTATTTTTAGTAGAGATGTGATTTCGCCACTTTGATCAGGCTGGTCTCAAACTCCTGGGCTCAAGTGATCTGCCTGCCTCGGCCTCCCAAAGTGCTGGGATTACAGCTGTGAGCCACCATGCCTGGCCTGTAACTCCATCAGTTTTGATCCCAAGATATCTTTTTCAGACTTACTCATACCTCACAAAATAATTCTTATCTAAACGAAAAACGTTTTCTTTTGTATCTTGAATTTTTAATGATAAACCAAACAGGAAGTTTTGGGCATTTCTCCTTATGTATTGCCTATATGCTGTAAGCTGATTCATATTGTGTACATCAGTGGTTTCTACTCTTAAACATCTGGTAGCAGGTACAGGGCAGATACTGCCATTTCATGTTTTGTATCATGACTCCATGTGATATTTGACAAATAATTTTGCCAATAGCTTTGTTACACTTTTTTTTCTTTTTCTTTTTGAGATGGAGTCTCGCTCAGTCACCCAGGCTGGAGTACAGTAGCCTGATCCCAGCTCACTGCAACCTCCACCTTCCAGGTTCAAGCGATTCTCCTGCCTCAGCCTGCTGAGTAGCTGGGACTACAGGCGTGTGCCAACATGTCCAGCTCGTTTTCATATTTTTAGTAGAGACGGGATTCCACCATATTGGCCAGGCTGGTCTTGAACTTCTGTTCTCAGGTAATCCGCCTGCCTTGACCTCCCAAAGTGCTGGAATTACAGGCATGAGTCACTGCACCTGGCCAGCTTTGTTGCACTTTCTCCAAACAGAGTATGTTATTAACTTTGTAGCTAGTTGTGTAAGCATCTCTATAACAAAATGATTTCTACCAATTTTTTCTTTTTGAGACAGAGTCTCGCTGTCACCCAGGCTGCAGTGCAGTGGCATGATCTCCACTCACTGCAAGCTCCGCCTCCCGGGTTCACGCCATTCTCCTGCCTCAGACTCTTCAGTAGCTGGGACTACAGGCGCCTGCCACCACACCTGGCTAATTTTTTGTATTTTTAGTAGAGACGGGGTTTCACAGTGTTAGCCAGGATGGTCTTGAACGCTTGACTTTGTGATTCGTCCCCCTTGGCCTCCCAAAGTGCTGCGATTACAGGTGTGAGCCACTGTGCCTGGCCGATTTCTACCAATTTTTTTCTACAGAAATGTGACTTGATCTCTTTTAACCACAAAATTTATCCACATCATATGGGAAAATATTTTGCATTTATTCTGAAAAAATCCATTTTACTTGGTAAAGAAGCTACTGCATTTTTTTTTTTTTTTTTAAGATGGAGTCTCGCTCTGTCGCCCAGGCTAGAGTGTAGGGGCACCTCGGTTCACTGCAACCTCTGCCTCCCAGGTTCAAGTGACTCTCCTGCCTCAGCCACCGGAGTAGCTGGGATTACAGGCACGCAGCACCACACCCGGCTAAGTATTTTTAGTAGAGATGGGGTTTCACCATGTTGGCCAGGCTGGTCTTCAACGCTTGACTTCGTGATTCATCCCCCTCGGCCTCCCAAAGTGCTGGGATTACAGCCATCCCGCCCGGCCCAGCCAATGTATTTCTTTTGAGTGGATGATTTTTTTTCTTTTTGGTGAATTATAAATATAACAACAAAATGAAAGAAAAATGAAATTTTAACAGATGTAAACAATAATATGCAAATTATGTTAAAATACCTTTGCAGTGAACTAAATAAGTGGATCAATGTAATCTGTGCAGTACATATACAACTTCTAAGAATACAAAGATGTTCAATAGCATAATTACAATTTTAATTAAATTTGTATTAAACATTTCGTGAGCGATACATGAAAAGACAGTACTTTGTAGTGCTAAAACTGTAGTGCTAAAATAGGGGGATGGGTGGAACAGGTCTCCAGTGTCAGACTCCTTTAGTTTGCCTCCCACATTACTTACCTGCTGGATGTCCCTTGCTTAACCTCTTTGTTTCTGTTTCCTTAATTGCAAAATGCAAATAGTAGTAGAACCTACCTCATCGTTGTTGTGAGGATTAAATGAGTAAATACATACAAAGCATTTTGGACAGTGCCTACCTCAAATAGCTCAATGCTTCCTGAAGGGGTGGCCTGCCTCTCCACACCTGTGGGCGTTTCTCATTAGGTGGAACGAGAGACTTGAGAAAAGAAATGAGACACAGAGACAAAGTATAGAGAAAGAAAAAGTGGGCCCAGGGGACCGGCGCTTAGCATACAGAGGACCCACGCCGGCACCAGTCTCTGAGTTCCCTTAGTATTTATTGATAATTATCTTTACCATCTTAAAGATAAAGGAGTGGCAGGACAATAGGATCATTTTAGGGAGAAAATTAGCAGTAAGACATATGGATAAAGATCTCTGTGACATGAATAAGTTGAAAGGAAAATGCTGTGCCTTGATATGCATATGCAAACATCTCCATAAACCTTTTAGCAGCATTGCTCCAGCAAGTCCCGCCAGCAAGTCCCACCTTATGCCATAAGGCGGTTTTCTCCTATCTCAGTAAACAGAGCATACAATCGGGTTTTACACCGAGATGTTCCATTGCCCAGGGACGGGCAGGATTTTTAACCAGCAAGCTGCCTTCAGGTACTTGTTTAACAAAGACACATCCTGCGCAGCCCAAAATCCATTAAACCTTGAGTCACCACAGCACATGTCTCTTGCAAGGACAAGGTTGGGGGTAGGGTCACAGATTCATAGCATCTCAAATACAGAACCAAATGGAGTCTCTTATGTCTACTTCTTCCTATATAGACACAGTAACAGGCTGATCTCTTTCTTTTCCCCACACTTCCTATTATCAGGAAACAAAAATTAGCTGGGCGTGGTGGCATGCGCCTGTAATCTCAGCTACTCGGGAGGCTGAGGCAGGATAACTGCTTGAACCCGGGAGGTGGATGTTGCAGTGAGCCAAGATCGCACCACTGCACTGCAGCCTGGGTGACAGAGCAAGACTCTGTCTCGGAAAAAAATTAAGAAAAAAGAAAATAAATCTGCACAGCCATCATCTTGTTGATTCCCTATTAAAAACTCCTCACTGGCCGGGTGTGGTGGCTCACGCCTGTAATCCCAGCACTTTGGGAGGCTGAGGTGGACGGATTGCCTGAGGTCAGGAGTTCGAGACCAGTCTGGCCAACATCGTGAAACCCCATCTCTACTAAAAACACACAAAAAATTAGCCGGGCGTGTGGCATGCGCCTGTAATCCCAGCTAGTCAGGAGGCTGAGGCAGAGGAATTGCTTGAACCAGGGAGGTGGAGGTTGCAGTGAGCCGAGATTGCGCCACTGCACTCCAGCCTGGATGACAGAGGGAGACTTCGTCTCAAATACAAACAAACAAAACTCCTCATTATGTACCTATCACTGACCAAAGGAAGTTACCCATTCTCAAAATACTTTCTTCATCCACTGCCTCCAGTTTTGGCTGGCAATATCTCCCATACCAAACCGTTAACACCCAGATCCTTTTACACTACCAGTCCCATAGCAGGCATTAAAAAGTTAGTTATTTAACTTTTTTCACCAGGGACAAAAGTCCTTAAAACAGGAAAAAAACTGGAAAGGATTACAAATCACCATGTGAAGTTTAAGTATTAGAGCACCTAAAGAGGATTTACAAGATAAGTTGTCTGCAGGGCAACCACTCAGACGACGAATCCACCACCAAGAGAAGGTTTTTAGTCAAATATCCTTTTTTTAGTAAAATATCCTTTTTTTTTTTTTTTTTTGATGGAGTTTTGCTCTCGGTGGCCCAGACGAGTACAGTGGTGTGGCGCGATCTCGGTTCACTGCAACCTCTGCCTCCCAGGTTCAAGCGATTCTCCTGCCTCAGCCTCCCAAGAAGCTGGGATTACAGGCATGTGCCACCACGCCCAGCTAATTTTGTATTTTTAGTAGAGACGGGGTTTTCGCCATGTTGGCCATGGCTGGTTTCGAACCCCTGACCACAGGTGATCCGCCGGCCTGGGCCTCCCAAAGTGCTGGGATTACAGGCGCGAGCCACCGCGCCCTGCCTAAAATACCCATTTTAATTGCATTTCAATGACGTTACTCGGTCATTGACCTCTTACGCAAGGAGGGCGGGGTTAGGGAGACAGCTGGACTTCTTCCTCGCCCTCCCTCCACTGGACTGGCTGGCGCAGGGAGTAGCCCTGCCCTTGGTCGATTTGGCATCTTCATTGGTCAATTTTTTCCTAGGAGGCGGTCGTGTGTTGATTCCGCCCACTATATAGGCGGGGTCTCTCCGCCACAGGGGCTGGGATGGTGGGGGCTGCTGAAGCCGCCATCTTGGATTCCGCGGTAGCGGAGGCGCCGCTTCTGGGGAGTGGCCTTTCTCTTCCCCTCCCTCCCGGTTCGGTGGCGGCTGCTCCTCCCACTGGGGGGGGGTGGCGCGGCGGCGGTGGCATCTACGGCCATGGCGGCGACTACTGCCAACCCCGGTGAGGAGACGGAGGACTGGGGCGCCTCTAAAGGGGAGGGGCTGAAGGGGCTGACAACTAAGGAGACCCAGGGCTGAGGGGACGCAGCTGGAGCTGAAGGCGCCGGGGCGGGGCGGAGGCCGCGAGGGACGGTGGGGGAGCGGTGACCTGGGGAGGGGCGCGATCCTGGGGACTTGGGTAGATTCAAGGTGGAGGGAGCGAGGGGGCAGGTGGGAGTTGGGGGCTCCCTCTCCTGACCTCCGTTGGAGCGGCGGCCAGTGGGGGCTGGCTCGCCCTCACTCCTCGGGCGGCGTCTGGTCTGTGATGTGGTCCTCTTTTAACCCTCTGCCCGCTGGAGCCGCTTGATGCCGAATACTGTAGGCAGAGTGGCTCCGTTTACTTTAAGAGTAGTTTGGATTCATAAACCCTGGAACATATTGCTCTTTAGTTGACGTGTTGCTTCCAAACATTTAAAGGTTTAGATTTTAATTTTAAAAATAAAAAATTGACGTTCTTTGATATATACGACATCTCTTTAGGCTGTTACCTCCCACCCGCAACCCCCGTCCCCGTCCCCGGACTATACTTTGAAACTTAGATCTTGTGTTAAGAGGGCCTGTCTGCCTGCTGAGGGCAGGGGTTTGTGTAATGGTTGTGGTTTCGGACAGGTCTTTAGTCCACAGCCCCAGGTTTAAATCTTGTTAGGCCTAGGTCCAGGCAGTTTCCAAACTCTTTCAGAAAAGTTTGATTCCACACCATTTCTCAGTTTCAAAAAATAATCAAATATCAAAAAGATCTAGTCTGTTTTGTCTAAGAGATGGAATAGGGTGTAGTGCAGTTCTAGAGAGATCAGATCTTCAAATTACTAGTCCCACCCTGCCCTCTTTCCTCTATGTTACAGTTATTTCTCCTTAGAAGGTATTTCATTTTAGGGGCCTAGTTTATCTTGCAGACTTTGGTCATTCTTGCAAAATAAAGTCTATCCGTTTCCAAAAACCAATATATTTGATAGCCTTAAAAAGAAAGGGCCTTGAGGTGTGTGTGTGTGTTGCGGAGAATTTCTTGAAAATACAACAGTGGGAGTGATTACCCCCATCCCCACATTGAAATTTAAATTAGATTTTTTTTTCATGTTACTGAAAGGCAGTATTATTTTGCAATATCCAGATTTTGCTGGACAGTTGAATCACTGAAATTTCTTTTCTACCATGTTTCTGGGAACAGCTATTTTAAGAAATGATTAATTTGTCACATGTCATTATCTGTATTTAATTTTTAAAAATTTTTTTTAAAGGAAAGAGAGGTAAAATTAATGGCAAAAATTACATTGCGGGAAGTGCTGAGTGATAGAATAAAACTATAAAACAGGAAAAATGCCATTATGGCAAACCTGACCTTGTAGTAATATAACCTATCTGTGAACTATGGAATAAATAAACAAGATTTTTAACTGATCACACATTGCAAAATACTTATATAACCCTAGTTAAATTGCAAAGCATTTCTCTTATTAAGAAGTCGCCTGAGTAAACAAGTTTTAGTTCATATGTCAGGAGCTTTTTTCCAGCTGTGTGGGTGGGGTTGCTTTATTTTGTTTTGTTTTTTAAACAGCAGCAACCAGAATGACAGCCTCTTGACCATATCTTCATAAGCTGATCAATATCAGCTTAAATCTCAGCAGAAAATAGCATGTGTTTGTGTGTATGTGTGTATGCAGAATCCTTGTTAATGAAACGCTTTGTTTACTATGCTTTGGCTGCTTGGTTCTGCAATTTTTAGATTTCCTTTTTCTTTTTCTTTTCCTTTCTCCTCTCCCCTCTCCCCTCTTTTTCTTTTGATGCAGGGTCTTGCTTCTTGCTCTGTCGCCCGGTCTGGAGTACAGTGGCAAGATCACTGCTCACGGCATCTTCCACCTCCGGGGCTCAAGTGATCTTCTCACGATCAGCCACCTGAATAGCTGGGACTACAGGTGCCTTGCCACCATGCCTGGTTAATTTTTAAATTTTTTTGTGGAGACAGATGCCTTGCTATGTTGCTCACGCTGATCTTGATCTCCTGGTCTCAAGCAAGCCTTGCCTCAGTCTCTCAAAGTTGGGAATACAGGTGTGAGACACTCTACCTGGCCAGATATCTTTTTTGATATTAAAAAATTCTTCCATCTCTTCTAACTTATCGATTCCATGTTCAGTTCAATCAAATCAGAAGATATGTTTTCTTTTTTCTTTTCTCCCTTTGCACTTTTATATCAAGAGGAAGAGAGCATAGATACATTGTGGATTTTTTCAGTAGTCTATTGCATTTTGGGAAATGAGATTAATGAATGGAGGGACATTAGGTGGAAATGTACTGTGCTTAGTGAAAGTAAATGTTTTCAGGTCAGAATTCTTTGCTATACTGTCATACCTTCTTTCCTTAGAGCCATTTTAAGGACTAGGGACACCATGCCTATTTCTTTGAGTTTTTTCTACTTTGTATTTTTGCTGGAGTACTAATTTTTTTTTTTTTTTTTAACAATTCTTGTTAGTTTTGTCAAGACGATTTAAAAAAAAATTTCACTCTTTAAGCTTCACTTGAGTTAATCCTTTTTAAAAATATATTTATTTTTATTTTTGAGACAGGGTCTCGCTCTGTCTCCCAGACTGTAGTGCAGTGGTGTAATCACAGCTCACTGCAGCCTTGAACTCCTGAGCTCAAGTGATCTTGCAGCCTCAGCCTCCTGAGTATCTGGGTCTACAGACACACACCACCACACCTGGATACATTTTTTAACTTTTTGTAGAAATGGGATCTTGCTATGTTGCCCAGGCTGGTCTTGAACTCCTGGCCTCAAGCAATCCTCCCACCTCACCCTCCTAAGCTGCTGGGATTATAGGTGTGAGCCACTGATCCGGCCAAGTTAATCCTTAGGGTTAGTAATAGCGCTTAAACATGTTAATTGTGCTGGTGGCCCTGCAGTGTTTTTCAAGGGGACCAGGTTCTTCTGCATTTTTCACTGTGGTGCTGCATTAGAAGAAGAGCAAAATATGGTTGATACTCTCTAAGAGTTGTGTTGAAGTAATAGTTCTAATGTGATTTTTTTTTGTCAAATTGATAATTCTTCATATTCTATCATTTTTCACTGGTTCTACTTATCACTGGCAAGTAGAACTCCGTGGGTAGGTGGTCCATGAAACTTTAGGCTATTTCTTTCTTGTCTATGGACTACTAACAGTTTTGAGGAACACATTTTTTTTCCCCAAAGGAGAGGGTCTTGCTCTGCCACCGAGGCTGGAGTACAGTGACACAATCATGCCTCACTGCAGCCTTGACCTTCTGGGACCATGTGATCCTCCCACTTCAGCCTCCTAAGTAGGTGGGACCACAGGTGTGCACCACCATGGCTGGCTAATTTTAAATTTTTTTTAGAGACAGGGTCTTGCTATGTTGCCCAGGCCCGTGTTTAACTCCTGGCCTTAAGTGATCTTCCTGTATTGGGCCCCCGCTAAGAGCTGGGATTATAGGCATGAGCCACCATGCCCAGCCAAGGTGGAACACTTTTTAAATTGAATGTGTGATTTGTAATGCATTGGCTGAGGGAATAGTTGGGAGGAGATTCGGTATTTGATTTACAGTTCCAAATTCAGACTAGAGACGTTGAATTAGTTTGTAGTAAATGTAGGTTTTTTTCTCTCTTGATTCTGGTATTCTCATTAGTAGAGAATTCTTTTTGTGCTATTATGTATAAGTTACGGTGGATGGAGAATGTAGTAGAAGGAAAAGGGTAATACCGTTTGGGTTTGCAAGGCTGTCATTTAGGAAGAAAATTTTTTTTAGCTAATTTTCACCTATGTAACTTACAGTTTTAACTGCATCAATTAACAAAATTCTTTTTTTTTTTTTTTTTTTTGAGATGGAGTCTTGCTCTGTTGCCCTGGCTGGAGTGCAGTGGCCGGATTTCAGCTCACTGCAAGCTCCGCCTCCCAGGTTTACGCCGTTCTCCTGCCTCAGCCTCCCGTGTAGCTGGGACTACAGGCGCCTGCCACCTCGCCCAGCTAGTTTTTTGTATTTTTTAGTAGAGACGGAGTTTCACCGTGTTAGCCAGGATGGTCTCAATCTCCTGACCTCGTGATCTGCCCATCTCGGCCTCCCAAAGTGCTGGGATTACAGGCTTGAGCCACCGCGCCCAGCCACAAAATTCTTACCTGTTACCTTTATTTACCTTTTTCAGATATGGGAAAATAGGAATTCATACAGTGTAAAGTTAAGATGTCAAGATATTCTTTTATGGCCAAGTGTGGTGGCTTGTGCCTCTAATCCCTTTGGGAGGCCGAGGCAGGCAGATGGCTTGAGCCTAGGAATTTGAGACCAGCCTGGACAACATGACAAAACCGCTTATCTACAAAAAATACAAAAAATTATCCAGGCCACTGTGGTGTACTTTTATAGTCCCAGCTACGTGGGAAGCTAAGATGGGAGTATCACCTGAGCCTGGAAAGTTGAGACTGCAGTGAGCTGTGATCATGCCACTGTACTCCAGCCTAGGTGTCACAGTGAGACCCTGTCCCCCAACAAAAAAAGAGATATTATTATATTGCAAAGGCCTTTTTTTTTTTTTTTTTGAGACAGGCTCTGCCTGTGTCACCCAGGCTGGAGTGCAATGGCGTGATCTTGGCTCACTGCAACCTCTGCCTCCTGGGTTCAAACAATTCTTCCGCCTCACCCGAGTAGCTGGGATTACAGGCACCTGCCACCACGCCGGCTAATTTTTTATTTTTAGTAGAGACGAGGTTTCTCCATGTTGGCCAGGCTGGTCTTGAACTCCTGACCTCAGGTGATCCGCCCGCCTCGGCCTCCCAAAGTGCTGGGATTACAGGCGTGAGCTACTGCACCTGGCCACCATCTTTTTTTTTTTTTTTTTTTTTTTTTTTTTGAGACAAAGTCTCGCTTAGTCGCCCAGGCTGGGGTGCAATGGCGCGATCTCGGCTCACTGCAAGCTCCGCCTCCCGGGTTCACGCCATTCTCCTGCCTCAGCCTCCCGAGTAGCTGGGACTACAGGCGGCCGCCGTGCGCTGCTAATTTTTTGTATTTTTAGTAGAGACGGGGTTTCACCGTGTTAGCCAGGATGGTCTCGTTCTCCTGACCTCGTGATCCGCCCGCCTCGGCCTCCCAAAGTGCTGGGATTACAGGCGCGAGCCACCGCGCCCGGCCTTTTTTTTTTTTTTATATTATACTTTTAAGTTCTACGGTACATGTGCATAACGTGCAGGTTTGTTACATATGTATACATGTGCCGTGTTGGTGTGCTGCACCCATCAACTCGTCAGCACCCATCAACTTGTCATTTACATCAGGTATAACTCCCAATGCAATCCCTCCCCCCTCCCCACAATGCACTCCCTCCCCCCTCCCCCCAACCACCGTCTGTTTTTAAGAATACTGCCTTGGCTGGGCGCGGTGGCTCATGCCTGTAATGCCAGCACTTTGGGAGGCCGAGGCAGGTGGATCACCTGAGGTCAGGAGTTTGAGACCAGCCTGACCAACACGGCAAAACCCCATCTCTACTAAAAATACAAAAATTAGCCGGGCATGGTGGCAGGTGCCTATAATCCCAGGCACTTGGGAGGCTGAGGTGGGAGAATCGCTTGAACCTGGAAGGTGGTGGTTGCAGTGAGCCGAGATCATGCCACTGCTCTCCAGCCTGGGTGACAGAGCGAGACTCCATCTCAAAAAAGAAAAAAAATAAATAAATAATGCTGCCTGATATGCCATAATGACTTTAGTAAGTAGACATCAGTGAATCTTCAGGTTGGAAATATGACAACGCCTATCATTTTACACTTAAGGAGACACCCAGGGAAAGGAGTGGATAATTAAGTTCCTTCTGTATGCCAGGTTACACTTTCCTATTTTGTTGACTAATCTTTATGTCTAGTCTGTAGCAACTGTCTCCAACTTTTCACATAAGTTCTTCAAATTTAGGTCACTTTTCATAATTTTGTCAATGTATTTTCTTACTTGTTTTAAAGTTTTTATTATTTTACGTAGTGTCTGGGTCTCACTATATTGCCCAGGCTGGTCTCAAACTCCTGGGCTTAAGCAATCCTCCTGCCTCGGCCTCCCAGTGTGCTGGGGTTACAGGTGTGAGTCACCCTGCCAGGCCCGTTTTATATTTTCCCTCCATCTTTTCATTGTAGTTGAATGGAGAAGTAAGTTTATGGGTTCAGCAGTATACTTAGGGCTGGACGTGGTGGCTCATACCTGTAGTCCTGGCACTTTGGGAGACTGATGTGAGTGGATTGCTTGAGCCCAAAAGTTTGAGACCAGCCTGGGCAACATGGTGAAACCCCATCTGTACAAAAAAATACAAAAAATTAGCAGGGTGTGGTGGCATCCCCTGTAGTCCCAGCTACGCGGGAGACTGAGATGGGAGGATGACCTGAGCCTGGGAGGTCGAGGCTGCAGTGAGCCGTGATTGTGCCACTGCACTCCAGTCTGGGTGACTGGGAGACAGCATGAGACCCTGTCTCAAAAAACAAAACAAAACCAGCATACTTAGGATGTAAGTTCCATGAGAGCAGAACTTTTGCTTTCCTTGTTTGCCAAAGTACTGCAGTGCTTACAGTGGGTGCCTAGTATGTTGGATTAGAGTTCAATATATGTTTGTTGAATAAAAATGAATGTAAAACTCACTGTTAATATGAAATACCTTTGAAGGGATAAGACTAATTAAGCCATTGACATCATGAATTTGTACGAACTATAATAATATCTAATATTTATTAGTAATATGTACTAACTTCTCATTTAATTTTTATGACAATCGTATTAGGTAAGTATTATTATCCTTGTTTTACAGATGAGGAAACTAAGGCACAGAGAGTGAATATGTAACTTGTCTGAAGTCACATAGCTACTAGAAGGTAGAGACAGAATTTTATTGTTGGCAGTCCATCTACACAGTCATCATTCTTAATCTCTAAGTTATTATTTTTTCCATTGTGACCTAGAGTCATCTTCTTACTGAAATGTAGTACAATGGGTATCTTTTGAGAAGGAGGTAGGTGGAGTATTGTCTTTTTTGCAGATGAAAAGGGTGAAATACCACATTAGATAGCCTGGGGGCAAGGTATTGCTTGGTTGGAGAACCAAGTGCAAGGTGCTGAAAAAAGGAGCTAGAAGAGTAGTTTCCAGGCTGAGTGTGGCGGCTCACACCTGTAATCTCAGCACTTTGAGAGGCCAGGGTGAAAGGACTGTTTAAGCCCGGAAGTTGGAGACCAGCCTGAGCAATATAATGAGACCTTGTCTCGACAAAAATATGTATATAAAAAATTAGCTAGATGTGGTGGTGGATGCCTATAGTCCCAACTACTTGGGAGGCTGAGGTGGTGGGAGGATCTCTGAGCTTGCTAGGTCAAGGCTGTAGTGAGCCATGATCACGCCACTGGACTCTAGTCTGGGTGACAGAGTGAGCCTGTCTCTAGGAAAAAAAAAAAAAGAGTAGTTTCTTAAAATCTTTTCTGTAACATTCTATATTTGTTTTGTTTTGTTTTGTTTTTTTGAGACGGATTGTCCCTGTTGCCCAGGCTGGAGTGCAGTGGTGCGATCTCAGCTCACTGCAAGCTCCGCCTCCCAGGTTCATGCCATTCTCCTGCCTCAGCCTCCCCAGTAGCTGAGACTACAGGCATCTGTCACCACGCCCCGCTAATTTTTTGTATTTTTTTTTTTTTTTTTTTTTGAGACAGAGTCTCGCTCTGTCACCCAGGCTGGAGTGCAGTGGCGCGATCTCCTCTCACTGCAAGCTCCCCCTCCCGGGTTTTATGCCATTCTTCTGCCTCAGCCTCCCGAGTAGCTGGGACTATAGGTGCCTGCCACCACGCCTGGCTAGTTTTTTGTATTTTTTAGTAGAGACGGGGTTTCACTATGTTAGCCAGGATGGTCTCGATCTCCTGACCTCGTGATCCGCTTGTCTCGGCCTCCCAAAGTGCTGGGATTACAGGCTTGAGCCACGGCGCCCGGCCAGTTTTTTGTATTTTGAGTAGAGACAGGGTTTCACCATGTTAGCCAGGATGGTCTCGATCTCCTGACCTCGTGATCTGCCCGCCTCAGCCTCCCAAAGTGCTGGGATTACAGGCGTGAGCCACCGCGCCCGGCCTAACATTCTATATTTCTTTCTCCTAGTTCTGTGTTTCAATTCTTTAAATACTTTTAAGGTTTTTTTTGAGACAAGGTCCTGTTGTGTCAGCCAGGCTGGAGTGCAGTAGCATGACCATAGTTTGCTGCAACACCTCCAATTGCTAGGCTCAAGTGATTCTGCCTCCTCAGTTTCCTGAGTAGTTGGGACTGTAGGCATGCACCATCATGCCCAGCTAATTTTTTAATTTTGTAGAGACAGGATCTCGCTATGTTGCCCAGGCTGGTCTTGAACTACTGTCCTCGAGTGATACTCCTGCTTTTGGCCTCCCAGATTGCTGGGATTACAGGCATGAATCATTATGCACTGCAGCTTTTAGGGTTGTTGTTAGAATCCTCTCCAAGTTCTTGGTACTCCACAATTGAGCCTCTCCTAGAAACTTGGTTTCAGAGACACTGTGTTGCTTGGTCTTTATCACTGATTGTTCCTTCTTTGTCCTTTTTGCTTGTTTTTCTGCTTCTTTCTTTTTTTTGTTCAGTGTGCTTCTACTTTTCTCATGCTTGAGGCGAGAACTGTTTTTTGAGTCAGGGTCTTGCTATGTTGCCCAAGTTGGTCTTGAACTCCTGAGCTCAAATGATCCTCCTGCCTCGGCTTCCCGAGTAGCTGGGATTACAAGTGTACACCACAGTACCCGGTTTAGGGCTAGAACTAAATAGTAAACCAGGCAATTTCCTTCATTTCTTCCCATTTGCCTACCTACCTGCCTTCCTAGCTGCTTGCCTTCCTACTTCAGTTTGACATTCACTTGGTACCTACCATAATCCCCTTCGCTTTGTATTAGTCCATTCTCACACTGCTATAAAGAACTACCAGAGACTGGATAATTTATGCAGAAAAGAGGTTTAATTGACGAGCAGTTCTGCAGACTGTATGGGAGGCATGGCTAGGGAGGCCTCAGGAAACTTGGAATCATGGCGGAAGGCTAAGGGGAAACAAGCATGTCTTCACATGGCTGGCAGGATAGAGGGAGAGAAGGGGAAGGTGCTACACACTTTCAAACAACCAGATCTCTTGAGAACTCTATCATGAGAGAGCACTAGGGGGATGGTGCTAACCCATTAGAAACCACCCCCATGATCCCATAACCTCCCACCAGGCTGCACCTTCAACACTGGGGATTACAATTTGACATGATATTTGGGCGGAGACACACAGAGCCAAACCATATCACCCTTCATTTATCTTTTATGTATAAAAGACTCCAAAAATTTCATTCCTGGCTTCTCACATAAACTGCTTTCCTATATTTTTATCTATTTAAAAGATCTCTCTCTCTCTTTTTTTTTTTTTTAAGTTGAGACAAGGTTTTACTATGTTGCCCAGGCTCATCTTGAAATCCTGGACTCAAGCATTCCTCCCACTTCAGCCACCTGGACTACAGGTGTGTGCCATTTTGCCTGGCTGCATCTCTGTTTGAATAGTTTTTTTTTTTTTTTTTTAATTTATAGAAACGAGGTCTCACTGTATTGCCCAGACTGGTCTTGAACTGCTGAGCTCAAGTAGTCCTACCGCCTTGGTCTCCCTAGTAGCTGGAATTGTAGGTGTATGACACCATGCCCGGCTCTATTTGAGTAATCTTTTTTTTTTGTTTGTTTTTGTTTTAAAGACAGAGTCTCTCTGTGTTACCCAGGCTGGAGTGCAGTGGTGCGATCTTGGCTCGCTGCAGTCTCCGCCTCCTAGGTTCAAATGATTTTTGTGCCTCAGTATCTCGAGTAGCTGGGACTACAGTGTGCCACCACGCCTGGCTAATTTTTTGTATCTTTAGTAGAGTTGGGGTTTCACCATGTTGGCCAGGCTGGTCTCGAACTCCTGTCCTCAAGTGATCTGCCCGCCTCGGCCTCCCAAAGTGTTGGGATTACAAGTGTGAGCCATTGCGCCCAGCCTCTATTTGAATAATCTTTAACATCCTATATATGTATGTTCTCACCAGTATTTCCTTCAAATCTGCTGTCTTTCCTACCTTTCGGTATCTTTCATGACTATCACAATTGAGTTTTTCATTTCCCCAGTCTAAGGAACTGTAAGTGTTTGGATTTTACTTTTTATGTGTTTATCTGGGTTATTACCTCTTCTCAGGTCTTTTGCCAAATATTTGTGTGTGTGTGTGTATGTATGTATGTGTGTATACATACATACATAAAAATTATTTAAATCGGGCCGGGCGCAGTGGCTCAAGCCTGTAATCCCAGCACTTTGGGAGGCCGAGGCGGGCGGATCACAAGGTCAGGAGATCGAGACCATCCTGGCTAACACGGTGAAACCCTGTCTCTACTAAAAAAACAAAAAACTAGCCGGGCGTGGTGGCGGGCGCCCGTAGTCCCAGCTACTCGGGAGGCTGAGGCAGGAGAATGGCGTGAACCCAGGAGGCGGAGCTTGCAGTGAGCTGAGATCAGGCCACTGCATTCCAGCCTGGGCGACAGAGCGAGACTCCATTTCAAAAAAAAAAAAAAAAAATTATTTAAATCAAAACTATACATGCATATTTTAATATTTAAAGACTTAGTTTTATGTTTGTTACAAAAATATTATAAGGGAGTCCTCTGCTCCCTTTCTCTCATTTCCTTCTCTCCAGTGGCATCATTTTTATTTCTTTTAACATAATTCTTTATTTCTGTTTAAATAAAATGTCCCCGTGAAAGACATTAGTTTCCAGATCGAAGGGGCCATGCACACATCAAGGCCCATTATGCTGAAATTTCAGCATCAGATAGAAAGAGAATATCCTATAAGCTTCAGAGAGAATAAAATTATTCACATTCAGAAGATTCAGGAATCAGATTGGTCTTTTTTCTCAGTAGTCATGCTGAAAAGTAGAAGACCTTGGAACAGGCTGGGTGTGGTGGCTTACGCCTATATTCCCAACATTTTGGGAGGCTGAGACGAGTGGATCACCTGAGGTCAGGAGTTTGAGACCAGCCTGGCCAACATGGTGAAACCCCATCCCTACAAAAATACAAACATTAGCTGGGCATGGTGGTGCGTGCCTGTAGTACCAACTGCTTGGGAGGCTGAGGCAGGAGAATTGCTTGAACCTGGGAAGCGGAGGTTGCAGTGAGCCGAGATCACGTCACTGCACACCAGCCTGGGTGAAAGAGCAAAGACACTGTCTCAAAAAAGAAAAAAAAAAGACTTTGGAGCAATGCCTTCAAAATTCTGAGGGAAAATAAGTTCTAATTTAGAATTCCATACCTGGGCAAACTATCAATTAGTGAAATAGAGTAAATATTTTCATACCTCCAAGGCATTTCTTACACCTTTTCAGGAATCCACTAGAAGATAGGCTCCACCAGTAGGAGAGAGTAAACCAAGAAAGTGGAGATACGAAATATAGGAAATAGGCAGTATAACAGAAGAAAAATGAAGCATGTAGTATACATACGTTGGTGTTAGCTTTCCTGTTTTCAATATGGCTCCCTCACTTCACCTTTACCTGGTGTTCACTAGACTGTAAGACCTTTGATTTACACTCTCCACAGAGTAAATCTGTCTTTTGACAGAATGGTGAGGGGTTGTTGCCTTGGTTAGAAGGAATAGAGAAAAGGATCTAGGAATCCATCTCTGTAGTAAACAGATGCTGAACGAATTCTCCTTATTTTCACTTCATTCACCCTACCCTGCATACCCAGAGTTACCTGGACTCACCAGCTTCTGAGACTTTGGGGGAATTCCATAGTGTAAATTAAGTTGGTTTTCTACTTTTTCCCTTGTCACTTTAGGATTTAGTTTTTGTCCATCTCCCAAGGCAATAGTCCATTTTATCTCTAGTTTCAAAAAAATTATTGCTCTTCCTTTCCATCCTTGTGGTTTTGTCTTGTGTAAAAATTTTTTCTCTTTTAAAAAAATTTTTCCTGTGTATGAGTGAGGAGAGAAGAGAGTAGAAATAGATAGATACATTTAATTCACTATCCTTACTGAGAAGTTGCATAGTTTAAAATTTTAAAAGTAACTACCTTTTCGTCATGCCATCCTCATTTAGGCCTTTATCACTTTGTTTTTGATTAATCTTGTCTTCCTGCCTTTATTACTTCAAACTTTAAATCTGTCAGATTAATTTTAATTTATATTTTCATCTTGTTACTCAGACTTAAAGTTGTATGTTTGTCTTTGTTCAATCTGATCCAGGTGTTTCATCGTGGCATTCAAAGCTTTCTCTCAGTTAGCACTTCACATCTTACCTTTTTAGGTCTTTTTCTTTACGGCTCTTCACAGTTGCTGTTATGTGTCACCTAATGACGCCTTGCTCATCAAAGGACTGCATATATGAATGGTGGTCCCATAAGATTATAATGGAGGTGAAAAATTCCTATTGCCCAGTGACATGTAGTTGTCATAAGGTCTTAGCACAACACATTACTTTTTCTATGTTTAGGTACATAAATAGTTACCACTGAGTTATAGTTGCCTACCGTATTCAGTATAGTAACATCTTGTTAGGACGGTTGGGAGTACTAGGCTATTACTGGGAGTAATGGGCTACATATAGGTATGTAGGCTATACACCTACATACCTAGGTGTGTAGTGGCTATACCATCTAGATTTGTGTAAGTATACTCAATGATATTCACACAATGTTGAAATCTCCTAATGACACATTTCTTAGAACGTATCCCTGTTGTTAAGTAATACATAACTGTATCTTCATGTCTCCCTTTAGACTTGCTTATGTACTTTTATCTATGTAGAATGCCTTTTTCTTCTTCTTTACTTTTTTTTTTTTTTCCTGAGACAGAGTGTTGCTCTTGTTGCCCAGGCTGGAGTGCAGTGGCATGATTGGCTCACTGCAACCTCTGCCTCCTGGGTTCAAACAATTCTCCTACCTCAGCCTCTTGAGTAGCTGGGATTACAGGCGCCCGCCACCACGCTCAGCTAATTTTTTATATTTTTAGTAAAGATGGAGTTTCACCATGTTGTCCAGGCTGGTCTTGAACTCCTGACCTCAGGTGATCCACCCTCCTCGGCCTCCCAGAGTGTTGGGATTACAGGCGTGAGCCACTGCTCCCGGCCTCCTTTACTTTTTTTAAGGCCCAGCTTGATGTACCTTTTTGAAACTTCCCCATGGGCTGGTTGCCTGCCTTCCTTATTTCCTTCAGTTTCCTCTTCATATTAAACATCTTCTCTGCAAGGGATTATGCCAGGCCTTGATTTAAACCAGGATTATCTTTTCTTTCTCTGAATTTCCCTGGCACTCTTTTTTTTTTTTTTTTTTTTGAGACAGAGTCTCATTCTGTTGCCCATGCTGGAGTGCAGTGGCGTGATCTCAGCTCACTGCAACCTTTGCCTCCCAGGCGATTCTCTTGCTTCAGCCTCCCAAGTAGCTGGGATTATAGATGTGCACCACCACACCTGACTAATTTTTGTATTTTCAGTAGAGACGGAATTTTGCCGTGTTGGTCAGACTGGTCTCGAACTTGATCTCAAGTGATCTACCGACCTCAGCTTCCTAAAGTGCTGGGGTTACAGGCATGAGCCACTGTGCCTGGCCTCCATGGTAATCTTTTTTTTTTTTTTTGGAGACGGAATCTCACTCTGTCAACCAGGCTGGAGTGCAGTGGCACGATCTCGGCTCATTGCAACCTCCACCTTTCGTGTTCAAGCGATTCTTCTGCCTCAGCCTCCCGAGTAGCTGGGACTACAGGTGCGTGCCACCGTGCCCAGCTAATTTTTGTATATTTAGTAGAGACGGAGTTTCACCATATTAGCCAGGCTGGTCTCAAACTGATGTCGTGATCTGCTTGCCTCGGCCTCCCAAAGTGCTGGGATTACAGGCGTGACTCCATGGTACTCTTATATCCTATATAAACCTATTACTAAAAGAATGAACTTTTTTTTTTTTTTTAATAGAGGCAGGATCTCACTATGTTGCCCAAGCTAGTTTTGAACTCCCGAGCTCAAGCAATCCTCATGCCTTGGCCTCCCAAAGTACTGGGATTATAGGCATGAGCCACTGCACTTGGCCCTGAACTTTTTTTTTAATGGAAAAAAATGTTTTTTCTTAGGAAAGTAACATATGCTCACTCAAATTTATAGGCTGAAATAGAAAAATTAGCAGTAACAAAAATATGCTCAGCCTTAATGTGTGCTAAACTAACAGCAATAATTGTCTTTCACCAAGAAAATGACCAGAAATTTGAAGGATTCCCAAAACACAATGCTGTTGGAGGTGTGGCTAAATTGATGCAGTGGATGAGGCTCTAAATTGGTATAACCTCCTTGGCAGGTAATGGGCAATCAAAGTTTTAAATGTGTCTACACTTAGGCCCGAGGAGTCATTTTCAGAAATAATATGGAAGTACTGGTATGAAGTACTGTGCATGAAGATACACAATGATGTTCACTGAAGCATAATTTATGATAGTGAAGGTTTGAATGTTGTAGCTATACATTTATAGTACAAAGTACTATGTAACTGTTAAAAAGAATGATCTACATGTATATTTATTGCCATAGCAATATATTGTTACGTGGAAGAGAAAAAGTTCAGAATAAGTACAGATGCTCCTTGACTTATGGTGGGGTTATGTCTTGATAAACCCATTGTAAATTGAAAATATCCTAAGTCAAAAATACATTTAATACACTTAATCTATTACACATTATAGCTTAGCCTAGACTACCTTAAACATGTATAGAGTACTTACATTAGCCTACAGTGGGCAAAATAATCTAACTTAAATTCTACTTTATAATAAAGTGATCCTCCTGCCTCAGCTTCCCAAGTAGCTGGGACTACAGGTGGGTACCACCACACCTAGGTGATTTTATTTTTATTTTTATTTATTTATTTTTTTGTAGAGACAGGGTCTCACTATGTTCCCCAGGCTGGTCTTGAACTCCTGAGCTCAAGCAATCCTCCCACCTCAGCTTCCCAAAGCACTGGGATTACAGGCATGAGCCACTGAGCCCAGCCTTGAGTATATTTTATCTCTTATTTTTTAATCTCAGTTTATATATACCTAACTCTGTAATCAAAAAGAGGTGCAGGCTGGACATGGTGGCTCATGCCTGAAATCCAAGAGCTTTGGGAGGCCAAGGTGAGCAGATTACTTGAGCCCAGGAGTTCGAGACTAGCCTTTGCAACACTGTGAAACCCCATCTGTACAAAAAATACAAGTTAGCCAGCATGGTGGCCCATGCCTGTAGTCCCAGCTACTTAAGAGGTTGATGTGGGAGGATCACTTGAACCTGGGAAGTCGAGGCTGCAATGAGCTGTGATTGCACCACTGCACTTCATCCTGGGCAACAGAGCGAGATCCTGTCTTTAAAAAAAAAAAAAAAAAGTGCATTTTTTTCTTATTAAAAATGGAGGCCTGATCTTCAACTTGCTCGTCATTTTAATATACATCATGAATATTTACACACATATCTCATTGTTTTTTGTTAGTTCATACTGTATGATGTACAATATTTTGTGCATCAAATAACACTACCAACAGAGTGAAAAGGCAACCCATGGAATAGAAAAAAATTTTTCTTTTTTTTTTTTTTTTTTTTGAGACAGAGTCTCACTCTGTCACCCAGGCTGGAGTGCAGTGGTGCGATCTCCACTTCCTGCAACTTCTGACTCTCAGGTTTAAGTGATTCTCAAGCCTCAGCCTCCCAAGTAGCTGGGATTACAGGCATGCACCACCACGCCCAGCTAATTTTTGTATTTTTATTAGAGATGGGGTTTCCCCATGTTGGCCAGGCTGATCTTTAACTCCTGATCTCAAGTGATCCGCTCACCTCAGCCTCCCAAAATGCTAGGATTACAGACGTGAGCCACCATGCCCAGCAGAAAAAAAAATTTCGAATCATATAAACAACACAGAGTATCCAAAGTATATAAAGAGCAGCCAGACACAGTGGCTTACACCTGTAATCCCAGCACTTTGGGAGGCCAAGATGGGCTTATCACCTGAAGTCAGGAGTTCGAGACCAGCCTAGCCAACATGGTGAAATCCCATCTCTACTAAAAATACAAAAATTAGCCGGGCATGGTGGTGGGCGCCTGTAATCCCAGCTACTCGGGAAGCTGAGGCAGGGAGAATTAATTGAACCCAGGAGGTGGAGGTTGCAGTGAGCCAAGATCATACCACTGCACTCCAGCCTGAGTGACAGAGAAAGACTCTGCCTCAAAAAAATAAACAAAAAATAAAACAAAATATATAAAGAGCTCCTACAACTCACTTGAGCCCCGGAGGCTGAGGCTGCAGTGAGCTGTGATCATGCCACTGTACTCCAGCCTGGGCTGGACAAAGTGAGACCCTGTCTTTAAAAAAAAAAAAAAAAGTACTCAGCTGTTAGTAATGGTTACTGCTGGGGGATGAGATTGAATTGGAAGGAGAGAGGAAAGGTACAGGGAGGCAGGAAAGGGAGACAATAATGAGGGACTTTCAGTTTTACTTTACATAATTTTCTTTTAAGTATTGGAATTTAGGTGATTTTTCCTTTTGGGTTTTTCTGTATTTTCCAATCACGATAAATAAAATAAATTATAAATATTTGTTGCATGAATGAAATGTATAAACCCATTTATATATGTTTTTTAAATTAGTGTATTATTAAGTGTATACAATATTAGTATATTGTTAACTATGTACAAGCTTTTTTTTTTTTTTTTTTTTTTTGAGGCGGAGTCTCGCTCTGTCGCCCAGGCTGGAGTGCAGTGGCGCGATCTCGGCTCACTGCAAGCTCCGCCTCCCGGGTTCCCGCCATTCTCCTGCCTCAGCCTCCCGAGTAGCTGGGACTACAGGCGCCGCCACCACGCCCGGCTAGTTTTTTTGTATTTTTAGTGGAGACGGGGTTTCATTGTGTTAGCCAGGATGGTCTCGATCTCCTGACCTCGTGATCCGCCCGTCTCGGCCTCCCAAAGTGCTGGGATTACAGGCTTGAGCCACCGCGCCCGGCCTATGTACAAGCTTTTTAACATGAAGGTTGCAGAATATAGTACTTCCAAACTCTGTGATGTGGGGAGAACTGAAGTATGGGGATATCTTGTACCAGTGTAAGAATTCAAGAAGAGACCATGTGTGGTGGCTCATGCCTATAATCCCAGCGCTTTGGGAGGCCAAAGTGGGACGATCACTTGGAGCTAGGTGTTCAAGACCAGCCTGGGCAACATATCCAGACCCCATCTCTAAGAAAAAAAAAAAAAAAAAATTTAGCTGGGTGTGGTAGTGCGGGCCTGTAGTCTTAGCTACTCCGGAAGCTGAGGTGGGAGGATTGCTTGAGCCCAGGAATTTGAGGCTGTAGTGAGCTATGATTATACCAGTGCACTCTAGCCCAGGCAACAGAGTGAGACCTGGTCTCAAAAAAAAAAAAAAAAAAAAAAATCAAGTAAGAGCAATCTGGATATGAGCATTTGGGATTTTTAGCAAACTGCTGAGATTTTGTCTATAGCTTGAACATTTCTTTTAGCTAACTTGATACTGCTGATACGCAAGGACCATCTTTTTAAAAATGTTTACTTCATTATTTTCCTGACAGAAATGACATCAGATGTACCATCACTGGGTCCAGCCATTGCCTCTGGAAACCCTGGACCTGGAATTCAAGGTGGAGGAGCCATTGTCCAGAGGGCTGTTAAGCGGCGACCAGGGTGAGTTTGAGTGTAGTGTGTTATGAATGTCTCTCCTATAAACCAACTTTAGTTGCTGAATTTATTTAGTTGCTGAACTCACTTGGCTATTTCTGACCGTCTCACTTCAACTTGATTACTTACTACACTACTGTCATATAAGTCTCCTTAGTCCCTGAATTTTTCTTTATGAAGAATTTATGTTTTTATCCAAGTTTTCCATAAGCAGTTCTTTTTTTAAACCAAAATTTCTGTAAGGTAAAGGACTGTAGCTAAGCCGGGAGATTTTACTGTGCCTGAGAAAACTGTTTGCTGCTTTCATTAAGCTTTGTTTCTGTTTTCCCAAAATCATTTTGATAGGCTGCTTTTCTGAATTTAGAGAATGCTAAGCTCTAGAATAGCTGTCTTCTAAGTTATTGATATGTTGCTTGGTTTGGAATGCAGAGTCTATTGAGCTCCAAAAGTATTTATTAAATTCCTAATTAGTGTTATGGCATTGTGCTGATTGCAAGTAGGATGCAAAGATGAGTAAGTCACAGTCCTTCTTTCTAAGTTGGTTGTGTTCTGATAGAAATAATTATTATACACACGAATATATGATAGAATATGCCTAGTTTTGTTAGAAAGGAATAAATTTGGTGCTATGTTTTTCTGTGTGTGGAAATAATACATTTATTGGTAAACATTGAGAAAAGCTTCAGAAAGGAGGTTGCCTTAGAGGGGCCTTGAAGAATGGGCACTATTTTATTTACTTTCTGGTATTAAATTTTCCTTTTTCTTTCTTTTTCTTTTTAAAAATTGTGCAGCTAATTATAACCAGTCTTTAATTTTTGTCCCACCAATAGTAATGGAAGAGTGATGCCTAGGCTCAGTGGTAACATGAGTAACATATTAAGACTTGCTATGTGTTCAGTAGCTTTAAACATTTGAACCATTTGCTGAAGTGTAAGCTAAATAAGTAACTTTCTAAGATTGTAAAGCTGATAAATGTCAGATACAGGATATGAACCTTGGGGGTTTGGCTTTGTAGCTTACTCTTTAAACACTGTGTTATGGTTATGTATAGTAACAAACAATTAGAAGTATTATAAATACCAAAATTAGGGCATCACTTGAGAAAGTCATAGTATATTTAAAATGGAATGCTATGTAGTTAGAAGTGACAAATATGTTTCAGTATAGAAAAATGTTTACAAGCTATTAAGAAAGGTTACAGTATTATGGTATTTCACTGTCAAAAAATATGTATAATATGTACACAGGAAAAAACTGAAAGAATATATGTCAGATTTCTGGGTAATAGTATTATGGGTGACTTATGGTTTCTTTTGTTTTTGATGTTTCAGATTTTCTGAAATGAACATTTATGATTGGTAATCAGAAAAAATATATTAAAGGAAGTCTTTAAAAATTTTCTTTTTGGTTTTTTTAGAGACAGGGTCTTGCTCTGTTACCCTGGCTGGAGTGCAAAGGCACAATCATGGCCCACTGCAGCCTCAAACTCCTGGCCTCAAGCAGTCCTCCTGCCTTGGCCTCCCAAAGTACTGGGATTACAGGCATGAGCCACTTCACCTGTCCTAAAAGAAGTCTTTTAATATTTCTTTTATTTATTTATTTATATTTGAGATGGAGTCTTGCTCTGTTGCCAGGCTGGAGTGCAATGGTGTGATCTTGGCTCACTGCAACCTCCGCCTTCCTGGTTCAAGGGATTCTCCTGCCTCAGCCTCCCGAGCAGCTGGGACTACAGGCGTGCACCACCACACCCAGCTAATTTTTGTATTTTTAGTAGAGATGGGATTTCACCATGTTGGCCAGGCTGGTCTCGAACTCCTGATCTCAGGTGATATGCCCACCTTGGCCTCCCAAAATGCTAGGATTATGGGCATAAGCCACCATGCCTGGCCTAATATTTCTTTTAAAGAAAGATTGGAAAATACCGAAAGTTAGAAAGAACAATACAAAGGCCAAAATCTACCGTTTTTAAATTGTATTTCCTTCAGTCTTTGTATGTAAATTGTTTTTAATAGTTATGTAATTATATAGTTTTATATAGCCTAGTCTTTTCACCTTATATAAATAATAAGCAATATACACACACACACATTTTAAGCAATACACATACACACATTTTGGCACCTTATATAAATAATAAGCAACACACACACACACACACACACACACACATTTTGGAGACAAGAGTCTTGCTCTGTTGCCCAGGCTGGAGTGCAGTGGCACGATTATGGCTCACTGTAGCCTCAACTTCCTGGGCCCAAACAATCCTCCCACTTCAGTTCTCCAAGTAGCTGGGACCACAGGTGCATGCCACTATACCTGGCTAACTTTTTTTTTGTTTTTAAAGACAGGGTCTCACTACATTGCCCAGGCTGGTCTAAAACTCCTGGGCTCAAGCAGCCCTCCCATCTCGACGTCCTGAAGTGTTGGGATTACAGGCATGACCTACTGTACCCGGCCCTTTAAAAAAAATATTGTTACATATTCTATATAAACATACTTTTTTTTTTTTTTTGAGGCAGAGTCTCGCTCTGTCGCCCAGGCTGGAGTGCGGTGGTGCGATCTTGGCTCACTGCAAGCTCCGCCTCCGGGTTCACGCCATTCTCCTGCCTCAGCCTCCCGAGTAGCTGGGACTACAGGTGCCCGCTACCACGCCCGGCTAATTTTTTTTTTTTTTGTATTTTTAGTAGAGACGGGGTTTCACCGTGTTAGCCAGGATAGTCTCAATCTCCTGACTTCGTGATCTGCCTGCCTTGGCCTCCCAAAGCACTGGGATTACAGGCATGAGCCACCACACCCAGCCATAAACATAATTTTTTTTTTTTTTTTTTTTTTTTTGAGACGGAGTCTCGCTCTGCCGCCCAGGCTGGAGTGCAGTGGCCAGATCTCGGCTCACTGCAAGCTCTGCCTCCCGGGTTCACGCCATTCTCCTGCCTCAGCCTCCTGAGTAGCTGGGACTACAGGCGCCCGCCACCTCGCCCAGCTAGTTTTTTGTATTTTTTAGTAGAGACGGGGTTTCACCGTGTCAGCCATGATGGTCTCGATCTCCTGACCTCGTGATCCGCCCGTCTCGGCCTCCCAAAGTGCTGGGATTACAGGCTTGAGCCACCGCGCCCGGCCCATAAACATAATTTTTAATGGTTGCATGAAAGGATGTACTTAACTTCCTATTTTGTGACATTTAAATTGTTTTGAAGATTTTGCTGTTATATATAATGCTACAAATAACTTCTTTGTACCTAAACTTTTTTTTCCTATTTCATATTATTTCTTTAGATTCTTAGAATTGGAGTTATTGGGCTGAGCAGAGAGGCTCATGCCTGTAATGCCAGCACTTTGAGAGGCTGGGTAGGAGGATTACTTGAGCCCAGGAATTTGAGACCAGCCTGGGAAAAATGACGAGAGTTTTTTTTCTTTGATTTAGAAATTATCTTTCTTTTCTTTACTTCCTTCATTTTTTTTGTTTGACTTAGCAATTACCTTTCCCTCCCTCCTTGCCTCCCTTCCTCTCTTTCCCCTTCCCTTTTTTTTTTTTTTTTTTTTTTGAGACATAGTTTTGCTCTTGTCACCCAGGCTGGAGTGCAGTGGCGCAATTTTGGCTCACTGCAACTTCCACCTCCAGGGTTCAAGTGATTCTCATGCCTCAGCCTCCTGAGTAGCTGGGATTACAGGTGCCTGCCACCACGCACAGCTAATTTTTGTATTTTTAATCGACGGGGTTTCACCATGTCAGCTGGGCTGGTCTTGAACTCCTGACCTCAAGTGATGCACCTGCCTCAGCTTCCCAAAGTGCTGGGATTACAGGTGTGAGCCACTGTGGCTGGCTTCTTTTCTTTTTTGAGACGGGGTCTTGCTGTGTCACTCAGGTTAGAGTGCAGTGGCCCAATCTCAGCTCACTGCAGCCTTGACCTCCCAGGTTCAAGGCCTGCAGCCCCTCCTGCACCCCCCAACCCAAGTAGCTGGGACTACACATGTGCCACCATGCCTGGCTAGTTTTTGTATGTTTTGTAGAGACGGGATTTCACCATGTTGCCTAGGCTGGTCTTGAACTCCTGAGCTCAAGCAGCCTGCTCACCTTGGCCTCCCAAAGTGCTGGGACTACAGGTGTGAGCGACCATGCCCAGCTGAGATTTTTTAAAATAAAAAAATTTAGTTGGGTGCAGTGGCGTGCTTCTATAGTTCCAGCTAGTTGGAAGGCTGAGATGGGAGGATCCCTTGAGCCAAGGAGCTCAAGGCGGCAGTGAGCTATGATCATGCCACTGAACTCCAGCCTGAGCAACAGAGTGAGAGCTTGTCTCTTAAAAAGAAAGAAAGAAGGAGAAGAAATAAATAATTTGAGATACTGGGTAGATAGGTAAGATTTTACAGGTGATCAGATTAGGGGATTCAGGAAGGAGGAAGAGGAACAAACACTTTCAGGATTGATGCTGTATGTGTACTTCAAATGCAACCCATGTAGAGGCCCATAATATCAAGGTATCCCACTAGTAGAAGTAAAAAGAGTGATCGCTAGGTTAAGGTGGTAACATGAGCAATATTTTAGTTCAGTAGTGTACAGAGATCAGCCTATTTTATTATTTATAATTCTTCCTAATCTCCTTAAATGAAATTTACTTCTTTCACTGAATGTCTGTAACATGTTGAGTGTACCCCTTATGTGACACTTTCCTATTCTCACTTGTTTTATATTTGTATTTCTCTAGGTGAAGAGCCCCTTGAGGGCAAGGTTCTAGTTTTTACCTCACCTAGCACAGTGTCTTGAATGTAGAATATATTTCATGTTTATTAGATCAATGAAGGAAAGAAACATTATCTAACAATCTTCGTAGTTGTTAAGTTACTCTTTTATGTAAGATCACTGCTTTGAAAGATGTTTCAGAAATTCGGTAACATGGCTTAGAGCAGGCTATAGAAATGAAACATGGATCTGAATTATTTATGTTAATTTTTTTCTTACCTTTTCTGAGTGGATTCCTGCTCCCTTTATAGAGGTTGTAGTCTGATGCAAAACTTTGGCAAAAATTGACTGCTACTCTAGGAAAGTGTTAGGGTAGCAGAAGGTACTTTTTTCTATTACCCAGTTTTGTACTTTTTTTTTTTTTTTTTTTTTTTTTTTGAGACGGAGTCTCGCTGTTGTCACCCGGGCTTGAGTGCAATGGCGCGATCTTGGCTCACTGAAACCTCCACCTCCCGGGTTCTAGCAATTCTCCTGCCTCAGCCTCCTGAGTAGCTGAGATTATAGGTGCCTGCCACCATGCCCAGCTAATTTTTGCATTTTTAGTAGAGACGGGGTTTCACCATGTTGGCCAGGCTGATCTCGAACTCCTGACCTCAGATGATCCACTAGCCTCAGCCTCCTAAAGTGCTGGGATTACAGGTGTGAGCCACCACGCCCAGCCCCAGTTTTGTTCTTCTTTGCTTAGTTTGGGACTATGAAGAAGAGGTAATGTAGCTTTGTTTGACTTCTGCGCTTCCTCTTTTCATTATTCCATTTGGGTGGGTGTACACGTAGCTTGTGTTGAGAAATTTTAACTTGTTAATGTTTTGTATTATCAGCAGGCTTAAAGTATTTATTGTTGGCTTTCCTCAGGCTGGATTTTGATGACGATGGAGAAGGGAACAGTAAATTTTTGAGGTAAGAGACTGAAAAACTTTCCTTAGATGTCTGATATTAAAAATTAGTTTATGATCTTTATACTTCTGACTTGTAAATTTTTGTCCTTAGGTCTAAGAAGAGTACTTCATCACAAAACTATAAATATTCCTATATCTCAGAAAATTTTTAAGCATTCTGTTAATATATCTAGAGAAAGGATCTCAGTGAGAGAAAGGATCTCAGTGAGGATAGGACAGCATTTACAAACCCTCTGTATCAGTTCTGTATTACTTCATAGCTTAAAAAGAACAATAGTTTGTTATTTCTCAATTCTGTGGATTGACTGCACGTTTATTCTGCTTATCTCACCTAGACTCATAAGACTGCATTCTCAGCTGGTGTGCTGAGAACTGGACTCAGCTGGGATGGCTGGGTATTTCTGTCTATGTGGTTTTTTTATCCTCAAGGAGGCCAGACTGAATTTTTTCATGTGGTGCTAGCTACAATCTACAGCACAAATCCCAGTGTGCAAGTGCTTATCAAACCTCTGCTTATATGACATTTGCTTATGTCCCATTGGCCAAAGCAAGTCATATGTTCCAGTTGTGAGTGTATGAGGGTGTTACACAAGGGAGTACATACTGAGAGGTGTAATTCATTGGTTGAGGTGTCATTAATCTATGACTCTGTCATACCCTCTGACACCTGTTGACTCCTCTTATAGGTAGCAGGAATTGGAATTTGTATTTTTTTTTTTTTTTGAGATGGGGTCTTGCTCTGTCACTGGGAGTGTAGTGGCACGATCTCGGCTCACTGCAACCTCCCCCTCCCGGGTTCTAGCGATTCTCCTGCCTCAGCCTCCCGAGTGGCTGGGACTACAGGTGTGTGCTACCACACCGAGCTAATTTTTGTATTTTTAGTAGACACAGGGTTTCACCATGTTGCTCAGGATGGTCTCGATCTCTTGACCTTGTGATCCGCCCTCCTTGGCCTCCCAAAGTGCTGGGATTACAGGCATGAGGAATTTGTATTTTTGAGTAATTAATGTTCTGTAGTTTTTAAAATGGACTATTTGTTTGTTTTTTTTGAGACAGTCTTCCTCTGTCGCCCAGGCTGGAGTGCAGTGGTGCAATCTTGACTACTACAACTTCTGCCTTCCAGGTTCAAGTGATTCTCATGCCTCAGGCTCCTGAGTAGCTGCGACTACCACACCTGGCTAATTTTAAAATTATGTTGCCTAGGCTGGTCTTAAACTCCTATGCTGAAGCGATCCTCCCACCTTGGCCTCCCAAAGTGTTGGGATTACAGGCATGAGCCACTGTATCCGGCCTGCAAATGGACTTTTTAATGTATTGATGAAGGAGTTCTTTCAGAAAAGGGGGATATTCTTGCTGAAGACCGATTGTTTGTTTTCTTTTTTTTTTTTTTTTTTTTGAGACAGAGTCTCGCTCTGTCGCCCAGGCTGGAGTGCTGTGGCCGGATCTCAGCTCACTGCAAGCTCCGCCTCCCGGGTTCCCGCCATTCTCCTGCCTCAGCCTCCCGAGTAGCTGGGACTACAGGCGCCCGCCACCTTGCCCGGCTAGTTTTTTGTATTTTTTAGTAGAGACGGGGTTTCACCGTGTTAGCCAGGATGGTCTCGATCTCCTGACCTCGTGATCCGCCCGTCTCGGCCTCCCAAAGTGCTGGGATTACAGGCTTGAGCCACCGCGCCCGGCCTGTCTTGTTTTCAAGTAAGGAAAACAGTAAGACTCAAAGAAAGGAAGAATATTACCCTGGTAGCCTGTACATTGCTGAGTAACAGACATTTGATAAAGGAGCCCAATTCAAAAAAAATGATTTGATTGTGTGGGTGCCCAGATTTAATATCATTTATTTATTTTCCTTCCTTCTTTCCTTTTTTTTTTTTTTTTTTTTTTTGATTTTTGCTCCTGTTGCCCAGGCTGGAATACAATGGCATGATCTCAGCTCACCACAACCTCTGCCTCCCGGGTTCAAGCGATTCTCCTGCCTCAGCCTCCCGAGTAGCTGGGATTACAGGCATGCACCACCACGCCTGGCTGATTTTGTATTTTTAGTAGAGACAGGGTTTCTCCATGTTGGTCAGACTGGTCTTGAACTCCCGACCTAAGGTGATCTGCACACCGCGGCCTCCCAAAGTGCTGGGATTATAGGCATGAGCCACTGCACCTTAAACTTATTTGTTTGTTTTATTAACTAAGTTTTTTCTTTAATTGGGAAAGTAATATAAGTGTATTTTATTATAGAAATTTCAGGCTAGGCATGGTGGCTCACACCTGTAATCCCAGCACTTTAGGAGGCTGAGGTGGGTGGATCGCTTAAGCTCAGGAATTCAGGACCAGTCTGGGCAACATGGCAAAACTCCACCTGTAAAAAAAAAAAATTACAAAAATTAGCTGGATGTGCTGCTGTGTGCCTGTCGTCCCAGCTACTCGGAAAGCTGAGGTGGGAGGGTGGTTTGAGTCCTGGAAGCAGAGTTTGCAGTGAGCCGAGGTTGTGCCACTGCTTTCTAACCTGGGTGACCTTGCTTCAGAAAAGAATAAAAAAACAAAAACAAAATTTCAAATAGTACAGAGTTATATACAGTGAAAGCACATCTTCTTTTCACTTTGGACCTTCAGAACTCTTTTTTTTTTTTCTTTTGAGATGGAGTCTCGCTCTTGTTGCCCAGGTTGGAGTGCAATGGCATGATCTCTGCTCATTGCAACCTCCGCCTCCCGAGTTCAGGCTATTCTCCTGCCTCAGCCTCCTGAGTAGCTGGGATTACAGGCGCCTGCCACCACGCCTGGCTAATTTTTGTACTTTTAGTAGAGACAAGGTTTTGCCATGTTGGCCAGGCTGGTCTCAAACTCCTGATTCACCTGGCTTGGCCTCCCAAAGTGCTGGGGTTACAGGTGTGAGCCCCTGCGCCTGGCCTGGACCTTCAAAAGTCTTCAGACAGCTGCAGTTTCCAGTTTGTTGAGTATCCTTCCAGAAATATTTAGTGTATACACAATTATATATAGATGTGTATATGTGAACATACACACACTCATCTCAGTTTTTGTTTTTACACAAAGGATGTCCATACTGTAAATTGCTTGCCATTGTTTAGTTTTATAATGCTTCATACAGTTAATAGCATCTATCTTCTTTTTTTATAGTAACATTTAAAGTTAAGGCTCATATTTCTGGCTACTGACTAGATGAACCTTGCCAAATACTCTTGAAAACAACAACCGTGACTTGGCCATCACAAAGAAATAGTTGCAAGTGGAAGTATAATTCTCTAAGAGGTCTCTTGAGACTTAATGAGTCTCAATAAATGTGAAGAAGGGAAGAGATTTCAATTTCTGGAGAAGACAGACTTTTTCAAACAACTTTATTGAGAATTCCTCCTATTTTAATCCTGAATTATAATGATATATGCTGTTAGTGGAACTTCACTGTGTGTATGAAAGATATGAGGGTAACCACTAGTCTTTTTTTATACCTGTGAATTAGCTCTAACCATGAGTCATTGCTTCCACAAAATCCAGTAGTCACAACTACATGCAGATCCAAAGAGAAGTTCATTTATCCTTTTCCTAGTCATAAAAAAAGACTATCATAGTTTATCTTACCAAGTCGGGTTGTTGTGCCTGAGAAAAGCACCACCAAATTCACTTTCCCCCTTCTCTTTTTTTTTTTTTTTTTTTTGAGATGGAGTCTTGCTCTGTCACCAGGAGTGCAGTGGCATGATCTCAGCTCACTGCAACCTCCGCCTTCAAGTGATTCTCCTGCCTCAGCCTCCCGAGTAGCTGGGACTACAGGCGCGTGCCACCACGCCCAGCTAAGTTTTGTATTTTTAGTAGAGATGGGGTTTCACCATGTTGGCCAGGATGGTCTAGATCTCTTGACCTGGTGATCTGCCCAGCCTTGGCCTCCCAAAGTGCTGGGATTACAGGCATGAACCACTGTTCCCAGCCTCCCCCTTCTTTTTTCTGGGTATATATATACAAAATAATTGAAGGCAGAGTCTTAAAGAGATATTTGCACACTCATGTTTATTGGCCCATTTTGTGCAATAGATAAGAGGTCGAAGTAACCCAGATGTCCACTGACAGATGAATGAATACAGAAAATGTAGTATGTACCCACAAGGGAATATTATTCAGCCTTAAAAAGAAAGCCTGTCATATGCTGCAAGATAGATGAATCTTAAGGACATTATACTGAAAGAATAAGCCAGTAACAAAAAGACAAATGCTGTATGATTCCACTTACATGAGGTATCTACAAAGTAGTCAAATTCATAGACACAGAAAGTAAAACGGTGGTTGCTAGGGGTTGGGGTGAAGGAGAAATGAGAAAATGGTGTTTAATGAATATAGAGTTTCAGTTTTGCACGATGAAAAACTTCTAGATATCTGTTGCACAACAATGTGAATATGGTTAACACTAAACTGTACACTTAAAAATGGTATGTGGTAAGTTTTATGTGTTTTTTGCCATAATTAAAAAAAAATCCAAAGCTATCCCTTACTTTAGAATTGTGCTGACAGACCAGTCAGCTGTGTTGTCATTAGATCATCATCTTTTTTTGGTGTGTCTGGTAAGGGTAATGGAAATACCAGAAACCTGACAAATAATAGTTGTGGGTCTTTTAAGTTCTGTGGGGTGCTGCTATTTCTATCACTTTGTGATGCTTTTCCATTAGCTTTTTTTCTATTGAATAGTTTCACCCCTTTCTAGTTTTCATTTCAGAGTGAAATAGATATAACAAGTGCAATGCTTTGAAACAATCCTTTTTTTCTCCTTCAGGTGTGATGATGATCAGATGTCTAACGATAAGGAACGGTTTGCCAGGTAATATAGTAGTAGGTAATATATCATATAATATGATCCATGTTGTAGAACCAGACAATCCTAGCATATTAACTTTTAATTTTTTCTGGATGAGACTGAATTTCTTTGTCCAATCTCTTTCCTGTTTGGAAGTATGGGAAACTTAGTATTGTAACTATCATTTATGTTCAGGTGACATGGCTTCAGACTGGCAGTATATTTTATACAATGTTTTCCTGTGTATGTGATAACTAAAGCAATGTGCTTGCAAGGTTTCCATAGGAACACAAATTATGGATTTTGTGTTTGCATTTATTATTAAATAGATTTACAAAAATAGGAATACAGATAATGGTTCTGTTATTTTATTTAATTAATTTATTTATTTTGAGGCAGAGTCTTGCTCTGTTGCCCATGCTGGAGTGCAATGGCGCCATCTCGGCTCACTGCAACCTTCACCTCCCGGGTTCAAGCGATTCTCCTGCCTCAGCCTCCTGAGTAGTTGGGATTACAGGTGCCTGCCACCACACCCAGCTAATTTTTGTATTTTTAGTAGAGATGGGGTTTCAACATGTTGGTCAGGGTGGTCTTGAACTCCTGACCTTGTGATCCGCCCGCCTCAGCCTTCCAAAGTGCTGGGATTACAGGTGTGAGCCACCGCACCCAGCCTATTTTATTTTTTTGAGATAGAGTCTCACTCCGTCACCCATGCTGGAGTACAGTGGTATAATCTCAGCTTACTATAACCTCTGTCTCCTGGGTTCAAGTTGTTCTACCACCTCAACCTCCCGAGTAGCTGGGAATACGGGCATGTGCCACCATGCCTGGCTAATTGCTAATTTTTGTAATAATTTTTTTTTTAGCAGAGATGGGGTTTCACCATGTAGGCCAGGCTGGTCTCGAACTCCTCACTTCAAGTGATTCACCCATCTCAACCTCCCAAAGTGCTGGGATTATAGGTATTAGCCACTGTGCCCAGCCTATTATTTTATTTTAATATGTGTATATTTTTAGAGACATTTAATATATGTATATTTTTAGAGACATTTTAGAGACATTGTTTTCACTGTGTTTCCCAGGCAGGAGTACAGTGGCATGATCATAGCTCACTGCAGCCTCAAACTCTGGGGTTTCAGTGATCCTTCTACCTCAGCTTCCCAAATATTGGGATTATATGCATAGCCACCATGCCTGGTTGGTCCTGTTCTTTTAAAAATGACAGTAAGAGGCCAGGAGTGGTGGCTCACGCCTGTAATTCCAGCACTTTGGGAGGCAGAGGCGGGTGGATCACTTGAGGTCAGGAGTTCAAAACCAGCCTGGCCAACATGGTGAAACTCTGTCTCTACTAAAAATATAAAATATATAAAAATATAAAAATTAGCCAGGCATCGTGGTGGGTACTCTTAATCCCAGCTACTCTGGAGGCTGAGGCATGAGAATTCCGTGAGCCTGGGAGGCGGAGGTTGCAGTGAGCAGAGATGGCACCATTGCACTCCAGCCTGGGTGACAGAGCAAGACTTTGTCTCAGAAAAAAAAAAAAAAAAAACCGACAGTAAGGAAACAGTTTTTGTGGCAAGTAAAGTTTTGAGTGAAAAAACTTAAATTTGTTTAAATTGCCTATCAAGATGATGAAATATACTGTTTTTTATTAAATTCTTCTTAACTCAACTTAAATTTGTTTAAATTGCCTATCAAGATGATGAAATATACTCTGTTTTTTATTAAATTCTTCCTAACTCAAATGTCAATTTTCTTTTTAGAAAGTTTTTATTAAATATTAGGCAATAAATTATTTCTTTTTTATAAATTAAGTTTGCAGCTACCTCAGAAAAATGAATAATCTGTTATTTCAAAATCCAGTGATTAACTGAGCACTTAGCATTTAGTATTTATTCATTGCTGATGCTCCTGGTCTCGGGAACATACTTTGAGAACCATTGATGTAGAGACATAAGAAATATCAGGGGAAGTAGTTAAAAACTATTCTGAAATGGTGAGATGCAATCTCAGGCTTTGAATTAGAGGATATTATATAAAATGCATTGTAGGGATATTTCTCTGGTAGCAGTTATAGAATTGATTAAAGGGATGGACTGTTGGACTATAAGGAGATAGATAGGAAGCTGCTGAAATAATAAGACAGCTATAAAATCTTGAGGGCCGGCCGGGCGCGGTGGCTCAAGCCTGTAATCCTAGCACTTTGGGAGGCCGAGACGGGCGGATCACGAGGTCAGATCAAGACCATCCTGGCTAACACGGCGAAACCCCGTCTCTACTAAAAAATACAAAAAAACTAGCCGGGCGAGATGGCGGGCGCCTGTAGTCCCAGCTACTTGGGAGGCTGAGGCAGGAGAATGGCGTAAACCCGGGAGGCGGAGCTTGCAGTGAGCTGAGATCACGCCACTGCACTACTCCAGCCTGGGCAACAGAGCCAGACTCCGTCTCAAAAAAAAAAAAAAAAAAAAATCTTGAGGGCCTGGGCTAGATTGGCAGTGGCAACAGGAAAGGAGTGAAGTTAAGAGGTTTTTGAAGAATAATTTGTTTATCAAAGTTAATTGAAGTAGACACTTGTCTTTAGAATGTGAACCATCTCTAAAATGAGAAGTTAATCATAGATATTTGGAGGATAGTTTTTCAACCTTCATTAAAAAGTCAGACCATCAATATTATTGGTAGTAAAGGTCCACAGTATCTTGATGAAATTTCAAAAAGCCATGAAAACATGGCGTGAATGATTTTAGTCTTCGTTTGTCCTGCTTAATGTGCATATATTTCATTCAGAAATACTGGGGTGGATAAGGGATTGTGGATCTGTAGTAGTAGGGGCAGTAGAAATAGGAATTTTAGATGCTTAACTTTTTTTCAGACAACAGAATTCATTCATATGATTTGTTAAGGTAGTGCATCTCACATATCCTCCTTGGGAATTCAATAGAGGGTCTTAAAAGCTGAAAATTGCTCAACTTTTTGAAAAAAAGAAGTTTGTAGTTTGTTAAGGAACTATCTAGAAGAAATAACCCAAGGAATGTAAAACTCTAAACTGCTGAATATCACTTATTTCTCCTTCTCTTGTCCTCAGAATATATGCGTAAATTTTTACATTCTTCTTCCTTGTTACTGTGTTATTTTCTGTCTATTGACCATTTTATAAAAACATTCCCATATATTGATAAGGCTATTGTATTCGTCATTTTTAATAGCTAAATAATCTTTTAGCTTGTTAACCTGTCATACTTAGACATTTTATTCGAGGCTTCTTTATCTATATAAATGTATTTAAAATGGAATTGACACATTCCTGATACATTGGCCTGCTAACACCTTGCTATTTCTTCAGTTGCCACCTATCATTACAGTATCTCAGTTTTCTGGAAAAATTTAGTGATGGTTCTTTGTATCCTTCTCCAGTGGAGGGGGAATTGTTACTTTTGATCCATTCCTGTGTGGCTATACTGCAGAGAAATGGCAAAGGGACTGAATCAAAGTTAAGAATTACTTTAGGAACAAATCAATAATAGAGGACATGCCAGAAACCTAGTTCTTAGAGTTATTTATATAATTTCTCCAGTGAAGTCTGGTTGGTTATTTTGTCATTGTGTGGCACATGCATGTGTTGTTTGTGTGAGAGACAGAGAGATTGTATTTGTGATCACTTGTTTGATACTATCATCTTTAATTTACTCTGTCTTTAATTTTGTCATTATAGAATAGCACATGTGGCTATAATTTTCTTTCCAGATTGGGAGCAGTGTATGAAAATGGTATTCCTGAATTCCCTTTGTTTGTTCTTGTTCAGACTCTGTATATCTTTGGTTCCTACAGAGATCGATTGGCAAAATGCTTCCTGTGTTTAGATCATGTTAATTTACAATATATATTGGCTTTGCTTTTATGTTGACCTTTATCTTGTAAGTTACTTTTTCTTTATCCTAACAGATGACTTTGTAGAGTTACAGGCAAGGTTCCTGCCTATAATTCATTTCCCTCCTCTCTTCTCTGCATCTGTTTAGTTCTATATACTTTTCTCTCTTCTTTCTCCTTTTCTTTTTTTATCCTCCCTCCATTTCCTTTCCCTTCCTCCTTCCTTTTTTCCCTTCCTCCCTCCCCCCTTCCTTCCTTCTTTTTTATTTTAATTTTAGCTTAGTTCATTAATTCTATTTTTAGGTCGGATGATGAGCAGAGCTCTGCGGATAAAGAGAGACTTGCCAGGTAGGAGAACAGTGTCTTTTAGCATGATGAAGCAGATGCTGCTGCTTTTTCTATCCTTTTTCTTACTCTATCTTTTCTTCCCCTTTCTCTTTGTATTTTTCCTTATCTGTGGCAAGAGAGGACAATATTTTTTAGAAGTTTGAGTGTAACAGGAACTTTGGCTTTCCCCATCAGAAAGTGGGTGAGTTGAGGGAACTTTGCTTAGGGATTTAAGAAATTGCTATTAAGTTTTTTTCTTTTTTTCTTTATGTCAGTACTAAGTTTCACAGAACAAAAAGCTCTTAGAAGTAATGCAGCTGTGCCAGTTGGTGCTTTAACAGGGAAATACTCTTTTTATCAGAAAACCACAAATATATCTGTATTTGTGATTAGCTCCCAGTATTTAGGCCTCAGCATTTACTCCACACCTCTAGGAAACTCACACCTATTTTCTTATGAAGACTCACAGCCTAGATTATTCTCACAACAGAACTAGTGTTGCTTTGGTGATCTAATCCTTTCTTGTGGTAGTTTTCTAGAAAAGTTTTAGTTTCCTTGATGTGGCTATTTAAAAGACCAGGTTTCTGTACTTACGTGTCAGAAATCTGTCAGATACTAGGAAGATGAGTGCTTTATGTTTGAGAGTAGAATTTTATGTCTTAGGCAAAGTGTAACTAAATATGGGCCTATGTGTTGAGACCCTTTTTGCCATTTAGAAAGGAGACTCTGGAATTCTCTTTGGAGACTGTTGTTTGTAATGCAGAAATACTGCAGAAGAAATATGCATAGACTTTTCTGTTTTCTAGTATCTGTGATTTGGGGGTGACTTAGGAAATAGATCATTGATGCTGATACCTATTTTTACTATTTTCCCCCTTTTTTCTACTATTTCCTCTTTAATCTGGGCCACAAACTCATTTTGCTGCCAGTTTAACTCGAGCTTCTTACTAACCCTTTCACTATTCAGAAAATGGATTTGGCATGATGTGGTGGAGAAAACATCGTATTGGGAAGAGAGTAGCCTAGGGCAAGTCACTTACGTACTTGACCTCCCTTTGCTCTTCTCAGAAAAAAGAGATTTATGTTAGATTTTTAATTTTCTTTCTTTTTTTTTTTTGACAAATAATTTTTGTTCAAGTAGAATTCTTAGGTGGTAACAGAAATAAATAAAAGAGATAAAGCAAGCCAGGCACAGTGGCTCATGCTTGTAACCCTAGCACTTTGGGAGGCTGAGGCGGGCAGATCACGAGGTCAAGAGATCGAGACCATCCTGGCCAACTTGGGGAGACTCCATCTCTACTAAAAATAAAAAAAAAAAAATAGCTGGGCGTGGTGGCGTGCACCTTTAGTTGCAGCTACTCTGGAGGCTGAGATAGGAGAATTGCTTGAACTCAGGAGGTGGAGGTTGCAGTGAGCCGAGATCCCGCCACTGTACTTCAACCTGGGTGACAGAGCGAGATTCCATCTCAAAAAAAAGAGAGAGAGAGAAAATATTTCTAGCAAATATTTGAGTAGAAGCAGAAATGCAGCATGTTGCTTGGTTATCTCCTTGAGGCATCCTGATGGAGGACACTGAGAAATTTAATGGGCTTTAAAAAATTCCTGTTGGAAAACTACTGGATTATTCCTGTTAACAGTGATATCTTTCTGTCTTAATTTTGAGGAAGTCAGTGTTGGAGCTGTGGTCTGTTTACCTGGGTGAGATTCAAATTGTCTCTTGCCAGACCTTTAATCATCCTCCTCTCCACTCTACTCCTGCTCTCCAGTTAACTTCGTCCCAGACGGGGGACCCATATAGGACTTTTAGTAGATGGTGTATCTTAAGTCTTGTAAGAAGTTGAGTGCACTGGCAGCACACCCAGATAAAGAAAGTAGGACTTTGTGCATTAATGGGCCAAATAAAACTTCAAAATCTTCAAATTCTGCCTTTTAATGTTGCAAATAAGAGAGAGACTTACCATATTTTATAGACCAAGGAAATCTATACCATCAATTCTTGTATCAGCTGTGGAGCTACATACTTGAGTTGGCAAAAATTGATCCTTTTATTTTCTGGCCTTTAAATAGTTGAATTAGTCAACATGGGAGTTAACCAAGCTGAGGTTATATGTTCCAATGGAACTTAAGTGAGTAAAATCAGCATTTAGAAATATTGTCATTTCTTTCTTTCTTTCTTTTTTCTTTTTGAGATGGAGTCTTGCTGTGTCACCCAGGCTGGAGTGCAGTGGTGCAATCTTGGCTCACTGCAACCTCCACCTCCTGGATTCAAGTGATTCTCCTGTCTCAGCCTCCTAAGTAGCTGGGATTACAGGGGCATGCCACTGTGCCCTGCTAATTTTTGTATTTTCAGTAGAGACAGGGTTTCACCATGTTGGCCAGGCTGGTCTTGAACTCCTGGCCTCAAGTAATCCACCTTCCTCAGTCTCCCAAAGTGCTGAGATTACAGGCGTGAGCCACTATGCCTGGCCTGTCATTTCTTAAAACAGCTTTTTTTCTGAGGGAGTGGTAATTTGCAAATGATGTGAAGTTTCCAGGAAATAGGGGGAAGGGAATTGTATTATCTGCTTGTTCTCTGTCTGCCTTATTAGTTCTGTTTCATGCTTGCTTTGCATGAGAAGGTTGGCAAACCTTATTTTAACTGCTGAGACTTAAGCATCACTAAATCTGAATACCACATTCTTCAGCAGCACACTTGGTGTCCATATCACTCTCCCTGCTACCAAATGACCAGATGTGACCACCTGGATGGGGCTTCTCTCTCTTTCCATGCAGGGAAAATCACAGTGAAATTGAACGGCGGCGACGGAACAAGATGACAGCCTACATCACAGAACTGTCAGATATGGTACCCACCTGTAGTGCCCTGGCTCGAAAACCAGACAAGTTAACCATCTTACGCATGGCAGTTTCTCACATGAAGTCCTTGCGGGGAACTGGCAACACATCCACTGATGGCTCCTATAAGCCGTCTTTCCTCACTGATCAGGTCTCTGGGACTTACAGTTCTGAGAAAGTCTAGAATCTGGGTGAATCTCTTGAAAGTTTTCGTTTTTTGGACAAGAATTCAGCTTTTCAGGAAAAAGTCAGACAATGGGAAAATGAATTTCAGTTCTTAGTTATAACATTAATTAGCATTGGGACAATGAGAAGTAGAGAAGAGTTGTGAAAACCATTTAACAAACTAATAAGTATTAATATTTGAGAACTTGACTCATGAATATAGCATATAGGATGGAAGAAGAACAGTGGACTCACAGAGGGAATGACTATGTCCATGGAACCAGTTTTCTTCCTTGCCTTTAGGGTTATAGAAGATGGAAGAAATCTATTTCTTATCCCTGAAGCAGCTTCTAGTTTTAGTAATAGAATGAATCTGTCCCTCTTTTGGTGATACAATAACTGAGAGTCTAATTGTTGCTTGGATGTGCTCTGTTACATTTGATGCACTATGAAAAACAGAAGGCATAAAGATTTTCTGCCTTTTAGGAGCTTCATCTGAATATAAGTACGTGAGTGGCAGGATACAACAGAAAATGACAGGAAAATGCATAAAGAGAGGAATTGTATTTTTTAATTAGTAATTTTATGTGGGACTAGATAGACATATACCAAAGGGATGGCTAAAGTGAATATAATGGCTAGACTTGAGTGAGGATGGTTAGGGAAGACTTCTGAGGGTAAGGAAGCCATGTTCTATTTTGGTTATTAAAATAACATGATCATTACAGAAAAATTTGGAAAATGTAGGAGGTATAAGAAAGAAAAAAATTTACTTCAGTATCAATCAAGTATGCCCTTAATGTCACCAATTTAATCAAATGATTAGAAAGGAGGAGAGAATATAGTTTGAGAAAATGGAATAAGAATTTTTCCAAATAGGATGGTCTACTTAAAAGTACATGCTTTATAGTTACATACATTGAAATAGTTAATATGCTTTAACAGTACATGTGCAGGTATTCAACAAACTCCAGTTACGCACCTTTTGTGGGCAAACCAGGTGTGTTGTGCTGTGAGAAATAGAAAGAATGGTAAGAGAAATGGTTTTCTGGTGGAAACAGACGTGTAAATAAATAAATTAAACATAGAACTAGTTCTATAACGGAAGTGCAGTAATGAATCCTGTAGAAATGCAGATATGGAAAATGAGTTGGGGAGTAGTGTTGAGGATTTTGGGAATCACTTGAGCAAAAACCTAGAAGTGTGGAATAATTGGGTTGTGCAAAGAAAGTCAAGTGTTTTAGCATGTTTTTGGGAGGTAATAGGAAGGCAGGCTGGGATCTAATGATGGAATGTTTAGGTGTTAAAGAATTTAGATTTTAATTTTTATGCAGTGGGGAGACATCAAAAATGTATTAGCAGATCTGGTAGCATTTTAAGGATGGATTGAAAGCAGGGCAATTACTTAATTAGTTTTGGCAAAAGATGACTAGGACAGTGACAAAGCATTGGAAAGTAGAATTGATAAAACTGAGTTATCACTGGAATGTGAGAGAATAGTTAGATTTTGAGGCTTCCAGCTTGGGAGGGTGCTGTTAAGAAAGAATATTGGAAGAGCGTGGCAGGTTGTTTTTTTAAGAGGGAAATAATGATTCAGGTTTTGGAATGTTGATGTTGAGTTGCTAGTAGAATATTTATAAATGTTTTGCAGATACTTGAAAGTCAAGTCTGCTGAAAGCTCAGGAAAAAAAAATTAGTCAGGTCTAGGGATATAGACTTGGGTATTATTTCGTAGTGGGGAAGAGTGAATATGATTTCCCAGGAAGAAAGTATGGTGTTAATAAAGAGAACTTAAGATGAACTTTGGAAATGTCTACATTTAAGACTTGAACAAAGGAAAGGAAGTCTGAAACAGAAGAGGAAGCAAAAATTGGAATACAGCCTCATAGAAGGAGGTAGGAAAAAATAAAATGTAAAGGATAAGATGGACAAGATTGTCAGATTCTGCAGAGAGGTTGAATAAAGTGATGAAGACCCAGGAGAAGGGACTTGAATTGGTATTTAGGAGGACATTAGTAACCTCCTTAAAAATATATGTATGCTGTTCCTGGCAGAACAAAAACCAAACCGAACAGGAAAACAGTAGTTTAGAGTGCAGATTGACGTGGGATTGAGAAATAATTGAAAGGTAAGAGGATAAAGCCAGTGAATATAACATTATTCTTAGTATAAGCTTCCTGCTGAAAAAGAGAGATGAGATGGGTCAAAGTGAGGGAAGATTTACATAGAATTGAGAAAACCTGATCATTTTTATAGGCCTCAGGGGAAAGAGAGAAAGTTGGAATATTTGTCAAGCAAGATCCTAAAAAGAGACCAGACAGTATGGAATTAAGAAGTCAATTATTGTTCATGGTAAGCCTTTTTTTTGAGACAGGGTCTCTTGCTCTGTCACTCAGGCTGGAGTGCGGTGGTGTGATCTCAGCTCATTGCAACCTCTGCTTCCCAGGCTCAAGTGATCCTCCCACCTCAGCCTCCCGAGTAGCTGGGACTACAGTCATGTGCCACCACACCTGGCTAGTTTTTTTTGTTTGTTTTGTTTTGTTTGTTTGTAAAGACGGAGTTTCGCCCTGTTGTCCAGGCTGGTCTTGAACTCCTGGATTCGAGTGACCCTCCCACTTTGACCTCCCAAAGTGCTGGGATTACAGGCGTGAGCCGCTGTGCCTAGCCCAAGCCTTTTTATTCTTCTTGAATCCTGAGATAGAGAGGAAGAGTTGGATAGTGACAGAGAAAGTGAAGAAATATGTATTAGAAAAAACTTTCTTATTTTTGAAGGTAACTACGTTTAGGGTGGAAACCTGTGACTGTGGATCAGGTGTGAGCCAGCAGTTGCTTATGGAGAGATGCATATGGCCTGAAGTGTCTTACTTCTTCCTGTGAATAGAAATACTTGTTTTTTCAGAGTTCAGTATTAACTTCTATTTCTTTTTCTTGGGCAGGAACTGAAACATTTGATCTTGGAGGCAGCAGATGGCTTTCTGTTTATTGTCTCATGTGAGACAGGCAGGGTGGTGTATGTCTCTGACTCCGTGACTCCTGTTTTGAACCAGCCACAGTCTGAATGGTTTGGCAGCACACTCTATGATCAGGTGCACCCAGATGATGTGGATAAACTTCGTGAGCAGCTTTCCACTTCGGAAAATGCCCTGACAGGTGAGAGTTATGTGTATGGGAAATGAATGAGAAGCCCTTTCTTCTTTTTTTCCTGAGGCTTAAGAGATGTTTTACCCTTTTAATTGGTTTGTTGACTCTGGCAAGACTTCAAGAATTTTCTCCTTTAATGAATATAAAGGAGTTCTTTTTATCCATATGAGATTATCTACTTTGTGGCTCATCCTTAGAAAATATTTCATTAATGATAATATTTTACATTTATCTTAATATTAGTGTAAATAGAACAGTAAAAGCCAAACTTACAGTACTTTTTTTTTTTTTTTTTCCATTCTAAGGGAATTACCCATGCTTTTATCTCATTTGTATGGATAATTATCTGGTATTTTTTCTACCTCCTAGTGCTTGGCTTTGTGCTAGGTTCAATGATAACAGCTTTTTATTCTATAGATATGGTCATTGGTTGGTGTACAAGGTGTTTTATGTTGTTGTTTGTATCTGTACTATTGTTCTTTTTTTCTCCCCTATTTTATTATGTTCAGTCTTTTGGCCAGAGTTTGGCTAGAGGAAACAAGTCATATCTATTCTTGAGCAACTCTAGAAAAAAATTTAAAGTGGAAGCAGATAAAAACTGGTAGTTAAAATGCAAGAAATTTCAATATACTCATATTAGTGTTGTTGATCTTTAGTTTTTCTCCTTTTTTTTCCCCAAAAAGAAACAGGGTCTCACTCTCTTGCCTAGGCTGGAGTGCAGTGGTGCATCATAGGTTACTGTAATCTTGAACTCTTCTGGGCTGAAGTGATCTGCCTTCTTACAGCTTCTTGAGTAGCTAGGAGTAGTTCATGTCACCACACTTGGCCAATTTTTAAATTTTTTGTAGAGACAGGTTCTGTCTGTTGCCCAGACTGGTCTCAAACTCCTGGTCTTCAGCATTCCTCCCACCTTGGCTTCTCAAAGTGCTGGAATTACCGGCATGGGCCACTGCACTTGACCAGTTTTCCCCTCCTGTATGTTTTTATGATTTCATTTTTCTAGTTCTTCCTTTTCCCCAAAAGTTGTTCTTCGTTTCTATATAATAAAGAAGACAAACAGATATATATGTTTCTATAACATATAAAATTACTTGGTTTTTTTATTTGTAAAATTTTTTATTTTTGTTTTGTTTTGAGACAAGGTCTTGCTTTATTGCTGAGGCTGGAGTACAGTGACTCTTCATAGGCACAGTCATAGCACACTATAGCCTCAAACTCCTGCGCTCAAGCAGTCCTCCTGCCTCAGCCTCCTGATTAGCTGAGACTACAGAAAATTACTTGTTTTTCAACCACTGACGTTTACTCTGTATGTATGTCTGTATGTGTATACAAATAATCAGGCATGAGAATATAGCCTTGCCTCTTGTTTTCTAATACTACTTTCCACTCCTACTTTTCCTTGCACAATGTTATTTTCAGTGCTGCCTTTGAACTTAAGAATGAGATTCATTGATGATAATTGAAGTATTTTAGACTTAAAAAAAAAAATCGTCTCCTGCTTGGTCAGTTCTAAGCAAGGAGATTAAGGGCATGAATAGGATGCTTACTTATCTTTGCCTTCAGTGTCTCTCCCCCTCTTCCCCACACACAAAAATGCACTCCAGACTGCTCTTCACATCCTCCTTCAGGGCGTATCCTGGATCTAAAGACTGGAACAGTGAAAAAGGAAGGTCAACAGTCTTCCATGAGAATGTGTATGGGCTCAAGGAGATCATTTATTTGCCGAATGAGGTGAGTGTCAAGCTGAGGATTGTGATTTGGTATAGGAAGGATCAAGAGCTGAGAGTTTTATTTCTGTTGGAGTTAAGTTGGATTAGCTCCAGTGGATTAAATTTAACTCTCCCTACCCAGATGGATTGTAACACAGAATAAAGTATTTGGTAAAGGAACTAATGTTTCTGAACTTGCCAGACACTATGATAGGTGCTTTCTGTCATCTTATTTCATCCTCACAATTGCCCTGTAGTGTAAGATTGATGGTTACCGTTTTGCAGATGGAAAAACATATATAAAGAAATGAACTTGGCTGGGTGCGGTGGCTGAAGCCTCTAATCCCAGCACTTTGGTAGGCTGGGGAGGGTGGATCACCTAAGGTCAGGAGTTCGAGACCAGCCTGGCCACCATGGTGAAACCCCGTCCCTACGAAAAAAAAATACAAAATTCGACGGGTGTGGTGGTGTGCACCTGTAATCCCAGCCACTCGGAGGCTGAGGCAGGACAATTGCTTGAACCCAGGAGGCAGAGGTTGCAGTGAGCCGAGATTGTGCCATTGCACTCCAGCCTAGGCAAAAAGAGTAAAACTATCTCAAAAAAAAAAAAAAGAGAAAAAGAAATGAATTTCCCACTATTACATAGTGTTTGATACAGGATTTTGTTATAATTCATAGTTGTCTGACTACAAAACCTGTACTTTTTCCCCATTAAAACACAAGGCAATATCCATTTACTCAGACCATTTCTTTTTGTTTTTGGTTAGAAATTTGAGACTTCCTATGTCAGTTAGTGTTTAGTGTTTATAAATGATATACTGTATATTTTAGGATTCTGTAGAAAAGATGGTGGTCCTTTCTAAACAGGTACAAAAGACATCTTGGGGTCACAAAATTCAGGTTATATAATGGAAATTGACTACATTGTACTAAAAGGATGGTTGCTAGAAATTATGGGTAGGATATTAAAGGTTTGCTTGGAGAGGCACAAAATTGAACATTATGTGGTTTAGTGATTTATTTTTATTTTTATTTATTTATTTTTTTGAGACAGAGTCTTGCTCTTTTGCCCAGGTTGGAGTGCAGTGGCATGATCTTGGCTCACTACAACCTCTACCTCCTAGGTTCAAGCAATTCTCATGCCTCAGTTTCCTGAGTAGCTGGATTGCAGGTGCATGCCACCACAGCTGGCTAATTTTTGTATTTTTAGTAGAAACAGTGTTTCACCATGTTGGCCAGCCGGCCTCAAACTCTTGACCTCAAGTGATTCGCCTGTCTTGGCCTCCCAAAGTGCTGAGATTACAGGCCTGAACCACTGTGCCCAGCTTGTAACTTAGAGTAGCTTCTAGACTCAGACTGCTGGATTTTGTTTTAATCCATATTCTGTGGATTTGAATTCTAGCTTTGATGCTATCTTCTGAAACCTTGGATGATTACATGACTATATTGTGCTTTGATTTAATCATCTCAATGGCGATAATGTTAATACTGACTTTATAAAGTTGTTATGAAGATTAGATGAATTAATATATGTAAAGATACTTAGAACAGAGCATGACATGTATTAACCCTATGTAAGTTTTATTTTTATTTTATAGAATGGGGAGAGGGAAAGTAGCATTGGCAGGAGTATCCCAATATGTGGACATGGCTAATGCAAAGACATAGGCAAGAGTGAGATAATAATGAACTGTAGCAATTACATTAAGTTGTGGTTAATGTAGAGCAGGAGTAAGCAAACCACAGCCCTTTGTTTGTAAATAAAGTTTTATTGGAACATAGCCATGCCCGTATTTTTACATATTATCTATGGCTACTTTCATGCTATAATGCTAGAGTTGACTAGTTGCAACAGACCTTCTGGCCCATGAAGCTGAAAATACTTACTATCTGGTACTTTACAGAAAAAGCTTACCAACTCTTGTTGTTGAGAATATTTGCATTTGAAGAATATATGGAACATTTTGACTTCAAATTCTAAAAGTTCTAGAAATACTAAACCTGACTTACCTTTATCCTTCATTATTAGAAGCATTACCAATTTTCTATGTCTAATTGTATCCAGAGCCTGTTATTCTGCTATTACTGTGGAAAGTTCTTTGATAGTGCAGCCTGATTGCTTTTAATCTCTTTGTTCTTTGAAACAGGTGTGGCAGTAGCTCTGTGGACCCAGTTTCTGTGAATAGGCTGAGCTTTGTGAGGAACAGATGCAGGTGAGATCCTAAGTGGTGAAAACGAAAGGGATGGCCAAATACCTGTAGAGATCATCACATTTTTACCTATCTTACTGTAGTTGTTCCTTCAGCAGCCCTCACTTTCATCCCTTACCTCCCAGTTACTTTTTTTTCTGGCAATATTTTCCTAAACTTCTAAAACTTCTCTTGAAAATCCTGTTTAAGGAAGTTGCTATGCTATTTTACCTGCTTTCCTCCTACTGCATACCTTTTGGTTACTTTACTTTGGCAAGGGTAAAAATGTGGTGGTCATTTTTGGGTGGGAAAGCTGATTATCCTGTTTTGTAAACTCCTAAGAGCCTAAACTTAAAGGTACTAAGCCAGCATTGCCCTTTGAGTTTTACTGGGTAGATTTTTTTTTTTCTAATTCCTGTAACTCTTCTAGGAATGGACTTGGCTCTGTAAAGGATGGGGAACCTCACTTCGTGGTGGTCCACTGCACAGGCTACATCAAGGCCTGGCCCCCAGCAGGTAAGAAAGTGAAACAGTAGATACTTCCCGTTAGAACCGTTGGTTTCTCACAGAGTCCATGAAAACTAATATTTATTATATACCTGGTATATGAAATGTACTTTTGTATAATATGAAAGAAAATAGGAAAGTAAAATACACAATCTTTCCCTTCCGTTATTGAGCTTTTATTCCAGTTGAGGAGATAGATAATTCAGGCTGGAAAATGATTCAGTGTTGGCTATGTCACAGAATGTGGTCTTTAAATGCACAAATTTATACTGAACATATGTGTTCTAAGCATTTCTTGCAAAGAAGCATAGACATTGAATGCAGTTAATTTGAGAAAGCTTTCTAAACTAGGAACAAGACTTTGAGGGAAAAGGGGGAAATGCCTTTATTGTAATAACTTATTGAGGATATTCTCTGCAAAGGCTTTAAATCAAGCTTTGAGCAGATTGGCTTTACTAGAACTTGAGGTCAAACACGGAATGTGAGAAAGGTGATTGGGTTGCAGGGATCAACGTTTTAAGTTGGCTTGTCAGAGTTTCCAAATCTTAGCAACTTTATTACTTCCCTGCCGCATGGATATTATTGGAAAGTAGGGATTTGGGGGAGACAGAAACTAAGAGAAAAGAGAAGCAAGGTGATGTGTTTCAGAAAGAGGTTAAACTTTGGACGTGGAAAAACTTGGGTATGATTCCTGTCATTGTTATTTATTAGTGGCATTGCCTAGGGTAAGTTGCTTGACCTTTATAAAGCTCAGTTTTCTATCTGTAATTTGGAGTTAGTACATCCTGTGTAGGGGTTTTGTGAGGATTAGATTTAATTTAAGGAAAGCATCCAGCCCAGTGCCTGGCATGTGGCAGGTACCCAATAAAAGTAGTTAATGTAATTTAAAAAAATTTCACTGAAGTAGTAATGACATTTGAATTACTTAGTCTATATACTACATAATCCATACATTTAAAGTATGTTATCTTTCATACCTCTGTGTAGCATCAAGGAGTACTATTTTTCTGGATAAAAAGAATATAACTGTGCAAACAGTAGGGGAGAAATGCAGTCTTCTTCCTTTTCTCTGTAAAACATTGGTTTCTCTCTTTTCCAAGGGACATGAATAACTATTGATGGTTGGTATAACTTCATTTTGGGTTGCTTGCTAACTTTAAAAGTCACAGATTAGGCAAAGCATACATTTTCTGCCTATAACATGGTCATAGAATGGATGTCTTCATATATGCCTTATTTGGCCAGCATAGTTTTTTAGAATACTCTGGGTAGGACTTGTATTTCCAGTTTACTATAATTAACATGGGTAAAAGGTAGGAATCAATATATATGTAAATACTTAAAACAATGACTGGCATATATGGTAAATTTTATGTAATTGTTTATTTTTATTCTTATTTATCATTCTCTATTGCTTTATGCTTAGCCTCTTCATAACTGGATGTATTTTGTTTTATTTTGCTTTTTGTTTTTTTTTTTTTTGAGAGGGAGTCTCACTCTGTCTGTCACCCAGACTGGAGTGCAGTGGCGCGATCTCAGTTCTCTGCAGCCTCTACCTCCTGGGTTCAAGTGATTCTCTCACCTCAGCCTCCCAAGTAGCTGAGATTACAGGCGCATGCCACCACACCTGGCTAATTTTTGTATTTTTAGTAGAGATGGGGTTTCACCGTGTTGGTCAGGCTGACCTCAAGCTCCTGTCCTCAAGTGATCTGCCCACCTCGGCTTCCCAAATTGTTGGGATTACAGGCGTGAGCCACGGTACCTGGCCCATAAATAGGTCTATTTTGAATCTTTACTTGTCTGAGTTTTGAAGGCATTTGAGTTGGAGGTCCCTGTTAAACCTTTTAACCTCACCTTTCTGAAGGTGTTTCCCTCCCAGATGATGACCCAGAGGCTGGCCAGGGAAGCAAGTTTTGCCTAGTGGCCATTGGCAGATTGCAGGCAAGTATGAATTTTCCACATGTATATCCCCTTTCAATTAGAAAAAATCTTCAGGACTCATTCCTGTTAATTTTCTTTTACTTTCTGAATACAAATGAAGAATTCCACAAAACTGTAAAAATTTGAAGGAATATGGCATTTATAGTGACCATTGCTATTCTTGGACTTAAGTAGAAGTTGAAAAGCATGAGAGGAGGGAGATCTTTTTCCCCTTGTCTTAATTTTAGCTTTACTATGCTTAATTTTCAACTGCCAGTTAATCTCCTTTCCCCCTGTACAAAAGAAGAAAGATCCTTTTCATTTTATCGTTACCTGACTAACATTAGAAAAGTGGAATTATTTTGATTTTTTTTCATAAGTATAGATAAGTTTCTTGGTTACTTGTACCATATCAGCCTGAGTAATGAGCTCAGCCTAGCTAGATGAAAGTATGTGGATTTTGGGTTGAATAAACTTTATTCTTACTTTACTAACTTGGTAAAGTGTAAATGTTTGGGAGTAGAGCTAGACCTTATGCCTTGTCTGATTGTGATTGTCATTTTTTTTCCTTTTTGGATAAAATGTGAACGTTTATAAAGTCCTAAAACGGAATCTTATGTGTATGCAAAAGACCATGAGGAGATAGGAAATACATCTGTAAAGACTGGTGTCATTTTACCTCATTTTTATCTCTTCACTCTCAGGTAACTAGTTCTCCCAATTGTACAGACATGAGTAATGTTTGTCAACCAACAGAGTTCATCTCCCGACACAACATTGAGGGAATCTTCACTTTTGTGGATCACCGCTGTGTGGCTACTGTTGGCTACCAACCGCAGGTGAGGAGCTGGAGCTATTACATCACTAATACCTAGGCCTCCATTTTCCTTTGGCTGTTTTGAGATTATGTAATCATGTAGTTCCTAAGATAGCCAAAACATACCAACCTCAGTTGAGAAAAAGAGATCATCATATTCTGTTAGTACCTAACATTATTTTCAGCTTCCTATTAGGACTGTCATCTCATGTAGAGAAATACGGCTTGTCAAACCAGGTGGGAGCAGCAGGTACAAATATGTATTTATTTTTTGTTATTCATATTAATACAGATAATGATTCAAAGGTACTCATATTAATTAGTTACACCAGTATAGCCACATTTAGATAATTCACGTAATTACCTAAATGAATAATGGCCCATAAAACATGCAGATTTAGCACCAGTTATTATAATTTACTCGTGCAACAGACCAGTTAGCCATCTCTGAATTGACTCATCATATAAACTTTTAAAAGGGTTGTGGGAAGGAAAGACTTCTGGCTGTGGCTATGTGAAAGAGGTTGGTGAAAAAGAGGTCTTGAAAACAAAGAACAAAGAGAATGTACATTACCTGATTCAACACTAACTATAAAGCTATTACCAAGACAGTGTGGTGTTGGTGTAAGGATAGATACATAGATCAATAGATCAGAATAAGGTCTATTCTTATACTTGTCAACTAATTTTCAGCAAAGGTGCCAAGACAATTCAATGGATAAAATAAATATTTCTAACAAATGGAACAATTCGATATCTGTATGCAAAAAAAAAAAAACCACACCCAAAAATAAAAACACATAGATCTTATCTTATACAATTTACAAAATCAGCTCAAAGGCCTAAATGTGTAAGAGCTAAAGTTACAAATAAACTCCTAGGAGAAAATCTCTGTGATTTTGAGTTAAGCAACAGATTTCTTACATGACACTAAAAGCATGATTCACAGAAGAAAAAAAATGATAAATTGGATTTAATTGTAATTAAAGTTTGCCATCTTTAAAGGATATTATTAAGAAAATGAAAAAAACCAGACATAAATGGAGAGAAAATAGTTACAAATCATATATCTGAAAGAGGCTTTGTACCAGGAATATATAAATAACTCATTAAGACAAACAGCTGGTAAAAAAGGGCACAAGACTTGACATTTGACCAAAGAATAAATATGCATTTATGCACATGAAAAGATGCTCAACATCTTTTTACCCTTAGGAAACTGCAAATTAAAATCACAATGAGATACCCACTAGAATGGCTATAATCAAAAAGTATTGTTGAAAATGTGTAGAAGCTGGAAGGAACCCTCATACATTGCTGATAGACTTGTAAAATGGTATAGCTACTTTGCAAAAGCATTTTGGCAATTTCCTACAAAGTTAAACATACTCTTATCCTATAACCTAGCAATTTCATTCCTAAGTATCTACCTAAGAGAAATGAAAACATGTTCACACATAGATTTGTACATAGTTGTACACAGTTCATATCTGTATTATTCATAATAGCCAAAAAATGGAAACTATTTAAACATCCATTAACATTTTGTAAATGAATACACAACTGTGTTGTATCCATGTTAGAATACTACTGAGCATAAAAAGGAATAAACTACTGATAATGCAACCATGTAGATGAACTTCAAAAATACCATGCTCAGTGAAAGAAGCTAGACCCAAAAGACCACATACTGTTTTGTTTTATTTATTTATTTATTTATTTTTTTTTTTTTTTTTGAGACGGAGTCTCGCTCTGTCGCCCAGGCTGGAGTGCAGTGGCGCGATCTCGGCTCACTGCAAGCTCCGCCTCCCGGGTTCACGCCATTCTCCTGCCTCAGCCTCCCGAGTAGCTGGGACTACAGGCGCCCACAACCGCGCCCGGCTAATTTTTTGTATTTTTAGTAGAGACGGGGTTTCACCGTGGTCTCGATCTCCTGACCTTGTGATCCGCCCGCCTCGGCCTCCCAAAGTGCTGGGATTATAGGCGTGAGCCACCGCGCCCGGCTGTTTTGTTTTATTTATATGAAATTTGTAGAAATAGCAGAACTAGAGAGGCAGAAAGCAGATTTGTGGTTGGCTGGGGAGGGGAGTGGGAACAGAGAGTGACTGCAGATAGTCCAAGGGAACTTTTTGAGGCAGTGAACGTGTTCTAAAACTGGATTGTGGTAATCATTGCACAATTGTATAAATTTAGTAGAAGTCATCAAATCATACACTTAGAAAGGCTGAATTATGAATATAAATTATACCTAAAATTTATAATCTCATTAAAATAAATATATAATATTCTGAAAAAGAAAAATGTTTTAGAAGCCAGCTCCTTAACAGATTCTGTCTTCTTTTAGCATATTTCATCTTTTGTTTATTGTCTTATTTTTCCCTCCACGCTTAACTATAATCTTAGGATCAAAACAGAAGAAATAAAATCCAGGTCCCCAGCTGATGGGCCAGGCCAGTTAGATGACCATAAAAGTATATATCTTGGCTGGGTATGGTGGCTCACACCTGTAATCCCAGCACTTTGGGAGGCCGAGGCAGGTGGATCACTTGAGGTCAGGAGTTCGAGACCAGCCTGACCAACATGGTGAAACCCTGTCTCTACTAAACAAAAATACAAAAGTAGCCAGGTGTGATAGCACATGTCTGTAATCCCAGTTACTTGGGAGGTTGAGGCAGGAGAATTGCTTGAACCCAGGAGGCGGAGGTTATAGTGAGCCAAGATCGCGCCATTGTACTCCAGCCTGGGCAACAAGGGCAAAACTCCACCTTAAAAAAAAAGTATATATCATACTTTTCTTTCTCTCTTCTAGGAACTCTTAGGAAAGAATATTGTGGAATTCTGTCATCCTGAAGACCAGCAGCTTCTAAGAGACAGCTTCCAACAGGTAACTTTTTTCCTGGTTTGGTTCTGAATAAATATGTATCATATTCACTCCATAAATATTGACTACTGATTAACTGAACACTGTGGCAAGCACTACAGTTTTATGTTCTTTAGTACTTAATCTGCATTTTTAAGAAATAGAAAAGGATTAATACTTTGAAATTATGGATAATCCCCAAGGTATTTCTGTTTGGCTTTGGCTATTTACTGTCTTGTATTCAATTAACTGTATCCAAGGAGCTGTCTTTAAGGTATTTAAACTATTGGGCCAAGCATGGTGGCTCATGCACCCAATCTCTGTAGATGCTGTGAAAATAGATGTTCTCATCTGGGCGCCGTGGCTTACACCTATAATCCCAGCTCTCTGGGAGGCTGAGGCAGGTGGATCACTTGAGGCCAGGAGTTCAAGACCAGCCCGGCCAACACAGTGAAACCCCATCTCTACTAAAAATACAAAAAATTAGCCTGGTATGGTGGTGCATGCCTGTAATCCCAGGTACTCGGGAGGCTGAGGCACAAGAATCACTTGAACCGGGGAGGCAGAAGTTGCAGTGAGCTGAGATCATACCACTGTACTCCAGCCTGGATGGCAGAGCTAGACTCTGTCTCAAAAAAAAAAAAAAAGAAAACGGTATACTTCACTAAGCTTGTAGTAGAACAATTCATTTTATACAGTTAATTTTTTTTTTAGGAGTCTAGCTCTGTCGCCAGGGTGGAGTGTAGTGTGTGATCTCGGCTCATTGTAACCTCTGCCTCCCGAGTTCAAGCGATTCTCCTGTCTCAGCCTCCCAAGTAGCTGGAATTACAGGCATGCGCTGCCACGCCCCGCTAATTTTTGTATTTTTAGTAGAGACAGGGTTTCAACATGTTGGCCAGGATGGTCTCAATCTCCTGACCTTGTGATCCACCCGCCTCAGCCTCCCAAAGTGCTGGGATTACAGGTGTGAGCCATTGTGCCCAGCCTAGATGGTTCTTTTATGGATCAGTGAGAGTTGTAATGAATTATATAAGCTGACTGTTAATTGTCATTCTCAGGCTTCAGCTTCTGAAAATACCTGGTGAATTTTATAGACGGCTTTCGATAACGGTTTTTACTTTGTATTAGACAAGTTAATTAACCTCTTTAAGTCTCAGTAGTGTCCTTACTGATACAATGAATATATTAATAGTACCTTAATTCAGATGGTTGTTGGGAAGATTAAATAAGGTAATGAATATAAAACACATCACCCAGTATTTGATACATAGTATTACAAAATAGGTGGTTGGCTTCTAATACTGGTTTTTTATTTTTTAATTTTTAGGAATATAGAGTTAAAAGATTATTTTCTATTCCATGAGACTAGTATGTAAAATAACCTAAAATTGGCTGGGCATGGTCACTCACGCCTGTAATCCCAGCACTTTGGGAGGCTGAGGCAGGTGATCACTTGAAGCCAGGAGTTTGAACCAGCCTGGCCAACATCTTGAAACCCTGTCTCTATTAAAAATACAAAAATTAGCCAGGTATGGTGGCTCATGCCTGTAGTCCCAACTACTTGGGAGGCTGAGGCACGAGAATTGCTTGAACCCAGGAGGCAGAGGTTGCAGTGACCCAAGATTGCCCCACTACACTTCAGCCTGGGTGATAAAGCAAGACTGTCTAAAAATAAAATAAAATAAAAAATAGAATAACTTAAATTACTTTTAAAAAGCAAAACAAGACTAAAGCCGACTTAATTTTATTTATGGAAGCCTCTGTAGATACTGTGAAAACAGATGTTGTCTGGGCGCTGTGGCTCATGCCTATAATCCCAGCACTTTGGGAGGCCAAGGCAGGCAGATCATTTGAGGTCAGGAGTTTGAGACCAGCCTGGCCAACATGGTGAAAACCCATCTCTACTAAAAATACAAAAATTAGCTGAGTATGGTGGGGCACACCTGTAGTCCCCAGCTACTCAGGAGGCTAAGGCAGGAGAATCACTTGAACCCGGGAGGCGGAGGTTGCAGTGAGCCAAGATTGCACCACTGCACTCCAGCCTGGGCAGTAGAGTGAGACTCCATCTCAAAGAAAAAAAGAAAAAAAAGAAAAAAAATGAAAACAGATGTTCTCAGATTTCAGGGGAAAAAATAGGACTGAAGAGCAACATGTAAGCTATATTCAGTGTCATTAAACTTACCAAATTTCTGGTATAGACTTGTAAAGGTAGCTCAGAGTATTTTTAATGGATTTCCCAAGGGAAGTAGGGAAACAGTCTTTTCCTTCCTGGAAATAAGTATTACTCCTTTTTGACTAGAATAGTAATAGGTTGGTGCAAAAGAAATTGTGGTTTTTGCCATTTTTTTTTTAATGGCAAAAATGCAATGACTTTTGCACCAACCTAATAAGAAAGCTTGAGTCTCTGGCCGGGCTCAGTGGCTCAAGCCTATAATCCCAGCACTTTGGGAGGCCAAGGCAGGCGGATCACGAGGTCAGGAAATTGAGACCATCCTGGCCAACATGGTGAAACCCTGTCTCTACTGAAAATACAAAAATTAACTGCGCATGGTGGCACGTGCCTGTAATCTCAGCTACTCGAGAGGCTGAGGCAGGAGAATTGCTTGAACCAGTGAGTCGGAGGTTGTAGTGAGCTGAGATTGCGCCACTGCACTCCAGCCTGGTGACAGAGCGAGGCTCCGTCTCAAAAAAAAAAAAGGCTGGGCACAGTGGCTCACGCCTGTAATCCCAGCACTTTGGGAAGCCGAGGCGGGCAGATCACGAGGTCAGGAGATCAAGACCATCCTGGCTAACATGGTGAATACACCGTCTCTACTAAAAATACAAAAAATTAGCCGAGCGTGGTGGCACGTGCCTGTAGTCCCTGCCACTTGGGAAACTGAGGCAGGAGAATCGCTTGAACCTGAGAGGTGGTGGTTGCAGTGAGTAGAGATCGCACCACTGCATTCTAGATGAAAGGAAGCATGAGAAATATGCTTCCATATTGAATCACTTAGTTTTTACTCTCGTTTTGTTTTAATATTGAAAAATACTGGTGCCTCAAGGACAATGACAAGAGTTTTAGGGTTGTAGAAATGGGAAAATTTTTATTTATTTTTGTAATGAAAATTTTCTATGAGTTCCACTGATGGCATGAAAACTTTTTCAGGTGGTGAAATTAAAAGGCCAAGTGCTGTCTGTCATGTTCCGGTTCCGGTCTAAGAACCAAGAATGGCTCTGGATGAGAACCAGCTCCTTTACTTTCCAGAACCCTTACTCAGATGAAATTGAGTACATCATCTGTACCAACACCAATGTGAAGTATGTGTTATACAGGAGTGTGAAAAAACTGTTTTTCCTCTACTCTCCCAACACAAAATACTTCTGATGCCCTATGTGAGGGGTAAACAATCAAGCAATAACACAAAAATTAGCCAGGCATGGTGGCATGTGCCTGTAGTCCCAGCTACTCGGGAGGCTGAGACAGTAGAATCGCTTGAACCTGAGAGGTGGAGGTTATAGTGAGCTGGGATCACCCCACTGCACTCCAGCCTGGGCTACAGAGTGAGATTCCGTTTCAAAAAAAGATAAAAAAGAAAAAAAAAAATCAAGCGATCAGTTCTGCAGTGGACACCAACTGGGTGTCCTTCCATTCAATTCAGTTCACTATCTACTCGGAGATAGCATCAGATCCCCCAATTTGTGGATGCAGTACCACAAGACTGCTCCCACTTCCGATGCCAGTTGCAAGCCCCAGGTTGTTTTACCTGTGCATCTGACTGACCAGCTGTCTCCCATGACCCCCTACTTGGGTTCAGTCAATTTGCTTGAATGGCTCGGGGAACATTTACCTATGTTTGCCAGTTTATTATAAAAGATATTACAAAGGATACTAGTGAACATCAGATGAAGAGATAGATAGGGCAAGGTAAGGAGGAAGGAGCACAGAGCTTTCAAACTCTTTCTGGGTGGACTACCCTCCAGGGATTTCCATGTGTTTACCTATTAAGAAGCTCCTCAAACCCAGTCCTTTTGGGTTTTAATGGAAATTTCATTATGTAGGCATGAGTGATTAAATCATTGGCCATTGGTGATCAACTTAACCTTAGGTCCCACTCCCCTCCATGAGGTTGCAGGTTAGGGCTATAAGTCCCAACCCTCTAATTTTGCCTTGATCTTTCCATGGACGAGCCCCCATCTTGAAGCTACCTAGGGGTTGCCGGCCCTCAGTCAACTCATTAGCGACAGAAAGACACTTATCACACTGAAGATTCCAAAGATTTTAATTGGTAAAAATCCAGGTCCACTTATACATGGATTTTTTTCAGTAAATATTTTGGAAAATTCTTTTGATATTTGTGACAATTTGAAAAACCTGAAAATAAGCTACATAGCTTAGATGTATTTAGAAAAAGTTAGGCATGTCATGCATGAATATATTAAATACATATAAATTCTAGTCTGTTTTATCATTTACTACCATACAACATATACAAATCTATTATAAAAAGTAAAAATGCTGGCCAGGTGCAGTGGCTCACACCTGTAATCCCATCACTTTATCACTTTGGGAGACCGAGTTGAGCAGATCACTTGAGGTCAGGAGTTTGAGACCAACCTGGCCAACGTGGTGAAACCCTGTCTCTACTTAAAAAAAAAAAAAGAAAATACAGAAATTAGCTGGGCATGGTGGCACGTGCCTATAGTCCCAGCTACTTGGGAGGTTAAGGTATGAGAATCACTTGAACCTGGGAGGTGCAGGTTGCAGTGAGCTGAGATCGTGCCAGTGCACTCCAGCCTGGGTGACAGTGAGACTCCATCTCCAAAAAAAAAAAAGTAAAAATGCATCACAACGTATACATACACACCATTTGTACAATGGCACCATTTGTAGTTGAGAGAAATGTAAACAAATGTAAAGATGCAGTTTTAAATCATAACTGTGTAAAGTTAACGGTAGTATATACTATACTATTGTAATAATTTTGTAGCCACCTCCTATTGCTCAATTGTTGCCAGTTTGCTTAAAATTCTGTGTGATGCTAATCATCTCTTCATGAGCAATTCACTCCCATAAATTGCATATTGCAGTAAAAAGTGAAATCTCATGGTTCTTGCATATTTTTCATCATGTTTAGTGCAATACTGAAACCTTGAATAACATTTGGGAACAGTATGAAGTGCCACTAGTGATGCTGGAAGTCTTCCCAAGAAGCAGGGAAAAGTCATGACATTATAAGAAAAAGGTGAATTGCTTGATATGTACTGTAGAATGAAGTCTGCAGCTGTGGTTGCTTGACACTTCATATAGATGACTCATCTTGTAAGTCATCTTGTAAGATGATATAAGCTTATGATAAAGATAAATACAGTACAGTGCTGTAAATGTATTTTCTCTTCCTTACGATTTTCTTAATATTTTCTCTTTAACTTTATTGTAAGAATACAGTACATAATACATACAACATACAGAACGTGTTAATCAACTGTTTATGTTATTGGTAAGGCTTCTGGCCAACAGTAGGCTATTAGTAGTAAAGTTTTGGGAGAGTCAGAAGTTACAGTCGAATTTTTGACGGCACAGAGGTGGGTGCCCCTAGCCTCCATGTTCAGCAATCAGTTGTATTTCATAATATCACACAGGCATTTTCCAATGTTGGGATTTCTAATGTACCAGCTCTTCTTAGTCTTATCAAGCTATTCCCTTCTCCTCACTTTTCTAGTATTAAACACCATTAGTTTGAAGTTCCTCATTTTCCAACTTACAGGATTTGGGATAGCTGATTAGAGTAGAGTGAGGTTTTTTTGTTTTTGTTTTTGTTCTGTTTTGTTTTGTTTTCAGAAAGGGTCTGACTCTGGAACCTAGGCTGGAATGCAATGGTGTGATCATGGCTCACTGCAGCCTCAACCTCCCAGGCGCAAGCGATCCTCCCACCTCAGTCCCCTGAGTAGCTGCGACTACAGACATCCACCAAGATGCCTGGCTAATTTTTGTATTTTTTGTAGAGATGGGATTTTTCCATGTTGCAGAGTCTGGTCTTAAATTCCTGGGCACAGGCAGTCCGTCCTCCTCCCAAAGTGCTGGGATCACAGGCATAAGCCACTGCACCTCGCCAGAATAAGATTTTACAAACAATAATTTAGAGACTAGGTCCTGAGATGGAAGGGTTTATGTTTCAATTCTATGTATCAACTCTTTCTGGAAAAGATTATGTTTTGTACACCAGTTTATTGCTCTAGTCTGACAGGATTTTCTTCTGGAGCAGGGGTAGGCAAGCTCTTTCTGTAAGGGGGGCTAGATAGTAAATATTTTAGACTTTGTGGGCCATGTGGTCTTTATTCCACCTACTCAATTCTGCTGTAGCATGAAAACAGTCATAGACAAATGAAAGAATGTGGCTGTGTTCCAGTAAATCTTTATTTAGAAAAACAGGCAGTGGGCCTGATTTGGTCAGTTTTCTTTAGAGCATAGCTACGTCCTCCTCTTTCATTAGTTACTGTTCCTCTCTTTTGCACTTTTCTATTTGACCTTTCTTTCGCAGCTGCTTTTTAAAAAAGGTTTATGAGATATATTTCACATACCATACACCACACCCATTTAAAGTATACAGTGTTTTTTAGTATATCACATAGTTATGTAACTCTTACTGCAGTCTAATTTCAGAATATTTTCATTCTCCCAAAACAAATTCTAGATCAGTTAACAGTCATTCCCTGTTCTTTCCCCCCGCTCTGAAGTTCTATATAACTATGAATCTGTTGTCTTTATAAATTTGTCTATTCTAGACATTTTGTATAAATGGAATCACAGACTATGTAGTTCCTTTGTAACTGGCCTCTTTCACTTAGTATAATGTTTACAAAGGTTATCCATGTTGTAGCATGTATCAGTACTTCATTTCTTTTTTTTTTTTTTTTGATGGAGTCTCTCTCTGTCACCCAGGCTGGAGTACAGTGGCGTGGTCTCAGCTCACTGCAAGCTCTGCCTCCTGGGTTCACGCCATTCTCCTGCCTCCTCGCCCGGCTAGTTTTTTGTATTTTTAGTAGAGACGGGGTTTCACCGTGTTAGCCAGGATGGTCTCGATCTCCTGACCTTGTGATCCACCCACCTCGGCCTCCCAAAGTGCTGGGATTATAGGCGTGAGCCACCGCGCCCAGCCTACTTCATTTCTTTTTATTGCCAAATAAGATTTCATTGTATGGATATACCACATGCTGTCTGTGTGTTCATTAATGGACATTTGGTTGTTTCTACTTTTTGGTTATCAAAAATGCTTCCATCTGTAAAATAGGGATAAGGAGCTGAAAAAATGCTTTCATGAATATTTGTATACTAGTTTTTGTGTGGATATATGTTTTTATTCTCTTGAATTCCACCCAGGAGTGGAATTGCTGGCCACATAGTAACTCTGTTTTACCTTTTGAGGAATTGCCAAACTGTTTTCCAAAGCTGCCCCATCATTCTGCATTCCCAGGAGGAGTGTACAAGGGCTCTGATTTCTCCACATCCTTGTTAACACTTGTTACTGTCTTTTTGTTTATTATAGCCATCTAGTAGGTATCAATTGTCAGGTTACCACCTTGCCATTTAATCCTTTTTCTGTAGAATTGGCCTTGAATCCAGCTCTTTAGATTATGACTACGTAGCAAGTATGAATAATACCTGGTGACAACAGTATTGTCCAATTCAGTCTTTAGAACTTGTAAAGTTTAATTCTTTGCTAACTTTGTATAACAGAGTGGATTGAGTTAGAAATTTTTATTAACTTAGGACTCAAGTGGATGGTCATGGTCATTGTAGCTCTTTATTTTTGTCTTTTTGCATCTTTATATTACACAACAACCATCATTTTTGTGTTTCCATTTTGTTTAAGTTTTTAAAAATTTAAGCCGTTTTAAGGACTTGAGTTTCTGGAAATAATTGCTTTCTCCATGTTTATGTATCATTTTCCCTGCCATGATTAATTTTAATTAGCTTTTAGGGATTTGTTTGTTTGTTTGTTTCATTGAGACAGTGTCTCACTCTGTCACCCAGACTGGAGTGTGGTGGCGCTCTCTCAGCCCACTGCAACCTCCGCCTCCCAGGCTCAAGCGATCCTCCCACCTGTCTCCTGAGTAGCTGGGACTACAGGAGCCCACCGCCATGCCTGCTAATTTTTGTGTTTTTTGTAGAGACGGGGGCTTCACCATGTTGCCCAGGCCAGTCTCAGACTCCTGAGCTCAAGCAGTCCACCCTGCCTCAGCCTCCCACAGTGCCAGGATTACAGGTGTGAGCCACCGTGCCTGTCTAGTATTTTATTTTAAAATAAATATTCTTTATAGAAAATGTGGAAAGTATGGAAAAATACAGAGAGAAGGAATAAAATTTTCACACTCCAGATAGTCTTTGTTAATGTACAGTGTACGTACTTTCAGTTTTTTACCTATGCTTTTAAAAAATACCTTATATGAATATGTACACACATCCACAACAACCAGGTTTTGAATACCTAGAAGGAGTTAGAACCCAAGATGACCCCTGTGTCATAGAACATAGTTTCTATTTGCTGAAACTGACACCCTAGATTAACTGTAGGATTGGACTTTAATGAAGGATTTATTGATTGTTCCACCTACAGATTAATCTATAGAGCTTTACATACAAAATCTGATTCTTCTCTTTCTCTCTCTCTTCCCCCTTCCTCTTCCTCCACCCCCGCTTTACTGTCTACTCTGTTTTCCTAGGAACTCTAGCCAAGAACCACGGCCTACACTGTCTAACACAATCCAGAGGCCACAGCTAGGTCCCACAGCTAATTTACCCCTGGAGATGGGCTCAGGACAGCTGGCACCCAGGTAAGAAATGGTCAAATAATCATCTGTTGAGCAGTCACCCAGGGGATGGTCATTTGCAATCCCATATATTTTTTGTTTGGTTGGTTGGTTAGTATTTTATTTTATTTTTTTTTGAGAAGGAGTTTTGCTCTCATTGCCCAGACTGGAGTGCAATGGCATGATCTAGGCTCACTGCAACCTCTGCCTCCTGGGTTCAAGTGATTCACCTGCCTCAGCCTCCTCAATAGCTGGGATTACAGGTGCCTGCCACCATCCCCGGCTAATTTTTTGTATTTTTAGTAGAGACAGGGTTTCGCCATTTTGGCCAGGCTGGTCTCGAACTCCTGACCTCAGGTGATCCACCTGCCTCGGCCTCCCAAAGTGTTGGGATTACAGGCGTAAGCCACCATGCCTGGCCTGTTTGATTTGTTTTAAGGTTCTTTCTCCAGGTTCTTTAAAAAAAAAATTTTTTTTTTCTATTCTCAACTGGCCTTTGACATATAGGCAGCAGCAACAGCAAACAGAATTGGACATGGTACCAGGAAGAGATGGACTGGCCAGCTACAATCATTCCCAGGTAAGTTGTGTCCTCTTCGCTGAAGAGGATAGGGAGTATTTACTTAGGAAGTGTTCTCCAGTACTAGTTAGAATGTACATATGTTTTATATGAATTTTAGGGTTATTGAATCATCATGTTAAATCTTTAATGGTTATTTTTATCATTGTATTCCACAGGTTGTTCAGCCTGTGACAACCACAGGACCAGAACACAGCAAGCCCCTTGAGAAGTCAGATGGTTTATTTGCCCAGGATAGAGATCCAAGATTTTCAGAAATCTATCACAACATCAATGCAGGTATGTTTCTTTCTCATTATCCTTTTAAATTCTCATTTAGATCACTTACTGATGGGCATGCCACTGCCCAATCAGTAATCTTCCAGTGTTTTTCCACTTAATTGTAATACCACCTGAGTAAATAGGAACTTGCTGAACTAATACACTACAGCCCCTTGACTGGCCCTCCCCCAACTCCTTTTGGTCCACAGATCAGAGTAAAGGCATCTCCTCCAGCACTGTCCCTGCCACCCAACAGCTATTCTCCCAGGGCAACACATTCCCTCCTACCCCCCGGCCGGCAGAGAATTTCAGGTGAGCCCCGTATATATGTGCTGCTTTACAGGGCCCTAAGGGATTCAGCTGCTGAATCCAAATTTTATTCTTCCCTTGCTTTCTCTGGTTATTTCAGAAAAAGCAGTGAAGCTTGCAGGGCCTAGCGTAAGGCAAACAAGCTGCTTTTCCTCCTTCTATTTCTTTGCACCTGTCCTATTGCCATGTTCTAGGCTCCATCTCTGTGTGTCCTGGTCAGTGTGTGACTGTCAGTCTTTCTTGTCTTTTCCAAATTGTTATCAAATTTTCCCTAACCTGCAGGAAGTCAGAGGGATCTAGGGATAGCACTAGATTGTCCTTTGATTCCTGGCTTCTGTGATAAATCTATCCCTTTAATCCTTTACCTCATTTATTCACTCCTAGGAATAGTGGCCTAGCCCCTCCTGTAACCATTGTCCAGCCATCAGCTTCTGCAGGACAGATCTTGGCCCAGATTTCCCGCCACTCCAACCCCACCCAAGGAGCAACCCCAACTTGGACCCCTACTACCCGCTCAGGCTTTTCTGCCCAGGTAAAACCTATCATCTGTTTGTTCCCTGTGTATTATTTTTTGTTTGTTTGGGCTTTTTTCCCATATGTAAAATCAGTGTTTTTTATTTTAAATTTTTAAATACCTTCTCCACAACCCCTGTTCTCCAGTTTCCAGTTTCCATCTTTGTTGAGAGTAGCTAATTAAAAATCACAGATAATAAAAAAATCTCAGTAGAGTCTGTGGTTTTTATCTTAAATATTCACCTTAAATCATAATTGCTCACTTGGAACATTTTGAGCGCGTCCGATTTTCAGATTTGTTTTGGAGTAAATTCTAAGATGTTTCCTCTTTGTTTAGGACTCCATAAGGCAGGAAAAAAGGAGAAAATTAATGACTAACTTACAGTGATGTCTGTTTACAAAAAAGTTCAAACATTATTTTTCTTTTTTTTTTTTTTTGAGATGGAGTCTCGCTGTGTTGCCCAGGCTCTAGAGTGCAGTGGCGCCATCTCGGCTCACTGCAAGCTCTGCTTCCCGGGTTCATGCCATTCTCCTGCCTCAGCCTCCCGAGTAGCTGGGACAACAGGCGCCCGCCACCATGCCCGGCTAATTTTTTGAATTTTTGGTAGAGACGGGGTTTCACTGTGTTAGCCAGGATGGTCTCAATCTCTTGACCTCGTGATCTGCCCGCCTCGGCCTCCCAAAGTGCTGGGATTACAGGCGTGAGCCACTGCAGCTGGCCGAAAAATTCTTATATACTATTCATATATGTAATATAATGCACAATAAATACATTGTCTAAAGAAATATTCTTTAATATTACTATATATTTATGTTATACAAGTACTAGTTTTAAAAAGTGAAAACCAAAAGCAGGCTGCAGAATGTTATATGCAATCTGATCTCAATTGTGTACAAAATGCACGAGAAAATAGAAACTGGAAGAAATTATCCAAACATGTTTACCATGGAATTACGAATGATTCTTATTTTCTTTATATTTTCCTTCACTTTCCAAATAGTCTATAATGCATATACACAACTCTTGTGAGAAAATAGTTTTTATAAAAAATACATCATTAGGAACAAATGAATGCAGAACAGACTGAATAATGGTGCAGAATATTTTTTCTCTGCATATAGTACTTTTTTTGTTGTTGTTATTTTGAGACAGAGTCTCACTCTGTTGCCCAGGCTAGAGTGCAGGGGTGCAGTCTTGGCTCACTGCAACCTCTGTCTTCCAGGTTCAAATGATTCTCCTGCCTCAGCCTCCTGGGTAGCTGGGATTACAGGCACATGCCATCATGCCCAGCTAATTTTTGTATTTTTAGTAGAGACAGGGTTTCACCATGTTGGCCTGGCTGGTCTCGAACTCCTCACCTCAGGTGATCTGCCTGCCTCGGCCTCCCAAAGTGCTGGGATTACAGGCATGAGCCACCCCGCCTGGCCTGCATATAATACTTTACTGTTACGAATGCCTCTAGTTTTGTATAACTTCACAGTTTATAAGATGCTTTCATTTAATTCTTACAACTTTTATTAATCCCATAGTTCATTGCTTTTTGTACCTTTATCTCAGCTGCCTAAAAAATAGTGTCAAGAGAGATTGAGAGTTAATTGGAAGAAATATACAATAGGAAATAAGTGATGAGCTTGGTTCAGAAGGATGCAGTGATTGACAGTGTTGACTCTCATAGGCATGGTATGTGCAATGATGTTAATGCTGTATTTGTTCTGTATCCCCTCTCCATCTCTTTTTAGCAGGTGGTTACCCAGGCTACTGCTAAGACTCGTACTTCCCAATTTGGTGTGGGCAACTTTCAGACTCCACCCTCCTTCAGCTCCATCTCCCTCCCTGGTGCTCCAACTGCATCGCCTGGTGCTGCTGCCTACCCTAGTCTCACCAATCGTGGATCTAACTTTGGTGAGTCCAGGCCACAAGGAGAGTAACAGTTTGAAAATCGCACTGCTAAAGAGAAAGGATTTGGTAGTTAAAGTTGTTTGCCTGTGTTCTGGGCACACTGACCTAATTGTAGGGAAATGCAACGTGACAGTCTATTTAGAATTTTTTTTTTTTTTTTGAGACGGAGTCTTGCTCTATCGCCCAGGCTGGAGTGCAGTGGCCAGATCCCAGCTCACTGCAAGCTCCGCCTCCTGGGTTCATGCCATTCTCCTGCCTTAGCCTCCTGAGTAGCTGGGACTACAGGCGCCCGCCACCTCGCCCGGCTAGTTTTTTGTATTTTTTAGTAGAGACGGGGTTTCACCGGGTTAGCCAGGATGGTCTCGATCTCCTGACCTCATGATCCGCCCGTCTCAGCCTCCCAAAGTGCTGGGATTACAGGCTTGAGCCACCGCGCCCGGCCAGTCTATTTAGAATTTGAAACCTACCAGCTGGGCATGGTGACTCATGCCGGTAATACTAGCACTTTGGGAGGCTGAGGCAGGTGGATCACCTGAGGTCGGGAGTTCAAGACCAGCCTGACCAACATGGAGAAACCCTGTCTCTACCAGGCATGGTGGCACATGCCTGTAATCCCAGCTACTCGGGAGGCTGAGGCAGGATAATCGCTTGAACCTGGGAGGTGGAGGTTGCATTGAGCTGAGATCGCGACGTTGCACTCCAGCCTGGGCAACAAGAGTGAAACTCCGTCTCAAAAAAAAAAAAAAAATCTACCCACATGAAAAATACTTTAGCACATATAACAAAAATCATAACAAAAATCATGTACATTTTTATACATTTAATAGTGTACACATTTAACCTAAATGAGTAAAAGACTCTATGGAAAGGCTGCCTGGAGAAGAATAATTAATTTAGGGCTGAGTTTTGAGATAGAAAAGGCATTGATTGGTGGAGAGAAGAACAGAGTTATCCTAGGTAAATTAATGGCTTACCTATAGTTGTTTACTTGTGGCATTAGTACACAGTGGAATTGTGTAGATTGGCGTTGTTTATTCTTCCTTGCTGTAATTCTAGCTCCTGAGACTGGACAGACTGCAGGACAATTCCAGACACGGACAGCAGAGGGTGTGGGTGTCTGGCCACAGTGGCAGGGCCAGCAGCCTCATCATCGTTCGAGTTCTAGTGAGCAACATGTTCAACAACCGTCAGCACAGCAACCTGGCCAGCCTGAGGTCTTCCAGGTAAGAGAGTAAAAAGACTTTCGAGCCGGGCGCGGTGGCTCAAGCCTGTAATCCCAGCACTTTGGGAGGCCGAGACGGGCGGATCACGAGGTCAGGAGATCGAGATCATCCTGGCTAACACGGTGAAACCCCGTCTCTACTAAAAAAAAAAAATACAAAAAACTAGCCGGGCGAGGTGGCAGGCACCTGTAGTCCCAGCTACTCGGGAGGCTGAGGCAGGAGAATGGCGTGAATCCGGGAGGCGGAGCTTGCAGTGAGCTGAGATCCGGCCACTGCACTCCAGCCTGGGCAACAGAGTGAGACTCCGTCTCAACAGCAACAAAAAAAAAGACTTTCGAAAATTAGAAGCTGGGAGAGAAAGGGTCAGGGAGGAGGAGAGACAGTGAAGGAAGCATGCCTGGATTTAGGTGTTTGGTTGGAAGTATATGTGAGAAGACAGAGAGGGATAAATGAAGGGATCACTGTCAGTTATTGAATATATTGCGGAAGCTAGAGGCAGTAGTGCTTGTGTCTATAATGTCAGCCCCTTAGAAGGCTGAAGCAGGGGATCACTTGAGGCCATGAGTTCAAAGCCAGGCTGAGCAACTAGCCTGATCCTGTCCCTGTCAAACAAACAAACAAAGAGTATGAATTGAGTGTAATGCATACCATTTAACCAGAACAGACAAATTTAGCACTATAGGAAGATGCCAAAGAAAGTTACTTTAGCTCATTCAAATAGCTCCACATACCCAAGTCATAGTAGCTTTGGGTTTAAAAGAGACAGAATGATTAAAAATAAAAAGTAGTGCTCACTTCAGCAGCATATATACTAAAATTGGAATGAATATAGAGAAGATTAGCACGGCCTCTGTGCAAGGATGACACACAAATTCATGAAGTGTTCCCTTTAAAAAATTATAAAAAGTAAATGAAATAGAACATACTGATTATAGCCATAATGGTCTATTCACACAATTCCTGAGGGACTGCAAGAGTGAATGGAGTAATCTTAGGCAGGACAAAGGAAGAGCTGGTTTAAAGCAAAGATTGAAAGAAAGCAAAACAGGTCTTGGTGGGAAACAAATAAGATAAGAGACTCCATATATGTCTATAGGGGGTTATATGAAATACAGCAAGCAGATTTTTCTCCCTTTGAAAATATTGGGAACTAGGAAAAGGAAAAAGGTGGAACTCTAGGAGGAAGACAGAAGGGATTAGGAAAAAAGGCTGCGATCTAAAGGAGTCAAAGTTGTTGGAAGTAAGGAAGGCTAAGAGAGCACAGCAAAGACTCGGGGTCAGGGATGGTAGTGCAGGGGAATGGTGGAGTAGAACTTGGTAAGTTTAAGAGATCAGGGTGTGTGACCCAAACTTAATCTTTTTCTTTTATCAGGAGATGCTGTCCATGCTGGGAGATCAGAGCAACAGCTACAACAATGAAGAATTCCCTGATCTAACTATGTTTCCCCCCTTTTCAGAATAGAACTATTGGGGTGAGGATAAGGGGTGGGGGAGAAAAAAATCACTGTTTGTTTTTAAAAAGCAAATCTTTCTGTAAACAGAATAAAAGTTCCTCTCCCTTCCCTTCCCTCACCCCCGACGTGTACCCCCTTTCCCTTCTGGCTGTTCCCCTGCTCTGATGCCTCTCTAAGGTAACATTTATAGAAGAAATGGAATGAATCTCCAAGGCTTTTAGGACTCTCTGAAAATTTGAGGCTGGGTGAAGTTAAAACACCTTTCCTTATGTCTCCTGACCTGAAATTGTATAGTGTTGATTTGTGCTAAGATCAAGGGGCAGGTTAGAAGAACCTGACATCCACTGTTTGCCTTGGATAGTATGGCTTGTTTTTGGAAAGAAATTCTGAAGAGAGTGGAGGAGAGGAGAAATGTCCTCATATTTGAGGACCATGAAACGTGGTAGGTATATATGGGGCTTTAGCAAGTGAGCATAGGCTTTTTTTGCTGCCTGTGAGCAATCCCTCTGGAAAGAAACGTAAGTGAGAGAGTGTGTATGTGTGTGTATGTGTATGTGTGTGTGCGCACGTGCTTCTGTATTTCACTCTTTCTCCCTATTAGGGAGTTATGCAAAATTTGTCCCAGATTTTATCTTTGTCTTTCTGTGTACTTTTCAAAGAGTCCTAAGGAGTTAAATCTTCCAGGTATTTTCCACTTAGTATTGCAGCCAAAGAATATTTAAATAAATGTCTTTGCTGCGCTCACATCCATGCCCAGCCAATATACAACTGTAAAGCAAATATAGAAAGTCAGCTGTTGATACGGTTGTCTGTTATCGAACACATTCAGTGATAAAGCTGGGTTACTCCTGCTTTTGGTGCTCTCACCTTATCTGGAAGATCTGCAAACATTACCTAAATAGACTGGCAAGATAAACACTTTCTGAAACCCAAGACTTGGCCATAAAGATAATGCTGCATTTTTCTGTCAGAATCACATATGATGTGTGTTCTGTAGAGGTTATTTCTGCATGGAAACTCAACTTCTTGGATTAGCCGTCCCAGTGAAAATCCTCACTGTTGGAGTGTAAACCAAATACGAAGCCCTCTTGCAAAGTAGCCTCTTTCATCCCGTACTCAAAATACCCAGTTTAGCAAGAAACTGAGATTTAAGTCTTTCGGGCCCTAAGAGGTTTTTCATCTTTGCTCCCTCCAATCTTGAGATTGGGTTTTGCTTTAGTGCAAGTATAATAATTCCGTATGATAGATGGGGCCTGGACACCCATCTCAACAGGGTCACTTGGTAATTAACAATAGCCATATAAATGCGGATACAGGTTACTACCCTCACCCTTTACCTTCCTCAGGTAATAGTCGAAGATACCAGCTTTTTTTTTTTAAAATTGGCTTTGGCCAGTAGCTAAAGTGCAAGACTGAATTAATGAGAAGACATATTAAATGTAGTCATAGGGGACTGAGGAGCAAGGATGGCCTTGAAGAGGCCAAAGTAATGTCCATTTGCTGGGTTTCCCTTCCTTTTGTCTCCAGTCCGGTGCCATGTAGTGGAGTAAAAAAGGAGACAGTTTATTTTTTTATTCTATGTGCACACTTACAGTATACATATATATTTATATCACAATTTATGAAACCAAAAAGTTGAGTTTCCAATGGAACCCTTGTTTTTTAATAATCGACTGTTTTTAAATGTGATCAGGACTATAATGTTGTACAGTTATTATAGGGCTTTTGGGGAAGGGGAGGATAGCGAGAAGATGCTCTGGGGGTTTTGTTTTTGCTTTTCCTTCAGGGTTTTATTTTTGATTGTTTTGTTTTCTTGTTGGCCATTTCTGTATTGCTGGCATCTGTGCTAAGCCTTACAGTGGCAAAAATAATGACATGTAGCAAAGATTTTGAAACAAAATATTTTTTTCCTTTTGTAAAATTTATTGTGTTGTGTGATCTTGATTGCGGCTTTATCATTCCTTTCCAGTTCATAAACAACAGGCACCCACAACTAGAGGAATCTATAGTTTAAGCTCCAGACATACAAACATAAGGCACATTGTGTCTTTAATTTCAGGAATCAGAAATCATAGGGTTCTGATCACACTGCACGCCTCCCCCTCACTTGTCCTCCTGATCCTGACACATTCTGAGTAACATCAGCAGGAATGCTCTGATCATAAGGTGGGGATTTTGGGGTGGGCACTGCCTGGGTTCTTGGGAGAGAGGGAAAGAGTTGGGACTTGAAAACCACCAGGGCACATCTGGATGCCTTCCCCCAGTATGTCCTCTTCTGGATTAAAATGAGTGAAATTTAAACTGTTTAAGTCTGGACCTGGTTTCCCTCTAGGAGACTATGTTGGTTCATTAGCAACATATATATATATGTTTTGTTTTTTTTTTTTAAATGAGAGAGAGAATCTCACTCTGTCACCCAGGCTGGAGTACAGTGGCATTATCTTGGCTCACTGCAACCTCTGCCCCTTGGGTTCAAGCAATTATTCTGCCTCAGCTTCCCAAGTAGGTGGGACTGCAGATGTGTGCCACCATGCCCAGCTAATTTTTGTATTATTTTTAGTAGAGATGGGGTTTCACTATATGTTGGCCAGGCTAGTCTCGAACTCCTGACCTCAGGTGATCCACCTGCTTTGGCCTCTCAAAGGCCTGGGATGACAGGCGTGAACCACCGCACCTAGCCCATTAGCAGCTCTTAAAATCCAGAGGCATAAGCCTGTACTCTTGAGGGTTTATGCATTGAATCCAGCTAGAAACTGAGTCTATTACAGATCCCTTTTATTATCCTTTCTATTCCAAGAAGCCTTTTTTCCTCCTTCCCCACATCTGTTTATGGAAGAAAATGAAGTTTGGGGTGTGGTTTGAGGACTCAGCGAGATTCTTATGATCTGTCACATGCCTGGATGTTGGGGAAGCATTTGGAGAAGCTCATGTGACTTGTCCTAGATTGGGGATTTTAATTGAGACAGATGATGTTTATCGGGCATCCCACCACCTGAGGGTTTTAGCAACAGAGTCACATGGGAGTCCATCAGAACTTATGGCACTGATTCAAGTGCTGTCATAGATAACCAGGACTGCTGTTTTTGGTTACTTTTAAAGACAGTTTCATCTGGACTTTCTGGGTATATCCTTCAGCAAAACCACATTAGGCTGGGAAAGCTATTCTCCTTCCTGGAAGTAATGACAACTTGCAACCAACAAGCTTACAAAAATACAAAGAATTCTAGAGCGTATGGCTTCCATTACATTATTCTTTTATAGCCTTTTATGTTCATTCCCGCATCCCAGAGGTGAGGGTCAGACACAAATTTGAAAATAGGTTTCAATGTTGGAGAGGTAAATCATAACAGGAAAGGGGTAGGAAAAGATGTAATCCCCCAGTGTTATAATAAAGATACTGAAGAAGAAGGATGGGAGAGACTAGGGCTGTGTCCTTCCTTTTACTCACCAAAAGAGAAGGTAAGCTCCTATTTGAGTCAATAGATACTGAGGTCTTGTTATTTGCCACCAAAGACAGTCTTGTGAGATTAAATACCTAGCAACTCCCTACCCTGGCACACATGCTGCACACACACACAAACACTACAAATCCACTGACTCCTTCCCTCCTCCCTACCCTTCCTTCTCTCAGCATTTCTATCCCCGCCTCCTCCTCTTACCCAAATTTTCCAGCCGACCACTGGAGCTGACTTCCGCAATCCTGATGGAATAAATCTGGCACCCCTGATGGTCTGCCCACACTTCGCTGCCGAAACGAAGCCTGACAACAGTTCCATCAGCAGGTAACATTTGCAACTTCCTAGATCTTTTAGCTTTTCATTCCTGTCAATTCTCTAAGAGTATTAGGGATGTAGTGACTTGAGAATCACAATGAACTTTTAGCCTTTGCAGATGAAAACTGAGATGCACTTCTTAGATCATTCCCTGGCTAAATAAAATCTGCCTGGAAGTCTGTAGAATTCCTTGTATGATTTATATATATATATACATGGTTGTAAGTAAAAGCAAAGTATATAGGGAATCATTTGCCTATCCTTCAAGGGTGGCCTTTCTGCAGTGTTTTCTACTTTGGCCAACAAGGATCAAAAGGGTTAACTCCCTAGTGAGGAGGAGGAGGAGAGTGGTATGGGGAGGTGGTAGCTCAGTGCTTCCTGTTTGCTGAAACATCTCAAAGCCCTTAACACTCTAACTTTTAAGTGTCCTACTGGACATTTTGCCAGTTTGAAAAAATTACATGTAAATGGACTATAAGCAATTGTGTAAGCCATATGACATGCTGCAAGCTGCAAATTGTTCTTAAAATGGAGGAGTTGTAATTAAGCAAGCCAATGCAAGAAATGAGTGAAGCTAGCTAAACTTATGAAAAGCTGTGAATTTAATAATCATAGAACATTGCTTTTCAGTCTGAACATTCTTCTAACAAACCTTGGATCTGAGGCTCCTTGTCCTGTGTGGCAGCCACAGTGGTTTTTTGTTGTTAGGGGAAAAATAAAAAACCTTGCCCGCAGCATCTGGTTAAGATTAGGGCAGTTTCCTGCCTAAGGAGGGAGGGGAGAGCAAAAGGAGGAAGAAATGCATAAGGAGAATGAGGAGATAGAAAATGTCTCAGAAAACAGGAAACATTGTCATATTTTCCCTTGTCCTCTTCTGACAAGATCTGGGAAAGTACCAGAATTTAGGCTAGAAAGAGAAAAATGCCTCGAAGAAATGATCAGGAAGCAAAACTTAGATGGAAATCTCTCCTTTGTGTATTCTGAACCCCACTACCACCTTGCTCTTTATCTGTCTCCAAGCCTGCTGAGGACCCTGGAGGAAACGGGCACTGAGCCCATTCTGATTGTCCAGTTTCTATCCTACTGGTTGTGTAAGTGTGTGTGTTTGTGTGAGAGAGAGAGAGAGACAGAGAGTGTGTGTGTGTTGGTTAAATCTCCCGAGAGAGAGAGAAATGGCTACATCTGCCTAGATCAAAACTTGGAACCAGATGTACCAGCACCCTATCTAAACACAGGTCCCTCCTGACTATCATTGATTTATCACCCTTTCTCTGTCTACCTTCCTCTTCCTCATAAAGCCTAGTTTTCCTTGGTTTCCCTGCCAAATGGAAGAGTTTTCCCTAATTACATTCTTCTGCAGGATGTGGGGGCTCAAGGTTCTGCTGCTACCTGTGATGAGCTTTGCTCTGTACCCTGAGGAGATACTGGACACCCACTGGGAGTTATGGAAGAAGACCCACAGGAAGCAATACAACAGCAAGGTGCCTGGGGTCCTGAAGGGGGCATGGCAGGAGGGCTGAGACTTGAGCTCTCCCATCTTAGCTGCAGACTCCCTTCTTCAATCCAAATGCTTTATTCCTAGCAAATCAGTCCCTCTTTCCTAACTCACGTTAACATACGGTTTTCATTCCTATGCTTCAAATCATCCTCTGTCAAATTGTATCCTTCCTTTGCTTTATAAGTGTGTTACATTTCTCTTTTGGGAAGATTTCTAAGATTAATGCTATTCATCTATAAGCATTTTTTCTGTCTCTCCAGAGCTTTGTGTTGTATTTCTTTACGTATTATCTCTTCTTGCAGGCCTTAATAATTCCATGGTTAGTTCCCCAACTAAACTGTAAAGTTTTATGATTGTGAGTTTCCTTTATTCTCCTAAAACCCTTCACAATATGACATATGTAACTGTACACGGTCTATACAAGTACTGACTATGCTTTGTTTAGGTGGATGAAATCTCTCGGCGTTTAATTTGGGAAAAAAACCTGAAGTATATTTCCATCCATAACCTTGAGGCTTCTCTTGGTGTCCATACATATGAACTGGCTATGAACCACTTGGGGGACATGGTAAGTACAGCCTCAGCTCCTGTCCCACCTGCACCGTTTGCTTTTGTTCCCTGCTGATGCCTGGCCTCTTTCTTCTTTGTCTCAGACCAATGAAGAGGTGGTTCAGAAGATGACTGGACTCAAAGTACCCGCCTCTCATTCCCGCAGTAATGACACCCTTTATATCCCAGACTGGGAAGGTAGAGCCCCAGACTCTGTCGACTATCGAAAGAAAGGATATGTTACTCCTGTCAAAAATCAGGTACTCTCCTTTCTTCTGGGTGTGCATATGTAATCTGGCATGACCTTTTCCTTTTTCTGCTGCTTTGTTCTTGAGGTGAAAGGGCACCAGGAAGAGAGGGCAAGGGATTAAGGTACATCTCCCCATTCCGTTATTTAACCTGATTTGTTTCTGTACATTTGGGTTGTTTCTGGTTTTTCTTTTTCCTTTCCTTTTTTTTTTTTTTTGAGATAGAGTGTCACTCTGTCGCCCAGGGTGGAGTGCAGTGGTGCAATCTTGGCTCACTGCAACCTACACCTCCCGGTTTCAAGCGATTCTCCTGCCTCAGCCTCCCGAGTAGCTGAGGTTACAGCACGCACCACTACGCCTGGCTAATTTTTCTATTTTTATAGAGATGGGATTTCACCTTGTTGGCCAGGCTGGTCTTGAACTCCTGACCTCAGGTGATCCACCTGCCTTGGCCTCCCAAAGTGCTGGGATTACAGTTGTGAGCCACCGCGGCCTGGTTTTTCTTTATTACAAATAGTGTTGCAATAAGCACCCTTGTGCATATATTTTTGTGCACATGTACAAATATTTATGCAAAACAAGTCCTAAAATTGGAATTGCTGGGTCACAGTCCTTTCCCCCCGCAAAAAATTATTATTATTGTTATTTTTTTTTTTGAGACAGAGTCTCTGTCACCCAGGCTGGAGTCGAGTGGTGCAATCATGGCTCACTGCAGCCTCAACCTCTCAGGTTCAAGTGATTCTCCAACCTCAGCCTCTCTAGTAACTGGGACTATAGGCACATGCCACCACACCCAGCTAATTTTTAAAAAATTTTTTGTAGAGACAGGGTTTTGCCATGCTGCCTAGGCTGGTCTCAAATTCCTGGGCTCAAGCAATCTGCCTGCCTTGGCCTCCCAAAGTGCTAGGATTACAGACATGAGCCACAATACCCAGCCCCAAAAAGTTTTTGCAATCTTACATTCTTACTAGCATGAGAATGTCAGTTTTTTCACAACCCAAACAACACAGGATTGTATCAGCAAGATAAACAATTGATTTAACGTTCATATAACAAACACTTTTTGACCCCCAGAACCAACCAGGTGCAGTGTTAGGCAGCAGAGATTCAAGATGACTAAGACACAACCTGTGTCCTCAGGAAATCTCAATCTAAAAAAATAGAATAGGAAAGAAAGAAAAACCTACAATCTAGCTGCATGAACAATAATAGCTAATACTTCTTGAGATTTTATTGTGTGTCAGGAACTTCTTAGCTCTTTACATGACTTAAATATTTTAATCTTCATAACAATATTTTATACATAGAGAAACTGAGACACAGGCAAGTTTAGTAACTTACCCAGGGTCACATAGCGACTGGGTGGCAAAGTCAGGGTTAGAACCCAGGACAACTGCCTCCAAAGCTGGTACTGTGCACTGCTTTACTGTAGCTAATAGTAAAAATGGTAGCAAAAATCAATAGCAGTAGAACAATGCATCAGATGTTAAGGGGAAGAGAAAGACTCACAACAAAGACAACATTTGTGCTGAAATTTTTAGAACACATGGAATTTCTTCAGGCAGGTAGAGAGAAGATATAGAAAATATAAACAGCAAAGATTGATAGTTTCTCTGTATGCCTCTCAGGGTCAGTGTGGTTCCTGTTGGGCTTTTAGCTCTGTGGGTGCCCTGGAGGGCCAACTCAAGAAGAAAACTGGCAAACTCTTAAATCTGAGTCCCCAGAACCTAGTGGATTGTGTGTCTGAGAATGATGGCTGCGGAGGGGGCTACATGACCAATGCCTTCCAATATGTGCAGAAGAACCGGGGTATTGACTCTGAAGATGCCTACCCATATGTGGGACAGGTGAGATTGCTCCACACAATTATACAGCTCTGTCGGCTCCTCCTTCCCCAGCATGATATTTTGTACTAGAAACAATTCCAGAAATACTGTTTTCTGTTACCCTACCCTGCTTTCTTGATGGAATAATTTCCCACAGAAGACTAAGAAGATTTCCACAATCTGGGGGAACTTAGGGAGCTTAAGCTACTATAGTTCCTATTTGCCTCTCTGCCATGGAGAGAAAATAGAGGCTAGGCCACCTACCCCATAGACTTCTGAGCAGGGTTCTATAACCCTTTGCTCAATTCCTCACTCCCACAACAAACCCACAAACCCACCATGCCATTGTGTGACTTTATTTTATATGATCTCAGTGTGAGTTTTCAGAACATTTAAGGAAGTTATGTAAGTTTACATGCTAACATGTAAAAAATGAGAGAAAAAACAAGTTGCTTCATATTAGAGATAAGGGATTAATTCAGTTCCTCCTGCATGATCCTCTAGTCATAGGAAGGAAATCGTATCTGAAAGGGAGGCAACCTGAGGGTCTTTTTATACACATAGGGCTGGGACTGATAGATAATATAATGTGGGGCCTTCACAACAGAAACCTCTGAAATAGGCATAGCAAGTTTGAGAATAAAAATGATGGCTACTGTGTTCTAAGCCATGTCCTTAGTGCATTTTTTCTTTTTCTTTTTTTCATTTAATCTCATAACAACTCTGTAAGGTAGACTTATCTTCAATGTATATATGAGGAAATGGACACTTAAGGAGATAAGACACTGTAATTCATACCAGTAGTATGTAGCAAAGGTAAGATGAATCTACTAGGGATGTTTATCTTTAGCAAACATTCCTAGGTATGTCTCCCATACACATGTGCAAGAATTTCTTACTAGGATATAATGACTTGGAACTGAATTGTCTGGGTCTTAGGGTATATCTATTTTCAACTTTACTACATAATGTCAAATTGTTTGCCAAAATATTTGGAAAAATTTATACCTGCAATGTATAAGAAATCCCATTGAATCACCTTTTTATCAGTGTGTTTATCTGGCCATTTGCATTTCTTCTTCAATGAATTAACTGTTTTTATCTTTTGCTCATTTGTTTTTCTTTTTATTTATTTGAAACAGGGTCTTACTGTGTTGCCCAGGCTGGAGTGTGGTGGTACAGTCATAGTTCACTGCAGCCTCCACTTCCTGGGCTCAAGCAATCCTGTCACCTCGATCTCCCAAATAGCTAGGATATAGGTGTATGCCGTCATGCCCACCAATTTCAAAAATCGTTGAATTTTTTTTTTTTGTTGAGGCTAGGCATGGTGGCTCATGCCTGTAATCCCAGCACTTTGGGAGGCTGAGGCGGGAGGATCACTTAAGCCCAGGAGTTCCAGATCAGCCTGGTACAACATAGCAAGACTTCATCTCTACAGAAAATCTTTTTAAAAGTAGCCAGGTATGGGCCGGGCGCGGTGGCTCAAGCCTGTAATCCCAGCACTTTGGGAGGCCGAGATGGGCGGATCACAAGGTCAGGAGATCGAGACCATCCTGGCTAACCTGGTGAAACCCCGTCTCTACTAAAAAATACAAAAAACTAGCCGGGCGAGGTGGCGGGCGCCTGTAGTCCCAGCTACTCAGGAGGCTGAGGCAGGAGAATGGCGTGAACCCGGGAGGCGGAGCTTGCAGTGAGCTGAGATCCGGCCACTGCACTCCAGCCTGGGCGACAGAGCAAGACTCCGTCTCAAAAAAAAAAAAAAAAAAAAAAAAAAAAAAAAAAAAAAAAAGTAGCCAGGTATGATGGCGTGCACCTGTAGTCCTAGCTACTCAGGAGGCTGGTTGGGAGGACAACTTGAGCCTGGGAGTTCAAGGCTGCTGTGAGCTATGATCATGTCACTGCTCTCTAGCCTGGGTGACAGAGTGAGACCCTGTCCCGAAAAACAATAAAAATTTTTTTTGATAGAGACATTGTCTCACTACGTTGTCAAGGCTGGTCTCAAACTCCTAGGCTCAAGCAATCCTCCCACCTCCCAAAGTGCTGGGATTACATATGTGAGCCACCATGCCTGGCCTACCTCTTTTTTTTTTTTTTGAAATGGAGTTTTGCTTTTGTTGCCTAGGTTTGAGTGCAGTGATGCGATCTTGGCTCCCTGCAACCTCCATCTCCTGGGTTCAAGCGATTCTCCTGCTTCAGCCTCCTGAGTAGCTGGGATTATAGGCACCCACTACCATGCCGAGCTAGTTTTTGTATTTTTAGTAGAGACAGGGTTTCACCATGTTGACCAGGCTGGTCTTGAACTCCTGACCTCAGGTGATCCACCCGCCTCGGCCTCCCAAAGTGCTGGGATTACAGGTGTGAGCCACCGTACCCCACCTCTTACCCATTTTTAATTGGGATGTTTTTTCTCTTTCTTAGCAATTCTTAAAAGTTTAAAAAGACTATTTGGATACCAGTACTATGTATTTAAAAGTTGAGGTTTGTCTTTTCATTCTCTTTATGTCTTTCAATCTAGAAAAGTTAATTTTAATATAGTAAAATGATTAATTTTCCTTTGCAATTTTTGCAATGTGTTTTATTCATTTATGAATGGAGAAAGGTAAGAAAAAACAAAATTTAAAAAAGAAGAGATCTGGCCAGGTATGGTGGCTCACACCTATAATCCCAGTACTTTGGGAGACTGAGGCAGGCAGAGCACTTGAGGTCAGGAGTTTGAGACCAGCAGGGATAGCATGGTGAAACCCCATCTCTACTAAAAATACAAAAATTAGCCAGGTGTGATGGCATACACCTGTAATCCCAGCTACTCGGCAGGCTAAGGCAGGAGAATTGCTCGAACCCAGGAGGCAGAGGTTGCAGTGAGCCAAGATCATGCCATTGCACGCCAGCCTGGATGACAGAGACTCTGTCTCAAAAAATAAAAAGATAAAAAAGAAGAGATCTGATAGGGCAGCAGCCAGATAACATTTTAAAGGGATGGTATTATAAGTTTGTTCCAGCTATAATGCAGGTTATTCTGACTTTAAAGTATCATCACATAACATCTTTTTGAGTCAGTTTCCAAGATATTCTGTTTCACTTGTAATTCTGTGTAGTTTTTGGCACCAGGAGGCATCAGGGATTTGGAGCACATGGCAGAAACAAAGGCATATTGAAAAATATCAAGGCAGTAGACCACTGTAATCTTAAAATAGCACAGCAAATGCTGCTATTGCTGTTAATATTTAGATAATGTTAGATAACGTATTTTTTTAGAGGATATTTCACTATCTTACACAGGCTGGAGTGGAGTGGCTATTCACAGCATGATCATAGTACACTAAAGCCTCAAACTCCTGAGCACAAACAATCCTCCTGCCTCAGCCTCCTGAGTAGTAGATAGTATATTCTTGTGGATGCAACCTTAGGGTTCTGAAGGGGTAGTCTGTAGGAAAATGAATTGCTGAAAAGAATACACCACCTTGACATGGGCTATTATTCGATTCCATAATTGTGGCTTCCCAACGAAATATTGCTAACTACCTGTAAAATATAGTGTTGGAAGTCATAGGCTAAATTGCTAAGTTCTTTAATCTATTTTAGCGTCATGTTATATACTTTCATATTTCATCTTTGATGAGAGCACAAGGATCACACCAGTTCCCCTGATATAGGTGCAGAGGGCCCAGGTCTTCCCTCTAGCTAAACCTTGACCTTGGCCTCCTGTCCACACAGAAGCTGGTGCCTTCCTGCCCCCTGAGGCTAATACATACTATGTGGCCAGAAGATGGTTTATGCTTTTAAAAAAAATCTTATTTCAGAAATCTTTCCCTACTGTTTTACAGGTTTTCCTCCCACATTTATGTCTTAAAACACCTGTAGTTGATTTTTTTTTTTTTTTTTTTGAGCTGGAGTCTCGCTCTCACCCAGGCTGGAGTGCAGTGGCACGATCTTGGCTCACTGCAAGCTCTGCCTCCCAGGTTCACGCCATTTTCCTGCCTCAGCCTCCCGAGTAGCTGGGATTACAGGCACCCACTACCGTGCCTGGCTAGTTTTTTTGTATTTTTTTTAGTAGAGACGGGATTTCACCATGTTAGCCAGGATGGTCTCGATCTCCTGACCTCGTGATCCACCCGCCTCGACCTCCCAAGGTGCTGGGATTACAGGCGTGAGCCACCGCGCCCGGCCTGTAGTTGATTTTTATGTGTGGTGGAAGGCGGGAATCCTCTTTTCATATTCTTTTTTGTGAGGAAGAACAGACCCTCTCTAGAAACCCTAGACTGCTGCCTCTGTTAGTTCACTGGCATCACTCAAAATATTGGTTGAGTTTCTCACTCACTGACTCATTGCCTATTGCTTTGTCCTACTTCTATTACAATCTTGTTTCTTCCAGGAGGAGAGCTGTATGTACAACCCAACAGGCAAGGCAGCTAAATGCAGAGGGTACAGAGAGATCCCCGAGGGGAATGAGAAAGCCCTGAAGAGGGCAGTGGCCCGAGTGGGACCTGTCTCTGTGGCCATTGATGCAAGCCTGACCTCCTTCCAGTTTTACAGCAAAGGTAAGAAGCTGCTGATCCTATAGATCACTGTCTTTTATGATACAAGCTTGATGGCTTCTCGAAGGACCTTGGGTATTTTCAGTACTAGTTTTTGTATTCAGATGGAGGCAGCCAGAGAGAAATTAACAACTGCTGCAGTACGGAGCAGCATCTCTGTGGTAAACCCTCCTGACAGGGATGGAATTCTACAGAGAGTCTCCTGGACTGGGAGATCCACAGGGTGACCCTTGGATTTCATAGAGCCTCACACTGATAGTTTGTATTCTAGGTGTGTATTATGATGAAAGCTGCAATAGCGATAATCTGAACCATGCGGTTTTGGCAGTGGGATATGGAATCCAGAAGGGAAACAAGCACTGGATAATTAAAAACAGGTAATGATGGGAACACTACTTTTGTTATTCAATCACCCTTTTAACACTCAACCTCACCTCCAGCTTCCCGATATTCCTTTCTCTGTCCCAAATCAAGAAAAAATTATCTCAGGCTTCTCACTTCTATCTTCTCAGTCAGAGGCTCTTAATTCTGAGTCCAACACTTAATGGCCAGTGTGTTAGTCCATTTTGCATTACTACAAAAGAATACCCGAGACTGGGTAATTTATAAAGAAACGAGGTTTGTTTAGCTATACGAAGCATGGCACTAGTATCCGCTCAGCTTCTGATGAGGCCTTGGAGCTTTTTCTCATGGCAGAAGGCAAAAGGGGGAGCAAGCATGTCACATAGTGAGAGAGGGAGCAAGAGAGAGAGGGAGGTGCCAACTCTTTAAAGAACCAGCTCTTGCATGAACTAATAGAGTGAGAACTCACTTATCACCAAGGCGATAGCACCAAGCCATTCATGAGGAATCCACTCCCATAACCCAGACACCTCCCACTACACCCCACCTCCTACATTGGGGATCACATTTCAGCATGAAACTGGGAGGGGACACACATCTAAACCATATCTGCCAGACAATAGTGCTCAATTATGTGCTGGGCAGATACTCCCTGTGTGCAAGATGCTTAGTGACATACACAAACCAATGAGCAGGTGACACCTTCAGTGAGCTCAGAGCCCAGTAAGATAGACGTAACTAACCACGAGATAAAGCAGTACAGAGAATCAGCAGGAGCTTTGAAATTACATATTTTTACTTTCTTTTGTCTCTAATATGATCAGTTTCTTAGGGTGGTTTCCATTAGCAGTCTGTCTTTAACAACAGGGCAACAGCGTAAAGGTTTAATACTCCTTTGAACAGTTTTTTCCCTTCAAGATACACTTAGGATACACGTATATAAGAACTTGCCAAAGATTGTGAAGAGAAACATTTTTTAGAAATAAGATATAAACAAAAAAAGTTGGTGTTTACTTTCCTGTGTTGGGGAACAAAGAAAACTCCAGGGTACCTTGTTTTCCATTTCTCTTTAGCACCTTGTGACTTTTGGGGAGGGGCAGATTGATAAGAATTATAGTTTTCCTTTCCTGGCTGATCACCATTAACCTGGCAGCAGCACTGGCTAAATCTGCTGTCCTTAGTGCCCTCCAAGGAACAGGAGCCCTAGACTCTGGGGAGCTCACAGACTCACGCAGTGGTGTTGTTCAAACCTGAAGCAACTTTTTATATCACAGTTCCAACTCAAGATGAACCTGAGCATCTTCCCAAGTCTCCCACAGCTTCTGTCCTGTGTTGTCCCTTCTCTTGACTCCCAGCTCTAAGCACTTACCCTGTTCTTTCATCATCAGGTGCCATGTGTGGAGATACTTCCAAGAGAGCTGGGAGGAAGAAAGGACATACCCGGGCAGGATCAGGAGCACTGGGGGCCCCTAGAGAAGGGGAGAGTGGGGATAGAGTACAGGTTTTAAATAAAATGTATTGGGTAATTAGAGAAGTTGCTGCTTGGGGAAAGAGGACTGAAAACAATTCAAGAAGATATACAGACAGTCTCTCCTCTCTCCTCTTTCTCTCTCCTGTGTCTCACGTCATCTCTCATGTCTTCTAGTCTCGCCACTCATTTCCTTAATAATCTCATCTACTCTCATAGTTTCATCCATCTCTTCTATAGGGTTTACTCCCCAATCAAGATCACCAGCTTCAGCCTCTTTCTTATGCTCTAAACTTACATTTTCAAGATTAATCTTCCCCAAATACAGCTCTGATCATATCACTCTCCCACTCAAAATCCCTTACTGGCTCCTCCACTATGATGGGTCACAGAGTAAAGGTGAAGCTGTTTAACCTTGCAGTAAAGGTAATTCAACCTGGTCTCAATCCGCCTTTCCAGACATCTCTCCCACTACACCCTGTTAGGCACACTGTTTTTCAGCTACATGATCCTAACAGTGCCCCACACTTTCCTGCCTCTATTGTTCATTTCACACCCTTCCACTGGCATCCCCTTCCCACAGGTCGAAATTCTACTCAGCCTTTTGGCTCAGCTTAAATGCCATCTCTTACATCAAGCCTCTGAGATTCTCTTGATCAGAAGGAATCTTCCCTCCTTTGATACCTGTAGTATTATGCCTTCTTCCTATTTCTTGACTTTAAACTCTTTAAAGGTAAAAACCATCATATTCATTTTTGTGTACCATCAGTATCTCGCACAATACTTAGTAAATATTTTAATGAATAAATAAATTAAGAGTACTAAGTACTTTTCTTGATTGGTCTTACAGCTGGGGAGAAAACTGGGGAAACAAAGGATATATCCTCATGGCTCGAAATAAGAACAACGCCTGTGGCATTGCCAACCTGGCCAGCTTCCCCAAGATGTGACTCCAGCCAGCCAAATCATCCTGCTTTTCCATTTCTTCTGCAATGGTGCAGTGTAACGATGCACTTTGGAAGGGAGTTGGTGTGCGATTTTTGAAGCAGATGTGGTGATGCTGAGATTGTCTGTTCAGTTTCCCCATTTGTTTGTGCTTCAAATGATCCTTCCTACTTTGCTTCTCTCCACCCATGACTTTTTTCACTGTGGCCATCAGGACTTTCCCTGACAGGTGTGTACTCTTAGGCTAAGAGATATGACTACAGCCTGCCCCTGACTGTGTTGTCCCAGGGCTGATGCTGTACAGGTAGAGGCTGGAGATTTTCACATAGGTTAGATCCTCATTCACAGGACTAGTTAGCTTTAAGCACCCTAGAGGACTAGGGTGACCTGACTTCTCACTTCCTAAGTTCCCTTCTATATCCTCAAGGTAGAAATGTCTGTGTTTTCCACTCCAGTTCATAAATCTATTCATAAATCTTTGGTACAAGTTTACATGATAAAAAGAAATGTGATTTATCTTCCCTTCTTTGCATTTTTGAAATAAAGTATTTATCTCTTGTCTACAGTTTAATAAATAGCATCTAGTACACATTCATTTTGTGTTGGATACTGTGCTAGGTGCTGGAAGAAAAAAGATGAATAGAACGTTTTCTCTGTACTTGTTGCACTCACGGTCTGGTTGTAGAGACTGTCACATAAACAATTCATCCCAATTCATTTATTTGTTCATTCCTTCAGCCAATATATATTGAGTGCTTACTCTGTACCAAGAACTGTACTACATTTCTGGGATTAAGTGGATATAAGGAAATCTCAATGTTTAATTCTGCCTGAGGGGAGACATGAGGCGTGACATGGAAACTTGAGTCTTGAAAAACATTGTAAGGTTAGTTTTTCTTTTCTGTCTCTCTCGCTCTGCCTCTTTCTCTCTCTGTCGTCAGGGTCTCCCTCTGTTGCCCAGGCTGGAGTCAGTGGCACTCATAGCTCACTGCAGCCTTGATCTCCTGGGCTCAAGAGTTCTTCCCACCTCAGCCTCCTAAGTAGCTTGGACTACTGTGAACACCGCCATGCTTAGCTGATTTTTAAAAAATTATTTTTTGGGAGACTGAGGTGAGAGGATCACCTGAGCCCAGCAGTTTGAGACCAGCTTGTCTCCCTATGTTGGCCGCCTCGGCCTCCCAAAGTGCTGGAATTATAGGTGTGGGCCACTGCATCCAACATGACACTGTTGTTAATATGGCTATAATCCCCAAATTGATCCACAGAATCAACACAATTTGTATTAAAATCCCAGCTGGCTTCCTTGCAGAAATTGGCAAGCTGACTCTAAGATTCATATGGACATTCAAGGGCTTCAGAATAGCCAAAACAACCTTGAAAAAGAACAAAGTTGGAGGACTTGCACTTCTCAGTTTCAGAACTTAACTTCATACCAATAGTAGTCAAGACAATGTGGCATAGGATAGGCATATAGATCAATGGAATAGAATTAACGTGTAGAAATAAACCACATTCAACTGACATGGGGTGCCAAGACAATTCAAGGTGGGAAAGAATAGTCTTTTCAAAAAATCATGCTGGACAACCAAATAACAACATGGAGAGGAATGAAGTTGGAACACTACTCCATCTCATATAAAACATTAATTCAAAATGGCTAAAAACCTAAAGGTAAAAGCTAAAACTCTTAGAACAGGGGTAAATCATCCTGACCTTGAATTAGGCAGTGGTTATGACACCACAGCACAAGCAACAACAACAGAAAATTAGGGCTGGGCACCGTGGCTCATGCCTGTAATCCCAGCACTCTGAAAGTCTGAGGTGGGCAGATCACCTGAGGTCAGGAGTTTGAGACCAGCCTGGCCAACATGGTGAAACCCTGTCTCCACTAAAATACAAAAATTAGCCAGGCATGGTGGTGGGCCCCTGTAATCCCAGCTACTTGGGAGGCTGAGGCAGGAGAATCACTTGACCCTGTGAGGCAGAGGTTGCAGGGAGCTGAGATCACACCACTGCACTCCAGCCTGGGTGACAGAGCGAGTGCTTAATAAAAAAAAAGAAAAATTAGGGTGCTTAATAAAAAAAAATTAGGGTGCTTAAAAAAAAAAGTTAGATGATTGGACTTCATCAAAATTAGAATTTTTTGTGCACCAATGGACACTATTAAGAGAGGATAAAGACAATACAGAATGGGAAAAGATATCCACAAGTTATATATCTGATGAAATAATTAATATCCAAAATATGCAAAGAACTCCCACAACTCCACAATAAAAATAAAAAATAAAAAATGGGCAAAGGACTTGAATACATATTTCACCAAAACAGATATACAGATGGTAAATAAGCACATGAAAATATGCTCAACATCACTAGCCTATAAGGAAATGTAAACCAAAACCACAATGAGATACACTTCATACCCATTAGAATGGCTGTTACGACAACCACAAAAATCCAGAATGTAACAAGTGTTGATGAGGATGTGGAGAAACTGGAACTCTTGTACATTGTTAGTGGGAATGTAAAAGGGTGTACTTACAGTGGAAAACAGTGTGTTGGTTCCACAAAAACTTAAACATAGAATTACCATATAATCCAGCAATTCCACTCCTAGGTATAGATCCAAAATAATTGAATGCAGGGATTCAGATACTCATACACCAATGTTCTTAGCAGCATTATTCACAAAAGCCAAAAGGTAGCAACAACCCAGTGTCCATTAACAGATGAATAAATAGCTTAATGTGATAATATTTTACACAATGGAATATTATTCAGCCATAAAAAGAAAATCCTGGCTGGGACCGTGGCATGCCTGCATAGTCCCAGCTACTAGGGAGGCTGAAGTGGGAGGATCGCTTGAGCCCAGAAATTTGAATCCAGCCTGGGCAACATGGTGAAACCCCATCTCAGGTAAAAGAGAAAGAAGAAAGAAAGAGGCCGGGCGTGGTGTCTCATGCCTGTAATCCCAGCATTTTGGGAGGCCGAGGCGGGCGGATCACTTGAGGCCAGGTGTTCGAGACCAGCCTGGCCAGCATGATGAAACCCTGTCTCTACTAAAAATACAAAAATTAGTTGGGTGCAGTGGCTCATGCCTGTAATCCCAGCTACTTGGGAGGCTGAGGCACAAGAATCGCTTAAACCTGGGAGGCAGAGGTTGTGGTGAGCTGCAGTCGCACCACTGCACTCCAGCCTGGGCGACAGAGTGAGACTACATCTCAAAAACAAACAAACAAACAAAAAAAACCACTTTATTACTTAGCCTTGTGATTCCAAATTAAATATTAATCATTTTGTTGTTACTCTTCTCTACTTCTCTTATGGTCCATATTAGCAAATTCTGTCCCTGCCTCTTCAAAATATAATATGAATCTGGACATTTCTCTCTCCCTCTACCATGACCACACGGTTTAAGTTCCCTTCGTTGCCCCCTAGTCTTATGTAATAGTCCTATAACTTCCCTACTTCCACACTACACTCTGCCCTACAGTCTATTTCTCCCTGTACAAAACTCTCCGTTACTTTTTCATTTATTTAACAAATATTAAGTCTCTACTATGAGGCAGGCACTGTTCTGGTAATTCAACAGTGACAAAAATTCATGACCTCATTGGGTTTATATTTTAGTGAACTTAGAATATAATACAAAAGTCTTAAGTGGCCTACAAGCAGAATGATCTGGTCCCAGGCTTTTTTTTTGGGGGGGGGGGATGGAGTTTTGCTCTTGTTGTCCAGGTTTGGAATGCAATGGTGTGATCTCAGCTCACTGCAACGTCCGCCTCCCGGGTTCAAGCGATTCTCCTGCCTCAGCCTCCTGAGTAACTGGGATTACAGGTGCTCACCACCACGCCCGGCTAATTTTTGGTATTTTTAGTAGAGACAGGGTTTCTCCATGTTGGTCAGGCTGGTCTCCAACTCCTGGCCTCAAGTGATCACCCATCTCGGCCTCCCAAAGTGCTGGGATTATAGGCGTGAGCCACCAGGCCCAGCCGTTTTTTGTTTTTTGTTTTTTGTTTTTTTAGGATAGGGTCTCATTCTGTCACCTAGATTGGAGTGCAGTGGAGCAATTACATCTCACTGCAGCATCGACCTCCTGGGCTCAAGCGATTCTCCCACCTCAGCCTCCTGAGTAACTGGGACTATAGGCACATGTCACCACGCCCAACTAATTTTTGTATTTTTTGTAAAGATGAAGTTTTGCCATGTTGCCCAGGCTAGTCTCGAATTCCTGGACTCCAGTAATCCACCTGCTTCAGCCTCCCAAAGTGCTAGGATTAACCACCGTGCCTGGCCCAGGCCACCTGTCTGACTTCATTTCAGCCTGTGGTGTTATGGAAAGTGGTTCCCTAAACAAAATTAGAATGCTGTTAGAAATAAGGAGTTGTTCAGAAAATGCTCCTGCCTGTATAAAAGAGTGCTTATCAACACCTCTTCCCCAGTGAGAGACAACCCAGGGCCTCATTTGGTTACTGTGTTCAACTCTAAGACCAGGATTTCTGGCTGATAATTTCTTTCTGATTTCTTTCTCAAATTTGGATATGGCTCCTTGAGGCCTGGCAAGCAGATGCTTAATATTTGTTAAATAAATGAAAGAGTAATGGGAGAGTTTTGTACAGGGGAGTGATGTGACCTGGGGTACAGGGAAGAATAGACTGTAGGGCAGAGTGTAGCATGGAAGTAGGGAAGTTAGAGGGCTGTTACGTAAATCTAGTGGGAACTTAAACTGTGTGGTCATGGTAGAGGGAGAGAGAAGTGGTCAGATTCGCTTATACTGGGTAAAACTTAAACTATCTTAGCCAATATATCTTTTTTTTTTTTTTTTTTTTTTTTTTTTTTTGAGGCGGAGTCTCGCTCTGTTGCCCAGGCTGGAGTGCAGTGGCGCGATCTCGGCTCACTGCAAGCTCCGCCTCCCGGGTTCCCGCCTTTCTCCTGCCTCAGCCTCCCGAGTAGCTGGGACTACAGGCGCCGCCACCACGCCCGGCTAATTTTTTTGTATTTTTAGTGGAGACGGGGTTTCATTGTGTTAGCCAGGATGGTCTCGATCTCCTGACCTCGTGATCCGCCCGTCTCGGCCTCCCAAAGTGCTGGGATTACAGGCTTGAGCCACCGCGCCCGGCCAGCCAATATATCTTAAAAAAAAAAAATGGAGAGGAACCGAGTAATTATAATGAAAACTCTAATTCTGGAAAGAGGAGAATGGATGAAAAATAGCACACAGTTATCGTTGATCTGTAGCATAAATTATGTCCTGCTAGGCAGGAATATGGAAGACTTCCTGCCTGGCAGTAGAATGAGTTCCTTGGCGAGGTAACTGGGAAACTCGAGGCTCGCTTTCTATGAGGATCTTCTTTATGGTCTAGCATGGCTCCTGCTTCTTCCTGCTAGAGGATCTTACTTGTCTCTTATTCTTCATGGCTATGCCAGAGATGGGCACATGGAAATGCCCTTTCTGGGCATGCCCTATTCAACTTTAGCTGTGGTACAAATTGGAAACCTAGAAAGTACAATAGATTGCTGGGCCTGGGGTTTCTTTGGCAATACGTTCCCATAAAAGTTCAGTAGCTTTTGGTCTGAGTTGTCACACCCAAAAAGTGTTTTTCTAGATAAAATGTTTAAATCTGAGAATTTCAAACTCCTAGGAATCAACCTCAATGCGGTGCCATCCCCCTAACCTCCATTTAATGGTACTTGTCCTAAGAAGCTCAAAATAGGCCGGGCGCGGTGGCTCAAGCCTGTAATCCCAGCACTTTGGGAGGCCGAGACAGGCGGATCACTAGGTCAGGAGATCGAGACCATCCTGGCGAACACGGTGAAACCCCGTCTCTACTAAAAAATACAAAAAAAAAAAAAACTAGCCGGGCGAGGCGGCGGGCGCCTGTAGTCCCAGCTACTCGGGAGGCTGAGGCAGAATGGCATAAACCCGGGAGGCGGAGCTTGCAGTGAGCTGAGATCCGGCCACTGCACTCCAGCCTGGGCGACAGAGCCAGACTCCGTCTCAAAAAAAAAAAAAAAAAAAAGAAGCTCAAAATAAAAGCCGTAAGAGCAGACCTATACCCATAATCTGAGCTATGCCCTCTTTTCTGGGAAAATGCTTAGCTGGAGGTGCATGACAAAACCCTGGAACTCTGGTCTTATTTCTTGCTGAATCTTTTGCCTCCTTGCCTCTGCATTAAGTTTAGTTTGGTGCTTTTTATTTTGTACTTTTTTGAGATGGAGTCTTTCTCTGTTGCCCAGGCTGGAGTACAGTGGTACAATCTTGGCTCACTGCAGCCTCTGCCTCCTGGGTTCAAGCAGTTCTCCTGCCTCAGAGTAGCTGGGATTATAGACTCCCACCACCACACCCGGCTAATTTTTGTATTTTTAGTAGAGATGGGGTTTTGCCATATTGGCCAGGCTGGTCTCAAACTCCTGATCTCAAGTGATCTGCCCACCTCAGCTTCCCAAAGTGCTGAGATTACAGGTGTGAGCCACCATGCCTGGCCAGTTTGGTGCTTTTTCTACCCTATAGGGCTCTAAACGATGGGATTTGATATTACAGGCTATAGGCAGAGAGAACTTCACTTAGCAAAGTGATATATTATTCTTTCTATGCTTTTAGATAGAAAACTTTCAGATTAAGTTACTAAGTAACTTTCTTGTATCCTTTCTTTTTTCTTTCTTTCTTTTTTTTTTCTTTTTTTTCTTTTTTTTTTTTTTGAGACTAAGTCTTGCTCTGTCGCCCAGGCTGGAGTGCAGTGGTGTGATCTTGGCACACTGCAACCTCTGCCTCCCGGGTTCAAGCAATTCTCCTGCCTCAGCCTCCTGAGTAGCTGGGATTACAGGCGCCCGCCACCACACCTGGCTGATTTTTGTATTTTTAGTAGAGACAGGGTTTCATCATGTTGTCCAGGCTGGTCTCGAACACCTGACCTCAGGTGATCCACATGCCTTGGCCTCCCAAAGTGCTGGTATTACAGGTGTGAGCCACTGTGCCCGGCCACTTTCTAAAACCTACAAAAGAAGCCAACATATGCCAATATGCTGAATTTTTCCTATCATTTCTTTTTCTTCTTCTTCTTCTTCTTTTTTTTTTTTTTTTGAGACAGGGCCTCATTCTGTTGCCCAGGTTTGAGTGCAGTGGCACAGTCCTGGCTCATTGCAGCCTTGACCTCCTGCACTCAAGTGATCCTCCCATCTCAGCCTCCCGACTAGCTGGGACTATAGGCGTGTGTCCCACACCCAGCAAGTATTTTGTAGAGAAGGGTTTTGCCATGTTGCTCAGGCTGGTCTCTAAATCCCAGGTTCAAGCAATCCGCCTGTCTCCCAAAGTGCTGGGATTACAGGGGAGAGCCACTGCGCCGGGCACTATCATTTCTTCTCATACCACACTCCATTGGGCCTGTGGTCTTACCCCAAAACAATAGGCAACAGATATTTCAGGAATTCATAATTTCCAGTTTGGACTAGAGTCTTCATTGCCCTATCCCCACGCCCTCCATTCAGCCAATTCCACATTTTAGAGTTTGTAACTTGTACCAAATTTTGAGTCAGCCAAAATTGACTACTCTTCTTTGCAACAAAGAACCTCGTGATACAGGTCTTGCAGGCTGTGATTGTGTCACATGCTCATTCCCCAACCAGTCATTGTAGCCAGAGGGATACAAAGTTTTGACAGGCTGACCTTGGGACCTATGCCCACTCTTGAAGCTAGGGGTAAGATTGGTTCTATCTTAAGTCCAGGAGTGTCGGGGTTTCCCCATTTTAAAATCAGAGTGCTGTTACTACGAGGAGGAGGAATGGAAGCTGGAGAAAAAAAATATATATTTCCAACATCTTTTAGCTTAGCTATTCCCAACTTTCCCATATTACTATAGAGAGGACAGATTTTGTTCACATTTCCATGGACACGCTCACAAAATAATGTCAGTCGCTGGTAGCTACCCATAATTCTCTCCTTCTCTCTCCCAGAAAGCATGCTGGAATGCACATACATCAACATAATATTATTATAGGGATCATCTGCTGAATCGGCTCTAATTGTTAAACATATCACTTTCAAATGTTGGTACTTTTTTATTAGTAACAAATTTCTCGTGACTTACCTTGTAATTAATGTAACACATCAAATATGTCACACCAATTGTTGTTATTCATTTGTTAGGGGAGGGAGCTTATCATTGGCTTCTAGAGTACTCACTAATCATGTCTTATTTTGTTCTCTTGGTAAAATTAAGCTCCTTCTTTGAGCACGCATTGCTAGGTGACAGGGAGTACTTGTAGGATAATGGGGGATGTCTACTAGGATCAAATAATGCACCAAGCAGATAAGCTATACAGAATATCAGAAATAATATATATTTCAATTCAGAACATTCCTATTTTCCCTAATGACTCAATAATTCTGTTTTCTTTCTTCAGAAATAGTTATTGCATAATATTAACATAAAGTTAATTGAGGGGGAAACTCAACATTATGGTAAAATTATCTTTTCTAGTCCCGTATTCTCCTACAGTCCATGAAGGGTATTCCTCACCTCACCTCCGTCCTTTTCTTGGACAGTGGGGTCAGTAAGAAGTGAGCTATTTTATTACGAAAATAATGTCTGTTATTAAATTCCTAGCACACTTGGGTAAATTAACAGAGACTAGAGCTAGCATCGGTATCATCCTAAAATTCAAAATCCTCTTCTTTAAGACTAAATAAGGATAGGGCGCAGTGGCTCACGCCTGTAATCCTAGCACTTTGGGAGGCTGAAGCAGGTAGATCACCTGATGTCAGGAGTTCAAGACCAGCCTGGCCAAAATAGCAAAACCCCATCTCTACTTAAAAAAAAAAAAAATACAAAAATTAGCCAGGCATGATGGCGTGCCTGTAATCCCAGCTACTGGGGGGACTGAGGCAGGAGAATTGCTCGAATGTGGAGGTGGAGGTTGCAGTGAGCCAAGATTGTGCCACTGCACTCCAGCCTGGGTAACAGAGAGAGACTGTCTCTCACACACACGCAAAGACTAAATAAGATAGAGAAACTTTAAGCAGCTGATTTTCAGGGGGCATGAAGCTAAGAGATGGTGACTTCAAAAGCTGGAGAAGGCACAACTGTAACAGGTGGGGACAAAGCTTCCTTATTTTGCTTTCATTTCTCCTTTTCCACGTTATTCAGGAGATGTTTCCTTGTTTGTGATAAAAGGGAGTCAGCGTTCCCAATAAGACTTAGTGTTGCACAGCATTCTGGATAAGACTTAGTTGTTGTGCAACTCTTGTGCAAAACATTTGCCTTGTTTTTTTGTTTGTAATTGCTACCAAAATAAATTTGCAACAAGTGTGCCCCATTTCAGGGCAATTTACTGTGCAAAAATCCAATTTGCAGCTTTGGAATGTCACAGGATGATGTTTAAGTTTATAAAAAACCTTAAGTGATACAAGAATAGATTATCTAATGACATGTTCCCCTAATGTATTCAAACACTGTATGTGTTTACAGACTTTTACATACCAGGAGGAGATTCAAAGAGAAACATAAGGCTTAAAGCCTCAGAAGCCACTGCCAAATCATGATGAACCAGAAATGAAGACAAACCATATAGAATATTATAATTAGGAAAAGTTAATTCAATAAATGTTTATTGGTTATTATCTAAATATGTGTTAAGCCACAGTGCAATACAAAGATAAGTAAGACAAGATCCTGTGTTTTCAAGTTAGCTAGTGAGATAAAACTATCTTATGTGCTACAAATACAGAATCAGAATTTCGTGGTACAATTTGTGTCATGAAAGCGTAGCTGGAGGGAAGAGGAGTTGGGGTAGTTAGAGAAGGCTCTGTGAGGAGCAGTACTCAAGTGGATCTTGCAGAACAAAGAGGCCAAGGAATGGAGAGAGCCATTCTAGAAAGGAGACAAGAATGATTGGGCAACTGGGGAGGTCCATGGGACCAGCCTGGCTACAGCAGAGGCTGAGTTTTCAAAATCTGGGGTTTTGTTTGTTTGTTTGTTTTTGTTGTTGTTGTTTTTTGAGACTAGTCTCGCTCTGTCACCCAGGCTGTAGTGCAGTGGTGCGATCTCGGCTCACTGTAATCTCTGCCTGCTGGATTCAAGCGATTCTCGTGCCTCAGCCTCCCAAGTAGCTGGGACTACAGATGAGGCATGAATTTTTGTATTTTTAGTAGAAACGTGGTTTCACCATGTTGGCCAGACTTGTCTAAAACTCCTGGCCTCAAGTGATCCACCAGCATCGGCCTCCCAAAGTGCTGGGGTTACAGGCATGAGCCATCAGATTGCCTGAGCTCAGGAATTCAACACCAGCCTGGGCAACACGGTGAAACCCTGTCTCCACTAAACTACCAAAAATTGGCATGGACACGTGTGCCTGTAATCCCAGCTACTCGGGAGGCTGAGGCAGAAGAATTGCTTGAACCCAGGAGGTGGAGTTTGTAGTGAGCTGAGATCGCACCACTGCACTCCAGCGTGGGCAAGAGAGCGAGACTCCCTCTTTAAAACAAAAACAAAAACAAAAACAAATTGAGTAAAATGCTCAGGAAAGGGGGCCAGAGCATGGGGAAACAGCCTTGGAAGGCAGGGTCCAGGACTTCATGCAGCAGGCAACAGAGAACATTTCTAGAAAACGGCATGATAAAAATGTGTTTTAGGAGCACAGTTTGGCAGTGATGTGCAGGATGAGATTACACAACAGACTGGATTGAAGGTGCTGAAATAATTTAAATCATCAGAAAATACTTATTTAGTGTCTGCTTACCATCGCATCATATACTGTGGAGGATACGAAGAAGAGTAGGGCCTACAGGGACCCTGTACTTTATGGGCTAACAGGTAGTTACATAATGCAAAAATACAAATAGTTATCATAATAGGCAGAAAATTAAGAGGATGGTTTTTCTGCACTCAGTCTATGTGTCTGCCACAAGGAGCCTCAAAGCCTCAAAGCTTGGTAGAAGCTCAAAAAGTGACATCAAGTTGGGGATAAAGAAAGTCTTTTTGTTTGTTTGTTTTTGAGATGGAGTTTCACTCTTGTTGCCTAGGCTGGAGTGCAATGCGTGATCTCGGCTCACTGCAACCTCTGCCTCCTGGGTTCAAGCAATTCTCCCACCTCAGCCTCCGGAGTAGGTGGGATTACAGGCGTGCGCCACCACACCCGGCTAATTTTGTATTTTTAGTAGAGACGGAGTTTCACCATGTTGGTCAGGCTGGTCTTGAACTCCTGACCTCAGGTGATCCACCTGCGTCAGCCTCCCAAAGTGCTGGAATTACAGGTGTGAGCCACCATGCCTGACGAAGAAAGGCTTTTTGTAAGAGCTATTTTCAGAAATGGTCCATGAAGGAGGAGCAGAATTTCAAGAGGCAGAAATGAGAAAAGGAAGTTCCAGAAAGAGGGAGGCAACATGATAATTTTAGAAATGCACTACTTTAAAAACAAGGTTGGTTCTCTTCTAGGTCAGTGAACAGTTCTGTCCTCTTAAACAACTTAGCCTCTCAGAACTTTAACTTCTCCCCTGTAAAATGAGGATAATAATATCTACCTCATAGAGTTGTGAAGATTAAATAATAATGCACAAAGAGTCTAGCACACTCATTGGCATATAATTGGCATCCAACTAATGTTAGCTAGGATTATTATGATCATTAAGTGAGTCAACAGTGCAGAGGGTGACAAGCATAGATGATCTGGAAATATGAAGAAAACTAGTTGCTTGGAGTATAAGGTTCTTGTGTGAGGATAGCAAAGATGAAACTGTAAAGATACGGCAATGCTTTTGTACAGCATCTGAAATACTGGAATAAGGACTTTGGTTCAAATTACTAGGCAATATGGAATTATTGGAGAGTTTTGACACAGAAAATATTTTTGTTTGTTTTTATTCTTTTAGAGAGAAGGTCTTAGTCTGTCACCCAGGCTGGAGTGCAGTGGCAACCTCCTGAGCTCAAGGGATCCTCCTGCCTCAGCTTCTCAAGTAGCTGGGACTACAGGGGTATACCACTGTGTCTGGCTTTTATTTTTTGTAGAGACAGGGTCTCACTATGTTGCCCAGGCTGGTCTTGAGAACTCCTGGCTTCAAGGGATCCTCCCTCCCTTGGCCTCCCGAAGTGCTGGGATTACAGGTTGTGAGCCACAGTGCCGAAACCGGAAATAGATAATTGTATTATAATATATTTTAAATATATTATTCCATCTCTCTCTCTCTCTCTCTCTGTCTCTCTCTCTGTATCTACCTCTATATCTTTTGAGATGGAGTCTCATTCTGTCACCCAGGCTGGAATGCAGTGAGTGACATGATCACGACTCACTGCAGCCTTGACTTCCTGGGCTCAAACAATCCTCCTACCTCAGCCTCCTGAGTACCTGGGACCACAGGCACATGCCACCACACCCAACTAAATTTTGTATTTTTTGTAGAGATGGGACCTCACCATGTCACCCAGGCTGGTCATGAACTCCTGGGCTCAAGCAATCCTCCTGCCTCAGCCTCCCAAAGTGCTGGGATTACAGGCACGAGCCACTGCACCTGGCCAAAACAGGAAATCTTTTGATCAGAACTCTGCTTTTGGAGAAGCGATGAGGGCTTAGACCTGAGTAGTCTAATACAGTAGCCATTAACTGCAAGAAGCTATTGAGCACTTGAGATGTGACACTGAAAAGTTCAAATTGAGATGTGCTATAAGTATAAAATACAAAACTGGATTTTTTTTTTTTTTCCTGAAACAGGTTTTTATTAAATGGCAAAGCAGAATTGCAGCACAATTTAAATGCCTGTAAATGAGGTCACAAAAGGGATGCAAAATGTTTGCAGTTTGAATATTACAATTCATACAGGTAAAGTCATTCATCAACTCTTACACCAATACATAAGATTATTCCATGATTAAAAGTAGCCCAAATCTAATAACCATAGGCTATATTAGTGGATCTCTTTTCCTATTATAAGATTTTAGCATTACTTCTGACACTGATTTCTTTACCAAATGGAACCTACAAATTTTTAAAATTTGAGGCCAGGCTGGGCGTGGTGACTCATGCCTGTAATCCCAGCACTTTGGGAGGCCACAATGGGCAGATCGCTTGAGGCTAGGAGTTTGAGACTAGTCTGGGCCACATAATGAAACCCCATCTCTACAGAAAATAAAAAAATTAACCAGGTGTGGTGGCACGTGCCTTTAGTCCCAGCTACTAGGGAAGGTAAGGTGGGAGAATTGCTTGAGCCTGGGAGGCAGAAGTTGCAGTGAGCCGAGATTGTGCCACTGCACTCCAGCCTGATGACAGAGGAAGACCCTGTCTCAAAAAATAAATAAAATAAAATTTGTTAAAGGATAACAACAAAGGATGACTACCAATTAAGTAGTTGAGTTTACAGAAAGTTCTGAGAGAACAAGTAATATAAAATACTGAGCAAGATTGTCAATAAGCATATATGTGAAAGGCTCCTATTTCATTCATAATTCTTTTTTTTTTTTTTTTTTTTTTGAGACTGAGTCTGGCTCTGTCGCCCAGGCTGGAGTGCAGTGGCGGGATCTCAGCTCACTGCAAGCTCCACCTCCCGGGTTTACGCCATTCTCCTGCCTCAGCCTCCCGAGTAGCTGGGACCACAGGCGCCCGCCACTTCGCCCGGCTAGTTTTTTGTATTTTTTAGTAGAGATGGGGTTTCACCGTGTTAGCCAGGATGGTCTCGATCTCCTGACCTCGTGATCCGCCCGTCTCGGCCTCCCAAAGTGCTGGGATTACAGGCTTGAGCCACCGCACCCGGCCCATAATTCTAATAATACTGCACTGCAAAGGAATTTTGCAAAAGTTGATCTGCTGGGTACAAATAAATCTAGAGACCAAAGTCTTTGTAACTGTTTTCTTCTAGATGTGGCTTACATAAGGTAGTCAAACTTAATCCACTTTCACATATATTTCCTAAAAGATCTGCTCTGTGCCAGAGATAACAAAATCTGGAGTGAAAATATTTCCAGTTCGTTGCTACTGTTTACCAAGTACTTTTTCACCCTGTTTCTATTTTTCCTCCAAATTTTCTATTTTAAACATACACATGACCAACTTATCTTTCCAGATAAGAGGAAGTGAGTTACTTTGTGCAAAAACAAATTTTTAACAACAAATCTTCCTAAGTTGACAATTCAGCTTCAAAGAAAAACCTTTATAGCTTCCCTCTGTTTTAAATGGATTAAAGAAAGACCAGCATTCCTGTCTTAATACTAAATATCAAATATGACAAGCCCTAGCTGTTTCTCAGATACAGATATTTTCTGTATCTTATTTTGGTTAAGTTTCAACAATTAAAGCACAGGTTACTCTCTGAGATGATTAACTATTAAAATGACTTTTACAAATGTGAAGCCAATTTTTTCCTTCGAGGAAGGGAAAGAGGAAGAGGCAAGTGGAGAAGAGGTGTAAGACGGTGGACAGGGTACATGAGGCTGCGCATTCAGTGTGTGATTCCGGTTACCTTTTCACAACATGTGGTTATTTTTCTTGTATATTTTTGTAACCCTATAATAAAAGACAGTGCTAAATCTACAAATCAAGGCAAATTTGATCAAACATTCATCTTTAAGTTTCATAAATATATGCAATTCTTTTTTTTTTTTTTAATGCAGTCTCACTCCATCGCCAAGACTAGAGTGCAATGGAGCGAACTTGTCTCACTGGAACCTCTGCCTCCCAAGTTCAAGCAATTCCCCTGCCTCGGCCTGCCGAATAGCTGGGATTACAAGCATGAGCCACCACGCCCGGCTAATTTTTTTGTACTTTTAGTAGAAACGGGGTTTCACCATGTTGGCCAGGTTGGTCTCGAACTCCTGACCTCAGGCAACCCGCCTGCCTCTGCCTCCCAAAGTGCTGGGATTACAGGCATGTGCCACTGCACCTGGCCAATATGTGCAACTGTAATGATAAAGTCTCTACAATTCATTTGCATGTTTTCATAGACTAATATAATATACAAACTTAGGGAAGTCTCCTGTTAATGCTGTTAATTTTGGCTACACCTGACATTTTCTTCATAAATATTCAATGAAGCCACAAACAAAGGTGCTGTAACTTTTTGGAATCTGTCCAAGTTTTAAAGAAAAAAATTATCAGCAGCGATTCTATAAAACAGAAGTGTGTCAATTCCTTATTTTCTTTTGCTTTCTGTGTCAGTTGTTTGAAAAACACTAGAAGCTGATACGAGATTTTCTATGTTGTCCAACAAATTGGTTTTCTGATTTTAGCTTCAGATTTTCTTCCTTACCTGCATTTGCTCTTGCAGAGAGATCTTCAAAAAAACACAACTTATTAATCAAGTGTGGAAATATATATATATGTGTATATATGTGTGTGTGTATATATATGTCTGTGTGTGTGTGTGTGTGTGTGTGTGTGTGTATATATTTTTTTTAGTGGAGATGGGGTTTCACCATATTGGCCAGGCTGGTCTCAAACTCCGGACCTCGTGATCTGCCTACCTCAGCCTCCCAAAGTGCTGGGATTACAGGCGTGAGCCACTGCGCCCGGCCTAAAATGTGGTTTAAAATCAATGTTACCTCGCTTTTTTGTTTTGTTTTATTTTGTTTTGAAATTGAGTCTCGCTGTTACCCAGGCTGGAGTGCAGTGGCGCGATCTCGGCTCACTGCAAGCTCTGCCTCCCGGGTTCACGCCATTCTCCTGCCTCAGCCTCCCGAGTAGCTGGGACTACAGGCGCCTGCCACCACGCCTGGCTAATTTTTTGTATTTTTCAGTAGAGACAGGGTTTCACCGTGTTAGCCAGGATGGTCTCAATCTCCTAACCTCGTGATCCACCCACCTCGGCCTCCCAAAGTGCATGTTTTGTTTTACATTTTTTTTTTCAGATGGAATCTTGCTCTGTTGCCCAGGCTAGAGTGCAGTGGCGTGATTTCGACTCACTGTAACCTCTGCCTACTGGGTTCAAATGATTCTCATGCCTCACCCTCCTGAGTAGCTGGGATTACAGGTGCCCACCACCATGCCCGGCTAATTTTTGTATTTTTAGTAGAGATAGGGTTTCACAATTTTGGCCAGGCTGGTCTCGAACTCCTGACCTCAGGTGATCCACCAGCCTTGGCCTCTCAAAGTACTGGTATTACAGGCGTGAGCCACCGCGCCTGGCCCGTGTTTTACTTTTTAAATACAGCCACTAGAGAACTTAGATTTACTGTGTGCCTTACACTGCATTTCTGTTGGATGGCGCTGTTTCAGAGGTTATGGAGGATGGTAAAATCGTCAATCAAGGACTCAGGGACTTGACCTTCCAGCATAGTGAACTACATAATTCAGACCAGCCTTCCCACTGAGGACAAATAGAAAAGCTGGAAAATACATCAAAAGTATCTGCTTGAAGCCCTCAGAGACTTAACAAAGTAGCAAGGACTTACTGGGACAGATTGAAACCTTACATGGTATTGCAGCTTGTAAGTGTAAAGATGGAATATTTAAACAACCAGGGAAAGGCTAGCATCTTCCTAGCCTCAGTAGAAAATTCCATCTGCATCTTTATTTTATTTTTTTCATACCTGCTTCTGGATACCTTGCGTCTTTCTACTGAATACCTTTTTACTCTAGCTATCATAAAAGTACAAAAATGAATTTGTAAGACCCCCATCACTCAAAGCAATAATAGTTTATTACTTATATTCAATAAAAGAAAAATTTCTGAGTATCTACTCTATAGAATTGCATTATTGCCTGCCATACCAATACCCTCAGGAATTACTTTCCCTTTCCTCTCTATTGAATTAAAGGTTGATATCAAAGAAGTCAATTATATTTTAGTGAAAGGCAACGTAACATAGTGGTTAAGAGCATGAACTCTGGTGCCAGGCAGCCTGGATCCTGATCCTGCCTCTTCCATTTAATAGCAGGGTGATCTTGGGCTAGGGTTAGGGCTTTTGTAAAATAGAGAAAAATAATGCCTACCTCGCAGGATTTTTGTGGTGATGACATGAGTCAATATATGTAAAGTGCTTAGGACAGTGCCTGGCCAGAGTCAGTGTCTGCTACATGAGAGTTGGCTACCACTGTTTAATCAGAGGGAATGAAATTCAGGCTCATTCAATAGAAGCCCAGTCTCAGGAGCTGCTGGAACAAGTCCAGTTGGGTCAAGTCTATTATGTTTACAGCAATATTTCTAGTACAGTTTTCTATTGCATACACATACTTTTTCAGCTACATTATAGACTAAATCATACTAATTTTATTGACATGTTTAAGAAACAAATAACCACTTTATAATACTTCTTTCTTAGGAGAGTATATTTTTGGTTTTTTGTTTTTGAGATGGAGTCTCTGTCGCCCAGGCCGGAGTGCAATGGCGCCATCTTGGCTCATTGCAACCTCTGCCTCCCAGGTGCAAGAGATTCTCTTGCCTCAGCCTCCTGAGTAACTGGGATTACACGCATGTGCCACCACACCCGGCTGATATTTGTATTTTCAGTTTCACCATGTTGGCCAGACTGGTCTTGAACTCCTGACCTCAGGTGATCCGCTTGCCTCAGCCTCCCAAAGTGCTGGGATTACAGGCGTGAGCCACTGCTCCCAGCCTCTATTTTTGGTTTTAAACAGCCTCTTTACATGTGTTTTAGAACACAACCCTTTTACAAGTTGGAAACTGCTTGTATGTATAGGACTTAAAATACACTGGTTAAAGAAGGCTATTACTGGCCTGCACTTGCACTTTACAAATAAAACGAAGCAACCATAATTCATCTTCAGCCTTAGCACCACCTTAGGTATCTTCACTTCCTCTGCCTCTTCTGTTATTGCTGCCATTGGTAACAGGTGCCTGTACCAAAGGGCTGGGCTGACTTACCAGGTAGATGTAAGAAAGAGAAATGATTTGAAGGAAAGTTGTTCTGTGCTCATGTTTCCTGTTTTTAATGTTTGTGGCACTATGCCCACACTTCCACCACTTCCTTCCACAATGATCTTGCTTAAGCCTCTCTAAGTTCCGGTTTCCTCATCTATAGAAGAGGGACACCATTGCTACCAACACCATCTCATTGGTACAGTTATAATTGATGTTTGCAATGTCCCTGACAATACAGTTAAATAGAAGCTTCAGAATTCTGCCTCATCATCGTACGTTCAAAAGCTTTCATTCTCATTGGTTCTGCAGATTCCTAGGGAAAATTAGTGAACCATGAAAAGACTCTCCCAATTTCTAGCAAAGGCATTTCTAATATCTTGAATAAAGGCACGACATAGTTCTCTTAAAAGTAGAGCAACTATTTTGATAATAGTTGTCCTTGAGATTAAGCCATGTTTAGGCATCCATCTTCTATAACTCCCAACTAGATTTTCGCAACCTAAGATAGGATTTGTGCATTTTTTTCTTTCATATTTCTTAAATAATTCAAATATGTTAGCTGACTGACTAGCCAAGATGCCAAGTCGGGTAGCTTACACCACTCGTGGCCAAACTTTGGTCACCAGATTCCTGCAAATCTTTCATTCTTTCATCAAATATTTACTGAGTGCTAGATACTGTGTTATAGGTGCTTGAGATACATCTGAACAAACAAAAATCCCTGTTTTGTGGGATATTTGTCCTTGATAATATTTTCATTAGTCTTCAGTTAAATGATTAAAATATAGACAATAGAGTGAGACTTTTTTGTTTTGTTTTGTTTTGTTGTTTTGAGCCAGGATCTGTCTCTCACTGTCACCCAGGCTGAAGTGCAGTGGTGCCATCATGGTTCACTGCAGCCTTGACCTCCAGTGCTCAGGTGATCCTCCCACCTCAGCATCCTGAGTAGCTGGGATTACAGGCACACACTACCATGCCCAGCTAAAGTTTTTGTATTTTTAGTGCAGACGAGGTTTCGCCATCTTACCCAGACTGGTCTTGAACTCCTGGTCTGAAGTGATCTGCCTGCCTCGACCTCCCAAAGTGCTGGGATTACAGGCGTGAGCCACCACGCCCAGCTGGAGTGAGTTTTTAACAAAACCAAATATAATCGACTTCTAAATTCTGAGATTATTTCCTTTCCTTTTTTCGTGTTAAAATGCTCCTTCAATTTTGAAATGATGATGAGTGAAGATAACACATTTTAAATATCCTTATTTGATGAACTAAAAAAAAAAAAAGCCTTAAGTTGGCCCTCTAATATTTTCTTCAAGTTTTGCTATTCCGTAAAATCTGAAACTGAGAAACTATAGTAATTCAAGCCAGTATTGCCACTTCTTACAATGCCAAGTCTTGAACAAAATAAGAAAGATGCAAAGAAGACGAACTTAAGTGGATGCTGTGCCTTCTGAGTCCAGCCCAGTTGCATGCTGGTAAGTGTTTAACAACTGGCTCTCCAGATTAAAACAATAAATAGGCCAGGCGCAGTGGCTCACATCTGTAAACCTAGCAATTTGGGAGGCCGAGGCAGGCAGATCACTTGAACTCAGGAAGGTGGAGACCAGCCAGGCAAATGTGGTGAAACCCCATCTTTACAAAAAAATACAAAAAATTAGCCGGGTGTGGTGGTGCATGTCTGTAATCGCAGCTACTCAGGAGGCTGAGGCAGGAGAATTGATTGAACCCTGGGGACGGACGTTGCCGTGAGCCGAGATCACGCCACTGCACTCCAGCTTAGGCGACAGAGTAAGACTCTGTCTCAAAAATAAAAATAAAAATGAAAAAAATTAGCCGGGCATGGTGGTGGGCGGTTGAAGCAGGATAATCACTTGAACCTGGGAGATGGAGGCTGCAGTGAGCTAAGATCACGCCACTGCACTCCAGCCTGGGTGACAGAGTGAGACTGTCTCAAAAAAATACAATACAATACAATACAATACAATACAATACAATACAATACAATACAATACAATACAATACAATACAATACAATAAACCTGATTTGTGAAGTTTGCTTATTTTAAACTACCAATGCAATGCTACTAAAGATGGAGTGAGGATGAAGTGGGTATAAGTAGTTTTCGTGAACGAGTGTCAATACAAGCCAGCTCCAAGACACCACTGCTCCAGCCTGGTAAGAAATACAATATCTAGCCCAGGCAGCAAGAATGTTGAAAATGGTGTGGACTTCAAGTTCCAGTTCCACCACTTATTTCCACAATGGTTTTAGACAAGCCTTTCTAAGTCCCAGTTTCCTAATCTATAGAATAGGGATACTATTGCTACCACTACCACCTCACAGGTTGTTGGGAGGATCAAATAAAATAATGGGCGGGAAAGAGCTTCAGTGCCCTGTACGATGCCTGGCACAGAAGATGCATAATATTTAACTCATTAAAACATGTCAATTTGGGTATTTCCTCTTTTCCATATTTGCTAGAAACTTCTTATTTTGAAAACAAACAAAAAAAAAACAGAGTTTGAGAGTTCAAAGATAAAATGCACAACCTAATATCATTTATTGAAAGCACAATTTTGCTACAAGTGCTTTTCTAAAAAGAGTACTGCCAGAGTAGCTCAACAGTCTTTATTTAGTCCAAAAGATGGCCAAGCGCAGTGGCTCACGCCTATAATCCCAGCATTTTGGGAGGCCAAGGCGAGTGTATCAACTGAGGTCAGGAGTTCAAGACCAGCCTGACCAACATGCAGAACCCCCCCCATCTCCACTTAAAATACAAAATTAACTGGGTGTGGTGGTGAACACCTGTAGTCCCAGCTACTTGGGAGGCTAAGGCAGAAGAATCACTTGAACCCAGGAGATGGAGGTTGCAGTGAGCCAAGATTGCACCACCGCACTCCAGCCTGGGCAACAGAGCAAGACTTCATGTCAGAAAAAAAAAAAAAAAAAAAGGGAGGGGGGAAATATAGAACATCAAAACATCTCCTCTGATGTTCTTCCTTTTGCTTCTCAAGGTGGCAGCTTAGACCACTGATTTTTGGCCATTTTTATTTTCTAATATATGCATTAAAAAGTTATAAATTTCTTTCTAAGCACTGGTTTAGCTGGATCTCACACATTTTTATATGTCATTTTAAAAAATTATTGCTCGGTTCAAAATATTTTCTAATTGCCATTATGATTTCTTCTTCTTAATAACCATAGTTATTAAGAAGTATATCACTTTAAATGGGAGGTTTTCTAATTACCTTTTTGTTATTGGGCCTAGCTTAATATCACCGTGGTCAGAGAACATACTCTAAATAATCTGAATATTTTATGGCCCAGCACATACAGAGTCAATTTTGTCAAATATTCTGTGTGCCCTTCAAAAGAAATTTTCTGAGCCCAGTGCAGTGGCTTGGGGCTGGGGTCCCAGCTACTTGGGAGGCTGAGATGGGAGAATCACATGGACCCAGCAGTTCAAAGCTGCAGTGAGCCATGATCCTGCCTCTGCTCTCCTGCCTGGGTGAAAAAAAAAAAAAAAAAAAAAGGATTCTGTTGTTGAGAACAGGCTGTATAAGTCTTAATTAGGACAAGTTTGTTAATTGTGTTATTCAGATCTTCTATATCGTTATTAATTTATTCCATTTGCTTATTCTACAAGCTATTGAAAGAGGTATCTCAAAGCCTCCCACTATGATTGTAAATTTTGTCCATTTTTCCTTTTAGCTCTGGCAATCTTTGCTTTATGGAACTCTGAGGCCGTGTTTTGAGGAGCATACAGATTTAAGATTTTAATCTCTTCCTGGTGGATCTCTTTATCATTTATTTCTTTATCATTATGAAATTCCCTCTTTAGCCTCATAATGCTTCTTGCTTTAAAGTCTACTCTGACTGATATTTGAATAATTATACCCGCATTTTGCTGTTGCTTGCGTTTGTGTGATCTAGCTTTTAGCTTCCTATTATGGTCAACCTTTCTGTGTTTTTGTATTAAAGATGTTTTTCTTGGCCAGGTGCAGTGGCTCACGCCTGTAATCCCAACACTTTGGGAGGCTGAGGCGAGTGGATCACCTGAGGTCAGGATTTCAAGACCAGCCTGGCCAACATGGCCAACATGTCTCTTCTAAAAATACAAAACTAGCCAGGCGTGGTGGCACGCCTGTAATCCCAGCTACTCAGGAGGCTGAGGCAGGTGAATCATTTGAACCTGGGAGGCAGAGGTTGCTGTGAGCCGAGATCGCGCCACTGCACTCCAGCCTAGGCGACAGAGCAAGGCTCTGTCTCAAAAAAAAAAAAAAAAAAAAAAAAAAAAAATGCCAGTAGCATTAGTATTTCAAATGAATATCCTAAATGGTAGCACTTGCTCATAACCATCTATCTTAATACTGAGTACTTTATTAGAAACTTGTTCTGCAAAAGGAACGGACTTAGGAATAATTAGTTGGAACTGTAAAATCTTACATTTTACATGGAGCAATATTATAATTACATTCTAATGCTGGTGTCTTCTACTGTTTAGTTGCCATTAAGTCAGCATTCTCTTACTTATGCCTAGGGAAAGTGAGCCACGGGCATGTTAACTTACTTGTTCCAGGCCTTATAACCAATAGATGGTAGAACCAAGACATATGCAAAAGCTTTTAGGCTTTTTACTCAGCCCACGTCCTGACAATAGAAAATACAATAGCAGTTAATATGTCACTTGTTCTTTTTCTCACAAAAGGTAATTCATCTCTATTCTCCCTGCCTTCCATAAGTAAAATTTTTGTTTCTTCTACAACCTACATATTAACCAGGGGTCATGTGTATCAACAGTCTCTGCTTACTTATTGAGTCTGAAGGCAGGCTGGGAAGAAGTGGGTATGTCCCTGAGAGCCCTGTTCAATTTGGGGACCAACTCAACTTAGTTTCTTGGTAAATTTAGAATTAATTTATGGATTTAGAAATAAACAAGGGAAGACATTTAGATGGCCATTGCCGTCCTGAATCCGGTTTAGAGTACCACTAGAAAACACAATTAACCTCGAATTTTTTTCCCACTTGGTAGAGGATTACCGGAAACAGCTAGAGACATAATTTCATACACAATTCCATGTAGGCAATACCCAGGAATGGAGGCAGAAGGTGTGCCGTTGTCTAATCACCACATTTATGCTCTGTACTAAGTGTAGATTTACAGACCTTGTCAGACAGAGAAATAATGACTGGAAAAATACATGATCCCTTGTAAAAGCAGTTGTCTACCATTTTAATCTTGATGGAAAGAAATTTGTTCCTCTGCTAATTTCCTCATTAAGGAAATTGAACTATATATTTCTGTGGTTAGAAATACATATAAAGGAATCAAGGCTAAAAGCAAAAAACATCAGATATGAGATGAGACATGTAAAGAAGAATAGCGAAGGCAATCTGAAATTATTGAGAGCTCCACAATAGCTCTCTTCTTGACTTTCCTGTTTGCAGCCTGAGAAAAGCACCTTCCCCATTCTAGCTTCTGACACTCCACCCTTGTTTCTCCAAACTCAACACAGCTGTGGATGTCATTACCGGGTTCATCTAGCTGGGTACTACAGTTTATTTAAAATGTGCAGGAAGTGGCCGGGCGCGGTGGCTTGTGCCTGTAATCCCAGCACTTTGGGACGCCGAGGTGGGCAGATCACCTGAGGTCAGGAGTTCCAAACCAGCCTGGCCAATGTGGCGAAACCCCATCTCTACTAAAAATACAAAATTAGCCGGGCGTGGTGGCGCATGCCTGTAATCACAACTACTTGGGAGGCTGAGGCAGGAGAATCACTTGAACCTGGGAGGCGGAGGTTGCAGTGAGCCGAGATCGTGCCATTGCACTCCAGCCTGGACAACAAGAGTGAAACTCCATCTCAAAAAAAAAAAAAAAAAAAAAGAAGTGCAGAAAACTCAAAGAATCTATGAAAGGCCAGAAAGTCGGTGAGGTTTGTTTATTGTATAACCACAAACATCACCAAAACCACACAGAGAGGACTGCTCAAGCTATGATGCCACTGAGCACACACAATATTTGACATAAACACTACAGCTTGAACCGGTGACACTGGGGACCAGATGTTAGAATATCTGCTGTTGCTGCTGCTGCTGCTGCTGCTGCTGGGAGACATCACTACTGCCATTCTCACCAAAAGGAGGATTTTACATACTTCTGGTTCATCACTTACCCACTTGCAAAATGGTGTTCTATACAGGTGTGTCTGACTGGCAAAGGCTAGGTCTCATGTCTGTGCCTTAACTGCATTGGAGCCTTGAAGATGGAGTTTTGGCTTCAATTTGGAGAAGCAAAATTTAGAACGTGGGAAATTCTCCAGACATGGGAATATTGTTCAAAAGATGCGAGGTGGCCATAAAAATAAATGAACACTGTATACTACTGTGGAGTTATCAGGATTTAATTGCTAAAGTATAGTTTCTAAAAAGTTGAGAACAAATATACAACTAACGCATCAAAGATTTTCTTTACCTCATTAATTAATAAGGGATCAGTAAGATTAAAGTCAGTTCAAATAAGAATTTGAGGCCAGGTGCAGGGGCTCATGCCTGTAATCCTGGCACTCTGGGAAGCCGAGGCGGGTGGATCGCCTGAGGTCAGGAGTTTAGGACCAGCCTTGCCAACATGATGAAACCCTGTATCTACTGAAAACGCAAAAATTAGTTGGGCATTGCGGTGCATGCCTGTAATATCAGCTACTGGGGAGGCTGAGGCAGGAGAATCACTTAAACCTGGGAGGCAGAGGTTGCAGTGAGCCGAGATCTGAGATCACACCACTGCACTCCAGTGTGGGCGACGGAGTGAGGCTGTGTCTTTAAAAAAAAAAAAAAAAAAAAAGAATTTGACTGACAGAGATCTACATTCTCTATATTTCTCTATTCAGTAAAATCTACAATACAAAATTTATTTGCATTGCCATGTATAGGTATCATTTGCATAGTTATCAGTTTTTTACAACTTTAAAAAGAATCAAACAAATCCTATAAAGGTCCACTAAATAATACCCAGCACATCACTGAAAGGACACCTGATAATCTCTTTTGCCTGAATAATTTTTCTTAATAAAATGTTAAGTGATTGACTGAAATAAAAAGAAATGCTAAGTGAAAAAACAAGATAAAGTATGTATAATATGTTAGTGTTCACTTAAGATGAAAGAATATTAATATATAGGCATATTTGCATAGTTTTAAAAATGGGAAGATAAACCATAAATTGTTTAAATGATTACCAATTAAGGAAAAAAGGAAATAGTGTAAAACAAAAGGAGAAAGGCTAGAGTTCTTTGAATATACCTCATTGCGTTGATTTCACTTTGGATCCACATAAATGTTTTACATAATTATAAAATGAAATTACATAAGTGTAAAAAGCAATCCCTAAAAGGAAGAAGTAAAATGAAACAAATAAACCTGTGTATGGAGGTGGAGCATAACCATACCGGGAGCTATTCCAGGTGACTTCAAAACACAGTAATTGACTTACATCCTTAGCAGAATATGGCTTAATGGAGAAAAACCTGTCCCCCTCTACTTTAAAATCTCTAATTTGTTTTCATTAATAATCTTATTGGTCATAGGCTTGTTGTTGTTATTCTGCAATTTTACAGGATAAATCAAACAAGTACTTGAGTTGATACTTTAGAGAACCCAGATGTTTTAAGCATGTTTGAAAAGAAGTGTAGATACAAGATTGATGGGGTGAGTAAACCCTATAGTCTTGAATTTGAATTTGAAGTATCAGTGTCAGCTTGTTATCTATTTAATTTTTTTAAAAAAAGATATTTCCTAGTTCCATCTACTGAAAAGGCTTAGCAACAATGGTCAATCTGCTATCCCAAACACTGCTAGTTCCTAGATTATGGTATTTAAACATTGTTTCCACTAAAAGGAACCAGACCTCCTTGGAGAAATGGCTGATTCGAGGTCTGGGGCAGGAATTGTTCAAGACAAACCTGCAATAGTCTGTCATTATTAGAAAGAAAGGAAGCTTTTAAAGAGTGCTAATATTATGCCAAACATACAAACTCTGTCTGCAATAAAGAGCCAATTTGAATAAATTCCTACTGACCAAAAATGAGACAATATGAGTATCAATAAGGAGAAAACTGGAATGGATTGAAACACATCAAATATGTTTAAATCCATGAATTCATAATGATATAAACATAACTCAATGGTTTCACAATATATGGCGTTTATTTAAATCTCAATTCAAACAAGTAAAAAATGTATAAGACAGGGAAATGTGAACATTGATAGGATGTCTGATGACATTAAGAAATTATTGTCATAATTTCTTATGACAATAAAGTGGCTCACGCCTGTAATCCCAGTACTTTGGGAGGCTGAGGTGAGTGGATCACCTAAGGTCAGGAGTTCGAGACCAGCCTGGCCAACATGGTGAAACCCCATCTCTACTAAAAATACAAAAATTAGCTGGGTGTGGTGGCACACGCCTGTAATCCCAGCTACTTGGGAGGCTGAGGCAGGAGAATCGCTTGAACTTGGGAGGCAGAGGTTGCAGTGAGCTGGGATCACACCAGCGCACTCCAGCCTGGGCAAGTGAGTGAGACTCTGTCTCAAAAAAAAAAAAAAAAAAGAAATTATTGTTCTTTTATTTTAGATGTGATAATAGTATTGTGGTATTGTATTTGTTTAATAGTCTCTGTCTTTTAAAGACACACACAGGGACATTTACATATGAAATGATAGAATGTCTGGAATTTGTTTAATATAATTCAGGTAGTAGGAGTGGGAAGATGAATAAGATTGGCCATGTACTGATCCTTGTTGAAACAAGACAATGGTTTCATGGCAGCTCATTTTACTACTATCTTTACTTTTACATGTGTTTTAAATTTTCCATAAGAAGTATCTTTTTAAAAAAAATCTGTATGGTTACAAACACAAACATGTCTACTATAGCTGAGATGAATCAACATAATGATGCTACTTCTCCCCAAATGTATGCATATATTCAAATAAAAACTCTAATAGCCAGACTTGGGGGCTCATGCCTGTATTCCCAGCACTTTAGGAGGCCAATGCGGGCAGATTGCTTGAGCCCAGGAGTTTGAGGCCAGCCTGGGCAACATGGTGAAACCCCTTATCTACAAAAAATAAAAAACAAAATTAGCCGGGCATGGTGGTGTGCGCCTGTAGTCCCAGCCACTCCGGAGGCTGAGGCGGGAGGATCACTTGAGCCCGGGAGGTCAAGGCTGCAGTGAGCCATGATTGCATCACTGCACTTCAGCCTGGGTGACAGAACGAAACCCTGTCTCCAAAAGAAAAAAGCAAAAAACTCTAACAGAGTTTTTCAGGGAACTTGATAAACTGATTTGAAAAGTTCATATAAAGAAGACAAAATGCAAAGACAATGTTTAAAAAGAAGAACAATGATGGGGTGACCTAGATGACTTGCATCACCAGACATCAAGACATATTACAAAGCTGGTTTTTTTTTTGTTTTTTGAGATGGAGTCTTGCTGTGTCGCCCAGGCTGGAGTGCAGTGGCACCATCTCGGCTCACTGCAAACTCCGCCTCCTGGGTTCACGCCATTCTCCTGTCTCAGCCTCCCGAATAGCTGGGACTACAGGCGCCCACCACAACGCCTGGCTAATTTTTTGTATTTTTAGTAGAGACGGGGTTTCACCGTGTTAGCCAGGATGATCTTGATCTCCTGACCTCGTGATCCACCCGCCTCAGCCTCCCAAAGTGCTGGGATTACAGGCATGAGCCACCGCGCCCGGCCTACAAAGCTGTTTTAATTAAAACTGTGTGATACTGAAGTAGCAATTGATAAAAAGAACAACTTCATGAGCTCAGAAACTGACCTATCTATGTATGAGAATTTGGTGTATGATAGAGGTAGAATCAAAATGGGAAAACAAAGAAAATAAGTTCCCTACCTCATACCATACACAAAACTAAATTCCAGGTGAATTAAACACCTAAAAGCAGTAGCCATAGAAAAGATAAATAAAACGCTTTCTAAAAGTATAAAAATGAGTGTATCTTTATTACATTTGGATGAGGAAAACTTTCTTATATGAAACACAAACAGTATAGATTACACAGAAAAGCTGAATAAAATGTTCTACCTCAACACACAAAAAAATTTCATATAGAAAAACTCACTATAAACAAGACTAAAAGACAAGTGGAATTTCATAGGCTTATTCAAAGGAAGAAAAAACAAAATAAAAGACAAATGGAAGACTAAGGGAAGATGTTTTTAAGGGTATATAACTGTCAAAGATTAGAAGCCAGGATATATTTTTAAAACACATACACCTTGGCCAGGCATGGTGGCTCACACCTGTAATCCCAGCACTTTGGGAGGCCGGGGTGGGTGGATCACGAGGTCAAGAGTTCAAGACCAGTCTGGCCAAGATGGTGAAACCCTGTCTCTACTAAAAATACAAAAATTAGCTGGACGTGCTGGCAGGCGCCTGTGATCCTAACTACTTGGGAGGCTGAGGCAGAGAATCGTTGAACCTGGAAGGCGGAGGTTGCAGTGAGCCAAGATCACGCCAATGCACTCCAGCATGGGAGATAAAGCACAGCTCCATCTTGGAAAACACACACACACACACACACACACACACACACACACCCCTCCCACAAATCCCTAAGAAAAAGCAACAATACAATAGAAAAATGAGCAAAAAAGATGAACGGGAAATTCACAGAAAATTCAAACGGTCAATAAATGTGTGAAAAGATCCTCAACCTCATTAGTAATTAGGAAAATGCAAATTTAAAAGATGATAGTTCATCTTGCTCCCACTCCACCCAGATAACCATTCTCAATTGGATATATTTGAGTGTATTCTTTTTTCCATGAATATACTAACACACACACACACACACACATGCATATTACTAAACTATACATATAGTATATATTAATAAAGACATTTTGAGTTGATGAACGAAGGAATGGGTGAGTGAGAATCAGACAATATCAGATCATGAATGAATTGTGTTAAAAGCAGTAAGACAGGTTTTCCTAGGAAATCATAAAAGGAGCTGGGATTTTGGGAGCTTTATCTTAATCTCTTTATAACTAAGTGTTTTCCATGTAAAAGTTGGTGTTTTTAAAATTTAATTTAATTTTTTTTTTTGAGATAGGGTCTTGATCTGTCATCCAGGCTGAAACACAGTGGTATAATCATGGCTCACTGCAGCCTTGTCCTCCTAGACTGAAGCAATTCTTCCAACTCACCCTCCCTCTCAGCTGGGACTACAAGCATGCACCACCATGTCCAGCTAATTAAAAAAATTTTTTTGCAGAAACAGGATCTTGCTATATTGCCCAGGTTGGTCTTGAATTCCTGGCCTCAAGTGATCCTCCCGCCTCAGCCTCCCAAAGTGCTGGGATTATAGGCGTGAGCCACTGGGCTCAGACAAGGGCTCTTCTTGATGGCTTACTGTATCCACTTTGTTCCCAAGACCATAGGGAGACGACTAGAGGTGACTGTACTAGCTAGATTTTAAACGAAACTGAAATGAAAGTTCACTTCCTCATTATGGATACCTCATGTGACAAGTTCCAATTTCTTTTAAAGTCAGTTGAACTGAAATCTCCCTGCTGCTTTGAAATCTTAGAAGAGAGCCCATCAATTCAAGGATTCTTACTGTAGGAGCACCTGCTGGTTCTATCACGTATGTACTGTTTGTTCTTTTTCTCCCATTTGGTCTTCAAACACTCTGTTTGTGTTTGTAACTTGTTCTGCCTGCTAGGTTTTCAATCTTTGGTTTCAGGAAGTAAACTAAAAAGTCATGTCGTTCAATTTGCTTCTTCTCTATTTTTAAAAAGTTAATGTCTGCTTGAGCATCTAAGCATCTAAGTTGAGGCTGAAACGTGGCTTTCTTTGGAATATAATTAAAAGGTTTACATGTTTAAAATTCCAGATGTTTTCAATTGAAAAGAAAGGAAAAGAAAGTAGAATCCAGTTTGAGGGAGCTAGTCGCTAAATTTCTGTTGAAGTCTCTTGAATTAAATACAGAAGTGGCATTTTAAAGAGTAGTTAATTGCTTCATTTGAAACAGATGTCTGATCATTGGAAAAAAAAGATAAAAAGGAAAATAACCTACCTAAAGATGTGAATGAGAGTTGTCTTTTAACTATCTGTAAAGACTGTGGATATTTAAATAAGTCAGTTAAGAAGAGCTCATGTATCCAAAAATTCAGGAGATAAACTGATTTTTCAGAGGTTTGCCTCTCTTAAGGATGATTTTTTTTTTTTTTTTGAGAGAGAGAGAGAGAGAGAGAAAGAGATTTCCTTTGATTAGATTTGTTGGCAAATCCTGGAAAGTCCCTGTTTTCTAACCCCCTAGATGTGTTTGGTTTACCAGATACTGGGAAATTCCTGAAAATCACTTTTTAAAGTGCTACTAAGCATTGGAAGTAGTATTTCAGACATAAATCTGCAGCTATTCCCTGTGACTATATATCCCAGGAATTTTCCTGTATAATTCTCTTTATAATACTCTGTCCCTATTGAACAATGAGGTCACTTGGACACGGGAAGGGGAACATCACACACCGGGGCCTGTTGTAGGGAGGGGGGAGTGGGGAAGGATGGCATTGGGAGTTATACCTGATGTAAATGACGAGTTGATGGGTGCTGATGAGTTGATAGGTGCAGCACACCAACATGACACAAGTATACATATGTAACAAACCTGCACGTTGTGCACATGTACCCTAGAACTTAAAGTATAATAATAATAAAAAAAAGTCTGTCCCTTTGATAGACTTTGCATTGTTATTTTCTCTTATGAAAAAATATGGTCACAATATATGCAGCTAATAGCAACACTTCCTATGTTACCTTTCCTTACACAGAATGAAACAGCTGGTTTGTGTGCTCTTGGTGTGCTCCTCTGCAGTGGCGCAGTTGCATAAAGATCCTACCCTGGATCATCACTGGCATCTCTGGAAGAAAACCTATGGCAAACAATACAAGGAAAAGGTAGACTGGATTGCCACTCGAGCGATATGCTTTTAAAGGAGTACTGTTTTCTACCTCTCAAAATTGCGTTCTTACAGGCAGTGTTTTCAGTAAATATTTAGGCTGGGCGTGGTGGCTTGCGCCTGTAATCCCAGCCCTTTGGGAGGCCAAGGTGAGCGGATCACCTGAGGTCAAGAGTTCGAGACCAGCCTAGCCAACATGGCAAAACCCCGTCTCTACTAAAAATACAAAAATTAGCTGGATGTGGTGGTAGGCGCCTGTAATCCCAGCTACTCAAGAGGCTGAGGCAAGAGAATCGCTTGACCTGGGGAGGCGGAGGTTGCAGTGAGCCAAGATTGCGCCATTGCACTCCAGCCTGGGCGACAGACTGAGACTCCATCTCAAAAATAAATAAATAAATATTATGTACTTGTTTCTTGCCAGATACTATTCTTGGTACCATACAGCAGGAGTCAAAACAAAATTCCTATTATGGAGCTTTTATTATAGTGAGAGAGACAGGAAATAAGAAAATAAACAAGCAGACATGTAGTATGCTAGATGGTGATAAGTGTTGTAGTTAAAAGTAACGGAAGGCATGGAGAGGAGGAAGGGCGCTGGGTGGCGGTAGTGGTGGTAAGAAGTCTATCTATATGACAGGAGGGTTAGGAAAGGCCTCACGGATAGGGGTGCCATTTGAGCAGAGAATTGATGGAAGCCAGGGAGCAAGCAAAATACTTGCTTGCTATCAGGCCAAGGGCAAATGAGCACAAGCTCCTGAAGAAGAGCCACATTTGGGATGGCTGAGGAGCGAAAAGGCCTTATTATACCCACATAGTGCGGCCAGATATTGTTTCTTGACTATCACTTCCCATTTTGTACTTCTGTTTTTATTTCAAAGCACGCTTGCTGATGTTAAGACCTTAACCCTACTGCTTTAAATAACTAAGTCCTGTAACTATGTAATATTTCTGTTTGTAAGCTAGCATCATATATTTCTTTATTTGACATATTATTTTGTATAAAAATGACACTCTTAGTAGGTCATATACTCTAAGTTTTATTTTTATTTATTTATAATTAAATAATAATTGTGTATATTTATGGAGTACAATGTGATGTTATGATACAAATATACATTGCAGAATGATTAAATTAGGCTAATTAACATATTCAGCACCTCACATACTTATCCTTTCTTTGTGATGAGAACATTTAAAATCCACCCTTTCAGTAATTTCGACATATAAAATACATTATTACTATTATCGGTAGCCACCATGCTATGCAATAGATTGCGAGAACGTATTCTTCTTGTCTAAATGAAACTCTGTACTCTTTGCCTAACATCTCCCCTTTCCCTGTCTACCCTCCTCCCAGCCTCTGCTAACCACCATTCTACTCTCTATTTTTATGAGTTCAACTGTTTTAGAGTCCACATGTAAATGAGATTATGCAGTATTTGTCTTTCTGTGCCTGGCTTATTTCACTTAGCATAATGTTCTCTAGACCCATCCATGTTGTTGAAAATGACAGAATTTCCTTTTTTTTTTTTTTTTTTAAGGCTAATTGGTATTCCATTATACATGGAATACAATAAGTACCACACTTTTTTATCCATTCATCTTTTAATGGACACTTTATAAGGTTGATTCCATATCGTGACTATTGTGAATAATGCTACAATGAACCTGGAAGTGCAGCTACCTTGTTGACATACTGATTGTGCTTCCTTGGGACATATACCCAGAAGTGAGATTGCTGGATGATATGGTAATTATGTTTTTAGTTTTTTGAGGAATCTCCATACTGTTTTCCAAAATGACTGTACTAATTTACATTCCCACTAACAGTGTATGAGGGTTCCCTTTTCCCCACATCCTCACCAACACGTATCTTTCATTGTTTTGATAATAGCCATTCTAACAGATGTGAGGTGATATCTCATTGTGGTTTTACTTTACATTTCCCTGATGATTGGTGATGTTGAGCATTTTTTCATATATCTGTTGGCCATTTGTATGTGTCTTGTTTTGAGAAATGTCTATTCAAGTCTTCTGCCCATTTTTAAACAGGGTTATTTTCTTGATGGTTACTTTGAGTTCCTTCTATATTTGGGATATTAGCCCCTTATGAAATGTATGATTTGTAAATATTTTCTCCCAATCTATGAGTTATCCTTTCACTCTGTTAATTGTTTCCTTTATTTTACAAAAGCTTTTTAGTTTGATGGAGTCCTGTTTGTCTATTTTTGCTATTGTTGCCTGTTCTTTAGGGGTCATATTCAAAAAACCATTGCCTGGACCAATGTTGTGGAGTTTTCCCCTATATTTTCTTATAGTAATTGTGTAGTTTCAGGCCTTATGTTTATGCTTTAATTCATTTTGAGTTGATTACTGTATATGGGGTGACATAAGGGTTCAATTTCATTTTTCTGCATTTGGATAGCCAGCTTTCCCAATGCTATTTATTAAACAGACTATCCTTTCCCCATTGTGTGTTCTTAGCACCTTTGCTGAAAGTCGATTGACCATAAAATTGCAGGTTATTTCTGGGCTCTATATCCTATTCCATTGGTAAATGTGTCTGTTTCTATGCCAGTACTATGCTGTTTAAATTACTATAGTTTTGTAATATATTTTGAAACCAGGCATTTTGTAATGCCTTCAGCTTTGTTCCTCTTGCTAAAGATTGCTTTGACTATTCAAGGACTTTTGTAGTTCCACATTAATTTGAGGATTGTTTTTTCTATTTCTGTTAAGAATAACATTAGAATTTTGATAGAAATTGCACTGAATTTCTAGTTTGCTTTGGGTAGTATGAACATTTTAGCAATATTAATTCTTCCAATCCTTGAGCATGGAATATCTTCCCATTTATTTATTTTATCTTAAATTTCTTTCTTTCTTTCTTTTTCTTTTCTTTTCTTTTTTTTTTTTTTGAGACAGAATTTTGCTCTTGTTGCCCGGGCTGGAGTGCAATGACATGATCTCGGCTCTCCGCAACCTCCGCCTCCCAGGTTCAAGCAATTCTCCTGCCTCAGCCTCCCGAGTAGCTGGGATTACAGGCATGCACCACCACGCCCAGCTAATTTTGTGTTTTTAGTAGAGTCAGGGTTTTTCCAAGTCGTTCAGGCTGGTCTCAAACTCCCGACGTTAGGTGATCCTGACCTCAGCCTCCCAAAGTGCTCGGATTACAGGCGTGAGCCACTGCGCCTGGCCTATTTTGTCTTCAGTTTCTTCCATCAATGTTTTATAGTTTTCAGCATATAACATTTCAACTCCTTGGTTAAATTTACTCCTAAGTATGTTTTAAATGCTATTGTAAATAGAATTGTTTTCTTAATTTCTTTTTCAAAGAGTTGTTAGTGTATAAAAACGCTACTGACTTTTGTATGTTGACTTTGTGTCCTACAACTTTACTGAATTCACATATCAGTTCTAATAGTTTTTTGATGGAGTCTTTCCTCTCTCTCTCTCTCTCTCTTTTTCTTTTTCTTTTTTTTTTTTTTGAGACGGATTCTTGCTCTGTCGCCCAGGCTGGAGTGCAGTGGTGCAGTCTCGGCTCACTGCAAGCTCCGCCTCCTGGGTTCAAGTGATTCTCCTGCCTCAGCCTCCTGAGTAGCTGGGATTACTGGCACATGCCACCACACCCAGATACTTTTTGTGTTTTTAGTAGAGACAGGATTTCACCATGTTGGTCATGCTGGTCTCGAACTCCTGACCTCATGATCCACTCACCTTGGCCTCCCAAAGTGCTGGGATTACAGGCATGAACCACCGTGCCCAAACCTTTTTTTTTTTTTTTTGAGATGAGATCTTGCTTTGTCACCCAGGTTGGAGTAAAGTGGTATGATCATAGCTTACTGCAGCCTCAAACTCCCAGCTCAAGTGATTCTCTTGCCTCAGCCTTCCAAGTAACTGGGACTATAAGCACATGGCACCACACCTGGTTAATTTCTATTTTTGGTTTTTGTAGAGATGGGGTCTTGCCATGTTGTCCAGGCTGGTGTTAAACTCCTGGATTCATACAATCCTCCCATCTCAACCTCCCAAAGTATAGGCATGAGCCACCACACCTGGCCAAGACTTTCTATATGATCATGTCATCAACAAACAAAGGCAATTTTACTTCTTCCTTCTCTTATTTGGAGGCCGTGTATTTATTTTTCTTGCCTAATTGCTCTGGCTAGGATTTTCAGCACTATATTGACTAGAAATGGTGAAAGTGGGTACCCTTGTCTTTTTCTGATCTTAGCAGAATTGCCTTTAAATTTTCACCCAGTTGAGTATGGTGTTAGCTGTAGTCTTGCCATATATGGCCTATTTGTGTTGAGGAACATTCCTTCTACATGTAATTTGTTGAGAATGTTTGTCATGAAAGGATGTTGAATTCTGTCAAATGCTTTTCCTGCATCTATTGAAATGATCATATGGTTTCCTTGGTGCTGATGAATTTCACCCTCACCCACACCCTTTATGAAGAGGTTCCTCATTTCAAGGTTGACTGGAGTTAGATGTGCAATTAGCACCATTATCTGGTTAAATGAATGCTATCCCTCTGTTTAATAATTCCAATCCCTCAGGAGGAATGAACCTGACTTTTGATTAGTATCCTACCTTTATAATTGATCTCAAAGTGCACTTCTTTTTATTTTTTTTTTCCTTTCTTGTACTTAGATTTGTTTGTCTTTATACCATTGCTTCTCATCTTGCGGTTTGGAAGTAAGCCCATCATGCATGCCCATTATGTCAATTACTGGGGTAACAGTAAAACCTTGCTCCAAGGGAGAGAAACCTGCATCCAGACTTGCTACCCAGCAAGTCTGGCTTCAGCTATTCTAGGAGGCACCATCCACCTTGCCTTCTACATCATTGTATTCTATGTGAATGAATCTCCTGAAGGACAAGAAAATTGACAGTCAGCTTGTAAATTCACTGTGAATAAAATTAAAATAATAGAACCAAAATAACTTTTCAAAAGACTATATATAAAGGAATAATATGTACACTAATAGACAAGAAAAAAATTAGAAATCTTAGAAATAAAAAATATTGTCACTGCAATAAAAATCAAAAGGATTTCCAGACTGTAAAGAGTTGGATAGTATCTGAAAGATACTACTGAGGGATTCACCCTGAATGCAGCACCTAGAAATAAAAAGAAAAATATAAGAAAACGCAAGTAAGAAGATGAAAGAGAGTTTGAGGCTCCAAAATACTTTGGATAGGAGTTTCTGAAAAAGAGAATTAGATGGAATGGTGGAGAAGCAATATATGTGGAGACACTGATTGAGAATATTCCAGATATGAGACAAGGTCCTGAGTCATCCAATCAAAAGTACACAGCTGAAGGTAAATAAAGAAACCTACACCCAGACACATGTAATGAACTTGTAAAACATGAAAAAGAAAGAGAAAATCATGGCTGGGTGCATGGTTCACACCTGTAATCCCAGCACTTTGGGAGGCCAAGGGGGGGACGATCCTTTAAGGCCAGGAGTTTGAGACCAGCCTGTCTCTACAATAAAATAAAACAAAACAAAATAAAATAAAATAAAAATAAGCTGGTTGTGGTGGTGCAGGCTTACAGTCCTAGCTACCTGGGCAGCTGAGATGGGAGGATAGTTTGAGCCCAAGAATTTGAAGCTGCAGTGAGCTGTGATCATACCACTGCACTCCAGCCTGGGCAACAGAGCAAGACCCTGTCTTTAAAAAAAAAAAAAAAAAAAACTGGCTGCAGTGGTACACACCAGTGATCCCAGTTATGCAGGAGGCTGAGGTGTGAAGATTGCTGGATCCCAGGAGGTCAAGGCTATAGTGAGCGGTAATCACGCCACTTCGCTGCACTCCATCCAGCCTGAGTGACAGAGCAAGACTATCAATAATAATAATAATAATAATAGTAAATTTTAAAAAGAGAAGGAAATTCATGTTTATCATAAAATAATATTAATCACCATCAAAGCAGTTAAGAGCAAGAATTAAGATTAATATGTGAAGTTAGCAGTTATATTGGATATATTTATGCATTTGCATGCTCTCAGATCCACATTTGGTAGAATGCTTCAAAAATGCTATTTTCGGGTGGTGCAGTGGTTCACACCTGTAATCCCAGTACTTTGGGAGGCCAAGGCAGGCAGATCCCCTGAGGTCAGGAGTTTGAGACCAGCCTGGCCAACATGACGAAACCCCGTCTCTACTAAAAATACAAAAATTAGCTGGTGTGGTGGCATATGCCTGTAATCCCAGATACTCGGGAGGCTGAGGCAGAGAATCACTTGAACCTAGGAATCGGAGGTTGAAGTGAGCTGAGATCATGCCACTGGACTCCAGTTTGGGTGACAGAGTGAAACTCCATCTAAAAAAAAAGCCATTTTCATTATCAAACACTTACTTGTCCAGGATGCAGTATGACTATGTTCTTCTTCATTATGTTTTAGAATGAAGAAGCAGTACGACGTCTCATCTGGGAAAAGAATCTAAAGTTTGTGATGCTTCATAACCTGGAGCATTCAATGGGAATGCACTCATATGATCTGGGCATGAACCACCTGGGAGACATGGTAGGTACATTACAAGGAATCCCACTTTCGTGTCTGGGTAAACATCATTTCCTTTCTGTCTCCCCAAAAGCAATTTGAAGGTAAACAACAATAACAAAGGAACGTATAGTACAAAGTTGGAAAACAGTAGAATTTAAGGACATAAGAACTTGTGCAGAAATTCCTTACTTAGTTCTACTTTGACTGCTTTCTTTCTTTAACAAATCACTTCTTTAAAGGAAATTTTAAACTCACAGACTACCATTGTTTTTTTAAAATAAATTCTAGAAAGTATTACCTAAAGACTATCGACAGGCTTTTATAGAAAGTTGCCATACTTATTTAAGTCTAGATTGACAATTTAGTATGATCCATCTGCTTTCTTAATGGGAGCATGTGGGTATTTAATCTCACAAATAATCTTCTATTGGTTTTCAGATTCTGTTCTGTCCTACAAAACTGTACTGCTGTTGCCAAAGTGAAGAAGGGAACGCCCTAGGTAGACTAAACTCCTTCTTAAATGCAGGAATCTCATTTGTAATTCTTTCTCACATGGGAAACCAGTTTAGTCCACTTTTTAGACAGCGCTTTTATAAAATTCTGCCTTGCTTTGAAACAAAAATCTGCCTCCCTGTAACTTCTAGTTTTTACCATTCTCTTTTCCTCCTTCCCCATGAGGGTGCCTAACTGGGATGCTAGTGCGAAGTGTGAAACTAAACAAATCCAGATAATTCACCCCACCAGATCCTAATGGAACCTCTCTTGGTCACAACTATTACTGGTTTTTCTCAGTTTTTTTATTCCATGTCAGTTTTAAAATATATTCACAGTTACAGTTATTAGGATATTAGAAAGAAGGATAGGCTGGGCGCAGTGACTCACGCCTGTAATCCTAGCACTTTGGGAGGCCGAGGTGGGCAGATCACGAGGTCAGGAGTTCAAGACCACCCTGACCAACATGGAGAAACCCTGTCTCTACTAAAAATACAAAATTAACTGGGTGCGGTGGCTCATGACTGTAATCCCAGCACTTTGTGAGGCTAAGATGGGCAGATGACCTGAGGTCGGGAGTTTGAGACCAGTCTAACCAACATAGAGAAACCCCATCTCTACTAAAAATACAAAATTAGCTGGATGTGGTGGCACATGCCTGTAATCTCAGCTACTTGGGAGGCTGAGGCAGGAGAATCACTTGAACCTGGGAGGCAGAGGTTGCAGTGAGCCGAGGTCACGCCATTGCACTCCAGCCTGGGCAACAAGAGTGAAACTCCGTCTCAAAAAAAAAAAAAAAAAAAAAAGGAAGAAAAGAAAGAAGGATATAAGTGAAAGAGATATATATATAGTCATGTGTCATATACATTTTGGCCACTGATGGACCACATATACCTCAGTGGTCCTTCAAGATTATAATGGAGCGGAAAAGTTCCTCTTGCCTAGCTAGTGATGTTGTAGCCACCATAGCAATGTAGCACAATACACTACTCACTTGTCTGTGGTGATGCTGCTGTAAACAGACCTACTGCTCTGCCAGTGGTGTAAAAGTATAGCACATAAAATTTTGCACAGTACAAAATGTTTCATAATAATAAATGACTATGTTACTGGTTTATGTATTTACTATACTATACTTTTAATTGTTATTTTAAAGTGTACTCCTACTTATACTTTTAAAAAGTTAACTGTTAAACAGCCTCAGGCAGGTCCTTCAGGAGGTATCCAGTAGAAAACATTGTTATCAGAGATGACAGCTCCATAAGTGTTATTGCCCCTGAAGACCTTCCAGTGGGACAACAGGTGGAGACGGAATGCAGTGATACTGATGATCCTGACCTTGTATAGGCCTAGGCTAATATGTGTGTGTGTGTGTGTTTGTATATTAGTTTTTAACAAAAAAGTGTTAAAACTTTAAAAAAAATTTTTATTATACTTTAAGTTCTAGGGTACATGTGCACAACGTGCAGGTTTGTTACATATGTATACATGTGCCATGTTGGTGTGCTGCACCCATTAACTCGTCATTTACATTAGGTATATCTCCTAATGCTATCCCTCCCCGCTCCCCCCTCCCCACAATAGGACCCAGTGTGTGATGTTCCCCTTCCTGTGTCCAAGTGATCTCATTGTTCAATTCCCACCTATGAGTGAGAACATGCGGTATTTGGCTTTCTGTTCTTGTGATAGTTTGCTGAGATTGATGGTTTCCAGCTGCATCCATGTCCCTACAAAGGACACGAACTCATCCTTTTTTATGGCTGCATAGTATTCCATGGTGTATATATGCCATGTTTTCTTAATCCAGTCTGTCACTGATGGACATTTGGGTTGATTCCAAGTCTTTGCTATTGTGAATAGTGCCACAATAAACATACGTGTGCATGTGTCTTTATAGCAGCATGACTTATAATCCTTTGGGTATATCCCCAGTAATGGGATGGCTGGGTCAAATGGTATTTCTAGTTCTAGATCCTTGAGGAATCGCCACACTGTTTTCCACAATGGTTGAACTAGTTTACAGTCCCACCAACAGTGTAAAAGTGTTCCTATTTCTCCACATCCTCTCTAGCACCTGTTGTTTCCTGATTTTTTAATGATTGCCATTCTAACTGGTGTGAGATGGTATCTCATTGTGGTTTTGATTTGCATTTCTCTGATGGTGAGTGATGATGAGCATTTTTTCATGTGTCTGTTGGCTGTATGAATGTCTTCTTTTGAGAAGTGTCTGTTCATATCCTTTGCCCACTTATGGGGTTGTTTGTTTTTTTCTTGTAAATTTGATTGAGTTCTTTATAGGCTCTGGATATTAGCCCTTTGTCAGTTGAGTAGTTTGCAAAAATTTTCTCCCATTCTGTAGGTTGCCTGTTCACTCTGATGGTAGTTTCTTTTGCTGTGCAGAAGCTCTTTAGTTTAATTAGATCCTATTTGTCAATTTTGGCTTTTGTTGCCATTGCTTTTGGTGTTTTAGACATGAAGTCCTTGCCCATGCCTATGTCCTGAATGGTATTACCTAGGTTTTCTTCTAGGGTTTTTATGGTATTAGGTCTAACATTTAAGTCTCTAATCCATCTTGAATTAATTTTCATATAAGGAGTAAGGAAAGGATCCAGTTTCAGCTTTCTACTTATGGCTAGCCAATTTTTCCAGCACCATTTATTAAATAGGGAATCCTTTCCCCATTTCTTGTTTTTGTCAGGTTTGTCAAAGATCAGATGACTGTAGATGTGTGGTATTATTTCTGAGGGCTCTTTCTGTTCCCTTGGTCTATATCTCTGTTTTGGCACCAGTACCATGCTCTTTTGGTTACTGTAGCCTTGTAGTATAGTTTGAAGTCAGGTAGCGTGATGCCTCCAGCTTTGTTCTTTTGGCTTAGGATTGTCTTGGCAATGCGGGGTGTTTTTTGGTTCCCTATGAACTTTAAAGCAGTTTTTTCCAATTCTGTGAAGAAAGTCATTGGTAGCTTAATGGGGATGGCATTGAATCTATAAATTACCTTGGGCAGTATGGCCATTTTCACAATATTGATTTTTCCTATCCATGAGCATGGTATGTTCTTCCATTTGTTTGTGTCCTCTTTTATTTCACTGAGCAGTGGTTTGTAGTTCTTCTTGAAGAGGTCCTTTACATCCCTTGTAATTTGGATTCCTAGGTATTTTATTCTCTTTGAAGCTATTGTGAATGGGAGTTCATTCATGATTTGGCTCTCTGTTTGTCTGTTACTGGTGTATAAGAATGCTTGTGATTTTTGCACATTGATTTTGTATCCTGAGACTTTGCTGAAGTTGCTTATCAGCTTAAGGAGATTTTGGGCTGAGACAATGGGGTTTTCTAAATATACAATCATGTCATCTGCAAACAGGGACAATTTGACTTCTTTTCCTAACTGAATACCCTTTATTTCTTTCTCTTGCCTGATTGCCCTAGCCAGAACTTCCAACACTATGTTGAATAGGAGTGGTGAGAGAGGGCATCCCTGTCTTGTGCCAGTTTTCAAAGGGAATGCTTCCAGTTTTTGCCCATTCAGTATGATATTGGCTATGGGTTTGTCATAAATAGCTCTTATTATTTTGAGATACGTTCCATCAATACCGAATTTATTGAGAGTTTTTAGCATGAAGGGCTGTTGAATTTTGTCAAAGGCCTTTTCTGCATCTATTGAGATAATCATGTGGTTTTTGTCTATGGTTCTGTTTATATGCTGGATTACATTTATTGATTTGCGTATGTTGAATCAGCCTTGCATCCCAGGGATGAAGCCCACTTGATCATGGTGGATAAGCTTTTTGATGTGCTGCTGGATTCGGCTTGCCAGTATTTTATTGAGGATTTTTGCACTGATGTTCATCAGGGATATTTGTCTAAAATTCTCTTTTTTTGTTGTATCTCTGCCAGGCTTTGGTATCAGGATGATGTTGGCCTTGTAAAATGAGTTAGGGAGGATTCCCTCTTTCTCTATTGATTGGAATAGTTTCAGAAGGAATGGTACCAGCTCCTCCTTGTACCTCTGGTAGAATTTGGCTGTGAATCCGTCTGGTCCTGGACTTTTTTTGGTCGGTAGGCTATTAATTATTGCCTCAATTTCAGAGCCTGCTATTAGTCTATTCAGGGATTCAACTTACTTTAAAAGTAAAAACTTTTAAAAAATTAAAAATAGAAAAAGCTTATAGAAGAAGGCGATAAAGAAGAAAATATTTTCATACAGCTATACAATGTGTTTGTATTTTAAGGTGTTACTATAAAAGACAAACATTTAAAAAATTAAAAGTTTATTAAGTAAAAAAGTTGCATTAAACTAAGGTTAATTTATTACTGAAGAAAGAAAAAATGTTTAACAAATTTAGTGTAGCCTAAGTGCACTGTGTTTATAAAGTCTACAGTAATATCCTGGGCCTTCACATTCACTCTCCACTCACTCACTGACTCACCCAGAGCAACTCCAGGCCTTTCATAGTAAATGAGCTATACAGAAGTACCATTTTTACTTTTTTTTTTTTTTTTTGAGATGGAGTCTCACCCGTTGCCCAGGCTGGAGTGCAGTGGCACGATCTTGGCTCGCTGTGACCTCTGCCTCCCAGGCTCAAGTGATTCTCCTGCCTCAGCCTCCTGAATAGCTGGGATTACAGGCATGCATCACCATGCCCAGCTAATTTTTATATTTTTGGTGTAGATGAGGTTTTACCACGTTGGCCAGGCTGGTCTCGAACTCCTGATCTCAGGTGATCTGCCCGGCTCGGCCTCCCAAAGTGCTGGGATAGCAGGTGTGAGCCACTGTGCCCAGCCCCCATTTTTACTTTTTATACTGTATTTTCACTATACCTTTTCTATGTTTAGATATATTTAGATACACAAGTACTTCATATTGTTCTACAATTGCCTACAACCTTCAGTACAGTACCATGCTGTGCAGGTTTGTAGTCTAGGAGCAACGGGCCCTTCCATACAGCCTAGGTGTGTAGGAGCCGATACGCTCTAGGTTTGTGTGAGTAGACACTATGGTGTTTGCACAATGACAAAATCACCTAACAACGCATTTCTCAGAACATATTCCAGTCATTAAACGATGCCTGACTGTATATTTGCTTTGTAGACCAGTGAAGAAGTGATGTCTTTGATGAGTTCCCTGAGAGTTCCCAGCCAGTGGCAGAGAAATATCACATATAAGTCAAACGCTAATCAGATATTGCCGGATTCTGTGGACTGGAGAGAGAAAGGGTGTGTTACTGAAGTGAAATATCAAGTGAGTATTACAATCCCAAGCCTCTGAACCCTAGGTAGAGCTCTTTAAATGCTTAGTCTAGCCACAGAATTTGATAGTGAATCTTACAGTCCCACGTGTTACTTTCTCATTATTTTCGTTATTCTTGTCTTCCCAACTAAATTATAAGTTCCTTAAGGGCAAGGATCACATATTATATTTTATTTATACAGTTGGCCCTCCATATCCACAGGTTCCATATCTGCAGATTCCACCAACCGTGGATCAAAAATATCCAGAAAAAGGTGAAGATAAAAAAATAGGCCAGGCGCTCACACCCATAATACCATTACTTTGGGAGGCTGAGGTGGGCGGATCACCTGAGGCCAGGAGTTCGAGACCAGCCTGGCCAACATGATGAAACCTCGTCTCCACTAAAAATACAAAAATTAACTGGGCCCGGTGGCACATGCCTGTAATCCCAGTTACTCAGGAGGGTGAGGCAGGAGAATCACTTGAACCTGGGAGGCAGAGGTTGCAGTGAGCTGAGATCGCACCACTGCACTCCAGCCTGAGCTACAAAGCGAGACTTCATCTCAAAAAAAAAAAAAAGTTAGTAAAGTATGTGGGAAGACCAGGCATAGTGGCTTATGCCTGCAATCCCGCACTCTTCCAGGTCAAGGGAGGAAGATCACTTGAGGTCAGGAGTTCGAGACCAGCTTGGCCAACATGGTGAAATCCTGTCTCTACTGAAAATACAAAAATTAGCCTAGCATGGTGGCAGGCTCCTGTAATCCCAGCTACTCAGGAGGGTGAGGCAGGAGAATCACTTGAACCTGGGAGGCAGAGGTTGCATTAAGCTGAGATCTTGCCACTGCACTCCAGCCTGGGCCATAGAGTGAGATCCTGTCTTTAAAAAAAAAAAAAAAAAGCACATATAGGAGGATGTGTAGATTATATGCAAATACTCAGTCATTTATATAAGGAACTTGAAAATTCTTGACTTTTGGTATGCTCAGGGGTCCTGGAACCAATCCCTTGTGGATACTGAGGGACAACTGGATTCTCCACAGTGTTTTTGTTGTTGTTGTTGTTTGTTTTTTTGTTTTTGAGACAGAGTCTCCCTCTGTTTTGCCCAGGCTGGACTGCAGTGGTGCAATCTAGGCTCACTGCAACCTCTGCCTCTTGGGCTCAAGTGATCCTCCCACCTCAGCCTATATAGTGACTAGAGGCACACACCACCACACTCCGCTTTTTTTTTTTTTTTCCTTTGTATTTTTAGTAGAGATGGGTTTTGCCATGTAGCCCAAGCTGGTCTCAAGCTTCTGAGCTCAAGTGATCCTCCCACTTCCACCTCCCAAAGTGCTGGGATTATAGTCATGAGCCCTCGCGGTCAGCCTCCACAGTGCTTTTCTAAGTGATCATAGAACCACCTACTTAGACAAACACTGAACTAAGCAAATAGGTGTTTAACACAGACTTCCATTGCTCATGCTACGCATTGACTGCAGTGGACTCTCCAATAAGCCAATTGCTTGAGAAGCAGTGTTGCGTGAGAGAGCCCTGGTGATCAGGAAGTTTCTCCATTTCACTTGTGAATTTCAAAGTTGAAGGAGAAGAAAGAACTAGAGCTAGAGTGATCTATAAATTGTGCCACTCAAGTTCATTCATGGTTAGTCTTGCATCGTTAGAATATGAAATATGTGCCTTGTAAAATTATTGTTCCTATGCTGTTGTATTTTCCTTTAGTTTGCTTATTTTAAAAAATTGCAAAAATCCTAAATTAGAGGTATCACCATAGAGGTCAGGGTAAGTGAGAGGAATCAAAGCATTCTGAGCAGCTACCCCAGCTTGTGATCAATGAAGAAAGTAAAAATGTATTAGGAAGTAAATGGTGGCCAGGCACAGTGGCTCATGTCTGTGATTCCAGTGCTTTGGAAGGCAGAGGCAGGAGGATCGCTTGAGTCCAGGAGTTAGAAACCAGCCTAGGCAATATAGTGAGGCCCTGTCTCTACAAAAAATAAAAATAAAAATTAGCCAGGCATGGTGCGCTCCTGTAGTCCCAGCTACTTGAGGGGCTGAGATGGGAGGACTGCTTGAGCCTGGGAGGTTGAGGCTACAGTGAGCCATGATCGCACCACTGCACTTCAGTCTGAGTGACAGAGGGAAACCCTGCCTCAAACCAAAAAAAAGAGGTAAATGGTACTGCTAATCTCTTATTCTTTTCCACGTACATATTTTTCTTTCAACTAGTTTTGGATTTCTTACCCGAGGTTCTCTAAAATAACAGCTTTAGAAGACGCAATAAACCACATATTTAGATGCTAACTCTGAGTAAGTTAATGAACTCCTTTCTCTGGGTGCTTGCATTTTAGTGAACAATTTTGCTTCAATCAAAAGCAATGTCAATTTCCTTCCTTTGGGTGGAGAGCAAAGTGGGAGGAGGGGAGGAGAGAGAAAGAGAACAATTATGATGGGGCTCTGGACACTCTGCTCCTTTTAAAACTAAATCAGCTTTGCCTTTTTTTGTTTGTTTATGCCTCCTTGTAAAATATTTTTTGATCAAAAAATGTCTGAACATGACAAAGGTTTGCAAAATGCCAACCTAGGATTAAATTTCTTATGTTTCAGGCATCATTTGACAGGAGAAAGGGTATTTTAGGTCAAGGAAATCATCCTAGCTTCTCTTAAAATCTCATTACTGTAGGCAACTATCTCCCTTACTTACGGATGAAAATAGGTGCAATTTGGTACATGCTTAGTGAGTATTGTTTCTTAGTATATTTGAATATGGTCATTATGCTCTGAGCTTGGTCAACCGCAAATCTCTATCAAGGTTGGACCTTGCCTAGATAACCATGAAGTATTTAGTCTTCATTCCCATTGTTAAAGACAGAAGGAAACTGTAGTGGCGGAGCTCTTCCTGGGAACTCGGGACAGAGCTGATGTAGTTGAGCGTTGTCCAGTTTGGGTTATGGAAGTCATTCCGAATGATTTTCTGTGATTTGCGTTTGTGACCTCGTATCTGTTTTAGGGTTCTTGTGGTGCTTGCTGGGCTTTCAGTGCTGTGGGGGCCCTGGAAGCACAGCTGAAGCTGAAAACAGGAAAGCTGGTGTCTCTCAGTGCCCAGAACCTGGTGGATTGCTCAACTGAAAAATATGGAAACAAAGGCTGCAATGGTGGCTTCATGACAACGGCTTTCCAGTACATCATTGATAACAACGGCATCGACTCAGACGCTTCCTATCCCTACAAAGCCACGGTGTGTCACAAGCAAACTTTTTGTGCTGCCCCATGATCTCATGTTATCCACTGACTGACTGCACTGGGCTTGCCACCACGCCAATTGCTTGAGAAGCAGTACTGTGTATGAGAGAGAACCCTGTACAGGAATTCTTAAATTCTCAAGAGTTCTCTTTCTGATGAAGTACTCTTCTTAATATATCAGTAGTACAAATAAGCAAGTAGCACTCATGCTTAAAAACCGATTTTAATGACTGGGTGTAGTGGCTCACGCTTGTAGTCTCAGCACTTTGGGAGGCCAAGGTGGGTGGATCACCTGAGGTCAGGAGTTTGAGACCAACCTGGCCAACATGGTAAAACACTGTCTCTACCAAAAATAGAAAAATTAGCCAGGCATGGTGGCGCATGCCTGTGGTCCCAGCTTCTTGGGAGGCTGAGGCAGGAGAATCACTTGAACTCAGGAGGCGGACGTGCAGTGAGCCGAGATCACATCACTGTACTCCAGCCTTGGCAACGGAGCAAGACTCTGTCTCAAAATTAAACAAAACAGATTTTAAGCAAACTATCCTTAAAATTACTTCACTGTAAACTTTTTCTTCTGCAGCCTCCCATGCTCAACCTTATTCTCAGATCATTAACCACATCATTCTTCCACCCACTGAGAAGCTAAATAATACTCTCCTCTTCCTCGCAAATTCATTATACATTTTGATATAACGATAGCCTAAGGATTGTGTCCATGTTACAGAAGATTTTAAAAATATAAAAATATCACTCAAAAACCTTCTACCTTAACCACTATTATTTTGGTTTATTTCTTTCAAGTTATTTTCCTGTTAAGCACTTAAAAAACATAGTTGGCCCGGTGTGGTGGCTCACATCTGTAATCTCAGCACTTTGGGAGGTCGACGTGGGAGGATTGCTTGAGCTCAAGAGTTTGAGACCAGCCTGTGCAACATAGTGAGACCTCACCTCTACTAAAAATCAAAAAAATAGCCAGGCATGGTGGTGCACACCTGAGTAGCAGTTCCAGCTACGTAGGAAGCTGAGATGGGAGAATCACTTGGCCCAGGAGATGGAGTCTGCAGTGAGCCATGATTGTGCCACTGCACTCCAGCCTGGACAATGGAGGGAGAGCCTGTCTCAAAAAATAAATAATATAAATAAATACAAAACATAGTTGTATATACAACAAGCATGAATTTGTAACTTTCCTTTTCCCACTTGAAATACACTTGTGTTTCCCATATTATATGGTCTTTATATACCATCATTTTAACTGCAGATCATCTTGCAGGCATCAAAAAGATTTTAAAGCTCTCACCTAGAGTTTTTTATCTCTATGTAATATTTCCCTACAGTCCACCTCAGAGTCGAGGGGACATTGCCCTGGCAAGTTTTGCCTGTATGAGGATGTTCATAATTTGAAAGAATAGAATAGTTCTGTATTTCCTCCATTATCGCTGAAACCCGAGACTGTTAGGATTTGGAAGATTTGCAAAGGAAGGAACATTAGACACATGAAAAAGTTAAAGAAAGGAAAGAAGACATATTTAAAATCTAGGCTTAGGATACTGGTGATTTATAAAGGAGTTGAAGTATACTTCTTTATCTGCTTTATACTTCTTTTTGCAGGATCAGAAGTGTCAATATGACTCAAAATATCGTGCTGCCACATGTTCAAAGTATACTGAACTTCCTTATGGCAGAGAAGATGTCCTGAAAGAAGTTGTGGCCAATAAAGGCCCAGTGTCTGTTGGTGTGGATGCGAGTCATCCTTCTTTCTTCCTCTACAGAAGTGGTAAAAAGATAAATAAATAAAAAATAATTAGAATTTAAAGAAAGAAACAAAGGATATTGGCTGAGCACGTTGGTTCATGCCTGTAATTCCAGCTTTGGAGGCTGAGGTGGGAGGATTGCTTGAGCCTGGGAGTTTGACACCATCCTGAGCAACATCGCAAGACCCCTATCTCTACAAAAAATAAAAATAAAAATAAAAATTAGCCAGGTATGGTGGCACTCACTTGTAGTCTCAGCTACTTGGGAGGGTGAGGCGGAAGGATTCCTTGAACCCAGGAATCTGAGGTTACAGTGAGCTATGATCATACCACCGCATTCCAACCTGGGCAACAGGGTGAAAACCTGTCTCTAAAAAACAAGGAAGAAAGAAAGAAAGAAGAAAGAAAGAGGGGAAGGGCCGGGCAGGGCAGGGCAGGGCAGGGCAAGGCGGGGCGGGGTGGGGTGAGGCGACTTTAAACCTCATGAACCAACATCTGCTGCCTTCAAACTTTTCTTCTGCAGCTTCCTCGCCTCTCTCAACCTTCTTACAATAGAAGAGAGTTAAGGTCTTGTTCTGGATTAGGTTTTGGCGTAAGGGCATGCTTGGCTGGCTTACTCTTTTATCTAGACCAATCAGATTTTCTCTGTATCAGCAATAAGGCTGTTTCACTTTCTTGTCATTTGTGTGTTCAGCAGAGTAGCATTTTTAATTTCCTTCAAGCACTTTTCCTTTACATTCACAGCATGGCTGACTGTTCGGTACAAGAGGCCTAGGCTAGGTTCTGGCCTGTCTTGGCTTTCAACATGCCTTTCCCACTAAGCTTAATCACATCTAGCTTTTGACTTAAAGTGAGAGATATGCAACTTTTCTTTTTACTTGAACACTTAGGAGCTATTATAGGGTTATTATGTGGCATAATTTCAATATCATTGTGTCTCAGGGGATAGGGAGGCCTGAAGAGAGAGACAGTGGTATGGCCAGTCCGTGGATCAGTCAGAACACACACAACATTTGTGGGTTAAGTCTGCTATCTTATATAGGTGTGGTTTGTAGCTCACCCCCAAAATTATAAAGTAACATCAAAGATCATTGATCACAGATGAGCATAACAGATATAATAATGATGAGAAAGTTTGAAATATTGTGAGAATTACCAAAATGTGGTACAAGGACACAATGTGAGCACATGCTTTTGGGAAAATGGTACCAATAGACTTGCTGAATGTAGAGTTGCTACAAACCTTCAATTTGTAAAAAATGCAATATCTAGCTGGGTGCAGTGGCTCATGCCTATAATCCCAGTGCTTTGGGAGGCCAAGGCAGGAGGATGACTGGAGCCGAGGAGATTGAGGTTACAGTTAGCTATGATCATACCACTGTATTACAGCCTAGACAACAGAGCAAAACTCTGTTCCTTAAAAAAAAAAAAAAAAAAAAAAAAGGTAATATCTGCAAAGCACAATAAAGCAAAGCACAATAAAATGAGATATGTCTGTATACACAGAGAATTACAATAACTGATTGTGTGCAAGTTTAAAAATACTTAGAAAAAAAACAAAAAAGAAAAGAAAAAAACTTAGAAAAAGGTGGTGTGCTTATCAAACAAGGTTTCTGGGGGAAGCATGACTGGGGTGATGCTAAGCTTGGCAAGAACACTGACAAATACAGCATTGGTGGCAAATAATTATGAGCCCTAGTTTATGCATGAGAGTATACGTCCTTAACTTTTTTTTCTTTTTTCTTTTTTTTGAGATGGAGTCTCACTCTGTTGCCAGACTGGAGTGAGGTGGCACAATCTCAGCTCACTGTAACCTCCACCTCCCGGGTTCAAGCAATTCTCCTGCCTCAGCCTCCTCAGTAGCTGGGACTACAGGAGCGTGCCACCACGCCCGGCTAATTTTTGTATTTTTAGTAGAGACGGGGGTTTCACCATGTTGGCCAGGATGGTCTTGATCTCTTGACCTCATGATCCGCCTGCCTCGGCCTCCCAAACTGCTGGGATTACAGGCTTGAGCCACCACGCCCGGCCATGTCCTTAACTTTTTAAATTAATCTTGCTATGTAGTCAAAGCAGGCTAATAAAAAGTAATACAGTTTTTAAATGCCCTTTATTATCCTATAGTATTCACTCTTTTTTCCTACCCAATTGATTCTCAGGTGTCTACTATGAACCATCCTGTACTCAGAATGTGAATCATGGTGTACTTGTGGTTGGCTATGGTGTTCTTAACGGGAAAGAATACTGGCTTGTGAAAAACAGGTAATATATTTACACTTTATATTTAATTGGAATCAGGAATTTGAGGGAGTTTCAGCAAATACTCTCTTATGATTTTGATGATGATGATTATGATCATGATATTGACAATGATGAACTTTATAGCTTCTTACAAAGTGACATTCTAAATTTCTCAGTGCCCCCATCTCTTCACTTACTATTCCTTCTTCATCAGTTTGTTTTCATGGTTTGTCTTCTGTACTACTTCTCTGATCATTCCTTCTCAGCCTCTCTTACAAACCTATTCCTCTGTTTAGCCCAAAAATGTTGGTATTTCCCAAGGCCCTATCCTCTGCCCATTCCTCCTCTTATTTTATTTTTTCTTGGGTGCCATAATTCCACTCTTAGGACTCTAGCTATAACCTTTATATGCCAATAGCTTTTGAATCTCTAGCTCTAGTTCCGAATTCTTCCCAGAACTTTAGACTTATCTGGACACACCCACTTGCACATATCTTAGTCTCTCCAAACTCAATACATCCAAATAATTCAGTACTCTCTCCCCCATGCTGTTCCTCCTTCAGAATTTCCCACATCAGTAAAGAGCCACACAACACAGTCACCCAGTAAGATATGATGGATTCATCTGAGACCTCCCCAAGTCTGACCAAGCAACCAATTAGTCAAAGCAATTTTACTTCATCTATGTCCTTGATTCTGTCCCTTCTCTGTTTCTTCTATTACGGCTCTAGTTCAGGCATCTCTGGTGTGGACTATTGCTGTCCCCTTCTAACTGGTCTCCTTTACTCTCTCTTTTCTTCCCCTTTACCCTCAAATCCATCTTTCATACTGCTGCCAAACTTATTTGTCTAAAATATGAACGAGTCTGGGCTTATAACTCTTCTACTGAGTTTCATGCAGTGTAAAATTAATGTTCCCTGACAGAAGACAAGTCCTGTAGGCCGTGCTCCCTGCCTTGCCAGCCTCACCTCCTGGCATTCGTTGCCTCCTATTTTCACTCTGGTTATATTGCGCTATCCACAGTTGTAGTTCCCATACATTCCACTTTATCTGTAATACCTTCCTTTCTATCTCGGTTTATGTTCCCTCTGCCTAGAATATCCTGTCTTCTCTTTTGGTTTACTTCTCCTTTTCTTCAGAAGCAGCTCAGGCACAATCTATTCCAGAAAGTCTTTCCTGAATCCTTGGGATGAGCAAAATGTCTTTTTTCTATGCTGCCAAAATGTCCTATACATACTGGATCACAGCATTTTAGGCATTATATTTAAATTGCATTTTTACCTGTCTGTCACTCCAATGTTCTGTACGTGCCTTTGGGGAGAGATTATGTCTTGTCTTCGTATCCGCAGCACAGACTAAGTGGGTGGCACCGAAAGGCCCCTCAATATATGTGTTGAACTGACATGTATATCACTCATAAACAAAAGGAACATAACTTCTAGAGGGAAAAAAGGGAGGATATATGAAGAGTTGAGACTTTGGGGCACACCTGGAGTTTCTCTTTGTGTTAGTTTGCTATGGCTGCCATGACAAAGTGCCACGAACTGAGCAGCTTAAATAACAGAAATTTGTATCTCCCAGTTCTGGAGGCTGGAAGTCTAAGATCAAGGTGTTACTAGCTTCTCACGCTGTGAGGAAGAAATATTCATGGACACAGGAAAAAAAAAATTACTGTATGATCTTACTTATATGTGGGATCTGAAAAAGTCAAACTTACAGAAACAGACAGTAGAATGATGGCTGCCAGGGACTGGAGGCTGGGTAAATGAGGAGATGTTGATCAAAGAGTGTAAACTTTCAGGTATAAGATGAACAGGTTCTGGGAATCAAAGGTACAGCCCGGGTGGAGATGGATGCATTATTTCATTTGATTATGGCAATCATTGCACAATGTGCACATACATCAAGTTATCACACTGTACACCTTGAGTTTATACAATCTGTGTCAATTAAATATGTTCTTTTAATTAAAAAAAAAATGTTTGATGCCTCTCCCCTAGCTTCTGAAAGTTTGCTGGTGATCTTGGACTTTCCTCGGCCTTTAGAACCATCCCCCTGACCTCTGCCTTCATTTTCACATGACATTCTGCCTATATGCATTTCTGTATCTATTCATAATTTTACTTTCTTCCCCTTCTTGAGACAGGGTCTCACTCTGTCACCCAGGCTGGAGTGCAGTGGGGTGATCAATGTTCACTGCAGCCTCAAACTCCTGGGCTCAAGCAATCCTCCCACATCATCCACCAAAGTACCTGGCACTACAGGCATGCATCACCGCACCAGGCAAATTTTAATTTCTATTTGTAGAGACAGGATCTCTCTCTGTTTCCCAGACTGGTCTCAAACTCCTGGGTTCAAGTGATCTTCCTGCTTTGGTCTCCCAGAGCACTGGGATTATAGGTGTGAGCCACCGTGCCTAGCCAATTTTCCCTTTTCATGAGCATCATTCATGTTGGATTAGGACCCACCCTAATGACCTCATCTTAATTTAATTAATTATGTCTACATCAACCCCATCTCTCAATAAGTTCACATTCTGAGGTACTGGAGGTTAGGATTCCAACATGAATTTTGCGGGGACACAATGCAACCCATAACACCCCTCAAATCTTTACTTGAAGTACATAGTCTACAAATCAAACAAAAGGTGCTTTCCTACCTTTTCCCATTGTGGCACACATAGAAGATGATGATATTTGTATGGCCAACTGGGAAAGTAGCTGAGAGGATCAATATCTTGGCTCACTGATAACCTATTCACGGCACTGGTCAGCTTGGGTGTAGACCAGTGATAGCTTTTTAAAATGAAACCATTTCCCTCATATCTTATTGACTCTCTAAGGAACTCCCTACAGCAGGTGTTCTAAATTCTCTCCTCTACTGAAGCTGCTCTTGAAGATCATCTCATCTTTTAGTGTTGAAATTCAAAGCTGCTTCTCTTCACTCATTCATTCAACAAGCACTTACTAGGCATCTACAATGTGATTGGCATTATCTAGGCCCTGGAGATACAAAAAATAGTAAGAAACCATCCTGTCCTAAAGGCACTCACAATCTAACATGAAAAAAATATATATATTTTATATATACATACATAATATATAATATACATTATATACAATTTGTATTATATATACATACTTCTATAATGCATATATAATACATATATAATATATATTATATTTGATTATGGCAATTATGTCTAGTGTTGATGTAGACATAATACATACATATACATACATATATAATATATAATATATACATACATATTATATATTATACATACATACATACATAATATATAATATATTACATATACATACATTGTATATTACATACATATTATGTAATATATTATGTATATGTACATATTATATAATATATAATGTATATATACATTATATAATATATATTATGTATACATACATATAAATCTCTCTATCTATCTATAGAGAGAGAGAGAGAGGCTGCAGTGAACATTGATCACCCCACTGCACTCCAGCCTGTCTCAAAAAGGGGAAAAAAAATAAAATTATGAAGAGAGACAGAAATTCATGCATATATATATATAGGTTTTTTTCTTTTTTTGAGACAGAGTCTCACTCTGTTGCCCAGGCTGGAGTGCAATGGTGCAATCTCGGCTCACTGTAGCCTCCACCTCCCAGGTTCCAGCGATTCTTCTGCCTTAGCCTCCTTGGTAGCTGGGATTACAGGCGCTCACCACCACGCTGGCTAATTTTTGTATTTTTAGTAGAGATAGGGTTTCACCATGTTGGCCAGGCTGGTCTCAAACTCCCGACCTAAGGTGATACACCCACCTCGGCCTCCCAAAGTGCTGGGATTACAGGTGTGAGCCACCGCGCCCAGCCTAGATAGATTTTTAAACGATACAACAAACACATCGTGGTATAATGATACATGTCTAAATGGCTATGGGAGGAGGAAATGCCTAACAGTCTAAACTTCCACAGAGAAGACACTATTTGCGGCAAGTTTTCAGATGTATGGAATTATTCATGTATTGGAGGAAGAAAGTGCATTAGAGGTTGGAAAGTTGCTCAACGACCCAGAAAACATATGCAATGGCACATTTCTCACTATCTTGATTCATCTTGTTACATCAACTTTAGCCTCATATCTTACATTATTTTATCCACCTGTCTGTTACATGAGTTTGCTATATCAAAGCAAACTCATCTGCTCCTTCAGTTTCAACTATTGCCATTATGTAGATGATCCCCAGTTCATTATCTCTGAAAATGACCTCCTAACTAAGTGACAGACTTTCTTGTCCAACTTCCAATTTGGCAGCTCTACTTGAAAAATCCAAACTCCCCACCTACATCACCCTACTACCAACATATACACATGCTCATACTCAATAAGTTTACAATGTTCTTCTCTTCCTTTCATCGCTCATCCCTGAAAAGGATTTTAGAACAAGCTCAAGGGAAAACTATTCCCTGTTTTGGGTAATATATTACCATCTTCAGATTATTAAAGCCTAAGCATCATTTTGGCCTTCTCCTTTTTCCCCCTCAACCCACACAGCCCTATCCATTTGGCCTCTGAATCATATTTTATATGAATTTTCTCTTTGCCATTCCCAATGGCTCTGCTGTAATTCAGATTCTATTCCAGCCATCTATAGAGGTATCTTCTTAAAATATAGATCATGTCAACTCCTGCTCAAAAATTCTAAATAGTTCACCATTGTCTAAAAATGAAGTCCAAACTCCTGGCCAGGCATTCCAGGTACTCCACTATCTAGTTTTTAACATAATCTTAGACATTTCTTCCACTATATTTTCATATGCCCACAGTCATACTCTGGCCATAGTGAACTACTTATTCATCATTCCCTAAGTTTACAGATACATCCCTACCTCTGTTTCTTTATATATGCTGCTTCATCTTTCTGAAATGCCTGTGAAGCCCAATGCTGTCTACAAAAATACCACCCGTCTTGGTGAAATGGGCATTCTTATACAGTTTGACGGGAAAGTAAGCTGTATTTATTCTTTTTTTTTGCGGGGGGGGGGGGGACGGAGTCACTCTGCCACCAGGCTGGAGTGCAGTGGCATGTCTCAGCTCACTGCAACCTCCGCCTTTCAGATTCAAGTGATTCTTCTGCCTCAGTCTCCTGAGTAGCTGGGACTACAGGCATGTGCCACCACACCCAGCTAATTTTTGTATTTTTAGTAGAGATGGGGTTTCACCATGTTGGATGGGGTTTCACCATGTTTGATGGAGTTTCACCATGTTGGCTAGGATGGTCTCGATCTCTTGACCTCATGATCTTCCCACCTCAGTCTCCCAAAGTGCTGGGATTATAGGCGTGAGCCACCGCACCCTGCCTATTCTCTTTCTTGAAAGCAATTTGACGATATGATAAAGAACTTTTTGAATGTTCATATTCTTTACCCCCCCCCTTGTTTTTGTTTTTTGTTTTTTGTTTTGAGACAGAGTCTCGCTCTGTCACCCAGGCTGGAGTGCAGTGGCACGATCTCGGCTCACTGCAACCTCCGCCTCCCGGGTTCAAGCGATTCTCCTACCTCAGTCTCCCGCGTAGCTGGGATTACAGGCACCCACCAACACGCCTGGCTAATTTTTGTATTTTTAGTAGAGATAGGGTTTCACTATGTTGGTCAGGCTGGTCTCCAACTCCTGATCTTGGGTGATCTGCCTGCCTTGGCCTCCCAAAGTGCTAGGATTACAGGCGCAAGCCACTGCGCCCAGCCAGTGCCCCATTACTTTTTTTTCTTGGAATCTATATGAAGAAAATAATCCTAAATATGGGAAAACTTTCATACCCAACTTAGGTGAATTGTAGCATTATTCTTTAGTAAGTAGCCAAAAATGCCTAACAATAGGTATATGATTAAATAAATTATGACATAATCAACTCCATGCATTAGAAATATTCAGACTATTATTAATAACCTAATAAAATACTTGGGATATATATTTAAATGAAAAAAGATACACATAAATATAAAATTTATATGTAGTATAAATATTAGCTGAATGTGGTAAGCTCATGCTTATAACTCGAGAGCTTCGGGAGGCCAAGGCAGGAGGATCACTTGAGGCCAGGAGTTTAAGGCCAGCTTGAGCAACATAGGGAGACCCAGTCTCTACAAACAAATTTTAAAAATTAGCTGGGCATGGTGGCATGTGCCTGTAATATCAACTACTCGAGAGGCTGAGGTAGGAGGATTTTTTGAGCCCAGGAGTTTAGGGCTACAGTGAGCCATGATCACACCACCGCCCTCTAGCCTAGGTGACAGAGCAGGACCCTATCTCAAAAAAAAAAAAAAAAATTAAGTTAAACATAGTATGTCCAACCAGGCTTACTGGCTCATGCTTGTAATCCCAGCACTTTGGGAGGCTGAACTGGGAGGATCTCTTGAGCCCAGGGGTTCAAGACCAGCCTGGGGAACATAGACCCCATCTCTGTACAAAAATAAGCCAGGCATGGTGACACACACCTGTAGTCCCAGCTACTTGGGAGACTGAGGTGGGAAGATCACTTGAGCCCATGAAGTTGAGGTTGCTGTGAGTGAGCCATGATCACATCACTCAACTCCAGCTTCATTGACAGAATGAGATCCTATCTCAAAAAAAAAGGAGGGAGACCGGGTGCAGTGGCTCAAGCCTATAATCCCAGCACTTTGGGAGGCCAAGGCAGGCGGATCACGAGGTCAGGAGATCGAGACCATCCTGGCTAACACGGTGAAACCCTGTATCTACTAAAAATACAAAAAAAAAAAATTAGCCGGGCATGGTGGCACATGCCTGTAGTCCCAGCTACTCGGGAGGCTGAGACAGGAGAATGGCATGAACCTGGGAGGCGGAGCTTGCAGTGAGCCAAGATCGCGCCACTGCGCTCCACACTCCAGCCTGGGTGACAGAGCGAGACTCCGTCTCAAAAAAAAAAAAAAAAAAAAGGAAGAAAAAAATAAAGATATTAATTTTAAAATGAAAAAAAAAAGTCATTACAAATCCTATTCATTTTTAAATCCTGCCTCAAATACTATCTCTTTCATACCCCATTCACTTAGAATTGTTTCTCTATTTCCTAAGCTTTGGCAATGCTTTATGAATTCTATTATAGTATTTTACACATATCCTTTGTGTTATAGCTATTTGTGCACACCATGCTCTATTCACTAAAATGTAAACTTCTTCAAGGTAGGATAGTCTCTTGTTCATTTTTGCATCTTCATTCAGACACTGATTCAACAAACATATACTGAGTACCTACCATGTGCCAAGCTAGGAACTAGCAATTGGAAATGAAAAATGCAGCTTTTCTACCATCCCTCAAGGTACTCCTAGTCTAACGGAGTAAAGGAAACAGGCAGGTGCATGTATAGTCCGTTTCAACTCAATGTGATAAATGCTAAAATAGAGGTGGCATAGGTTGCACTGGAGGCATAGAAGAACTTCGGCAGGTGATTTAACTTCTTTAACTTTTAGTTTCATCACCCTTCTTACAATGGAAGAGAGTTAGGGCCTTGCTCTGGATCAGGTTTTGGCTTAAGGGAATGTTGTGGCTGCTTTGCTCTTTTATCTAGACCACTCAAATCATATCAGCGATAAGGCCAGTTCACTTTCTTCCCTTTCTTTTTTTTCTTCCTTTTCTTTTCTTTTTCTTCTTTCTTTCTTTTTCTTTCTTTCTTTCTTTCTTTTTTTTTTTTTTTTGTTGTTGTTGTTGTTGTTTGTTTGTTGTTATTGAGAGTCTCACTCTGTCACCCAGGCTGGAGTGCAGTGGCACAATCTCAGCTCACTGCAACCTCTGCCTCCCAGGCTCAAGCAGTCCTCCCACTTCAGCCCTCCAAGTAGCTGGGACTACAAGCACGTGCCACCAGGCACAGGTAATCTCTGTATTTTTAGCATGTTGCCCAGGCTGGTCTTGATCTCCTGAGCTCAAGTTATCTACCCGCCTCAACTTCCCAAAGTGCTGGGATTACAGGCATGAGCCACTGCACCTGGCCCATTGTGTTGCTTTCTTATCATTCATGTGTTCACTGGAGTAGCATTTTAATTTCCTCCAAGAACTTTCCTTTTGCATTCACAACATGGCTAACTGGTTCAAGAGGTCTAGCTTTCAGCCTACCTTGGCTTTCACAAAGCATAATCATTTCTAGCTTTGATGTAAAATGAGAGATGTAGAACTCTTCCTTTCACTTGAACACTTAGAAGCCACTGAAAGGTTGTTTTTTGTTTGTTTGTTTTTGTTTTTTGAGACAGAGTCTCCCTCTGTTGCCCAGGCTGGAGTACAGTTGCGCAATCTCGGCTCACTGAAACCTCTGCCTCCCAGGTTCTAAGCAATTCTCCTGCCTCAGCCTCTGGAGTAGCTGGGATTACAGGCGCGCACCACCACACCTGGCTAATTTTGTATTTTTAGTACAGACGGGGTTTCGTCATGTTGGCCAGGCTGGTCTCGAACTCTTGTCCTCAGGTGATCCACCCACCCCAGTCTCCCAAAGTGCTGGGATTACAAGCATGAGCCACCGTGCCCAGCCCATTGTAAGGTTATTAATTGGCCTAATTTCAATATCATTGTGTCTCAGGGAAGAGGGAGGCCAAAGAAGAGAGATGGGGGAAGTGTCAGTTAGTGGAGCAGTCAGAACACACACTTATCAATTAAGTTCACCATCTTATATGCGTGTGGCTCATGGCACCCCAAGACAATTACAATAGTAACATTAAAGTTCACTGGTCCCAGCCTGGGCAACATAGCAACACTCTGTCTCTACAGAGATTTTTTTTTTAATTACCCGGGCATGGTGGTGCATATCTGTGGTCCCAGCTACTTGGTAGGCTGAGGCGGGAGGCTGAGGCAGGAGCCTGAGCCCCGGAGGTTGAGGCTGCAGTGAGCTGTGATTGTGCCACTGCACTCCAGCCTGGATGACAGAGTGAGACCCTGTCTCAAAAATTTAAAAAAAAAATCACTGATCACAGTTCACCATAACAGATTTGCTAATAATGAAAACTGTTGAAATATTATGAGAAATGCCAAAATATGACACAGGGACATGAAGTGAGCACAGGCTGTTGGAAACATTGTGCCAATAGACTTGCTCCATGCAGGGTTACCACAAATCTTCACTTTGTAAAAAATGCAAAATTTGCAACGCACAATAAAGCGAAGCACAATAAAACAAGATATGCCTGCACTTCTCAATACCTCTACTGTTACCATTAGAGTTCGAGCCACCATCTATCTCCTGGTCTATTGCAATAATCTTGTAATGGTAGCTGCTTCCCTCTTGTTTGCTTGCAGTCAATCCTCTATACATTAACCAGAGTTATCTTTTTCAAGCATAAAGTAGATTATGTTACCCTTCTACCCAAACCCTCTAATGGCTTTCCTTCCCATTCAGAATAAAACCCATGACCTGTAAAGCATGACATTATCTGGCCTTAGCCTGCCTCTCCAACCACCTCTCCAACTACTCTCCCCTCTCTCATTCAGCTCCTGGCACATTAGCCTTTTTGCTATTTCTTGACACACCATGCTTATTTCTAGCTCTTTATCCAGGTCTTTGCCTCACTTGCATCTTTGCTCAAACATCCACTCAGCGAAGCTTTTCCCGACCATTCCGCCTCAAATTGAGCCCTGTCTCCTAACACTCTGTATCCCTTATCCTGCTTTATTTTTCTTTCTTGTACTTATCATATTATATCATCAAGTATTTCTTTGTTTACTGTTTCTCCTCTAGAACCTAGGCTTTAGAAAGACTTTGTCTCTGTAATCCTAATGCCTAGAAGAGTGTTTGGCACAGCCTAAGAAGCCCAGGACTTCAGTCTATTACAAAGGAAACTGGCATTGATCAATTTTCCCACTTTGCTAAGGGCTACGAGGCTTTCTGAGACATAGGACTTTCTTTTTAAAAACAGGACAGTCCCAGGCAAACTGGGACTGGTGATCACCCTAGAAGAAGGCTATATATATATATTTTTTTAAGTAGATGGACTCAGCCTGGCTAGGTGGCTCATGCCTGTAATCCCAGCACTTTGGGAGGCCGAGGTGGGAGGATCACCTGAGGTTGGGAGTTCGAGACCAGCCTGGCCAACATGGAGAAACTCCATCTCTACTAAAAATACAAAATTATCCAGGCATGGTGGCGCATGCCTGTAATCCCAGCTACTCAGGAGGCTGAGGCAGGAGAATCACTTGAACCTGGGAGGTGGAGGTTGCGGTGAGTCAAGGCTGTGCCATTGCACTCCAGCCTGGGCAACAAGAGCAAAACTCCGTCTCAAAAAAAAAAGTAGATGTACTCTACTTGAGTCCAATCAGATGTACTCATACCTGGATAATAATAAAAATAGCTACCTTCACTTAGTAAGCATTGGCTATATACCAAATATTGTGTGAGTACTTTAAATACATTTTCTAATTTAATTTTTAAAGTACTCTTATGAGATAGGCATTTAGTTAACAAACTTACCTAAAGTTGAACAGTTTGAGTGAAAGAGCTATAGAATTAATAAAAATATATACAACTTGATAAGTACTGAAATGAACATTTGGAGCAGACTTTGTATAATTCTGAAGGCAAGACTTTGTCCTCAGATACTTTATTTAGCTTAAGATTTTTTTTTTTTTAAATCAGTTTCATTGTTTAAGGGAAGTTAGCAGGACTTAGTCAAAAAGAAGTCTGGGATCTTTTGAAAAATTGGGGGCAATTGATCTTGGTTGGTAAAACTAAGAAAAGCAAATTATCTAGATGTTGAATGGGGTCTGGGATTCCCTGGTCTCACGGACTGAATTAATACTGCTAGTAACTAGACCTTCAATTCAATTTTCATACTAGATCTCAGGTCCAAACTCAGTTCATCTAAAATTATTTATTTTACCTATTATTTAAGGTAGTGACCATAGTAAGATATAAATTACATGAGATTCTAGATGTACTGGTCTCAATTTCATTCCCCATATGATTTCACTCACAGAGATAACTGTAGGGATAGGCATAGTATAAAAGTTAGAGTGGGCTTTGGAATAAAATAATCCTATATTTGAACTCTGGCTTCACAATTTACTATCTATGTGACTTTTGGCAAGCCACTTTACCACTCTGCCCTTCTGTTTTTTTCTTTAGTAAAAGAAGATAATACTCACCTCACATGATGATGATTAAATTAGATAATTTATGTTAATCTGTTTGGCACAGAGTAAGTGCTAAATAAGTGGTATCTATTAATATCAATAATAGCCTGGCCAGATTATTGTTATTGCTTTTGCTTATTAAACTAGATATTAAAAGAGTATTGCTGCAGCTTGGGCAACATAGTGAGCCCTCTTCTCTACTAAAAACAAAAAATTGGCCGAGCATGGTGGTATGCACCTGTGGTCCTAGCTACTGGGAAGGCTGAGGCAGAAGGATTGCTTGAGCACAGGAGGTTGAAGTTACAGTGAGCTGTGATTGCACCACCACACTCCAACAGAGCAACATGGTGAGACTGTGTCAAAAACAAACAAAAGAACCCACTACAGCCATTGGTTGATTAGAGGTGATGATGAAGTTTGAATTTTCTTGTAAAGGCATGGAGAGCCATCAAAAATTTCGAAGCAGTGGAGTGGCAATTAAGTGAAAGGAAGCAAAGAAAGGCGCTCATGAAAATGTTTGAGAAGGACTGACCAGAGAGAGATAAGAAAATCAGAACATAGTAGTGTCTTAAAGCCAAGAGACCAGTAAGGTGGGAGTAGACAACTGTGTTAAATGGTACAGAGAGAAAAAAATAGGACCTGCAAAAGGTCCAGTGAGGGCTGATACATAGAATATTTAAGGCCTCTTAAAGCACAGTCCTTTTAAATGGTGTCATTTGTCTTCCAACAACAAACCAGCATTTCTTAGGTTCTCCACTGCATGCAAAAACACAACCTTTGAGTCCCTGAGCCAAAATTTGTAACAGCTTCCCTTTGCCTTTGTAATTGAAGTACGTGTTCCTCCACGGGCTGTTCTAAGCTGTTCACAACATGACCCCAAACCAGCTTTCTATCCTCTTTTTCTGCTATTCTACTAAAGATATCCAGTTTTCCTTTCAACTAAATTTCTTACTGTTCTCCAGACACACTAGGCATTTTCTCTATTTCACACTTTTATTTGTATCCTAGAGCACTTAATGAATTTTTGCCTTGTATGATATTTATATACCTACCACTACAAAATCTCAGAATGATAAACAGCTTCAGAAATCATTCCTCTTACAAGGATTTTCTACGTTTTTTCATCAGTCTTGGTAAAATAAGAAAAATAAGAATATTTTGGTGACTTTTTCATTAATCTAAATTTATTTACTCAAAAGACTATCCTTAAAATAGAGATTATGTCTTTGGAATTTTTGCTTTTGGTGTTAAAATGTATTTTCTTTTACAACATAATGGTGACAGTAAGTAGTATGGTTTTTATTTATTTTCTTTTTTTGAGACAGTCTCACTCTGTTGCCCAGGCTGGAGTGCACAGGTGCAATCTTGGCTTCCTGCAACCTCCGCCTTGCCTCCCAGGTTCAAGCGATTCTCATACCTCAGCCTCTCCAGTAGCTGGGACTACAGGCTCATGCTACCATGCCCAGCTAATTTTTGTATTTTCAGTAGAGACGGGGTTTCACCATGTTGGCCAGACTGGTCTCGAACTCCTGACTTCAAATTATCTGCCCGTCTCTGCCTCCCAAAGTGCTGGGATTACAGGCATGAACCACCGTGCCCGGCCAATAGTATACTTTTTAAAAAGGATGTCCATACAGCCGGGTGTGGTGGCTCACACCTGTAATCCCGGCTCTTTGGGAGACCAAGGTGGGTGGGTCACTTGAGGTCAGGAGTTGGAGACCAGCCTGACCAACATGAAGAAACCCCATCTCTACTAAAAATACAAAATTAGCCATCGTGGTGGCACATGCCAGCAGTAGTAGTCCTAGCTACTCGGGAGGCTGAGGCAGGAGAATCACTTGAACCCGGGAGGCCGAGGCTGCAGTGAGCTGAGATTGCACCATGGCACTCCAGTCTAGGCAACTAAGAGCGAAACTTCATCTGCAAGAAAAAAAAAAAAAGGTGTCCATACATGCTAATTTAGAAATTGATAACTGTATATCGATCTGTAAAAACCTTTTGAACTCCTCTAAGTCCATGAAATCAAAAAGTAAAACACTGATCTACTCGAACCCTAATCCGACCCATGATTTCTCTCTGCAACATCGCTAACAATTAGCCTCCACTTGCTTGAACACTTCCAGTGCCAGGTAGAATATTCCTTTTTTTTGTTTTGTTTTGCTTTGTTTTGTTTTGAGACAGGGTCAGGCTGGAGTGTCAGGAATGCAGCGGTGTAATCATAGCTCACTGTACTCTCAAACCCCTGGGCTCAAATGATCTTCCCACTTCAGCCTGCAGAGTAGCTAAGGAATACAGGTACACGCCACCATGCCTGGCTAATTTAAAAAAAAAAAAAAATTGTAGAATCAGGGACTTGCTATTTTGCCCAGGCTGGTCTCAAACTCTGACCTCAAACAATCCCACTTTAGCCTCTCAAAGCACTTGGATTACAAGTGTGAGCCACCATGCCTGGCTCATTTTTCAATAGCTTTAATTATAAGAAAGTCTTATCGCAGCTCCACTTCTAGATCAAAAACTCTTTCAGAGCTGCATTTTTGTTGTTGGCTTTAGAATTCCCTCCCCTATAGCTTTTTCACAGTAGTAACTCAAAAATATTTCTTAATTGGCATTCTCTAGAGGAATTTAAGTTTGATGGAAAATCATTACCCACGATACTGTTATAAAAAAATTTAGAGATAGAGCCTTATAAAGGATACTAATACTCTTTCCTTAGAGAAGTCATATTTGCAAAGTAGGAGGATTAAAGGACTGGGATGGATCTTACTATAGTTTTCCTTAGGTATTAACTCTATTCATCAATATAGCACTAAAGCTTTCCAAACCATTATTTTGAATTGCCTAAAATCCCTGGAGAAACTATTATATTATTTCATTCTAATTTTGTTTTACAGTCTTTCATATATAATCACTTACAGGAGAAAAACAATGAGATAAAAAGTTGATAACATGATTTGATTGCATGCATTTGTAATTTTGTGTTATTTCTTTTTTTTAAAGCTGGGGCCGCAACTTTGGTGAAGAAGGATATATTCGGATGGCAAGAAATAAAGGAAATCATTGTGGGATTGCTAGTTTCCCCTCTTACCCAGAAATCTAGAGAGGATCTCTTCTTTTTATAACAAATCAAGAAATATGAAGCACTTTCTCTTAACTTAATTTTTCCTGCTGTATCCAGAAGAAATAATTGTGTCACGATTAATGTGTATTTACTGTACTAATTAAAAAATATAGTTTGAGGCCGGGCACGGTGGCTCACGCCTGTAATCCCAGTACTTTGGGAGGCCAAGGCAGGCATATCAACTTGAGGCCAGGAGTTAAAGACAGGCCTGGCTAACATGGTGAAACCCCGTCTCTACTAAAAATACAAAACATTAGCGGAGCGTAATGGTGCATGCCTGTAATCCCAGCTACTTGGGAGGCTGAAGCACAAGATTCCTTGAACCCAAGAGGTTGAGGCTGTGGTGAGCTGAGACCACACCACTGTACTCCAGCCTGGACAACAGAGTGGAGACTCTGTTTCAAAAAAACAGAAAAGATAATATAGTTTGATTCTTCGTTTTTTAAAATTTGCAAACCTCAGGAAAAAGTTTACTAAGTAAATTAGTAGTGTACTATAGATATAACTGTATAAAAATTGTTCAACCTAAAACAATCTGTCATTGTTCATTGTTTTATTTTATACTCTTTGTCTTTTTAAGACCCCTGATAGCCTTTTGTAACTTGATGGCTTAAAAGTACTTAATAAATCTGCCATTTCAAATTTCTGTCATTGCCACACACCATTCTTATTCCTAGGCAACTATTAATAATCTATCCTGAGAATATTAATTGTGGTATTCTGGTGATGGGCTTTAGCAACTTTGATGGAAGAAAATATTAGGCTATAAATGTCCTAAGGGTTCAGATTGTATCTTTGCACATAAAAGGATTCAAAACGCCATGTGTAGCGGCTAATGCCTGTAATCCCAACACTTTGGGAAGCTGAGGTAGAAGGATAGCCTTGAGCCCAGGATTTCAAGACCAGCCTGGGCAACATAGTGAGACCTTGTGTCCACAAAAAAAAAAAAAAAAAGGAAACTATCCAGGAGTTTCCTTTTTCTAAAGCTGGGGCCACAACTTTGGTGAAGAAGGATATATTTGGATGGCGTGTGTGCCTGTGGTCCCTGCTATGCAGATGTCTAAGATAGGAGGATCACATGAGCCCAGGAGGGTGGGAATGCAGTGAACTGTAACTGCACTCCAGCCTGGGTGACGGAGCAAGACCCTGTCTTAAAAAAAAGAGGATTCAACACATATTTTTAAATTAAATCATGTTAAAGTAAACAAATGCATAAAAGACAAGCACTTTGAAAGAATTATTTTAATGATCAACAATTTAATGTATTAGTCCAAATTATTTTTACCTAGTGATCAACAATTTGACCAGGGCCTTTTTTTGGCAAATAACTGAGCCAACCAGAATAAAATAACCAATACTCCACTGCTCATATTTTTATCTAGTTCAGATGGATCTTCCTCACAACTGCTCTAGATTAGTAGATGCATCTAAGCAGGCAGCAGGAACTTTAAATTTTTAAAGTTCATGCCTATGACATGAACAATATGTGGGATAATGTCATTAATATATCCTAAATTGACCTAAACTAATTTCACCAACTCTGGCTCCTTCTCCATAAAGCACATTTTAAGGAACAAGAATTGTTAAATATAAAAACATAAATAATACCATAATACATGGCTATCATCAAACGTGTATAGAATATTATAGTTAAAAAGTATTTAGTTGATTACTTTTCAGTTTTTTTGTTTTTTTTTTTGAGATGGAGTCTCACTGTGTTGCCCAGGCTGGAGTGCAGTGGTGCCATCTCAGCTCACTGCAACCTCTGCCTCCTGAGTTCAAGCAATTCTTCTGCCTCAGCCTCCCGAGTAGCTGGGATTATAGGCGTGTGCCATCATGCCCAGCTAATTTTTGTATTTTTAGTAGAGACAGGGTTTTGCCACATTGGTCAGGCTGGTCTCAAACTCCTGACCTCAGGTGATCCACCCATCTCAGCCTCCCAAAGTGCTAGGATTACAGGTGTGAGCCACTGAACCCAGCCTACTTTTCAGTTTTAACATAATTTTTGTTTTATCTGCAACTTTTCAGGTATTGAAAGTAGAACAAAAACATGGGTTCTTAGTCTTTAGCAATCTGATAAATCTTATGAATGCCTTCTCAGAATCATGTTTTTAAATGCATAAAATATATAGGATTACAAAGGAATCTAATTATATCAAAATAAAGTTATTAAAATGTTAATAGATAAGTTTGTTATATACTAATATGCACGCATCTTTATAAATGCATTAAATACGAGTTAATATCTATCCTAAATTTGAAGTAGTGATGAGCATAATGAAAACAGATGCAAAAAAGTAATGTGATATGAAAATATCTGGGTTTTCTTTTGATGATGAAGTATGGCTAATATTACTGTGGTTTTTGAATTATGTTCAGAATTGAAGAAAATCCTTTCAGTTTGAGGTTAGTGATGGGGTTCAGGACACCCTACACAAAATATAGCACCTTGACATATTGAATTTTTTTTTTTTTTTTTTTTTTTTGAGACGGAGTCTCACGCTGTTGCCCAGGCTGGAGTGCAGTGGCGCGATCTCGGCTCACTGCAAGCTCCGCCTCCCGGGTTCACGCCATTCTCCTGCCTCAGCCTCCTGAGTAGCTGGGACTACAGGCGCCCGCCCCCGCGCCCGGCTAATTTTCTGTACTTTTAGTAGAGACGGGGTTTCACTGTGGTCTCGATCTCCTGACCTTGTGATCCGCCCACCTCGGCCTCCCAAAGTGCTGGGATTACAGGCGTGAGCCACCGCGCCCGGCCTTTTTTTTTTTTTTTTTGAGACAGAGTCTTACTCTGTCACCCAGGCTGGAGTGCAGTGGTGCCATCACTGCTCACTGCAGCCTTGAACTCCTGGGCTTAAGCTATTTTCTCACCTCACACACCTTCCCCACCCCTCCAGTAGCTGGGACTAGAGGTGCAAGCTACCATTTCTGGCTTATTTGTGTGTGTGTGTGTAAAGATGGGAGTCTCAATATGTTGCCCAGGCTGCTCTCCAACTCCTGGCCTCAAGTGATCCTCCCACTTTGGTCTCCCAAAGTACTGGGATTACAGGCATAAGACTTACTATTTCTTTGAATCAAATTATGCTTTTCTGACTCTTCTCTTCTAGATGAGAATCTTGATGATGCTTCAAGTATGCATACTCTAAGTTACCAGAAAAACTATAAATCAGAACATGTAATAAAGGGGGCCGGGCATGGTGGCTCACGCCCGTAATCCCAGCATTTTGGGAGGCCAAGGCGGGCAGATCACCTGAGGTCAGAAGTTCGAGGCTAGCCTGGCCAACATGACAAAATGCCGCCTCTACTAAAAATACAAAAATTAGCCTGGCGTGGCGGTGGATGCCTGTAATCCCAGTTACTCTGGAGGCTGAGGCAGGAGAATTGCTTGAACCCAGGAAGGGGAGGTTGCAGTGAGCTGAGATCACACCACTGCACTCCAGTCTGGGCGACAGAGCAAGACTCTGTCTCAAAAGAAAATGAAAAAAAGTGAAAATAGGCCTGGCATAGTAGTTCATGCTTGAAACACTTTGGGAGGCTAAGGCAGGAATATCACTTGAGGCCAGTAGTTCAACATCAGTCTGCTCAACATAGCAAGACCCTGACTCTACAAAAAAATTAAAAAGTAGCCGAGTGTTGTGGCACACACCTGCAGTCCTAGTTGTTACAGAGGCTGAGGCTGGAGGATTGCTTGAGCCCAGGAGTTTGAGGCCACAGTAAAGTATGATTGCACCACTACACTCCAGCCTGTGAGACTGAAAGAGATCCTGCCTCTAAAGAAAAAAAAAGTGGCTGGGCACAGTGGCTCACGCCTATAATCCCAGCATTTTGGGAGTCCAAGGTGGGCAAATCACCTGAAGTCAGGAGTTCGAGACCAGTCTGGCCAACATGGTGAAATCCCATCTTTACTAAAAATACAAAAATTAGTTGGATGTAGTGGTGTATGCCTGTAATCCCAGCTACTGGGGAGGCTGAGGCAGGAGAATTCCTTGAACCCGGGAGGCAGAGGTTGCAGTGAGCCAAGATTATGCCACTGCACTCCAGCCTGGGCAAAAGAGTGAGACTCCGTCTCAAAAAAACAAAACAAAACAACAAAAAAACCACACACACACAAAACAGTTACTTAATTATAATTCCGAATAATTATTAGACCAAGATTTTCACTATTTTTAATCCTGTTCACAAGGTTCTAGTCTTCATTTCTCTCCTAGTTGAATGACTTTGGGCAAATCTTTTCATATCTAGGGTGGCTGTTTTCTCCTTTGTAATGAAGATATGTCAAAGTTTATGAATACAGGCTTATCTTGTTTTATTGTACTTTGCTTTACTGTGCTTTGCAGATATTGCATTTTTTTATTTTTTATTTTTATTTTTTTACAAATTGCAGGTTTGTGGCAACCCAGCATCAAATAAGTCTGTCAGTGCTGTTTTCCCAACAGCATATGCTTACTTCATGTCTTTGTGTCACATTTTGGTCATTCTTGCAATATTTTAAACTTCTTCATTATTATTATTATCTGGTGATCTGTGATCAGTGATCTTTGATGTTACTATGATAATTGTCATAGGATGCCAAAAACCTCACCCATGTAAAATGGTGAATATAATCAATAAATGTTGTGTGTTCTCTAACTGCTCCATTTACTGGCTGTGTCCCCATCTCTCTTCCTCTCCTTGGATCTCCCTATTTTCTAAGACACAACAACATTTAAATTAGGTCAATTCATAACCCTACAATGTTGTCTGTGTGTTCAAGTGAAAGAAAGAGTTGCATGCCTCTCACTTAAAAGCTAGAAATGATTAAGCTTAGTGAAGAAGGCATGCCAAAAGCCAAGATAGGCTGAAAGGCCTCTTGTGCCAAATAGTTGTGAATGTAAAGGGAAAGTTCTTGGAGGAAATTGCAAGTGCTACTCCAGTGAACACATGAATGATAAGAAAGTGAAACAACTTTATTGGTGATATGGAGAAAGTTTGAGTGGTCTGGATAGAAGATTGAGCCAGCCACTACATGCTTTTAAACCAAAGTCTAATCCAGAGCAAGGCCCTAACTCCTCAATTCCAGAAAGGCTGACAGAGATGCAGAAGCTGCAGAAGAAAAGTCTGAAGCTAGCAGATGTTGGTTCATGAGGTTTCAGGGATGAAGCCATTCTCCATAACACAAAAGTGCTGAGATCGCGCCACCACACTCCAGCCTGGGTGACAGAGCAAGATTCCATCTCAAAAAAAAAAAAAAAAGTGCAAGGTGGAGCAGCAAGTGCTGATGTGGAAGCTGCAAGTTATCCAGAAGATCTAACTAAGATAACTGATGCAGGTGGTTATCCTAAACAGCACATTTTCCACGTAGGTGAAACAGCTTTGTGGAAGACGATTCCACTGAAGACCTTCATAGCTAGAGAAGAGAAATGAATGCCTTCAAAGCTTTAGCGGACAGGATGAATTTCTCACAAGAGGATAATGCAGCTGGTGACTTACATTTGAAGCCAGTGCTCCCTTAACATTCTGCAAATTCTAGGGCCATTAAGAATTATACTAAATCTACTCTGCCTGTGATCTATAAATGGAACAACAAAGCCTGGATGACACCACATCTGCTTAAAACATAGTTTTCTGGATATTTTAAGCCCATGGTTGGGACCTACTGCTGCTTATAAAAAAAGATTCCTTTCAACATATTACTGCTCATTGTCAATGCACTTGGTCACTCAAGAGCTCTAATGGATATGAACATGGAGATTAATGTTGTTTTCATGCCTACTAACAAAAAGACCATTCTGCAGCCCATGGATCAAGGAGTAATTTTGACTTTCAAGCCTTATAAGTTAAGAAATACATTTTGTAAGGGCTGTAGCTGCCATAGTGATTCCTCTGATGGATGTAGGCAAAGAAAATTGAAAACCTTCTGGAAAGGAGTCACTATTCTTGATGGCATTAAGAATATTTGTGATTCATAGGAGGGGGTCAAAATATCAATATGAACAGAAGAAATCTTGGTCTAATAATTATTCTGAATTATAATTAACTTTAGAAGAAGTTTTTCCAATCCTCATGGATGACTTTGAGAAGTTCAAGACTGCCGTGGAGGAAGTAACTGCAGATGTGGAAATAGCAAGAGTACCAGAATTGGAAGTAGAACCTGAAGATGAGAAGATGGGACTGAACTGCTACAATCTCATGACAAAATTTGAACTGCTGAGGAATTGCTTCTTTTTTTTTTTTTTTAGATGGTGTCTTGCTCTGTTGCCCAGGCTGGAGTGCAGTGGCATGATTCAGTTCACTGAAACCTCAGCCTCCTGGATTCAAGCGATTCTCCCACCTCAGCCTCCCTAGTAGCTGGGATTACAGGCGTGCTATCATGCCTGGCGAATTTTTGTATTTTTAGTAGAGATGGGGTTTCACCATATTGGCCAGGCTAGTCTCAAACTCCTGACTTTGTGATCTGCCCGCCTCAGCCTCCCAAAGTTCTGGGACTACAGGCATGAGCCACCACTGCCGGCTGAATTGCTTCTTATGGATGATTGAGGAAAGTGATTTCTTGAGATGGAATCTATTCCTGGTGAAGATGCTGTGAACAAGATTGTAATGGTAACAAAAGATTTAGAATGTTACATAAACTTTGTTGACAAAGTAGCAGCAGGGTTTGAGAGGATTGACTCCAATTCTGAAGGAATTTCTACTGTGGGTAAAATGCTGTCAAATAGCATCACATGCTACAGAGAAATCTTCTGTAAAAGGAAGAGTCAATCGATGTGGTGAATGTTATTGTTGTCCTAATTTAAGAAATTGCCACAAACACCCCAACATGCAGCAAACAACTCCCTGATCAGTCAGCAGCCATTGACATCAAGGCAAGACCCTCCACCCGCAAAAAGATGATTATTCAGATGATCATTAGCACTTTTTAGCAATAAAGTATTTTTAAATTAAAGTATGTGCATTGTGTTTCTAGACATTATGCTCCTGCACACTCAACAGACTACAGTAAGCATAAGATATGTACAATAAATACATTAAGATATTAAGAGTGTAACCATAATTTTTTTTTTTTTTTTTTTTTTTTTTTTGAAACAAGAGTCTCACTCTGTCACCCAGGCGGGAGTGCAGTGGCTCAAACAGGGCTCACTGCAACTACTAACTCCTGGGCTCAAGGGATCCTCCTGCCTAAGTCTCCTGAGTAGCTGTGACTACAGGTGTGTGCCACTACCTCCGCCTAATTTTTTTATTTTTTGTAGAGGCAGGGTCTCACTTTGTTGCCCAAGCTGATCCCCAATTTCTGGTCTCAAGCAATCATCCCGCCTCAGCCTCCCAAAGTGCTGGGATTAGAGGCATGAGCCACCGCATCCAGCCAACATAACTTTTAAAAACTAACAAATTTGTGTAATTTGCTTTATTGTGTTATTTGCTTTATTGGATGGTCTGGAACTGAACTTGCAATATCTCCAAGGTATGCCTGTAATTGAATGTTTACACTGGTAAGAAATGTATTTGGATATATAATAACCTGTAAACTAAGAAGCTTGTACTACTGAATAATCTCCAACTATTAATACCTACCCAATCTGATCTTATTTTATTTCTCAAAGAGACAAATTACATTCAAAGCTATCCATTGTCCCCAATGACATAACGCAGTGGAAATAGCTAAGTAGAAGACTGCTAAAGCAACTGGTTTCCGGAAGACACAGGAGACTGGAAGGTGGGAGTGCAATTTGTAGTAGTTCCAATAAGAAAATAAAAAGTCAGCGGGGTGTGGTGGCTCACGCCTGTAATCCCAGCACTTTGGGAGGCCGAGGGAGGCAGGTCACCTGAGGTCAGGAGTTTGAGACCAGCTTGGTTAACATGGCAAAACCCCCTCTCTACTAAAAATACAAAAATTAGCTGGGCGTGGTGATGGGCACCTGTAATCCCAGCTACTTGGGAGGCTGAGGCAGGAGAATCGCCTGAACCCTGGAGGCAGAGGTTGCAGTGAGCCAAGATCATGCCACTGTACTCCAGCCTGGGCTACAAGAGCAAACCTCTGTCGAGAGAGAGAGAGACAGAGAGAAAGAGAGAGAGAGAGAAACAGAAAGAAAGAAAGAAAAGAAAGAAAATCAGAAGTCAGAAAACAATCAAATTCAGTAACTGCACATGCAGTTACTTTAACCTTCCCCCTTCTGTGTGACTTTTCCCTGCCTGAGACGTGGCGCTGAGCCTTCCCGTGTCTGAGGCTCCCAGTGCGCCTTGCGCTGCGCTTTGGCGGGAAAGGTGACCTCAACTGGGGGTCAAAAAGTCACTGTCGCGCCCCAGCGGGTGACCGTTGAAAGAAAGCGCATGCGCATCGGGCAGAGCGCGTGCAGCCGCGTGCAGCTCTTCTGGTCTCCGGTGCCCGCCCCTCAGACGTAATGTAATATATATTAGTGTGTATATATGTGTGTGCGCGCGTATATTTTACTTTTTAATCTCTTTTTCTGTCAGCTTCCCCCTACTTTTAAGTTTCTTAAGGTCTTAGTGGTAAAACATTTGCGAGAAAAATGTATACCCACTTACTTGTCAACAGAGGTTCTTGAGATCGGGTGAGTACGGACGGCGAATTCAGGATTTGTCAGAATAAATTTAAACGTTTAACGTAAATAGGTTCCTCCATGAAGTTTGCCTCTTCAGTAAACTCTTCAAGCTGAATTGTCTGATTAAGAAAAGTGAAATTGGGGCCGGACACGGTGGTTCACGCCTGTAATCCCTCCAAGTTGGGCGGCTGAGGCTGGAGGATCCTTTGAGACCAGCCTGACCAACATGGCGAAACCCCGTCTCTACTAAAAATAGAAAAAAAATAGCGGCCGGGCACAGTGCTTCATGCCTATAACCCCAGCACTTTGGGGGGCCGAGGCGGGCGGTTCACGAGGTCAGGAGTTCAAGACCAGCATGGCCAAGATGGTGAAATCCCGTGTCTACTAAAAATACAAAAATTAGCTGAATGTGGTGGCGCGGCTGGAGTCCCAGCTGAGGCAGGAGACTCACTTGAACCTGGAGGCGGACGTTGCGGTGAGCCGAGATCGCGCCATTACACTCCAGCCTGGGCGGCAGAGCGAGACTCCGTCTTGGAGGGAAAAAAAAAAAAAAAAAAAAAAAAAAAAAAAAAATATATATATATATATATATATATATATGCTGGATGTGGTGGTGGGCACCTGTGGTCCCAGCTACTCGGGAGGCTGAGGCGGGAGAATCATTTGAACACGGGAGGCGGAGGTTGCAGTGAGCCGAGATCACGCTACTGCACTCCAGCCTGGAGACAGAGCGAGACTGCATCTCGAAAAAATGAAAAATAAAAAGAAATAAAACTAAAAAAATTTAGAGGGTTTGCCAGGCAGTTTTTTTATTACTGAATACCTACGTGTACAATGTTGTCCGTGTTTGAATGTGTATAGGGAATAAAAATAGGAAGATTGTGCCTTTTTTTTTTTTTGAGACGGAGTCTCGCTCTGTTGCCCAGGCTGGAGTGCAGTGGTGTGATCTTGGCTCACTGCAAGCTCCGCCGCCTCCCAGGTTCACACGTTTCTCCTGCCTCAGCCTCCCGAGAAGCTGTGATGACAGGCGCCCGCCACCACGCCTGGCTAATTTTTTTTTTGTATTTTTAGTAGAGACGGATTTCACCGTGTTTGCCAGGATGGTCTCGATCTCCTGACCTCGTGATCTGCCCGCCTTGGCCTCCCAAAGTGCTGGGATTACAGGCGTGAGCCACCGCACCCGGCCGATTGTGCCTTTTTAAAAAGTTCTCTTAAACAGTTTCTTAATAACCCTTTTGTTTGAGACTTGCTAGTCAAATGGCTTCAAATCAGGACCCTACTCAAAATAGTTCTACTGCAATATCGACCTCTATGTTTTTGAAGATGTTATTTTAATTAAAGAAATTCAAATTTATTCACATAAAATTCTGTTGAATTTTATATGTGGTAAACTGAAATGTTAGAGAAAAAAAATGAGCTCTAAGTTAAAGCTTGTATTTGTGTCACAAGGTTGAATTAAAGAAAATACTTTATCAGAAGAAGATGGCCACTGCCCAGCTGCAGAGGACTCCCATGGTATGATTTCTTGTATTTTGATATATCTTAATGTAGCCACTTTTATTGTTTCTTGAAGTCTCAGCTACTCTGTTGTTACATTTGGAAGTTAGGGCTCAACTATTTGAGGGTTTTATAATACCAGGAAACTGCATGTTTTAAGAAATGAAGATATTTGCTAAAGTATTTTGAATTAATTGAAAGTTCTATTGGATGTTTGCTGCATTGAATTAAATTGCTCATTCACATTTAATTTACATTAGATATTAATGAATACTGCTTTGTTGCTTTGATGAAATTATTGGTCATAGTGGTCCACCTCCAGAATATGAATGTTCAATATATAAGCAGAATAAAAATAAATAAATAAGAAAATGAGGCCGGCCGGGCGCGGTGGCTCACGCCTGTAATCCCAGCTATGAGGGTGACTGAGGCAGGAGAATCACTTGAACTCAGAAAGGGGAGGTTGCAGTGAGCCGAGATAGCACCACTGCACTCCAGCCTGGGTAACAGTGAGACTCTGTCTCAAAAAGAAAATTAATGTTTGTAACCCAGAGACAAATATGCGTTTGTTATCTTTGTATAGGATTTTGCATTACACTTAATCTCTGTTAAACCTACTCAGTGACCAAAGAGAAAAATCAATGTTATCTATCCATGTATTATGCATTTACAGGCAGTTAATCTGCAAGGGGATTCTTAGGATTTTTAGGTACTTTTTGAGCTGAGGCTGAGGTGAGAGTATCGCTTGAGCCCAAGAGTTTGAGATCAGCCTGGGTAACATAGTGAGACCTCATCTCTACAGAAAAAAAAAAAAGAAAAAAAAAAAAAAAAACTTTAGCCAGGCATGGTGGTGCATGCCTGTAGTCTCAGCTACTTTAGAGGTTGTGCGAGGATATATGAAATTTCATATATGAAATGTCTACAATACGCAAATTTATAGGGACAGAAAGCCTAGTGGGTGGGACATGGGATGGGATAAGGGACAGGGAGTGATTGCTAATTGGTATGGGTTTCCTTTTTGGGGTGAAGAAAATGTTATGAAATTGATGGTGGTGATTGTTGCACACACACCTCTGTGAATAAACTAAAAACCATTAAACTGAAAAACAGTTTATATGGGTGTCCCAAAAAGGTGTTTTTAAAATACCAGCCACTATTAATATTTGTTTTATTCATTCTCAAAATACTAGTATTTGATATATTTGAATATAATCTGAAGAATCATATAATTATTCTATACTTTTTTTTTTTGAGATGGAGTCTCTCTTTGTCACTCAGGCTGGAGTGCAGTGGCACAATCTTGGCTCACTGCAACCTCTGCCTCCTGGGGTCAAGCAATTCCCTGCCTCAGCCTCCCGAGTAGCTGGGATTACAGGAGTAGCTGGGTTTACAAGCGCCCGCCACCATACCCAGCTATTTTTTGTATTTTTAGTAGAGACAGGGTTTCACCATTTGGCCAGTCTGGTCTTGAACTCCTGACCTAGTGATCCTCCCGCCTCAGCCTCCCAAAGTGCTGGGATTACAGGTGTGAGCCACTGCACCTGGCCTATACTTTTTTAATGAAATACTTTGTGTCCATCAACTTGCATCCAATTGAGGTTGTAGGCAGCTATGATCGTGCCACTGCACTCCAGCCTGGGCAATAGAGTGAGACCCTGTCTCAATTTTTTAAAAAATTTAAAAAATTAAAAAGATTTTTAGGTACTTTTTGCTTGTGTCCTTTAGGCTATTATCCTAGAAACACCCTCACATTTTACATCCCGCTGTGACTTTTGGGGGATTACTAATCAATATAGGGAGGAATTCTTGGGGCGAGTACTATGCTTATACAAAATTAGATCTATGTTAAGATAAACTACTTTATTTTTAATAAATTTAAATAAAGTATTCTATTTTCCCTTGAATTTTAGAGTGCACTGGTATTTCCCAATAAGATATCAACTGAACACCAGTCTTTGGTGTTAGTGAAGAGGCTCCTAGCAGTTTCAGTATCCTGTATCACGTATTTGAGAGGAATATTCCCAGAATGCGCTTATGGAACAAGATATCTAGATGGTAATATAATATTTATTTTAAAGCTTTATTTTAAAATGATATTTTTATTTTTGTTTGCTCTAAAACTATAATTTTTGACTTAGAAATTTTATTTTAATAGAAGCTTTATTAATACAATTCACATACCTGACAGTTCATTGTTTAAAAGTGTACATTTCAATGATTTTCAATAAATTCCCAGAGTTGTACAAGGATCACCACAGTCAATTTTAGAACATTTCTTCATCCCAAAAAGAAACTCCATACCCATTAAGCCACTATGCACTTCTCCTCAACCTTCCCAGTCCTAGGCAATCACCAATCTACTTTCTGTCTGTACAGATTTACTTATTCTGGACATTTCATATAAATGAAATAATATAAAATGTGGTCCTGTCCAGGCGCAGTGACTCACGCCTGTAATCCCAGCACTTTGGGAGGCTGAGGAGGGCGGATCACAAAGTCAAGAGATAGAGACCATCCTGGCCAACATGGTGAAACCCGTGTCTACTAAAAATACAAAAATTAGCCAGGCATGGTGGTGCATGCCTGTAGTCCCAGCTACTTGAGAGGCTGAGCAGGAGAACTGCTTGAACCCGGGAGGTGGAGGTTGCAGTGAGCTGAGATTGAGCCACTGCACTCCAGCCTGGCCACAGAGCGAGACTCCGTCTCAAAAAAAAAAAAAAAGTGGTCCTTTGTGACTGGCTTTCAACTAGCATGTTTTCAGGGTTCCTCCATATTGTAACATGGATAAGTGCTTCATCCCTTTTTGTTGCTGAATAATGTTCTATTGTATGGCTGTACCACATTTTACTTATCCCTTTACCAGTTGATGAACATTTGGGTTCTCTTTTTGGCTATTATGAATAATGCCACATTGATGTACATGTTTTTGTTTGGATACCTAAATGGTTTTAAAATATATATATTCAACACCTTTAGAAGCACTTAATCATAAAATTTTTCCTCAGTTTCTCAAGTATAATTTTACCTGAAATTATGCTTATAATGATGAAAGAAATCGATAGAAAACATTCTGTTATTTATAACTTTGTATAGCAGTAGTGTATGTTCTTGTGCTATTTTAAGGAAGTAAAAATACAGCCAGCGCCAGGCGTGGAAGCTCATGTCTGTAATCCCAGCACTTTGGGAGGCTGAGGCAGGAGGATCACTTGAGGCCAGGAGTTCAAGACCAGCCTGGTCAACATAAGGAGACTCCATCTCTATTTTTTTAATTAAAATAATAATAATAATACAGCCAGTTTATACTACAATAATAACTTATTTCTCAGTACATTATACATGCATAATATTGTACACCAGTTATGTGCTGGGCAATATGGTAAGCACTATGTTATGTACGATATCTTGCTAATTCATGTAACAGTCCTACAAATACCTGTTTTTCAAATAAGGAACTTGAGAATATGAGATACTCTCAGTCTTTTCCACTGTGTTACATGTTGCTTCTTTGCAGGCCTCTTTGTTTTTGATAGCCAGTTAACTTCTTGGCCTTTACAAGTATTTTACTGGGATAAGATTCTAAGATCCTTGTATAACAATGGCATGGAAGCAACATATCTAATTTTATGGATTCCATAATTTTTTTATGAAATGTTTTTGTACCCATCAACTTGCATCCTAATTATGATGCTGGCATTTTATAATAAATATTAAAAGACTACTTTCATATAACCGTTCTTCAATTACATTGATAATATTAATCATCTGGGTATTAATTATTGCTATTAATAATTTACCTGTGCTGGGCACGGTGGCTTACGCCTGTAATCCCAGCACTTTTGGAGGTCAAGGCAGGTGGGTCACCTGAGGTCAGAAGTTCGAGACTAGCCTGGCCAACATGAGAAAATCCTGTCTCTACCGAAAAATACAAAAATTAGCCGGTCATGGTGGCACACCTGAAGTCCCAGCTATTGGGGAGGCTGAGGTGGGAGAAAGGCTTGACTTGGGAGGCAGAAGTTCCAGTGAGCCGAGATCATGCCACTGCACTCCATCCTAGGTGATGGAGTGAGACCCTGTCTCAAAATAATAATTATTATAATTATAATTTACCTGTAATACACAGCTGAAGAAAATAAACTTCATTTAAAATTTCTAGTTGTTTACTTTTCTTAAGTAACTCTATATTTCATCTTTTTGTGTTTAGATCTTTGTGTCAAAATACTGAGAGAAGATAAAAATTGCCCAGGATCCACACAGTTAGTGAAATGGCAAGTAACAGAATACCTAAAGAGAGAAAATTATTTTTGCTTATATTACTTTTTTTTGTACCTTGGATACCTTTTGGTGTTTAACCAAATTTTAGTGAATCACCCTTTAATACTAGATAGCATTTTTGTAGGTCATTAAGTTTTCCACTGACGTTTTCCTCTCCTTGAAGTCTGGGTATTTAGAAAAATAAATTCTAAAAATAAATGTTCCTTTATTTTATGCCCCATGCAAGCAGGCTTTATTTATTTTATTATTGTTCCCCACAAATAGCTGTCAGACATTTTGTATTTTCCCTTCCATCCCTGTCCATCATTTTACATTTCTGCAACATTGTTTTTTTATGTTTTGTCTTGTTTAAAGCTAGTTAATAAGAAGGGAGCTTTAATAAGACATTTTTGTATTATTTAGTAATGAGATAATATGGAAATTTATGAAAATAACTCTTTTCTGGAAATGCATTCAGTCTAAAAATGAATCCTTGATTTTTTTTTTTTTAGGATGCTAGGATGTTATGATGCTTTACAGAAAAAATATGTAAGTCTTGCAATCTCTCTATCCTTTTTTTTCTATAGTTTGTGATCTACAAATCTAACTGGTATCATCATGTAGTAAAACATTCATTTGAACTAACTTGAGTGTAAGTCAGTCTGAGTTACTGATTTCAGCCTAAACATTTGAATATTTTAAAGACTAATCATCAAGTCATTTAAAGCTAATGGAATTAATACTAAACAAACTTTTCCAAGCTAGTTTTTTAAACACTTATTTGTATTAATAACACATGTTAACTTATAAAAAATTAATGAATTAAAGAGTCTTTTCAAATAATTTATTCATTAGTTTCACATGCCCTCTACAAACTTGTTTATAGTAATAATTTAATAAATTATTTCCTTATTAGGGTTCAAAAATAAATTTCCACATAATCTAGGTTAAATAGTCACAAATTCTGAATTAGCAAAATTAAGAAGGTTTTAAGATGGATTGTAAGCCTTTTTGCATACTTAGTATAATATAGTATCAACATGTATAATGAAGTCCAGCACTAGGCTAATTGTGAAGAAGATGAATTTTTATTTATGGTTCCTAACCTTCCCCATTAAGGTGTAGTAAATATTGAGCACCTGTTATGTGCTAGGCATTTCTTCTAGGTAGGAACTGGTTAAGCTAACAGTGATCAACAAAACAAAAAGAGTCCCTTGTATAGTAGGAAAACAAGTAGTTAATAAAACAAATCATATACTTTTCAATAATGTTAAATGCCATTAAAATTTTTAGCAAAAGTATGTGGTAAATGGAAAGGTAAGGTAACTTTAGATGGGATGGTCATAGGAGCTTCTCTGAGGAAGTGACATTTAAGAGACCTGAATGAGAAGAAACCAGCTAGGCACTGATTTTAGGAGAGAATATTCCCAGCAGAGCAGCTAATGCAAAGAATTAGAAGGAAGTTTAGAGAGTTCCAGGAACAAAAAGAAGGCCAATATGACTGAGGGCAATTGTGCAGTGGGGGAGAATAACATGAGATGAGCCTGGGCAGATAAGCACGGCCAGAGCACTCAGTGGATTTTATTTTAGGTGCAAAGAAAAGCCATTCTAAGGTTATATGTAGAAACGTAATATTTGATTTACATTTAAAAATTGTTTTAGACCAGGCACGGTGGCTCACGCCTGTACTCCCAGCACCTTGGGAAGCTAAGGCAGGTGGATCACCTAAGGTCAGGAGTTTGAGACCAGCCTGGCCAACATGTTGAAAACTTGTCTCTACTAAAAGTACAAAAATGAGCTAAGCGTGGTGGCATGCCTGTAATCCCAGCTATTCAGGAGGCTGAGGCAGGAGAATCACTTGAACCTGGGAGGTGGAAGTTGCAGTAAGCTGAGATCATGCCACTGTACTCCAACCTGAGGGACAGAGTGATACTCTGTCTTAAAAAAAAAAAAAAATGTTTTAAATCACTTTGCCCACAACTTAGAGAATCTGCTGTAGAAGGAGAATAAGATTGGGAGTAAGGAGAATAGCACCTAGGCCATTACTGTAGTACTGGTGAGAAATAATGGTTGCTTAGACCATGATAGCAGAGAGAGGAGATTCAGAATGGATTTGGCAGTAGAACTGATTGGATTTGTTGATGGACTGGCTGTGTAATATAAGGAAAAGATCAGAATCAAGGATGACTCTTAGATTTTTGGCAGATCATTTGATTAAATTACTTTCTACGATTTTCTTTTCCTATGGTCTCCAAAACTTCCTCCCTGGGGCCCTGAACTCTCGAAATCAGTTCTCATTGTTTTCGGTATAACACATATATTGTGTTATTTCACAATATATATATTTTTCCTTATAACTGGCAGTAATGTCCTTTTTGCTTACATCAATGAAATAAAGTGCTGACATGAATTTCAGTCATCAGTGATTTTACTAGCAACAGATTTCAGGGGATAGGGAAGCATATGTAAGGTCCTGCATTATAGGCATTGATCTTATGCAGTCAAGATCTGCAATGATTATTTGTTATTAGGAATACATGTTGAAATAGGACAAAGAATTCTTATGATTCATAATGAAAAAATATTTTGTAGACTACAAGTAAGATTTTTGTTCTTTGTTGTATTTCAGCTAAGGATGGTTGTTCTAGCTGTAAGTATTTTTAAATTGTGTGTTCTTTTTAAAATGCTGCCAACTTTGGCCTTACTTAATTAAATAACACTAAAACTGTCAATTGATTATGTCACATTATTCAAATAACTGATCTATTCAATGGAATGAAAAAGTAATATTTTGGGTGGTCATTTTTATTTGTTTGTTTTGCTGAGTTCCCATGAAGTTTAGTCTAAACATCTTAATTTAGCTCTTGAATACTTAGCCTTAGATAACTCAATTGTAAATTGTTTTTAAATAGGTATACACAAACCCAGAAGATCCTCAGGTAAGTGTGCTTGAGTTACTAATGAAACATAATGCCTCTAATATCTAAAAAGAATATAAAACATAATATAAGAATATCTTATGCTTTTAATTATGCTTTAATCAATATACTTTCTTTTTTTTTTTTTTTTTTTTTTTTTTTTTTGAGACGGAGTCTTGCTCTGTAGCCCGGGCTGGAGTGCAGTGGCCAGATCTCCGCTCACTGCAAGCTCCGCCTCCCGGGTTTACGCCATTCTCCTGCCTCAGCCTCCGGAGTAGCTGGGACTACAGGCGCCCGCCACCTCGCCCGGCTAGTTTTTTGTATTTTTAGTAGAGACGGGGTTTCACCGTGTTAGCCAGGATGGTCTCGATCTCCTGACCTCGTGATCCGCCCGTCTCGGCCTCCCAAAGTGCTGGGATTACAGGCTTGAGCCACCGCGCCCGGCCATCAATATACTTTCATGTATATTTTCACATTTGAACTTCATAAAACTCTTCTGAGGTAAGGCAGGGCTTGGATTGTTACCTTTAAACAGATTAACATGACAGAGATTATGTGACTGATCTTAGGCCTCAAAGCTTACAAACTGTCAGAAATAACTTAAATCTCCTGACGTCTAATTCTTTACAGTATTTTTTATACTATATTTTAGAATTATGAAAGGGCTTGAGTTTTAGGAAAGTAAGAGAGTCATCTTTAAACTTAGAATATTCATCCCAATTCAGTCATGGCTAACTATTTATCTTACAATTAAAGGAGAGAAGGGAGAACATGAAAGGGAAAACCGGAAGATAAGAAACAAGGGGGAAAGATCTACTGAGTGCTTACTCTATATTAGGCTCTGTTCTTTGGGGCTTTATGTGCATTATCTCATTTATTCATCCCAGCTTTCATGAGGTGACCACTATTAGCATCTCCACTCTACAGATTAGGAAATCTAGGTACAAGGGATTTCTTGCCTAAGGTCATAGTGGCAGAAGAGGCAGAACCAGGTTTTGAACCTAGGAAGGCCAGTTCACAATTTGGGTGTTTACCCATTAGGCTATAGTTGTTATAATGTTTCATTCAGTCAAGGAGAGGTAGATTTAAACTGGTGTTAATAATAGATGTTTAAAAACATCACTATGTAAGCAATGAAATATAAAGAAAGCAATAAAAGTTTTCATGCTTCAGGAGGGCTGAGAATGTGTCTTTTCTTTGATACTCACACCTGCAATTAATGCTTAATATGTGTCCATGCTGACAAAGCAGATCATTTGGGTAAAGGCTGTGAATTAATAGATTGTTCAGAAAACTAATTGATTGTTCAGAAAATGTTCATTTATTTTCATATGTTTTATAATTGTGCATTTTTTCAATCAGTAAATTAGCAACCTTGTTGATACAATAACAACATTTATTGAATGTTTACTATATGTCAGGTACTTTATAAAGTACCCTGTATAAATTATCCCATTTGTGAATATTTATTCACAACTACCAATGAGATATATACTGTCTTTAATCCCTTTTTTAGCTGGGGAAACTAAAACTTAAACTAAGGCTTAAGTGGCATGCCTGTGGTTACAGTATAGCAAAGATTTAAGCCCTGTGTTAGCCACTCTGCTGAGGTATGTTGCCTCCCATATCTGCCTGCTAAGGAGTTCCTTCCATGTGGTATAAATAACATACATTAAAATGAGTTGGGAAATAGATGTCTCTCCAAGACTGAAGCCCCATACCCAAACCATGAAAACTGAACACGAGGAATCAAAAGCTTCAATGGACCAATAGGGATTAATATGGCAGAAAAAAAGTATTGACTAAATGTTGAGTCATACAAAACAGAATATAGCTATTTAGCAGCTAGTACTGAATATCAGAAACATAACTGCAATATTTTCTATTTAAGACAATTTCAGAATGTTACCAATTCAAATTCAAATACACCAATAATGGACCACTCATGGACTTCATAAGGTATTGTTCTATAGTTTTCTTTTTGTATTACATATTACCACTTATTCATATTAATGCTATATAGCTAAACTTCAGGATTCATTCTGAAACTGCAGGGTCATCCCCAATTAACCATCAAGATGTGGCTATGCAAAATGGAGTGGTGACTTGGAGTAGCTTCAAGCCAGATTCTGTGGTTAATTATAAGCAATTTTAATTGTGGAAAGAGAACTTAGGTGATTAGAAATATAGAAATACAATTTTAAAACATTATTTGCTTTCTTTAAACACTTTATGTAAAATGCATTTAAGTAAAATTAAGTTATTGATTTCTAGCAATTATATTAATATTAAAATTTTATAATAGTGACATTAAAACACATGGTAACTTTCAAGTTAACAGCTTAATGCTATAATAGAAATAAGAATCTCAAATAGTTAAAATGTAAAGTTATGATACTAGAAGCCACAGGTTTTATAAAAGAAATTAATATGTGATTCTCTTCTAGTAAAAACCAAAGCAATGAATCTAGCATGTCATCTACCGACACCAAGAAAGCAAGCATTCTCCTCATTCGCAAGATTTATATCCTAATGCAAAATCTGGGGCCTTTACCTAATGATGTTTGTTTGACCATGAAACTTTTTTACTACGATGAAGGTACTATTTGCAATACATCCTGTTTCAGTTGGTACCTATGTTTTATTATTATTGAAGCAATTGGTTTCCATTCCAAATATTTTTAGCACCTAAATTTTTTGAAATTATAAAATTTACATTTAATATCACTATTCAAAAAGAAAGATTTGCAAAATTAAGCTTTAAAATAGATGCTTCTCTAGTGATAGGAATAAATCCATGTGAAGTATAACCTCACTCAATTAAATAAATTTAACAATGAGTTAACAGTTTTCACTTATCAGATTGGTAAAATGTGTTAATCCATTATTGATAAGGATGTGGGGAAACAGGAACTTTTTTCTTTTATGGAGACTGAGTCTTGCTCTGTCGCCCAGGCTGGAATGCAGTGGCACAATCTCAGCTCACTGCAGCCTCCACCTCCTGGCTTCAAGTGATTCTCCTGCCTCAACTTCCTGAGTAGCTGGGACTACAGGCATTCGCCACCATGTCTGGCTAATTTTTGTATTTTTAGTAGAGATGGGGTTTCACCGTGTTGGCCAGGCTAGTCTTGAACTCCTGATCTCAAGTGATTCACCCACCTTGACCTCCCAAAGAACTGGGATAACAGGCACAAACCACCACACCCGGCCAAGCAGGCACTTTTATACACTTGAGGGACTGTATACAGGTTCTACATTTTTAGAGGACAATTTGGCAGTATCAAAATTTTAAATCTTTAATCTAGAAATTCTATAGTGAGAAAAATATATTGAAAATATAATTGTGCAAATATGCAAATATATAAGGATTTTGATTATAGCATTGGTTAAAATAGGAACAAACTGGAAACAACTTGAGTATCCTTCATTGGGGACTGAGTAAATAAATTATGGTCCATCTGCATAATAGAATACTACACAAGCTGTTAAAAAGAAGGTGCTGATAAATTACATTATCCAAGATATATTATTAAGTTAAAACCAGCTAGATATGGAACGGTATGATCTCATTTGTGTTTTTAAAGGAATTTTATATATGTAATTCCTAAAACCTATGTAAATATGAAATATCTTTTATTATATGCATGTCTTCTAGAAGAACATAAAGCAACAAAAATAACAACTAACATTTATTGAGTATTTACTACGTGCCAGTTCTGTTCTCAACATTTTACAACACTTTATTTTATTCCCACAATGACCCTGTGAAGTAGGTACTATTATTTTCACTATTTGACAGATGAGAAAATCAAATCAGGGATGAAAAAAATTTACCGAAGGTCACAGACAGTCAAGTGAAGAAAACAAAGCTTACCTTCAGGGATTAAAATGGGGACTTGGACATAGTAGGAGAGTGATTCTTATGTTTTGCATTATGCCCTTATATACTATTTGAAATACCTGCAATCTGCATGTGTTTTTATAATAATAATAATAATATTTTCTTTAATTTCATGAACAGCACGGTTTACACTTACTTTTTTGCAGTTACACCCCCAGATTACCAGCCTCCTGGTTTTAAGGATGGTGATTGTGAAGGAGTTATATTTGAAGGGGAGCCTATGTATTTAAATGTGGGAGAAGTCTCAACACCTTTTCACATCTTCAAAGTAAAAGTGACCACTGAGAGAGAACGAATGGAAAATATTGATTCAACTATACTATCACCAAAACAAATAAAAACACCATTTCAAAAAATCCTGAGGGACAAAGATGTAGAAGATGAACAGGAGCATTATACAAGTGTAAGTGTATTTCGAGAGTTATAAAGAACAATAATAACAAATGCTTTACTCAATTCTGAAGATTTTTTATAGCTCCCATTAACATTTGTGTAAATTCTCTATTATAATCGTGAACTCAAGGTTGGAAGGGTCCTTAAAGTCTAGGCCTATGGTTTTAAAACTTTTTATTTAGTCCAAACATTATACTAGAACTTAAAAGCACGACTATTCTGGTTGAAGCAGGGAATGTTCCTGAAGGCTCTGCCACTCCATATGTCACTTACCTTCATAGTGGACTCTGAGGAAACCCCTCGGACTCTAGGGCATAATTTGAAAAGCATTGCACTAGTCCAACCCCTGGCTAATGATGGAATCTTTTCTACGACATCCCTATTAAGTGTTCAGGTAGCCTGTGCTTGAATTTCTCTGGGGACTGGAAAGTAACTGTTCTGAAGCAGCCTGGAAGTTCCTGGAAGTCAGGAAGTATCTTATTCAACTTTTTAATCATCCTGTGCCTAGCACTTGAATTTGTAGTTAGTGCATCCTAAGTATTAGTCGAGTGAATGGATGAATAGAAGTATAAAAGAGTTTTTTAGTTGCCTTACTTCCAGCAAATGTGAAAGTCATTATTGCTTTAATCTTTCAGGCATTAACATTATATCCTTTAATCTCACTTCTCTTGTTTTCTCTGTCTCAATTTATTCTAAGTTATGACTACAATACTTATGTACAGAGATTCACTATTCTGATTAGGCTCTCTGACCACATCTTTACACATGGAAAATTCAATCAATTTTCAACCAATTCAGTCAAAGAAAAAAAACTTTTTTCTAAGACCTAAATCCCAGTCTTGCGTTATAACAAATATGGCTGAGGTGTTTGTAGCATTCTTGAAAATATTTAAATCTCTTTCACATGTATCACAAAGGGAACAATAATTGTAATGTAGACATTAAACCTGTTGCTATTTTTACCATAACATGGCTGAGCTGAAGAGTCTTTATTGCATATATATATATATATATATATATATATTTTTTTTTTTTTTTTTTTTTTTGAGACAGAGTTTCGCTCTTATTGCCCAGGCTGGAGTGCAATGGTATGATCTCAGCTCACCGCAACCTCCGCCTCCCTGGTTCAAGTGATTCTTGTTCCTCAGCCTCCTGAGTAGCTGGGATTACAGACATGCACCACCATGCCTGGCTAATTTTGTATTTTTAGTAGAGACAGGGTTTCTCCATGTTGGTCAGGCTGGTCTCGAATTCCCAACTTCAGGTGATCCGCCCACCTCTGCCTCTCAAAATGCTGAGATTACAGGCATGAGCCACCACGCCTGACCAAAAGTTGTGTATTTTTATGATTTGTCCTTAAAGCGACCCTGCAAAATAAAGAAAAATAGTATTTTATACTTTATTTGGATTAATAAATTGCCTTTTGATAGTAATTCTAGGAACACTTTTATTTCTAGCAAGTATAAGGTAGTTGTAGGTTTTTGGGGTTTTTTGGTTTGTTTGTTTTGTTTTGTTTTGTTTTTTGAGACAGAGTCTTGCTCTGTTGCCCAGACTGGAGTGCAGTGGCAGATCTTGGCTCACTGCAACCGCTAGCCTCCTGGGTTCAAGGTATTCTCCTGCCTTAGCCTCCCGAGTAGCTGGGATTACAAGCGTGTGCCACCATGCCTGGCTAATTTTTGTATTTTTAGTAGAGACGGGATTTCACCATGTTAGCCAGACTGGTCTCCAACTCCTGACCTCAAGTGATCTGCCCACCTCAGCCTTCCAAAGTGCTGGGATTACAGGTGGGAGCCATTGTGCCCAGCCTGGGTTGGTTGGTTGGTTTGTTTTTGAGACAGGGTCTCATTCTGTCTCCCAGGCTGGAGTGCAGTGGGATGATCACAGCTACTGCAGTCTCAAACTTCTGGGCTCGAGCGATCCTCTCACCTCAGCCTCCTGCGTAGCTGGGACCACAGAAACATGCCACCACACCTGGCTAATTTTTTAAATTTTTTCATAGAGACAAGGTCTCATCATATTGCCCAGGCTAATCTGGAACTACTAGTCTCAAGCAATCCTCCCTCCATGGCCTTCCAAAGTGCTAGGAATACAAGCATGAGCCACCATGCCCAGCCAGTAGTTTTATATTGTATTTAGCCTTCACATGAAACAAAATCGTTCATAAATGCTTTCTGCTCACTTGTTTTAATTCCTTTTTGAAATGTGTCCATTTTTTTCTTCACATAATTATATAGGATGATTTGGACATGGAAACTAAAATGGAAGAACAGGAAAAAAACCCTGCATCTTCTGAACTTGGAGGTAAGAAGTTAATGAAAATGTACATTAACTCACTTCCAACTCAATTTTATACCTGTTTAATTTTTTTTTTTTTTTTTTACAGAACCAAGTTTAGTTTGTGAGGAAGATGAAATTATGAGGTCTAAAGAAAGTCCAGATCTTTCCATTTCTCATTCTCAGGTATAAACTTGATAGTTCCATCTCACTTTTGTTTTGTTCAAAGGACAGTTGCTTATATGCTATTTTTTTATTTTTCAGATTTTCTTATTCCAGGTCTTTTAGAATAAAATTCAATATTTAGAATGCTTATTATTAACTAACAACTAAATCTGGCAATTATATGTTGATGAATTTTGGGTATATTACTGGTGAATTTGTTTAGTAATAAACCTAAATACTATTGGTAGAATCTGAGAATTTCAGAGCTAGATAGAATCTTATGCAGTTATTTATTCCGCCCTGCTTCATATTTATAAATGGAATATATAATACATTTGTGTTGCCTTGGAGCATACATGTTTTATTTTCCTTTTCAAATATAGTAAAATCCTGAAATAAGAGATGTAGGTAATATGAACTTAGAAATAACATGATTGATGATTGATTGTCTACCTTCCTCTGCCCAGCCCATTTCTCAAATGAGTAGACTAAATTTCTGGTCTTCTGGAAGGGTGATGCCTGGTAATTATTTGGTACTTTCTCTGTTCAGTGGTTGGCCAATTATGTAAAGTGTCAGTTTCACTATCTTTACTTTTGTGCTTTTTGTACAGTATGAACCAACTCAAAATTATTGGTTTTAACTTAACAAGACCCTAAATTTTATGTGGTTAAATTTTTGGACTCCATTTATTGTGTTATGAAAAGGTTTTGTTATACTAAGTTATATTTTTTGTAATTCTTTTCTTTTTTAGGTTGAGCAGTTAGTCAACAAAACATCTGAACTTGATATGTCTGAAAGCAAAACAAGAAGTGGAAAAGTCTTTCAGAATAAAATGGTAAATATCTCTTTAGGTTTGTTTTCCATTCTAACCTTGTAATTCTCCCCCATATGTGAGTTTATTTTAATATTCATTTATTAGACCAATATTTACTAAGTACCTATTATGTGTCAGGTATTTTACTAGGTGCTTAGGATATAACCTGAATAACACATACTTCTTGGTCTTAGCTAAAGTTTAGTAACTGGAAATAAACAAGCAATGATATAGAGCCATTATAGAAGTCTGAATAGGCTACATAGGCACAAAGAAAGGAATGGTTAATTTTACTGAAGGTATATTAAAGAGAGGGACCCAGGAAAGGTTTTGGGAAGAAATGATACTATCATCCAGACTCCCAGAGAAATTTCCTAGAATGCCAGAATGTTCCCATGCTTGATCTTTCTTTTTTCTTTTTAAATTTCATTTAATTTAAGTTCCAAGATACATGTGCAGGACATGCAGGTTTGTTACATAGGTAAACGTGTGCCATAGTGGTTTGCTGCACCTATCAATCTATTATCTAGGTATTAAGCCCCACATGCATTAGCTATTTATTCTAATGCTCTCCCTCCCTCCAACCACCTGACAGACCCCAGTGTGTATTGTTCCCCTCTTTGTGTCTATGTGTTCTCATGGTTTAGCTACCACTTATAAGCGAGAACATGTGGTGTTTGGTTTTCTGTTCTTGTGTTAGTTTGCTGAGGATAATGACTTCCAGCTCCATCCATGTCCCTGCAAAGGACGTGATTTCATTTCTTGTTATAGCTGCATATTTTCTTTATCCAGTCTATCACTGATGGGCATGTGGGTTAAGTCTGTTTTTGCTACTGTGTATAGTGGTGCAATGAACATACAGGTGCATGTATCTTTGTAATAGAATGATTTATATTCCTCTGGGTATATACCTAGTAAAGGGATTACTGGGTCAAATGGTATTTCTGGTTCCAGGTCTTTGAAGAATCCACCACACTGTCTTCCACAATGGTTGAACTAATTTACATTCCAACCAACAGAGTAAAAGTGTTCCTATTTCTCTGTAGCCTCGCCAGCATCTGTTGTTTCTTAACTTTTTAATAATCACCATTCTGACTGGCATAAGATGGTATCTCATTGTGGTTTTGATTTGTATTTCTCTAATGATCAGTGATGTTGAGTGTTTTTCATATGTTTGTTGGCCACATAAATGTCTTCTTTTGAGAAATGTCTGTTCATGCCCTTTACCCACTTTTTAATGGGGCTGTTTGTTTTTTTCTTGTAAATTTGTTTAAGTTCCTTGTAGATTCTGGATATTAGGCCTTTGTCAGATGGATAGATTGTGGAAATTTTCTCCCATTCTGTAGGTTCTCTGTTCACTCTGAAAAATATGGAATGCTTCATGAATTTGCATGTCATCTTTGTGCAAGGGACAGGCTAATCTTCTCTGTATCGTTCTAATTTTAGTATATGTGTTGCTGAAGTGAGCACCATGCTCAATCTTATAAATTGAGTTTCTTGTTAATAAGACATTACAAAACAATATTTTGTATATAACTTGCATAAAATGAATCTCATATTCTTAAGGGAAAAAAATCACTACTTTATTTTAGCTTTTGGTATGAATTATACTAAATCAAAATTCATATTTGATTTTAGACCTTTAAATTACTCTCAAAGGTTCATTGGGGTGAAGAAAAAGCATTCTGTAAAACACATAAAATATCCAAAGTTTAGGAAATAAATAGCTCACTGTTTAGTGGTGTACTAGAACATTTCTTCCCAACTCCTCACTCAGAGATATCATGTTGGTAGCTTAAATTGGACATGTTGGTAGTATTCACAGCACAGAAATCAGCAAATGCCTCAGGGTTTGTTTCTCTCCTAGAGCTGGTTATTAAACATTTATCAGAACACTACTCATTATAGTGCCATTTTTAAGTGTCTTCCTCCACCCCTATTCTCAATGGGAAGTTAGAACTGGCAGAAGGCAGCATTCAAATGAGTATGCTCATGAAAGCAAGAGATAAAGGAATGTCAAGATTTACTACTTCTAGAAGCAAAATGTTCATCCTATCCAGTTTATATGTGGGATGAATAACCTTTACTAGGATATAGGGATAGAGACTAGCGTTTTAAAAATTATTAAGCAAGATCTCCTTGTAACGTAACATTAAGATGCTTTGGGGACATAAATTTATTTCTGAAATTGCACATGTTTTTGGATATGAACTCTGAGCCAGTGTACTCCTGATTTTGAGAATTATTACTGAATTGTGGTTAGAAAAGGGCAAGAAATGAAAATATTCATTATTATATATACTAAGGAATTATCACTGGAAAGGTCATTTCAAGCATCAGAAAAGAAGTCTGTCCTTTTAGAGAATAGTTATATATGACACCTAATCATTAGTCATTTTCCGATATTCATTTTAATAACTATATATACAGCATTATTCACAATAGCCAAAAGATGGGAAAAACCTAAATATACATCAACAGATGAATGGATTAAAAAATGTGGTATATTCATACAATTGACTATCAGCCATAAAAAAAAATGAAGTGCCAATACATGCTACAACTTAGATGAACCCTGAAAACATGCTAATTAAAGGAAGTTACTCACAAAAGTCCACATATTCTTCCATTCATTTGAAAGTCAGAACAGGGAAAGCTATTGAGACAGTCTTAAGGCTGGTGGGAGGATGGCAGAATAAGAGAGCGATAGATAAGGGATATGTAGTTTGTCTTTAGGGTGATGAAAGTGATCTAAAATTGATTGTGGTGATGATTGTACAACTCTGAATGTACTGAAAATCATTGAATCATACACTTATAAATGGGTGAATCATATAGTATCTAAATTATATCTCAATAAAGCTGTTTTTTTAAAAAAATTGTATATCCAGTTGGGCACTGTGGCTCATTCCTGTAATCCCAGCACTTTGGCAAGCTGAGGCAGGAGGATCGCTTGAGGCCAGAAGTTTCAGGCTGCAGTGAGCCATGATGGTGCCACTGCATTCCAGCCTGGGTGACAGAGGTATACCCTGTCCCTAAAAACTAAATAAATAAATACATAAATATTGCATATTGTTGCATAAGATTGAAAAATCAAGTGTTGGCTGTTCTTTGAGAAATAACCAATTAGTAATTATTCTATTTTTGTGGAGGCAAATGGAAATCAACCAGTAAAATCTTCCAAAGAAAATCGGAAGAGAAGTCAACATGAATCTGGGAGAAGAGTAAGTCTTATGATAATGTATAGTTTGAATACAATGGCAAGTATCAGAATATCATTACTACAGATTAAATTTATTTATTTATTTTTATTTTTATTTTATTTATTTATTTTTTTGAGACGGAGTCTTGCTCTGTCGCCCAAGCTGGAGTGCAGTGGTGCAATCTCGGCTCACTGCAAGCTCCGCCTCCCGGGTTCACGCCATTCTCCTGCCTCAGCCTCCCGAGTAGCTGGGACTACAGGCGCCCGCCACTGCGCCCGGCTAATTTTTTCTATTTTTAGTAGAGACGGGGTTTCACCATGGTCTCGATCTCCTGACCTTGTGATCCGCCCGCCTCGGCCTTCCAAAGTGCTGGGATTACAGGCGTGAGCCACCGCGCCCGGCCTACAGATTAAATTTAAAATGATGAATTTGATATCTCTCAATGTACCTGAGAGCTCTGATATTCAAATTTTGTTTAAGTATATTTTGTTTTAAAAATCGAGGTGATTTTGAAATAAGATGCCCTATGTTGGTTTATTAGTTTTTTCCATGTAAACATCTCCTGTCTCATTCCATGAATGATTTTAAGTAATCGGAGGAATTTATAATATAAAATCAAAATCGGCTGGGCGCAGTGGCTCACGCCTGTAATCCCAGCACTTTGGGAGGCTGAGGTAGGTGGATCACGAGGTCAAGAGATCAAGACCATCCCGGCCAACATGGTGAAATCCCATCTCTACTAAAAATACAAAAAAAAAAAATTAGCTGGGCGTGGTGGCCATGCCTGTAGTCCCAGCTACTTGGGAGGTTGAGGCAGGAGAATCGCTTGAACCTGGGAGGTGGAGGTTGCAGTGAGCCAAGATCGCGCCACTGCACTCCAGCCTGGTGACAGACCAAGACTCCGTCTTAAAAAAAAAAAAAATCAGTGCCAGGAAAAATATAAGTAGAATGAGAAAGTGACAATACAAGAATATTAAGGCAATTTTGTTTATATAGAACTGAAATTGGGCCACAAATTTGATCTGAGCTTTCTAGAGACCAAAACTGAAGTAGAAGGAAGACAAGTTACTAAATACATGTGTTCCCTAAAAATATAGGGTCTCATCCTAGTACCTCTGGAGAAAAAAATCTTTTCCTGACTTAAACCCTATAGTTGTTTCATGTTTAGAACCTTATTTTACCAAATCAGATAATGTATTTGCCATTTCTGAGATAATTATGCATATTTTTCCAACCAGATATTTTAGTATTATTAGTAAGTTAGAATTAGACAACTGAAAACTTAAGACTACTTTTAAAGCTCAAATGTTAACATTCCAAGAGTACAAAAGCAAGACATGATTTAAATCTTACATGATTCCAAGGTAGAATGTTTTTCTATTTGTAGTTCATTTTTAAATCTTTTTCCCTTCTTATTCCTCTGAAATATTTGGCTATTTTGAGGACACAATGTTAAATCTATCTTCTCACTACTACAGCAACCCTACTGAAGATTATACATTTTGCAAGTGCATACTTTCAGCAGCCATTGGAAGATGTTAATAATAAATTTTACTCTACTTTTAAGAAACCCAGATATAGTTATGCTAGGTATGCTAGGCATACTTTTTTTTAAAAAGGAGAGAAATCTCAGATACATGAAAAAATTTACAATTAAAGACATTTAAACAGGAAAGTATCTATTCTTAGTAGTTGTTTTCTTTTGACAGGTCCTCCATCACTTTGATTCTTCTAGTCAAGAGTCAGTGCCAAAAAGGAGAAAGTTTAGTGAACCAAAGGAACATATATAAAAATTATTTTTCTTCTGCAGGTTTGTGGAGTTCTTCTCAACATTTAAACTGAAGGACCCTGTATTATATTTCCCTAACTCTGAAGATGTGTATGTAGTTTAAAGCAGTTTGTACACTAAAATTAAGTTCTTGGCTGGCCGTCATATTGTGGTCCTTAATCTTGAGATAAATCCAACAGAACTTTCGAATAAAAGCAAAAGTACAAATGTCATAATTGATTCTGTAATAAGTAAAATTTGAAAATTGATTTTGTTCATTATCTACTTGATATTTCCATTAAATACATACTGTTAAGGCCCTCTAATGTCATTTTTCTAAACAGTAATATTTGCTTTGGTATTAAAATTTGGTATGGATTCACTTTTTACTTATGTTAAAATTATACCATTTAACTGGCTCTTTTGTCGTTGTGCTGTTATTAAAACAATGTTCTTCAATATTTTGATATAATGTATTAATATTTTAATATATAATGTACAATTTAAAAATTGGTGCTTTACCTTTACTATACTTTTTTTACAGGACAAAAAGACTGATTTTTAAAGTATGGCATTTTTTGCAGCATAAATAAAATATTGTTCAGTACGTAGGCCGTTTCATCGCTTCTAATTTTTATTTAAGTAGCAGGAAATATGGCTCCATTCATTTGAAAGGCTGGTAGAAGGATGGGGGGATAGGGAATACTAATTTTTAGATGATTTTGGTAGCTATTACTTTTGCAAGAAGAGTTGAGCACACTTTCTAGAATTTTTGAGTGGTAGTATGAAAAATGCTGTGCTTTTCATGAGAAACCTGGGAGCTAGTTCCAGCCTTGCCTGCTTTCTTTGCTTTAGAAAAAGGAAGACTTAAAACTTGGTCTCTTTGCCTCTTGTAGTTTCAGCAGCCATATTCCAAAAACATACACTATCCATGGGTTTGTCATTAATAAGCGCTATAGGGAATGCTGGTAGGTATGCGATGGTAGAAATGTATTCATCCTGTTTAAGGTTAACCATATAAACGTACACAAACTGACCCAGATCATGTTTTTCTGGAGCAGTCAAGTCAAGGATAAACTGACTGCCAGAAACAACCAATGTAAAAATATTTATTTATTCTTAGCTGTAGTGCTTGGATCCCAACACATCTCACTTAATTGTCCCAGTGTATGCTACTACAGCAACACACCTGCTACACTGAAATTGACCAACAGAAACCTTTGGAGATTGGCAGTCCGTGTTAGCTCACTCAGCGCCTGGATTGGCTGGTTTAATGGGGGTGGGGAGCGCAGCCCTCTTTCCTCTCTTCCACCAAGGTTCCTTCATTGGATTGACCAGCTGTCAGGTTGAACGCAAACCTGCCTCCTTTTGGTGGTGTTTGTCTGGATCGCAACAGAATAGCTGGGGGAGAGCCTCCCACCATGAGCTCCGATTGGCGGGACTCAACCTTGGTGATTTCTGATTGGCCCAATGAAGAAACACCAAGGTAGGTTGCCTAGTGATCCTGAGGAAGCTGATGTGTTATTCCTTTTCTGCATCGAAGGATCAGGAAGTTTGTGCTCTCTGCGTGGAAGTTTTTCACCTACTAGGACGGGGGTGGGGTGGGGGGAACAGGTGGCCCCCTAAAATACAGCACAAGCTACAGCCTGCGTCCAGCCATAACCCAGGAGTAACATCAGGTAAGCAACGAGAAAATTACATTTCCTAACGTCCCTTCCCCACCCCCCAAAAAACCCTCTAATTTTTAAAATTATTATTTTATGGGGAGGAAAAGGTTTTTATTCATTTGGGCCATTTGTTTTCTTTCAAGTAGGATTTTTAACTAGTAAATGTCCAGGTGAAACTAATTTCTCAAAGAAACCGCCCCACCCCCTCACCCCCACCCCCGCCCCGCGAAGGTTTAAAGTTTCTTGGATTGATTTAGGAAATAGTCCCTATTCACAGTGCCAGATAGGCTTAGTGCCCTTAAGCATTTATTTCATGGTTCTCTTCCTCCTTCGCTCTTCTTCCCACCTCCCATAACAAATAATATTTGAAATATACCCTTGTACAAAAAACCTTTTGTAGCTCACTTCATTTGTATTTCTATTTTAAATGTTCACATGCACTTCTGAGTATTCATGTTAATCAATATACATTTATCGAGCAATTACAACGTTAAAGACACTGCTAGTTGCTATGGAGAGTATAAAAACCCAAGAAGACAATATCCCTGTTCTCAAGAAGTTTACAGTTGAGAGACAGCTATACCAAGAGAAAGACTATAATAAATACTTTAAAGGAAGTGAGTATAAATAAAGCTCTGTGAAAGTACAGCTGAGGGAGTGGCCATGAGACATGTAGGTAATAGAAAAGAGGAAGTCACTTAAAGGCCTTCACAAGGCCTTTAAAGAATGGGTAGAAGGTAGAGAGGAAGAGAAAAGGGTGAGGACCCCAGCAAGTACAGAGGAGCAGAAGCAGAAAGAAAGCATGAGACGTTTTTGAGAAAAAGTTTGGCAACAGTACTTATGGGGAGTAATGGGAAATATTGCTAGAGGAGTAGAAACGAGTCTAGTCATAGCAACTATTAAATACCATTATTTTGATCTTGAGAAAGATACTCCTTTATATAATTGCTGATTTTAAATACTTGTTGTATATTATCTTAAAAACTGATTTATCTAGGTTTATATAAAATAAAGTATGCTAACTATAAACTTTATCACAAATAATTTAGTGCAGTTTCTTTTGACTGTAGTACATAGAATAAAAGACATGTTCTTTGATTTTTTTAAAAAAAATTGAGAAAGAATTTGTTAATCTTTCAACACCCTCTTGCCAGTAATTTTTGTTTGCATCTCCTTGTGTATTTGCAAGATGTGGCTAGCCAGGACTAGAGCTGCTAAGTTTACTGACTGTGGAATTACTACACATGATTTTCTGAATGTTATTGTCTAGACTTGTGATCTCCAAAGTGAGTATATGAAATGAGTTATTAAGGTATGGGAAGGAAATCTAGAACATGTATTTCTATTTAGTTTTTCATATTCTTTTTTACTTTCTATTTTTTTGTGTATGTTTTATGATGTAGTACCATTGAATGTTTATAGAAATTAGATACAAATTATTGTATGCATTTTGGGGCTGGATGCTCACAATTTTTTGTTGTTCCATCTTACTTAACTTGGGATCCATTTTGTGAAAGAGGAGTGACAATGGTGGACATTCACTCCTTCTTTATAGATGATGCAGAAAAAATCAGCAGACTTGGCCGGGCTCAGTGGCTCATGCCTGTAATCCTAGCACTTTGGGAGGCCCAGGCAGGCAGATCACTTGAGGTCAGGAGTTTGAGACCAGCCTGGCCAACATGGTGAAACCCTGTCTCTACTAAAAATACAAAAATTAGACAAGTGTGGTGGCACACACCTGTAATCCCACTACTCAGGAGGCTGAGGCACAAGAATCCCTTGAACCTGGGAGGCAGAGGTTGCAGTGAGCCAACATCGCACCACTGCACTCGAACCTGGGCAACAGAGCGAGACTCCCTCCCGAGAAAAATAAGAAGAAGAAAAAGAAAAGAAGAAGTCACCAGGCTTGAAAGATGATCATTTATACTGGACTTTAGAATTACTCATTTGATCTTTTGTCAGTGCCATCTGTGAAGTCCAAGCTATTGTACTTTGGAAAAGATACTGTATTACCCACCCACTTTTTCTAGTCATTACTTTCTATATTTAAATCTGTAAATATTTCCTATTTTATACATGTTTAGTATGCATGTATGAATATATGATTTATTTACATAAGCATACATATGTATTTTTTTTCACTACTCCCTCCAGAAACAGGTGAGAATGACCACTTTAACTCATCGGGCCCGTCGCACTGAAGTAAGCAAGAACTCTGAAAAGAAGATGGAAAGTGAGGAAGACAGTAATTGGGAGAAAAGTCCAGACAATGAAGATTCTGGAGACTCTAAGGATATCCGCCTTACTCTTATGGAAGAAGTATTGCTTCTAGGACTAAAAGATAAAGAGGTAATGCAATTAGGTTTGCTAGGCTATCTCAAAGACTATTAAATATTGGAATGTTTTAGGAAGTAATCTAATGGAATATATTTAATACTAAATTGGTCTTAGAATTGTGCTCCAGCCATCTGAAAGATGGAGGAGTTGGGACAGTGACTGTTACTTGAAGGGTAAAAATCCAGAAGTATAATTACGTGAAGTGTATTTAATTCAAAATTACTCCAAAATTTTAGAAGATATAAGAGAGGAGGATATAGTATAAAGTTTTGTACTTGTAGTTTCCCAAGTCAGATTAAAGGCAAAATAACAACCCCTTATTAAAGTAAGAAAGAGGGCCCAACACATCGAAGTCTTCTTCAGCTTTGAGGAGAAATAGTCTTTTAAATGAAAAGACAAGGAACATGTGTGATTAGCTGCCTTACAGAAATAAACAATTGGTAGGTTTCTTATAGCAGAAATAATTTTTTTTTTTCCTCGTGCATCTTTATAAGTCAAATATCAACAATTGGATCGGGCACGGTGGCTCACGCCTGTAATCCCAGCACTTTGGGGAGCCGAAGTGAGTGAATCACTTGGGGCCAGGAGTTCAAGACTAGCCTGGCCAACATGGTAAAACCCCGTCTCTACCCAAAAATATAAAAATTAGCCGTGTGTGGCGGCTTGTGCCTATAATCCCAGCTACTCGGGAGGCTGAGGCAGGAGAATCGCTTGAACCTGGAAGGCAGAGGTTGCAATGAACCAAGATTGCACCACTGCATTCCAGCCTGGACAACAGAATGACCCTGTCTCAAAAAAAAAAAAAAATATATATATATATATATGTGTGTGTGTGTGTGTGTGTGTGTGTGTGTGTGTGTGTGTGTGTAGTTATATATATATATATACACACACATACATACACATACATAAACAATAGAGGATTATTTTAATTTTTAAAAATTTTTAAAAATAATTTTAGCTTTTGCCTTTTTTCCCTAAATGTCTCCTTATTTAATGGAACATTTATTTTATACTATAGTTAGTCTTGAGATCCTGAGTCTTGTGATATAACCAACAGTTTTCCTGGCTTGTCTACTACTAGTATACATCATCATCCTTCATTTGTAACTTTTTACTGTGTTTTCTCATCACACTAGTCCCTCATGAAGAAGTTACGAAGGTAACATTTTAAACAATCTGCTTTCTTTCCAGGAAAGCCTTAGTAAATAACACCCCTACACATACACATAAAAAGAGGTGTATTTATTACTGGCCTCAGTTTTGAAAACATATAAAATTAGAATGTTATTTTAGATTTTAAAAATACTATATTTGGCTTTGATAATTATCCTTAGCTAGAAGTAAATTGGCTGCATACAAGTAGTAACAGCTCTTCTTTTCTACATCAATTCTTCGACTTGGGAATACCATTGTTGTTTAGATTTTGCCTTTCATTTATTTACTATTTTCCTTTTTACTTTTTTTCTTGTTAAATTAACAACTTGAACAAAATTTACAAGACCAGTTATAGTCTGTGTATTGTTAAAACTAATATTAGAGACATGCTTATTGTGTACCTGGCCAAGATGTAGGTATATCAGAAATTCTTGCCCAGAAATATGTTTTCCTGTTTGCTGAGAAGTTTATGAGGCTTCAGTTTTATAAAAGGCAAATAAGCGAAAAGGCAAAACCAGCTCTCCAAGAGAATGTCAGAATAGGACTGAAGATTAGGTGGTATAAATACTCTTTTGAGACGTTTACACATTACCTAGGAAACAGTCACTGATTGTAGAAAAAGAGGATATAGAACTAAAAGCTATTTGGTTTGTTTTAGCTTTGAATAGGAATGATTAATTTCCTGCTGACCTTATGCACTGGAATTTTTGCTTTTGAGCTTGTCTTCATATGTTTATAATGGTTAATATAAATTTTAGGAAATAGAATAAAAAGTAAAGCAGCTCATTGAGAGCTATGGCCATGGACCGTACTTGATATATTGGTGAGATACTGTACAAAATGAGTAGATGGCTGGATGCAGTGGCTAATGCCTGTAATCCCAACACTGGGGAGGCCAAGGTGAGAGGAATGCTTAGGCGCAGGAGTTCAAGACCAGCCTGGGCAACATGGTGAGACCCTATCACTACAAAATATTTAAAACAAAAAAATTAGCTGGGCATGGTGGCACATGCCTGAAGTCATAGCTACCCAGGAGGCTGAGTCAAGAGGATTGCTTGAGCCTGGGAAGTCGAGGCTTCAGTGAATCGAAATTGTGCCACTGCACTCCAGCCTGAACAACAGAGCGAGGCCTCAAAAAATAAAATAAATATTAACCACCTTTTGAATTGCTCTAATTTTATTTTTGAGGATAGTTAACAAATATTTAGCTTTCATTTGGCTCAGGAAGAATAAAAGACAATAAATCCTTAGGTGTAAATGAATAGAAGAGATCAAACATTTTATCTAAGTAATAGTAGTTATAAAAGGCCAGTTATATAACTATCTCTAAAAATATTAAATTGATCTCCAACTGTATTTATTTTTTTCTTATCTCGCAAACTATCAATAGATTCATTTAATCAATATTTACTGTGATTGAGGACACCCATTATGTACTTAACATTATGCTAAATATTAATGCTAAGGTAAATATAAAATAGTATAGTATATGGTGCCTGCCTTCGAGAAACTTGCATTCTAGCTGAAGAGACAAAAAGATACATACTTTTTAAAAGTTAAGTAACCCAAAGGTCCATCAACAGCAGAATGGATAAAAATGAATCATCAAAAAAAAAATGAATCATCCATTTGTTTAAATGAGTATAAATGTTTTCTATACAGAATGAAAATGAACATTGTTATACAACATGTACATTTCTCATGTTCAATAAAGAAAGCCAAACACAAAAATATACATACTGTATGATTCCATTTATATGAAATTCAAAAAACTATTGTATTTGAGATTGCATATTTAGGTGGTATAATTATAAAGAAAATCAAGCCAGGAATTACTATAGTTTTTAGAATAGTGGTTATCTTTTTGTAAGGGATAGGGGAAGGAAAAGGGTGTTAGTAATTAGGGAGGAAAATGAAGAGGATTTCTAGATAGTAACAATTTTCTGTTTCTGGACCTAGAGGAAGTTTATTAGTTTTGTTTTTGTTTTTGTTTTTGAGACAGTCTCACTCTGCCGCCCAGGTTGGAGTGCAGCAGCACGATCTCAGCTCACTGCAACCTCCGCCTTCCAGGTTCAAGCAATTCTCCTGTCTCAATTTCCTGAGTAGCTGGGATTACAGGCGCCCACCAACATGCCTCGCTCATTTTTGTATTTTTAGTAGAGATGGGGTTTCACCATATTGGTCAGGCTGTCTTGAACTCCTGACCTCTCAGGTGACCCATCCACCTTGGCCTCCCAAAGGGCTGGAATTATAGGTGTGGCCTCCCAAAGTGCTGGGTTTACAGGTGTAAGCCACTGTTCCCAGCCTTATTTATTTATTTAGTTATTTATTTTTGATACGGAGTCTTGCTCTGTCCCTCCTGGCTAATTTTTATATTCTTAGTAGGGACAGGTTTTCACCGTGTTAGCCAGGCTAGTCTCGAACTCCTGATCCCAAGTGATCCACCCGCCTTGGCCTCCCAAAGTACTAGGATTATAAGCATGAGCCACTGCACCTGGGCCATAGATCTTCACTTTGGAATAATTAAACTTTTTACTTTTGTTTTGTTTATTCTTCTGTGTGTGCATTATATTTCACAATGCAAAAGATTTTTTTTTTAAGTAAACAACAATAAAAAGCAAGTTTTTGCATGTTAGAATGAGCCAAGGGAGTTAGAGAGAGGAGAAACCATCATGGGACAGAGTAATCCGGTGAAGAATAGAAAAAGGCAGTAAAACAAGCCACGCCTTTAAAAATGGGAGGATTAACATGAATGGAGAAAAGGAAACACGTTCTGGATGAGGGAACCTGAGTGAGCAAAGGTATCATGAGCTTGATGAGTTTGGGAGATAACTGAGTAGGCCAGTGTGACTGAAGTAGGTGGAGAACAATGGGATTCAAAATCAGTAAATTTGATTTGGACCAGATTATAGATTTTGTTACCAGGCAGAGACTTTTAGACTCTTTCCTTTAGGGAAAAGAGAATCAGCCTAATGAAAACAGTAAAGCCCATTTAATTTTTGTGTCCAAATTAGGACTTAATGACATTTTTATATTCTTTGTGAGTATATGTTTTAATGTGTATATAATTGCTTGTTTTTACATGGTTTGAGGTTTATGACAAGTCAAAAAAAAGAAAAAATCCTAAATGTTAAATTTTGTGTCCCAAACTCCCAAACTTTTACTGGAGAGTTGCCTAAGATCCTCTGTTTAGAACCCAATATTACCATTTTTTTTTTAGAAACTATGTCTTTTTCAAGCAGGCACAGTGGCTTCTGTCTGTAATCCCAGCACTTTGGGAGACAGAAGGATTGCCTGAGGCCAGGAATTCCAGACCAACCTGAGCAACATAGTGAGACCTCATCTCTACAAAAAATATAAAAATTAACCTGGCATGGTGTCATACACCTGTAGTTTCAGCCACTTGGGAGGCTGAGGCGAGAGGATTGCTTAAGCCCAGGAGTTAAAGGCTGGAGTGCGCCTATGATTGTGCCACTGTACTCCTACCTGGATGACAGAGTGAGACCCTGTCTTAAAGGAAAAAAAAATTATTCTGAGGGGTAACTGCCACAGACCGGTTTTAAAATATTAAGCATCTGGCCAGATGCAGTGGCACACATCTATAATCCCAGCACTTTGGGAGGTTTGAGGTGGGCAGATCACTTGAGGCCAGGAGTTTGAGACCAGCCTGGCCAACATGGCAAAACCCCATCTCTACCAAATTAAAAAAAAAAAGCATTAGCCGGGTGTGGTAATCACCAATAGAACAATATCAGCATCCTGGAAGGCTTCTCTTATGCCTGCCCCTGATCACATGCTGCCCACCTCCCTGTAGTTTTGACATGTATGTATATCCCTAAACAATATATTTTAGTTTTACCTGTTTTTAAACTCTGTTTTATTGGGTTAATATTTTAGTGTATTCTTTTATCAGTACAATGTTTGTGAGATTTATCCACGTTGTTGCATATAATTTAATTTAATACAGTTCATCGTGATTAATATTTCATTATGTGAATATACCATTATTCATTCTATGAGTTAATGCACATTCAAGAGTTCATTATGAACAGTGCTGCTAAGATTCTCCTGGTACTTGTCAGTTATCTTTTTTCAAACAATCCACTATTATCCACTATACATATGGGAATTATACGTATGAAATTCATGTGTATTTTTAATTATAAAGTATGTTAATGCTATGCTTTTTCAAGCTGCTGATGATCCTCCATCAGGTATAGTTCATCTTTATTAGCAATAGGAGATTAGAAGTAAAACTTTTTTTTTTTTTTTTTTTTTTTTTTTGAGACGGAGTCTGGCTCTGTCGCCCAGGCTGGAGTACAGTGGCCGGATCTCAGCTCACTGCAAGCTCCGCCTCCCGGGTTCACGCCATTCTCCTGCCTCAGCCTCCCGCGTAGCTGGGACTACAGGCGCCCGCCACCTCGCCTGGCTAATTTTTTTTTGTATTTTTTAGTAGAGACGGGGTTTCACTGGGTTATCCAGGATGGTCTTGATCTCCTGACCTCATGATCCGCCCGTCTCGGCCTCCCAAAGTGCTGGGATTACAGGCTTGAGCCACCGCGCCCGGCCGAAGTAAAACTTTTTTAAAGCTGGTAAAAAAAATTCACTACACTAATCAAAAAGTTTTTTTTTTTTTTTTTTTTGAGACAGAATTTTGCACTTGTTGCCCAAGCTGGAGTGCAGTGGCACTATCTTGGCTCAACTGCAACTTCTACCTCCCGCATTCAAGTGATTCTTCTGTATCAGCCTCCTGAGCAGCTGGGATTGCAGACATGCACCACCACGCCCGGCTAATTTTTTGTATTTTTAGTAGAAATGGGATTTCACATGTTAGCCAGGCCGGTGTTGAACTCCTGACCTCAGGTGATCCACCCGCCTCAGCCTCCCAAAGTGCTGGGATTACAGGTGTGAGCCACCGCACCCGGCCAAAAAAAGTTTTTAAAATCAGTCAGTCAGTCAGTGTCCAACTTATCCATTATTGGCTATGAATGAAGAAAATTGCTCTCGTTAAAAAGTGATTCAATCCTAAAACATTTTATTATAATTAAAATATTAATAGCAGGCTGAGCAAAGAGCAAGACCTTGTCTTAAAAAAAAAAAAAAAAAGTCTAATTTAAGTTACTACCTGGTCTTACCTTTTAGTTTCCTGATTGTGCAAAATGAACAATAAGTCTCCCATTAGTTACTGCAATTGTGAATAGGGTGACTGTATCAGAAGGGCTTGTTTGTCAGGTTTTTTTTATTTAAACATAAGCTGTTAAAAAATTTTTTTAAACTTTTGTTTTTTATTATATCCAGGCATATTAACCCCAAATAACTATTTACTATTGTTATAAAAGGAAATAAACTGGAAGACCAAAGACCTGTTTTAATAGTAGGAAAACATAGCGTAAGCTATTTCATTAAGATCTTCTCCCTAATTCTCCCAACCCCCAAATGCACACAGTACTCTTCCAAAATATAAAATATCTAGTATTGATATTGAGACAAAGCTGCCCACTTGAGTTTGGGATTTTGGCTGTAACCACTGTGCCTATAAACTTGCTGTCAGCCATTTCATCACTTTTGCCTCCATATTTTATGTTTGTATAATTTTCAAAACATTTTGTACTTTCCATTGTTTAATCCTGCAAGGCAGATATCATTCTGTTTATAGGAGTCAAAGTTAAATGATCATTTGGGCAATAAATTGTGGAATTTACATTCAAACTGACTCTGCAACTGGGCGTGGTGTTTCACTGTCTGTATTCCCAGTGGTTTGGGAGGCCAAAGTGGGAGGATTACTTGAGGCCAGGAGTTCAAGACAAGCCAGGACAACAAAGTGAGACTCAGTCTCTACAAAAAAGTGAAAACTTAGCCCTGCGTGAACCTATAGTCCCAGCTACTCAGGAGGTTTAGGTAAGAGGATCACTTAAGCCCTGGAGTTCGAAGTTGCAGTGAGCTATGATCACACCACTGTGCTCCAGCCTGGGCCACAGAGCAAGACCCTGTTGCAAAACAGGAAAAAAAAAAACAAAACAAAAATAAATATCTGACTTTGCAGTTTAAAAAGGACATGCTGGCTGGGTGCGGTAGCTCACACCTGTAATCCTAGCACTTTGGGAGGCCGAGGTGGGCAGATCACAAGATCAGGAGTTCAAGACCAGCCTGGCCAATATGGTGAAACCCCATCTCTACTAAAAATACAAAAATTAGCCGGGCGTAGTGGTGCGTGCCTGTAATCTCAGCTACTCGGGAGGCTGAGGCAGGAGAATTGCTTGAACCAGGGAGGCAGAAGTTGCAGTGAGCCGAGGCTGCACCACTGCACTCTAGCCTGGGCAACAGAGCAAGATGCCGTCTCAAAAAAAAAAAAAAAAAAAAAAGACATGCTTACAAAGCAAGTTTCACATGATTCTCTATATTTCTTCCTGAAATAAAGAGAATTGTTCAGGATCATTAACTGTTTAGTGTGACCCAAATAATTTCACCTCCTTGGGTAGATTCATATGGATTTTATCTTATTTATTTATTTATTTATTGAGATGGAGTCTCGTTCTGTTGCCCAGGCTAGAGTGCACTGGTGCGATTTCAACCCACTGCAACCTCCACTTCCCAGGTTCAAGCAATTCTCCTGCCTCAGCCTCCCGAGTAGCTGGGACTGTAAGGTGCTCGCCACCACGCCTGGCTGATTTTTTATTTTTAGTAGAGACAGGGTTTCACCATGTTGGCCAGGTTAGTCTCAAACTCCTGACCTTAAGTGATCCACCTGCTTTGGCGTCCCAAAGTGCTGGGATTACAGGTGTAAGCCACTGCACCTGGCCAGATTCATATAGATTTTAATTTATGCCTCCTATTAAGATAAAAGATTATTGTTTCACAATAATATTTGGCATATGAGTTATTTTTCAAGTTTTATCCATACCTTTCTTGTTCAGATGTTTAATACCCCAGCAAAGCTCACTCTTGGAAAAAGATTTTGGGATCCTATAAAAAACATTAACTAGACATCAATAATGTCAGAAAAAGGGAAGATACTACTGTGAGGAATTCTGAATGATTTTATTAGTTTTATTTTTACTTCAAATTTTCCATTCCATTGCTTCAAATATTAAGGAGGAAATAGGAAAATTCTATACATTATTTTTCTCTTCTTCTTTTTCAAACAAGATATTCTAGTCATAAAGGGCAACAAGTCCAAGTAAGAAGTTTGAATAACCCAACTGGCAAAAGGAAGATATGTTTAAAGAAGAAGTAAATAATATTTAATTATAATTATCATATTATTGCCAAGCACGGTGACTCACTATTTATCTAAAATCTTTCTAAATCATTGTTATGAGCTGAATGTAATCCCAGCACTTTGGGAGGCCGAGGCAGGTGGATCACCTGAGGTCAGGAATTCGAGACCAGCCTGGCCAACATGGTGAAACTCCATATCTATTAATAATACAAAAATTAGCTGGGCGTGGTGGTGCACGCTTGTAATCCCAGCTACTTAGGAGGCTGAGGCAGGAGAAATGCTTGAACCCATGAGGCGGAATTGGTAGTGAGCTGAGATCACGCCGTTGCACTACAGCCTGGGCAACAAGAGTGAAACTCTGTCTCCAAAAAAAAATTAAAATAAAAATAATTCACATCAGAAGGTCTGGTGTACAAATAGTCATTATTTTTCTTGTCAGTTCACTCTTCAGCTATAGATTAGAACCCATGTCACATATCTTCCTTATGGAAGGAGGAAGAGACTATTATACTAAAAAGAGATAAATATGAGTAAGTCAAATAGTGATTTGTTCTTGCATCTTAAAGCTTAAAACCAAGGTTGGGCATCGTGGCTCACACCTGTAATCTCAGCACTTTGGGAGGCTGAGGCAGGAGGATTGCTTGAGCCCAGGAGTTTGAAACCAGCCTAGGCAACATAGTGAGACCCTGTCTCTAAAAATAAATGAAAAATTTAAAAAGCTTAAGACTAAATGAATAGACAGGCCTCTTCTAGATTTTTCTGTGAGAGTAGGATTGTATTCGTTTGCTAAAGATGCCATGCTAAAATACCACAGACTTGGTGGCTTAAATGACAGAAATTAATTTTCTGGGGATTAGAAGTCCAAGATCAAGATTGATGGGTTTGGTTTCTTCTGAGATTTCTCACCTTGCCCTGCAGACTTCTTGCTGTGTCCTCTATGCAAATGCCTTCCTAGTGTCTCTGTGTGTCCAAATTTCCTCCTCTCAAAAGAACACCAGTCAGATTGCTTCAGGGCCCACCATAACACCCTCATTTTTAACTTAATCACCTCTTCTAAAAGCCCTATCTCCAAAGACAGATGTAGTCTGAGGTACTGGGGGCTATAACTTCAACATATGAAACTTGAGGGGACACAATTCAGCTCATAACAATGATTTAGAAAGATTTTAGATAAATAGGTTATGAAGATAATCTCAGTTATTTATGTACATCTGCCCAAAGGGCAGCTCACTCTCAGGAAGTATCATTAAATTGTGTAATGATGTGATTTTCTTTTCTTCAGTTCAAGTCAGCCAACATTTATTGAGTACCCTTTTTTTTTTTTTTTTTTTGAGACAGAGTCTCGCTCTCTCGCCCAAGCTGGAGTGCAGCAGCATGATCTTGGCTCACGCGTCCACCTCCTGGGTTCAAGCAATTCTCGTACCTTAGCCTCCCGAGTAGCTGGGATTACAGGCCCCCACCACCAAGCCCAGCTAACTTTTTTTTTTTTTTTTTTTTTTTGAGACAGAGTCTCGCTCTGTCGCCCAGGCTGGAGTGCAGTGGCGCGATCTCAGCTCACTGCAAGCTCCGCCTCCCGGGTTCACGCCATTCTCCTGCCTCAGCCTCCCGAGTAGCTGGGACTACAGGCGCCCACCATCACGCCTGGCTAATTTTTTGTATTTTTAGTAGAGACGGGGTTTCACCGTGTTAGCCAGGATGGTCTCGATCTTCTGACCTCGTGATCCGCCCGCCTCAATCTCCCAAAGTGCTGGGATTTCAGGCGTGAACCACCACACCCAATTTTTGTATTTTTAGTAGAGATGGGGTTTCGCCATGTTGCCCAGGCAGGTTGTGAACTCCTGGCCTCATGTAATTTGCATGCCTCGGCCTCCCAAAGTGCTGGGACTACAGGCATGAGCCACTGCACCCAGTCTTGAGTACTTCCTTGATGCAAGGCACTGAGAAAAGTAAGGAAAATATAAAAGTAAGATGCACTTATCTTCCTACAGAAGCGTAGGGATTTGATAGAGGAGAAAAGATATGTATACAATAACCATATAGCTAGACACAGTATGTAAGTACTAGGAGAAAGGTACCAAAAAAGTGCTGTAGGAACATGGAAGAGGAAGAAAGTCCGTGCCAGTTACTCGTTAGTTTCTCTGTTTGCCCTTACCTATTCATAGTTGTCCAAGAGGTTTAAGGTAGGAATGGCAAATAGAAAAAAATACTGAATCAAAGGGTTTGAGGTTACTGTGTTCTCTCTCTCTTTTTTTTTTTTTTTTGGTTTTTTTACTTATTTTTAAAAATTTGTCTAAGATATAAAAGTAATTTTATTACTTTTTAATATTTTAAAAGTGAAATACATTTACCCTAAGAAATTCAGACTGAGATCTACATGAGAACATGTTTTTTTGTTTTTGTTTTTGTTTTTTGTTTTTTGTTTTTCGTTTTTGAGAGAGTCTGTCACCAAGGCTGGAGTGCAGTGGCACTATCAGGGCTCACTGAAGCCTCGCCTTCCCCAGGAGCAGGTGATTCCCCGCCTCAGCTTCCCAAGTAGCTGGAACTACAGCTGCAGGCCACCATGCCCAGCTAATTCTTTGTAATTTTTATAGAGATAGGATTTTGCCATGTTGCCCAGGCTGGTTTCAAACTCCTAGACTCAAGTGATCTACCTGCCTCGGCCTCCCAAAGTGCTGGGATTAAAGGTGTGAGCCACCGCTCCTGGCCCTCCATGAGGACACTTACTGGGATGATACAAGTGTTCCAGATCTTGCTTGGGGTGTCAGATAAGATGAATATATGCTTTTGTCAAAACTCATTGAACTTAACATCTATGCATTTCACTCTGTGTAAATTATACCTGTTTTTTTAAAAGGTGTAAAGAAGAAAGTAAAAACCACCTGTAATCTTGCTTCCCAAAGATAACTACTGGTAAAATTGTAATATATATCCTTATAGACTGTTTTCAGTGCATATATATGTATACACAGATGCATAATTTTTTTTTTTTCTTTGAGACAGAGTCTTGCTCTGTCACTCAGGCTGGAGTGCAATGGTGCCTGCAGCTCACTGAAAGCTCCACCTCCCAGGTTCAAGCAATTCTCGTGCCTCAGTCACCAGAGTAGATGGGATTACAGGCGCCTGCCACCATGCCCGTCTAATTTTTATATTTTCAGTAGAGACGGGGCTTTGCCATGTTGGCCAGGCTGGTCTCGAACTCATGGCCTCAAGTGATCCACCTGCCTTGGCCTCCCAGAGTGCTAGGATTACAGATGTGAGCCACCATGCCCAGCCACAGATGTGTAATTACCAAAATATTGATTATAATCAGACATGTTATTTTGTAGCCTTCTTTTTCCATGTATTATAATGTGGACATATTTTATGCCAATAAATATAAACATACCCCATTATTTCTAATGGTTTCATAGGATTCCATTGAATAAATGTATATTATTGTTAACTTTAAGGTTAGTCTGCAACCTTCCTGAGGGCAGGACTGTGTTTTCCTGGCTTTCTAAGCCCCACTTTAACTGACTAACCTTATTTCTCACTGCTCAGTCTACTTACCACTCTAGTCCCGTTTGTCCATTTTACATATTCCTGCCATGTTTCCTTCCCATATTTTGTTTTAAAGCCCATCACAAATCCAGCACTGAACTTTACATTCTCTGAATTCCCTTGCATTTATCATACCTCTCAGTGTGCTTAGTTACCATCTTTTATTTTCTGATCTTTTTATCAGCAGTGGATAAAAGCACAGGCTTTGGAATCAGGCACATCTACATTCAAATCCTGGGTCTACCACTTATCAGCTATATGACTTGGGCTCCATTTTCACATTTTTTTCCTTCATTCTTATTTAATAGAGATAATATTGACTTAATAGTGCTATTGTAGAATTAGATTAACTAATTATTTTTTTAAAAAAAAAGTTTTTGAAGCGGAGTTTCGCCCTTGTTACCCAGGCTGGAGTGCAGTAGTGTGATCTCAGCTCACTACATTCGCCTCCTAGGTTCAAGTGGTTCTCCTGCCTCAGCCTCCCGAGTAGCTGGGATTCCAGGCATCCACCATGCTGGCTAGTTTTTGTATTTTCAGTAGAGACAGGGTTTCACCATGTTGCCCAATCTGGTCTTGAACTCCTGACCTCAGGTGATCCACCTGCCTCGGCCTCCCAAAGTGCTGGGATTACAGGCGTGAGCCACTGTGCCCAGCCTGATTATATAAAAATTTTAACTCAGAGCGTGACACATGTAAATGCTCAATAAATAATAACCGTTATTATTATGTTTTTATTGTTGTTTAAACCATTAGTCTTGGCTCTTAATTAAATGGTCATTTTCTTATGACCAAAGAGACTTTAGTTGAATGCTGAGCATAAATAGCCACTTACATGCTTTAAAGTAAATATCTGTAGGATAGCCTTAAACTTTCAAAGCAGTAGTTTCTTATTTTTAGACTTGAAAATAATCAGTTGAATCAGCTCTTACAAACTGAGCAACCAATGGCCTGACCTTAGTTGTTGGAACAAGAAGGCACTGAAAAATGTTTCCTGGAAGAGAGCCTAATCTAGTATTCTTAGTAATCTTTGACTTTTGTTTCAGTGGCCTCACACATAGGATGAAAAAAAGTAAATACAATTGTTCACTATTTTCTTACTTAGATAATGTACCATCCTTTAAAAAATAACTATTAATTTACTTGGGGATATAATCTGGGGGATAGAAAACCCACTTGATATCTGAATTAGTTCTGTGTGGCTTCTAGGGATTTTAGATGAATTATTGAGGTGTAGAGGAAGGATAACAGTTTATTTTGTTTTCATATACCTCTCTCTGGGTACTCATGATAGTTCCAGAGTTGGAAATACATAAAAGAATTGTTGCAGTCTTAGATTTGCACTCTTTGCCATTGATACCTCCTTTCCATTCCCATTTTTGCTTATCTTATTACCTCCAATCTAAACTGTTGCAGAAGCATCCTATTGAAACTCGCTACTTCTCTGGATTTTGTTCCCTCTGCTAAATAAGGAATCATTTCTGTGGAGCTCTTAAATTAATCTGAATTAGGATTTGATAAAAATTTAGCAATAATCATTTTATTATTATTTTTTAAATAAAGACAGAGTTTCACTGTGTTAGCCAGGCTGGTCTCAAACTCCCAGGCTCAAGTGATCTGCCTGCCTCAGCCTCCCGAAGTGTGGGGATTACAGGCATGAGCCACCACACTTGGCCTTTTTATTTTTTAGTTTTTTTGGTAACAATCTCCACTCTGTTGCCCAGGCTGGAGTGCAGTGGCACAAAGATGCCTCACTGCAGCCTCCCACTCTTGGGCTCAAGGGATACTCTGACCTCAGCCTCCCAAATAGCTGAGACTGCAGGCGTATGCCACAATGCCTGGCTAATTTTTTTATTTTCTTGTAGAGACAGGGAGTTTCACTTTGTTGTCCAGGCTGGTCTCTAATTCGTGACCTCAAGCAGCCCTCCTCCTTTGGTCTCCTAAAGTGCTAGGATTGCAGGCGCGAGCCACTACGCCCAGCCCATTTTATTATTTCTAACCAGCTTTAAATTTTGGCTAATTAACTTTTGAGATAAGATTTGTGGCTGCACTTTGGGAGGCCGAGACGGGTGGATCACGAGGTTAGGAGATCGAGACCATCCTGGCTAACACGGTGAAACCCCGTTTCTACTAAAAAATCCAAAAAACTAGCCAGGCGAGGTGGCGGGCGCCTGTAGTCCCAGCTACTCGGGAGGCTGAGGCAGGAGAATGGCGTAAACCCAGGAGGCGGAGCTTGCAGTGAGCCGAGATCCGGCCATTGCACCCCAGCCTGGACAACAGAGCGAGACTCCGTCTCAAAAAAAAAAAATTTGTGGCTGCATGCAATTAAGTTTTTGGGGGTCTCTCATTTTGGTAATAGGTGAGGAACTTAAATGTCTGCCAGAAGACTAAATTCTAGGTTTCATTTTCAAGTTTAATATAGAATTTCTGCCTAGTACAATAGTGAGAAAACTGTGCTGTGATTTCTGAGCTTCTGTACATTGTTATTTGGGGTAGTGCTTTGGGTTGGTCAAGTAGACTACTGCACACATACTACCACTGCCCATTCTATGTACGCATCTAATTGTACTATTTATGCTTATGTGACAAATCTTTCTCAGCACTATCACCCTTTTAACGTTTTCACTCATAAGAGAGATTTAAAGGAATAATACAGGTCTTAAAATTGTAAAGGTTCACACAAACTTATTTTTCCTGTTTGTTTTAGGAAAAAGCTCTTGATAAAGAGTTTAAGGAATAGAGGGAAGTATAATTAACAACATAAAAAAAAAGAAGACAGGCCCGGCGCGGTGGCTCAAGCCTGTAATCCCAGCACTTTGGGAGGCCGAGGCGGGTGGATCACGAGGTCAGGAGATCGAGACTATCCTGGCTAACATGGTGAAACCCCGTCTCTACTAAAAATACAAAAAACTAGCCGGGCGTGGTGGCGGGCGCCTGTAGTCTCAGCTACTTGGGAGGCTGAGGCGGGAGAATGGCGTGAACCCGGGAGGCGGAGCTTGCAGTGAGCCGAGATCACGCCACTGCACTCCAGCCTGGGAGACACAGCGAGACTCCATCTCAAAAAAAAAAAAAAAAAAAAAAAAGAAGACGTCTTACTTCCCAAAAATATTGTAAATATTGTTAAACTTTTGTTGGTTTGTTTGTTTTTGAGACAGAGCCTTGCTTCCTCGCCAGGCTGGATTTTGGCTCTCGGCTCACTGCAACCTCTGCCTCCCAGGTTCAAGCAATTCTCCTGCCTCAGCCTCCCAAGTAGCTGGGACTACAGGAGTGTACCACCACGCCAGCTAATTTTTTGTTTTTACTAGAGATGGGGTTTCACCATGTTGGCCAGGATGGTCGTCTTGATCTCTTGACCTTATGATCTGCCTGCCTCAGATCATTGGCATGGCTCATTTGGCATGAGCCACTGCACCCAGCCAAACAACATTTTTTAGTTTAAAACATTCGTTTTTTTCAAAATTACAAATAATTCAGGCATACAAAAATGTGTAAAAAACAATATAATAAAATCTCATGTAACCAGCATCAGCTCTCTATGCATACATTCAGATAAAGTAGAACAGATCTGGTGAATTATAGTTATAGAATAGAATATACATATTATGAGTCTCCACAGAATAAAAGTTATAATTTTAAAATTGGGAAGTAAGGTAATAAAATACGGGAAAGATATTAACTTGTATCTTTCATAATAAGGAGTAACTTAGACATTATCTAAAATTGAAACATCTAGGTTTTAAAAATGACCCCAACCTCTTAATAATCTCTTTTTTAAATCTTAAAAAGGAATTTATAGGACTTTTTTTGTTTGTTTGTTTGTTTTGTTTTTGAGATGGAGTTTAGATCTTGTTGCCCAGGCTGGAGTGTAATGGGGTGATCTTGGCTTACTGAAACCTTCGCCTCCCAGGTTCAAGTGATTCTCCTGCCTCAGCCTCCCGAGTAGCTGGGATTACAGGCATGTGCCACCATGCCCAGCTAATTTTGTATTTTTAATAGAGACGGGGTTTTTCCATGTTGGTAAGGCTGATCTCGAATTCCTGACCTCAGGTGATCCGCCCATATCAGCCTCCCAAAGTGCTGGGATTACAGGCATGAGCCACTGTGCCCAGCCACATTTCTCTTTAAAAAAATTTTTTTTTTCCTTTTTACTTGATAACCCATAGCCAACATCATAACATATCTCTTATAATAAAGAACTGTTTGAGGCCAGGTATGGTGGCTCATGCCTGTAATCCCAGCACTTTGGGAGGCCGAGATGGGAGGATCACTTGAGTCTATGAGTTTGAGACCAGCCTGGGCAATACAGCGAGATCCCCATCTCTAAAAGAATTTAAAAATTAGGTGGGCATGGTGACATGTGCCCGTAGTTCCATCCACTTAGGAGGCTGAGGTGGTAGGATTGCTTGAGCTGGAGAGGTAGAGGGTGCAGTGAGCTACTGTTATGCACTCCAGCGTGGGTGACAGAGTGAGACCCTGTCTCAAATTTTTAAAAAAAAGGAAAGAAATGTTTGAAGTTTAGTAATTGTTTCACTTCGGCCGGGCGCGGTGGCTCAAGCCTGTAATCCCAGCACTTTGGGAGGCCGAGACGGGCGGATCACGAGGTCAGGAGATCGAGACCATCCTGGCTAATATGGTGAAACCCCGTCTCTACTAAAAATACAAAAAACTAGCCGGGCGAGGTGGTGGGCACCTGTAGTCCCAGCTACTCGGGAGGCTGAGGCAGGAGAATGGTGTAAACCCGGGAGGCGGAGCTTGCAGTGAGCTGAGATCCGGCCACTGCACTCCAGCCTAGGCGACAAAGCGAGACTCCGTCTCAAAAAAAAAAAAAAAAAAAAAGTAATTGTTTCACTTCATTTTTTTTTCTGTTAAGTAAAATTATATTTCATTTTACTTTTAAAATTACACATGTAGGCTGGGCGCAGTGGCTCATGCCTGTAATCCCAGCATTTTTCAGAGGCTGAGGCAGGTGGATCACCTGAGGTCAGGAGTTCAAGACCAGCCTGGCCAACATGATGAAACCCCATCTCTACTAAAAATACAAAAAATTAGCCAGGCACAGTGACATATGCCAGTAATCCCAGCTACTCGGGAGGTTGAGGCAGGAGAATTGCTTGAACCCAGGAGGCAAAGGTTGCGGTAAGCCAAGATCACGCCACTGCACTCCAGCCCGGGCAATGGAGCGAGACTCTGTCTCAAAAAATAAATAAATAAATAGGCCAGGCATGGTGGATCACGCTTGTAATCCCAGCTACTCAGGAGGCTGAAGCAGGAGAATTGCTTGAACCCGGGAGGCGGAGGTTGCAGTGAGCCAAGATCGCACCACTGCACTCCAGCCTGGGTGACAGAGCGAGACTCCATCTCAAAAATAAATAAAAAAATAAATAATAAAATAAAATTACACATGTAGCCTGGCATGGTGGCTCACACCTGTAATCCCAGCACTTTGGGAGTCTGAGGTGGGCAGATCACCTGAGGTCAGGAGTTCAAGACCACCCTGGCCAATATGGTGAAACCCAGTCTCTACTAAAAATATAAAAATTAGCCAGGCTTGGTGGCAGGTGGCTGTAATCCCAACTACTCGGGAGTCTGAGGCAGGAGAATTGCTTGAACCCAGGAGGTGGAGGTTGCAGTGAGCCAAGATTGAGCCATTGCATTCCAGCCTGCTAGCCTGGGTAACAGCGAAACTCCATCTCAAAAAAAAAAAAAAAGAAAAATAGAATGTATGAAATACAGAAGATTAAGTGTGGACTTTGGCTCCAGATTCAAACAAAGCAACTGTAGAAAAAATTTACTAAACAATTGATGGAGGCCGGGCGCGGTGGCTCAAGCCTGTAATCCCAGCACTTTGGGAGGCCGAGACGGACGGATCACAAGGTCAGGAGATTGAGACCATCCTGGCTAACACGGCGAAACCCCGTCTCTACTAAAAACACAAAAAATTAGCTGGGCGAGGTGGCGGCGCCTGTGGTCGCAGCTACTCGGGAGGCTGAGGCAGGAGAATGGCGGGAACCCGGGAGGCGGAGCTTGCAGTGAGCTGAGATCCGGTCACTGCACTCCAGCCTGGGTGACAGAGCGAGACTCCGTCTCAAAAAAAAAAAAAAAAAACAACAACAATTGATGGAATATGAAGGCTTACTGAATATTTGATAATATTAAGGAGTTCTTATTGGGTTGTTTTAGGTATGATATTGGTATTACAGTTCTTTTTTAAAAAAAAACCTAATCTCTTGGGGAGAATATGCAGTATTTTTTTTTTTTGTTTGAGACGGAGTCTGGCTCTGTCGCCCGGGCTGGAGTGCAGTGGCCGGATCTCAGCTCACTGCAAGCTCCGCCCCCCGGGTTTATGCCATTCTCCTGCCTCAGCCTCCCGAGTAGCTGGGACTACAGGCGCCCGCCGCCTCGCCCGGCTAGGTTTTTTTTTTTGTATTTTTTAGTAGAGACGGGGTTTCACCGTGTTAGCCAGGATGGTCTCGATCTCCTGACCTCGTGATCCGCCCGTCTCGGCCTCCCAAAGTGCTGGGATTACAGGCTTGAGCCACTGCGCCCGGCCATGGGGAGAATATGCAGTATTTTTTGGATAAAATGATATAGTAGCTGGAATTTGTACAGAAATAATCTGGGTTTGGGGTGGGATGGGTGGTAAAGATGAAAGATTATATTGATAACTGTTGAAAGTAGGTGATGGCTACATAGAGCTACATAATCTCTCTACTTTGTGTATGTTTGAAACTGTTGGCTGGGCATGGTGGCTCAGCCTGTAATCTAGCACTTTGAGAGACCAAGGCGGGAGTGTCACCTGAGCTCAGGAGTTGGAAACTAGCTTGGGCAACATCGTGAAACCTTGTCTCTGCAAAAAATACAAAAATTAGCCAGGCATGGTGGCATGCACCAGTAGTTCCAGCTACTCAGGAGGCTGAGGCCAGAGGATTGCTTGAGCCTAGGAGGTTGGGGCTACAGTGAGCCATGTTCACACCACTGCACCTGTACTGCAGCCTGGTTGAGTGACAAAGGGAGACACAAAAAAAGGAAGGAAGGGAGGGAGGGAGGGAGGAGTTAAATCAAAAGTGTTAAAAAAAAATTGGGATTGTGTTTTCTTACCACATTATTCAGTTTTAGACAGTATCCTACTGACTCCCTGTAGTGAAAGCTGCTGAAATCAGTACTCTCACAGTTTCTTCTATCTCTACTCCTCAATACTTTTTTTCTTTTTTTCCTCTGGAGACAGAGTCTCTCTTACTCTGTCACCCAGGCTGGAGTGTAGTGGTGCGATCTTGGCTCACTGCAACCTCCACCTCCCAGATTCAAGCAATTCTCCTGCCTCAGCCTCCCAAGTAGCTGGAACTACAGGCACATGCCAGCACATCTGGCTAATCTTTTGTATTTTTAGTAGAGACGGGGTTTCAACATGCTGTCCAGGCTGGTAATATTTCATTGAGGTTTATAACATATATATCATACTGTTGTTCCATAATTCACACAAACATTTGATATGAAGGAATGCTGCAGAATTGGGGTTGGGAGAGAAGGAGATGGGAAAATTGGTTGATGGGTAGAAGATACGTGTATTTTATGTGTACAGAAAAGTTTGGTTATACATATACCCATATGATCACAGGGTGATGGAATTTATGGGTGATTTTTATGAATTTTTTTGTTTTCAAATGTTCTACAATGTGTATATCCTAGTAATCAAGGAGAGAAAAGCTATTTGAAAACAAAAAAAATCTACACTTACTTAGTTTTGCTTTTCTAAGGTTTGAACATAACATAATTGCTTGTGTTTTTAAGTCAATTTTAAATCGTTGGAAGCCAGGCCAGGTGGCTCACATCTGTAATCCTAGCTACTTGGGAGGCTGAGGTGGGAGGATCACTCGAGGCCAGGTCTTCAACACCAGCCTGGGCAACATAGCCACACTCTGTCACTACAAAATTTTTTAAATTAGCCAGACGTGGTGGTGCACACCTGTAGTCCTAACCACAAGGGAGGACAGTTCAAGCCCAGGAGTTTGAGGCTGCAGTGAGTCATGATTGTGCCACTGTACTCCAGCCTGTATGACAGAGTGAAACCCTGTTTCTCTCTTTTTTTCTTTTGAGACAGGGTCTCACTCTCTTGCCCAGGCTGGAGTGCAGTGGCATGATCACGGCTCACTGCCACCTTGACCTCCTGGGCACCTCAGCCTCCTAAGTGGGACTACAGGCATGCACCACCGCGCCTGGCTAATTTATTAATTTTTTTATATAGATGGGGTCTCAGTATGTTGCCTAGGCTGGTTACGAACTTTGGGCTCAAGTGATCCTCCTGCCTCAGCTATCCATCCTCCTGCCTCAGCTTGGCAAAGTGCTGGGATTATAGGTAGGAGCCACCATACCAGGCCAAGACCTCTTCTCTTTAAAAAAAAAAAAAAAAAAAAAAAAAAGGCCGGGTGCAGAGGCTTACGCCTGTAATACCAGCACTTTGGGAGGCCAAGGCAGGCAGATCACCTGAGGTCAGAAGTTTGAAACTACCCTGGGCAACATGGTGAAACCCTGTCTCTACTCAAAATACAAAAAAAAAAAAGAAAAAAAAGAATTAGCTAGGCGTAACGACATACGCCTATAATCCCAGCTACTCAGGAGGCTGAGGCAGGAGAATCGCTTGAACCCAGGAGGTGGAGATTGCAATGAGCTGAGATCACGCCACTGCACCCCAGCCTGGGTGACAGAGAAAGACTCCATCTCAAAAAAAAAAAAAAAAAATTCTCCCACTTTGTGGGTTACCTGTTCACTCTAATGATAGTTTATTTTGCTGTGCAGAAACTCTTTTAACAAACATATGAAAACTTCTATATTCAAAAGAGTACTGCCTCTTTTGAAGTTGTCCCTTAAGATGGCTAAATACTTATTGTAGTGATACTATAACTGATCAAAATATGCTTGGAAATATTTGGACTACCATTTATAGATATATTGCTTTGAGAATCCTTATATAAGGAAAAATGTCTTTGGGGGATGGATTTTAATTTCTGAAATTTCCATAAGTCATTGAGGGTCAAACTAAATATAAGTAGATGAATAAATTGATAAATATTTTATTGTTTAAAAAAACAACGTTGAGTTGTGGGGAGATAGACTTAGAGCCTGGACATGTTTTCAATTTTTTTTCTTTTTTTTTTTTGGAGATGGGAGTCTCACTTTGTCACCCAGGTTGGAGTACAGTGGTACGATCTTGGCTCACTGCAACCTCCACCTCCCAGGTTCAAGCAATTCTCCTGCCTCAGCCTCCCAAGTGGTTGGGACCACAGGCGCACCCGACCGGTTTTTTTTGTATTTTTAGTAGAGACGGGGTTTCACTGTGTTGCCCAGGCTGGTCCTGAACTCCTGAGCTCAGGCAGTCCTCCCACCTTGGCCTCCTAAAGTGCTAGGATTACTGGCATGAGCCACCGAGCCTGGCCTGCTTTCAAATTTTTCCTCCCCCTTCTCAACTTTCTCTTTTCTTCTGTTTTATTTTGTTTTTTGTTTTGTTTTTTTGAGATGGAGTCTTGCACTGTCACCCGGGCTGGAGTGCAATGGTGAGATCTCGGCTCACTGCAGCCTCCGCCTCCTGGTTCACACGATTCTCCTGCCTCAGCCTCCCAAGTAGCTGGAATTACAGGCACCTGCCACCACGCCCAGCTAATTTTTTGTATTTTTAGTAGAGACAGGGTTTCCTATGTTGGCCAGACTGGTCTCGAACTCCTAACATCTTGATCCGCCTGCCTCGGCCTCCCAAAGTGCTGGGATTACAGGTGTGAGCCACTGCGCCCGGCCTTTCTTCTGTTTTCTTTGGACAATGTGTAGCAATTAAAATTCCTTTTTCCGGCCAGGTCACTCCAGCCTGGGTGACAGAGGGAGACTATGTCTCAAAAAAAAAAAAAAGAAAACAAAATAAAAATTTTTAGGGTAAAACAATTAATGGTATTTTTACTGACCAGAATGAGATTTAAAGCTTATATAGGAATTCAGAGATGACCAGCTGCTTTCCTTTATTTTGCATTTCCCTTTCACTGACAATGCATTAGCATGTTGTTTTTATTTGCTAAACGTTTGATAAGAAAAAAAATAAAATAGAAGCCCTGCAAAAATTAATAAACTGATCATTGTAACTGACTTTGCATCTTTCTTTTTTTTTTTTTTTTTTTTTTTTTTTGAGACGGAGTCTCGCTCTGTCGCCCAGCCTGGAGTGCACTGGCCGGATCTCAGCTCACTGCAAGCTCCGCCTCCCGGGTTTACGCCATTCTCCTGCCTCAGCCTCCCGAGTAGCTGGGACTACAGGCGCCCGCCACCTCGCCCGGCTAAGTTTTTATATTTTTTTTTTTAGTAGAGACGGGGTTTCACCATGTCAGCCAGGATGGTCTTGATCTCCTGACCTCGTGATCCGCCCGTCTCGGCCTCCCAAAGTGCTGGGATTACAGGCTTGAGCCACCGCGCCCGGCCTGACTTTGCATCTTTCTACCTGTCTTTTAAAATGAGCATGAAAGGATATAATCTTCATTTCATTCATTGAGAAATCCTGTCCATTTGCCTGTATTTATAATCCATTCCTCACGATCAGGCTGAAATTATCTATTAAACCAGAACAATGTCAGGTCACAATTCTTCATTCTCCAATAGGATGAAAGAGTGGGCTTCTAATGCTTGATCTATTTCATAAAATGTCTTGGCCAGGCACAGTGGCTCACGTCTGTAATCCCAGCACTTTGGGAGGCTGAGGTGGATGGATCACCTGAGGTCAGGAGTTCAAGACCAGCCTGGCCAACATGATGAAACCCCATCTCTACTAAAAATACAAAAATTTGCCAGACGTGGTGGCAGGCCCCTGTAATCCCAGCTACTCGGGAGGTTGAGGCAGGAGAATCGCTCAAACCCAGGAGGCAGAGGTTGCAGTGAGCCGTGATTGCGCCACTGTACTGCAGCCTGGGCGATAGATTGAGACTCCGTCTCAAATACATACATACATGCATACATACATAAAATGTCTTTATGAGCTGTGTGGAGATGTAGAAATAGGAATTGGAGTTTCGATGAATCACATTAATTTTTAAAAGAGGAATTTACATCAAATCCTGAATACCACTTTTTACTAGAGTGATTCAAGGACAAACAGTACACTAACTTTTCTTAGAATAATTTTTTAGGAGGAAAAAAATAATAAAATTAGTTTTGCTTGTAGAATTTTTGATAACCCCTGAAGATCATTATACTTTCGTTGGACTTTGGAATTGGGCAGATGAAAAAGGGTTCAAAGCGACATGATAACATTCCTTCTCTCATGGAAGGTGAAGCAATTTTAATGTTAAATCTTCAGACTTGAGGCCGGGCGCGGTGGCTCAAGCCTGTAATCCCAGCACTTTGGGAGGCCGAGACGGGCGGATCACGAGGTCAGGAGATCGAGACCATCCTGGCTAACACGGTGAAACCCCGTCTCTACTAAAAAAATACAAAAAACTAGCCGGGCGAGGTGACGGGCGCCTGTAGTCCCAGCTACTTGGGAGGCTGAGGCAGGAGAATGGCGTAAACCCGGGAGGCGGAGCTTGCAGTGAGCTGAGATCCGGCCACTGTACTCCAGCCCCGGCGACAGAGCAAGACTCCGTCTCAAAAAAAAAAAAAAAAAAAAAAAAAAAAATCTTCAGACTTGGGGAGATAGAGAGGTTCTTTTTTTCTGAAAATTTTTCTTAAAAAAGTGATATTTTCTCACTGTAGATAATTTGGAAAGGTTTAAAAGCCATGTTTTAATGTAGACATTATTTTATATCATTGTAATAATCCTGGATACTCAATTATATATCTGGCTATTTTTCATTTAACTTTATCACAAGTATTTTCTAATGTTATTTTAAAAACTCCTTATGAGCATAGTTTTTAAGGATGCTTTAAGTTGTTTTGTTTTCTTTCCTCTTTTTTTGCCAAGCAGGCAACTTTTAAGATCTTTAACCTTCAGAGTTGTTCTGAAAGGTGTGTCTTCAAGGAAGTTTGAATAAGGAAGGGCACTTTGAATACTTGGCTCAGTGGAAATGCAGCATGAAGTGTTGACTGTCTGAATTTATTGAATTCCCATTGTGCAATGTTTAAAGTTTAAATATGTGTAATATTCGACCTAGAATTTTCTTCTAAATATTCAACAGACATAAACACACAAATGAATACTTCTTTACTTTTTTTTTTTTTTTTTGAGATGGAGTCTTACTCTGCCACCCAGGCTGGAGTGCAGTGGCACTAACTCACCTCACTGCAGCCTCTGCCTCCTGGATTCATGGGATTATCCTGCCTCACCCTCCCAAGTAGCTGGGATTATAGGCACGCACCACCATGCCCAGCTAATTTTTTTGTATTTTTGGTAGAGACTGGGTTTCACCATGTTGGCCAGGCTGGTCTCAACCTCCTGACCTCAGGTGATCCACCCACCGTGGCCTCCCAAAGTGCTGGGATTACAGGCTTGAGCCACCACAGCCAGCCAGCATTTTTTAATAATAGCAAAATACTGTAAGCAACCTAAATGCACATCAGTAGGGACTTGAATAGATAAAATTATAGTGCATCTAAAATGCAATACTATGCAGCCATTACAAGGGATGAAGAAGTATATTTACTGATGTGGAATGATATCCAAAATAATGGGTTAATGAAAAAAGTTACCACTCAGTGTAATGCTATTTCTATAAATAATATTAATAAGTGTAAACATAGAATATGTATATGAAAATCTAGAAAAGTACCCATTAAACTGTTAATGGTGTTAAGATTCTAGAACACTTTCACTTTCTAAAGTATACATTTCTATAATGGGATTTGTCTTTCTTTTTACAATTTTTTTTTTTTTTTTTTTTAGATATGGAGTTTCAATCTTGTCGCCCAGGCTGGAGTGCAATGGTGTGATCTCAGCTCACTGCAACCTCCGCCTCTGGGGTTCAAGTGATTCTCCTGCCTCAGCCTCATGAGTAGCTGGGATTACAGGCATCCATCACTATGCCTGGCCAATTTTTATATTTTTAGTAGAAACGGGATTTCACCATGTTGGCCAGGCTGGTCTTGAACTGCTGACCTCAGATTATCCACCCACGTCAGCCTCCCAAAATGCGGGGATTACAGGCGTGAGCGACCGTGCCCAGCCTACAGTTTTTTGTTTGTTTATTTGGTTGGTTGGTTGGTTGGTTGGTTGGTTTTTTTGAGACAGAGTTTTGCTCTTGTTGCCCAGGCTGGAGTGCAGTGGTGTGATGTCTGCTAACTGCAACCTCCACCTCCCAGATTCAAGCGATTTTCCTGCCTCAGCCTCCTGAGTAGCTGGGATTACAGGCGCATGCCACCACTTCCAGCTAGTTTTTATATTTTTAGTAGGGACGGGGTTTCATCATGTTGGCCAGGCTGGTCTCCAACTCCTGACCTCAGGTGATCCACCTGCCTTGGCCTCCCAAAGTGCAGGGATTACAGGCTTGAGCCACCATGCCCGGCCTACAGATGTATATTAAAGTCCACTATGTGAAGATCTTATTCTGCAAATCCTCTAAGATTCTCCTTTAGTCATGAGACAATGTGCAGTTCCATCTGTGTTGGGTAGGTCCTAAAATTTTATTTAGATAGCCTTTGGTAATGAGATTTAATGATCAAATGGTGAATTTTAGTATGTACGTGCTAGGTCTTCCTGCTCAGACATACCAAAGCATTGGCCCTTTAATATAGACTCCTTTTTATAAATGGCTGGAGAATTCACTAAGATAGATACACTAAGAGGAAAATGACCTTTAACTGTAAATAATTGTATTTTCCCTTACCTCCAGGCTATTCTGCACCTAAATTTGTTTCAATCTGTTCTGAGATATTACTATAGATGACAATATTATAGTCTTTATTGGTCATCTGTACCCACAGTACAGGAGGACATTTACTATCATGTTCTCTCTTTTCTCAGTTACTTTCTTTTTCTAAATCCAGTCTCTTTCTTGTAGTTGTACAGGTATTTGTTTTATAATTATTTTATTAAAACTCTACATATATGTTTTTATACTTTTATCTATTATTGCATATTCTTAATAAGTTAAGAACTCATTTGGAAAATTTTATATGTTTTGAGATGCTACAATAGGAAAGTGTGACATTCAAAAATGTAGTTTCTTTATCCTGATCTTCATCATTTCTTTATACTGCTTCTCATTTATAGTTTTTTTGTTTTTTGTTTTTTGTTTTTTTTTTTTGAGACGGAGTCTCGCTCTGTCGTCCAGGCTGGAGCGCAGTGGCCGGATCTCAGCTCACTGCAAGCTCCACCTCCCGGGTTTACGCCATTCTCCTGCCTCAGCCTCCCGAGTAACTGGGACTACAGGGGCCCGCCACCTCGCCCGGCTAGTTTTTTGTATTTTTTTTTTTTTAGTAGAAACGGGGTTTCACCGTGTTAGCCAGGATGGTCTCCATCTCCTGACCTCGCGATCCGCCCGTCTCGGCCTCCCAAAGTGCTGGGATTACAGGCTTGAGCCACCACGCCTGGCCATTATAGTTTTGTTGACAATCTGATGTCACTGTCACTGAAACAGAAGTTATATGGTCAGGAGGAAATGAGACAATAAAGGAAAACTTTCTTCCAGTTGCTTTAATATTGGCTAAAATGTTTACACACCTGTTAAGATTTATTACCAGAATAAATTATGCCTACATAATTATGTGTTCTGAAGTAAGTTATAGTTTAACTTTAATTAGGTAGCTAAACTATTAAAAAAAAAAAAGTGTTAACCTAAAAAAAAAAAAGCCTACCCCTTCCTTAAAGAGGAGTCACAAATATGAGTTGGGGCCAGGCGCAGTGGCTCACACCTGTAATTTTAGCACTTCAGGAGGCCCAGGTGGGCATATCACTTGAGCCCAGGAGTTCAAGACCAGCCTGGGCAACTTGGCAAAACCCTATCTCTACTAAAAATACAAAAATTAGCTGGGTGTGGTGGCACGCACCTGTAGTCCCAACTACTTGGGAGGCTGAGGTGAGAGGATTGCTTGAACTGGGGAGGTGGAGGTTGCAGTGAGATGAGATCATGCCACTGCACCCCAGCCTGGGTGACAGAGCGATATCCTGTCTCAAAACAAAAACAAAACCAAAAAAACTGATATGACTTGGAGAAGCCATGAGGCAGGCAGGGGAGGGAACTAATCCCAACCTTGAGTAAAAGATCAGGCCCTCAGGAAATTTAGAGACGTCTAAGGAATATTTTATGGCTCAATCTGAGCTTTTGCTAGGTTAACATTTAGTTTTAAGCATAAATTTATGCTTTCAAAAATATTTTTGAGGCATAAGGGATATTCTCTCCTTAAGGAATTTGTAGTCTGGTTAGGAGAAATAGTTGATTGCAATATGATGTAATAGATGTTATGAGAGAAGTTTGTATGGGCACACCCAGGTGCAGAACCTAATCTAGAGGGTGGAGTGGGGAAGTAAACAATGTTAGAGAAGGTTATGTGGAAATGTGACCCCTGTACTTAATCCTTAACTACAAGGAGGAGTTGTGGAAGGAAGAATATTGGTTCTTCTTGACACAGCAGTGTGTGCAAAGGCCAGGAGGGGAAAGAGACCAAAGAAAAGACTAGTGGGCTGGATGCAGTGGCTCACGCCTGTAATCCCAGCACTTTGGGAGGCCGAGGTGGGCGGATCACAAGATCAGGAGATTGAGACCATCCTGGCTAACATGGTGAAACCCCATTTCTACTAAAAATACAAAAAAAAATTAGCCGGGTGTGGTGGCGGGCGCCTGTAGTCCCAGCTACTCGGGAGGCTGAGGCAGGAGAATGGCGTGAACCCAGGAGGCAGAGCTTACAGTGAGCTGAGATCGTGCCACTGCACTCCAACCTGGGTGACAGAGCGAGACTCCGTCCAAAAAAAAAAAAAAGAAAAGAAAGAAAAGGCTAGTGAATAACCACTTTTGATTTGTTTTGTTTTGTTTTGTTTTTTCACAAGGTCTCACCATGTTCCCAAAGGCCAGCCAACTCTTGGCCTCAAGCAATCCTCCTGCATTAGCCTCTGGAGTAGCTGGGATTACAGGTGGGAGCCACTGTGCCCCACCAGCCACTTAGTTTAAATGCTATACAAAGCCATTTGGATTCCATCCTTAAGGCTGAGAGGATGTTTGAAAGATTTTTAAGCATGAGGGCAGGGAGTTATATTATTATACTTGACGTTAAAGATTGTCCTGGCTATAGCAGGAAAAATAGAATTAGAGATCCTCTAGGCCTGGCAGTATGGTGGTCAGATATTAAGTCTTGATAAGCTTAATGTTTAATGTATTATTGAATCTTGGAAAGTAGAAATAATCTTCAAGGGGCCCCCAAACACCAAAATTAAAATCCAAGAGGTGAGCAATAAAGATAACATGAGGATCAAATTACCCTGGGGTAAACTACCAAATCAGTCTTGAGATTCAGGAGTTGGTTGGTCAGGAATAAACTTGATGGTGGAGGTAAAGTGGGAAAACTAGGCTTAAATGTGCTCCCAGTTGTGTAGCACTCCCATATTCCCTCTGTACTTGGCTCTTGGCAGAAACAAATGCAGATCTTTCCCTCTGGAGGAAGAGGTCCTCAATTTAGGCCTCCAAAATCTCATAAATTCACAAAATGTTAAATTGTGAACCTCTTAAAGATCATCAAACATACAAACAAGGAAGAAGTGACAAAGTCCTCAGATATTGTCAGATATCAAAGACTCCATATATAGTCACATATTAAAATAAACTAAAAATATGACATTTTTAAAGAAATAAAATAATCACAAAATGAATAGCAAAAAATCACAAATCACCAGGCAAATGTAAAAAATAACTAAATAAAACTTTTACTAATGAAAAATTATTGAAATCAAAATCTCAAGGTTACTTTGAATTAGTAAATAGGAAGCCAGATATTTTTTAAAAACTCTCCAGAGGCTGGACGTGGTAGCTCATGCTTGTAATTCCAGCACTTTGGGAGGCCGAGGCAGGCGGATCACCTGAGGTCAGGAGTTCAAGACCAGCCTGGCCAACATGGTAAAACTCCGTCTCCACAAAAATACAAAAATTAGCCGGGCGTGGTGTTGTGTGCCTGTAATCCCATCTACTTGGGAGGCTGAGGCAGGAGAATTGCTTGAACCCGGGAGATGGAGGTTGCGGTGAGCCGAGATTGTGCCATTGCACTCCAGCCTGGGCGACAGAACAAGACTCCGTCTCAAAAACAAACAAACAAACAAAAACTCTCCAGAAAGCAATACAGAGAACAAGCAAATGGAAAATACAAAAGAGAGGTTAAAAGACAGGGGGTTAAAATAAGAAATACTGAAGTCCTAGAAGGAAAGAATAAAGAAAATAGAGACCTAAGAGCTGAGAATTTTTGAAGCTAAGAAATGAAACCACGGTTATAGGAAGCACAACATATACCAAACAGAATAAATAAATTCATGCACAGTCATGTTGTAGTCAAACTGCAAAACACCAAGAGAGAAGATCTTAAAGGACCAAAGAAAAGATACACCACCTACAAAGAAACCACAATCAGTAAGAAAGATAGATGTCTCACTGCTGTATTAGAAGCTGGAAGAGTAAGGCATACTATCTTCAATGTGATAAGAGAAAATGATCAACCTGGAATTTTATCTCCAGAGAAACTGTCTTTCAAGGATGATGGTGAAATACAAAGACATTTCAGATAAGCAAAATAGAAACTGCGTCCAACAGACTTTCACTTAAGGAAATTCTACTTTAGGAAGAAGGAAAAGGGTACCAGAAAGGAAGTCTGAGATACAAGAAGGAATGGTGAGCAAAGAAATTCATAAGAACCTGTGTAAATATAAACAAGTGCTACCTGTATAAAATAATAATGATGGGCCGGGCGCGGTGGCTCAAGCCTGTAATCCCAGCACTTTGGGAGGCCGAGACGGGCGGATCACGAGGTCAGGAGATCGAGACCATCCTGGCTAACACAATGAAACCCCGTCTCTACTAAAAATACAAAAAAATTAGCCGGGCGAGGTGGCGGGCGCCTGTAGTCCCAGCTACTCAGGAGGCTGAGGCAGGAGAATGGCGTAAACCCGGGAGGCGGAGCTTGCAGTGAGCCGAGATAGTGCCACTGCACTCCAGCCTGGGCAACAGAGCGAGACTCCATCTCAAAAAAAAAAAATAATAATAATAATAATAATGATAATGATGATGATGATATATAATTTCTGAGGCTAAAAAAAGTACTGGACAATAAGAAAGTGGTTAAAATATTAATATTTAAAATTTAGGTTTTATGTTAATTTTGAATTAATATATCATGCATGTTAAAATTTCAAGGATAACTTCTAAAAGTACATAACTTCCAAGCCAGTAAAGAGGAAAATTGAATTTAAAATTTTTTTAAATAAAAAGTTATTTTAGCTAGGTGCAGTGGCTCATGTCTGTAGTCTGAGCTACTTAGGAGGCTGAGGCAGGACAATTGTTTGAGCCCAGGTGTTCAAGTCTACAATGAGTTATAATGGCCCCACTGCACTTCAGCCTGGGTAACAGAGCAAGACCCCACCCCATCTCTTAAAAAAAAAAAAGTAACCCCAAAATATGCACAACTGTGATCTATCAGTAAAACAGCACCAAAAAACAACCACTTAAAAATTTCTTTATTTAGCTTTGTGACCTCTGTTATGCTGCATAACCTCTGTAAACCTTAGTTTTCTCATCTTTAACGTGTGGATAGTAGTAGTACTTCCTTTATAGGGTTGTTGTGAAGATATAATCAGATAGTGCAGGTAAAAAGCTTAGCACAAATCTAGTACATAATAAGTATTAGCACATATCTAGTATATAACAAGTATTCAATCGACATTAGTAATTAGATGTTAATTACTGCTGTTAGACAATACCAGTGGCTCTCTTATATGTATATTCCCTATACAAAGGGAAGGGGAGCTAACATTTTAAGTGCCTGCTATATGCCAGGCACTATACTAAATGCTTTCTTATATATTGCATCTCATGTAACCCTCACAACAATCTTGTGGAAATATATATTAGTGTCTGCATTTTATAGATGAGGACAATGTACTTCAGAAAGGTTAAGTAACATACCCAAGGCGCTTAATGACAGTGGGTTTCTATTATACCTTCCATTAAAAGAACTTCAGGCCGGGCGCAGTGGCTCAAGCCTGTAATCCCAGCACTTTGGGAGGCCGAGACGGGCGGATCACGAGGTCAGGAGATCGAGACCATCCTGGCTAACACGGTGAAACCCCGTCTCTACTAAAAATACAAAAAACTAGCCGGGCGAGGTGACGGGCGCCTGTAGTCCCAGCTACTCCGGAGGCTGAGGCAGGAGAATGGCGTAAACCCGGGAGGCGGAGCTTGCAGTGAGCTGAGATCTGGCCACTGCACTCCAGCCCGGGCTACAGAGCAAGACTCCGTCTCAAAAAAAAAATAAATAAATAAAAATAAAAATAAAAAATAAAAAAAATAAAAAAAAATAAAAAATAAAAGAACTTCAAATTGGCCGGGCGCGGTGGCTCACTCCTGTATTCCCAGCACTTTAGGAGACTGAGGCTGGCAGATGACAAGGTCAGGAGTTTGAGACCAGCCTGACTAACATAGTGAAACCCCATCTCTACTAAAAATATAAAAATTAGCTGACACCTGTAATCCCAGCTACTCAGGAGGCTGAGGCAGGAGAATCACTTGAACCCAGGAGGTGGAGGTTGCAGTGAACTGAGATCATGCCACTGCACTCCAGTCTAGGAGACAGAGCAAGTCTCCATCTCCAAACTTCAAATTAATACATATCTAGGAGGATTAAAAGCGCAAATGGTTTTTACTTTTTTCTGACTTATTTTACCCCACTCTGAAATTTAGTGTCATGGAAACAGATTTCAAGAAAAGCCAAAATTCTCCTCAAAAATTAAAATTTTGCATGTCAAGCCAGGTGCAGTCACTCATGTCTGTAATGCCAACACTTTGGGAGGCCAAGGTGGGAGGATAGCTTGAGGCCAGGAGTTGGAGACCAGCATGGGCAACATAGCAAGACCTTGTCTCTACAAAAAAATATTTTTTTAAAAATAGCCAGGCATGGTGGCACATACCTGTAGTCCCAGCTACTCGGGAGGCTGAGATGGAAGGATTGCTTGAGCCCAGGAGGTCAAGGCTACAATGAGCCATGATCATGCCACTGCATTTCAACCTGCGGGAAAAAGCGAGACCCTGTCTCAAAAAAAAAAAAAAAAAAAAAAATTGCACGTCATTTATTGACTGGCAGCAAACCACGGGAATTCACTAAAGATCTTGAAATCAGACAGAAAATCTTATTTGGGGGTGTTTAAGAGGATTAAAGAAACATCATCTTCTCTTACTCTGTACTTTGCTTTGAGTTCATGTAGTATGATGTGAAACGAATCACAACAAAGTGGCCTGTTCTTAGGGTGCCTGCTGGAAGTCAGTATTCCTCTCAGAACATTCTTTCTCTTCTCTTTTCTCCTTTCCTAGGGTTACACATCTTTCTGGAATGACTGCATATCATCTGGCCTGCGAGGGGGCATCCTGATAGAGCTGGCCATGCGGGGTCGAATCTATCTGGAACCCCCGACCATGCGTAAGAAGCGACTACTAGACAGAAAGGTACTGAATCCTCTGTGAACGTCCATGGCTTATGGAAAGGCAAATACCAACAGTACATTTGGGAAGAACAGAAAGATTTGAGTAGTAAGATAAAATAAATATCACTGACTCAACAGTTCCATTGGCTAAACAGGTTAATTATCCTATAGCAAGAGGGAGAAATCAAAGTATCCATAGTCCAAAGAGTTACAGGAAGCTCCTGGTTTTGTCTTCCTTTTTTATGCAGAAAAATCACACTTAGGATGCTGTTGATTAAACTCCTCCTATATCTATAACTATAACATTATGAAATAACCAGGCGCGGTGGCTCATGCTTGTAATCCCAGCACTTTGGGAGGCCAAGGCAGGTGGATCACGAGGTCAGGCGATCGAGACCATCCTGGCTAACACGGTGAAACCCCGTCTCTACAAAAAAATATTTTAAAAAAAAATTAGCTGGGCATTGTGGCAGGCGCCTGTAGTGCCAGCTACTCGGGAGGCTGAGGCAGGAGAATGGCGTTAACCTAGAAGGCGCAGCTTGCAGTGAGCCAAGATCAGGCCACCACACTCCATCCTGGACGACAGTGCAAGACTCCATCTCAAAAAAAAAAAATTACGAAATAGAGTATGATGTAGGGGGAGGGACTCATATGGGTCAGATCAGTCATTGATTAACCCTGGTTATTCTCCAATAACTATTCTCTTTCCTTCCATTTACTGCAAGTCCTTTCCAACCATACTCCTGTATCCATTTTCTTACTGAATTTTTCCACTCACAACTTCTTTATCATCCTAAGCACTGAACTTAAACTACATTCTTAGGTATCACCAGCTTCTTTTCAGTCTTTGATTTATTTTTCTCTTTTCACCTATATGTGGCATTTGACAATTTTTATCACTTCGAAACTTTCTTCATTCTTGGTCTTTGTTATTATCTTTTTCTCTTGCTTCTCTGACTGTACACTGTTTCCTTACTTCTCCATTCCTTAACATCCAAGTCTCAGTTTGTATCCCTTGAGTGATTTTCTATCCTTTCAGAGATATCATTTACCTTTATAGCTTCATCTGTCACCTTCATGAGATTAATTTTCAAATTTCTAGGCAGGTTTTGTTTTTCCACCTCCAGAAACATATTTAACTATTGGCTAGAAATTTCAACTTGGCTATCCCATATCATTTAAAACTAAACTTAACAAAAAACAAAGAAAATCAAATTATCAACCTTTCCCCAAAACTGACTTCCTTTTCTGGCTTTCCTACCTTTATTTATTTATTTATTTAAATTTTAATTTTTTTAATAGAGACAAGATATTGCCATGTTGCCCGGGCTGGTCTCAAACTCCTGAGCTCAGGTGATCCACCCGCCTCAACCTCCCAAAGTGCTAGGATTACTGGCATGTTTCCTACAGATGTTTCCTACCTTTATTAATGGTTTCAAAACTGAGCCCAGATGTTTCCTACCTTTATTAATGGTTTCAAAAGTTGGTTTCCAGACTCAAAATGAGTTGTTATTGAAACTTTTCTCCATTATCATTCATATTCAGTTTGTCATTAGGGCCCACTTCCAATGTTATTTTTGTCTTCACATTATCACTCCATACTATATTTTAAACTTCTTGAGGACAGGGACAGTATATTATGCTTCCTTACATTTCTTGCAACACTTAACCAGTAACATATATATGATATATTGAAAGATTTTAACTTGATTGAAGTGAAGGAATCAGGGTTCCTTCTTTCTCCTTTTCTCAAAGGTACTGCTAAAGTCAGACAGTCCAACAGGTGATGTTTTACTGGATGAAACTCTCAAACACATCAAAGCAACTGAACCCACAGAAACTGTCCAAACATGGATAGAGCTACTCACTGGTAAGATGACTTAAAATAATATATGAATTTCACACTTCGTTATCTTTATCCTACCCTGAAATTTAGTAAAAGAAGTACCGAAATTCATCATGCTGGATGAGATAGATGTGGTTCACTATTTAATTCTAATGAGGGACAGAAAAAGCATGGCTAATTGATACCCAAAGTTTTCCAAAGCTTCACCTTATCTTCTGCCACCCCACCCCAAAAGCTCTTTAACAGTATTCTTCACAAGAAACTTTTAAAACATCTTTATAGAGAGGACAATGAGAATATTGGCATTGATGCAATCTATTATTCTTATTAGAATTTCCCAGTTTTAATTTGCCAAATAATATTTTATTGCATGGCCATTCCACATTTGTTTATCCAGTCATCAGTTGATGAATATTTGGGTTATTTCCACATTTTGGCTGTTGTGAATAATACTGCTGTGAACATGCATGGACAAGTTTTTATTTGAACATGTTTTCATTTATTGTGGGTGTGTAGCTAGGAGTAGATAACTGGGTCATATGGTAAATCGAGTAACATTTTTATTGTGGTAAAATATAACATTTATTTATTTATTTATTTATTTTCCGAGATGGAGTCTTGCTCTGTCTCCCAGGCTGGAGTACAGTGACGCGATCTCAGCTCACTGCAACCTCTGCCTTCCAGGTTCAAGTGATTCTCCTGCTTCAGCCTCCCAAGTAGCTAGGATTACAGGCACATGCCACCACACCCAGCTACTTTTTGTATTCTTAGTAGACAGGGTTTCACCATGTTGGCCAGGCTGGTCTTGAACTCTTGACTTCAAGATCTGCCCACCTCGGCCTCCCAAAGTGCTGGGATTATAGGCGTGAGCCACCACACCCAGCCAACATTTATTATTATTTTAGCCATTCTTAATGGCTTAAGTGTACAATTCTGTGAAATTAAATATATTTGCAGTATTTTGTAACCATCACCTCTATCTATACTATACCGAAAGCTTCCTCATCATTACCCCCTAAAACTCTGTACCTATTAAATGATAACTTCCTCTTTCTCTCTCCCCCTAGTCCCTGGCAACCTCTATTCTACTTTTTGTCTGTATGAATTTGCTTACTCTAGGTACCTCATATAAGTAGAATTATACAATATCTGTCATTACTTTGCCTAGCTTATTCACTAAGCATAATGTTTTCAAGGTCCATTCATGTCACAGCATATATCAAAATTTCATTCCTTTTTATGGTTGAGTGATATTCCATTGTATGTATATAACATTTTTGTTTAACTATTCATCTGTTGATGGATTCCACCTTTTGGCTATTATGAACAATGCTGCTGTTAACATTGATATACAAATATCTGTTCAAGTTCCTGCTTTTAATTCTTTTGGATATATACCTAGGAATAGAATTGCTGGGTCATATGGCAGTTTAACCTTTGAGAAATCACCAGACATTTCCACAGAGACTGCACCATTTTATATTCCCACCAGTAGTGCACCAGGGTTCCAATTTATCCACATCCTGATAACCACTTGTTCTTCTCTTTCTTTTCTTTTTTTAATTATAGGCATTCGAGTAGGTCTGAAATGTTATCTCATTGTGGTTTTGACTTTTATTTTCAAATGAAAATAGTTTTCATGTCATTCCTATTGACTAAAAATATTGAGCATATTTTTATGTGCTTACTGACCATTTATATATCCTCTGTGGAGAAATATAAAATACTTTTTCCATTTTTAAGTTTGATTGTTTTGTTGTTGAGGGTTTGTTTTGTATTTATGAGATGGGGTATCACTCTGTCACCCAGGATGGAGTGCAGTGGTGCGATCTCGGCTCACTGCAATCTCTACCTCCCGGGCTCAAGGGTCCTCCCACCTCAGCCTCCCGAGTAACTGGGACTATGGGCATGCACCATCACACCTGGCTAATTTTTTGTAGTTTTGGTGGAGACAGGGTTTTGCTATGTCGCCCAGGTTGGTCTCTGAACTCCTAAGCTCAGACAGTCTACCCATCTTGGTCTCCCAAAGTGCTGGGATTTCAGGTGTGAACCACCGTGCCTGGCCAGAAGTTCTTTGTATATATTCTGGATATTAATCTTACCAAGAACAGCTCAGTCATGGCAACCCTAACCCAGAGGCGCTAGAGGAATTAAAGACACACATACACAGAAATATAGAGTGTGGAGTGGGAAATTAGGGGTCTCACAGCCTTCAGAGCTGAGAGCCTTGAACAGAGATTTACCTACATATTTATTGACAGCAAGCCAGTCATGAGGTTTACTAAAAGTATTCCTAGTGGGAAATAAAGGGATGGGCCGAAATAAAGGGATGGGCCCTGGCTAGTTATCTGCAGCATGAACATGTCCTTAAGGCACAGATCGCTCATGCTATTGTTCGTGGTTTAAGAATACTTTAAGCAGTTTTCCACCATGGGTGGGCCTGGTGTTCCTTGCCCTCATTCTGGTAAACCCACAGTTTTCCAGTGTGGGTGTCAAGGCCATCACAAGCATGTCACAGTGCTGCAGAGATTTTGTTTATGGCCAGTTTTGGGGCCAGTTTATGGCCAGATTTTTGGGGCCTATTCCCAACATGTCCCCCTTCTTTGTTTTGCAAAGCAATGAAAGCAAAGGCAGCTTTGTCAAGGTGAGCTACTTCTCACAGGGGTCAGGATCCGCATCTTCAGTCTATACAAAGACAAACAACACAGATTAATAACACAATCATCATTGAAATCACAGAACTTCCAAGTGTTTTTATCCATTTTAATGGGTTACTAGCTGTTAATCCATCTGCAGCTCCTTCATGCACTCCAGTTCCTGGCATTAAGGTCAGGTGTGCCTGGGATGCCTTAAATATTTGTTCTTTTAATTTTGCAATATCCAAAGACAAGTTTGTAGAGTGTCCTTCTAGATGCTTTTTTATTCTTTCCCAAATTTTGATCTCATTAAGTGCTATTAATAGTTTCCACAAATCCTTACATTTAGCCCCTACAGCGGGCCATATCATTTGAGGTTGAGGTGCCACTCTATTGCCACGTTTCCAGATAATAGGAACTCTTGCCGTACTTCTTACCATTTCTACCATCTGATCATTTTGTTCAGACCAGCTGAACATAGTGTGGCCATGGCATGCAGACTGAGAGGTGCAATTCAAGCTAAACATCCCCTTAGGGGACCAATCAATAATGATTCCATAGGAATCGTTGCACAGCACCTCTTCGTGTTCTACAATGCAATCTTCCTAAACAAGTATGTTCATTTTTTTCTGGTCAGGTTCAATTTTGTTTACAAATAGGTTTTTGAGGGCGGTATGCCTCAATTATAGGAGCAGAATTATTATGGCAAATACTGAGATCAGAAAGCATGTGTAACTGTCATAGAGTGATTACATCCAGGCATTATTGCCAGCCAAGATTGATAAATATGCCCAATAAGTATAATTGTTCTCTGTGCCAGCCCTTGTTGAAGGAATACTCATGGCAGTGGTGGTAACCGCTATCATAGCTATTGTGAAATTACTCATTGTGACTGGTTGTCCCGCTTTCCTCAGGTTTTCTTCTGCCATCTGTGACAGCTTCTTGATCTCTCCCCAGGTGGGTGGCTGTGTTCGACGGGTGTTGCTTGTGACAGTTGGGGTCCTCCTCAGCATCAGTCTCAACATGGCTGCAACCGGGGGGTCCTCGGGATCCTCCCGGAATCTCTTCCTCGGCATCTGTCTCATGATAAGGTTTTAGGTGTCTTGATGGCATCCAAATCAGTGTTGATTCGGTCCTGGAGAAACACAAGCATAACCTCTACCCCAAGTTATTGTTTTACCTATTTCCCAACTTTTTCTTATCAGATCTCTCCACCAAACCAGTTGTTTTGCTTCTGTCATTGCAGCTGGTTTCTGTAGATGCTGTTCAGCTGCTGATAACATCTGGCCTTTAGGCAGTCTCGAAAAATTTGAAGTTAATAATGCTAGATTCAGTTGTATATTGGGTGTCATGTAATCCCTATTTCCCCCCGTTTTGTTTTTGCAACTGCTGTTTCAGGGAGAGGTTCATTCTTTCCACTATGGCTTGTCCTTGAGAATTATATGGGATATCAGTAATGTGTTTAATATTCCATATGGAGAAAAATGTAGCTAGAGCTTGGCTAGTATAGCCTGGGACATTATCTGTTTTAATAGAAGCTGGAATGCCCATCACCACAAAACACTGCAAAAGGTGATGTTTAACACAGGCAGAAGACTCTCCTGATTGGCATGTAGCCCAGACAAAGTGAGAAAAGGTGTCCACACATACGTGCACATAATCTAGTCTCCCAAATGAGGGAACATGTGTGACATCCATTTGCCAAAGAGAATTAAGTTCCAATCTTCGAGGATTAACTCCTCCTGTAAAAGATGAGGAATGTACCATTTGGCGAGTTGGGCTTGCTGGATAATAACTTTAGCTTCTTTCCAGGTAATGCTATATCTGCATTTGAGACCAGAAGCATTAACATGGGTTAAATTGTGAAAGTGTTTGGCATTAGATACTGCATTAGCAACTGGGCAATCAGCCATTTGATTCCTTTCAGTTAAAGGTCCTGGAAGAGGTTTATGAGTCCTAATGTGAGTGATGTAAAAAGGGTGCATTCTACTCCTAACTGCTGTTTGCAGTTGGGTAAATAAAGTCATCAGTTGTTCATCTGTATGAAATTATAACTGAGCATTTTCAATTAACTGTGTGGAATGAACCACATATGAAGAATCAGAAATCACATTAATAGGCATATTAAAAGCAGTCAATACCTCAATTACAGCTACAAGCTCTGCTTTTTGAGCTGAAGTATAGGGCATCTGTAAAACTTTACCTTTAGAGCCAAAATAAGAAACTTTACCATTATCAGACCCATCTGTAAAAACATTCTCAACACCTTCAATTGGTTTAAATTTAGTTATTCTAGGGGGAATCCAATTAGTCAGTTTCAAAAATTGAAACAGTTTCATTTTAGGAAAAGGATTATTGAGAATACCCACAAAGTCAGCTAAATGGGTTTGCCAAGTAAGATTATTTATAAAAGCTTGCTGTATTTGTGCCTTTGTGAGAGGGACAACAATTTTTCCAGGATCATATCCATGTAATTTAACAATCCGAGTTCTCCCATTTTCTATCATAGTAGCGATAAGGAGTTCGAGTCTGTGAATTAGTATGTGGAAGAAAAAGCCATTCTACTAAGTTCTGCTCTTAGACAATGACACCAGTAGGTGAATGCTGAGTTGGAAAAATTAACAAATCTGGAGTCTTCTCTGGATCTATTCTATTTATTTGAGCTTTATGGACTTGCTTTTCTTTTTTTTTTTTTTTTTTTTTTTTTTTTGAGACGGAGTCTCGCTCTGTTGCCCAGGCTGGAGTACAGTGGCGCGATCTCGGCTCACTGCAAGCTCCGCCTCCCGGGTTCACGCCATTCTCCTGCCTCAGCCTCCCGAGTAGCTGGGACTACAGGCGCCCACAACCGCGCCCGGCTAATTTTTTTTGTATTTTTAGTAGAGACGGGGTTTCACCGTAGTTTCGATCTCCTGACCTTGTGATCCGCCCGCCTTGGCCTCCCAAAGTGCTGGGATTACAGGCGTGAGCCACCGCGCCCGGCCGATGGACTTGCTTTTCGATTTGCTGCAGCTCTGCCTCAACTTCTTTTGTTAATTGCCGAGGGCTAATGAGGCTAGAATCTCCTCTAAGGATAGAAAATAGATTACTCATGGCATAGGTAGGATGCCTAGAGCAGGTTGTAACCAATTAATGTCCCCTAGTAATTTTTGAAAGTCATTTAATGTTTTCAATTGATCCCTACGTATGGCTACTTCCTGTGGCACAGTGGTAGTGTCATTTACTAAGGTCCCCAAGTAGGAGTAAAGAGTAGTAGTCTGAATTTTGTCAGGAGCTATAATTAAACCAGTGTGAGAAATCAAATTTTGCAAGTAATCATAACATTGGAGTAATATTTCTCGAGTGGGGGCAGCACAAAGTATATCATCCATATAATGAATAATGTAACACTGTGAAAATTTTTTATGAGTAGGTTCAATTGCTTGCCTTATATACATCTGGCAAATTGTTGGACTGTTTAACATGCCTTGTGGCAACACTTTCCAGTGAAAATGCTTAGCAGGCTGCAGGTTGTTTACCGCAGGAATTGTAAATGCAAACCATTCACAGTCTTGCTCAGCTAAGGGAATAGTAAAGAAACAAGTCTTTTAAATCTATGACTATTAAAGGCCAATTTTTCGGAATTATAGCAGGAGAAGGCAGTCCTGGCTGTAATGCCCTCATAGGTTGCATAACTGAATTGGTGGCTTTAAGATCTGTTAACATTCTCCATTTATCTGATTTTTTCTTAATTACCAAAACTGGAGAATTCCAAGGGAAACATGTTGGAGCTATATGTCCGTTTCCTAATTGTTTATTAACGAAGTCCTTTAAAGCCTCTAGTTTCCCTTTACTTAGCGGCCATTGTTCTATCCAAATTGGCTTATCTGTTAACCATTTTTTTTTTTTTTTTTTTTTTTTTTTTTTGAGACGGAGTCTCGCTCTGTAGCCCAGGCTGGAGTGCAGTGGCCGGATCTCAGCTCACTGCAAGCTCCGCCTCCCAGGTTCACGCCATTCTCCTGCCTCAGCCTCCCGAGTAGCTGGGACTACAGGCGCCCGCCACCTCGCCTGGCTAGTTTTTTGTATTTCTTAGTAGAGACGGGGTTTCACCGTGTTATCCAGGATGGTCTCGATCTCCTGACCTTGTGATCCACCCGTCTCGGCCTCCCAAAGTGCTGGGATTACAGGCTTGAGCCACCGCGCCCGGCCTCTGTTAACCATTTTAAAGATACAGGTTCTGGAGGCTTAACAATGGCTGCCATCAAAAATGATATCCTAAACCTTGGCAGGAACTTTGTCTTTCCCCTTGAAGTGGTTCCTTCAAACTTTGCGAATTTTTTCCTAGTCCCATAACAGGGGCATGCCTCATTTCATGCATCATATGTTGACTTTGAGGGCTATGTAATTGCTCAGGAATTAGAACTTGTGCTCCCCATTGTAATAAATCTCTTCCCCATAAATTTATAGGTACAGAAGTTATAATTGGTTGAATAGTCCCAGGTTATCCATTGGGCCCTTCACAATGCAAAGTATAACTACTTTGATATACGTCAAGGGCTTTACCAACTCCAACTATGTTAAATTGAGTAGGTTTAATTGGCCACACAGACAGCCAGTGCTGTAGAGAAATGATTGAAATGTCTGCTCCTCTATCTACCAAACGTTTAAGTTTCTTTCCCTGAATAGTTATTTCACAGGTAGGACATTTATCAGTAATTTGATTCATCCAATAAGCAGCTTTGCCTTGTTTATTTTTGCTTCCAAATCCTCCTGTTCATTTAATTTCACTTTTCCCCATTCCCACATAAGGCACAATCAGGAGCTGTGCTATATGCTCTCCTGGCTCTGCTTTCCAGGGAACAGAAGTAGATATAACAATTTGAATTTCCCCATTGTAATCTGAATCAATGACTCTTGTATGTATTTGTACTCCTTTTAAACTTAAACTAGACCTTCCTAGAAGTAATTCTATCATCCTCGCTGGCAAGGGTCCACAGACTCCTGTTGGGACCTTTTGCGGGAGTTCCCCAGGCAGAAGGCTCACAGCTTTTGTGCAGCATAAATCTGCTGCAGCACTGCCGGCTGTGGCGGGGGACAGACATTGTACAGGGGTGAGGGAATGGCCTAAGCCGGAAATGCCCTGGTTAGGAACGGGCCTGAGACAGGCACCTCATGGCGTTTCCCAAATTTAAAAGGAAAAGGCTCAAATGTAGCTATAATATTGCCCTATTGATCTGGGGGGTGTATCGTAACAAGGAACTGCTTGCTGATTATTTCTTCTGCTTCTTCAAATTTGTTTGTTTTTGGGTTTTTTTTTTTTTTTTTTTAAACAGAATGTCTTGCTTTGTTGCCCAGACTGGAGTGTAATGGCACAATCTTGGTTCACTGCAACCTCTGCCTCCTAGGTTCAAGCAATTCTCCCTGCCTCAGCCTCCTGAGTAGCAGGGATTACAGGCTCCCACCACCACACTGGCTAATTTTTGTATTTTTGGTAGAGATAGGGTTTCGCTATGTTGGCCACGCTGGTCTTGAACTCCTGACCTCAAGTGACCCCACCCACCTTGGCCTCCCAAAGTGCTGGGATTACAGGCATGAGCCACCACGCCTGGCCCCCCGAGTAAATCCAACATAGGAGGCTGAGGCAGGAGAAATATTTTTTTATTTCAGTTATTATAAGTTTTAGCTGCAGAATTTCCTTTTGGTCCCTTTCTCTATATCTTTATTGATATTATTTTGTTTATACATTGTTCTCCTGTCTTTATCCTTTTTTTTTTTGAGCATCTTTAAGACAGTTGTGGCCAGGCATGGTGGCTCACACCTGTAATCCCAGCACTTTGGAAGGTCAAGGCGGGTGGATCACTTGAGGTCAGGAGTTCAAGACCAGCCTGGCCAACATGGTGAAACCCCATCTTTACTAAAAATACAAAAATTAGCTGGGCGTGGTGGCGGGCACCTGTAATACCAGCTACTTGGGAGGCTGAGGCAGGAGAATCACTTGAACCTGGGAGGTTGCAGTGGGCCAAGATTGTGCCACTGCACTCCAACCTGGGCAACAAGAGTGAAACTCCGTCTCAAAAAATAAAATAAAAGATAGTTGTAGTGGGTGTGGTGGCTCACACCTGTAATTCCAGTACTTTGGGAGGCCCAGATGGGAAGATCACTTGAGTCTAGGAATTTGAGATTAGCCTGGTCAACAGTGAGACCTCGTCTCTACAAGACACAAAATTAGCTGAACATGGTGGTACACACCTATAGTCCCAGCTACTCAGGAGGCTGAGACGTGAGGATCACTTGGTCTGGGGAGGTGGTGGCTGCAGTGAGTCAAGATCACACCACTCCACTCCAGCCTGGCAACAAAGCAAGACCCTGTCTCAAAAAAAAAAAAAAAAAAAAAAAAGGTTGCTTTCAAGTTTTTCTCCAGTAAATCCAACATAGGAGGCTGAGGCAGGAGAATCGCTTGAACCCGGGAGGCAGAGGTTGCAGTGAGCCGAGATCGTGCCATTGCACTCTAGCCCAGGCGACAGTACGAGACTCTGTCTCAAAAAAAAAAAAAAAAAAGCCCGGGCCCGGTGGCTTACGTCTGTAATCCCAGCACTTTGGGAGGCTGAGGCAAGCGGATCACGAAGTCAGGAGTTCCAGACCAGCCTGACCAACATGGTGAAACCCTATCTCTACTAAAAATACAAAAAAATTAGCTGGGCATGGTGGCGTGTGCCTGTAATCCCAGCTACTCGGGGGGCTGAGGCAGGAGAATAGCTTGAACCTGGGAAGCGGAGGTTTCAGTGAGCCGAGATCGCGCCACTGCACTCCAGCTTAGGCAACAGAGCAAGACTCTGTCTCAAAAAAAAAAAGATTTATACCAAGTTTAATTCCAAGGAAAATTTACTTCTGTATTACTCTATTCCCTCTCCCTCTTTTTCTGTTAATATTGCTATATGTTTCTTTTCTTTTTGGGTTTTTTTGGCTTTGGGGTTTTTGTTTCTTTTTTTTTTTTAGACAAAGTTTCACTATGCTACCCAGGCTGGTCTTAAACTGCTGGGCTCAAGCAATCTGCCTACCTCGGCATCCCAAAGTTCTGGGATTACAGGCATGGGCCCACCATGCCAATATTGTTACATGTGTTACATCTATATGTGTTACAAATTCAACAATTCATTGTTGTAATTATTAAAGAAGAGAAGAAAGCACAAATATATACTTACAGAGTTTGTTATATTAACCTCCTTATTTACCATTTCTGGTTTTCTTCATTTCTTCCGGCGGATTCAAATTACCATCTGTTGTCATTTTGCTTACTCCAGTGCAACTTTTTTCCCACCCTCTTTCTTTGTGCTATTATTACATTTCTATATGTTATAACCTTGTGCAAAAGTTTAAAAAGTTAAAAATTATAACTCAACAATAACAATTATATAAATATTGTTTTGTGCAATTGCTTTATAAATCAGTTGAGATGAAGTATTCAATTATACCATCCTTTTTATTACTTACATAATTACTTTTACTGTTTGTTCATGTGGATTCAAATTACTGTCTAGTGTGTCCTGCTCTCAGCCTTAACAACTTTCCTTTAGTTTAGTATTAAGATTTCTTATAAGGCAGGTCTGCTAGCAGTGAACTCTTTCAGATATTTTTAATCTAGGAATGTATTTATTTTTTCCCCTTTTTAGAAACTTTTCTTTGCCTTCATTTTTTTTTGTTTTGGTTTGGGGTTTTTTTTTTTTTTGTTTTTTTTTGTTTGTTTGTTTGTTTGTTTTTCCTTAAGACAGTGTCTCACTCTGTCACCCAGTCTGGAGTGCAGTGGCGCGATCTCAGCTCACTGCAACCTCCACCTTCTGGGTTCAAGTGATTCTCCTGCCTCAGCCTCCTGAGTAGCTGGGACTACAGGTGCATGCCACCACACCTGCTTTGCTTTTATTTTTGAAAGATAGTTGCCAGTTATAAGATTCTTGGCTAATAGTTTCTACCCTCACTTTGAATAAGTCTACTCATTCTTCTGGCTTGCATTTTTTCTAATGGGAAGCCAGCTGTTAAGCTTATCAAACTTCCACTGCGATGTGATCAGTCATTTTTCTCTTCTGCTTTCATGATTTTCCACTTATTTTTGGTTTTCAGCATTTTTACTATGATGTTGGATATGGGTCTCTTTGTGTTCATCCTACTTGGAGTTTGTTGAGCTTCTCAAATGTGTGGTTGACTGTTTTTCATCATATTTGGCAGGATTTTAGCCATTACTTCCTTGAGTATTTTTTCTGCCTCTTTCTCTCCTTCTGGTGCTTCCATTTTATGTACGTTTGTCAAGTTGATGATATTTCGCATTTCTCTGAGTCTGTTCATTTTTCTTCATTCTTTTCTCCTTCTTCATATTACATAATAACTTTGATCTCTAAGTTTGCTGATTCTTTATTTTGCCAGCTCAGATCTCTTGTTGGGTCCCTTGAGTGAATTTTTCATTTTGTTTGTTGTACTTGTTTTTTTTTTTGAGTCTTGCTCTGTTACCCAGGCTGGAGTGTAATGGTGCGATCTTGGCTCACTGCAACCTCCGCCTCCTGGGTTCAAGTGATTCTCCTGCCTCAGCCTCCTGAGTAGCTGGAACTACAGGCACACAGCACCATACCCAGCTAATTTTGTATTTTTAGTAGAGACAGGGTTTCACCGTATTGGCCAGGCTAGTCTCAAACTCCTGACTTCCAGTAATCCACCTGCCTCAGCCTCCCAAAGTGCTGGGATTACAGACGTGAGCCACCATGCCCAGTCTGTTTGTTGTACTTTTAAACTCTTGGATTTCTAAATGGTTTTTTTGTTTTTGTTTTTTTTTGAGATGGAGTCTTGCTTTGTTGCCCAGGCTAGAGTGCAGTGGTGCTATTTCGGCTTATTGCAGCCTCCACCTCCCAGGTTCAAGCGATTCTCTGCCTCAGCCTCCTGAGCAGCTGGGATTACAGGTTCCCACCACACCTGGCTAATTTTTGTATTTTTAGTAGAGATGGGGTTTCGCCATGTTGGCCAGGCTGGTCTTGAACTCCTGGCCTCAAATGATCCACCCACCTCGGCCTCCCAAAGTGTTGGGATTACAGGCATGAGCCACCGCACCCGGCCTAAATGGTTCTTTTTTATAATTTCTGTCTTTATTGATATTCTCTGTGTGATGAGTGATGGTTTCTCCTAGGTCTTTGAACATATTTATAAAAGCTGCTTTGTAGTCTTTGTAAAGTCCAACATTTTAGCATTCTCAAAGGCAGTTTCCATTGCCTGCTTTTTTTCTTCTCAATGGGTTAGTGGGTCACAATTTATTCTTTGTATACTTCATACCTTTTTGTCAAAAACTGGACATTTTAGATAATCGTGCACCTCTGGATAGTATACTGTAGCTGTCCCCAACCTTTTTGGCACCAGGACAGGTTTCATGGAAGATAATTTTTCCACTGGGGTGGGGGACGAGGGGATGGTTTCAGTATGATTCAAGTGCTTTGCATTTATTAGAGTCTCACAAGGAACATAGAACCTAGATCCCTGCCATGTGCAGTTCACAATAGGGTTCACACTCCTGTGGGAACCTAATGCCACTGCTGAGCTGACGGGAGGTGGAGCTCAGCTTTACCCACCCATGGTTCACCTCCTGCTGTGCAGCCGGGTTCCTAACAGGCTACGGACCAGTACCAGTCCATGATCCAGGGGTTGGAGACACCTGCTATACTGGTTTCTCCTTCCACTAGAGGTTGTGTTGTTTGCTTGGTAATTTGTTTCATTAGTGACTTGCCTGCAGTAGCTCTCTGAAGTCTGTTTCTCTTGTACTGTGCAGCCTCTGATGTCACTGCTCATATTTTCTTGTTTTTATCTTTTGGCCTAACTCCCTATGTGTTGCCAGTGGGTCAGTAGAAGCCACTTATTAGCCGGGCACGGTGGCTCAAGCCTGTAATCCCAGCACTTTGGGAGGCTGAGACGGGCGGATCACAAGATCAGGAGATGGAGACCATCCTGGCTAACACGGTGAAACCCCGTCTCTACTAAAAAATACAAAAAACTAGCCGGGCGAGGTGGCGGGTGCCTGTGGTCCCAGCTACTCGGGAGGCTGAGGCAGGAGAATGGCGTAAACCCGGGAGGCGGAGCTTGCAGTGAGCTGAGATCCGGCCACTGCACTCCAGCCTGGGCGACAGAGCCAGACTCAGTCTCAAAAAAAAAAAAAAGAAGCCACTTATTAGTCAAAGGTTGTGCTTAAGACCTTTTAGCCAATTAAATTTTTTTATCCTTTACTGTTGGATATGTGTGTGTGATTTTGACACAGCCATCACAAATCAGGGAGTTTACATTTTGCCCCACATTCAGCAAGGAACTAGCAACTTAGAAGTTCCCTCTCTGATTTCTTCTGAGAGAGAGTACATCCTTGGATATACACCAGGGGTGCATGTGATTTCTTTATTTTTATTTTTTATTTTTCATTTCTTGAAATGAAGTCTCGCTCTGTTACTCAGGCTGGAGTGCAGTGGCGCAATCTCAGTTGACTGAAACCTCTGCCTCCTGGGTTCAAACAATTCTCCTGCCTCAGCCTCCCAAGTAGCTGGGACTAGAGGCATGCACCACTATGCCTGGTTATTATTATTATTATTTTTAAGTTTAGCTTCCTAGGAGTTGCCTTTGAGTTAGTGTAGCTTATTGTTCAGCCAGTGTTTGGTCAGTGGTTGTGCTTTAGCCCTTGGTGCCAGTGAAGCATCCACCCTTTTTGATAGATCTATGTGTGGCCTGGGGAATACTCTCAAGTCAAGCCCCACGTCCTGCTCTGATTGCTTCTGAGTGGGTGCAGCCTGGTGCAAGCACACATTCCTCCCAACCCCCAGTGTTGGTCATGATTCCAGAAGGGCTTTTCTTGGCTGTTTCTCTGGTTCTGCCTGTTAAACTTCTGGAGGCTTTGCCATTTGGGTTTGTCATACCAGTGCCATAGAGCTAGCAGCACCCTTATAATTGCTTTCCACCAAGATCTCTATGGTTTTCAACACCCTTAGGCATAGATTCTCCACCCTGTGTTCCAAATAAAGTCAGTCCTCTCAGGCAGAGCTTTGGAGCTCTTCATTCTTCAGGCCTTCCTTCCCTCCTGGGCAGAACTTCTGCACAAGGGCCCACTTCTCCCATAGTGATACCCGCCTGTTCTATGAGTAGGTGCTGGGAGAAAGAGGTGTTAGCCCCTGGTCTTCTTGGCTTGCCTTTTCTGTTGCAGAATCTCTAATCTATGAACAAACTGGAATGGGAGCAATTGAAGTCTCAATATTGTCAGCCTACCAGGCCTGGGATAGAGCTTCTGATCTACAAATAGGGTAGGGAACCTCAGTCCTCTCAGCTTCACCAGCAAATAGAAGTTCTGCAATACAGAGTAGAAATCATTTGGGAGAGACTGGTGTCCTAAAGAGAATTTCAAAAATACATAAATAATTACAGTGTCACAGAGAGGTCACATAAGAACAGAAATAAAGTCCATAAGCTCTAGCAATATGGAAGTCCTTGGTGACATTTTTTGAAGCTGGTTTAATGTGAAATATGGTTAGAGTCAAAGCCAGATTATAAAGGACTAAGGATTAAATGAATTGAGGAATGAAGATTATGCTTTTAATCATTTTAGCCATTCAAGGTTCCAGATAACTACATGTTTCATTTTGCTTTTCTCTTTCTGTTCATTATATCCTATTTCTTTTTTCTCATAGGTGAGACCTGGAACCCCTTCAAATTACAGTACCAGCTGAGAAATGTACGAGAGCGCATTGCAAAGAACCTAGTAGAGAAGGGTATTCTAACCACTGAGAAGCAGAATTTCCTGCTATTTGACATGACTACTCATCCAGTGACCAATACAACAGAGAAACAGCGCCTAGTGAAAAAACTTCAAGATAGTGTACTAGAGCGGTGGGTAAATGACCCTCAGCGTATGGACAAGCGAACACTAGCACTCCTGGTGCTAGCTCACTCCTCTGATGTGCTAGAGAATGTCTTCTCCTCTCTGACAGATGACAAGTATGACGTAGCAATGAATCGAGCCAAGGACTTAGTAGAACTGGACCCTGAAGTGGAAGGGACAAAGCCTAGTGCCACAGAAATGATCTGGGCTGTGCTGGCAGCCTTCAATAAATCTTAAAGCCAGCAGGTGGATTTCTCCTTTTCCCCTGCTGGCTGGTGACTGTCAGAGACCCCATCACTGAGTTTTGTGTGATGAGATGTTTTCATCATTTTTGTTTCCTTTTCTTGAATCAGACTTGTGATTTGGGGAGAACAACTTCAGGGCTTCTCCATAGACCTTGACCATTATAAGCAGACCTTATTTCTCCCTACACCTCCACTCCATAGGTAAATAAACTGGGTGAACCCACACGTACTCAATGAACATTTTCTCCCATTTCTTGGTTTAGTTTCACCCAGTGTGCTTTTGGATAAGCAGAAATATCTAAATGGGATTTTGAGTTATCCAGCTATAGAATGTGAATGAGATAAAAAGCGAACCGTCTATTATGTTTTTCTAAGTTTGTTTTCTATCTTAAATACATGTTTTCACAGCCTTTGTCTCTCAGACTCTGCTAAATAATGTAGCTTATTGAAATAACTGTCACTGAATAAGGAGCAATGAGAAACAAAACTAATTTTTGGAGCCGATGGTCTCTGGAATTGCATATCCTGCTAGTGATTTTCTCATCTTTCCTTTTCTAACCTAATGAGAATGTCCCAGATTCAATTACCTGGATCTCAAAGTCCTAGAGCCAGAAATACATTCTCTCATCCCTCTTAGCATTCTCTTGCTCCCTCATTCACTAGGGCAAAAGTCTAAATGAAGAAAAGAAAAGTCTCTCTCAACACCTCATTCATGCAATCAGCATTAGAATTTGTAAGGAAGGAAGGGAGGTGGCATGAAAATGTCCATTCTTGGAGTATACGACTGTCCTGTTTACCCCAGGCCACTTTTTTTTTTTTTTTTTTTTTTTTGAGACAGGGTCTTGCTGTTGCCCAGGGAGGAGTACAGTGGTGCAATCACAGCTGACTGCAGCCTTGACCTCCAGGGATCAAGGATCCTCCTGCCTCAGTCTCCCAACTAGGTGGGACTACAGGCACATGCCGCCATACTCGACTTTTTTTTTTTTTTTTAGAGAGACAGAGTCTCGCTTTGTTGCCCAGGCTGGTCTTGAATTCCTGGGCTCAAGCAATTCTTCCACCTCAGCCTCCCAAAGTGCTGAGATTACTGGCGTGAGCCACCGCACCCACCCCTCCAGACTACTTTAAATGTCTCTGCTGTGACTGAATTGAAGGAATTGTAAGTTTCAGTTGCTGAATATATCAGTATATCTGAACTCCAGATCTTTTTATTTCCTATTTTTGGCTTTCTACATAAATTGATAAAATCCGTCTATATTTAAGGGTTCTGGGAGTAGTTTTGTCTATATTTAATCCATAGATGTACTCCTAGTCATCAGTCTTATTTCAGTAAAACCATCTTTCTGGCCAAATCTCTTAACACGTTTTTTACTTCAGTAGTGAGGGCAATGAGAAGCTTTATTAAGAAAGATCCTATTTAAAGGGCTAAGTTGGTGTTGAAAGCATGCTGACATAAAGTCCAGTATTTGAGGATATAAAGAGGACGGGCACTGAGTTGTGCTGATGTTAAGCATTTATTATACTTTAATGGGATAGTGCTTCTTGACCATTATAGAACAACAAGCTGTCAAAGGGCTAATACAGATGACCCAGACCTGACATTAAATCCTGTTGATTAGAAATAATTAAATGAGTGATTTATTCATTTATCTCCTCTGCCAAATATACTTAGCCCCACAAAAATTCCCCAGCTCAGTTAACATTTTTTTGTTTTTCACTTTAGGCATCTCTTAGGCAAATAGAGATATAAATTGTAATAGGAAACAATCTCTAAATGTGAAACTGAATAGAGCTTCAGTCTGGCTCTCTAATAGGACAAAAGCCAGTCCATGTGTTGTCTCTACCTGATTTAGCTTTTTCTTTTCTTTGAACAATTCGGCATGAATTGAAACCAGGTTTTCCTGTGGAAAGTTATAGCTTGATTGGGGGATAGAAGTTGAATTGAGTTCTTTCTTGAAACTCTTAGTGTTTATTTTTATATTATATCTCAAGACGAGGATATCTTCAGTTTGAATCTGCATAATGTTCACTGCCAAACTCCTTCTCATTTAATGCTTATGGCCTTCACATTTCTGTATAATAAAGATCAGTTATCAGCTCTCTGGTCTCTCTGTGCACAATTTTATAACTTAATTTGTTTTAATTGGAAATAAGGACTTTCTATACAAGGCTAATAATTGCCTCCCCCTTTACACTAGCATACCAGCCTGTTTTATCCTATGTAGAAAATGAAGGATACAAAACCAATTGTAACATACTTAGGCTGAGGGGCAGGACACGTCAAAGCTGACCAGATGAACACCAGCTAATGCTATAAAGCCTAAATAGTGTCTCCATCTCAATCAAAATAAATTAACCAATTATACCATTATTACCATGAAGAGAATGAATACGATCTGTCCTACTAATACTTGCAAATGACACCTGAATTTAGGAGCTGAAAGTCTTAAGTTCCAAATGTCGGTGACATGCCTGACTATAACAGAGTTAACATGTAAAAAATGTAAGTGTGCTTATAATTGGCTTATTGTTCTCCCTTTCTTTATCTATAGCACAAGGAACAGTAATACATTTGTTTACTAGGATTGTTTATACTTTTCTAATATTTTTATTTAAGACAAAGTACTGTTTCCATAAGTCATGCTTTATACAATGTTTCTCAAAGTATATTGCAAAGACAATTGCACCGAAACGTATGTGTGAGATAGGAGGGTACCTTGCTAAAATGCAGATCCTAGTAAATCAGTCTCTGGAGTTAGGAGGAAGCTGCATTTTAAAGAAATTCTCAGCCAGGCATGATGGCTCATGCCTGTAATCCCAGCACTTTGGGAGACCGTGGTAGGCGGATCATCTGAAGTCAGGAGTTCAAGACCAGCCTGGCCAACACAGTGAAACCCCATCTCTACTAAAAATACACAATAAGCCAGGCGTGGTGGCGCACTCCTGTAATCCCAGCTACTTGGAGGCTGAGGCAGGAGAATTACTTGAATCCGGGAGGCGGAGGTTGCAGTGAGCCGAGATCGCACCTGTACACTCCAACCTGGGCGATAGAGCAAGACTCTGCCTCAAAGAAAAAGAAACTCTCTAAAAGCTTGCATGTTAAAATTTGAGAATGCCACTCTATATCTTATTGTCTATAATACGTTCATCAAAAACTATTGAGTACTTACAAATTGATGGGCACTTGCTAGGCACTGACAATAAAACATTGCATAGGGCACCATTCTAGCTCCCAAGAAGGCACATTTATGTGGGCAAACAATATAATTTGTGACAAATGCTCAAATAGAAGTATAAACATAATATTTGGAAGCACAAATAAATAGTATTCTCCGTGGGAATGTTAGGGAAGACTTTGAGGTGTTGTATTTCTTTATTATGGTTATCATATATTGAGCACTTTTGTTGTGAGGTAGGTACTATGCTAACTGCTTTGTATATTATCTCATTTATTACAACACTGAAAAAAAACTTTACAATGTTCTTTCAAAGAAAACTCAGGTGGCCGGGCGCAGTGGCTCACACCTGCATTCCCAGCACTTTGGGAGGCTGAAGCGGGTGGATCACCTGAGATCAGGAGTTCGAGACCACCCTGGCCAACATGGTGAATCCCCATCTCTATTAAAAATACAAAAATTAGCCCAGTATGGCGGCACATGCCTGTAGTCCCAGCTACTCGGGAGGCTGAGGCAGGAGAATCGCTGGAACCCAGGAGGTGGAGGCTGTAGTGAGCCAAGATCATGTCACTGCACTCTAGCCTGGGTGACAGAGCAAGACTGTCTCAAAAAAGAAAGAAAACTCAGGTAATGAGGCTTGCCTGAGGACATAGTGCAGAGCTGCAGTTCAAACACGTTTTTAATCACTACACTTTCTTGCCTTCATTTGAACTAAATCTCAAAGGATCGGCTGGACCAAGATGGCCTATGCCTGTAGTCCCAGCACTTTAGGAGGCCAAGGTGGGAGGATCACTTAAGTCCAGGAGTTCAAGATCAGCCTGGGCCATAGCAAGACCTTGTCGCTATTTTTAAAAAAAAATTTTTTAAAGTCTCAAAGGATCTTTTTGGGGTAAGAGGGAAGAGCCAAGGCTACCCTACGAAGAGGAAACAATATGTACAAAATAATTGGTGATGTGCTAGAATTTCATGAATGTGTGTAGTTTTCACATATTTCCAGAAAAAAAAAATTTTTTTTTGAGATGGAGTTTCACTCTTGTTGCACAGGCTGGAGTGCAATGGCACGATCTTGGCTCACTGAACCTCCGCCTCCCAGGTTCAAGTGATTCCTGCCTCAGCCTCTTTACTAGCTGGGATTACAGGCACCTACCACCACGTCCGGCTAATTTTTTATATTTTTATTAGAGATGGGGTTTCACCATGTTGGCCAGACTGGTCTTGAACTCCTGACCTCAGGTGATCCACCCGCCTCAGCCTCCCAAAGTGCTGGGATTACAGGCATGAGCCACCACGCTCGGCCCAGAAAATAAGAGAATATATTCAAGTTGTAAAGTAAACAAAGGATTTTGAAACTGGCAGCTCTTTTTTTAGAGATGGGGTCTCACTTTGTTGCCAAGGCTGGAGTGCAGTGGCTATTCACAGGCACTATCATAGCCCAGTGCTACCTCAAACTCCTGGCCTCAAGGGATCCTCCCGCCTCAGCCTCCCCAGTAGCTGGGATTACAGGCATGTGCACCATGACAAGCTAAACTTTTTTTGTTGTTTGTTTACTTTGACTTACTCCTTTCCTGTTGCTTTTCTTTATATAGAACTGAGTTTCCAGCCAGGCGCAGTGGCTCACACCTATAATCCTAGTACTTTGGGAGCCCGAACAGGCAGATTGCCTGAGGTCAGGAGTTCGAGACCAGCCTGGCCAACCTGGCGAAACCCCATCTCTACTAAAAATACAAAAATTAGACGGGTGTAGTGGCAGTCACCTATAATCCCAGCTACTGGGGAGGCTGAGGCAGGAGAATTGTTTGAACCCGGGAGGCAGAGGTTGCAGCGAGCCAAGATCGTGCCACTTAATTCCAGCCTGGGTGAAAGAACAAAACAAACAAACAAACAAAAATGGAAGAACTGAGTTTCCCACCTATCATTTTCCTTCTCTCAATAACATTTCTTACAGAGCAAGTCAGCTGGAAATAAATTCCCTCAGTTTTTGTCTAAGAAGGTCTTTATTTATCCTTCATTTTTGAAGGATAATTTAACTGGAAATAGAATTCTAGGTTGGGCTGGGTACAATAGCTCACACCTTTGTAATCCCAGCACTTTGGGAGGCCGAGGCAGGAGGATCACTTGGCCAGGAGTTTATGACCAGCCTGGGCAACATAGCCAAAGCCCCAGCTCTACAACAAGAACAACAGAAATAATTATAGGTTGGTGGGTTGTTTTTGTCTTTCAACACTTTATATATTCCACTGTCTTGCATGTATGCACACATGCTTTCTGACATTAAATTATAACAAAACTGAAATTTAATTTAGATTCTAACAGATAAAATTTGTTCTTCCTTTTTGCCACACATCTAAAATGCCCATAAGTGTATATTCATATGATTTCTAAAAATGTATTTTATTCTCCCTAAAGAATAAAAATAATCACTTTAATGCTGAAATGTTAGGTAACACTGCCTTTTTTTTTTTTTTTTTTTTTTCTATTATCTGTTACATGTGTGTATATACTCTTTGTTTCTGTGTCCACAATTCTCAAAGCCTTGGTCTGTCTGATTTTTCTCCTCAGTGAGTTCCAAGTTGTCTGTAATTTGGAAAGAGACAAACCAAAAATGCTTTTATTGTTGTTTTTGTAGAGACGGGGGGTCTCCCTATGTTGCCCAGCCTGGTCTCAAACTCCTGGGCTCAAGGGATCCTCCTGTCTCAACCTCCCAAAGTGCTGGGATTACAGGCGTGAGCCATTGTCCCCAGCTGAAAAGTGACTGTTTATTGATAATTGAGGAAGCCATCTCTCCCAGAAAGCAGTAAAATTTTATCGAATGCAAGTCAAAGCGAGAGTCACTTCCTGGCAGAAATCTCCATTTTCTAGCAGCTCAGCTAACTCACTTACCGCGTTAGTTTTCTTTTGAATTCCATATTGTAAAAAAGTAAATTCAACCAGAGGGGAAAAATTAAATACTCCCTAAGAGCTCTGAAGACAGACATTTTTTGTGTAGAAATTTTCCCCAGAATATAAATAATCTGGCTACCACTTTGTTTTTCTTAATCTAATTCAACCTCCCAACGTATGATAGTAGATTTTATCTGAATTTACTTCAGAAGCTTACCTGGGAATCCAGGGCCTTCTCCTTCAGAAGGGCTTCTTAACTGAATCCATGTTTCTGCCACAAGAAGAAAGTCAGTCCAATAAATGTACATCATTTTCCTGATTTAACGAGAAAAATTTTAAGCCTAAGTTTTTCTTGTATTTCAGATATTGAAATGTTTCCTCCTTATCTGAAAGTGAGACTTCTTCAAAGATTTATGGATATTTAAACCCTTAAAATACCTCAAAATATTTGTAAGTTAGCCTTAATAATAATTCTTTTCCCCCTAGTTCTATCACCTCACCTTCTCTTGAAACCCCAAGTAGAGGCCAAAAATCTCTTGAATAAGTTAGATTAAACTGATTTATATTAATCCAAAGTAGATATTTTTTCTTTTGGGGAGTAGGGAAGAAATGGGTCTAATTAAGGAGGGGAAGAGTGGAGAAGGGTGAAGATAACAGAATAGCCAAATGGATTCTCAGGAACATTATGAATATTTAAAAGGCTGAACATTCAATCTGAGAAAGCTGATTGAAGAAAATACCGAACAAATTTTCTTCTTTTTTTTTTTGAAACAGAGTCTCCTGTCACCCAGGCTGGTGTGCAGTGACACCATCTTGGCTCACTGCAACCTCTGCCTTCTGGATTCAAGTCATGCTCCTGCCTCAGCCTCTCAAATAGCTGGGATTACAGGAATGCACCACAAGGTCCAACTAATTTTTGTATTTTTAGTAAAGATGGAGTTTCACCATGTTGGCCAGGCTGGAGGCTCTCGAACTCCTGGCTTCAAGTGATCCACCCGCCTGGGCCTCCCACAATACTGGGATTACAGGCGTGAACCACAGTGTCTGGCCAAAAAATACTTTTTAAATGCTCAAAAAGTAATAAAATACTTTTTTCTTTTTTCTTTTTTTTTTTTTTTTGAGATGGAGTCTCACTCAATCGCCCAGGCTGGAGTGCAGTGGCACGATCTTGACTCTGCAACCTCCGCCTCCCAGGTTCAAGTGATTCTCCTGCCTCAGCCTCCTGAGTAACTGGGATTACAGGCCTACACCACTACACCCAGCTTTTTTTTTTTTTTTTTTTCCTGAGATGAGTTTTGCTCTTGTTGCCCAGGCAGGAGTGCAACGGCATGATCTCAGGTCACCGTAACCTCTGCCTCCCAAGTTCAAGCGATTCTCCTGCCTCAGACTCCCGAGTAGCTGGCATTACAGGCATGAGCCACTGTGCCTGGCCTAATTTTTTTTGGTTTTTTGTTTGTTTTGTTTTGTTTTGTTTTTGAGACGGAGTCTCGCTCTGTTGCCCAGGCTGGAGTGTAGTGGCGCCATCTGGGCTCACTGCAAGCTCCGCCTTCCAGGTTTACGCCATTCTCCTGCCTCAGCCTCCCGAGTAGCTGGGACTACAGGCGCCCGCCACCTCACCCGGCTAATTGTATTTTTAGTAGAGATAGGGTTTCACCATGTTAGTCAGTATGGTCTCGATCTCCTGACCTAGTGATCCACCTGCCTCGGCCTCCCAAAGTGCTGGGATTACAGACGTGAGCCACTGTGCCCGGCCCCTAATTTTGCATTTTTAGGAGAGATGAGGTTTCACCATGTTGGCCAGGCTGCTTGATCCCAACCTGCCTTGGCCTCCCAAAGTGCTGGAATTACAGGCGTGAGCCACTGTGCCCGGCCAAGTAATATTATTTTAAGTGAGGTGGCTAGCTGGGCATGGTGGCTCACTCCTGTAATCCAAGCACTTGGGGAGGCTGAGGTGGGAGGACTGCTTGAGGTCAAGAGTTTAAGACCAGCCCGGGCAACATAGTGAGACCCTGTGTCTATTTTTAAAAAATGAATAGTGAACATAGATAGCCAGCACCCAAATCAAGAAACAGATCATTACCAGCACCCTAGAATCCCCCTCATAACTTTTCCCAGTTGCTATTTTCTCCCTTAAAGGTAAGCACAATCTTGACTTGTAATACCATAGATTGGTTTTGCTTTTGAGGTTTATACAAATGAAATTATGAAATACGTATGTTTTGTGACCATGAATTAACTATTTTACTTTTTGAAGATTTGACTGTCCTAGTTTGGGGCAACTATAAATAGAACTGCTATGAACACGTGTTTTGGTATAACATAAGAATGCATTTCTTTTTTTTTTTTTTTGAGATGGAGTTTTGCTCTTATTGCCCAGGCTGGAGTGCCATGGCTCGATCTCAGCTCACCACAACCTCTGCCTCTCGGGTTCCAGTGATTCTCCTGCTTCAGCCTCCCGAGTAGCTGGGATTACAGGCATGCATAACCACGCCCGGCTAATTTTGTATTTTTAGTAGAGGCAGGGTTTCTCCGTGTTGATCAGGCTGGTCTCGAACTCCTGACCTTAGGCGATCCACCCGCCTCGGCCTCCCAAAGTGTTGGGATTACAGGCATGAGCCACGGCACCCGGCCTCTCTTTCAGTTATTTTTTAATGAACAATTATTTTTTAATATAGTCACCCTGTTGTACTAGCAAATACTAGATCTTACTTTTCTTTCTACTTTTTGTGTACCCATTAACCATCCCCTCTTTACCCCCACCCCAAATAATGCATTTCAATCAGGTATATATACCTAGGAGAGGGATTGCAAGGTTATGGGTTTTGGATTATGTTCAGCTTTAGTATATATTGCCACCAGCTTTCCAAAGTATGTTGTACCAATTTATACCCCAACCAGCCATACTGCAGGTCTTTGGAAATGTCAAGTCATATATTTAGGAGCATATGATTATGCTGAGCACAGGTCTGGATAAATAAAAGCCACTGTTAATTCCTGTGACCTTGCTTTAATTTTATAGAAACTGAGCTGCGGCCGGGCACGGTGGCTCAAGCCTGTAATCCCAGCACTTTGGGAGGCCGAGATGGGCGGATCGCGAGGTCAGGAAATCGAGACCATCCTGGCTAACATGGTGAAACCCCGTCTCTACTAAAAAAATACAAAAAACTAGCCGGGCGAGGTGGCGGGCGCCTGTAGTCCCAGCCACTCGGGAGGCTGAGGCAGGAGAATGGTGTAAACCCGGGAGGCGGAGCTTGCAGTGAGCTGAGATCCGGCCACTGCACTCCAGCCTGGGCGACAGAGCAAGACTCCGTCTCAAAAAAAAGAAACTGAGCTGCATTGGTTGGTTTCAGGGGATCTATGTACATCCTAAAATATGTATAGTATTGCATGTATGTATTTGTGCTTAAGTACATTTGGGGGACAGAAGAATCATGGTTTATACCAGATTCTCAAAGATCAGATTTGCAAAATCTGGTGGCAATATATACTAAAATAAACATAATGCAATACTTTACACACACCACCCCCCCAACAAAAAAAAAAAATAGAAAAGCTTAAGAATGACTGCTTTATGGGAGTCCAACAATCAAGAAGCTATTATTACTCAGAAATACTTTGCTTGTTATTAGCAAATACTGTTCCAGGTTGGTGGTGGTATGTTGGCACAGACACACAGTCTAAATAGCCAGGTTTCCTGTGGTTAACAGAGAAGGATTAGCACGCTTGACTACTTAATTTTCCTTTTATTTCTAGTAGGTTAAAATCTTTTATTAAAATAGCTTCTAGTGTGTAGGGGGATAGCTTCATAATGCTTTTCGTAATTACATATTTTCAATAACTATATATTTTTAGAATAGTTTCATTGTGATTATAATTCACATACCATACAGTAAATCCATTTAAAGTAAATAGTGGTCAGGCACAGTGGCTCACGCCTGTAATCCCAGCACTTTGGAGGCTGAGGCAGGTGAATTGCCTAAGGTCAGGAGTTCAAGACCAGCCTGGCCAAGATGGTGAAACCCCATCTCTACTAAAAATTAAAAAATGAGCTGGGCATGGTGGTGGGCGCCTGTAATCCCGGCTACTCAGGAGGCTGAGGCAGGAGAATCGCTTTAAGGCAGAGGCAGAGGTTGCAGTGAGCCGAGATAGCGCCACTGCACTCCACCCAACTCAGCCTCCTGAAGTGCTGGGATTACAGGCTTAAGGCACTGTGCCTGACCATTTATTTTTATTAACAAATAATATTCCAATGTATGGATATACCATAGTTTATCCATCAGTTGATGGACCTGGTAACTATTTTAAATTATGTCTATATAGAATATAATGTGTCCATAGCAAAATCTGTATTTTCCCTCCTAAACCTTCTACTTAAGGCCTCCCCATCTCAGTAAACGATGTTATCATTCACCTAGTTGCTCAGACCAAAAACTTTGAAATCATCCTTGAGTCTGCAAATGCTGTTGGTGGTACCTTTAAAATAGATCCCATATCTAGCCATTTTCAACCATCCCCATAGCTACTACACCCTAGTCCAAGTCACTGTCATCTCTTACCTGAACTGTTATAAAATCCTAATTGGTTTCCTGCTACTACTTCCACTCTTGGTCCCCATGGAGCAGCGGAAGGATCAATTTAATACCTAAATCATTTTGTGTCACTCCGCTGTTCAACACCATCTGATGGGTGCCCATTACACAAAAAATAAAATCCAACTTCTTACCGTGACCTAAGAAGCCAAGAACAATCTCATCCCTGCCTGCATCTCTTCTCTTATTCTGGCTCTTAGCCACATTGACCTTCTTGCTGTTTCTCAAATACACCAAAAATATGTTTTCGCTTTAGGAACTTTGAATTTGCTGTTCCCTCTGCCTGAAATAGTTTCCCTCAAGATAACTATTTGGCTCACTCCCCACCTAGATTTCTGCTCAGATACCTCAGGTCTTCCCCAATCACCCAATCTATGGCCCAGCGTGGTGGCTGACACCTGTAATCCCAGCACTTTGGGAGGCGGACGGATCACTTAAGGTCAGGAATTCAAGACCAGCCTGGCCAACATGGTGAAACCCCGTCTCTACTAAAAATACAAAAATTTATTTATTTTTATATATATATATATACATATACCTCTTCCTGCCCAGTCACAAATAGAATAATCTGGGCCCCAGACATTGTGCTAGTTTTTGTGAAACCTCACTCATACTTTATTGGCTTTACTCTGAAAGTTCCACCCTTCCTAATGCTCAGTAATTTAGCTATATCAAGGATAAATGGGCTGGGCACAGTGGCTCATGCGTGTAATCCCAGACCTTTGGGAGGCCCAGATGGGTGGATCACCTGAGGTCAGGAGTTCAAGACCAACTTGGCCAACATGGTGAAATCCTGTCTCTACTAAAAAGACAAAAATTAGCCAGGCATGGTGGCGTGCACCTGCAATCCCAGCTACTCGGGAGGCTGAGGCAGGAGAATCACTTGAACCTGGGAGGGGGAGGTTGCGTGAGCTGAGATCGCATCATTGCACTCCAGCCTGGGCAACAAGAATGAAACTCAGTCTCAAAAAAAAAGGATAAATGTGCCGGGCGCGGTGGCTCAAGCCTGTAATCCCAGCACTTTGGGAGGCCGAGGCGGGCGGATCACAAGGTCAGGAGATCGAGACCATCCTGGCTAACACCGTGAAACCCCGTCTCTACTAAAAAAAAATACAAAAAATTAGCGGGGCGTGGTGGCGGGCGCCTGTAGTCCCAGCTACTCGGGAGGCTGAGGCAGGAGAATGGCGTGAACCCGGGGGGCGGAGCTTGCAGTGAGCCGAGATCGCGCCACTGCACTCCAGCCTGGGCGACAGAGCAGACTCCGTCTCAAAAAAAAAAAGAAAAAAGAAAAAAAAAAAAAAAAGGATAAATGTATCATTTAAATCATTCATTCCTTTAGCAATCATAGTTTTTACACATTATTCTTAAGCAGAGCTTGGAATTAGAAACAGCTTGATCAGAAAGTACTTCCCAAAAGAATTATTCCTCTTTTCGATATTTCAACTAATCTCTTAAACACATTCATAATGTATTTTCACCATAATTGCCTAAACCTGCATTCAACCAATAGTATCCATTTTCTTTCTCTACATCACCTACCATAAATATAACCTGCCTTTTTTTAATCACTTTCTTAACCTTTTTTTTTTTTTTTTTTTTTTTTGAGGCAGGGTCTTGCTCTGTTACCTAGGCTGGAGTGCAGTGGTGTGATCATGGGTGATCATGGCTCACTGCAGCCTTGACCTCTCAGGCTCAAGCCATCCTCCCACTTCAGCCTCCCAAGTAGTTAGGACCACAGAAATGTGCCACCACACCTGGCTAATTTTCTTTCTTTCTTTCTTTTTTTTTTTTTTTTTAGAGACGGGGTCTTGCCATGTTGCCCAGGCTGGTTTCAAACTCCTGGACTCAACCAACCCTCCTGTCTTGGCCTCCCAAACTGCTGGGATTATAGGCATGAGGAGCCATTATGCCCAGATTTTTTTTTTTTTTTTTTTAGACACCATCTCACTTTGTCTCCAAGCAGGCTACAGTACAGTGGTGTGATCACAACTCCACCTCCCGGCTCAAGCAATCCTCCCACCTCAGCCTCCCAAGTAGCTGGTCCACAGGCCTGCACCACCATGCCTGGCTAATTATTTTATTTTTTATTGTAGAGATGGGGTCTTGTGTTGCTCAGGCAGGTCTCAAACTTCTGGGCTCACATGATTCTCCTGCCTTGGACTCCCAAAGTACAGGGATTATAGGCATGAGCCACCCACCCAGCCACTCCCTTCTTATATCCAACTGAGCTAGTTCTGTCAATCTTTTATTTTCTTTTCTTTTTTTTTTGATACGCGCGCGATCTCGGCTCACTGCAACCTCCGCCTCATAGGTTCACGCCATTCTCCTGCCTCAGCCTCCCAAGTAGCTGGGACTACAGGCGCCTGCCACCACGCCCAGCTAATTTTTTGTATTTTTAGTAGAGACAGGGTTTCACCATGTTGGCCAGACTGGTCTCAAACTCCTGACCTCAGGTGATCTGCCCGCCTCAGCCTCCCAAAGCTGTCTGTCTTTCTTAATATCCCCCATCCTTCTGTGCTCTTCCATTCCCACTGCTGCTGCTCCTTGCCAATAAGCCAAAACCAGAGTCATTAGTCCTTGGAAAACGAGTAGGGGTTGGTGATTCTAGGCAAATATATAAAGATCGTTTTCTACAATTCTTTATACCTCCTTTTATTATCCACTCCCCTGAAGGAGGTGAAATTTAAACAGAGGGATGTTTTGTTTTGTATTGTTTTGGTTTCACTTAAGTCTTTTATTGAAATATACATACAGAAAAGTTCACATAAATGTGTAGCTCAATTTTCATACACTGAACACACCCATATGACCAGCACCAGGATGAAGAAACAACTTTACCAGCACCTCAGAAACCCTCCTTGGGCTCCCTTCCAATCACTACCTTCAAGGGTAACTGCTCTCCGGATTCTAACAATATTGACTAATTTTATTTTAACAGAGTTTTTGCAGACAAATGGAAAAGGCTTAAATTGGGAAACATTTGAGGAAAAGTGCTTCTTAGAAGCTTGAAAGAAAAAGGAAAAGAAACTGGGAAGGAGAGGTCTAGGCAATCTAAAAAGAAGTAAAAGGAAGAGAAGAAGGGAGGAAAAAAAAAGGAAAGGAGGAAGGGAGAGGGAATGAGGAGGGGAGGGAGAGAAAGTAGAAATCTGAAGAGAGGCAGCAGTGGCTCACTCCTGTACTCCCAACACTTTGGGAAGCCAAAGCAGAAAGATTGCTTGAACTCAGGAGTTTGAGACCAGTCAGGGCAACATAGTGAAACCCTGTCTCTATTAAAAATAAAAATAATCAGACAGATGGGTTGGCACACGTCTGTAGTCCCAGCTGCTTGGGAGGCTGAGGCGAGAGGACCGCTTGAGCCCGGGAGTTCAAGGCTCCAGTGAGCCATGATCACACCACTGCACTCCAGCCTGGGTGACACAGTGAGACTCTGTCTCTAAAACAAACAGCAACACAAAAATATGAAGAGAGATAATCATACTACCTAATTGGCTGCCAGAGAAACCTAACCGTGACACTCTTGTTAAGCTAGCCTTCTCCACCTCACTCCCCCCTCAACTCCCACATTGCCCCTCTAATCCCTCCCCATTTAACATGATTTTAAGGCGGAAAGCCCTCTGCTCCAACTCTCCCTCTTTAGGTGACACATTAAATTTCATTAGTGATATATTTTGGGAGGTTAATAGTTGCCCTTCTTTAGCTGAATAATTTTTTTTTTTTTCTTTTGAGACAGAGTCTGCTCTGTTGCCCAGGCTGGAGTGCAGTGTTGCAATCTCGGCTCACTGCAACCTCTGCCTCCCGGGTTCAAGTGATTCTGCTGCCTCAGCCTCCCAAGTAGCTGGGATTACGGGCATGCACCACCATGCCCAGCTAATTTTTGTTACTTTCAGTAGAAATGGGGTTTCACCACTTTGGCCAGACTGATCTCAAACTCCTGACCTCAGGTGATCCACCAGCCTCGGCCTCCCAAAGTGCTGGGATTACAGGCTTGAGCCACCGTGCCCAGCCACTGTTTAAATACAATAACAAGGAATAAACTGCTATTACAGTGGCGGACACATGATAGATGTTAGTTAGACTCTAGTCTTTCTATGATTTTCTCTAGGGCCTTCCCTGGGCCAGTATGTCAGTGTAGCTATTAATTAAAGCTGATCTGATTACTTAATCTAAATGTAAAATGGCAGCTGAGAATGTTGGTCTGGTATCTTTTGGGTATATACTAGCATTTTAGTCAGGAACTTTAATACAATGGAAGGTAGGTAGGGGTGAGATATTTATGAGAAGAGAGGCTTTTCTGTTCTCAGGAGAAAAACCATAAAAGACTTTGAAATGGACAAAAACATTCTTGAGCACTGTCTAGAGGAGTCTTTGAAATTATCTAATCTATGCCTGTCATTGTCTTTGAACTATATTACTGTGTAAATAGACAAAACTTTTGGCAGTGCAAGGAATTCTTATACAGAGAGACACAAATGAGTTTTGTCAAGTCAGATACAATTTATTTTCACCCTGTGAAAGAGTTTATTCCAAACATTACATTTTATGTCCTGTGGATATTGACCAATCGTACATCTATTAGCAAATTCATTTCAACATCCCTAATTGAATAAATATGTAAGTCTTCTGATTCTTTTTTGAGACCAGTTTCACATCTTACTAGTTTCCTTTTTTTTGTTTTTTTTTGGGGGGGGTTGGGGGGCGGGGTTTGCTTTATGAGATACAATCTCGCTCTGTCCCCCAGGCTGGAGTGCAATGGCATGATCTCGGCTCACCGCAACCTCCGCTTCCCAGGTTCAAGCAATTCTCCTGCCTCAGCCTCCTGTAGCTGGGATTACAGGTGCCCTCCATCATGCCCAACTAATTTTTGAATTTTTATTAGAGATGGGGTTCTGCCACATTGGCCAGGCTGGTCTCGAACTCCTAACCTCAGGTTATCCGCCCTCCTCAGCCTCCCAAAGTGCTAGGATTACAAGCATGAGCCACCGTACCTGGCCCTCTTAGTTCCCTTATTTTTATGAGTTATGATTTTATCGTTTTGAAATTTACCTTTAACCCTGCACTATTCTGATTACTTGGCTACTTTCCTTAAGCTACATGTAAGGACAGCCCTGACTGCAAAGGAGACAAGGATAGGACAGGGCTTGATTGTGTTCCTGATATTCTCAGTTTGGCCCATCAGAGGGTGCTAATGGTATGTGTTTTAAACCCAGCCATTGGCTGGGCACGGTGGCTCACGCCTGTAATCCCAGCACTTTGGGAGGCAGAGGAGGATGAATCACTCAAGCCCAGGAGTTCAAGACCAGTCTGGGCAACATGGTGAAACCCTGTCTCTACAAAAAACACAAAAATTGACTGGGCATGGTGGCACACACCTGTGGTCCCATCTACTTGGGAGGCTGACGTGGGAGGATCACCTGAGCCCAAGAGGTGGAGGTTGTGGTGAGCTGAGATCAGGCCACTGTACTCCATCCTGGGCAACAGAGCAAGACTCTGTCTCAAAAGAAAAAAAAAAAATTAAACCCAGCCATTTCTATAGTCTCACAATTTTTTTTTTAAGACAGAGTCTCACTCTGTTGCCCAGGCTGGAGTGCAGTGGCACGATCTCAGCTCACTGTAACCTCTGCCTCCCAGCACTTTTAATCCCAGCTACTTGGGAGGCCAAGGCATGAGAATCCCTTAAACCGGGGAGGCGGAAGTTGCAGTGAGCCGAGATGGTGCCACTGCACTGCAGCCTGAGCAACAGAGTGAAAATGAGACTCTGTCTCAAAAAAAAAAAAAAAAAAAAAAGAGAGAGAGAGAGGGAGAAAGAAATTAGAAGCTCCCTTTGTCTTCATAAAACCCCAAAACTCTAGCATGACTGTCAAGGCTTCTTAGGACCCCAGCAACGTGAAAAACTGTCTTGCTACTTCACACAGTTTCCCAGATCAGCCTTCTTTCCCAACTTTCCTCTGGGAGCTTTTCAAAAATATGTATTTCCAGGCCCCAGTGTAGAGATGCTGACTCAATTGGAGTGACATAGGGCCAAGAGATTCTGTATTTTTATAAAGTTCCCTGGGAGCTTCTAATCAAACAAGTTTGAGAACCAGGGATCCACATGGAGGTTTCTTATGGTTTTGTGTCTCTTCACATGTGGCTCCTTCTGCCTGAAAAATGTTTCTTCACCTTTTCTTTTTAATCTGAATAATTCCTATACTTCCTTCAAATGTCACATCCTCCAGGAAGCTGCCTTTGATACACTTTTTCCAGTGTAAACTGTCTTTATCTCCTCACTCATCTGTGAACAACGTGAAGAGGCCGTCCTTTATCTTTGCATCCACAGTGCCCAGAAAAATACCTAGCACATAGTAAATGCTCAGAAAGTTTGTTGGATGAAAGGAGTCTCTTGCTGCACTAGCAGAACCTCATTCCCTCTAGGGGAACTCTTGCTACAATTTCCCTCTTCTTTTCCTACTGTCCTCTGTCAGGGGTCAGTCACCCTCTGTCTGACCTTTTATAAGATGAGGTGGTCCTCTAAATTGTTTTCCCTTCCTCTCTCCCCTTGCCAGTCTCCAACCTTCCCATTCATCCTCATAATCCCAGCTTAGTTTCTATCCCATCTGAAATGTTCCGTAACCACCTTACCCAGAAATGATCCTTTAAACACTGAACATACAAATCATTTGATAAGCGTCGTATAGTTGTTTCTACATAGTATGTGTTGGAGATATACAGCTCATGCCCAAATATGGGTCATGGTCACCCTATCCTAACCTCCTCCCAATTATTATGCTCTAGGACTTCAACATTTGTGGCTTCCCACTTACTTGATTACATCAAGTGACTTTTTTTTTTTTTTTTCGAGACGGAGTTTTGCTGTTGTTACCCAGGCTAGAGTGTAGTGGCAGGATCTCGGCTCACTGCAACCTCTGCCTCCCGGGTTGAAGCAATTCTCCTGCCTCAGCCTCCCGAGTAGCTGGGATTACAGGCATCCACCATGCCCAGCTAATTTTGTATTTTTAGTAGAGACGGGGTTTCACTATGTTGGCCAGGCTGGTTTTGAACCCCTGACCTCAGGTGATCCACCTGCTTCGGCCTCCCAAAGTGCTGGGATTACAGGCGTGAGCCACCATACCAGGCCATCAAGTGACTTTTTTTTTTGAGACGGGAGTTTCACTCTTGTTGCCCAGGCTGGAGTGCAATGGCGTGACCTCTGCCTCCCAGGTTCAAGTGATTCTCCTGCTTCAGCCTCCCGAGTAGGGATTACAGGCATGCACCAACATGCCTGGCTAATTTTTTGTGTATTTCTAGTAGAGACGGGGTTTCTCCATGTGGCCAGGCTGGTCTCGAACTCCTGACCTCGGGTGATTCGCCTGCTTCCACCTCCCAACGTGCTGGGATTACAGGCATGAGCCACTGCACCCGGCCTTTCAAGTGACTTTTATAACCATGCCATATCTGCCATTAATTACAGTTATTATGGGATAAAGCTTATCATAACCTGTAATTTCTCCACCTAAGATATAAACTAACATTTTAGTCTCATTGCAACCTCCTACTCTTCAGCCCCTCTCATTCATTCCCACCAAATCTGAGCTTCATCTGTCTCATGTTCTGCATGAGACAGTTCTTCAACACCTTCCTGTTCTCCTAGTTCATCTGTCTCATTCCATCTTTTGTAAAGAACCTAGATGCTGTGGTCAGCTGTTTCAACAAACGGGCAAACCAATCTCTAGACTTCCTTATTGCCCTCCTCCCACTGTTCCCTCTCTACTAGTCCTTTGACCTAAGCTGTTTTTTCCATTCCAAGGCAGCCAGGAGTTACTGACCAAAGTCACAAAACCATGCTGATTGGGACTACTATAAATTCTAATCTACTATTTAATCTTAGCTCTTTCTTGCTATTTGGAATCATTGCCATTTTCTATAGAACTATTTCCAACCTCCATTTTTCCCTAGATCCTCTATCTCACCCCCATCCTTTTTATTTTCAAAAGACTGACCATACTCAGAAAAACAAGTCCATTCAATGTGACTTTCCTAAATGTTTAGCCACTCGAAATCTCTATACATTTAATCTCCCACTCTTCCTTTATAGTTGCCAAAGTCAACCTGTCTCTCTCCCTCTTGACCTACTAACTTTCTCTGAGACTTTAATTCTTTCAGTATTGCCTCTTTATTTATTTGTTTATATTTATTTGGAGACAGGGTCTCACTCTGTTTCCTGGGCTGAAGTGCAGTGGCCCCATCTTGGCTCACTGCAACCTCTGCCTCCCAGGTTCAAGCGATTCTTCTGCCTCAGCCTCCCTAGTAGGTGGGATTACAGGCGCCACCACCATATCTGGCTAATTTTTGTATTTTTAGTAGAGACAGGGTTACACCATGTTGGCCAGGCTGGTCTTGAACTCCTGGCCTCAAGTGATCCACCTGCCTCAGCCTCCCAAAGTGCTGGGATTATAGGAATGAGCCACTGCACCCAGCCATTATTGCCTCTGAAAGTAAATAATTACATTTTTAGTTTTTCTCTCTCAATTAGCTCATTCCCCTTTTCTTTTTATTTTATTTTATTTATTTATTTTTGAGACGGAGTCTCACTGTGTCTCCCAGGCTAGATAGAGTGCAATGGTGTGATCTCAGCTCACTGCAACCTCCGCCCCCTGGGTTCAAATGATTCTCCTGCCTCAGCATCCTAAGTAGCTGGGATTACAGGTGTGTGCCACCACCCCAGCTAATTTTTGTATTTTTAGTAGAGACGGGATTTCTCCATGTTGGTCAGGCTGGTCTCGAACTCCTGATCTCATGATATGCCCGCCTCAGCCTCCCAAAGTGCTGGGGTTACAGGTGTGAGCCACCGCATCCGGCCTCATTCGCCTTTTCTAAAAACATGCTTGAGTCTTGCCTATTCCCCAAAAGAAAATCTGCTGCTACAGCTCTGCCCTTTCCTTGCTTTACTGTTAAATATTGCTATCACTGTTCAATATTGCTACCACCTCCTCACTCCTTAACGTCTTGCGATTGACCTCTGTCACCTCCATCTTTAATTTCTGTATCACATTTAACACTGACAACCTGCCCTCCCTTTCTTCATTTGCTTTCCATGGCTCTTTTCTAATTCTCTCCCTACCACTCTGATCATTTGTCTCTATGTCTTTTGCTAACTTTTCCCCACATTTCTGTCTTGAGATTTTTTTCTTTTTTTAAGAAACAGGGGTTCACTCTGTTGCCTAGGCTGGAGTGCAATGGCATGATCACAGCTCACTGTAACCTCAAACTCCTGGCTTCAGGCGATCCTCTCACCTTGACCTTCCAAAGTGTCGGGATTACAGGTGTAAGCCACCGCACCTGACTGGAACCTCTTTTTTTCCTACGTTCTCCTTTGTGAGCCCATCAACTTCCACAACTTTACTTACATTTATGTGAAAAAGTCCAACATTTGTACATCTTTAGCCTCTACTTTTCTCCCAAACGCCCACACCTACATTTCCTAGAACCCTAAAATTTCAGATATGGAGCTCTTAGAGGTCATTTATCCTAAGTCTTCATTGCCTGGATGTCTCCACCAAATGGTTCATTCGCTTTTAATAAAGTCCATGTTTACAGGCCGGGTACGGTGGCTCACGCCCGTAATCCCAGCACTTTGGGAGGCCGAGGCAGGCGGGTCACCTGAGGTCAGGAGTTTGAGACCAGCCTGGCCAACATGGCGAAACTCTGTCTCTACTAAAAATACAAAAATTAGCCAGGCGTGGTGGCACGCACCTGTAGTCAGGAGGCTGAGGCAGGAGAATCACTTTAACCCGGGAGGTGGAGGTTGTAGGGAACCGATATCGGGCCACTGCACTACAGCCTGGGTGACAGAGCAAGACTCCGTCTCAAAAAAAAAAAGGTCCATGTTTTCAAAACTGAATGCCTCATTTTCTCTGCTTTTCAGTTCCATTCCCAAATTGACTCCTCTTCTTGAATTTGTTTCTATAAATAATCACCTTGAGGCACACAGTCTTCTCATTCTCTATTCAGTCAGCTGCTTATCTAGTGGATTCCACTGTCACACACTCTTTTGATTAGGTTCACTATTTTCTATTCTTAACTACCACGTTTCTAGGTTAAATCCTAATTATCTCCCACCTAACGTTTGCAGAGGACTCGGCTAGAGTGCTCATCTCTAGTAGTTTTCTGCTTAGAATTCTGAGTCTTTTTATTCATTACCACCAAATTAATATCTCCATAAATAGCAATTCTTATCTGCCACTCTTTTTTTTTTTTTTTTTTTTTTGAGACGGAGTCTCACTCTGTCGCCCAGACTGGAGTGCAGTGGCGCCATCTCGGTTCACTGCAACCTCCGCCTCCCAGGTAAAATCGATTCTCCTGCCTCAGGCTCCTGAGTAGCTGGGACTACAGGCGCACGCCACCACACCTGGCTAATTTTTGTATTTTTAGTAGAGACGGGGTTTCTCCATGTTGACCAGGATGGTCTCTATCTCCTGACCTCGTGATCCACCCTCCTTGGCCTCCCAAAGTGCTGGGATTACAGGTGTGAGCCACCGCGCCCAGCCTTGTTTTGTATTTTTAGTAGAGACAGGGTTTCACCATGTTGGCCAGGCTGGTTTCGAACTCCTGACCTCAAGTGATTCACCCGCCTAGGCCTCCCAGACTGCTGGGATTGCAGGTGTGAGTCACCGCGCCCAGCCAGGCCTGTAAGCTTTCTAAGGGCAGAGACTGCCTTACTATATATGTACCCCGCCCCCTCCAACTAACACAGTACCATCCACATACAGACAGACGCCCAAGAAATGTTAAACTGTGATTCTGGATAGGTTAACTAGTATTAACCGTATTTACTAAATGTTTATCACATATTTACACTGTCCTCCTTGTTTCAAGGAGCTTAGTCCCCAAGGGATCACCCTGATGGAATATAAAAACTTCACACAAGAGTTAAAATACAGAACGTAAGCCATTAGTGTTTTCCAAGAGAACTCGGGTTGAGACTCAGTCTCCCTCTTCCACAGGCCAAGTGACATATCGTAATACCATTGGTACCGTTTTATTTTATTTTTATTTTTCGCTACAAGGTCTTGTTCTGTCGCCCAGGCTGGAGTGCAATGGCGCGATTTCGGCTCACCGCAACCTCCGCCTGCCGGGTTCAAGTGATTCTCCTGCCTCAGCCTCCCAAGTAATTGGGATTACAAACGCCCACCACCACGCCCAGCTAATTTTTGTATTTTTAGTAGAGAGGGGGGTTTCGCCATGTTGGCTAGGCTGGTCTCGAACTCCTGACCTCAGGTGATCCGCCCACCTCGGCCTCCCAAAGTGCTAGGATTACAGGCGTGAGGCACCGCGCCCGGCCTGTTAGTACTATTTTAAAATCGAATCTGACCTCCAAATCATTTTCTGGAGCTCGATCATTTTCTGCTAACACTGCGCAAAGTTTAATCCTCTCCACCTGATATGAATAAAGGGTTCCATCCTTTCGCTCTCTAGTTTGACGCCCCGCTAAGCCTCTCGGGCGCGGGGCGCTGGACTGAAGGAAGCCGGAGCCCACCAAAGGGGCAAAAATACCACAGCCAGCAGCCCCGCCCCCGATATCCCCCACAGGCTTCCAATTGGTCCTTGTGTCTCACTCTCTTTCCAGGTTGGTGTTCCAGCTTGCCGGTCGCCTCTATAGAGCCCACCTTTAGACGGCGACTATTGGTAGATCGTTACGTCATTGCCCCATCTACCTCACTCCCACTGGCTCTCATAGGAAGGGGCGGTCGTAACGTCATGGGCAAGGGCCGCCATTTTGACTGAGCAACACTAGTGACAGGAGCCGAAGCAGCAGCGCAGGTTATCCCCGTTTCCCCTCCCCCTTCCCTTCTCCGGTTGCCTTCCCGGGCCCCCTACACTCCACAGTCCCGGTCCCGCCATGTCCCAGAAACAAGAAGAAGAGAACCCTGCGGAGGAGACCGGCGAGGAGAAGCAGGTGAAGTGGAGGGGGTGCGGGCGGGCGAGCTGGGGAGACCGTGATGGGGTGGGAGACGGTCTCCCACCAGTGCGGATTGGTCGCCATGGTCTCAGGCTCCGCAGGGGTTGGCCACTTTTTGCGTCACGCAGGGTGAGCTTCAACACGACCTGCTGTTTTGGCGCTGGTTTGTTGGGTCCTTTGTCACTCAGTAGTGTACTCTTCCTGATTGGCCAATAGGCCTACTGCTCAACCCTTGGACGCTGTGCTGTAATTGGCCGAGCATGGACGCGGGGCGGGTGTTTGGAAAGAAGGTGAATGGAAGGGGTCTAGCTGGTGGTCCTGGGTGTAATGTGTGTTATGGGTTAGTAGAGGTAAATGACCCAGCATCCGGGCTGGGGCCCGCAGCCTCAATCCGCAAAGATAGGGGTCGAGGTAAAGACGTTTAAAAAGGACGAGTATTGGGGGAGGGGAGAAGTGTAATTATTATTATGGCTAGTTTAAGGCGGCAACTTTCTCAAGAGACCTATTTTAGTAGCTAAGGATGGTCTATTGCTCACCTTCAATGAGGACCCAACAAGATCGAAGAGGACTAGAGTTCCAAACAGAATCATGGTGATTAAACTTGGAAAAGACGCCGACAGGGTCGTGAGAAAGACACCACTCTCTTCCCCTAGACTTCCAAGGCAGGGACTTAGTGCACCCGCGATTCCATGATGGAAACTCGCCAAATAAACTCCTTATTGGAGTTTGTATTTGACTTCTAAAATTTAGCACTGGGTTCAGGCACTCATTAAATACACTTGGTGTTATATCTATGCGTGATTTTCAAGAAAAAGGAATATAATCCCACTAAAAAGAGCCATACGTTGACTTCAGATCTTTTCAGAAAGTCACTAAAGGGCAGCAGGGACCACAAGAAACAAAAAGAGATTGACTACAGTAGTGAGAGCCCCTGCACCACCAGGGTAGGTATTGATTTTTTTTAATGAAAGCTGGTGGGTAAATACTAGTGAGCCTACTGTATCTTTATTTTCCTGAGGTTAAAAACAGTATCATTTTCCTCTCTGTTTATCAGCTTGCTACCATAATATTTGTGGAAATGTTGAAGCAAGGCTGTGCCATTACTCAGGTGGAGATCTTTGAAGAAGGCCACATAGCTAGCCGCCTCCACAGGGAGACCTAACAGGTGGCTTAGACCCTGAATAAGGAAGGAATTGCTTTGTTGTGTAGCAATTTTTAAAAAGAAAGAAAAGAAAAAAATGAATAAGGAGGGAACATTTAGCAAACTGTTTCTTCTTGTTGTAGAGACGGGGTTTCAACATATAGCGCATGTGGGTCGCAAACTCATGAGCTCAAGCGATGCACCCACCTCAGCCTCCCAAAGTGCTGGGATTACAGGCATGAGTCACTGTGCCCAGCCCCAAACCATTTTTTTTTTTTAATTTCTCATGTGACATGTAGGATAGCCTAGGGAACCCCCCTACTCATCCTGTATCACCAGAAGCCCTGCTAGCTCTTTTTTCTCTTTGTCTTTCTTAGCATTTGTGCTGAGTGATATGGCCCATTCTGTGATTAAAGTATTGTGTTTAGTATCACCTTTAGCCCAATACACATAGGTCCCTGGGTGGTTCCTTGGGTGGAGTGTGAGAAGCAGCTTGTCTTTTTCTTCTCACAGTAGTCATCTTGAGCTTTAGGGATTTTAACAAAGGTCTGGCTTTAACAGCAGAGTGGAGATAGCATATTTACAAGTGGGTGGATCTCCAGGAGAAGTTGAGAGTATAGTTGTTATCAAATGTGAGAAGCAGTTGTTTCTCAGTCTTTAATTTTATTTGGCTCATTTGTTTTCTCCAGGACACGCAGGAGAAAGAAGGTATTCTCCCTGAGAGAGCTGAAGAGGCAAAGCTAAAGGCCAAATACCCAAGCCTAGGACAAAAGCCTGGAGGCTCCGACTTCCTCATGAAGAGACTCCAGAAAGGGGTATGGGGCATAATCTCTTACCCTCTTTCTTTGGAGCCAAAGGGGGTTCTTGGAATGAAGTCTGTAGAGGTTCTACTGGATCCTTTCTGGAGGTTTTGTTGTTGAACAGAAGTAGAGAGGAATTTGAAATTTGAAAAGAACAAGTCAGATTAATGTAAATCCCTAATGTGGTATCAGTTCCCTCCTGCTTTTTGTGTAGGAAATTAAGGCCTAAATTGGAGCACTTGGGTATGTGGGGGAATGAGGGAAAGATGTTAGAAACTGAAATGCCGACTGCCCCCAGGCATTTGCCTGTTTGAATGTTGGAGGTTTTAGGATTGTGTACTTTTTAAGCATTAGAGATAAATTTTGGGATGCATCATTTCAGAAGAAGATCAAACCATCTCTCCTACAGAAATAAATCCTCAACTTGAAGTGAATCAGTTTCTTCATACCCTTGAAGTGAGCACCAGCCATTAATTATACTCCTGCAACAAACGTATTTTTCCTGTTCAGAGTGGTCCTCCTCACCAAGAGAGAGTCTACTTTCATAGTCATGTAGCTCCTGATCAGATTTTTAGTTCCCAAAGGTACCTAAAGCTGACTGAGGGATTATATTATCTTTAAAAAAAAAAAAAAAATTTGGGCGCGGTGGCTCACACCTGTAATCCCAGCACTTTGGGAGGCCGAGGCAGACGGATCACGAGGTCAGGAGATCTAAACCATGGTGAAACCCCATCTCTACTAATAATACAAAACATTAGCTGGGTGTGGTGGCGGGCACCTGTAGTCCCAGCTACTTTGGAGGCTGAGGTAGGAGAATGGTGTGAACTGGAGAAGTGGAGCTTGCAATGAGGTGAGATCGCGCCACTGCACTCCAGCCTGGGACTCCATCTTTTGAGAGCGAGACGCCATCTCAAAAAAAAAAAAAAATTATTTCCTTTACTCTCCTCTGCAATGACTATAAGATTATAAATCATCAAATTGAAGTGTGCTTCTCTGTGTAGATAAAATAGAGGGTGAAACATCCGTGTGGAGGATCCCAGTTATTGAGTCTTAGTCACAGATGATAATGTGATGCTGATTTGCATTTACCTTGCTGGAGGCAAGGCAGGCGTGGGCAGGCTGTCACAGTCATGGAACATGTGTGGGAGCTGTGAGAGTCAGAAGGAGAATACATTATCCTCATGAACAGGCCCAGTTTCTATTCCTGGTCTGGGAGAATAATCATTTTGAGGTTGTTGGCTTGTGGTTGATCTCCTGGTGGCTAGGATAGCCCCATATTTATCCTTCTCTATATCTTACTCATATCTGTTTCTCCAGTTCCAGGTTATTGCCCTGTACCCAGTAAGGTCCTCAGTTACCCTTTATGAATAAGTGATTTTGGTTGAGCCATCCTATACTGAGCGGGGTACAAAGGATGGTAGGGGCTTTCCCTTGACTCCAAAACTATTTACTCTAGCTGGAAAACTGCTTACGTACCTGAAAAAGTCAGAACACACTGGGGAGAAGACATAAGTACATGTAATTAATGTTAAACTGTGTATGCATGAGGTTAATCAAAGAAGACTTCTTGAAAGATCTGAGTGTGCATGAGGGTTTATAATGGATGTGAGATGTGAGTCTCCTTGTTTTTGAGGAAGGCCAGAGTGCCTCACTCACCTAAACCTCCCTCTTATCTCTTAGCAAAAGTACTTTGACTCAGGAGACTACAACATGGCCAAAGCCAAGATGAAGAATAAGCAGCTGCCAAGTGCAGGACCAGACAAGAACCTGGTGACTGGTGACCACATCCCCACCCCACAGGATCTGCCCCAGAGAAAGTCCTCGCTCGTCACCAGCAAGCTTGCGGGGTAACCTGAGCCCCCCTCTCCTCCCCTTCCTCAACCACTGGACTTTTATATATTATAGGCAGGGATGAAATGGGCACCTAGTCAGATCTTCTCAGCTTGCTAGCCAGAAACGACTGTGATTTTGCTGGGGGCTGCTGAGAAGGTAATGTAGGTTGAAAAGGGGCTCTAAGTTGATTTCTTTGGTTAGATTGAGACTTCCACACACTCTCTGTAGTCCAGGTAGGGCCCAGAAATAGGAAAGGCTAGGATTGGATAATGCTGCAAATGTTTTTTTGTGTGAGAAACTGGAGAGATGTGATTTCTCCCTTTGGGAGAGAATGTCCCAAAATTGATTAGACTGAGCCTTGGGAATAATTTGACAGGTTTAACATCCCAAGGCTAACGTAACATAGTTGGGAAAGGTAGATTGAATGAGACATGTTTTCTGTGCTTCTAAGTGTTCTGTCCCTTAGGCTGCTATTGCTTCATGTTTCCATTATGGCAGGTTTAGAGAATCCTTAAAAAGAAAAATTGACTTGCTTGCCTAAAACTACAGTGCCCCCTTAGCCTCCATTACTTAGTATCTCTTACAGTTTGCTCTGGCTCTCAAATAATATAAAGATTGGTGAACATTATTCACAGAAAATGGGCACCTTCTCTCTCTTTTCCAGCATGTTGCTTTTGAAAGTATCATGGGATAGTGGGAAGAGCACTGGTTTAGGAGTCAAGCTATCTGAGTTCTCGCTCTACTCAGTCCCAGCAGAGCTGATGTATAATCTTGGTTAAGTCATTTATCCTCTCTGGATTTCTATTTCCTCACCTGTAAAATAGAGTTAAATGTATATAAGATTGATTCTGATTCTGAAGTCATAACTGCCAGCAGAAAAACTCCGTACTGTTCATTGTAAAACGAAAGGTGAGGAAGGCTTGTGGGTGGTGAGTCTCTGCTCTGTAATATTGGGAAAGTACTACAGAGGGGAACCATTTGAGGGGGGATACATGAGGACAGAGTAAATTGAGGTTTGGGGATTATAAATTCAGGCAAGACAACTTTATAGATATCACAGTCTTGAGCGTCAAAAAAAAAAAAATAAGCTAGCCATGGAAGCTTCTTGCCTCTGACCCAGCCCACTTTCCCAGCCTACCTCTGGGCCTTAGCTGCTAAAAAGCTTCTCTGGCAGCAGAGCTGCAGGCCTGAGAAACATGCCCAGTCATGCACATATGTTGACCATGTTTCAGATGCAATCTGATGCCAGATATATTGTTAGGGAAAGAGGAAGAAGGGTAAACTGAGCTAGCCCCTGGGGCTGAGTACTCCTGCAGGGCTGGAGGAGCAGGTTCTTAGAAGATGATTCACCTTGGAGGAAGCTAGGGAAAGTGGTTAGGGAGGGAGAGGAGGAAGACTGAGAAATCTCTGCATTCCCAGAACTCAGCAACCCAGCTCTTGTATGATGAGGAGAGGTAGCCTTGCTCATTCGTGAATAGGTGGAGGAAAGGGGTTGCAGGTGACCCGCATCTTCAATCTAGTTATCACCAGCTTGGCTAGAATCTTATTGAACGCAACTTGCTAGTTATGACAGAGAGGGCCAGGGTGAGAACTAATGTTCAAGAGAGCAAGATTCTGTAATCCTCTTGCCCTCCCTCTCACATCACAAATTCTGATATGCCAAACATTTGGCCCAATGAGAATGACTGACAGACTTGCTGATGTGCATGTGGGGGGATGAGGTGTGTACATACTTTTCTTCTGACTGGCCAGTGTTCAGGCTGTCATTCAGATTGGATAGGAAAAAGTTGGTGAGGAAGGAATGGAGAGAGCAGGATCCCTGGACTCCCTGGTCCCCAAACTCCTTGACTGTCACTTGTAATTGTATATAATTTTTGTGTTTCTTGCTCCATTTCCTCATGCTGTCATCCTTAAAGTCCATGTGGGAAGGGGAAAATGCTGAACACCATTGTATAGTTTCTTCAACTGTCCCAGCCATGTTGTACATAGATATGTCATGTTATTATATATATAAATATATATATAATTTTGTACGTTTTCTTCATCTCCGATCTTCTCGAATTCTGTACTTTTTTTCTTTTCTGTTTGAGCTGCCTTCTCTATCATTCAGCTTGAGTCCTCAAGACTACTGGTCACAATGAGTCTGCTTTTTAGGAAGGAATAGGAGGAGCAGGGAAATTAGAAAAACTGTTGGTCTCACTCTGTCTCTCTACCTGGTCATCTTCAAGGCTAAGAAAACAAACAAGCTACATTCTGTATTTGCCAGTTTCCACAGCATGAAGTACATAGCTTCCTTAGCAAGGAGGGGTCATTCCAAAATCCAAATGCAAATTGCTTTGATTAAACCTAGATTATTAAATCCACTCAGAACAGCATGTGTGTGGTCTGGTTCTGGCCTCCACACAGTCACCATGTCATCACTGTGCTACTTCAGTCTTTGTAAGTAGCTGTGGCCATGCCTCTGAAACTGAGCCTGCTCTGAGTCAGGCAGCTTACCCACCTGGAAACCTCCAGTTATTTTCATCTTATCTAAAGAATTGTTTTTCTATGTTTGTTATCCATGGATATCCCAGAAAGGCAGATAATGTTGTTTCGTGGATAGGAAAAGACTGAAATTCTCTTTTTTGATTTTTCGCAACTCCCTTATGGATAGGATTCAGACATATGCCAGGTTGCCTAATGGTTGTTAAATGTGGAGGAATCATGGGGTAGAGACTGGGATGGAGTTCAGGGTTTTTTTCCCCTATTACTTGACGTGTTTTTTTTTTTTTTCTTCTGTGTTCGTCCGCAGTGGCCAAGTTGAATGATGCTGCCCGGGGCTCCGCCAGATCCTGAGACGCTGCCCTCCCCGCACCCGGGTCCTGTGCTGGCTCCTGCCCCTTCCTGCTTTTGCAGCCAGGGGTCAGGAGGTGGCTTGGGTGCGGGCTGGAGAGGCAGAAGCCCTTGCCCGTTGGTGTCCCAGCACATGGAGCCCCTTGGGCTGAGCACCAAGACCTTGAACCTTTTTTGTTTTACCTTTTTTCCAAATAACAGTTGGGAGAAATCTCAATGAAATTCTGGGGATGGGGGTGGGGTTGAGAGGGTGGGGTGGGAGATATGGAGGAATATGAATTAGGGCTTGGAGTTGGTAAAAACATTCCTGACTATCCTTTTTAACCACGTGGCTGGTGTGGGATAGATGTGAGGGGAAGGAAGTGGAGTAGACTAATGAAAAGGGGTTCTAGTTGAGCTCTGTAGATAAATGCCTTGTTTCAGTGTGGTTGGAGACCTGGTGTCAGATAAAAGAAACTCCATCCGCACAGACAGATGCAAACAGCTCCTCTGGTTCTGCAGAGCTAGTTGAGAACTCAACGTTAATTATTTTAAAAACTAATGTCCTTGAAATAGATTTGCTGTGGGGAGAAGAGCAGTGAGTGTGGGAGAAAGGAGCCGTGAGCATGGGGAACCCCACAGAGCCCAAAGGACTTTCTCAGTATTTGAAATAAACAAAACAAAAACCCATGAAAAAACCCAACTCAGAAATACTCTGAAGCAGTTGGTGTGTTTTATTGGGGTTTGGGAGGGGGAGGAAAACAATACTGAAGACAGTGTTAATGTGAGATGCGGCTGAGTTCCCCAATACCATCGCTTAGGGAAAGGGAGCAGGAATGTTGGCATAAACCTTGTCCATCCCTTTGTTTCTGTAGCTAATGTAGAAGATGCATCAACCTCAGTTTGTGGCTCACAAGATGAGGCATTTAAGGTATTTGATCTAAACGGTTTCTTGACACCTAAGCCTAGTCCAGGCTTAGCAAAAAAGGAGACCCATTCTCCTTTTTCCCTTTGTCTTCCATTCCTCTTCAAGTTCCCATGTTTGTGAGGGAGAAATGTGACAAACCAAAAGAAATACGGTATTTCTTTGTAATAAGCCAAAAGAAACTCAAGTCTTTCTGCTGGTGGCCAGCAGGAGGCAGAGTGATTTCTTTCCTCATGATGTCCCAATCTGCATTGCTGGAAACCTGCTACTGAAAGAAGTTAAAAGCTGCCTGTGAATGTAATGTACAAAAGAAAGGTTACCAAAGGAGAAACAAACTCCGGCAGGTACGGTGGCTCACGCCTGTAATCCCAGCACTTTGGGAGGCCAAGGTGGGTGGATCACTTGAAGTCAGGAGTTTGAGACCAGCCTAGCCAACATGGTGAAACCCAGTCTCTACTAAAAATACAGAAATTAGCTGGCCGTGGTGGCGCATGCCTATAATCCCACTTACTTGGGAGGCTGAGGCAGGAGAATCGCTTGAACCCAGGAGGCAGAGGTTGCAGTGAGCCGAGATCACGCCACTGCACGCCAGCCTGGGCGACAGAGCGAGACTCCATCTAAAAAAAATAAATGAATAAAATAAAACAAGTACAAACTCAAACTAGAGACACAAGTTAATGGTGTTTATTGTGGTGGGGTTAGTGAGCCATCCCATGATTTCCTCTTGAGTATATCATCCCTGGTTTGTGTTTGCCAGCTGGGGAATGAGGTGAGGTTTGTAAGGCTATTTCTTTCTCTTTTCTTTTTTTTTTTTTTTGGCAGTGTCTTGCTCAGTCGCCCAGAATGGAGTGCAGGGTGCAAACACTCACTGTAGCCTCAACCTCCTGAGCTCAAGTAATCTTCCCATCTCAGCCTCCCAAGTAGCTGGGACTACAAGCACACGCCACCACACCTGGCTAATTATTTTTTGTAGCGACGACGATTCACCATGTTTCCCAGGTGAGTCTCAGAACACAGGCTTAAGTACTCCTCCCATCTTGGCCTCCCAAAATGCTGGGGTTACAGGCATAAGCCACTGCGCCTGGCTGAGAATATTTTTTTTTCCTTTCTTTTGTAGACAGGATCTCGTTTTGTTGTATAGGCTGCTCCTGAACTCCTGGCCTCAAGCAGTCCTTCCACCTCAGCCTCCCAAAGTGCAGGGATTACAGGTGTGAGCCACTACACCCAGCAGTTGGTGCAATTTCATTTTAATACAAGTGAGGAAGTTAAAATATGGAGATAAGTTACTTGTAAGGTAGAAAAGCTGGTTAGCTGAAGAGCTTGAGTTAGTATCTTAGGCTTTTATATTATTTCTTCCCACTATTCCTGGCTTCCCTGGTCCTCAATTTTAATTTGTGGCCTTAAGAAGCCTGGGGTGTGGCCAGGCACAGTGACTCACACCTGTAATCCCAGCACTTTGGGAGGCCGAGGCGGGTGGATCAGGAGGTCAGGAGATCGAGACCATCCTGGTTAACATGGTGAAACCCCGTCTCTACTAAAAATACAAAAAATTAGCTGGGCATGATGGCAGGCGCCTGTAGTCCCAGCTGCTCAGAAGGCTGAGGCAGGAGAATGGTGTGAACCCAGGAGATGGAGCTTGCAGTAAGCCGAGATTGCGCCCCTGCACTCCGGCCTGGGCGACAGAGCGAGACTCCATCTCAAAAAAAAGAAGCCTGAGATGCCAAAAATGTTTGGGGCTATCTATATTTTGTGTTACTCCTTAGCCTTTTTTTTTTTTTCCTTTTAGTTCTTCACCACTGCACACTTGGCAGGATGTATTTCATTTTAAAACTTGCCAATCCATGTCCTTCACTCCCATACGATAAGGCTAAGCAAACAAAGCAAACTGATTCTGCAATGCTTCTAAATAGTTATTCCTGCTCATTATTTTAGCTAGATGTATTCTAAAGTCTTTATCCCAAAGAGTTGAATCAAAGGTTCGTCCACTCCTCCGACATGATTGTGCTGACAAGCCTCTCAGCTGAGCCATCTAATATGCAGGGTGGCAGGGATGAAGTCACCATTACTGTCCAACAGCTTTTATTTTAAGCTGGTGTGGGCTAGGCATGTTAAAGACAGGCAAAAGAAAAATAACTTGGAGAGTTGCCATTGAGGATATATCCACAGTGAGCCAACAGCACCCACACAAGCAGCCCTCGTCTGTATAATGCCCTGTACTGGGTCTTGAGGGAGATTAAAAAGAAAGATCTGTTCCACCCTGGGGAACTTGAGATGTGGCAATAGCACACAAATGTAGGCAGATTTATAGTTCTAAGCAGAGTTCCAATAGCTAAGCTAAGGGAAGGAGAGTCAGGAGATAAGCTGTTAGCTGAATTTTTTTTAAGACAGATGACTTACTAGTAAAGAAGGTGGGACCTCCCATGCTTGGGCTGCAATATTTTAAGTCCCAAGTGACTGTTGAATTCTCGCTTTGCAGTTGGAAAAATAAGCTGTTTTTGGCCAGATAAACAGTGTAAGAGGTCATTTCTGCTCTAGAGGAACATGTAACCTAATTGAGACACTTCTACATATAATGCAAGATAGCATATGGTTAGTCAGGTAGTAGAATTCTGAGAAGAAAAAATCCGACTGGACTCATAAGGTAAATATAAGTGGTGGAAATGGAAATTTAACTGGGCCTTGAAAGGTGGGTAGTATTTAAACAGTCCAGTTACTTAATAAGTGCCCACAGTATGCCCAGCATTGTGCTAAAATACAAGGTAAATGATATGTGGCTGCCTCTTTCAAGGAGATTACATTGTAATGGTGGAACTACACATGAAGAAATCATATTACAGTGTTATACTTGCAGCAGTGGTGGTCTAGCTATACGGAGGAATAGGGATGAGTAATTAATAATAGTTGCTTTTTTTTTTTCTGAGACAGTCTCACTTGATCATTCAGGCTGGAGTGCAGTGGTGTGATCTTGGCTCACTGGAACCTCCACCTCTGGGTTCAAGTGATTCTGCCTCAGCCTACTGAGTAGCTGGGATTACAGGCATGTGCCACCATGCCCTGGTAATTTTTGTATTTTTGGTAGAGATGGTGTTTCACCATGTTGGCCAGGCCAGTCTTGAACGCCTGACCTCAAGTGATCCACCCACCTCGGCCTTCCAAAGTGCTGGGATTGCAGGCTTGAGCCACTGCTCCTGGCCTGATTTTTTTTTTTTTTTTTTTTTTTCTTTTTGAGATAGAGTCTCACTCTTGTTGACCAGGCTGGAGTGCAGTAGTGAGATCTCGACTCACTGTAACCTCCGCCTCCTGGGTTCAAGCTATTCTCCTGCCTCAGCCTCCTGAGTAGCTGGGACTACAGGCGACTGCCACCGCACCTGGCTCATTTTTGTACTTTTAGTAAAGACTGTGTTTCTCCATGTTGGCCAGGCTGGTCTCGAACTCCTGACCTCAGGTGATCTGCCTGCCTCAACCTCCCAAAGTGCTAGGATTACAGGCGTGAGCCACCACGCCCAGCTGTGGTTTTTTGTTTTTGTTTTTGTTTTGAGACAGGGTCTTGCTGTGTTACCCAAGCTGGAGTGCAGTGGCATGATCTCAGCTCACTGCAACCTCCACCTTTTATGTTTAAGCTATTCTCGTGCTTCAGCCTACCGAGTAGCTGGGACTACAGCTGCGCACCATGATGCCTGGCTAATTTTTGTATTTTTAGTAGAGACGGGGTTTTGCCATGTTGACCAGGCTGGTCTTGAACTCCTGACCTCAAGTGATCTGCCTGCCTCGACCTCCCAAAGTGCTGGGATTACAGGTGTGAGCCGCCATGGAGGCCTAGTATTTTGAGTACTTACTATGTGTCAAGCCCCATGCTAAGTGCTTAATTTACATCTCATTTAATGCTCACAACAATTTTATGAAGTACATACTCTTAGTATGTCCATTATACAAATGGTAACACTAAGACAAAATAACTTGCCTAAGCCCTAAGTCACACAGCTTCTGAGAGCAGTGACAGGATTTACTCCGCTGCCTGCAGAGGGATAGGGAAAAGAATGGTCAGGAAAGGTTTCAGGAGAAAGTTCTGAAGGATGAGCAGGATTTCTCCAGAATGGTAAGGTGAAAGGGGGCATTTTGGTAGAGGGACCAACAAGTAGAGAAGGATGAGAGGGATGGACTCCTCGGTGTTTCTATAGTGGCAGTATCAAGTGAGTCCTGGAGAGTGTCTGGAGACCTGGCCAGGAAGGTAGACAGGAGTCATGTTACAGAGGATATGATATGCAGGCAGGCCTAGGTTACAAACAAGGGATATAGTCAGATTTGTGTTTTAGGTAGGTTGCTGCCAAGTTGTGTGGAAAAGGGATTTAAAGGGGGATGGATTTAGTGATGGACTGGTTCTAGTGTTAGGCTGCCTGGTGTTAAATCCTGATTTTGGCCGGGCATGGTGGCTCACACGTGGACTTTCAGTACTTTGGGAGGCCGAGGCAGGTGGATCACCTGAGGTCAGAAGTTCAAGACCAGCCTGGCCAACATGGTGAAACCCCCGTCTCTAGTAAAAATACAAAAATTATCCAGGCGTTGTGGCGGGTGCCTGTAATCCCAGCTACTCGGCAGGCTAAGGCAGGAGAATCGCTTGAACCCAGGAGGCGGAGGTTGCAGTGAGCCGAGATCAAGCCACAGCACTCCAGCCTGGGCACTAAGAGTGAAACTCCATCTTGAAAAAAATAAAATTTTTAAATCCCGGTTTGTTTTTTTAATAACTCTGGACAAGTTTCTTTAACTTTCTGCCTCAATTTACTTACTTGCACAATAGTAAAGATATGGTACCGACCATGAGGGTGATTGTAATGATTAAGCAAGATAAGGCTTGTAAAGTCCTTACTTCAGGGACTACAGAAGTGCATAAAACATGGTTCCGGCCGGGCGCGGTGGCTCAAGCCTGTAATCCCAGCACTTTGGGAGGCCGAGACGGGCGGATCATGAGGTCAGGAGATCGAGACCTCCTGGCTAACACGGTGAAACCCCATCTCTACTAAAAAATACCAAAAAACTAGCCGGGCGAGGTGGCGGGCGTCTGTAGTCCCAGCTACTCGGGAGGCTGAGGCAGGAGAATGGCGTAAACCCAGGAGGCGGAGCTTGCAGTGAGCTGAGATCCCGCCACTGCACTCCAGCCTGGGCGACAGAGCGAGACTCCATCTCAAAAAAAAAAAAAAAACAAAAAAAAAACCATGGTTCCGTCTGGGTGTGATGGCTCACATCTGTAATCCCAGCACTTTGGAACGTGAAGGTGGGTGAATGGCCTGATGTCAGGAGTTGGAGACCAGCCTGACCAACATGGTGAAACCCTGTCTGTACTAAAAATATAAAATTAGCCAGAAGTGGTGGGTGCCTGTAATCCCAGCTACTTGGGAGGCTGAGGCACGATAATTGCTTGAACCTGGGAGGCATAGGTTGCAGTGAGCCGAGATTGCACCATTGCACTCCAGCCTGGGCAACAAGGCGAAACTCTGTCTCAAAAAAAAATAAAACATGGTTCCTGCCATCAAGGAGTTTACAGCCTATAGAGGGATATAATAAAAACAAACAGACAAGGAATTGGAAGGGATTGGTGCTAAGACAGGGATAAACACAAAATGCTCTAGAAGCACAGAGTGGGGGAACCTACTCAATTTGAGAAGGTGGGGAAGGACAGGAAAATCCTCTCAGAAAATAGCTTCTAAGCTGAGATCTGATTAAGTGGAAGAATTTATTCAGGTAAAGGGGTTAGATCGGGAAAGAGGTCTTCTGGGTGGAAAGAACTACGTAAAGTTATTCAGAGTTATTACATTCTGCAAACTGGGACTAATTCAGAGTAACTGTAGTGAGCATCCAAGGGGCAAGGCCAAGCTGGGCATAGTGGCAGGTACCTGTAATCCCAGTTACTCAGGAGGCTGAGGCAGGAGAATCGCTTGAATCTGGGAGGCGGAAGTTGCAGTGGGCCGAGTTAGCACCATTGCATTCCAGCCTGGGCGACAAAGTGAGATTCTGTCTCAAAAAATAATAATAAATGAAGTATCAATGGTGAAGTTTGAAGTAACTCAGGTGAAGTAACACCTAAGTGGAAATTCCATACTCCACTCAGTAAACCATTATCATGGGCTAGTTGAATTGTAAGACACTTTATTATGTTGCTACAATATTTCAGGTGAGAGATTGTTAGGAACCAAGGAAAGTGATGACAGTGGGTATAAAGAAGAGTAGACAGGGCTGGGCACGGTGGCTTATGCCTGTAATCCCAGCACTTTGGGAGACTGAGGTAGGCGGGGATCACCTGAGGTTGGGAATTCAAGACCAGCCTGGCCAACATGATGAAACCCCGTCTCTACTAAAAATAGTAAAAATTAGCTGGGCGTGGTGGCGGGTGCCTGTAATCCCAGCTACTACGCAGGAGGCTGAGACAGGAGAATCACTTATCGCAGGGGGCGGAGGTTGCAGTGAGCCAAGATCGCACCATTGCACTCCAGCCTGGGCTACAAGAGCAAGACTCCATCTCAACAAAAAACCCAAAAACCAAATACAAAAGAAAAAGGACTTGAGTATCCATTTGATTTGGCAGTTAGTAACCTTTTTGAGACCAATTTCAGTGGATTTGTAGAGGCGAAATCTGGCTTGTAGAACTAAGTAATGTGGAGAGGTTTTGTGGTGGTTTTAGGATGGCAGCAATGGAGGTATATTTATTGAAACAGTGAAAGGAATAAGTAAAACCTGGAGCTCATTAGAGAAAGATAGCCAAAAAGCAGGGTTCTGAAGAGAAAGGAGATGAAATGAGCACAGGTGGATATCGTTTAGTTACATGGTCTACTTCTGCAGACATTTGCTGAGCACTTACCATGTGCCAGCCGTGTGGGGTTAGCCTAGTTGGGAAGCCAACTGAGGAAGAAAGTGGTCTCAGGTAGGACTATATATGCCTCATCCTGCTGGAGACTCAAGGTGAAAATATAACAACAGTAAACTCCCAGCTGTTTGTTATTGACCGGGGCTAGGTAATTTATAGGAGTCCTTGTCTGACAGTTTTAGTCAGACTTGTAAAGTAGGATGTTAGAGAGGTGGGAGTGTAAAAAGTATAAACATAAAAGGACATAGAAGAGAGGAGGGGCTAGGCCCAATGACTCAGGCCTGTAATCCTGACAGTCTGGGTGGCTGAGGCAGGGGGATTGCTTGAGTCCAGGAGTTCAAGACCAGCCTGGACAACATGGTAAGAACTCATCTCTACAAAAAATGAAATTAACCAGGCGTGGTGGCACACGCCTATAGTCCCAGCTACTTGGGAGGGTGAGGTAGGAAGATCTTGACCCAGGAGTTCAAGACTGCAGTGCACAATTACCATGCTTGTGAATGGCCATTGCACTCCAGCCTGGGCAACATAACCAAACCCCATCTCTTTAAAAAGGTGGGAAGGGGGTAATTAGGAAGCAAGCAATGTTGAGGTTCTAATAGATTGGTACCATAAACATGTGCCAATCCATATCTTTGTGCTATTTTCTCTAGAAGCACCTAGCTCCCTGGGCACAAGAGCAGGGAAGACATTATTGTTTAGATCCTGGGTCGTGATTTGTAGATGGATAAAGTATACTAAGAAGGAAGCAAGGGGATGAAAGTGCTGGTGAAAGATTGTGTAAGGAATCTCTCTGATTATGGCTAGATAAGAAAATAGGCTAAGGAAGGGGTGATAAACTGGTCAAGCCAGGCGCAGTGGCCCACACTTGTAATCCCAGCATTTTGGGAGGCTGGGGTTGGTGGATCACGAGGTCAGGAGTTTGAGACCAGCCTGGCCAACATAGTGAAACTCTCTCTCTACTAAAAATACAAAAAATGATCTGGGTGTGGTGGTATTCGCCTGTAATCCCAGCTACCAGGGAGGCTGAGGCAGGAGAATGTCTTGAACCTGGGAGGCGGAGGTTGCAGTGAGGCAGGATTGCGCCATTGCTCTCCAGCCTGGGTAACAAGAGCAAAACCCTGTCTCAAAAAAAAAAAAAAAAAACTCTGGTCAAGAGAATTATTTGTTTCTTTCTTTATTATTTATCTATTTTTAAGAGAACCCTTTATAAAGTCAAAGAGCAGATGATTTAGAAGCAGAAATGATTAACCTGGAAGTTCAGCACATTGTAGCAAGAATATAAAATTTTAGATTGGAGCCAAGTGGTGGCTCATGCCTGTAATCCGAGCACTTTGGGAGGGGAAGATTGCTTGTGCCCAGGAGTTCGAGACCAGCCTGGGCAACAAAATGAGACCCCATCTCTACAAAAAAATTAAAAAATTAGCCATGCATGATGGCATGCGCCTGTGGTCCCAGCTACATGGGAGGCTGAGGCGGGAGGATAGTCTGAGTCCAGAAAGTGAAGGCTGAAAATGAGCTGTGTTTGCACTACTACACTCCAGCCTGGGCAACAGAGTGAGACTCTGTGTATAAATAAATAAAACTAAGGGAGTTTCTTCACATCCAGCTGTGAAAGTAGTTTGCTAATGTATCTGGAGTTTTGCTGTTATCTTTTGTTAAAAATCAACTTGCCGGGGTGAGGTGGCTCACGCCTATAATGCCATCACTTTGGGAGGCTGAGGTGGGAGGATCACTTGAGTACAGGAGTTTGAGACCAGCCTGGGCAATGTAGGGACACCCTGTATGAAAAATTTAAAAAAAAATTAGCCAGGCGTGTTGTGTGCCTGTAGTTCCAGCAATGGGAGGCTGAGGTGGGAGCATCAATTGGGCACAGGAGGTTGAGGCTGTAGTGAGCTGTGATTATACCATTGCACTCCAGCCTGGGCAACAGAGCAAGACCCTGTCTCAATAAATAAAATAAAGTAGCATCAAATTGATACATATCCTAGAGTAGTTACCTTTTTTTTTCTCTGAGCTCCAACAGGAAACAATAGTATTTACATTTTTAACTGAAGACAAAACTCTGCATAGGAGAAATTCAAACATCAGACATATGAGGGTGTTTTTTGGCAGAGGCAACTTACTGTCAATAAAGTCACCCCTGGTGAATGCCACCTGCTCACATGTACAAAAGAAAAGTCATATAGTGATCATGAGTCCTGGTTTGACCTTAAGGTCCACGTCTGAAGTGTCGTTTATGATTAGGGAAGTCTGAGTCATCCTTAGGCTTCCTCTATTGCATTTGAGTCATTTCCTTTTCTACAGACCCAAACTGTACAGCCCAGGATATTTCTTAAAAGAAATATCCAGGCCGGGCGCGGTGGCTCAAGCCTGTAATCCCAGCACTTTGGGAGGCTGAGACGGGCGGATCACGAGGTCAGGAGATCAAGACCATCCTGGCTAACACAGTGAAACCCCGTCTCTACTAAAAAATCCAAAAAACTAGCCGGGCGAGGTGGCGGGCGCCTGTAGTCCCAGCTACTCGGGAGGCTGAGGCAGGAGAATGGCGTGAACCCAGGAGGCGGAGCTTGCAGTGAGCCGAGATCTGGCCACTGCACTCCAGCCTGGGCGACAGAGCGAGACTCCGTCTCAAAAAAAAAAAAAAAAAAAAAAAGAAATATCCAAAAGTACAGAGTTTTGGAACTAAAGGGACATTTGAGATCATTGAGTTCAGTATACTCGTTTTACAAATGGTGAAACTGGCCGGGCACGGTGGCTCAAGCCTGTAATCCCAGCACTTTGGGAGGCCGAGACGGGCGGATCACGAGGTCAGGAGATCGAGACCATCGTGGCGAACACAGTGAAACCCCGTCTCTACTAAAAAATACAAAAAACTAGCCGGGCACGGTGGCGGGAGCCTGTTGTCCCAGCTACTCGGGAGTCTGAGGCAGGAGAATGGCATGAACCCGGGAGGCGGAGCTTGCAGTGAGCTGAGATCCGGCCACTGCACTCCAGCCTGGGCGACAGAGCGAGACTCCGTCTCAAAAACAAACAAACAAACAAAAAAAACAAATGGTGAAACTAAGGCCAAGAGGAGCATGTCCTTGGCCTGATTGCACAGCCTCTGTTGGGCAATTTTGCCTATATCAAGAAGGGTATAGGAAAATATCCTATTCTCTAGAACCACCTGATTTCACAGCAAATCTGGATTCTGGCTTGAATTTATTTCTGTCAGAAGTAAACTAAAAATATTTGGTGTGAAAGTCTGAGAGGGACTCAGGCCCCAGGGGAACAAGCAGGCATCTGTGGTATATCCCCCTCAAATGGTTTTTTGTTTGTTTTAGACAGAGTTTTGCTCTTGTTTCCCAGGCTGGAGTGCAGTGGTGCAGTCTTGGCTCACTGCAACCTCTGCCTCCTGGATTCAAGCCGTTCTCCTGCCTCAGTCTCCCGGGTAGCCACCACACCCGGCTAATTTTTTGTATTTTTAGTAGAGACAGGGTTTCATCATGTTGGCCAGGCTGTTCTTGAACTCCTGATCTCAGGTGATCCACCCGCCTTGGCCTCCAAAGTGTTGGGATTACAGGTGTGAGCCACCAGGCTCGGCCCCCCTCAAATGGTTTTATCTGTCACACTGGTGCCCCTGCAATGGACAAAGGAGACGTTTCCTGTAGGACCAGCATCTCTGTACTCAGGTTTTTCAGTCTTGGAACTGCTGACATTTGGGCCAAGTAATTCTTTGTTGCAGGGACTGTCCTGTGCATTTCAGGATGTTTAACAGCATCTTTGTCCTTCACCCATTAGTTGCTTAATCAGAACAATCAGAAAAGTCTGGGCCCAGACATTGCCAGTTGCCCCCTGGAGTTGCCTGGTTGAGAATCACTGTGCTGACTTAAGAAAGGGGCTCTTGTTGTAATCCCAGCACTTTGGGAGGCTGAGGTGGGCGGATCACAAGGTCAGGAGATCGAGACCATCCTGGTTAACACAGTGAAACCCTGTCTCTACTAAAAATACAAAAGTTAGCTGGGTGTGGTGGCGGGCATCTGTAGTCCCAGCTACTCGGGAGGCTGAGGCAGGAGAATGGCCTGAACCCGGGAGGCGGAGCTTGCAGTAAGTGGAGATCACACCACTGCACTCTAGCCTGGGCAACAGAGAGAGGCTCTGTCTCAAAAAATAAATAAATAAAAGGTGGGGGTGCTCTTGTAACTCGGGTTTGGGCCCATTTAGTCCTCATGGCAGTATCTATACTTATTCCTACATCCCCATGCCTAGCTGCCTTTTTCTCACCTTTCTTTCTGGGGCTACCACACCTTTATCAGATGAGATCCTCCAACCTCTTTTTACCCTCAGTATCTCCAAAAGTGCCACCTGGGTTGAAAATGAGAAGCAAAAGCATCTACCCTTCCCCTCTTGCACCAAGGGTGTCCCTTATTAGATAGGAATTTACATAATTGGTAAAAATAAGATATCATGGGCTGGCCACAGTGGCTCACACCTGTAATGCCAGCATTTTGAGAGGCTGAGGCAGGAGGAATTCTTGAGCCCAGGAGTTTGAGACCAGGCTGGGCAATATAGTGAGACCTTGTCTCTACAAAAATTTTTTTTTTTTTTTTTTTTTTTTTTTTTTTTTGAGACGGAGTCTCGCTCTGTCACCCAGGCTGGAGTGCTGTGGCCGGATCTCAGCTCACTGAAAGCTCCGCCTCCCGGGTTCACGCCATTCTCCTGCCTCAGCCTCCTGAGTAGCTGGGACTACAGGCGCCCGCCACCTCACCCGGCTAGTTTTTTTGTATTTTTTAGTAGAGACAGGGTTTCACCGTGTTAGCCAGGATGGTCTTGATCTCCTGACCTCGTGATCCGCCTGTCTCGGCCTCCCAAAGTGCTGGGATTATAGGCTTGAGCCACCGCGCCCGGCCTACAAAAAATTTTAAAATTAACTGAGAGTGGTGGCCGGCGCCTGTAGTCCCAGCTACTCAGGAGGCTGAGGCAAGAGGATTGCTTGAACTTGGGAGGAGGAGGCTGCAGTAAGCCAAGATCACACCACTGCCCTCCAGCCTGGGTGACAGAGCCAGACTCTGTCTCCAAAACAAAAGACAAAGTGCGTACAAGGCTCAGCTCTTAACTATGACTGCTATAAATCAAGGAAAGACCCCTTCCTTGAGGGTGTGCTGGGAGAGGGGGATAGATGAGAGCATACCAAGAGAATCTGCCTTTTTTGCGCAATTTCCCCTTGACTCAGCGGTCACACTTCCCTTCCCCAGCCCACACTTGTCCTCACCAGTGCCTGTATTTAGAAATGCAAGCCGGTGTTGTCATAGAAAAACAGAAACCAGATGGTTGCTATGGAGATTTGTTTAAATACACCTAGAACATGGCCCAGACTCTGGCAGTGGTGAGTAGCAATTCTTACTAGGACCTCCATTTTTCTTCCTCTTATTTTGCTATTTCCCCAGCCTTTTCTATTCTTGCTACATTTTCATGCTTCTCACTCCTGTTCCCAAATGCCACTTCCCACCTACCAGTACTGTTCTTAAACATCTCCTGTGTCTCAGGAAGTCACTGTTTAAGAACAGACTTATTTACCCTTTTGAGCCTTAGTCCCTTAATCTGTAATATGGGAATAATCTGTAATATGGGAATAATGACATTAAAAACTTTATATGGGGCCAGGTGCAGTGGCTCAAGCATGTATCCCAGCACTTTGGGAGACCAAGGCAGGTGGATCACTTGAGTTCAGGAGTTCAAGACCAGCCTGACCAATGTAGTGAAAACCTGTCTCTACTAAAAATATAAAAATTAGCTGGACATGGTGGTGCACACCTGTAATCCCAGCTACTTGAGAGGCTGAGGCAGGAGAATTGCTTGAACCCGGGAGGCAGAGGTTGCAGTGAGCTGAGATCGTGCCACTGCACCCCAGCTTGGGCAACAGAGCGAGACTGTCTAAAAAAAAAAACCTTGTATGGGCTGGGCTGGGCATGGTGCCTCATGCCCACAATCACAATCCCAGCATTTTGGGAGGCCAAGATGGGAGGATCACTTGAGCCCAGAAGTTTGAGACCAGCCTAGGCCACAAAGACAGACCCCATCTCTACAAAAAAAAAAAAAAAAAAAACTTAAAAATTAGCCAGGTGTGGTGGCACACACTTGTGGTCCCAGCTGTACCAGAGGCTGAAGCAGGAGGATCCCTTGAGCCCAGGAGGTCAAGGTTGCAGTGAGCCATGTCTACACCACTGCACTCCAGCCTAGGCAACAGCCTGTCCCAAAAACGAAACTAAAAATCTTATATGCTTTTGTTAGAATTTAAAAAGAGGGGCTGGGCAGGGTGGCTCACGCCTGTAATCCCAGCACTTTGGGAGGCCGAGGCAAGTGGATTACTTGAGGTCAGGAGTTCGAGACCAGGCTGACCAACATGGTAAAACCCCGTCTCTACTAAAAAATACAAAAATCAGCCTAGTGTGGTGGTGGGCACCTGTAATCCCAGCTATTCAGGAGGCTGAGGCAGGAGAATTGCTTGATCCCGGGAGGCAGAGGTTGTGGTGAGCCAAGATCATGCCACTGCACTCCAGCCTGGGCAACAGAATGAGACTCTGTCTCAAAAAGAAACTTGTATCATGGCTGGCAAAGTAGATAATAAATGGAATTTGGTTTTATGCTAAAATAAAATCCTAGAGCCAGGTGTGGAGGCAAGTGCCTATAATCCCAGCTACTCGGAGGCTGAGGCAGGAGGATTCGTTGAGCCCAGGAGTTCAAGACCAGCCTGGGCAACATAATAAGACCTCATCTCAAAAAAAATAATAATAAAAATAAAAATCCTACTCTAGGGCACCTGGGAACCAACCAGTGGGTACCTTTGGAAATCCTGGTTTATGCTTCCTCTCAGACAGTGGGAAAAGCTATTGTGGGAGTTTCCCCTGCCATGTAGACTGATGGAAGAGCAGAATTGTGGAGGAGCAGGATTGCTTTGTTTTGTCTTTGTTGTACTCAGCTGGAAAGCTGTTTAAGGGAAGAATCTGGTCATATGACCTCCTTTCTGCAATTGGAAATGAATGCCACAGGGAACAGAAGATGTAAGACACAGAATCATCCTTGCCTGGCTAAAATGGAAGAGGATAAAGGAAGCAGAATACTTTCCGGGCTTTTGGCTTTTATTACCCTCCTCTGACAGACCCCTGTCCAAGAGGCTGGCTGTGTTGTTGTGCCAGGCTAGAGCTTGTTCCTATTATAAAATCTGTGTGTGATGTCTGTTGAGTTTTTTGGAAAACAAAAAACTTATATTTAAAATACAAGGTATTAGAGGGCAGATAATTCCACCCTTGGAAATAAGAAAGAGTTTCTTTTTTTTCAGCTTGAATGTACTGTACAGCTGTGTTTCTGCGGTAGGTCTCAGCTCTTAGTGAGGAACCAGAAAAAGGAAAACATTACCCACTTTGCATTTCACTTCTGTTCTTTTCCTGTGAGACAGATATTACTATCCTATTTTTACAGGTTAAAAAGCACAGATCAGGCCGGGCGCGGTGGCTCACGTCTGTAATCCCAGCACTTTGGGAGGCCAAGGTGGGCGGATCACGAGGTCAGGAGATCGAGACCATCCTGGCTAACACAGTGAAACCCCGTCTCTACTAAAAATACAAAAAATTAGCCGGGCGTGGTGGCGGGCGCCTGTAGTCCCAGCTGCTCGGAGGCTGAGGCAGGAGAATGGCATGAACCCAGGAGGCAGAGCTTGCAGTGAGCCGAGATGGTGCCACTGCACTCCAGCCTGGGCGACAAAGCGAGACTCTGTCTCAAAAAAAAAAAAAAAAAAAAAAAAAACACACACAGATCAATTGAAAAAGAACTGGATGGATAACTACTAAACTGAGAATTGTTACAACCAGGCACACTAGCTCACGCCTGTATTCCCAACACTTTGGGAAGCTGAGGCGGGTGGATCACGAGGTCAGGAGATCGAGACCATTCTGGCCAACATGGTGAAACTCCGTCTTTACTAAAAATACAAAAATTATTTGGGTGTGGCGGCGCGTGCCTTAATCCCAGCTACTCGGGAGGCTGAGGCACGAGAATCGCTTGAACCCAGGAGGCGGAGGTTGCAGGGAGCTGAGATCGCACCACTGCACTCCAGCCTGGCAACAGAGCGAGAAAAAAAAAAAGAAAGAAAGAATTGTGGTTACTTCCAGAAGAGAATTAGGGGAATGAGATTGGAAGTGGTAATCATAGGAACTTTAGTGCCATCTATATTTTCCTTTTTTCCAAGGAAAATATTCATGTATTAATTGTTTAATTAAAAATTAAATTTTAAGCTTTGTGCAGTGGCAGTATCATAGCCATTGAGATTTGTCCAAGGTACAATTATTGCTAACTGAAAATGTTTCGGGCCAGGCGTGGTGGCTCATGCCTATAATCCCAGCACTTTGGGAGGCCGAGGCAGGTGGATCACGAGGTCAGGAGATGGAGACCATCCTGGCTAACACTGTGAAACTTCATCTCTACTAAAAATACAAAAATTAGCTGGGCATGGTGGCAGGCTTCTGTAGTCCCAGCTACTCAGGAGGATGAGGCAGGAGAATTGTGTGAACTCGGGAGGCGGAGCTTGCAGTGAGCCAAGATTGCGCCACTGCACTCCAGCCTGGGCGACAGAGTGAGACTCTGTCTCAAAAAAAAAAAAAAAAAAAGTTTCGAACCAGGCACGGTGGTTCATGCCTGTAATCCCAATACTTTGGGAGGCCAAGGTGGGTGGATCACCTGAGGTCAGGACTTTGAGACCAGCACAGCCAACATGGAGAAACCCCATCTACTAAAAGTACAGAAAGTAGCCGGGTGTGGTGGCACACTACTGTAATCTCAGCTAGTTGGGAGGCTGAGGTAGGAGAATCACTTGAACCTGGGAGGTGAAGGTTGCAGTGAGTCAAGATTGCACCACTGCACTCTAGCGACAGAGTAAGACTCCAGAGTTGAGACTCTGTCAAAAAAAGAAAAGAAAAGGTTTCTGTTGGCCAGGCACAGTGACTCACACCTGTTATCCCAGCACTTTGGGAGGCCAAGGCAGCCAGATCACTTGAGCCTAGGAGTTTTGAAACCAGCTTGGGCAACATAGAGAGACCCCGTCTTTACAAAACTTTAGCCAGACATGGTGGCACGTGGCGTGGAAGGATCACTTGAGCCTGTGAAGTCGAGGTTGTCGTGAACTGTGATCTTGCCACTGCACTCCAGCCTGGGTGATAGAGTGAGCCCCTGTCTCAACAAAAAAAAAAAAAAAAAAGAATTTTCACATATCCCACTGTGATGACTTACAATATAGTTGACATTAGCAATTTTTGACAGTCTCTACAGAAACTGACTAAAAAAAAAAAATTAAATTTCAAGCTGGGCATGGTGGCTCATACCTGTAATCCCAGCACTTTGGGAGGCCAAGGCGGGTAGATCACCTGAGGTCAGGAGTTCGAGACCAGCCTGGCCAACATGGTGAAACCTTGTCTCTACTAAAAATACAAAAATTAGCTGGATGGTGACGCATGCCTGTAATCCCGGCTACTTGGGAGGCTGAGAATCACTTGAACCCAGGAGGCAGGAGGTTGCAGTGAGCTGAGATCGCGCCATTGCACGTCAGGCTGGGTAACAAAAGTGAAACTCCATCTCAAAAAAAAAAAAAAATTAAATTTCAAATTAAAAGGTAAGGCTATTTTATAATTTTGTTTTTTTTTTTTTTAAATTTGAGACAGAGTCTCGCTCTATCACCCAGGCTACAGTGCAGTAGTGCAATCTTGGTCCACTGCAACCTCCACATCCCGGGTTCAAACGATTCTCCTACCTTTGCCTCCCAAGTAGCTGGGATTATGGGCACCCGCAATCACACCTGGTTTATTTTTGTGTTTTTAGTAGAGATGGAGTTTCACCATGTTCGCCAGGCTGGTCTCAAACTCCTGACCTCAAGTGATCTGCCCGTCTCGGCCTCCCACAGGCATGAGCCACGGCACCTGGCCCTATTTTATAAAACTGTAAGGAAACTCAGAAAAGATAATTCATCTAAGATCACTTGATAAATGACAGACTCCAAAGCCCATGGCTACTTGACCAAATCACTTTGCTCTGTGTACATCGTTATAGAGAACTAGGTTTGGAGCCAAGAGGGACTCCTGATTTATCCCTCTCATGGGCAGTAGGTTTGTTCTAGTGGGCCCTTGGCCTTAGCTTGGTTTTCTTTATCAGTAAAGGAGAGTGTGACCAGATCATGCCATACCAACTTGATGGCCTAGGCCTAGAGCTTGCCTTGTGAGGTGTGACTAAATCACATAACCTCAGATAAGGAATGAGGGAAGATTTAAAGCAGGATTGATAAAGGAGATTATGTTTTACACTTAACAAAATCTTAAACTGGATGTTTCAGCTGGAGTATCAAGATCTAATAGATTTGAAACTCCAAAGGGAGACAGCAGATGGAAATGCAGTATTTGAAAGGAAGTTACCAAGAACAGTTGCACAACTCTTGAACCCCCTCACCCATTTCAAGAGTATAAAAAGTGAAGACAGAAGGCCAGATGCAGTGGCTCACCCCTGTAATCCTAGCACTTTGGGAGCCTGAGGCAGGAGGATCACTTCAGGCCAGTTCAAGACCAACCTGGGCAACATGGTGAGACCTTGTCTCCACAAAAAAAATTTAAAAATTGGCCGGGCGCGGTGGCTCACGCTTGTAATCCCAGCAATTTGGGAGGCCGAGGCGGACGGATCACAAGGTCAGGAGATCGAGACCACGGTGAAACCCCGTCTCTACTAAAAATACAAAAAATTAGCCGGGCGCAGTGGCGGGCGCCTGTAGTCCCAGCTACTCAGGAGGCTGAGGCAGGAGAATGGCGTAAACCCAGGAGGCGGAGCTTGCAGTGAGCCGAGATCGTGCCACTGCACTCCAGCCTGGGCGACAGAGCGAGACTCCGTCTCAAAAAAAAAAAAAAAAAATTAAAAAATTACGCTGGGCGCAGTGGCTCTCGCCTGTAATCCCAGCACTTTGGGAGGTCGAGGCGGGCAGATCACAAGGTCAAGAGATTGAGACCATCCTGGCCAACATGGTGAAACCCTGTCTCTACTAAAAATACAAAAAATTAGCTGGGCGTGGTGGCATGCGCCTGTAGTCCCAGCTACTTGGGAGGCTGAGGCAGGAAAATCACTTGAATCTGGGAGGTAGAGAGATTGCAGTGAGCGCTGAGATCGCGCCACTGTACTCCAGCCTGATGACAGAGCGAGACTCCATCTCAAAATAAAAATAAAAATAAAAATAATTTGTTTTAAAAAATTAAAAAGCCAGGGGCAGAGGCTCATGCCTGTAATCCCAGCACTTTGTGAGGCTGAGGCGGGCGAATCACTTGAGGTCAGGAGTTCAAGATCAGCCTGGCCAAATGGTGAAACTCCGTTTCTACTAAAAATACAAAATTAGCAGGGTGTGGTGACAGGCGCCCTGTAATCCCAGCTACTCTGGAGGCTGAGGCAGGAGAATCACTTGAACTCGGGAGGTGGAGGTTGCAGTGAGCTGAGATCACACCAGTATACTCCAGCCTGGGAGACAGAGCAAGAATAATCCATCTAAAAAAAAAAAAATTAGCCAGGCATGGTGGTGCATGCCTGTAGTCCCAGCTACTACTCAGGAGACTGAGGCAGGAGGATCACATGAGTTTGAGGCTGCCAGGAGTTTGAGGCTGCCGTGAGCCACCATCATCCCACTGCACTTCAGCCTGGGCCACAGAGTGAGACCCTATCTCAAAGAAACAACAAAAAAGTGGAGATTGGGTTTACAAAATGGCTTTCTTTGGAGAGAGCTACTACCATGCTGTGAGCCCTATTCAATCCCAAAGAGAAGAGGTGGGGAATGGCCAGGCAAGGTGGCTGACACCTGTAATCCCAGCACTGTGGGAAGCCGAGGTGGGTGGGTCACCTGAGGTCAAGAGTTTGAGACTAGTCTGGCTAACATGGTGAAAACCCATCTCTACTAAAAATACAAAAAATTAGCCAGTCATGGTGACGGGTGTCTGTAGTTCTGGCTACTTGGGAGACTGAGGCAGGAGAAACACTTGAACCCGGGAGGTGGAGGTTGCACTGAGCTGAGATCGTGCCACTGCACTCCAGCCTGGGCAACGAGAGCAAAACGCCGTCTCCAAAAAAAAAAAAAAAAAGGTGAGGAGTAATTCTGTCTTCTCAATCCTAAAGTGGCTTCAAGACCACTGAAACATTTTGTATTTGTCCTTGTATCCAAGGATAATCATTAGACTGTGTATGACTCACAGTAGAGGAATTTCAAGGCAAAGACAGAGCCTGAGGTAACAAAGTAGAGAGTCACATCCTGGAAGTCGCCACACTGGCTTCTGATAAAGGGTCACATATACATGAATCCTGTGGACCATGTGTGGAGCCAGTTTAAATCCTACTCAAGAGAACTGTCTGGATGCATAGTGGGGCTCTTCATGTGGAAAAGACCACTGGAAAACAAAAGGATAGTGAGAGAGTGGTGGCCATAGAAATGGAATACATCACCTCACTTCAGGAAGTTGCCACTGCCTTTGGAAAGCGCCCCCAGGGAAGCCTCTGATGGAGACATACAAATGCTTATGAGATAATTCTTAACATCAGCCAGGCCTAGACAGCATGAAGCCGCTAATAACCCTCCTTCTTCATTCTGCCCCATTCCTAGAAATATCAGTGTAGCAAAAGGAGAGAAGCCAACTACCCCTCTTTCACAGAGGCGAGCTGGCTGGCTCTGTTGACCCTAGCTGTGGGGTAGAGAGATTCTTACCGGTGATGAAAGCTCATGTGTTAATATATTTCTGAACCGAGAGTATGTTTTGCTACTTAAAGTGTTTGCAAAGACTGTTACCTAAAGGTGATCCACATCCGAGGAAAACCTCACTGAAATAAATTGTGCAGAGACAGGGAAAAACAAATTAAACTTTAATTTTCATTACATTTCTTCAGTTGATACTTGTTAAGCATTCCAGTTATAGTCATCTTTGTATTCTCTGAGGCACTTAATTGGCACTCATGATATTGAGATTATTCCTTCCAGTTTGTAGTGTGCCAAAGTACCTTTTGGTTAATATCCTCTCTATAATAAAACAACTCAAAAGACAGTTTTAGGGACTTAAATTTCAATAAATCTGGTTGATGCCAAGGAAACTTGAAATACATTGAAATAAAGTTAGTTGGAAGCTAACTGTAAGATCATCTAGCTCCAGGCCAGGCACGTGGCTCACCCTGTAATCCCATCACTCTGGCACGTGGCTCACCCTGTAATCCCATCACTTTGGCACACCGAGGCAAGCGGAGCTCTTGACCTTAGGAGTTAAGAGACCAGCCTGGGCAACATAGCAGAACCCTGTCTCTTAAAAAAAAAAAATCTAGTTCCAACGAATGCTTCCTCAGTGAATCTTTTTCACAGTATCCCTGGAAAGTGAACTTTTAGTCTCTTGAATAACTCCAGTGTCTTGAAATCTACTATCTTCACCCTCATGAAAACTTCAAGAGTTTGAGGACCACTTCTTTCTTTCTTTTTTTTTTTTTTTTTGAGACAGAGTCTCGCTCTGTCGCCCAGGCTGGAGTGCAGCGGCCGGATCTCAGCTCACTGCAAGCTCCGCCTCCCGGGTTTACGCCATTCTCCTGCCTCAGCCTCCCGAGTAGCTGGGACTATAGGTGCTCGCCACCTCACCCCAGCTAGCTTTTTGTATTTTATTTTATTTTTTTTAGTAGAGACGGGGTTTCACCGTGTTAGCCAGGATGGTCTCCATCTCCTGACCTCGTGATCCGCCCGTCTCGGCCTCCCAAAGTGCTGGGATTACAGGCTTGAGCCACCATGCCCGGCCAAGAATCACTTCTTTCTACAACAGCCTAAACATTCTCCCTCCCTTTAGCTAGTCCTCCTTGACATAGTGTGGACTCCTGGCATCACCTTGTCTACTCTCTGGATGAGCTCAAATGTGCCAATGTGCCTGTCTAACTTTGGTCCAGATGTGGCCTCACCAAGCCAAAAAGAACTAAGCCATTATCTGCTTGCTTGTAGACCTGGACCATAAGAGAGCCCAAGGCCCCCTTAGGTTTTCTTCACTACTTATGCTACTGACTCACATCAAACTGACACCTAAGCTGGACATGGTGGTGCACACCTGTAGTCTTAGCTACTCGAGAGGCTGAGGCAGAAGATAGCTTGAGCCCCAGGAGTCTGAAACCGGCCTGGGCAACATAGCAAGATGCCCATCTGACTACTAACAAACACCTACAGGTGTTATGTTGGGGGTAAGGTAGGGTTGTTTTGATTTCATAATAATGCATTAATTTTATACAACATATAACAGATTAAAAACCAAAAAAAAAAAAAAAGACTGGGTGTGGTGACTCATGCTTGTAATCCCAGCACTTTGGGAGGCCAAGGCAGGCGGATCACTTGAGGTCAGAAGTTTGAGACCAGCCTGGCTAACATGGTGAAACGCCGTCTCTACTAAAAAAAAAAAAAAAAAAAAAAAAAAAAAAAAAAATTAGCTGGCCATGGTGGCAGGCACCTGTAATCCTAGCTACTCGGGAGGCTGAGGGGGAGAATTGCTTAAACCCAGGAGGCGGAAAGGTGGAGGTGCAGTGAGCTGAGATGACACCACTGCACTCCAGCCTGGGCGATAGAGTGAGACTCCTCAAAAACGACAAAAAAAAAAAAAAAAAAAAAACTACAAACAAGGCCAAAGTCTTCCTTGCTGTTATTCCAAGTCCTGGTCCTTTCCTTCCAGAGATAAACACGGTTTAATTTTGATTAAATATCCTTCCAACCCTTTTTCTATGTATTTACATGTAGAAATATATGGGACTTTTTTTTTTTTATTGAGACGGGCCCGCTCTGTTGCCCAAGCTGGAGTATACTGGTGTGATCTCAGCTAACTGCACCCTCTGCCTCCCGGATCAAGCAATCCTCCCACCTTGGTCTCCAGAGTAGCTGGGACTACAGCACATGCCACCACGCCTGGATAATTTTCGTATTTTTTTTGTAGAGACAGTTTTGCCATGTTGCCCAGGCTGATCTCGAATTCCTGGACTCAAGTGATCTGCCTGCCTTGGCCTCCCAAAGTACTGAGATTATAGGCATGAGCCAACATACCCGGCTAGTTATATGAGACTTTTAAAACATAAATGGACGGGGCATAGTGCCTCACACCTGTAATCCCAGCACTTTGGGAGGCTAAGGCAGGAAAATCACTTGAGGCCAGGAGTTTGACACCATCCTGGGTAACATAGTTTTGTGTCTACAAAAACTAAAAAATAGCCGGGTGTGGTGGCACACAGTTGTAGTCCCAGCTACAGGGAGGCTGAGGTGGGAAGATTGCTTGAGCCCTGGAGGTCAAGGCTGCAATGAGCCATGATAGTGCCACTGGATTCCAGCCTGGACAATAGAGCCAGACCGGGTCTCAAAAAAAAAAAAAAAGTATCACATGGTTTGTATTATTCCAGATCTTCTTTTTACACTTAACATGTTTCAGAGAACTTGCATCTCCATATATATAAAGCTGTCTCATTCATAAGAACTGCTATATTGTATCCTATAGTATGAATGTATTACAGCTTACTTAACCATTCTGTTGTTGGACATATAGATTGTTTCCAATTGTTTGCTATTACAATGTTTCAATGAAAATTATTTATGCCTCTTAGTGCTATATGGTAGTATTTCTCTAGGGTAAAATAAAAATAAAAAATATATATATATAATATTATTTTATTTTAGACAAAGTTTTGCTCTTGTTGCCCAGGCTGGAGTGCAATGGCATGATCTCGGCTCATTGCTACCTCAACCTCCTGGGTTCAAGCGATTCTCCTGCCTCAGCCTCCCAAGTAACTGGGATTACAGGCGTGCAACACCACGCCTGGCTAATTTTTTAATTTTTTGTAGAGATGGGGTTTCATCATGTTGGCCAGGCTGGTCTCAAACTCCTGACCTCAGGTAATCCACCCACCTCGGCCTCCCAGAGTGCTGGGATTACAGGCATGAGCCACTGTACCTGGAGTCTCTAGGGTAAATATTGAAAGTTGCTGGGTCACAGGGTATGCACGTTTAAAAAAAATTTTTTTTTAAGGGATGGAGTCTTGCTCTGTTGCCCAGGCTGGAGTACAGTGACACAATCTCGGCTCACTGCAACCTCCACCTCCTGGATTCAAGCGATTCTTCTGCCTCAGCCTCCCATGTAGCTGGGTCTACAGGTGCGTGTCACCATGCCCAGCTAATTTTTATATTTTTAGTGGAGACAGGGTTTCACCATATTGGCCAGGCTGTCTCAAATTCCTGACCTCGTGATCCGCCCTCGGCCTCCCAAAGTTCTGGGATTACAGGTGTCAGCTACCGCACCCAGCATTTAAAAATTTAATATGTACTTTTTGCAACCTAGAACTCATTGTTCAGTATGAGTTTTGTTTTTTTTTTTTTTTTTTTTTTTGAGACGGAGTCTCGCTCTGTCACCCAGGCTGGAGTGCAGTGGCCTGATCTCAGCTCACTGCAAGCTCCGCCTCCCGGGTTCACGCCATTCTCCTGCCTCAGCCTCCCGAGTAGCTGGGACTACAGGCACCTGCCACCTCGCCCGGCTAAGTTTTTGTATTTTTAGTAGAGACGGGGTTTCACTGTGTTCGCCACGATGGTCTCGATCTCCTGACCTCGTGATCCGCCCGTCTCGGCCTCCCAAAGTGCTGGGATTACAGGCTTGAGCCACTGCGCCCGGCCCAGTATGAGTTTTGATACATATAAGAAGGGATATTATGATACCTGAGACAGTTAACTAATGGGAGTATTGATAGCCGTAAAGGTTGGTTCCAGGCCAGGTGCAATGGCTCAAGCCTGCAATCCCCACACCGAGGTGGGAGTATTGCTTGAAACCAGGAGTTCAAGACCAGCCTGTGCAAGAAAGTAACAAACACCTCATCTCCACAAAAATATAAAAATTAGCTGGTATTGGGGCATGTGCCTGTAGTTGTAGCTACTCAGGAAGGGGAGGCTGAGGCGAAAGGATTGAGCCCAGGAGTTGGAGGCTGCACTGAGCTTTGATGGCACCACTCTACTCCAGCCTGGGTAACAAAGACCTTGTCTCTTAATAAAAAAAGATTGATTCTAGGACTGTGGAATAGATGAACAGCATGGGATATGAGGGAAATCCTCAGCAGTATTAATTTTGCATTCCAATTTCAGGTTGACGGCACTTTGTTGGCTATCCATGGCTTTTTGTTTTAAAGGCTTTTATCTTGAGAACATGATGTCTGGAGTTAAAGGTATTGGCATATTCCACACATCTGTACTATTCTTGAGTGTGATCGCTTAAGGTGTCAAATTAAGAACCAGGCAGATCCCCACCACCTACACTATAAAGGACCCTAAAGTAAATTGGTTGAAGAAATTAGATCCCAAAGATTCTTGGTGAATTTTGAAGTCTTCATCAGTATATCCATATTAAAAGGAGCTGACAGGAAGCCAAAGTAATTATGCGCTGACAGGACAACTGGACCAGTTTCATTAAAAAGGCTAACTTGAAGATAAATCTTTTTTTTTTTTTTTTTTTTTTTTTTTTTTTTTTTGAGACAGAGTCTCGCTCTGCCGCCCAGGCTGGAGTGCAGTGGCGTGATCTTGGCTCACTGCAAGCTCCGCCTCCCGGGTTCACGCCATTCTCCTGCCTCAGCCTCCCGAGTAGCTGGGACTACAGGCGCCCGCCACCTCGCCCGGCTAGTTTTTTTGTATTTTTTAGTAGAGACGGGGTTTCACTGTGTCAGCCAGGATGGTCTCGATCTCCTGACCTCGTGATCCGCCCGTCTCGGCCTCCCAAAGTGCTGGGATTACAGGCTTGAGCCACCGCGCCCGGCCAGATAAATCTTTTTACTCCAGCTCTTTAGAGGATCTGAAGTGACCTTGATGGACAGTGGAAGAAATCACAACATGGAATTCCTTGAATAAAAATGTATTGACTTTAAATAATTTGGTCTAATGTTACATATACACAATATAAAAACTATTTACGGCCAGGCACAGTGGCTCATGTCTGTAATCTCAGCACTTTGGGAGGCTGAGGCGGGCAGATCAGAAGGTCAAGATATCGAAACCATCCTGGCCAACATAGTGAAACCCCGTCTCTACTACAAATACAAAATTAGCTGGCATGGTGGCGGGCGCCTGTAGTCCCAGCTACTTGGGAGACTGAGGCAGGAGAATCACTTGAACCCAGGAGGCAGAGGTTGCAGTGAGCCGAGATCATGGCATTGCACTCCAGCCTGGTGACAGAGCAAGAATCCATCTCAAAATAAACAACAAAAAAGAAAACCTCTTTACACTGTTAAAAAAAAAAATTGTAATATGTACTTACAGATTGCCCTAAATTGATTTAGATTCCCACCAACCTTGTAAGACTGCCATAAGCCATTTGCTCATACTTTCCTAATACTTGATATTAGATATGAGTGGTCATTTAATTTTTTTTTTTTTAAGAGACAGAGTCTCACTCTGTCGCCCAGGCTGGAGTACGGTGGCATGATCTTGGCTCACTGCAACCTCCACCTCCTGGGTTCAAGCAATTCTCCTGCCTCAGTCTCCTGAGTAGCTGGGATTACAGGCATGCACCACCACGCCCAGCTAATTTTGTATTTTTAGTAGAGACAGGGTTTCTCCATGTTGGTCAGGCTGGTCTCAAACTCCCGACCTCAAGTGATCCACCCGCCTTGGCCTCCCACAGTGCTGGGATTACAGGCATGAGCCACTGCACATGGCAACTTTATTTTTTTTTTTATCTTTGCACTGAACTTTGCATTTGACCCATTTAAACTGCATCTTAGCTGGGTGCAGTGGGGTATGCCTATAGTCCCAGCTACTTCAGATGCTAACATGAGAGGATCATCTGAGGCCAGGATTTAAGGCTGTAGTGTGCTATGAATGCACCTGTGAATAGCAGCTGTGCTCCAGCATATAGAGACCCTGTCTCTAAAAAATGAAAAAACAAAAGAGAAAAAAAACCCACCTCATTAGATTTGGTCCTGCCTGCCAAGATCTCTTTATATTCTGATTCTGCTATCCAACATATTATCTCTACCAGATTATTGATGTCTACAAATGTGATAATCTGTCATCAATGTTCTTAACTAAACCATTTGTACAAACATTGAATAGGACAGCACTCGGAACAGTATGCACTAGACACTTGTAACTGGGTATTAATCCATTATTAGTTAATAGGATTCTGAGTATTGTTTACATTGCCTCCTCAGCCAATAGCAACTGGGAGCCTAGTTCAACTGGAACGTGCAGCTGCAGGGCCCCATTGTAGACTTCACAGAAGAGAGGTCTGAGTTCTGTGTCTCAAGCCAAAAGGAGAAAAAAAAAATTTTTTTTTCTTTGAAACGGAGTTTTGCTCTTGTTGCCCAGGCTGGAGTGTGATGGCATGATCTTGGCTCACCACAACCTCTGCCTCCTGGGTTCAAGTGATTCTCCTGACCAGCCTCCCTAGTAGCTGAGATTACAGGCATGCGCCACCACACCTGGCTAATTTTGTATTTGGGTTTCTTCATGTTGGTCAGGCTGGTCTCGAACTCCTGACCCCAGGTGATCCACCCACCTCGGCCTCCCAAAGTGCTGGGATTACAGGTGTGAGCCACCGCGCCCAGCCCAAAAGGAGAAAAATTTAAATTGAATAGTAAGCAAGTCTTCTACCCATTTCTTGGGCTTCTGTCATCTGGGTCATTTCCTCTAAAGATCTGCTTCTTTCATTTCAGAACCCACAAATTTTCTAAACACCGATAAATTGTCATTGATTCTTCAATTTTGTATCACCTAGTTTGGGTCAACTACAGTTCCAATCTACCACATCCTTTCTGGCTTCACTTCTTTCCTTATTCACCTTGGACTTCATGGACTATTATCTCAAGACACTTTTACCACACCCTCAGTTACCTTTGTCTTTTGTTCTTTGGCCCAACCACCTCACCCCTCCCCAGTTCTAGATTTATGTTTATTTGCTTATTCAATAAATATTTATTGAGTGCCTGTTGATATGCTAACAGTTGTTCTAGGTATTGAGGACACAGATGTATTTTCTCTCCTTCTGAGTGTTGGCTTCTGTTTTATGGGAGAGCATTAGTTAATCAGGAGTCGGAACTGGTACCAATATGTGGTTTCCAGCCTTAACTTGGAAGTCCTCATGGAGAGCCAAATGCCTTGTCAATTTCTCACAGCTGCTCTCCTTAAGCACCTCTTTCTAGTCCCAGCCTCTGCCTTTTGTAGACCACCTTACAGTCTGCCTCAAAAGGATAATAGACAAACCAGTGCCACATTCCCCAGAGTTCTTCCCTTTCCTTTTCCTTTTCGCCCTCCCTACCCCGCCCTCCCCCAGGCTGGAGTAGTACGGTGGCACAATCTCAGCTTCCTGCAACCTCTGCCTCCCGGGTTCAAGCGATTCTCCTGCCTCAGCCTCCCCAGTAGCTGAGATTACAGGCGCCCGCCACCACGCCTGGCTAATTATTTTTGTATTTTAGTAGAGACAGGGTTTCAAATGATCTACCTGCCTTGGCCTCCCAAAGCACTGGGATTACAGGCATGAGCCAGCACACCTGGCCTCTTCTCTTTTCTCTTTTTCTTTTTCTTTTGTTTTCTTTTTACTTTTCTTTTCTCTCTTCTCTTCTCCTCTTTTCTCTTCCTTATTTCTTTTTCCTTTTTTCCCTCACTCTGTCGCCCAGGTGGAGTGCAGTGGCATGATCTTGGCTCACTACAACCTCCACCTCCCGGGTTCAATCGATTCTCCTGCCTCAGCCTCCTGAGTAGCTGGGATTACAGGCACCCACCACCATGCCCGGCTAATTTTTGTGTATTTAGTAGAGACAGGGTTTTGCCATGTTGGCCAGGCTGGTCTCCAACTCCTGACCCCAGGTGATCCACCCTCTTTCTCTGTCTCTTCTTTCCTTCTTTCTCTCTCTCTCTCCTCTCTCCTCTCTCCTCTCTTCTCTCTTTGTCTTCTTTCTCTCTCTCTCTCTTTCTTTTTCCCCCCCCAGACCAGGTCTCACTCTGTAGCCCAGGATGGAGTATAGTGGCGCCATCACAGCTCACTGCAGCTTCAACTTCCCAGGCTCCAGAAATCCTCCCACCTCAGCCTCTGAGGAGCTAGGACCACAGGTACACACTGCCACACTTGGCTTTTTTTTTTTTTTTAATGTTTTTTTAGAGACGGGGTCTCACTATGTTGCCCAGGCTGGTCTCCTGGGCTCGAGGGATCTTCCCATCTCAGCCTCCCAAAGTGCTAGGATTACACACATGAGCCACTGTGCCCGGCCACATTCCTCCTTTTGACCTCTACACTGTAAAGGCACCCATCTGTATGTATCTTCCTGCCTCGTTGAAGAAGAGGATCTCCTTACAAAGGCCTTATAACTCAGACCTTTACCCTCCCACCTGTCTCTTCTGAAATACTGCACCCTAACACTTATCCTTTCTCACTTTTATAATGTATTTTATTCTGCAAGGTCATTCTCTTTAACTTACAAGTATGTTTGATTCCCTCATTCTAAATAATCTTTCTTCAACCCGACCACCCTTCTGCTTTCTCTTCACCCTCACATTTCTTGAAAAAGAAGTTTTATTTTCTTTTGAGATGCAATCTCACTGTCATCAGGCTGGATTGTAGTGGTGTAATGTTGGCTCACTGCAACCTCCGCCTCCTGGGTTCAAGCAATTCTCCTGCCTTAGCCTCCTGAATAGTTGGGATTACGGGTGCGCACCACCACGCCCAGCTAATTTTTGTATGTTTAGTAGAGATGATGTTTCACCATGTTGGCCAGGATGGTCTTGATCTCTTGACTTTGTGATCCACCCACCTCGGCCTCCTAAAGTGCTGGGATTACAGGCGTGAGCCACCGTGCCTGGCCAGAAGTTTTCTTTTCTTTCTTTTTTTTTTTTTTTTTTAATTTGTTATTATTTTTTTTGAGACAGAGTTTTGCTCTTGTTGCCTAGACTGGAGTGCAATGGCGCTATCTCAGCTCACCGCAACCTCCCTCTCCTGGGCTCAAGCGATTCTCCTGCCTCAGCCTCCTGAGTAGCTGGGATTACAGGCATGCACCACCATGCCCGGCTAATTTTGTATTTTTAATAGAGACAGGGTTTCTCCACGTTAGTCAGGCTGGTCTCGAACTGCTGACCTCAGGTGATCCGCCCACCTCAGCCTCCCAAAGTGCTGGGATTACAGGTGTGAGCCACCGCGCCCGGCCTGGAAGTTTTATTTTCTTTCTTTTTTTTTTTTTGAGACAGAGTCTCGCTCTGTCACCCAGGCTGGAGTGCCTGCCGTGGCGCGATCTCGGCTCACTGCAAGCTCCGCCTCCCAGGTTCATGCCATTCTCCTGCTTCAGCCTCCCCAGTAGCTGGGAATACAGGTGCCCGCCACCACCCCCAGCTAATTTTTTTGTGTTTTTTAGTGGAGACAGAGTTTCACCGTGTTAGCCAGGAGGGTCTCGATCTCCTGACCTCATGATCTGCCCGCATCCGCCTCCCAAAGTGCTGGGATTGCAGGCTCATGCCAGAAGTTTTATTTTCTATACCTTCTTCAGCTCTCTTAATTTGGCAACCCACTGAAATTAAGCTTTTGTCCTTATTACTTTACTACATCTATTCTCAAAATGCCTAATTGCCAAATACAATAGCCTATTTTCAGTCCTTATCTGAATTTTTTTCCAAACTCCTGACTTTCTTCCCAATTTCATCTATTCAGTGAGACAGAGGTCCCCAAATCCTGGGCTGCAGACCAGCACCAGTTCATGGCCTGTTAAGAACCGGGCTGCACAGCAGGAGATGAGTGACTGGCAAGTGAGCATCAGAGCCTGAGCTCCGCCTCCTGTCAGATTAGCAGACATTAGTTTCTCATAGGATTGCAAACCCTATCGTGAACTATGCATGCAAGGGATTTGGGTTACATCCTCCTTATGAGAATCTAATGCCTGATGATCTGATGGCACAGTTTCATCCCAGTACCATTTCCACCTCCCACATCCCCGCCCCCAACAGATCCATTGAAATATTGTCTTCCACAAAACCAGTCACAGGGCCAGGTGCCAGAAAAACAGCAGTGAGGCTGGGCGCGGTGGCTCACACCTGTAATCCCAGCACTTTGGGAGGCTGAGGTGGGCAGATCACTTGAGGTCAGGAGTTCAAGACCAGCCTGGCTAACATGGTGAAACCCTGTCTCTACTACAAATACAAAAATTAGCTGGGCATTATGGTGGGCGCCTGTAATCCCAACTATTCAGGAGGCTGATGCAGGAGAATCGCTTGAACCCAGGAGTCAGAGGTTGCAGTGAGCCAAGATCACGCCACTGTACTCCAACCTGGGTGACAGAGCAAGACTTTGTGTCAAAAATATATATATATATATATACACACACACACATACACACACACACACACACACACACATATATATACACACATACAGTGAGCAAGATAAACCAAGCTTCTGTCCTTATAGAACTAACAGTGGAGGTATAAACATTCACCAAAGAATGAGACTTCCATTTCCAGCAATATAACAGACTAGACACTCTGAATAATTATTCTACTATAAAACACCTAAAACCAGGCAGGCCGGGCATGGTGGCTCACGCCTGTAATCCCAGCACTTTGGGAGGCCAAGGCGGGCAGATCACAAGGTCAGGAGATCGAGACCATCGCAGCTAACATAGTGAAACCCTGTCTCTACTAAAAATACAAAAAATTAGCCGGGTGTGGTGGCAGGTGCCTGTAGTCCCAGCTACTTGGAAGGCTGAGTCAGGAGAATGGCATGAACCCAGGAGGCGGAGCTTACAGTGAGCCGAGATCGCGTCACTGCACTGCAGCCTGGGTGACAAAGCAAGACTCCATCTCAAAAAAAAAAAAAAAAAGAGACGGTAAACCAGAGGGTAAACCAGTAAATACCCATCTTGAAAAAGACAGCAAGGAAATGTCCCTACCACAATCTTGGCTCTGAATCAGGACTGCAAGTGGGGGATTGTGAAGACCTCCCCTGGGTATTCACAGGCTAGTCTTCATGAGTTTATAGTCTAAGTTTATACTACATGAATAGACAGAAACACTTCAAGCCCGGAATTTTATTTATTTATTTATTTATTTATTTATTTATTTAATTTACTTGCTTACTTACTTACTTACTGAGATGGAGTCTCCCTCTGTTGCCCAGGCTGGAGTGCAATGGCGTGATCTCGGTTCACTGCAACCTCTGCCTCCCGGGTTCATGCCATTCTCCTGCCTTAGCCTCCCAAGTAGCTGGGATTATGGGCACCCACCACAATGCCCGACTAATTTTTGTATTTTTAGTTGAGAAGGGGTTTTGCCATGTTGGCCAGGCTGGTCTCGAACTCATGACCTCAAGTGATCTGCCCACCTGGGCCTTCCAAAGTGCTGGAATTACAGGCATGAGTCACCAAGCCTGACCAGGCCCAGGAATTTATTTTGAAGTAGTTATAGGGTAATAGTGACCTAATTGATAGGCATTGCAGAGAACCAAATACGAATCCTCTCTGGAGAAAGCTGCCTTCAAGGCAAACATAAAAAAAATTCCTGAAGTTCAGATGATAAACTATAAGGGAAAAAAAAAATCCCTAGTGTTAAGTTCCTTTGAATATGTGTTCACTAATAAAAATCCCACAAACACAAAGCAACAGGAAGTAGGCCACCGTGAATGAGAATGAGCAGCAATCATAAATAGCAGAATTACGTCCACAGAGACTTTGGATATTAGAATTATATTGCTGCATATAAAGAAGCATGTTTGCCAGGCGCAGTGGTTTATACCTGTAATCCTAGCACTGTGGGAGACCGGAGGTGCGTGGATCCCCTGGGGTCAGGAGTTCAACACTAGCCTGGCCAATATGGTGAAACCCCATGTCTACTAAAAACACAAAAATTAACAGGCAACCTACAGAATGGGAGAAAATTTTTGCAATCTACTCATCTGACAAAGGGCTAATATCCAGAACCTACAAAGAACTCAAACAAATTTACAAGAAAAAAACAAACAACCCCATCAAAAAGTGGGCAAAGGATATGAACAGACATTTCTCAAAAGAAGACATTCATACAGCCAACAGACACATGAAAAAAGCTTATCATCACTGGCCATCAGAGAAATGCAAATCAAAACCACAATGAGATACCATCTCACACCAGTTAGAATGGCCATCATTAAAAAGTCAGGAAACAACAGGTGCTGGAGAGGATGTGGAGAAATAGGAACACTTTTACACTGTTGGTGGGATTGTAAACTAGTTCAACCATTATGGAAAACAATATGGCGATTCCTCAAGGATCTAGAACTAGATGTACCATATGACCCAGCCATCCCATTACTGGGTATATACCCAAAGGATTATAAATTATGCTGCTATAAAGACACATGCACACGTATGTTTATTGCGGCACTATTCACAATAGCAAAGACTTGGAATCAACCCAAATGTCCATCAGTGACAGATTGGATTAAGAAAATGTGGCACATATACACCATGGAATACTATGCAGCCATAAAAAAGGATGAGTTTGTGTCCTTTGTAGGGACATGGATGCAGCTGGAAACCATCATTCTTAGCAAACTATCACAAGAACAGAAAACCAAACACCGCATGTTCTCACTCATAGGTGGGAACTGAACAATGAAATCACTTGGACTCAGGAAGGGGAACATCACACACCGGGGCCTACCATGGGGAGGGGGGAGGGGGGAGGGGGGAGGGGGGAGGGATTGCATTGGGAGTTATACCTGATGTAAACGACGAGTTGATGGGTGCAGCACACCAACAAGGCACAAGTATACATATGTAACAAACCTGCACGTTATGCACATGTACCCTACAACTTAAAGTATAATAATAATAAATTAATTAAAAAAAAAAACACACAAAAATTAGCTGGGCATGGTGGCGCATGCCTGTAGTCCTGGCTACCTGGGAGGCTGAGGCAGGAGAATCACTTGAACCCGGGAGGCAGAGGTTGCAGTGAACCAAGATAACACCACTGCACTCCAGTCCGGGTCACAGAGCAAGACTCCATCTCAAAGCAAAACAAAAAAGAAGTATGTTTAATATATATGTAAGCCTGATTCAAGCACCAGACAGAAAAAAACTATGTATCGCTAGGGAATAAACAACTAAAAATGACAAGACTTCCATAACCATTGCTTGGTTTAAAAAAAAAAAAAAACAGGCCAGGTGCAGTGGCTCACGCCTGTAATCCCAGCACTTTGGGAGGCCAAGGTGGGCGGGTCAGGTGGTCAGGAGTTCAAGACAAGCCTGGCCAACATGGTGAAACCCCGTCTCTACTAAAAATACAAACATCAACTGGGCATGATGGCACGTGTCTGTAATCCCAGCTACTTGGGAGGCTGAGGCAGGAGAGTTGCTTGAACTTGGGAAGCAGAGGTTTCAGTGAGCGGAGATCACACCATTACATTCCAGCCCGGGTGACGGAGCAAGAATCTGTCTAAAAATAAAAATAAAATAAAAAAAAGATTTTTAAAGGAACAATTTCTAGAAATGTAGATACAATAATTCAACAAATAACTAAGAAATAAAATAATTACATATATACTATGTGTGTATGTGTATGTATATATAATACATACTGTGAAGGAAAACAAAGGGTGCCATGAAAACATATACAGTGTTAGGGACTGAATTTTGCCTCCCTTCTCCCCACCCAAAATTCCTGTGTTGAAGTTCTAACCCTCAGTACCTCAGTCTGGGATTGCATTTGGAGAAAGGGTCTTTAAAGAAGTAACTAAGGTTGACTGGGCGCAGTGGCTCATGCCTGTAATCCCAGCACTTTGGGAGGCTGAGATGGGTGGATCACCTGAGGTCAGGAGTTTGAGACCAGCCTGGCCAACATGGTGAAAACCTGTGTCTACTAAAAATACAAAAATTAGTCAGGCGTGGGGGCATGTGCCTATAATCCCAGCTACTCAGGAGGCTGAGGCAGGAGAATCACTTGAACCCAGGAGGCAGAGGATGCAGTGAGCTGAGATTGCACCATTGCACTCCAGCCTGGGTGACAAGAGTGAAAGTCCATCTCAAAAAATGAAGAAAGGGCACCAGACAAAATGCAGCCATTTGCAAGAGGCCCCAGAAGAAACAACTTTCTTTTTTTTTTTTTTTTTTTTTGAGACGGAGTCTTGCTCTGTAGCCCGGGCTGGAGTGCAGTGGCCGGATCTCAGCTCACTGCAAGCTCCGCCTCCCGGGTTTAGGCCATTCTCCTGCCTCAGCCTCCGGAGTAGCTGGGACTACAGGCGCCCGCCACCTCGCCCGGCTAGTTTTTTGTATTTTTTTTAGTAGAGACGGGGTTTCACGGTGTTAGCCAGGATGGTCTCGATCTCCTGACCTCGTGATCCGCCCGTCTCGGCCTCCCAAAGTGCTGGGATTACAGGCTTGAGCCACCGCGCCCGGCAGAAACAACTTTCAATACCTTGACCTTGGACTTCTAGCCTCCAGAAGTGTGAGGAAATAAATTTCTCTTGTTTAAGCCACTTAGCCTTTGGTACTTTGTTATGGCAGCCCTAACAAACTAATACTTAGACAATTTATCTCTGGTTCTTCTTTCTCTTTTCCTGCCCACCTCTTAAACATTGATATTCCTCAGAGTTCTACATGGTCCTCCTTTCTCCAGCTACATAGTCTTCCTGGATAAGAAAGGGCTCTACAATTAGACTTGAATTCAAATGCTAGCCATCAGTTAAAAGCTGGCTATAAATTCCCAAATCTACATTTAGTTTTCTTTTTCTGTAAAAAAATGGGGATAAGAATATGGTATGTTTCTCTTAAGAGTTGTTGGGAGGACTAATAATAATCGGGTGGGTGAGGTGACTCACGCCTATAATCCCAGCACTTTGGGAGGTTGATGTGGGAAGAACTCTTTTTTTTTTTTTTTTTTTGAGACGGAGTTTCACTCTTGTTGCCCAGGCTGGAGTGCAATGGTGTGATTTTGGTTCACCACAACCTCTGCCTCCTGGGTTCAAGCAATTCTGCTGCCTCAGCCTCCCTAGTAGCTGGGATTACAGGCACCCGCCACTGCGCCAGGCTACTTTTGTATTTTAGTAGAGATGGGTTTCTCCATGTTGGTCAGGCTGATCCCGAACTCCTGACCTCAGGTGATCCGCCCACCTCAGCCTCCCAAAGTGCTGGGATTACAGATATGAGCCACTGCGGCTGGTCCATGTGGGAAGATCTCTTGAACCCAGGAGTGCAAGACCAGCCTGCGCAACATAGCAAGACTCTGTCTCTACCAAAAAAAAAAAAAAAATTTAATTACCTGTGTGTGGTAGTGTGCGCCTTTAGTCCCAGCTACTTGGGAGGTTAAGGCAGGAGGATCACTTGAGCCAAGGAGTTCAAGGCTGCAGTAAGCTATGATCAAGCCACTGCCACTGCCACTTGCCTAGGCAACAGAGTGAGACTGTATCTCAGAAATAATATTTTTTCTTCGCTGCGTGCAGTGGCTCACGTCTGTAATCCCAGCACTTTGGGAGGCTGAGGCGGGTGGATCAGGAGTTTGAGACCAGCCTGGCCAACATAGTGAAACCCCATCTCTACTAAAATACAAAAAATTAGCCAGGAGTGGTGTCAGGCGCCTGTAATCCCAGCTACTCAGGAGGCTGAGGCAGGATAATGGCTTGAACTCGGGAGGCAGAGGTTGCAGTGAGACGAGATTATGCCATTGCACTCCAGCCTGGGCGACAGAGTGAGACTCCATCTCAAAAATAATAATAATAATAATATCTTTTCTTCACTAATTATGTGAAGGGACTGAACTAATTGTTTACTTTCATTATTAATTTAATCCATAATAACCCAGCAAGGTAGTTATTTTACTCATTTTATAGATGTGGAAACAGACCAAGAAGGTTAAATTACTCAGGCAGGGTCACTCAGCTAGTAAGGGGCAGAAGCAGATTCAAACCCACATCTATCTGGCATCAAAGCCTATGCTCTTCAACTGTGAAAATAGCTAAATTTCAAAGGTAAAGTAGAAATGGTCTTTGATTTCCATTTAATGAGAAGACAGCATCACCAAAGGCAGGAGCATTCTCTGTAAGAATGATAAAGTGGCCAAAGGAGCAGTCCCAAACTCTTCTCATCAAGACTGACCAAATGCCCCGCCCCCCAGCCCTTTAGAGGGTTTCCCTTTCTCTTTCTTTTTTTTTTTTTGGAGACAAAGTTTTGCCCTTATTGCCTAGGCTGGAGTGTAATGGCGCGATCTTGGCTCACTGCAGCCTGTTCCTCCTGGGTTCAAGCTATTATCCTGCCTCAGCCTCCCGAGTTCTGGGATTACAGGCATGCACCACCACACCCAGCTAATTTTGTATTTTTAGCAGAGACAGGGTTTCTCCATATTGGTCAGGCTGGTCTCAAACTCCCGACCTCAGGTGATCCAGCCACCTCGGCCTCCCAAAGTGCTGGGATTACAGGCGTGAGCCACCGCGCCAGGCCGAGGTTTCCTTTCTTTTTTTTTTTTTTTTTTTTTGAGACGGAGTCTTGCTCTGCCGCCCAGGCTGGGGTACAGTGGCCGGATCTCAGCTCACTGCAAGCTCCGCCTCCCAGGTTTACGCCATTCTCCTGCCTCAGCCTCCCGAGTAGCTGGGACTACAGGCGCCCGCCACCTCACCCGGCTACTTTTTTGTATTTTTTAGTAGAGACGGGGTTTCACCATGTTAGCCAGGATGGTCTCGATCTCCTGACCTCGTGATCCGCCCGTCTCGGCCTCCCAAAGTGCTGGGATTACAGGCTTGAGCCACCGCGCCCGGCCTTTTTTTTTTTTTTTTTTTTGAGACAGACTTTCACTCTGTCACCCAGGCTGGAGTGCAGTGGTGCAATCTCAGGTCACTGCAATGTCCGTCCCCTGGGTTCAAGCGATTCTTCTGCCTCAGCCTCCTGAGTAGCCGGGATTACAGGCGCCTGCCACCATGCCCGGCTCCAGCTAATTTTTGTATTTTTAGTAGAGACGGGGATTCACCATCTTGGCTAGGCTGGTCTTGAACTCCTGACCTTGTAATCCACCCTCCTTGGCCTCCCAAAGTGCTGGGATTACAAGTATGAGCCACCGCGCCCGACCTGGTTTCCCTTTCAAAGAAAATTGAGGCCATCAATTACGAGTGCCCTACCCATGCACAAACACCAGAGTGTCTGCCATTTAGCAGATGCTCAGCAAATGTTGTCTTCTCATTAAACTAAATCTACCTCAGGCCGGGCGCAGTGGCTCAAGCCTGTAATCCCAGCACTTTGGGAGGCCGAGGCGGGTGGATCACGAGGTCAGGAGATCGAGACTATCCTGGCTAACATGGTGAAACCCGTCTCTACTAAAAATACAAAAAACTAGCCGGGCGTGGTGGCGGGCGCCTGTAGTCTCAGCTACTTGGGAGGCTGAGGCGGGAGAATGGGGTGAACCCGGGAGGCGGAGCTTGCAGTGAGCTGAGATCACACCACTGCACTCCAGCCTGGGAGACACAGCGAGACTCCGTCTCAAAAAAAAAAAAAAAAAAAACTAAATCTACCTCTTGACAACTCCTGAAATATTCCTGTAGCCCTGACCATTCCTGTAGCCTTAATCCTGCATTTCTGCCTGCTTGTTGGATTCCTTACCTACTGAGTCTCACAGCACTTCTGGCTCAGTATGTATCATCTTTCCCAACAAATCTTGTCTTCCAAATATATACACCCTTATTTAAAAGTATCACTTGGTTGGGGCAGTGGCTCATATCTGTAATCTCAATGCTTTGAGTTCGAGACCGGCCTAAGAACATAGCAAGACCCTGCCTCTACAAAAAAAAAAAAAATGTAAGCCAGGTGCAGTGGCTCACTCCTGTGATCCCAGCACTTTAGGAGGCTGAGGCAGGTAGATCACTTGAGGCCAGGAGTTCGAGACCAGCCTGGACAACATGGTGAGACCCATCTCTACTAACAAAAATTAGCCAGGTGTGGTGGTGCACGCCTGTAGCCCCAGCTACTCGGGAGGCAGAGGCAGGAGAATTGTTTGAACCTGGGAGGCGGAGGTTGCAGTGAGCCAAGATCGCGCCACTGTACTTCAGCCTGAACAACAGAGACCTGTCTCAAAAAAAAAAAAAAATTAAAAATAAGGGTGGCCAGCACCTGTAGTCCCAGTTACTAAAGAGGCTTAGGCAGGAAGATTTCCTTGAGCCCAGGAGTCCAAGGTTACAGTGAGCTATGATGGCATCACTGCACATCAGCCTATGTGAGACAGCAAGAACCTGTCTCTAAAAATATATAAAAAATAAATAAATAATTGAAAAAGCACCACTACGTACCCAGCCTCCCATTATGGAAATCTCTCTCTCTTTTTTTTTTTTTTTTTTTTGAAAGAGTTTCGCTCTTGTTGCACAGGCTGGAGTACAATGGTGTGATCTCAGCTCACTGCAACCTCCACCTCCCAGGTTCAAGCAATTCTCCTGCCTCAGCCTCCTGAGTAGCTGGGATTACAGGCATGTACCACCACACCCGGCTAATTTTTTGTAATTTTAGTAGAGACAGGGTTTCTCCATGTTCATCAGGCTGGTCTCGAACTCCCAACTTCAGGTGATCTGCCCGCCTCGGCCTCCCAAAGTGCTGGGATTACAGGCTTGAGCCATTGCGCCCGGCCAGAAACCTTGGAAGTTATCTTAAACTTCTTCCTTTCTCTTTGGTCACACATCCAATTTTTTATCAAATCCTGCTGATTCTACCTCGAGAAATGCTTCTCAAATTAATGTCCTTTCATCCTTTCCCATTCTTTTTTTTTTTTTTTTTTTGAGACGGAGTCTCACTCTGTCGCCCAAGCTGGAGTGCAATGGCGCCATCTCGGCTCACTGCAACCTCCACCTCCCAGGTTCAAGCGATTCTCCTGCCTCAGCCTCCTGAGTAGCTGGGATTATAGGCGTGTGCCACCATGCCTGGCTAATTTTTGTATTTTTAGTAGAGATGGGCTTTCACCATGTTGGTCAGGCTGGTCTCATACTCCTGACCTTGTGATCTGCCCACATTGGCTTCCCAAAGTGCCGGGATTACAGGTGTGAGCCACCGCACGGGGCCCCTTTCCCATTCTTGATACATTTGTTCAATTCCTTGTCAGGTTTTCCCTAGACAATTGCAACAACTCCCTAGCTAGATTCCCATGGACCAGCCTCCCCACCTCTTTGCCCACCACTCCTAGACTTGGCTTCCTAAATTACAAAATTCACTCATGTCATCCCTGCTTAAAATTTTATCAATAGCACTGAAAGCCCTTTACAATCTGTCACCAAACTTCAAACTTTGCCCCCACCACTCCCCTATGCTCCTACTACATATTAACAGGTACTACTGGCTGCACATGGTGGCTCACACCTGTAATCCCAGCACTTTTGGAGGCTCAGGCAGGCGATCACTTGAGCCCAGGAGTTTAAGGGGGGCAGTGGTGCACACCTGTAGTTCCAGTTACTGGTAGCCAGGGGAGGGGGGCGGCTGAGGTGAGAGGGAGGGAGAATCACCTGAGTCCGGGAGGTTGAGGCTGCAGTGAGCCATGGTCATGCGCCACTGCACTCCAGCCTGGGCAACAGAGTGAGACCTTGTTTCCAAAAATGAAAAAAGAAAAAAAAAAACTACTATTTATTTGAGTGTTTATACATTAGATACTGGGATCAGCAAGTATATATAATCTCTTTTTTGTGTGTGTGTGTTGGGGTCTTACTCTGTCACCCAGGCTGGAGTGCAGCATTGCAGCCTCCACCTCCCAGACTCAAGAGATCCTCCCAAGTAACTAGGACCACAGGTGCACACCACTGTGCCCAAGTAATTTTTTGTATTTTTGATAGAGATGGGGTTTCATCATATTGCCCAGGCTGGTCTCCAACTCCTGAGCTCAAGCAATCCCCCTGCCTCAGCTGGGATTACAGGCATGAGCCACCATGCCCAGCCTATATATACTCTCATATATCAGTGTTTCCCAATTTTTTTTTGTCTTAGAACTCCTCTATATTATTATTTTATTTTATTTTATTTTATTTCTAATTAGTATTTTTAGTAGAGACAGAGTTTCCCCATATTGGCCAGGTTGGTCTCAAACTCCTAACCTCCGGTCATCCACCCGCCTCAATCTCCCACAGTGCTGGGATTACAGGTGTGAGCCACTGCGCCAGGCCTCTTTTATTTTTTTTGTAGAGACAGGGTCTCACTATTGCTCAGGCTGGTCTCGAACTCCCTTGCTCAAGCTATCCTTCTGCCTCAGCCTCCCAAAGTGCTGGGATTTCCAAGTGTGAGCCACCATGTCTGGCCTATATTCTTAAAATGTATTGAAGACCCCAAAAAGCTTTGTGTTTATGTAGGTTGTATCTACCAACATTTGTCCTAATGGAAATTAAAACTGAGAGACTTTAAAAAATATAGGATCAAAAAAATAGAGAGAATTAGAGTCAGGTGCAGTGGTTCATGCCTGTAATCACAGCACTTCGGGAGGCCAAGGCAGAAGCATAGCTTGGGCCCAGAAGGTCTAGACCAGCCTGGGCAATATAGTCAGAGCCTGCCTCAAAATAAATAAATAAATAAAAATATTAGAATCAGATTTTGAATCCAAAAATCCAAAATCTGAAACTTTTTTTTTTTTTGAGACAGGGTGTCTGTCACCCAGGCTGGAGTACGGTGGCACGAACACAGCTCACTGCAGCCTCAACCTTCTGTATTCAGGGTATTCTACCTCAGCTTCCCTAGTTGTTGGGACCACAGGTGCACGCCATCAAATTTTTTATATTTGATATTTTGCCCAGGCTGGTTTTGACCTCCTGAGTTCAAGCAGTCCTCACTGCTCAGCCTCCCAAAGTGCTGAGATTATAGGCATGAGCCACCTTGCTCAGACAGGTGTTTTTTTGTTTATTTTAATTTTAATCATGCATGGATGTTGAACTTTATTTAGTGCCATGTTTTTTTTTTAACTGTTAATTGCATGCATAGGCTGGGGCCAGGTGGCTCACACGCCTGTAATCCCAGAATTTTGAGAGGCTGAGGTGGGAGGATTGATTGCTTCACCAGTCTGGACAACATAGCAAGACCCTGTCTCTACAAAACATTTTAAAAAATTAACCAGGTGTGGTGGTGTACCCCTGTGGAACCAGCTGCTCAGGAGACAGAGGCAGGAGGATCACTTGAGCCCAGGAGGTCAAGGCTGCAGTGAGCCATAGTTGTGTCACTGCACTCCAGCCTGGGCGACAGAGCAAGACTCTGTCTTCAAAAAATTAATGAATTTTTTGTTTGTTTGTTTTTGTGTGTTTTTTATATGGCATTTTGCTCCTGTTGCCCAGGCTGGAGTACAATGGTGTGGTCTCAGCTCACTGCAACCTCTGCCTCCTGGGTACAAGTGATTCTCCTGCCTCAGCCTCCCGAGTAGCTGGCATTACAGGTGCCTGCCACCATGCCCAGCTAATTTTTTTGTATTTTTAGTAGAGACGGGTTTCACCAGTTGGCCAGGTTGGTCTCAAACTCCTGACCTCAGGTGATCCGCCCGCCACAGCCTCCCAAAGTGCTGGGATTACAGGTGTGAGCCACTGCATCCTGCCTGTGACAAAGTTTTATTAACATTTCCAGGGCGGCAAGGGAGTCATGGAAAGATAAGCACATTGTAATTCTGAAAAAAAAAAAAATTGGGGTTCTGTCAGAAAGGAAGAAAGGGAGAATAAATATTGGATAAGACAGCTGGGCGCGGTGGCTCACATCTGTAATCTCAGCACTTTGGGAGGCTGAGGCGGGTGGATCACGAGGTCAGGAGTTCAAGACCAGCCTGGCCAAGCTGGTGAAACCCCAGGTCTACTAAAAATACAAAAATTAGGCCGTGCATGGTGGCTCACGCCTGTAATCCCAGCACTGGCAGGGTAAGGTGGGCAGATCACAAGGTCACGAGTTCGAGACCAGCCTGGCCAACATGGTGAAATCCCATCTCTACTAAAAATGCAAAAATTACCTGGGTGTGGTGGCAGGCACCTGTAATCCCAGCTACTTGGGAGGATGAGGCAGAGAACTGCTTGAACCTAGTAGGCAGAGGTTGCAGTGAGTCAAGATTGTGTCACTGCACTCCAGCTAGGGTGACAGAGCAAGACTCTGTCTCAAAAAAAAAAAAAAAAAAAAAAAAAAGAATCCTTTGAAACTTCCACAAACATTTCCTCCTCAAAATGTGTCTTTGTTTCAGAGAATTCATTTACATCATTTTTTTTTCAAAACGGGAAAACCATTAGGCCCCAGTGTAGGAACAAGATGTACTCAACAGCTTTGTTCTCCAGGCTTTGGGAGCCTGAAGTTGGACATACTTAATATCTCATGTTGCCTTCCCCTATCTTCTAGTTGAAAAACTCTTTGTTCTTAACTCGATTGCCTCTCTTAATTACTCAACCCCTTTATTCCTTAGCCTAGTAAAGCAGTGTTTTTCTTTTTTTCCTTTTTATGCCCTATATATAATTTGTGCTTTGGGAAGCTCTCAACTCTGCTGATAGAAATTTCTGGAACTATTGGAGCACCATATTCTCTTCTCCTAACTTGAGGCTAATCTTTAGCCTTTAATCTCTAAGGCCTGTTTATGTCATATTCTTTTTTTTTTTTTGAGATGGAGTCTTGCTCTGTCGCCCAGGCTAGAGCGCATTGGCGCAATCTCGGCTCACTGCAATCTCCGCCTCTGGGGTTGGGGCGATTCTCCTGCCTCAGCCTCCCGAGTAGCTGGGATTACAGGCGTACGCTGCCAGGTCCAGCTAATTTTTGTATTTTCAGTAGAGACGGGGTTTCACCATGTTGGCCAGGCTGGTCTCAAACTCCTGACCTCAAGTGATCCTCCCGCCTCGGCCTCCCAAAGTGGTGGGATTACAGGCGTAAGCCACCGCCCCCGGCCTATGTCCTACTCTCTCATACTGTGCCGCCAGCACAGCACCTCCCATCACAATACCATAATCAATCATTTTTAAATACTCAATTATTTTCACATATAAGATCATAATTTGGCCAGGCGTGGTAGCTCACGCCTGTAATCCCAGCGCTTTGGGAGGCCGAGTGGATCACCAAAGGTCAGGAGTTCAAGACCAGCCTGGCCAACATGGTGAAACCCCATCTCTACTAAAAAATACAAAAATTAGTTGGGCATAGTGATGGGTGCCTGTAATCCCAGCTACTGGAGAGGCTGTGGCAGGAGAACTGCTTAAACTCAAGAGGCAGAGGTTGCAGTGAGCTGAGATTGTGCCACTGCACTCCAGCCTGGGTGACAAAGGAAGACTCCGTCTCAAAGAAAAAAAAAAAAATTCAGGCCCAGGTCTCCACAGGTAACACTAGCATATAACTAGAGTTCAGTAGCCTCTCAGGAGGTGTGACAGACATTGCTACTTGTTTTAGCCAATATTTACTTTTTAATTTTTTGAGACGGAGTCTCACTGTGTTGTCAGACTGGAGTACAGTGGCGCAATCTTGGCTCAAACTCCACCTCCCGGATTCAAGCAATTCTCTGCCTCATTCTCCCAATTAGCTGGGATTGCAGGCGCCCACCATCACACCCAGCTAATTTTTGCATTTTTAGTAGAGATGGGATGTCACCATTTTGGCCAGGCTGGTCTCGAACTCCTGACCTTGTGATCTGCCCACCTTGCCCTCCCAAAGTGCTAGGATTACAGGCGTGAGCCACCATGCACGGCCTAATTTTTGTATTTTTAGTAGAGAGAGGGTTTCACCAGCTTGGCCAGGCTGGTCTTGAACTCCTGACCTCGTGATCCACCTGCCTTGGCCTCCCAAAGTGCTGATATTACAGGTGTAAGCCACTGCGCCCAGCCATCTTATCCAATATTTGTTCTCCCTTTCTTCCTTTCTGACAGAACCCCAATTTTTTTTTTTTTTCAGAATTCCCGGGTTCACTCCATTCTCCTGCATCAGCCGCTCGAGTAGCTGGGACTACAAGTGCCCGCCAACATGCCCAGCTTATTTTTTGTATTTTTAGTGGAGACAGGGTTTCACCGTGTTCGCCAGAATGGTCTCGAAATCCTGACCTCGTGATCTGTCCACCTCGGCCTCCCAAAGTGCTGGGATTAGAGGTGTGAGCCACAGCGCCTGGCCGGGATTCTTTATATATATGATTATGTAAAAACGATTGATTATGGTGTTGTGATGGGAGGTGCTGTGCTGGCAGCACAGTATGAGAGAGTAGGGCATAGGCCGGGCGTGGTGATATATATATATGTTTATAAATATATATAAGTATATATTATGTAAATATATGTATGTATTTTTACTTTTTACAAAAGGTAGGCTATGTTTATTAGAGTCACAAGCAGTTCACTGTCTCAGTGTGACTCAAGACCACAAAAAACCCATTTCTCCCTCATTTCATTCTGAGTCCTGGGGTTGAGACCTAGACCGGCAGGTGAACTGCTTGGGGCCCATTCACAGGTTTACAAGTTTCTCATTGAGGGCAGTCTGTGACTGTGTGACATTGACCAGGTAGGTCACCATCAGCAGGTCATTGATGTTGCTGATGAGCATGGTCTCGAAATCATTGGGAACTATTTTGGGTACTTGCTTAACAAGGCTCGTTAAGAAGTGGCCCACAGTATTGTCAGCTGACATCTTTCCAGACAGTACATCCTCTACATATTGCAACACTGTGCTTAGGGCATCCTGGATGCAAGCTGATGCCCCTCCTACTTGCTGCAAGTCACTTGAGAGTCCGATACCTTAGTTGGGGTTAAAACAGGTCTTCATAATCAGGTCAACTTCAATGTGTTCAGTGTCAATAGTATGCATATATCACTGTCAGACGTGTGAACATCACTCCCATGGTCCTCCCAAGGACACCCATTAAAGTGCTGACATAGGGTTTGATGCTCATGCAGCGGTTCTGGAGACTTGTGACCACAGTGAGGTGGATGGGGTTGGAGGCCATCAGGCTATAGTACTTATGAATCACCACAGAGTGCTCTGTGATGTCATGGCCTGTAGCCTACCAGCCCAGGATGAGCTCATTTTTTATGCAGTTCATACATGTTCTTAGCAAATTGCATGTCAACAGCCACTTCATCTTCTGACTCATTGTGCAGCACTGAAAACCAATTGGTGACCTCCACTAAGTGTTTGTCAACAATTCCCAACAGGTTCCTGATAACTCAGGCAGCTCCCTCATTGTGTCACTCTTAGCTGTCTACAATGGAGGCCAAAATGGCAGGATGCAGCCTGACCACGCAGCCCCCGGGAAAGGGCCCTGGGATAGCAGGACCAGACAGAGCAGGGGTCTGCGCTGGAGCTCGCGCTGAGGCTGGGGTCTGGTCCAGAGCCGCAGTCTTAGCCACTGTTGCTGTAGGGTCTGAAGATGAGGCGAGAGTTGCAGCCACTGCTGGTGCTGGCACTGGGGCTGGGGCTGGGGCTGGGACTGAGGCTAACGCTGCCATCAGGACTGGGGCAGCATAGCTGGAGGAACACTTGCTGGTAACGCCAGGGTGGCCATCTTGTCATGAGAGAAGCTCTATATTAATGTTTTTTTTTTTTTTGAGATGGAATTTCGCTCTTATTGCCCAAGCTGGAGTGCAATGGCGTGATCTCAGCTCACCGCAACCTCCGCCTCCTGGGTTCAAGCGATTCTCCTACCTCAGCCTCCCGAGTAGCTGGGATTACAGGCGCCCACCACCATGCCTGGCTAATTTTTTTGTATTTTTAGTAGAGACAGGGTTTCTCCATGTTGGTCAGGCTGGTCTCAAACTCCTGACCTCAGGTGATCCTCCCACCTCGGCCTCCCAAAGTGCTGGGATTTATAGGCATGAGTGACTGTGCCCAGCATTTTTTTGAGACAGAGTCTTGCTCTGTCGCCCAGGCTGGAGTGCAATGGCGTGACCTCGGCTCACTGCAACCTCTGCCTGCAAGGTTCAAGCAATTCTCCTGCCTCAGCCTCCTGAGTAGCTGGGATCACAGGTATGCACCACCACATCTGGCTGATTTTTGTATTTTTAGTAGAGACAGGGTTTTGCCATGTTGGCCAGGCTGGTCTTGAACTCCTGACCTCGTGATGCCCACCTCAGCCTCCCAAAGTGCTTGGATTACAGGTGTGAGCAACTGCACCTGGCCAACAATGGTGTTGTTTTTTTTTTTTTTTTTTTTTTTGAGGTTCAGGATTGTGGCCAAGATATTTATCCTAAGAATAAGAGAGATTCTTAGGGAGTGTGGACAAACCCAGAGGTTCCTATGACTGACTAATACTAAGGACCAGGAGACCTAAGTGAATTAAAATTCCCTGAGGACAGGCCCTCCCAAGGGATCATGCTGACTCCTTGCCTCCTTGATGCACAGGGTGAGAGCACTGGTTCTTTAGGGCAGTCCATAGGAGTCTAGAAGGTTGTCTGCCTGCTGATCTTACCTAATATGATGTCTATCTGATGATACGTCAGCTTGTTCGTCATCAAGCCCTATCGACCCTGCTCCACAGTGTCTCTAAATGCATCTTTTCCATTTCTACTGCCATCACCCAACTACATGTCACCATTATTTTTTTCCTTTTTTTAATAGAGATGGGGCCTTGCTATGTTGCCTAGGTTGGTCTTGAACTCCTGGGCTCAAGCAGTCCTCTCACCTCGGCCTCTCCAAGTACTGGGATTACAAATGTGAGCCACTACACCCAGCCCTAACATTATTTTATGACTGTTATACTGCAATAGCCTCAACATTTATTTCTTTGCCTCCAATTCTCTCTCCCGTAATCCATTCTAAAGCCCACCATTAGAGTAAATGAAACTAAATTAGACCATGCATCATGGTACTCTAGGGCTTAGTGGTTCCCAATTGCTTAGAAAAGTTCAAAACCCTTTGACTTTCAAAGGCCTTAATGTTATGTCCCCATCTCACTTTTTTTTTTTTTTTTTTTTTTTAAGACAGAGTCTCGCTCTGTCCCCAGGCTGGAGTGCAGTGGTGTGATCTTGGCTCACTGCAACCTCTGCCTGCTGGGTTCAAGCGATTCTCCTGCCTCAGTCTCCCAAGTAGCTGGGACTACAGGCGCGCACCACCATGCCCAGTTAATTTTTTTTTTTTTTTTGAGACGGAGTCTCGCTCTGTCCCCCAGGCTGGAGTGCAGTGGCCGGATCTCAGCTTAATGCAAGCTCCGCCTCCCAGGTTTACGCCATTCTCCTGCCTCAGCCTCCCGTGTAGCTAGGACTACAGGCACCCGCCACCTCACCCGGCTAGTTTTTTGTATTTTTTTTTTTTTTTTAGTAGAGACGGGGTTTCACCAGGTTAGGCAGGATGGACTCGATCTCCTGACCTCGTGATCCGCCCGTCTCGGCCTCCCAAAGTGCTGGGATTACAGGCTTGAGCCACTGCGCCCGGCCTGTGCCGTGTTAATTTCTGTATTTTTAGTAGAGATGGGGTTTCACCATGTTGGCCAGGATAGTCATGATCTCCTGACCTCATGATCCGACCACCTCGGCCTCCCAAAAGTGCTGGGATTACAAGCATGAGACACCACGCCCAGCCTGGCCCCATCGCACTTTTCTATATATCCCATGTTGGTAAACATTCAGGTGAATCCATTCAACAATGGAGTGTCTGCCATGGGTCAGGTATGGCTGGGGTTATGAAGAGAAGTACGTTAAGTGCTCTCATCAAGTGGACAACCAGAGAGAGTAATAAAATTGAAGAGTAGCCAGTATAGAAGAAGGAAAATCAGGAGCGTGTGGTACACTAAAAAGCACAGGAAGAAAGTGTTTCCATACAAGAATTATAAACCAAGTCAAATACTGCTGAAAAGTATAAGGAGGCCTGCAAATTGACCACTGAGACATGGCAATGTAGAGGTCACAGATAACCTTGACAAGTTTCAGTGGTGAGAATCATAGCTTCATAGAAGTGGGTTCAAGACAGAAAAGGAGGTGAGAGGCTGCTATACAAAGGAACATCAGGCTGGGCACAATGGCTCACGCCTTAATCCCACTTTGGAAGGCGGAGGCAGGAGGATGGCTTGACTCCAGGAGTTTATACTAACCTGGGCAACAGTGAGACCCCATCTCTGCCAAAAATAAATTTTTAAAAATTAGCTGGACGTGATGGTACATGTCTGTAGTCCTAGCTACTTGGGAGGCTGAGGTGCTCAGATGTTCAGTGCTGCAGTGAGCCATGATTGCACCACTGTACTCCAGCCTGAACAGAGCAAAACCCTGTCTATGCCGGGCACGGTGGCTCACGCCTGTAATCCCAGCACTTTGGGAGGCCGAGGCAGGTGGATCATGAGGTCAGGAGTTCAAGACCAGCCTGGCCAACATGGTGAAACCCCATCTCTACTAAAAATACAAAAACTAGCTGGGTGTGATGGCACGGGCCTGTAGTCCCAGCTATTCGGGAGGCTGAGGCAGAATTGCTTGAACCTGGGAGGTGGAGGTCGCAGTGAGCCAAGACTGCGCCATTGCACTCCAGCCTGGGCAACACAGTGAGACTCCATCTCAAAACAAACAAACAAACAAAAAGCCTTTCTCTAAAAATAAAATAAAAGGGGCCAGGCACGGTGTCTCATGCCTGTAATCCCAGCACTTTGGGAGGCTGAGGCGGGCAGATCACAAGGTCAGGAGTTCAAGACCAGCCTGACCAATATGGTGAAACCCTGTATCTACTAAAAATATAAAATTAGCTGGGCATAGTGGCACAGCCCTGTAATCCCAGCTACTCAGGAGTCTGAGGCAGGAGAATCGCTTGAACCTGGGAGGCGGAGGTTGCAGTGATCTGAGATCGCGCCACTGTACTCCAACCTGGGTGAAAGAGCAAGACTCCATCTCAAAAAAAAAAAAAAAAAAGCCAGGCGCAGTGGCTCACATCTGTCATCCCACCACTTTGGGAGGCCAAGGCCAGCAGATCACGAGGTCATGAGTTCGAGACTGGCCTGGCTAACACAGTGAAACCCCGTCTCTACTAAAAATACAAAAATTAGCCGGGCATGGTAGTTGCCCACCTGTAGTTCCAGCTACTTGGGAGGCTGAGGCAGGAGAACCGCTTGAACCCAGGAGGCAGAGTTTGTGGTAAGCCGAGATTGTGCCACTGCACTCCAGCCTGGGCAACACAGCAAGACTCCGTTTCAAAAAAATAAATAAATAAAATAAAATTTATTTGAAACTGGGTGTGGTGGCTCATGTTTGTAATCCCAGCTATTCAAGAGGCTCAGGTGGGAGGGTCCCTTGAGGCCAGGAGTTGGAGACCATCCTGGATAACATAGCAGACTTTTTTTTTTTTTTTTTTTTTGAGACAGAGTCTCACTCTGTTGCCCAGGCTGGAGTGCAGTGGCACGATCTTGGCTCACTGCAAGCTCTGCCTCCCGGGTTCACACCCTTCTCCTGCCTCAGCCTCCCAAGTAGCTGGGACTACAGGCATCTGCCACCATGCCCGGCTAATTTTTTGTATTTTTTTTTTTCAGTAGAGACGGGGTTTCACCATGTTGGCCAGGATGGTCTCGATCTCCTGACCTCGTGATCTGCCTGCCTCGGCCTCCCAAAGTGCTGGGGTTACAGGTGTGAGCCACCGCGCCTGGCCAAGACTTCATTTCTTAACAAATAGGGCCAGGTACAATGGCTCATGCCTATAATCCTAGCACTTTGGGAGGCCAAGGAGGGCAGATGGCTTGAGGCCAGGAGTTCGATATTGGCCTGAACAACATGGTGAAACCCCATCTCTACAAAAAAACACAAAAATTAGCCAGGCAAGGTGGTGCTGGCCTGTAGTCCCAGCTACTTGGGAGGCTGCGGTAGGAGGACCACTTGAGCTCAGGTCAAGGTTGCAGTGAGCTGAGATTGTGCAACTGCACTCCAGCCTGAGCAACATGGTGATACCTGTCTCAAAAAATAATAATAAATAATGAATAAAATGCAATTTATTTTAAAGTGTAACTTACATTTCCTTTTTTAGCCTCTGTAAAAGGAAAAACCATTGCTCTTCCTATTTCCTCAATCTCTTTCCACTTTACCACCTGATAAAATTTTACTTTATAAAGCATGACAGCAAAGCTACCTCCTCCATAACACTTTCCTCTAGCTCTCTCAGCCCAAAGTGAATTTCCCAACCTCTTAACTCCTAAATGAAGTTGTTAATGCCTTGTGTAGAGCATATATTCCATTATGGTTAGTTGCTGTAAAAGATTAGACGTTCCTTAAATAGAGAAACCATTTCTTATTCACTACAACCACAGAGTGCTCTATCCTCACCACTCATACTATAAACCCCTATGGTTCTAGGTCCTGCCCAAAACATAACTGGGTGGTATGGACACCGTATTGCCTTACTAAACTGTGACATTTTGGGGATTAGGAACTTTTGGGCAAGCACGTGACTCACGCCTATAATTCCAACACTTTATTTATTTTGAGATGGCGTTTCACTCTTGTTGTCCAGGCTAGAGTACAATGGCACAATCTCGGCTCACCGCAACCTTCACCTCACAGGTTCAAGTGATTCTCCCGCCTCAGCCTCCCAAGTAGCTGGGATTACAGGCACATGCCACCACAGCCTGGCTAATTTTGTATTTTTAGTAGAGATGGAGTTTCTCCATGTTGGTCGGGCTGGTCTCAAACTCCTAACCTCAGATGTCCCGCCCACCTTGGCCTCCCAAAGTTCTGGGATTACAGGCTTGAGCCACCGCGCCAGGCCTCATTTTTTTTTTTTTGAGACCGAGTCTCACTCTGTTGCCCAGGCTGGAGTGCAGTGGCACTATCTCGGCTCACTGCAACCTCCGTCTCTCAGGTTCAAGCAGTTCTCCTGTCTTAGCCTCCAGAGTAGCTGGGATTACAGGTGCGCACCACCACACCCATCTAATTTTTGTGTTTTTAGTAGAGACAGGGTTTCGCCATGTTTCCCAGGCTGGTCTTGAACTCCTGGGCTCAAGCAATCCACCCACTTCAGCCTCCCAAAGTGCTGGGATTACTAGCATGAGGCACAGAGCCCAGCCTGTAATCCCAACACTTTGGGAGGCCAAGGTAGGAGGATCACCTGAGCCCAGGAGTTCAAGACCAGCCTGGGCAAAATAACGATACCCCATCTCTACAAGAAATAAAAAAATTAGCCAAGCCTGGTGGCATGCACCTGTGTTCCTAGCTACTCGCGAGGCTGAGGTGGGAGAATCACTTCAGCCCAGGAACCCAGAAGGCTGAGGCAGCAATGAGCCCTGATGGTGCCACTGCACTCCAGCCTGGGTGACAAGGCAAGACCTCATCTCAAAACAATTTTTTAAAAGTGAGCTTGCTCACCTTTCCTATGTCTCTCAGCACCTTGCTTTCGAATTTTAGCTATTATTTTTACAGATCTTTTAACAAAAAGGCTGCTTTAATTAATGTTAACATACGTGGCATATAACAGGATCCTTTTTCCCAAGGGCTTTACAAACCTCTAGAGTCAAATGTGCCTTACTATCAGCACCAAAATAAATGGTGTCAACCGGGTGCAGTGACTCACGCCTGTAATCCCAGCACTTTAAGAGGCTGAGGCAGGCGAATGACCTGAGGCCAGGAGTTCAAGACCAGCCTGGCTAACATGGTGAAACCACGTCTCTACTAAAAATACAATAATCAGTCGGGCGAGGTGGCTCCCAACTGTAGTCCCAGCACCTTGGGAGGCCGAGACTGGCGGGTCACTTGAGGCCACGAGTTCGAGACCAGCCTGGCCAACATGGTGAAACCCAATCTCTACTAAAAATACAAAACCTAGCCGGCTGTGGTGGCGCACGCCTGTAATCCCAGCTACACGGGAGGCTGAGGTATAAGAGTCGTCTGAACGTGGGAGGTGGAGCTTGTAGTAAGCCGAGATCACGCCACTGCACTCCAGCCTGGGCAACAGAGCTAGACTCTGTCTCAAAACAAACAAAAATGTTGTCAAGACTCTCAGACGAGTTGCTAATGGAGTAAGGCCTATATGTAAATAGCGCCAAAGACTATGCAACAGAGATGGAAGAAACAAGCAGGGAGGCAGGAATAGTTTAGCCGTGGCAGTTTTAGCTTAGTCCACTTATATAAATGGTTCTTTAGGGTAGTACATGGAGCATCCTCATTTCCAAACATCGAACTGAGAGCTGTGCAAAATAACTCCAAGTTCCCAACTATGCCCCCTTAATTATCCCTATCATCTAAGACTGTTGTTCCTATCCATCACTGAACTTCCTCGTCCTCTTCCTTCAACCCCTGTTAGTCAATGGTTGAAATTTTGATTTGGTAAAAAAGCTCTGGCAAAAACCAGTAAAAGGGGCTCGCGAATCAGGTCTCAGGGAAGCACAGAGGTAGCCACTAGAAGGCCCGAGGTGCTCATGGAAAGAGCTCGAGCCCAGGAGCTCGGAGCCGCCGTTACATAACCGGCACCCAGAGCCTCCGAAGACCGGAAGGCCCCGCTCAGGCCCCGACCCCGCCCCGGCCCGGCAGCCGGTAGGTGCCGTGCGCAACCCTCCGGAAGCTGCCGCCCCTTTCCCCTTTTATGGGAATACTTTTTAAAAAAAATTAAAGTTCGCTGACGCCACCCAGTAGGACTGGCCGCCCTAAAACCGTGATCAAGGAGCTCCTCGCCACTTCTCACTTCCGCTTCCTTCCAGTAAGGAGTCGGGGTCTTCCCCAGTTTTCTTGCCAGGCGGCGGCGGCGGCGGTGGCGGCGACTGGCGATGTTTGGCCTCAAAAGAAACGCGGTAATCGGACTCAACCTCTACTGTGGGGGGGCCGGCTTGGGGGCCGGCAGCGGCGGCGCCACCCCTCCGGGAGGGCGGCTTTTGGCTACGGAGAAGGAGGCCTCGGCCCGGCGAGAGATAGGGGGAGGGGAGGCCGGCACGGTGATTGGCGGAAGCGCCGGCGCAAGCCCCCCGGCCGCCCTCACGCCAGACGCCCGGAGGGTCGCGCGGCCGCCGCCCATTGGCGCGGAGGTCCCCGACGTCACCGCGAGCCCCGCGAGGCTGCTTTTCTTTGCGCCCACCCGCCGCGCGGGGCCGCTTGAGGAGATGGAAGCCCCGGCCGCCGACGCCATCATGTCGCCCGAAGAGGAGCTGGACGGGTACGAGCCGGAGCCTCTCGGGAAGCGGCCGGCTGTCCTGCCCCTGCTGGAGTTGGTCGGGGAATCTGGTAATAGCCCCAGTACGGATGGGTCACTACCCTCGACGCCGCCGCCAGCAGAGGAGGAGGAGGACGAGTTGTACCGGCAGTCGCTGGAGATTATCTCTCGGTACCTTCGGGAGCAGGCCACCGGCGCCAAGGACACAAAGCCAATGGGCAGGTCTGGGGCCACCAGCAGGAAGGCTCTGGAGACCTTACGACGGGTTGGGGATGGCGTGCAGCGCAACCACGAGACGGCCTTCCAAGGTAAGGGGGTTCATTAATCGCCAAGGCCTCACTCCCTTTTTTCCATCTCTCCCTGGACTCACCCGCCGAGGGTGGGTGGAAACCGAAACGAGTCAGTGTCTCATCCTATTCCTGAAACCAGAATATTCTGGCCTTGAGTCATTGTTTCCGCCCATCTTGATTCTTTTGGAAATGGCAGCTCTTGTTCAAAGACCGGAAAGGGTGGGATGTCAATTCCAAGTGGGGTCGACCTGAGTTCTATAAATCCCAGTAGCCACTTTCCCGCCGTGGGTGGGCAGGCGAATCTTGCGCCGGTTTAGACAAAGGAGGCCGTGAGGACCTGCATGCTTTTCTTCCCCAGGCATGCTTCGGAAACTGGACATCAAAAACGAAGACGATGTCAAATCTTTGTCTCGAGTGATGGTCCATGTTTTCAGCGACGGCGTAACAAACTGGGGCAGGATTGTGACTCTCATTTCTTTTGGTGCCTTTGTGGCGAAACACTTGAAGACCATAAACCAAGAAAGCTGCATCGAACCATTAGCAGAAAGTATCACAGACGTTCTCGTAAGGACAAAACGGGACTGGCTAGTTAAACAAAGAGGCTGGGTAAGTTTTCCTTAAGGATGAAAGGGGACTTGGAGTGGAAGTAGAATGAAGGATTTATTTAGAGAGGTGGGGATATCTAAAGGTTTTTATGACGCACGGCTGTTTGCAGGCTCTAACTAAAGGACCATTGTTTATTTGATAATGATTTAAGTAGTGGATCCTTAGAGATAGTGGTATGGCGGTCTTGAATTGTATCAAAAATCTTGGTTTTCTCTAGGCTATTTTTTGTTCCAGTTCAGTTGAATACTCTTCAGTGGATTCAAACCATGAAGAAATAAGTCACCAGGGGAGGATAGCTGAAATACATTCCTAAGGCGCTCCCTGTTTTAATTGAGAAGATACGGGGTGGACCTTGCGTTTTAAACAGAAACCCAGATCTGATGCAGGATGTACTTAACCACGTTGAGAAAAACTGATCTTCGCAGTTGAGGTGTTACTGAAATATTAGGTGGTGGAGATTTGAGAATAAGTGTTTTAGTCTTTTACTTCATGGGAACTCTGGAAGTCCCTTGGTTTGGATAAATCCTAATATGACCAAGATAGTACTGTAAAATGAAGTTTAACTATCATGGGTGCCCACTTAAGAAACTGAAGAACTTAGAAATGTCTTTTTTTTTTTTTTTTTTTTTTGGCCCCAGGGTGAATAATAATTGGTTTACTGTTGTTTTAGGGGGGATCCTTAGATATTTTAATTTACCTTCTTTCTGGATAGTAGTGTTGTTAAGAGAGCAGAAACCCATACTTGAAAATGTGCTTGTCTATTTTGTTTTGTAGGATGGGTTTGTGGAGTTCTTCCATGTAGAGGACCTAGAAGGTGGCATCAGAAATGTGCTGCTGGCTTTTGCAGGTGTTGCTGGAGTAGGAGCTGGTTTGGCATATCTAATAAGATAGCCTTACTGTAAGTGCAATAGTTGACTTTTAACCAACCACCACCACCAACCACCAAAACCAGTTTATGCAGTTGGACTGCAAGCTGTAACTTCCAAGAGGTGCACCCTAGCAACCTAGCCAGAAAAGCAAGTGGCAAGAGGATTATGGCTAACGAGAATAAATACATGGGAAAAGTGCTGCCCATTGATAGAAGAGTCACTGTCTGAAAGAAGCAAAGCTCAGTTTCAGCAACAAACAAACTTTGTTTGGGAAGCTATGGAGGAGGACTTTTAGATTTAGTGAAGATGGTAGGGTGGAAAGACTTAATTTCCTTGTTGAGAACAGGAAAGTGGCCAGTAGTCAGGCAAGTCATAGAATTGATTACCCGCCGAATTCATTAATTTCCTGTAGTGTTAAGAGAAGCACTAACAATGCCAGTGACCTGTGTAAAAGCTACAAGGAATAGAACTATGACTGTAAGCCTCAGTACTGTACAAGGGAAGCTTTTCCTCTCTATAATTAGCTTTCCTAGTATACTTCTTGAAATAGAAAGTCCAAGTGTTCAGGACTTTTATACCTGTTATACTTTGGCTTGGTTTCCATGATTCTTACTTCATTAGCCTAGTTTATGGCCAATAATACTTGATGGAAGACTCAGTAATTAGTTATGAATATGGATATCCTCAATTCTTAAGACAAACAATTTGTAAATGTATTTGTAAAAATTGTATATATTTTTACAGAAAGTCTATTTCTTTGCAACAATGAGAGTATCGAATTTACATTAGTTTTTTTCATACCCTTTTGAACTTTGCAACTTCGGTAATTAGGAACCTGTTTCTTACAGCTTTTCTATGCTAAACTTTGTTCTGTTCAGTTCTAGAGTGTATACAGAACGAATTGATGTGTAACTGTACGCAAACTGGTTGTAGTGGAACCAATCTGATTGATAAACTATGCAGGTTTAAATTTTCTTATCTGATTTTGGTAAGTATTCCTTAGATAGGTTTTTCTTTGAAAACCTGGGATTGAGAGGTTGATGAATGGAAATTCTTTCACTTCATTATATGCAAGTTTTCAATAATTAGGTCTAAGTGGCGTTTTAAAGTTACTGATGACTTACAAATAATGGGCTCTGATTGGGCAATACTCATTTGAGTTCCTTCCATTTGACCTAATTTAACTGGTGAAATTTAAACTGAATTCATGAGCGCATCTTTAAAGCTTTTACTAAAAGATTTTCAGCTGTTCTGAATGGAACTCGTTAGCCGTGTGCATATAAAAAGATCACATCAGGTGGATGGAGAGACATTTGATCCCTTGTTTGCTTAATAAATTGTAAAATGATGGCTTGGAAAAGCAAGCAAGTCTAACCATGGTGCTATTATTAGGCTTGTTACACACACAGGTCTAAGCCTAGTATGTCAATAAAACAAATACTTACTGTTTTGTTTCTATTAATGATTCCCAAACTTTGTTTCAAATTTTTGCATTGGCATCTTTGGATTTCAGTCTTGATGTTTGTTCTATCAGACTTACCTTTTATTTGCTGTCCTTCCTTGAAATTGCTGCTTGTTCTGCTCCCTCAACAGATATTTATATCAAGTCTACAGCTTTCCCCTGCCATCCCTTTCTAGCCCTTTTAGATTTTGGCACTGTGAAACCCTGCTGGGAACCTGAGTGACACTCCCTCCCCGCCAAGAGTCCACAGACCTTTCATCTCTCATGAACTTTATCCTGTTAGCAGGTGGTAATACCATGGGTGCTGTGACACTAACAGTCATTGAGGGGTGGGAGGAAGTCCCTTTTCCTTAGACTGGTATCTTTTCAACTATTGTTTTATCCTGTTTTGGGGGGAAATGTGTCAAAAGTCCCCTCAGGAATTTTCAGAGGAGGGAACATCTTACGAGGCTTTCTCTAAAGTTTCCTATGTATATGAGTATGCTCACTTAAATTTACAGAATGAGGTGAGCTGTGTTAAACCTCAGAGTTTAAAAGCTACTGATAAACTGAAGAAAGTGTCTATATTGGAACTAGGGTCATTTGAAAGCTTCAGTCTCTGAGCATGACCTTTAGTCTGTGGACTCCATTTAAAAATAGGCATGAATAAGATGACTAAGAATGTAATGGGGAAGAATTGCCCTGCCTGCCCATCCCAGAGCCATAATGTCAACTTTGCTAGAGCTATTTTTACCTATCTATTTATCGTTCTTGATCATAAGCCACTTATTTATATCATGTATCTCTAAGGACCTAAAAGCACTTTATGTAGTTTTTAATATTAATCTTAAGATCTAGTTACGGTAACTAAAACAGCCTGTCTCCCAAATCCAGTGGAAACAAGTGCATAGATGTGAATTGGTTTTTAGGTGCCCCACTTCCCAATTCATTAGGTATGACTGGAAATACAGACAAGGATCTTAGTTGATATTTTGGGCTTAGGGCACCCCAAGTGGTTTGGGAAAGGAGGAGGGGAGTGGTGGGTTTATAGGGAGAGGACGAGGCAGGTGGTCTGAGTGCTGACTGTCAGCTACATAGTTCAGGCAAATCCTCCAAAAGGGAAAGGGAGGGGCTGCTTAGAAGGATGGCGCTCTCAGTGACTACTTTTTGACTTCTGTTTGTCTTATGCTTCTCTCAGGGAAAAACATGCAGTCCTCTAGTGTTCATGTGCATTCTGTGGGGGTGAACACCTTGGTTCTGGCTAAACAGCTAGTACTTTTGATAGCTGCGCCAGGAAAAGGACCAACTACAAATTAATGTTGGTTGTAAAATGTAGTGTGTTTCCCTAACTTCCTGTTTTTCCTGAGAAAGAAAATAAATCTTTTATTCAAATACAGGGTGTGATATGGGTCTTTTCTCATCGACGCCTCTTTTCCTTCCCCCTCTTAGGCAAACCTTTTAGAGAAGTCAGCTGAGCAAATATGTATAGGTGCATTCAAAGCAAAAGCCTCACAAAGCTGATTTGCCTTAGAGCAAAGGACAGTTCCTTTCTTCAATTCAAATTAGAGGTGTTGGGTTTTTAATTAAATATATTACTGCTGTACTTGGAGGAGTTCCTAAACCTCCAAGTAAAAAAATTAAAAACCTTCTGAAAAAAAAATCAAAATCTCTGTCTTGATTTATTTATTTTTTTGAGACGAGGTTTCGCTCTTGTTGCCCAGGCTGGAGTGCAATGGTGTGATCTCGGCTCACCACAACCTCTGCCTCCCGGGTTCAAGCAGTTCTCCTGCCTCAGCCTCCCAAGTAGCTGGGATTACAAACATGCGCCACCACACGCGGCTAATTTTGTATTTTTAGGGTTTCTCTGTGTTGGTCGGGCTGGTCTCGAACTCCCGACCTCAGGTGATCCGCCCACCTTTGCCTCCCAAAGTGCTGGGATTGCAGGCGTGAACCACCGTGCCCAACCTGTGTCTCGGTTTTTTGAATCACCAGGTGTTGGTTTGTTTTGTTTTGAGGCAGAGTCTCACTCTGTCGCCCAGGCTAGAGTGCAGTGGCACAATCCCGGCTCACTGTAACCTCAGCCTCCCGAGTAGCTGGGATCACAGGTGCCTGCCACCATGCCCGGCTAATTTTTTTTTTGAGATGGAGTCGCGCTCTGTCGCCCAGGCTAGAGTACAGAGGCGCGATCTCGGCTTAGTGCAAGCTCTGCCGCCTCCCAGCTTCGCACCATTCTCCTGCCTCAGCCTCCCGAGAAGCTGGGACTACAGGCGCCTGCCACCACGCCTGGCTAATTTTTTTTTTGTATTTTTAGTAGACACGGGGTTTCACCATGTTTGCCAGGATGGTCTTGATCTCCTGACCTCGTGATCCGCCCGCCTTGGCCTCCCAAAGTGCTGGGATTACAGGCGTGAGCCACCGCGCCCGGCCTGCCTGGCTAATTTTTGTATTTTTTAGTAGAGGTGGGGTTTGGCATGTTGGTCAGGCTGGTCTTGAACTCCTGATCTCAATGATCCACCTGCCTCAGCCTAAGCGCTGGGATTACAGGCCTGAGCCACCGCGCCTGGCCTTGATCTTGAGGTAAGAGGGTACTGTACAGCATTTACTCTATCATAACACCTAAATAATACCTAAAGTTAAAAGAGTTTTGATGAAGTTCTTGGGAGCAGTGCTTTTCCCCTTCCATTTTCCAAAAGGAGGTAAAAAGCCAGTCAATTTCAAAAACCCCTATCCTGCCTTTATTTTCGGGTACCTTGAAAGCAAGCTAAATCACCATGGAAATGTGCAAATGTGAGGTTTGCATACTTGGTTTTAAGCCTTGAGCACCAGATGCTAATCAGGCAGTCAGGATTCTGTGCCTTCCTGCATTCAGTTGCATTTCTATTTAAAAGCACATTTTGGTTTGGAAGCCCCTTTCTGGAGCCTAACTACCAAAAGGCAGCAGCTTTTTGTATCATTACAAAGAAAGCTGTGTAAGTGCACTCCCAAGCCCAAGCCTTGGCCTGAGTTAAGTTAGTGCTATTGCTCCCGTTGATGTGCTATGATGTGAAGCCGTTTCTGGTGCAGTGTTCCTTTGCTCAGCACCTTAAAAACTTGGATTTAATAGTAACTGGGTAACCTTAATCACTAGTCAGAATAATCAACACTTCACTTTATTTGACATAACCAGACTTTCTCAGTTCCTGTTTTGTGTCTAGAGCAAGGTCTTCATACTGTTTTCGTTCAGAAAATTTTTATTTAAAACAGTTGTGACAGCTGAAGCATTTTACAAAATTAAAGAAATAACTTGTACAACTGGTGTGTAGCATGGCTCCAGCCAGATCCCCAGAGCACTAGCCATTAATTACTGGAGTTCAGATGATCAGTTGAGTCTCTATCCTAGTTTTTACTTCACTTGTTCAATCATTATGGAACTTTGTTTCTAGAACGCTGCCACTCTTCAAAGGCTTCTCAATTTCAAAATCGAAAGCTTAATTCTCTTCTTCTTAGTTTCAAAGTTGTTACAGTGTTATCTTACCTATGTGAAGTATGTGGAAAGTTGGGGGCTGGGGATTTTCCTCCAGGTGGATTAAGAAACTGCTCTCTGGTCTGGGCTCCGTGGCTCATGCCTGTAATCCCAGCACTTTAGGAGGCCAAGTTGGAGAGATCACGAGGTCAGGAGTTCGAGGCCAGTCTGGCCAACATAGTGAAAACCCATCTTTACTAAAAATACAAAAAAATTAGCTGGGCATGGTGGCGGGTGCCTGTAATCCCAGCTACTTGGGAGGCTGAGGCAGGAGAACCACGTGAACCCGGGAGGAACCCCGGAGGCGGAGGTTGCAGTGAGCTGAGATTGTGCCACTGCACTTCAGCCTGGGTGACAGTGTAAGACTGTCTCAAAAAAAAAATAAATACATTTCTGGTGCAGTGTCTCACACCTATAATCCCAGCACCTTGGGAGGCCAAGGTGGGCTGATCACTTGAGGTGAGAATTTTGAGACCAGCCTGGCCAACACAGTGAAACCCCATCTCTACTAAATATACAGAAATATTAGCCGTGGCCGGGCGCGGTGGCTCAAGCCTGTAATCCCAGCACTTTGGGAGGCCGAGGCGGGTGGATCACGAGGTCAGGAGATCGAGACTATCCTGGCTAACATGGTGAAACCCCGTCTCTACTAAAAATACAAAAAACTAGCCGGGCGTGGTGGCGGGCGCCTGTAGTCTAAGCTACTTGGGAGGCTGAGGCGGGAGAATGGCGTGAACCCGGGAGGCGGAGCTTGCAGTGAGCCGAGATCACGCCACTGCACTCCAGCCTGGGAGACACAGCGAGACTCCGTCTCAAAAAAAAAAAAAAAAAAAAAGAAATATTAGCCATGGTGGCGGGCACCAGTATTCCCAGCTATTCAGGAGGTTGAGGCCAGAGAATCGCTTGAACCCAGGAGGTGGAGATTGCAGTGAGCCAAGATCATGCCACTGCACTCTAGCCCTCTAGCCTGGGTGACAGAGCGAGACTTCCTCCAAAAACAGAAGAGGCCAGGTGCAGTGGCTCATGCCTGTAATCGCAGCACTTTGGGAGGCCGAGGCAGGCAGATCACCCAAGGTCAGGATTTTGAGACCAGCTTGGCCAACATGGTGAAACCCCATCTCTACTAAAAATACAAAAATTAGCCAGGCATGGGGGCGCGTACCTGTAGTACCAGATTGCAGTGAGCCGCAATCACGCCACTGCGCTCCAACCTGGAGACACAGGGAGACTCCATCTCAAAAAAAAAAAAAAAAAACCTGAAAATGTGGTGTCCTTTACTAATAATTCTTGGGAAGTAGAAAAAGGATATATGTAGCAAGCTTTTGTTCCCATACTATACCTGGTTTCTAATTGGCAGATCCCTTCTTGACTTGCATAGAATAATAGTTCTTTTCCATTGGTAAATGATAAATCCTCAACATTGAGGTATGCTGGGATTTTTTTTTTTAAGAGGTGGGGTCTCACTCTTGCCCAGGCTGGAGTGCAGTGGGACTCACAGTTCACTGCAGCCTTGAACTCCCATGCTCAAGCAATCCTCCCACCTCAGCCTCCAAAGTAGCTGGGACTACAGGTACCCCACCATGCCTTGTGTTTTGTTTTGTTCACAGAGATGGGGTCTTTCTATATTGCCCAGGCTTGTCTATTTAGCAGGAGCTCTAGACAGCCAGATGTTGAGAGTCTTCATTTTTCTGTTACATGACAGTAGACTGCTTACTATGTATCATGAACTGTTAGATGCTGGAATTATAAAGAGATCATTCTTACCCTTAAGAAACTCAAAAAGACGGCCGGGCGCGGTGGCTCACGCCTGTAATCCCAGCACTTTGGAAGGCCGCGGCGGGCGGATCACAAGGTCAGGAGATTGAGACCATGGTGAAACCCCGTCTCTACTAAAAATAGAAAAAATTAGCCGGGAGCAGTGGCGGGCGCCTGTAGTCCCAGCTACTCGGGAGGCTGAGGCCAGAGAATGGCGTGAACCCGGGAGGTGGAGCATGCAGTGAGCCGAGATTGCGCCACTGCACTCCAGCCTGGGCGACAGAGCGAGACTCCGTCTCAAAAAAAAAAAAAAAAAAAAAAAAAAAAAGAAACTCAAAAAGACTGGGCGCAGTGGCTCACGCCTGTAATCCCAGCACTTTGGGAGGCTGAGACGGGCGGATCACAAGGTCAGCAGATCGAGACCATCCTGGCTAACATGGTGAAACCCCGTCTCTACTAAAAAAATACAAAAAAACTAGCCAGGTGAGGTGGCGGGCACCTGTAGTCCCAGCTACTCGGGAGGCTGAGGCAGGAGAGTGGCGTAAACTCAGGAGGCGGAGCTTGCAGTGAGCCGAGATCTGGCCACTGCACTCCAGCTTGGGCAACAGATCGAGACCCCGTCTCAAAAAACAAACAAACAAACAAACAAAAAGAAACTCAAAAAAAGCCAGGTGCGATGGCTCACGCCTGTAATCCCAGCACTTTGGGAGGCTGAGGTGGGCGGAACACGAGGTCAGGAGATCGAGACCATCCTGGCTAACACAGTGAAACCCCATCTCTACAAAAAATACAAAAAATTAGCCAGACATGGTGGCGGGTGCTTGTAGTCCCAGCTACTTAGGAGGCTGAGGCAGGAGGGTGGCATGAACCTGGGAGGTGGAGCTTGCAGTGAGACGAGATTGCGCCACTGCACTCCAGCCTGGGCAACAGAGCGAGACTCCATCTCAAAAAAAAAAACTCACAAAAAGAGGCTGGGCGCGGTGGCTCACGCCTGTAATCCCAACACTTTGGGAGGTGGAGGCGGGCAGATCACAAGGTCAGGAGTTCGAGACCCCCCTGGCCAATAAGGTGAAACCCCATCTCTACTAAAAATACAAAAATTAGCCAGGCGTGGTGGTAGACACTTGTAGTCCCAGCTACTCAGGAGGCTGAGGCAGGAGAATTGCTTGAACCTGGGAGGCGGAGGTTGCAGTGAGCTGAGATTGGGCCACTGCCTCCAGCCTGGGACAGAGCGAGACAATGTCTCAAAAAAAAAAAAAGAAAAAAAAAACTCAAAAGAAGACTGGGGAATAGTTCAAAATAAACATGACAACTACACGTCAAAAAGCTATAAAGGACGTGGGGACATTTGCAGAAATTTATGGATTGTATGTTAATATTGTATTGATGTTAAATTTCTTTTTTTTTTTTTTTTTTTTTTGAGACGGAGTCTCGCTGTGTCTCCCAGGCTGGAGTGCAGTGGCGTGATCTCGGCTCACTGCAAGCTCCGCCTCCCGGGTTCACGCCATTCTCCCGCCTCAGCCTCCCAAGTAGCTGAGACTACAGGCGCCCGCCACCACGCTCGGCTAGTTTTTTGTATTTTTAGTAGAGACGGGATTTCACCATGTTAGCCAGGATAGTCTCGATCTCCTGACCTCGTGATCCACCCGCCTCGGCCTCCCAAAGTGCTGGGATTACAGGCTTGAGCCACCGCGCCCGGCCGATGTTAAATTTCTTGAGTATTATACCTTGTTTTTAGGAGATGTGTGCTAAGGAATTTATGCATAACGAATCCCATAATGAGAAGGCAAATGTGGCTAGATGTTAAAGTTTGCGATCTAGCTGGGCGCAGTGGTTCATGCCTGTAACCCCAGCACTTTGGGAGACCAAGGCAGGCAGATTGCTTAAACCCAGGAGTTTGAGACCAGCCTGGGCAACATGGTGAAACCCCATCTCTACTAAAAATACAAAAAAATTAGCTGGACATGGTGGCTCATGGCTGTAGGCCCAGCTACTCGGGAGGCTGAGGCTCCAGAATCACCAGAACCCAGGAGGCAGAGCTTGCAGTGAGCCGAGATCACACCACTGCACTGCACTCCAGCCTGGGCGACAGAGCGAGACTCCATCTCAAAAAAAAAAAAAAAAAATTGGCCAGGCACAGTTGTACGCACCTATAGTCCCAGATATTCTGGAGGCTAAGGCAGAAGAATCACTTGAGCCCCAGAGTTCAGGGCTATGGTGTGCTTTGTTGATCTGGTGTTCACGCGAAGTTCTGCATCAACATGGTGACTTCCTGGGAGTGGGGGACCACCAGGTTGCCTAAGGAGGGGTGAACCTGCCCAGGTTGGAAATAGAGCTGGTCAAAACTCCTGCGCTCATCAGTAGTAGAATTGCACCTGTGAATAGCCAGCCACCGCCCTCCAGCATGGGCAACATAGCAAGACCCTGCCTCTTAAGATAAAAATTGGAAAACACTGGTAGGGAAAAAAAGGCTCTTTGGTCTAAATAAGTCTGGATTGGGTATACATGACACACAACTGGATGGATTGTGTTTATTTAGGAAGTAGAAAAGACTCAATTGCTTCCTATATCATGTTAAAGTGGTGACCCTAAGCACACAATATCAGGGTCACAGCCATCTTTGAATCTAGACTGAAGGAGCTGGCATTGGCAGGCCTGGTTTGAATAAAGTTGCCCTTTTAAGAGCATCACCTAGGATAGGTCACTGGAGCCTCACTGTTCCTTCACCCTCTAGGTTTTACATAGTCAGGGAAAGGAACCAAGGTTTTGCCTAAGAGCACTATGCGGTCTGCAGAACAGAATTTTAATAAGAGCTCCCAAAAGTTACTTAACTGGAACCCCAAGATACTGAATGGTGGCTTCCACTCTCCCTGATCCTGTTCCCGTGGGAGACTCAACTATTGCTATTCCCATCCTAATTCAAAAAACCAGTTTGCTCTAGCTGCCCAGACTTCCCCACAGGCTGCATTCTTGCCCATGAGCTCATTGTTTTGGCTTCTTTGCCTGTATAAATCTACTGCCAGTGCCAGAGGTCTCAGCCCGGGGCCCCCTAACTAGCTGGGGCTGCATTCCATTCAGAATTTCACCACCCCCACTTGGTGTGCTTCCCGCCCTCATGTGGTCACATGTGTATGTTTACTCAAGTTAGCCTGGGACAAGGTGTGCTGGGATAGACAGCCAAGGAAGCAGAGAAGGAAAAGAATGTTTAACTGTTAGGTTTCATCCTGGATTAGATTTCAGTAAATATGCTTTCAGTTCTGTGCCCTAAAATATGATAATTTTCTTGTCTGGTAGGAGGAGGTTTTGAAAATTTTGCTATACATTTCATAGTCTACCCTACTGGGCTGGTTATGACTCTCAGGTATTCATATTTGAAGGGGAGAATGCAGTTAATTCTCCCTGGGAAACACCGCATTCACATGCATTTTATTCCTGAAGCTCCTATGCCCACATCTATCAGGCCTGCCTTTCTCAGCTCACACCACCATCCTTTAGGTTGCCTGGAGCAATTCCCACCGTCTCTGGCCCTTGGTGGAAATGGGGGGAGGGGAGACAGCTGGCCTGCTGCAAGGGAGCAGCTGTTCCGTTTCACTGCTTTGTTACTGAACTTTCCTGAGGGGAGGATACCTTGTTTATTTCCTTTTGCATGAGAGCCCAGATCTAAGGAAAGTGGAGCACACCTCAGGTGAAGGGCTGTGGGAAGAGCATTTCTCTTACTTTGCAGAGTTTTGGATTAATACTAAATGCTTAAGCGGTATACTCCTTTCCTCCACCCCCCTCTTCTTCATCTGTAAAAACAAAACCAAAAAACAAAACTGCAGGCTGTGGCTGTGGGAGGTGACTTTTTTTCATTTCTCAGAAATCCCTCATGAGGCAAAGCAGAGAAACAGAAAGAGGGAAACAACTTTGTGTCAAAATGAGGTTGTGTGTGTGTGTTTTGAAATGAGGTGGCTTGTTGTCAGCTTTAAGGAACAACAGCTCTGCAGAGGAGCCTGGTGATGGCGGGGAGGAGTGCTGGGCTACCTGCTTCCTTGCCCCTTGCCCCACTTCAAAGCTGGGTGGTTGGGGTCAGGTGTGAAACAGGATGGAAGTCTCTGTATCTTCCCTTCCCCATCATGAACAGTGAAAGGTATATCAGTGCTACTGTATGAAAGAAAAATTTGACCAGTCACGGTGGCTCATGTCTGTAATCCCAGCACTTTGAAAGGCCGAGGCGGGTGGATCACCTGAGGTCAGGAGTTTGAGACCAGCCCAACCAACATGGCAAAACCCTGTCTCTACTAAAAATTGGTGTGGTGCTGTGCACCTGTGGTCCCAGCTACTCGGGAGGCTGAGGCCTGAGAATTGCTTGAACCTGGGATGCAGAAGTTGCAGTGAGCCTAGCATGCTGCTGCACTCTAGCCTGGGCCAGCAAGACTATGTCTCAAAAAAAAAAAAAAAAAGAGTAAATGCTTGTGGCTTACCATTATACATAAGCCTATGTTTGTAAGACAGTGTACCTAACCAACAAAGACCAGGAAAACTGTCATTTCCTGGACCCAGGAAAATTGGCCAGGCGCAGTTGCATGCACCTGTAGTCCCAGATATTCTGGAGGCTAAGGCAGAAGAATCACTTGAGCCCCGGAGTTCAGGGCTATAGTGTGCTATGTTGATCTGGTGTTCACGTGAAGTTCTGCATCAATATGGTGACTTCCTGAGAGTGGGGGACCACCAGGTTGCCTAAGGAGGGGTGAACCTGCCCAGGTTTGAAATAGAGCTGGTCAAAACTCCTGCGCTCATCAGTAGTAGAATTGCACCTGTGAATAGCCAGCCACTGCCCTCCAGCATGGGCAATAGAGCGAGACTCCGTCTCAAAAATAAATAAATAAATAAATACAAAATAAAAAATAAATCTCTCTCTATATATATAATTTTTAAAAATTCTTTTATTTTTACATAAATAGAAACAGGGTCTCACTAAGTTGCCCAGGATGGTCTTCAACTCCTGGACTTAGGTGATCCCCCTGCCTTGGCCTCTCATAGTGCTGGGATTACAGGCGTAAGCCACCATGTCTAGCCAAAAATACATTTTTAAAAGTGATTTTGGTCAGGCGTGGTGCCTGTAATCCCAACACTTTGGGAGGCCGAGTCAGGTGGATCACCTGAGGTCAAGAGTTCGAGACCACCCTGACCAACATGGTGAAACCCCGTCTCTATTAAAAATACATTAGCTAGGCCGGGCGCGGTGGCTCAAACCTGTAATCCCAGCACTTTGGGAGGCCGAGACGGGCGGATCACGAGGTCAGGAGATCAAGACCGTCCTGGCTAACACAGTGAAACCCCGTCTCTACTAAAAAAAAAATACAAAAAACTAGCCGGGCGAGGTGGCGGGCGCCTGTAGTCCCAGCTACTCGGGAGGCTGAGGCAGGAGAATGGCGTAAACCCGGGAGGCGGAGCTTGCAGTGAGCTGAGATCCGGCCACTGCACTCCAGCCTGGGCAACAGAGCCAGACTCCGTCTCAACAACAACAAAAAAATACATTAGCTGCACGTGGTAGCGTGTGCCTGTAGTCCCAGCTACTTGGGGGGCTGAGTCAGGAGAATCGCTTGAACCCGGGAGATGGAGGTTGCAGTGAGCTGAGATCACGCCACTGCACTGCAGCCTGGGCAACAAAAGCAAAACTCTGCCTTTAAAAAAAAAAAAAAAAGTGAAGAAACTAGATCGGAAGCCTCAATTTTCTCCCCTATAAACAGGACTTAACAATACTGTCAGCTATCTTATTACTGCAAGATTTAAAGAGAGTTTATTGATATACGTGCTTTGTGCTTTTACCTTAAAGCACTATACAAACAGAAGGAGTTTCAGGACTGTCCCTTAAGGGTTTACTCTATTAACCATTTTCAAATCCTTAAATGCCCTAGGAGAAGCAATTAAGAACCAGGCATCAGTACAGTATGTTGAATTAAAAGGTTCTACAGCTGTATTTTGAGGCCCAGAAGAGACATAAACAGGACTTTCTATGGCTAGGCAGAGCAGGAGTCACCAGTTAGGAAAAATCCCCAGGGTCAGAAACCACCTCCCTGCCAAATTTGCCCTGCTGCCTGTTTTTGTATGGCCCACAAGCTAAGAATCATTTTGGTATTTTTAAATGGTTGAAAAAAATGGGCCAGGCACAGTGGCTCATGCCTGTAATTCCAGCACTTTGGGAGACTGAGGTGGGAGAACTGCTGGAGCCCAGTAGTTCAGGACCAGCCTGGGCAACACAATGAGACCCTGTCTCTACAAAAAAAATTGTTTTTAATTAGCTGGGTGTGGTGACCTGTACCTGTGGTCCCAGCTACTTGGGAGGCTGAAGCAGGAGGATGGATGGCTTGAGCCCTGGAGGTCAAAGCTGTTGTGAGCTATGATTGCGCCCCACCCCCGCACTCTACCCTGGGCAACAAAGCAAGATCCTGTCTTAAAAAAAAAAAATTAAAACTTCAGTGTCACAAGTCTGATTGGAACACAGCTACGCCCATTTGTTTATTTATCGTCTATGGCTGCTTTGTGCTGCTACAGTAGAGAAGCTGCAATAGAGATGATAGGGCCTGCAAAGCGTAACATATTTATCATCTCTCCTGTAGAGAAAAAGTTTGCCCAACCCTCTACTAGAGCTAAAGAGGAGTTTCATTTTGTGATGAAAGAGGCAGGCAACCAATAGTCAACAGTAAGGAGGAGAGGACTGTAGCGATGGGAGACAGGAAGGGTAACCTTGTTCCATGGGAGATGATCTCTGCCTGTCCATCAAGGGGAGGGCCTTTTGGCCTAGGGATCCCAGGGGTACAGTCTGCTCCTTTTTTTATAATCCCACCCTCTTTCCCCCAGTTTCTTTTACTCTTCACTCAAAATTCAGTGGAGCTATCTCAAGAGATTCAGGTAAGGCTCAGAAGAGCACAGCACACAAACATGCCGACCCAACCTAGCCTTCCTCCCACAGCCCGGGGCTCTTCCCAGGCCTCTCAGCACAGTTCTCCAGTGCTCACAGGAGAAATGCTCCGCTCTGGCCACCTTCCAGCCAGCTCTGTACCTCCCCTTCAGCTGGCAGAGCTGATGGCTCCCTGGCATCTGACTGCCATATCTCATGCATACCTTGTTTTGGATTAATCTTTTACATTCCTCCCTCAAATCCTTTCTTCCTTCAGACTCAGCCCTGAAACACCCTCTTCTGGAGTTTTCCCAGTCTCCTAGGTCAAGTAGCCCAAAAGTCAGGTTTATGCTGGCTACTTTGAGGTTAACCCAAACTTTTTCTGTCTCTTGTTGACAGACTTAGACTTAGGTACTTTCCTGAGGCTTTCTACTTCCTTTAGACGGTGTCTCTGCCCTTTAAAGCTGACACCTCTTCATCACCTACCTGTGGCAAATAAACCACCTCTACTTGAAACACATACCTCCCCAAACCATAATTTCTACCATAGCATGATTCTCCATGGTTCAAAGAGAGGAGAGAGCTTCCTGGGTCAGTTTACTCTGGTGGGGAGGATGCTAACACGAAGTCTTTTTTTTTTTTTTTTTTTGAGACGGAGTCTTGCTCTGCCGCCCAGGCTGGAGTGCAGTGGCCGGATCTCAGCTCACTGCAAGCTCCGCCTCCCGGGTTCACGCCATTCTCCTGCCTCAGCCTCCCGAGTAGTTGGGACTACAGGCGTCCGCCACCTCGGCCGGCTAGTTTTTTGTATTTTTTTTAGTAGAGACGGGGGTTTCACCGTGTTAACCAGGATGGTCTCGATCTCCTGACCTCGTGATCCGCCCGTCTCGGCCTCCCAAAGTGCTGGGATTACAGGCTTGAGCCACCGGGCCCGGCTTTTGTATTTCTTAGTAGAGACGGGGTTTCACCGTGTTAGCCAGGATGGTCTCGATCTCCTGACCTCGTGATCCGCCCGTCTCGGCCTCCCAAAGTGCTGGGATTACAGGCTTGAGCCACCGCGCCCGGCCAACATGAAGTCTTTATTTGTAAACCTGGGGACAAGGGGAGAGCAAGGAATGAGAGAGGGTCTGGCTGGAGAGAATCTGGAGGGAGGCTCTCCTAGCATCTTGTTCTCTCTCTATCCCACCACCCTCCATGTCCATCTAGAGCCTCCCACCAGAGCTCTTCTCTTACAGGTTTCCTGGGAGAAGGTGGCTTGAGGCTGAGACACTTATGCCCTGGGCCAGCCACTGGGTTCCTGTGCTCTGCTTCATTCCTCATTACCAGAAGGGTGGAATCTGGATGAGTGGAGGTGAGGAGAAGGTTTAAACTCTCCACCAGACCCACGCTGCAGCTGTGAGCACCTGCTTACAGGGAGGCCTGGGGGTTGGGGAAGTCCAGGAGCTAAATTTAGTCCAAAAGCTGCAACTTAAATTGGGTGGGTATTTACCCTGGGGAAGCTGGGAGGGGGAGGGGAGAGGAATCCTGACCCAGCTGAACTCGTGAGAGCACAGATCACCCCTAGTGTCAATGATAGTCAAACCACAACCCCCTCCCCCACCCAGCACACCCACAGAAAGGAGGCATCCTCAACAATTTGCAGGCCTTTTGCATGCTTGATCTCTCTTGTGCATATCAAGTTTGTTCCTATCACTACCCCACCCTCATCTCACTTCTCAGGGGTCCAGTTCCTCTGAGTCCTTCCCTAAATTCCCACCAGTGCACCAAACCCAGGGGCCCTCCCCACATTCCTCTGCCCTCAGGCTGCAGCTTCTGCTCTCCCCAGTCCCTCCAGAGGGTTTCAGAGGTCAGCGGTGTCTGGCCACACTACTCCCCTCTACGGGGCCAGGAAAAGGGGTTGCTTGGGTCAGGTTCCCCTTCCTGAGAACTTCCACATTGACCCCATAATGACGTCAGTGACCAGAGGAAGGAATCCTTAGGGGCTGCGCTGAGTCCTATCTCTAAAATAAGAGGGGAAGGGGGGCAGACCCCCAGATAAGAGCCCACCTCCTGAGAGGTCAGAGGCTGGAGGCCGAGAGGGAGCTCAGGGGCGGGCAGAAAGAGAAAACGGGTGCTGAAACCGGGGAGCCCTGCGAGGGGCTGCGACCGCACCTCCACCTGCGATTGGTTCTCAGGCTCAGGGCAAACGCCAAACCTGCCCAGCAACAGCCCTGAGCAGAGGGAGGGGAGCTTCGGGGAAGTCAGCTGAGCCGGCACCGCCCAGCTCGGGGCTTCCAGGAATCGCTGGGAGGGCCCCAGCCTCCACCCTACCCCTCCCTGGGTCTCAGGACTCTGCTTTCGGCCTTCTATACCTACTGGGCGGGCTCGGGTCCCATTTCCCTGGCCCCCCCACATCTGTGACTCCCTGCTGACGCCTCTTTAGGCTCAGCGGAGACGTTGGAACTGGGCTTCCCTTGTGGCCCCCTTTCCTCGCTGCCTGCCCTGGGCTGACGTCAGTTTTGTCTTCCTTCTCCATTCCCTTTTGCCTCCTTCCCCACTCGCTCTCCTCTTAAGGTGTCCAAATTCTTCCTTCTCAGCCACTTTCAACTCAGAGAAAGCCCGAGTCCCAAAGCAACAGGAAGATGTGCGGGGGGCCGCGAGTGTGGGGAGATCCTGCCGCCTGGGGCAACTCTGTCGTCCCCCGCAGGGTCCAGGTGCTCAGAAAACAGCAGCCACTGAGTTCACTGTTTCCGCAGGCCCCGTATTCCCCGCCGTGCTCAGCTGGGCTTGTGGAGCCGCGAGCGGGGGCGCTCCTGTGGCACCGCCCCTCCCAGGCAGCCCGGCTTCCAGGAGAGACTTGGCCCCAGGCTCCGAACGGCAGAGGTCTGCCCCTCTTAGGTCGCCTCTAGCAAGTTCTCCACCTTGGGAGAAGCGAGTGGGAGGAGGAAGGAGGAGGCCAGGCTGAGCCATCTCTGAGGAATGTGGCTTTGGCAGGACATCCAGTGCCGCCCCGCTCCTCCCTCAGCCCCGCCCAGGGCCCCGGAGCGGGGCCGGGCTCCTCCCTCTCGAGGGGAAGGGCTCGGGGCAGGAATCCCTTCCCTTTCCCCACCCCAGGAGAAGCCCCAGAGCGTAGGCCAACGCGTACGGCAGAAAGGGGGACAGAAGGCAGGGCTAGAGAAAGGAAACAGGAAAAAAGAGCTTCGACAAGCCAATTGCCCTTCGCTCAGGCCCCAGAGGAAAGGCGCAGATTCCGGGAGACTTCCCAGAGAGACTCGGCCCAAAATAAAGGGCACCGCGGCCGCGCAGCCCTTCCCTCAGCTCTGGAGCCCAGCGCCCCACACCACACCTCAACTGGGAGAACTGGTGACCTCTAGTGGCCCATGACCAGCCTGCAGGGCCTGGGGCTGGCAGGGATCCTCTGGCCCAAACTCTCCTCCTGGGCTCTAATGCTGTTCCCTTGCGCACCCTACCTTCTGCCTTCACACTGCTGAGGGGCCCGTAGCCGACAAGGAAGAGCCCGCTTCTCATTTGTCATGACCATCTTTAATAAAAAATAAATTAGTTCTGGGTGGGAACCATTTCAGGAGGCAGGGAGTGGGGCTAGGGGCTGGGGGCGTCTCATGCTCACATTTCTCTTTTTTACTCTGCCCAGCTGGGCCTTGCTCTGAAGAGGCAGTCTCTCTCCTCCTGCCTTCCTGGGTAAGGCAGGATTGGCACTGGCTGACCCCAGCCCTAGCTAATTAGGGAGGCAGGGGTAGAGATACTAGGCAAATGAGAAGGGGTCAGAGACACAGGGCGGCTTAGAAGATATGAGGCCTGAACATGAGAAATGAGGCCTAGGCCACAAAACTGGAATTGGTGGGGAGACCACACTCTAAGTAGCTCAAATTAGCAAGGAACTGCAGACTTGCTTTCCTCTCCACCTAGGAAAATCTCAGGGAAACAGGTCTTGTCCTTCTCAGTCTGTGTAACTTCTTTTTGAAAAATGATACACGTTTGAGCACACTCACATCCATGCAGTCTCAAAAGCACACCTGAGGCATATGTGCACACACCCATCACACCACCACATGGGCCCAACCATAGCCCTGAAAGTCACTTTCTGTCACCTTGCCACCCTCTGTCACCTGGAGGACATCCCTGCTGAGACTGGGACAGGCTGGAGAGCCAGGGGGTTCAGAGTGGGCTGATCAATGGGTGACCGATGGTGGCATAGAAAACCATGAGGGTGCCCCAGACCCCTTTCAGGAGGGATCCTGGGGAGACCGCTCCAGGACATGTGCGCAAGAGCGGCAACAGGTGGCTGTGTAGTAGGGGTAGACGCAGAGCCGGGCCTGTACCACCAGGGGGCAATGTGGAGAGCTGTCCTTGCATTGATCATCTAGGGACAGAGGAGGCCAGTGGGCACAAGACAGTCACCAGGACCCACCTGTCTGGGAATGGGTGTGCTGCCCATTCCCACTGGTCCCTTCTCATCTCCTCCCATACTTCAGCTAATCCACTCTATTGGGGACTGGGGAGAGGGGGCTCTTTACCAGGGCGCTGGCTGCAGGGTTGGCTGTTACAGGGGCGCTTCCTGGAGGGCCGCAGTTGAGGAGGGCATCGGGTGCTGAGGGTCTGGTTGGCGCTCAGGCACTGGACCTCCCGTGTCTGCGTTCCCCCTTGACAGGAGCGAGAACACTGGGGCGACCCCGGCCATCATATCAGAACTTTGCCAGGCCTGGGATCCTCCTTAACCCCCGGCTGCCACCTCTCTCCCCAAAAGGTGGTGGTGGGGACCCTCCTAGGACATTGTGAAATCCCAAGTGGAGGGGGCCCATCTGTCCTCCAAATCTATAAGAAGTAGGACAGTGGTAATACTTGGGGGCTTATTCTGGGGCACAGAGAGGCCTGGAGGCGGTACAGTGAGAGGACCTCCCCTGGGGGCCCAGGCTGAGCAGGGCAGGGCAGCCAGGCACTCACCGGGCTCCAGGGTGTGGAAAACCATCGGTCCTGGCAGGCCTGCCCTTGACAGGGCTGCAGGGCAGGGGGCCTGGGGAGGTGAGAACAGTTGCTTGGAGAAGTCACGTTGAATTCCATCCCCAGTTTGGAGACACAGATGATGTCTCTACGCTGTGTGCCGGAGCCACATTCGGAGGAACACTAGTGTAGGGGGAGGGCAGGGTGATGAGGGGAGGGGAGGACAGAGAGTGCCCCAAGTGCCCACAAGGAATCCCACTGGGACTGGCACCCCCTCCCTGCCCTCAGCAGGTGCTCAGCTTACCTCACCCCAGGGCCCTGTGTACCAGCGCCAAGTCCTCTCACAGGGCCCCAGGCTGCAGGCACGCATGTCAGGGGGCCGGCTTCCTGGTGGACAGCTCTGCCCAGTTCCTGCTCCTGCTTCTCCCTGGCCTGGCCCGAGGGCTGCCCCACTCCCAAGGCAGACCACAGAGCGCCGCTGGATTCCCGTCCCACACTCGGCTGAGCACTGCGGAGGAGGAGAGCGGCCTGCGTGAGGGGCCTGCTGGTGACTGGCACAAGGGACAGGAGAGGGGGCAGGGAGGGATGCATCCTGGGTCCGAATCCTGGGCGGTAGGGAACGTCCCCGGGTACCAGGCCTGGACGGGGAATCCTAGCTGGGCCCCTCATGGAAGTTGTTCTCACTTACCTCTGAGTTCCCAGCGTCAAGCATATAGCAGGCACTTGATCAATACAAGTTTATTGAGCTGTGCTGGAAAGGCTGAGGTGTCCTGGGCATGGTCACCCAGGATGCAGGACATGGCTGGGGGTTCGGGGCTCACCTTGGAGTTCCAGTCGCTGTGGAACCAGGCAGTAGTACAGGGCCCCATGTCACAGGCCTCTCTGCTGGGGGGCTGCGGGGGGCCTGACGCGCACTCCTGCTCACTCACTTCATCACCATTGTTCCCAACACAGCGAACCTGCCGGCTTCTCTGGCCCCGGCCACACCGCACGGAGCACTGAGGGGGCGAGGGGAATCCAGGGAGCTGGGCTTCTCAGCCAGCCTCCAGCTCTAGGGCTTCAGAACCAGGCTCTGCCTTCGATCCCCAGCCCAGCAGTCACATGGTTTCATGGGCTGAGGAGGAGGCTGAGCCCTAGGGCCCCGGGCCCCCAATCCCTGATTCAGTCCCTTATCTGACTTCTATATTGGGGGTCCATATGAAACCCTGTTTGTAAATAGTTTCTGCTGATGAAAAAGAAGTTGAAAAACCGCTGCTCTTGTTCACCAGTGCCCATTCCCCTCCCCGGCACCTTGCCCGGGCGCACTCACCTGGCTCCAAGGAGAGCCAACTTCCCAATGGCCACAGAGGCGCAGCTGGCAAGACTGGGTGATGTTGGGCCGGGGGAGATGTCCACAGCGCTCGGGGGGCACCGAGGAGCCACCCCCCCCAAACTCCTGCCGGCATTGCAGCTGGCGGTGCTGGGTGCCAGGGCCACAGGAGCGGCTGCAGGATGTCCACTCACCAGCCTCCCAGCTGCAGGCACCAGCAGGGCATGGAAGAGATGGAGACACAGATGAGATATGTGGGGCTGCCATGGCAGGGGAGATGGAAGACACATTGGACATGGGGGCCTCAGAGGAGAGTGGGCACGTTTGGCATTTGGAGTCTGGGTTCCTGGGGGGCTCAGCCTGCCATGGCTTTCTTGCTGCCTACCGAATGTCCGCCTTTCTAATCTAATGTTGTCTCTCTGCAGCCAGGAGATGTCGCGTTGAGTGCAGAATTCAGGTAAGATTCTGGGGGCAACTGCTGTGTTTCCAGTACCCTAACCCTCCCCGTGGGCCATACTCACTATGGGGGGCACGGGGCGCCGTGGCAGGGTTCAGGGGAGGCTGGGGGCCTGGCACCCGCGGCACAGCTGCGTTCATCCAGTTCCTCTCCCGACTCACGGGAGATGCAGAGGAAAATGGGGCGCCAGACACCTGAGTGGGTGAGAAGGCAGCCAGGGAGGCAGGAGGCTGGAGCCCAAGCTCAGTGGTGTCCCAGATGCAGGGTCGGGCGTGGCCCCACTATCCCGGATGCAGGATCGGGAGTGTCAGTTGGGGGGCTTGGACTGAGGTGCTGGTCCAAGGTGCAATGTCTCACCTTTCCCACAGGACGCTGAGCATGCGGAGTGTCCCACTCGTTTCCAGTACGCAGCTGGAGACCCCAGGGGTGTCCTGGGATGGGGCGGGGCGGGCATCTGGGGGATCCGCACCTGGCGCTGGAGAGTGCCTGGGGTCCGGGCTGGGCGGGGCACTACAGCAAGTGGGGGCTCCACCCTCAGAATCTCTGTGCAGGGGAGCAGGTGAATCAGATGCCACCCCACTGCCCCAGAGCCACCCCTGCAGCTTCTCCCTCCTCCTTCCAAGTGCAGGGGTCAGAGTCTTACCTGGCTGAAGCTGGGGGACAGCGGGCTCTGAGGTGGGGTTCTCAAGGATTGGAGGAGATGAAGAGATGACATACTGATAAAATACGCCTGGGTTTTCCTCCTGAAAGATCATCTGGGGAGAAGAGAAGATAATGAATGTTTGGGGGTGGCCAGAGGGGGATGCCACCAGCTCTATCTCCCATCTTGACAACCACAGCTCTGCCCTTAGAGGAAACAGCCTCCCTCCCCAGCATCCAGCTGCCCGTGGCCCCAGGCTCACATAGACATCCACAGGCTGGGTGGTGGGGCCTTCAGCCGACAGACTCTCCCCTTTGCCCTCCTCCCTGGGAGGACGGTTATATCGAAAGACGGTCCCGCCGGCCCTGTAGGACCCAGGGGGATCCACAGCCCAGTTCCCATTGATGATGGACCGGCCCCCAGGGCCACGAAGTGCTGCAGGTCAGAGGTGAGAGATTGGGAAATTCCAGGGTGATAATACTTTCCTCCTCCCACACTGTGTCCTCAGCCTATAGAAGCTCCCACCAGAACCTAAGAGCCCCCCAAGCCCTCTCAGCTTCCTCACTCCTTCCACAAGGGGAGGGGCCAGACCCTGGACTTCCCCGTTTGGCTTGCTCACTGCACTGAGTGGGGGTATGCAGGGCTGAACAGACATGGAAGTGAAAGGGAGGCAGCTGGGTGCTCACCCAGGTAGTTGGAGCTAGGCCGGAGCTGGGCAATCTGGAGCCGCGAGGCTCCCGCTGGAATCCACAAGATCTTCTGATAGCCCAGGGGGCCCCCTCGGTCAGTGAGGTTCCCCGAAACAAGGCGACAGGTAGAATCATCACCCCCACAGACTCCACAGCCATCAGGACGCCTGCCAGAGCCAAGGATCCCATCACAGCCGGGGCTCTGGAGAGAGTGAGGTGAGGCAGCGGCCACAGAATGCCAGATACCACCTCAACCCCACCCCTGTCCCCTCGGGAGCCTCAGCTCACTACCCTGCTTTTTGTGCTACAAGTGAGAGCACAAAAGCAGCCCCACCGTCCCCAGTCAGACCCAGGGACACGGACAGGTGCCCGATCAGATCCTTCAGGCTCTGCTCAGCCCAGCTTGGCAGGTTAGAATTCTCCCTTGGTTATCTCAGTATAGTGTTTTGTTGTTGAATTAATTAATGAGACTGTGCAAATACGTGTGTGTGCATGTGTGCATGTGTTCATGCATGTGTCTACATGTGTATGTGTACGGGTGTGTGTGCGCATATGCGTGTGTGCATGTGTGTCCGTGTGTGTCTGTGTGCATATGCATATGTGCATGTGTTCATGCACGAGTGCACATGTGTATGCATACATGTGTCTGTGTCCATATGTGTGCATATGCATGTGTGTCTGCATACGTGTGTGTACATGCTTGCATGTGTGCATATGTTCATGCATATGTGTGTGTACATGTGTATGTGTACAGGGGTGTGTATCTGTGCGCATATGCGTGTGTGTGTGTGCACCCCGTCTTCCCTCACCAGACAGCGTCCAGCCACACAGATGTCAGGGGCTCCAGGCTGACATAGGGTCCCATCCTGGACCTTTTCGGTGTGACGGACATAGAAGCGGAAGCCACGGGGCCGGCAGTTCAGTTCACAGCGCTGGGAGCCCTGGACTAAGGGACAGAGTAGAAGGGTGGTTAGTGGGCTCCCTGGTGGGAGGTTAGCTGAGAGAGGCCCCGGGGGGGCACCTTGAGGTTGCCCAGGTCACTGTGGATGAAGGAAATGTGACAACAGCACAAGCTGAGAAGGTGGTCAGGGCCGGCACAGTGGCTCATGCCTATAATCCCAGCACTTTAGGAGGCCGAGGCCGGTAGATCATTAGGTCAGGAGTTCAAGACCAGCCTGGCCAATATGGTGAAACCCCATCTCTACTACAAATACAAAAATTAACCGGGCATGGTGGCACATGCCTGTAGTCCCAGCTACTTGGGAGGCTGAGGCAGGAGAATTGCTTGAACCCAGGAGGCAGAGGTTGCAGTGAGCCAAGATCTGCACTCCAGCCTGGGTGACAGAGCGAGACTCTGTCTCAGAAAAAAAAAAAAAAAAGGAAGGTGGTCAGGTCAGTCGAGGTCACTGAGACCATCAAGGGGACTCTGAACCGAGAGAGGAGCAATCCCTGACGCCCATGATTCTGTGTGTTCAGAGCTCTTGAGTGCTTGTCTTGGTGTCAACACAGGCCTAAAATGAAGCGGATGGTAACTTGGGAGCAACCGATACGGTAGTGCCCAGGATACGTGGCACACCCCCACCCAGCTGTCACGGCTGGACAGGATCTCTCCCACTGTGGCCCTCTTGTGTCACAGCCACCCGACCCCCAGTGATGGCCTTCCCAGAGGAGTCCAGACAAAGCGTGTCTCCCGCACCTCCTCCTCCCACCCCGACCCCTCTGCAGACCACTCGCCGCCACCTGTGCTGTCTCCTGACCCAGCCCCAGGGAGAAGAAAGAAGGCACGGCGCAGGGGAAGCAGAGGGGCTGGAAGTCATTCAGGGCTGGGAGTAAGCAGGTGTCTCCTCTCCCCTTCATCCCCAATTCCAAGTCATCACTGCCCAGGGGTGGGCAAGAAACCTCACCTTCGGTGAAGGGCTCCCACTGGTACAGCTGGCCCATGAATTCCTGGGAGTTAAAGGCCGCACACTGCAGGGCCCGGGGGTCTGGCTGCTCGGGGGGGCAGGGCTGCGGTGAGGGGTACAAAGGAGTCAGAGCTGGGGAGCAAAATGAGGGTAAGGTCAGGGCTGAACCTGGGGAGCAGGCGGGAGGATCAGGTCAGCGGAAGAGCTCCAAGACCCCTGCCCTGAGGTGGTCAGATGCCAAGGCCCTTCTCCCTCAGGGGCCTAGAAGAAGCTGAGGGCCCAGCTTCAGGGCGGGGAGGCCACACTGGAGGTTGGGGTTGGGAGGGGAGACCCGAGGAGACTCACCGCTTGGCTGCAGGCTCTTAGCTGCTCACTCTCCCCAGAACATCTTGGAATAGGGCTACTGGGAGCAAAGAGGCTCCAGAGGGAGCTGGCATGGGGGCCGTTGCTCAGCAGGGGCAGCCAGCCGTCCGGGTGCTGAGGGTCAGGCTCCAGGCGGTGCCCGTGAGGAGTCCCCCCCATTCCCCAGGGCCCCTGGCCCTGCTGGCCTCGGCCCCGAGGGACTGAAGGGAAAGGATCAGGGCGTCTCCCTGCTACCTGGGGACTGGCCCAACCCTGGGAACTTGGCCTTCGTGGCTGAGGGGATGCACGGAAGAAGCCACCTTCTCCTAAGGAGTGCGTGGGTGAGGGGGCCTCTGTGTCAGCGGCCTGGGCTCTGGGGTGGTGCTGTGGAGGGGCAGGCCTGGTTCTGGGAGCCACCTCTGTCTGAGCAGTTTCAGGGCTTAGAGGTTCTGCTTGGGGGGATGGGGTGTGGACAGACAGTTCTGTGGGAGGGAGCTCAGTCTTGGTGCTGCCGTTTGTGGAGAATGGCTCTGCTCTTGGAGTAGGGGATGGAATGGGCTCTTCCCCTCTAGAAGAAATCAGGGACAGCTCAGATCTGGGTGGCCTCCGAGGGTGCCTGCGGTTCCGGTGCAGTGGCAATGCAAAGGGCACTCTCCCATAACCGAACATTCCTGGCTTGATGGGGTCTCGAAGCCGGGACCTGAGAAGGTGTTTCAGATGTGGGGGCACAGCTCTGACCACCTCTGACCCTGTTTCCCCAGTTTATTTCCTGGCACCAAAGACAAGCCCTCTGAAGTCACCCGTGCTCCCCTTTCCTTCTTGCTAAGCCCCCACCTTGCCCAAGGCCCACCTCTTCCACCCAGGCCTCTCACCTCCTGGCCGCTTGAATCTCCTGGGTCTCCTCTCTCCCTAGGTGGGAAGCAGGACCTCGAAGTGGGCCACCCCTTCCCCGAGACTGTGTCCTGTACAAGGGGAGGGTTTCTGGAGAAGTCTGGGGTCTGGGACCCTGGCCCCGGGGGAGGAGGGCTTCTGGATGTCTTGGGGGCCGGGGAGGGAGGGGCAGACTCGGGCGGAGCTGCACTGTAGGGAGCTGACATGTCCGGCTCCTGCGCTGCACCCCCACCCCGCAGGGCTGGGAGCAAGAGGCCCACTGGACCCAAGGTCCCCAGACACCTTCGAGGCCCTGGCCCTCCTCTGTAGGTGTCTGAAGAGAGTGTCCGGACAACACCTATATAGAGAAAAAGGTCAGACAGAATTGGAAGGATTAGAGGGAACTGTCCAGAGCGTCCATCTAGACCACCGCTGGGGCTCACAGAGTCGCTGCCAGTCCAGGGTCACATTCAGCAGCAGAGGGAGAACTACACCTCGGCCTCTTGGTGTTGTGAGGCAAGTAACTGTGGAGTTGGCAGGGGAGGTGGATGGGCTGTGGGGAAAGGAGGCGTGGCCTGGAGAGATGGGGTGGGAGCCCAGGGGGAGATGAAAGGGTGGCAGGCAGGCTGCAGCTGCTCACTTGTCCAAAGCTCACCTCCTGATCCAGGCAGAGCTGAGGGAGGGACAGAAGCAGCAGCAGCAGCAGATACAGCCAGGGCCTGCAAACCAAAGGCCATGGGAGGGACGTCAGACTGGAGCCAGAGGGGGTGTTGCAACACCACCCTCCGCCCCCAGCCGGCTCCCCATATCCTGACTACCAACTTCTCAGAAAGCAGAAGTTACTCATCACTTCCCCTGCCCCTCCCAGTGGTCCTCTTTCCCTCACTTCCAGACATGGAGCCGTCCCAGCAACCCCCCCTTCCCTCCCCACCATGGCCCCTTCTCTCACCTGCCTGCCCAGTTCTCCATCACTCCCCCCTCTACTGCCCCAGGGCAGGGGAGGAGCGGACTGGTCACAAAAACTACACAGCCATCTGGGCAGGCATCTGGGTAGGCATCTGGGTGTGGAGGGTGCTCTCTGCAGGGACAGAAGCCTGGTGGTTACCTCTCCAGTGTCCAGAGAGCTTGGGGCTGGGAGGACAGATCAGAGTGGAGGAGGTGGTGAGACTGGCCCACCCCTTTAGGGTCCTCAGGGTGGGAGCAGGGAGGATCACTGCCTTGTCCATCTGTAGAGGCTACATGGTCGGGGGCTGACCTCAGCCTTCCAACTAAGGCTCAGTCCCCACCCCTGGGCCCTGTAGGGGCTTCTTAGCTCCTCCCCAAATCCTACCTAGAGACTGTTTCTAGGCCGGCTCAGGCACACACAAATGGCTTTTTTTTTTTTTTTTTTTGAGATGGAGATCTCACTCTGTCATCCAGGCTGGAGTGCAATGGTGCCACCAAAGCTCATTGTAGCCTCAAACTCACAGGCTCTCCTTCCTCCTCAGCCTCCTGAGTAGGTGGGACTACATGCGTGCACCACCACACCCAGCTAATTTTTGTATTTTTTGGTAGAGACGGGATCCAGCTAAATTGCACAGGCTGGTCTCAAACTCCTGGCCTCAAGCGCTTCTCCCGCCTTGGCCTCCCAAAGTGCTGGGATGACAAGTGTGAGCCACCGCACCCAGCCAGAGGGCTCCTTCTAAAATGGTTGTCATCTGCTCCCACTCCTGCCCTCCCAGAGGTGCCTAGAAAGTAGAGGAGGAAGGCTCCACTGAGGATGTGCCAGACACTCTCTCTGAGGATCCACCAGAAGCCCCTTCCTCGGGTCTTCCAGAAACGAGACCTTCCCCAGCCATCTCTCTGTCCTACTTGCCTCCTGGCTTTCTCTTCCCTTCTGTGGAAGAGATGTGCGGGAACATCCAGGCACATCTCAGACACTTTTGGCCAAGGGATAAGCTAAATGGGTTGACGGTTTAATCTCTAGAGAAGAAGCCGGCAATGTAACACCCACTCTGGGTGCCAGCATCCAGCACTGGTTCAGTGAGGGCTTGTTTCCTGTGCGGCTCTACCAGCTGGGGAAGCGGGAAGGAGAGGTGCAGCCAGGGCTGCCTCTTGCCCCAGCCACAGGCCTCTCATTCTCAAGAGCCAGGAAGTCCATCTGAAGTTCAGCTTTGAACACTGGAGAAGTGAGGCTTGGAACCCTTCCGAGCCACAAAGCCTGACTCTCCTTGCCCCCTTCTCACTTAGAGGCCTTCCCACCCCTGCTCCTCATCCCACTCTTGGGTCTGCTTTCCAGGAAAAAAAAAATGTTTCTGTTGGATCTGAAAGGCACCCGGGAAAGGAATCCAGGGAGCCCTCAAATTGCTGAGGTGGGCCAGCTCTGGGGCAGAAAATGACCAAGAGAAGGGAAGGAATGTGCCTGGGGGCAGACACTGCGCCCCACTGCCCTCCCTGAGACCTAGGGCTCATAATTTGAGGGAGGGGTCAGAGTGGCTGAGCCAGAGCGGGCGTGCCTCACGGTTTAGGGTTGGGGAGGGGGTTGCCGATGGCCACTCCTTCCCCTGGCTGGGCCGGCCACTGAGGTCAGCAACTCCGCCCTGACTGAACGGGGGAGGCCAGGGTCTCCAGAGAAGGGCCCATGTTCCACCCAAGTGTTCAGGCTCTGCCTGACTCTGTTACTCTAGCTGAGGGAAGAAGAAAGGGGGTGATGGTCACTGCCGGCCTCTTCTCTGATGCCGACCCCTCTCCATGCCCTCTCTGCCTCTGTTTCTCTCTGCCACCCAGATCTCACCGCCCCTCTCCACGGGTCTACCCAGTACACATAATCCCGTCCCGAGCTGGGTTTGGCCTTGGCAGTTCCCTGGATAAGTGAGGGGTGGGGGTGACGTGAGCTCCTGGGGCCCGGGCCAGGCCTGGCTCCCTCTCTGGAAAAGTCCCACCCCACCCTCCCCTGCGCAGCCCGGCAGGGGCCCATGCCCCCTCCTCTGCAGAAACACACGCACATTTGTGCTTCTCACCCCTTTCCATGTGCCTCATTTGGTGTCGTTCACGGCCCAGGACGGGGAAAGGAGAGGTCAGAGGTTGGTGCCAGAATAGACCCTGGTCTGGACAAATGTGGGCTCCTCCGTGCCACACCTCTCCACACTGCCCAGTGAAGACCAAGGAACAGAGACCTGCGCAGGGCTCACCCCTTCACCCCCAGGTCTCCCTGCTGGAGAGTGTGGCTCGACCCTATGTTTCTGGAATAGCCACAGAGAATCCCTGTCCTGAGTCCGAATTCCCTGGCCCTCATGGAGCCCTCCACTCCTGGGTCTGGCAGGCCACCCCAACAGGTGTCTTTCTTTTTTGTCAACCTCTTCTGTCATCGGACTGAACTGGATCAAGGGCACCCACCTGCGTCCTTCCCGGCGACCCTGTCCTCCAACTCCAGGAGTTGCAGTAGGGGGGCGGGAGGCACACCGTCCGAGAGCACCCTCCTAGGGAGAGGGCAGGAGGCGCTGCCCGCGCGGGGAGGTCGTGGGTCTGTTTTCCAACTTCGCTGTGTGACTTAGGAGGAATTTTGGCTCACTCCTCGCCCGGGTGATGGGGCCAGAGTTCCACGGGATCAGACCCCCTCCCCAGGAATTCGACCCCAGGGGCTGGAAGATCGTCCGAGGCCACCGGAGCTGGGGCCGGGGTCGTGGCGGGGGCGCGACCGACCGCACAGCGCAGGGAGAGGGGACGACGCGGGCGCGCGGGGCTGGCGGTCTAACGGGACCCGGGAGAGGGGCGGCCGGGGCCGGGGTCTCGGGGAGGTCTCTACCTGCTCTGCGCGCCCCGGTGGCCCGTTAACCCTTCTGCGCCCGGACGCTCTCTACAGGCAGCCTCGCTCCGCGGCGGCCACTGCGGCCCCTGAGCCGCTCTCCGGACACCGCCGCCTCGGCCGCGACTCCGCCCTCGCGCCCGCCCCCGCCCCGCCCGCCACGCGCCCCAGCCCGCGCCCCTTGGCGGTCCCGGGGTGGGGACGGTCGGCCTCGCAGTCCCGCTCGCCAGGACCACCCACCCCGGGCTGCGCGCCGGGCGCCCCCGGTCGGCTGCGTGAGCAGAAGCCCGGGCGGGCCCAGCCGGGGTCGGAGGCTGCGGTCGCTCCCGGGCGCTGTCCTCGTGTCCGGCTGGGATTAGGGACTTAAGCAGCCCGGGCCTCCGAGTGACTCGGGTGAGCGGTGCGAGAGCGGCGCTGCGCGGGCGGCCTCCAGGGGCGCCTGGAGCTAGGCGGCCTGGGAGAGCCGCTGGTCCGGGAGGGCGGCGCCCTGGACGGAGGTGCCCGCGGCCCCGGATCCGCGTGGGTCCAGGCTCTCTCCTCCACGCAGCCTCACCTGCAAGCTCAGTCACTCCTAGCTCTCCCGTGTTGGGCAGTGAACCCTGTGGTTCTGATTGCTGGGACTTCTATGAGCTTCGGTTTTTCCCTCAGTAAGGTTTTACACTCGGGACTCAGCGGAAGGACAACGTGCTGACTTCTGAGTCAGAGTGATCTGGTTTTGAATCTCAGCTCCAGCACTTGCCGGCTGTGTGGTCTTCCACAAATACTTCCACCTCTGTGTGGTGCAGTTTGCTCATCTGCAAAATGGGACTAATCTAATATATAGGATGGACTTGGATATGTCTCTTTATCTATTTATATATGGAAGAATGCACCCCAAACTCAGTAGTATTGGTGACATCTGGGGAGGGGTTCAGGGTTGGAGGAGAACTGAAAAAGGCTTTTGCTTTTTACTCTGTGTTATGTTTATTATTATTATTCGAGACGGAGTCTCTCTCTTTCGCCCAGGCTGGAGTGCAGTGGCGCGATCTTGACTCACTGCAAGCTCCGCCTCCCGGGTTCACGCCATTCTCCTGCCCCAGCCTCCCCCGTAGCCGGGTCTACAGGCGCCCACCACCACGCCCGGCTAATTTTTTGTATTTTTAGTATTTTGTATTTTTGTATTTTTATATTTTTATAAAATATATTTATAGTATATATTTATACTATTTTTATACAAATATTTTTACAAAAATTTTATACAAATTTTATATACAAAATATATTTATAGTATTTTGTATTTTTAGTAGAGACGTTTCACCGTGTTAGCCAGGATGGTCTCGATCTCCTGACCTCGTGATCCGCCCGTCTCAGCCTCCCAAAGTGTTGGGATTACAGGCGTGAGCCACCGTGCCCGGCCTCTTGTTATTAATATTATTATTATTGAGACGGAGTCTCATTCTTGTCGCCCAGGCTGGAGGGCAATGGCACGATCTCAGCTCACTGCAACCTCCACCTCCCGGGTTCAAGCGATTCTCCTGCCTCAGCCTCCTGAGTAGCTGGGATTACAGACGCCCGGCGAATTTTTTTTTTTTTTTTTTTTTTTTTTGAGACGGAGTCTCGCTCTGCCGCCCAGGCTGGAGTGCAGTGGCCGGATCTCAGCTCACTGCAAGCTCCGCCTCCCGGGTTCACGCCATTCTCCTGCCTCAGCCTCCCGAGTAGTTGGGACTACAGGCGCCCGCCACCGCGCCCGGCTAGTTTTTTGTATTTTTTAGTAGAGACGGGGTTTCACCGTGTTAGCCAGGATGGTCTCGATCTGCTGACGTCGTGATCCGCCCGTCTCGGCCTCCCAAGGTGCTGGGATTACAGGCTTGAGCCACCGCGCCCGGCCTTTTTTTTTTTTTTTTGTATTTTTTGTAGAAACAGGGTTTCACCATCTTGGCCAGGCTGACCTTGAACTCCTGACCTCAGGTGATCCAAGTGCTGGGATTACAGGCGTGAGCCACCGCGCCTAGCCGTGTTATGTTATTTTTGTGAATTTTTTAACCACAAGAGTAATCCATCTATTAGTTTTATCTTTTTTTTTTGAGACGGAATTTCACACTTGTTGCCCAGGCTGGAGTGCAATGGCATGATCTCGGCTCACTGCAACCTCTCCCTCCCAGGTTCAAGTGATTCTCCTGCCTTGGCCTCCCGAGTAGCTGGTATTAGAGGTGTGCACCACCACGCCCGGCTTATTTTATATATTTTATATTTTTTAGTAGAGACAGGGTTTCTCCATGTTGGTCAGGCTAGTGTCAAACTCCCAACCTCAAGTGATCCTCCCGCCTTGGCCTCCCAAAGTGCTGGGATTACAACCGTGAGCCACCACGCCCAGCTATTATTTCTTAAAAATAAATAATGTATGTCAGCTGGGCGTGGTGGTGAAAACCTATAGTCCTAGCTACTCAGGAGACTGATGGGGGAGGATCGCTTGAGCCCAGGAGTTTGAGGCTGCAGTGAACTATGAACTATGACTGTGCCACTGCACTCCAGCCCCTGCGACAGAGAGAGACCTTTCTCAAAAAATAAATACATAAATAAAATACGTAAAATGACTGGCATAGAGTAGACAATAAATGGTCACTGCTATTTTTATATTTTTACTTTTTTTTTTTTTTTTTTTTTGAGATGGAGTCTTGTCCTGTCACCCAGGCTGGAGTGCAGTGGTGCCATCTCTGCTCACTGCAACCTCTGCCTCCTGGGTTCAAGCGATTCTCCTGCCTCAGCCTCCTGCCTAGCTGGGATCACAGGCGCGAGCCACCACACCTGGCTAATTTTTTGTATCTTTAGTAGAGATGGGGTTTCACCGTGTTGGCCAGGCCGGTCTTGAACTCCTGACCTCATGATCCTCCCGCCTCAGTCTCCCAAAGTGCTGGGATTACATATGTGAGTCACTGCGCCCAGCCTATATTTTTACTTTCTATTTACTGACGCGTTGTGTTTTGTTGGGTCTACTCAGTGTTTTAAAGGTTTTTGTTTGTTTTTTGTTTTTAAGACACGCTAGTTTCAAACTCCTGGGCTCAAGAAATCCTCCTTCCTTGGGCTCCTAAAGTGCCAGGATTACACGCATGAGCCACTGGGCCCAACCTAAAGGTGTATTTTTTTTTTTTTAATAACTTGTCAATACCTATTTTAAAACCTGGATATTTTAAAATTTCCCTTGAAAAACTAAAACACAAAAATAGAAGCTCTAACAACATTGTTGTGCATCCTCACAAAATATCGGAGGTCTTTGGTTCCCCTACCTGTCATTTCTTGGGCACCTTTTGCACTTTATGTTGAGGAAGCAGCAAGAGGACAGTCTCTAGCCTCAAGGAGTTGGGTCTGATCAGGCACAGACACTGCAGGTAATGGGGTCATGGGAAGGTTAATACTGGGCTCAGCTGAAGGAGATGTTATCTCTAAGAAGATGATGGATATGAAAACATAAAATGCTTTCAAAATGTAAGAATTGGGCCGGGTGCGGTGGCTCATGCCTGCAATCCCAGCATTTTGGGAGGCCAAGGTGGGCAGATCACCTGAGGTCAGAGTTCAAGACCAATCTGGCCAACATGGTGAAACCCCATCTCTACTAAAAATACAAAAATTAGCTGGGTGTGGTGGTGGGCGCCTGTAATCCCAGCTACTGGGGAGGCTGAGAAAGGGAGAATTGCTTGAACCCAGCAGGTGGAGTTTGCATTGAGCTGAGATGATGCCACTGCACTCCGGCTTAGGTGACAGAGTGAGACTCTGATTCAAAAAAATAAAATAAAATAAAATAAAGTAAATAAAATGTAAGAATGGTGTCCCGAGCTGGGTACAATTGCAGGCACCTGTAGTCCCAGTGATTCGGGAGGCTGAAGTGGGAGGATCACTTGAAGCCAAGAGTTCAAATCCAGCCTGGGCAACATAGCAAGACCCCATCTCTAAAAAAAAAAGAAGAAAAAAGAAAGGAAGGAGAAAAAGAATTGTATCATTATTTGAAATTTAACATGCATATTTTTTCTTGGTAAATCCCTAAGTTCTTCCAGGATAAAGGACTATTTGTGCTACTTTATATCATCTATACTTTTTCCTATTTTATATTAGAGTTTTGTTTTTTTGATAAGTCACTGAAAACAACAACTTGAAAACACGAAGTACACCACGAAACATGGCGCAGGTCGGATCGTCCTGTGCCTCCAGGAGGTGCCTCTCCTCATCCTCCATCCAGGTCCTGAGTTCCTACATGGGTTAAGAAGATAAAAGCTTAATGCCCCTCCCAGAGGGCTGGTTTATCTAGGGACTCCCGGTGACAACCTCGAGGCATATTTATAGTGCTAGCTTTGAAGGGGAAGCCCCTTTGCCCAGACCTCAGAGTATGATACAGATTATGTGAAGCCCGGCCGGGCGCGGTGGCTCAAGCCTGTAATCCCAGCACTTTGGGAGGCCGAGACGGGCGGATCACGAGGTCAGGAGATCGAGAGACCATCCCGGCTAACACGGTGAAACCCCGTCTCTACTAAAAAATACAAAAAAACTAGCCGGGCGAGGTGGCGGGCGCCTGTAGTCCCAGCTACTCGGGAGGCTGAGGCAGGAGAATGGCGTGAACCCGGGAGGCGGAGCTTGCAGTGAGCTGAGATCCGGCCACTGCACTCCAGCCTGGGTGACAGAGCAAGACTCCGTCTCAAAAAAAAAAAAAAAAAAAAAAAAGATTATGTGAAGCCCAGCCTTCCAGGCAGAGTAAGATATTTTAGGCCAGGGACCCTTCAGTCCTGGCCCAGTCACACCCCATCGGCATTCACTTATCTACAGGGAGGGAAGCTGCAGCACAGGAGTGTGGGAGGAGAGGAAAGGTCTGCCTTTGACATTTGTAACTGCTGAGAATTGAAGGTCAGAAATAGTTCTTTCCACTAAGAAATGGCTGCTGACCAAATAGCTCATGAGATTTCCTACTGCTGTCACCTCTCATGGCTTGGTGGTCTGAAAATATTGTATAAAGAAAAGAGTTTCCTATGCCTCAGCAACTTGTGAAATATCAGATTAAGTTTGTGGACACTGTCTCCAGGATAAAAAGTTTTTAGGCTGGGTGGGGTGTCTCACGCCTCTAATCCCAGCACTTTGGGAGGCTGAGGTGGGTGGATTGCTTAAGCCTAGGAATTTGACACCAGCCTGGGCAGCATAGCAAGACCCTGTCTCAAAAATAAACAAATACATAAATAATTTTTTAAAAGAAGTTTTTAAGGCCGGGCACGGTGGCTCACGCCTGTAATCCCAGCACTTTGGGAGGCCGAGGTGGGCGGATTACCTGAGGTTGGGAGTTCGAGACCAGCCTGACCAACATGGAGAAACCCTGTCTCTACTAAAAATAGAAAATTAGCCGGGCATGATGGTGCATGCCTGTAATCCCAGCTACTTGGGAGGCTGAGGCAGGAGAATCGCTTGAACCTGGGAGGCAGAGGTTGCGGTGAGCTGAGGTTGCACCATTGCACTCCAGCCTGGGCAACAAGGGCGAAACTCCGTCTCAAAGAAAAAAAAAGTTTTTAAGAAGACTATGTAGGCCGGGCGCGGTGGCTCATGCCTGTAATCCCAGCACTTTGGGAGGCCGAGGCCGGTGGATCACGAGGTCAGGAGATCGAGACTATCCTGGCTAACATGGTGAAACCCCGTCTCTACTAAAAATACAAAAAACTAGCCGGGCGTGGTGGCGGGCGCCTGTAGTCCCAGCTACTTGGGAGGCTGAGGCGGGAGAATGGCGTGAACCCGGGAGGCGGAGCTTGCAGTGAGCCGAGATCGCACCACTGCACTCCAGCCTGGGAGACACAGCGAGACTCCGTCTCAAAAAAAAAAAAAAAAAAAAAAAAAAGAAGATTATGTAATAAGTAGATGTTCATCCAGCCTGTAATCCTAGCACTTTAGGAGGCCGAAGCGGGCAGATTGCTTGAGGTCAGAAGTTTGAGACCAGTCTGGCCAACATGGTGAAACCCCGTCTCTACTAAAAATACAAAAATTAGCCAGACGTGGCGGCGCACACCTGTAATCTCAGCTACCCCAGAGGCTGAAGCAGGAGGATTGCTTAAACCCAGGCGGCAGAGGTTGCAGTGAGCTGAGATCACACTACTGCACTGGGTGACAGAGCAAAAAAAAAAATAGGGCGGGCTCGGTGACCCACACCTGTAACCCAACCACTTTTGGAGGCTGAGGCAGGCGGATCACCTGAGGTCAGAAGTTCGAGACCAGTCTGGTCAACACAGTGAAACCCCACTTCTACTAAAAATACAAAAATTAGCCAGGCATGGTGGCAAGCGTCTGTAGTCCCAGCTACTGGGGAGACTGAGGCAGGAAAATTGCTTGAGCCCGGGAGGCGGAGGTTGCAGTGAGCCAAGATCGTGCCATTGTACTGCAGCCTGGGTGACAGGACGAGACTCCGTCTCAGAAAAAAGAAAAGTAGATGTTCATCCAAAATTATCTCTAAAGATAGGAAAATAAGGAAAAAAAGAGGGGACAGGCTGACATTGGTCTGACTTTGAGCTCAACATACTGATTTAATAATAATAATATACCTAACATGTATATAGCACTTACTTTGTGCCCCTGACTGGGCTGTTAGAAGAGCTTTACACACATTACGTCACTCTGTCCTCACTGTAACCCTGTGAGGTGGAGACTGTTACACCATTTACAGATTTGCAAACAAAGACACAAAGACAAATCCACTAGTTTGTCTCTAATCTCTCAGCTAGAAAGTGAGAGAGCCAGGATTCTAAATTAGGCGCTATTATTTGTATACATTGTATGCAAATAAAATTTCCAGAAATTTAGCTGAGTTTACTTAATAATTTTTTCCCGTGGCAGTAGCATAAGGAAGTTTTACAAATTAAATAACATTTTGAATGAATGCCTCATATAAGATGTTGTCCCTATTCCAAGATAATGCTGATGCTAACAGCAATAATAAGCACAGGTGGGGCCCAGAAATGACCATGCAGCTGTCTTTGGGTTTGTGGTCATAGCAACCATTTTCGGAAAGCCTGGTGTTTGCTTTTCTGCCTCTCCAAATCATGGTTGCTGAACTCCTTTGTTCCAGAACAGACACCCCATTCCCAATTGCTGCGTGCCAGGCTGGCCTCCAGCCGTTGAGTCCGTGTCCTGTCACGCTGTCTCCACTGTTTTGTCTCACTGATGCCGTTCTTCTGACCATTCTGCTTTGGCTTGGCCCAGCTGCCCATACTTGACAGCTGCTATGACAGCAGCCAGTGGTGACCTGTGCTCTTCCAGGGACTGGAGGGTGAGACCACCTTGCTGTGTTTACCTTTGTATTCACCACCTCACTCTGCACACAGTAGGCATTTAATGAACACGTGGGGTGAGCACTGCCTCAGCTCTGGCCACATTCCAGCATTTTCTGGCTGTTGTCCTGTCCCATCACAGCCCAACTGCCTTGCAGCTGATGAAATGATGAAGAAACAGGATGTGATCCACTCGGTAAGATGAGGATCAAGACATGAATGGGATATTCTGGTCTCCCAGTCACTGCTATGTAGATTTTATTTCTTTATTTATTTTCTTTTTTAAAAAAAGATATACTTGGTCAGGCGCGGTGGCTCACACCTGTAATCCTAGCACTTTGGGAGGCCAAGGCAGGAGGATCACGAGGTCCGGAATTCGAGACCAGCCTGACCAACATGGTGAAACCTCATCTCTACTAAAAATACAAAGATTAGCCGGGCATAGTGGAGAGCGTCTATAGTCCCAGCTACTCAGGAGGCTGAGGCAGGAGAATTGCTTGAACCTGGGAGGCAGAGGTTGCAGTGAGCCAAGATCGGGCCACTACACTCCAGCCTGGGTGACAGACGGAGACTCCGTCTCAAAACAAAAAACAAAAACAAAAACAAAAAATACTCCTATATTTTTTCTTTTTTCTTTTTTGAGATGGAGTCTTGCTCTGTCGTCCAGGCTGGAGTATAATGGCATGATCTCAGCTCACTGCAACCTCTGCCTCCCAGATTCAAGCAATTCTCCCACCTCAGCCTCCCAAGTAGCTGGGATTACAAGCGTGTGTCACCACCAGCTAATTTTTGTATTTTTAGTAGAGACGAGGTTTCACCATGTTGGCCAGGCTAGTCTCGAACCCCTGACCTCAGGTGATCCACCCTCATCGGCCTCCCAAAGTGCTGGGATTACAGGTGTGAGCCACTGTGCCCAGCCAACTTCATAGGTTTTCATAAAACCCCAAATACAACTGATGGAATATGTATGAAAGCTGCGGAGTCATGTACAACATGAAGGCAGTGCTATTGTTAATGATGCTGTGCAAAATTATTTTGTAGCTGATGTTCTAGGTAGATCAAGACTACATTAGAGGAAGACTTCAAGCTGCCCTGCTGTGATGCTCAGTTCTTTGCTGGGGATGCTCTCAGAGTCCAACAAGACTCTGGTCAGGATTTGCCAGTGACAGAGAGGACATAATGTCTTTTCACAGTAGGTTGACAATAATGGTTCAGCCTCTGTGCCAGGAATTGGGGAAAAAAATGATGCTGCCATCTGTACAGAACCTTTCTTTTCTTTTCCCTCCCCTCCCCTCCCCTCCCCTTCCCTTCCCTGCTTCCTTTTCCTTTTTTTTTTTTTTTTTTTGAGACAGAGTTTCACTCTTGTTGCCCAAGCTGGGTACAGTGGTGCAATCTCGGCTCACTGCAACCTCTGCGTCCCAAGTTCAAGTGATTCTCCTCCCTCAGCCTCCCAAGTAGCTGGGATTACAGGTGTGCACCACCACTCCTGGCTAATTTTTTGTATTTTTAGTAGAAACGGAGTTTCACTGTATTAGCCAGGCTGGTCTTGAACTCCTGACCTCAGGTGATCCACCCGCCTCGGCCTCCCAAAGTGCTAGGATTACAGGTGTGAGCCATCGCACCCGACCTTTTCTTTTCTTTCTTTCTTTTTTTTTTTTTTTTTGAGATGGAGTTTCACTCTTGTTGCCCAGGCTGGAATGCAATGGCGTTATCTCGGCTCACTGCAACCTCTGCCTCCCGGATTCAAGCGATTATCCTGCCTCAGCCTCTCGAGTAGTTGGGATTACAGGCCTGCACCACTACGTCCAGCTAATTTTGAGTAGCTGGGACTATAAAGTGTGTACCACCACGTCTGGCTAATTAAAAAGGTTTTTTGTAGAGACGGAGTCTTACTATGTTGTGCAGGCTGGTCTTGAACTGGGCGCAAATGATCCTCTCACCTTGGCCTCCCAAAGTGTTGGGATTACAGGCATGAGCCATGCACCCAACCAGAACCGTCCTCTTTACCACGAATTCTGGCGGCAGATACGCCCGTGGAACTGAGTTCCGTGATGACTTCCCAGCTTGGCAGGCTCCTTGTGCTTGGGGGTTCTGGACAGAATGTGAGGTGGCTGTGAGGGCAGATGCTCTGGGAAGAGGGGCGAGACCACAGAGGAAGGATGGGCACTGCCTAGTGGTTGGGGGGCCAGGCCTGAGGACTCAAAGCATTTTGAGGAAACAGAGCAACCTATTGTTTTGTTCTGGAGTCTGGAATCACACTACTGTCCTGACCCCATGGCACTGTGACCAATTCCCAGGACAATTGTAGATGCTGAATTAAGAGCAGGAAATAGTACATTTTGTCTCAAGTAAGGAAGGTGAGAGAAACCCAGTTTCCTTCCCCAAAGAGGCTCCTCCGAGAACATAAACGTCCACACCATGATGGCCCCAAATTGCAACCTGTCGCCCCAGTCCAAAAGCAAATGAATTTTTTTCAAGCAGAGCAAAGGCTTACAGAGAGGTGAGCTCTGGGGGTGAAAAGGGCCCTAGTCATGCCTTCAGGGGGACCTGTCTCTCTCTGTCAGGAGCAGGGCAGGGGGTTGGTTGAGGGGGCCGGGTGGGTAGAAGACCCTGAGCGAGCTGTTTCCCTCCAGACGGGGCCTCCCGCTCCAGGGTGCTATCCCGGCCGAGGTCGGGTCAAGGACTCCAACCCCAGGACTGCCTTGAGGAAGGGGCCATGAGCATTTTCCCCAAACGAATCTTGCTCTTGTGCCTAGAAGTTTCCTTGAATTTCTAGAGAAAGCCAATTTGGTGTCAAATTAGTCTTGACACATTGGGCTGAAGGCCTGAGAAAGGCAGACATAAAAGGGTAGGAACAAGGGACAAAACTGTAACTGCAGCCAGGGAGGCGGGCAGGGCGGCCAGAGGAGAGGCAGGAATTTCATACATACCAAGGACTTGAAGTCAGATGCAGGATAGCCGGGGCCTGCTGGGAAGGAAACGCAAGTTGAGGCAGGAGGTGCTCACCCCTCCCACCACGGGCCCAGCTCATCTCAGTGGACAAAGGGTGGACAGGAAGGTGCGTGTCTGCTTTTTTTTTTTTTGAGATGGAGTCTCGCTCTGTTGCCCGGGCTGGAGTGTGGTGGCATGATCTCAGCTCACTGCAACCTCCGCCTCCCGGGTTCAAGTGATTCTCCTGCCTCAGAAAGGCCTCCTGTCCCTGCTCACAGCCCCACACCCCCGTCCCGGTAGCTTCAGGATCTGGCCCTGGCCCCTTGCTCAGCTGCAAAACCTGTGCCCTCTGGCCTCCACTGCCTCTCCAGCTTCACCCCCTCCGCCCAGGGCCAGCCTCTCTCCCTTGCCCTCTGTGGAGAAACAGCTCAGTCTCACTCTGAGGAGCCCGTTACCTCCAGGGAGGGCCCCCGCCCCGCCGCTCTCCCAGCCCAAACCCCCTGGGCAGCTCTATCCACCCCAAAGAGTCTCTCACTTTAGTGCGCCTAACAATTGCCTCGGAGGTTATGAAAATAAAGGTGCCCAGTCCCCTCCTTTGGGTGGTTCTGTTCATGAGCTCCACAGGGGTTCTTCTTTAGTTTTTGGGACAGGGTGTCTGTCACCCAGGCTGGAGTGTGGTGGCGTGATCTTAGCTCACTGCAGCCTGGATCTCCTGGGCTCAGGCGATCCTCCCGCCTTGGCCTCCCGAAGTGCTTGCATTACAGTTGTGAGTCGCTGCCCCCGGCCTCCACAGGGCCCCTTATACATACCCAAGCATGAGATCTGCACCGCCTGTTGGAAAGTTTGCCTGTCAACCAGGTATGAGCTAATTGGGGCCCTCAAACAGAAGTATGCAGGGACCATAAGTTAATTGATTTCTCAGTAACGACCTGATTTCTGTTTCCAGTGCCCATTTCCCTGGGGCAAAGGAACTTAATTGTGAATGTGGGGGACTCCCACCTTCACCTGCACGCTCTCCAGTGCTATTGTGGCAAGATGGTGTTGGTGATGATGGTGCTTCCTCACTGGGGAAAAGCTGGGGCAAGGGCTGCTGCCTCTCACTGCTCTGGCCTTGACGTAGCCAGGTTCACATCTCAGGGAGAGACGTAGGGAGGCAACACATGTCCCATGCAAGTCTGAGAACAGGTCAGCCTGTGGCAGTGCTGGTGGACCCCAGCAGAAGGAACGGTTGCGAAGGGGTCCACGCAGTTGATCTGAAGCTGAAGGCCTCTCCTCAGACCTGCTCTTCTCCAGACTCCTCACCTCCTGCCGCTGGGACTGTTCTTCAAAATCCTAAAGTCATCTTCACTCCTTTCTACCCTGATTCTAAAGTAGTAAGGAACTTTAGTACTTGCTTGTTTGTTTATTTATTGCCCAGGCTGAAGTGCAGTGTTGTGATCACAGCTCACTGCAGCCTCGACCTCCCAGGTCCAAACGATCCTCCCCGCTCAGCCTCCTGAGTAGCTGGAATCACAGGTCCTGCCACCATGTCCAGCTAATATTTTTAATTTTTTGTAGAGACGAGGTTCTCCCTGTGTTCCCCAGGCTGGTCTTGAGGGAGCTCCAGTGATCCTTCTGCATCGGCCTCCCAAAGTGTTGCCAAGATAGGCGTGAGCCACTGCACCTGGCCATAGGAACTTTAGAGACCGTCTTGCCCGGTCCCTTCATTTTACAGGTGAAGAAGCTGTGCCTCAGAAGTGTCACTTGCCTTGGGTTTAGAGACAAACACAGAGTTAGATTCCATGTCCTCACAGGTGTCAAGTCTTGGTCTTTTAACCCAAAGGCTTCCTTCCCTCTCCACATATTTATGTGTCCACCTCCATTCTGTGGCCACCACCTGCCTGAGCTGTTCTTGCTCTTACATGGATGACAGTGATCAATGCAAAACTGTGACACTTTGCTCATGGCATCCCAGGAATGCCTGACCCTTCCCATCCCTCATCTCCTGCTCATTCTTCAAGTGACTGAAATGCCACCTCTTCCAAGAAGCACATACTGGCCCAATGTGACCTCTGCCATTCCAGCTTCATTCAGCACTTGGAATCCACATGGCTCATGCCATGGTGTGACCACAGACAGGCTGCATCTTTATGTTATTAACTTTTCAGTACTGAGATTAGAAATTCCTAAGAGCAGGGCTTGCCTTACATGTCTTGGTTTCCCCACAGGGCCTGGCACAGAGGACTGTGTGATGAAATTTCAGTCACTGATTATGTGGTGGCTGCTTCTCAGCCCCTTGCTACGTGCTCTAAGCCCCAGGTGCAGAACCAGTCATCAGGATGTGGACTTTTGTTCTCCAGTTGCTGGACCGAAGGTGGGATTCCATTCCGTGCCAGACTGTGGGACCCTTTTGTGGATCACTCTGTTTTTGTTTATGAGCAGCTCCAGGCAGAGTGTTTACAGGCTGCCCCGGCTCCCTGGCCAACTGGCTGTGTGGCGGGGGCCGTGGATCATGCCAAGCGTCAGGGTTCTGTGGAGTTTAAATGAAAAGATACACATAAAGCCCGTAACTAAACAGTGCCTGGCCCCCATAGGTCCCCCACACATATTGGCTATTTGTATTACTATTTAACTTAGAGTTAGAAGATTTGAGCCTGGGTGTGGTGGCTCACGCCTGTAATCCCAGCAATTTGGGAGGCCAAGGCGAGCAGATCGCTTGAGGTCGACATCAGCCTGACCAACATTGTGAAAGGCCGTCTCTACTGAAAATACAAAAATTAGCCAGGTATGGTGGTGGGTGCCTGTAATCCCAGCTACTTGGGAGGCTGAGGCAGGAGAATCGCTTGAACCTGGGAGGCGGAGGTTGCAGTGAGCCGAGTTTGCACCACTGCACTCCAGCCTGGGTAACAGAGTGAGACTCGGTCTCAAAAAGAAAAAAAAATCAAGTTAGAAGATTTGGCATTAAAATACTGTTTGTCAACATAAGTATGGGTGACTGTGCTCTTATCTGTCAGAGGAGGACATTTCGAAGGCCTCAGGAGGAAGCTGTGCAGCAGTCCCAATTGTTCTCAAGCAGAGGAGGGTGGCGCTTTGGTTTACCCAAGTGCTGGCCCAGGAGGCCCTCAGCTACTTTGCGTCCTGCCAGGGACCTGTCACCACCAGCCAACTCTGTTCCCCGGCTCGTGGCCCCAGATTACTGGGGATCTGAACACCAGGAGGGCCTGGCTGATTGCTGAAAACAGGTGGGTCCTGAAGGCCAGGCCAGAGCCTATTTGTGGAGAGGCAAAGTCAATTCCAGCCAAGATTCTGGAGAGAGGTAGAGAGGATTTTTTTCTTTTCTTTTTTTTTGAGACAGAGTCTCACTCTGTTGCCAGGCTGGAGTGCAGTGGCGCGATCTCAGCTCGCTGCAACCTCCAACTCCCTGGTTCAAGCGATTCTCCTGCCTCAGCCTCCTGAGTAGCTGGGATTATAGTCATGCGCCACCACGCCCAGCTAATTTTTGTATTTTTAGGACAGACGGGGTTTCACCACGTTGGCCAGGATGGTCTCGATCTCTTGACCTCATGACCCGCCCACCTCGGCCTCCCAAAGTGCTGGGATTAGAGGCTTGAGCCACTGTGCCCGGCTAGAGGGGACATTTCTATCTCAGCCTCCATCTCCTGAGTGGGGCTGGGCACAGATACCAGGCAGAGTGAGGTGAACTTTGACTGAAAGCAAAATGACCAACCAAGACATTGGGACTGAGCCCTTCATAAGAACTCAGGTCCGAGCAAAGCGATCCTGTTGGGGCCGGCCAGGTGCCTCTTTCCGTGAAGGTGCAGGGCTCAGAAGAGCCTGGGGCTTGCGCAGAGGACGACAGTGGCTTCAGTGGCCCGGACAAAGGGCATCCCTCTCCAGGGAGGCTCTTGCAGAGCAGTGCAGCCCACACCTGCAGGGCAGCTGCAGCCTCCTCGGGCTCAAGGGAGGTGCCGCCCTCCTGCGCCCTGCCTCTCCAGGATCAGCTCCTCAGAGTTGAGGCTTGTGAGCACAGGTTAGGCATGAGGTGGGGCCACCTGGGTTAGGATCTGACTGTGGGTTTGTCACTGCCCCACCCTGCCAAGAAGGCTGAGTTAAGAGTGGGAAGGGCCTCCCAGGAGGTTCCTGCCGTGCCGAGACTTCAGCACCTTTCCCCCCACGCCATCCTTGTCCACGGTGTTAGTCCTTTACGCCATAGTTTAAAAACAGGTAAAGCACACACAGGATCCAGGACACGTCTCCTTCTTCCAGCCTCCCTCTCTCCTCCTCCAAGGCCACATCTGTACATCCTTATTAAAATACCCCAAGCATATGGAAGCACATGTGTCAATATTCTCCTTTTTCTATCATTTTTGGTCACAGAGACTCTCCTGAGAGGCTGATAAAAGCTCTGGGTTCTTAGTGCTTAAGAGTTAGAATCTGAAAAAAAAGGCGGGGCGTGGTGGCTAATACCTGTAATCCCAACACTTTGGGAAGAGGAGGCGGGTGGATCACCTGAGGTCAGAAGTTTGAGACCAGCCTGGCCAACATGGTGAAATCTCATCTCTATTAAAAATACAAGCCGGGCGCGGTGGCTCAAGCCTGTAATCCCAGCACTTTGGGAGGCCGAGGCGGGCGGATCACAAGGTCAGGAGATCGAGACCACAGTGAAACCCCATCTCTACTAAAAATACAAAAAAAAAAAAATTAGCCGGGTGCGGTGGTGGGCGCCTATAGTCCTAGCTACTCAGGAGGCTGAGGCAGGAGAATGGCGTGAACCCAGGAGGCGGAGCTTGCAGTGAGCCGAGATCGCGCCACTGCACTCCAGCCTGGGCAACAGCGTGAGACTCCGTCTCAAAAAAAAAAAAAAAAAAAAAAAAATACAAAAATTAGCTAGGTGTTGTGGCACGCCACCTGTAGTCCCAGCTACTTGAGAGGAGAATCACTTGAACCTGGGAGGAGGAGGTTGTAGTGAGCCGAGATTGCGCCACTGCACTCCTGCCTAGGTGACAGAGTGAGACTCCATCTCAAAAAAAAAAAAAAAAAAAAAAAAAAAGCTCTGGTTCTCTTCCTAAGATAGGTATACACAAAAAACATTTAGGATAGAGTTTCAGGGTTTCCACACACCATGTGGCCCATCTGCCCTACTCAGCAAGGGGTTCGGTTGTGGCTTACGTCAGTGAGGCTGATCTATACTCCATCCTCTCAAGGCCGTCTCCCAACACCCACGGCTGCCCTCTGCTGCAATCCCGACAGGAGCCTGGCAAAGCAGCTCTTCTAAGGCCCTGGAAAACGGCTGAGGCAGGCTAGCCATTCAGTTCCTTGTTGAATAAAATGAAATCTAAACTCTTGACATGGCCAAGAAGGCCCTTCACGCCTGACCAGGCCTGAGCCTCCTCCCTGGCCTCATCCCAGTGCTATTACTGCTACTCCGGCCACACTGGCCTCTCCGTTGTTTATTGGACATGTCAATCCCGGGCCACCTCAGGGTCTTTGCTGAAGCTGTTCCCCCTGCCTGGAAAAGCTCTTGCTCTCTAGTTGCACTGCTGGCTCCTGGCTACTAGGGTGTCAGCACAGTTACCTTCCTCCGAGAAGCAGCATTAGAAAGGGGCGTGTGTCCTCACCCATCCCCAGCACCCTTTCTCTCTGTTGCACCATCTTAGTTTATTTTGCTCAGGGCACTTGCCACTTCTGAAATTACCTTTTTTTTTTTCCTTAGTCATTCACTGTTTGTCTTCACCATTAGGGGGCGAGCTCCACGAAGTCAGTGGCCTTGACTGTCATCTCCCAGAACAGGGCCTGGCGCACACGCTATGCACTCAGTGAATATCTGTGGAATGAAAAAAGGATCATAGTGGAGGTGAGATAAGAATCTTGACTCAATTCTCTGTCCCACCAAGGCGGGTCCTGGCAACCCCTGGCTCCCATTCTAGGCAAAGTTCCTGCCTTTCCCTCATGTCTCTATTGCCTGCTGGCCTGCTCTTTTCCCAGATCTCTAGAGCCACGCCCTCCCAACCAGTATCTAACAAAAACTCTTTTGTGATTTTATACCTAGGGTATTTCATCTGAGTCAATTGGCTTCTCCAGCCTTAGCTCAGCTAAGTCCAAAGGTCTGATCAGTATTTCCAGTATAAAAGCCAACTCTGTGATCCCAGGGCTCAGAGCTCCACTCCAGGGGAACGAGGGAACTGACAGAGGACGGTCCAGCCTCTGCTCCCTGCCCTTGCATTCCCGGGTCTTGTGGAAATAAAGGAAAACCAACTTTAAAAAAGCAAAGCTGGCCGGGCACAGTGGCTCACACCTGTAATCCCAGCACTTTGGGAGGTGGAGGCGGGTGGATCACGAGGTCAGGAAATTGAGACCATACTGGCTAACATGGTGAAACCCCGTCTCTACTTAAAATACAAAAATATGAGCTAGGTGTGGTGGTGGGCACCTATCGTCCCAGCTACTGGGGAGGCTGAGGCAGGGGAATGGCATGAACCCGGGAGGCGGAGCTTGCAGTGAGCCAAGATTGTGCCACTGCACGCCAGCCTGGGCGACAGAGCAAGGGCGTCAGCCATCTGCACTTGCATTTTGACGGAGCTTCGAAGGCAGGCAGAGGAGTAGGACAGCTTTATAGCTGAGGAAAGGGAAGGCTTCAGGTGTGCCCTGATTGGAGGCTGTTGGTGTGGGGAAGCTGCCTGTGCGTGGGCTAACTAGAAGCAGGGTATCCTGTGTGCTTGGTTAGGGTGCTTTCCCTGGTTGGTCCTAAATTGCTTTCCCTGGTTGGTCCTAAATTGCAAGTGAGAACAAAATGAAGGAAACTGTCGGTTACTAATCAAGTTCTGGCCATTTGGGGCTGACAGTTACAGACATTATTGGTTATTGTTTAACTTCCTGGATTGTCGCCAGAGATAGCAATCTGGCTTCTTGCAAGCCTGACTTTGAGCAGGAAGACCTCCCAGGTTAATTGTTGCAGATAATGTTAGTTTCCCTGGCAAGTGACTGCAGACTGTGGGTGAGAGTTGTATTTTTTTTTTCTTCTTGAGATGGAGTTTTGCTCTTGTCGCCCAGGCTGGAGTGCAGTGGTGAGATCTCGGCTCACTGCAACCTCCGCCTCCCAGGTTCAAGCGATTCTCCTGCCTCAGCCTCCTGAATAGCTGAGATTATAGGCGCCCACCACCATGCCTGGCTAATTTTGTATTTTTAGTAGAGACAGGGTTTCTCCATGTTGGTGAGGCTGGTCTCGAACTCCTGACCTCAGGTGATCCGCCCACCTCAGCCTCCCAAATTGCTGGGATTACAGGCGTGAGCCACCGTGCCCGGCCGAGAGTTGTATTTTTATATATGGTCTGGCCATTGTCCATTTGTATAATCCATTTCTTAGTCTACACAGCAGATCAGTCATTTGGGGATTCTTTCTCCCTTACCTTAGACGTGTGACTGCCTTGGAATAGTAGAATCATTGAGTATTTCATTTCCTTTGTTCAGGAGCTCTCTACCAAAGGCATTCTCTGTGCAAAGATGGTGACAGATGCGGTAAAAAGAACAGGACAGGGCCAGGCCTGTCCCCAGAGGCTGCAGGGCAGTTAGGGAACTGAGGCGTGTTGTTCCTGCTAACTGCATATGCCACATGACTGGCTCAGAACAGGGGTTTTTTTTTTTTTTTTGAGACGGAGTCTGGCTCTGTCGCCCAAGCTGGAGTGCAGTGGCCAGATCTCAGCTCACTGCAAGCTCCGCCTCCCGGGTTTACGCCATTCTCTGCCTCAGCCTCCCGAGTAGCTGGGACTACAGGCGCCCACCACCTCGCCCGGCTAGTTTTTTGTATTTTTAGTAGAGACAGGGTTTCACCGTGTTAGCCAGGATGGTCTCCATCTCCTGACCTCGTGATCTGCCCATCTCGGCCTCCCAAAGTGCTGAGATTACAGGCTTGAGCCACCGCGCCCAGCAGAGAACAGGGGGTTCTGATGAGAGGAATTAGGAAGGCATTATGGACAGTGTGGTTTCTGGAGTTCCGCTTTGAACTAAAAGCGGGATATCTATAGATGGAAATTGGGAAGAGAAGGGCGAGGGCGCTCTTGGAAGGGAATACTCTGAGGAAGGGCACGGGTGTTGCAGGCCTCCCTCTGGTCACTCACTCTCTTCTGTGCTCGGTGCTTCGGCCCGTAGAGCCACTGGACACTGGAGACCGTGTGAAGATGCCTGCTGGGTTGTGAAGGCTTCAGTGCGGGGCAAGGCCTGGTGGGAAGAGCCTTTCTTATCAAGATGAGGAGCCTGAATTTGGGTCCTGGGCAGTAAAAATCGCAGTAATAACCTGCACTTAGTGAGCACCGGCCTCAGAGAGTCCCTGCAAACCAGGAGGCAGTTACTGTTATCATCTCCATTTTACAGATGAGGAAACTGAGGCAGTGATTAAGGAACCTGCACAGGACCACACAGTATCAGAGGGGAGAGAATGATCAGATGTTGTGCTTTGCACAAAAATTATCTGTAACTGTGCTCCCCCAGATGCTGCCTCCCGATTCAAAGTCTTTGTTCTTGAATGTGTGCCCTATTAGTAAGTACCCAGCCATTACTAAGTACCCAGCATGGCCTAAGCATTTGCATGTATTATCTCACTTAATCTTCACAGCCTTCTGAAATAAGGAACTGGGATTATCATTCCCATTTTACAGAAGAGAAAACTGAGGAGCTAAGTAGCTTCCCTGAGGTGGTACAGTCCAGCCCCTGCGCATCTAACTCTGTGCCACGCTGCCCCTTGTCAATAGGCAGGAAGGTAACTGCCCATCAGTCAGTGCTTGATCCGCAGCAGTGAATCCAGGGCCTGGGCTACGAGCTGACCCGAGTCAGGGGCTCTTGTCTTTCTGGGTCACCCTTTCAAGAATTTGATGGAAGCTACAGATACTCTCCCCAGAAAAATGCACACACACACAGACACACAGCATTTTGCATACTTTAGGAAATTCACAGATCCCTACAAATCTTTCCATGGGCCTCACTAGGCAAGTGGGCCATAGGGGAAGACGTTTGGGGTAAATGCTTCACCTTTTTGGCTCCAGTTTGGGGCCAAAGGGCAAGCCTTTGAGTTCTGCAAGGTTTCATTCTGGGGACAAGGAAAACACAATTCCACAATTCCATTCTATTTTCTTTTTCTTTTTTTTTTTTTTTTTTGGGATGGAGTCTCGCGCTGTCGCCCAGGCTGGAGTGCAGTGGCTGGATCTCAGCTCACTGCAAGCTCCGCCTCCCGGGTTTACGCCATTCTCCTGCCTCAGCCTCCCGAGTAGCTGGGACTACAGGCGCCCGCCACCTCGCCTGGCTATTTTTTTTGTATTTTTTAGTAGAGACGGGGTTTCACTGTGTTAGCCAGGGTGGTCTCGATCTCCTGAACTCGTGATCCGCCCGTCTTGGCCTCCCAAAGTGCTGTGATTACAGGCTTGAGCCATCGCGCCCGGCCCCATTCTATTTTCATTTACTTCATCTGAGAAAGGAACAAAAAGCAGCAGCCTGCCCACCAAGCCCCCATCTTGGGGCTGACCTAATTACCCAGCTTCTCTCCCACACCCAGAAGGCTGAACGCTGCTGGAGAAAATCTTCTAATTCTGCTGGTTTCTGCCAATGCACACGTATGGTTTCTAATCCCAGCTGGGCCTTTAACACTACTTGGCAGCTCTTACTGTACCAGATAAACACTCACACCCCGTTCCCACAATGGTCATTCCAACCCTTCTTTAATGATTCATTAAGCTTTAAAGTTTTCATGCGATAGTAGAAGCCCAACTGCACGTATTTCAATTCACACCTTCCACAGATTTATCCCGTTTCTCCCTCCACCTGTGCTCTAGATCCTTCGTTTTTTTTATTTATGTACTGGCTCCTGTGCCTGTCATTGGGCTAGGCTCTGGGATGCCTGTCAGAGTCTCTGCTCTCGTGGAGCAAATAGCCCCAAGACAAAGACCATCGTTCAATACATATTAATAATTACAAGGCCGGGCGCGGTGGCTCACGCCTGTAATCCCAGCACTTTGGGAGGCCGAGGCAGGCGGATCACGAGGTCAGGAGATCAAGACTATCCTGGCTAACATGGTGAAACCCCGTCTCTACTAAAAATACGAAAGAAAATTAGCGGGGCGTGGTGGCGGTCGCCTGTAGTCCCAGCTACTACTCAGGAGGCTGAGGCAGGAGAATGGTGTGAACCCGAGAGGCGGAGCTTGCAGTGAGCCAAGATTGTGCCACTGCACTCCTGCCTGGGCACAAAACTTCATCCACTAAGTTCCCTGGAGTCTTCCTCTTGTGTCTTTTCGGTCAAACCTGGGTCAAATGCCCACCCCAGATAGGCGAAGAGGAAGAGGGTTACCATGATTGACTTAGAGCAATCATGATTTCTTCTGTAATACAGTGAGGACCCCACCTTCCCTGCAAATATTTGCTGCCTATTGGATGCCTCACTTGAGGGTCAATGGGACCACCAATTCTGCATATATATGCTAGATAATTCAGGCAAGTCCTCCTACCAATGAAAACTTTTATTTATTTATTTACTTATTTACTTACTTACTTACTTACATATTTTTTGAGACGGAGTCTCACTCTGTTGCCCAGGATGGAGTTCAGGCGCATGATCTTGGCTCACTGAAACCTCCGCCTCTCGAGTTCAAGCGTTTCTCCTGCCTCAGCCTCCCAAGTAGCTGGTATTACAGGCGCCTACCACCATGCCCAGCTAACTTTTGTATTTTTAGTAGAGGTGGGGTTTTGCCATGTTGGCCCCATGTTGGCCAGGCTGGTCTCAAATTCCAGGTTCGAGACCGGCCACCACATGCTTTTAAAATGAGTTTTTCAAGCTTTTAAAGTTTTTGGCCAGGCACAGTGGCCCACACCTGTAATCCCATCTCTTTGGGAGGCTCAGGTGGGCGGATCACCTGAGGTCAGGAGTTCAAGACCAGTCTAGCTAACAGGGTGAAACCTCGTCTCTACTAAAAATACACAAATTAGCCAGTCATGGTGGTGGGCACCTGTAATCCCAGCTACTCAGGAGGCCGAGGCAGGAGAATCGCTTGAACCCAGGAGGCAGAGATTGCAGCGAGTCAAGATCGTACCACTGCACTCCAGCCTGGGTGACAGAGCAAGACTCCATCTCAAAAATAAATAAGTAAATAAATAAAAAATAAAAATAGGCCAGGCATGGTGGCTCACACCTGAAATCCCAGCACTTTGGGAGGCCGAGGTGGGCTGATCACCTGAGGTCAGGAGTTCGAGACCAGCCCAAGCAATATGGTGAAACACTGTCTTTACTAAAAATAAAAAATTAGCTGGGTGTGGCGGTGGGTGTCTGTAGTCCCAACTTCTCGGGAGGCTGAGATAGGAGAATTGCTTGAACCCAGGAGGTGGAGGTTGCAGTGAGCCGAGATCGTGCCACTGCACTCCAGCCTGGGCAACAGAGCGAGACTCTCTCAATGAATAAATAAATACATAAAAATAGAAATAAAAATACAAAAATTAGCTGAGCGTGGTGGCATGTGCCTGTAGTTCCCGCTACTCGGGAGGCTGAGGCTGGGCGACAGAGCAAGAGACTCAGACTCAAAAAAAGAACATTAGGTTCAATAGATAACAGGGACATACTCTCCATGTGCGGTAGCTCATGCATATAATCCCAGCAACTTGGCAAGATGAGGTGGGTGGATCACTTGAGCCCAGGAGTTTGAGAACAGCCTGGGCAACATAGCAAGACCCTGTCTCTACAAAAAAAAAAAAAAAAAAAAAAACTTTTAAAAATAGCAATGAAGTACTGATGCATGCTTAACATGAATGAACCTTGAAAACATTATGCTGAGTGAAAGAAGCCAAACAAAAAAACACCACATATGGAATAATTCCATTTACATAAAACATACAGGGTTGGGCATGGTTGCTGGCACTTTGGGAGGCTGAAATGGAAGAATTGCTTGAAGCCAGGAGTTTGACACCAGCCTGGGCAATACAGCAAGACCTCTGTCTCTGTGAAAAAATTTTTAAAAAATTAGCCAGGTGTGGTGGTGTGTGCCTGTAGTTCCAGTGACTCGGGAGCCTGAGGCAGGAGGATCACTTGAGCCCAGCAATCTGAGATTGCAAAATCAACTCCAGGTGGTTACTAGTCTTAAATGAGCTAGGCAAAATGAGCTATAACTGCATTCCTGCCTGGGTGACAGAGGAAGACCCTATCTTTATAAAAAAAAAAAACAAAAACAAACATAGAACAGGTGGGACCAACCAAAACCAACAGATTTAAATTTTTAAAAATCAGGATTTGTATTAAGTGTAAATGGACAAAATGTTTCATTTAAAAGGCAGTGGTTGCAGACTAGATTTTTTTTTTCAATCTAACTATATGTTTTTTCTTTTTTAAAGACACGGTCTCACTCTGTGATCCAGGCTGGTGCAATCATGGCTCACTGCAGCCTTGATCTCCCAGGTTCAAGCGATCCTCCCACCTCAGCCTCCCAAGTAGCTGAGACCACAGGCACATGCTACCACACCTGGCTAATTTTTTTTTTTTTAATGGAGTCTTGCTCTGTTGCCAAGGGTGGAGCGCAGTGGTGCGATCTCGGCTCACTGCAACCTCTGCCTCCTGGGTTCACATGATTCTCCTGCCTCAGCCTTCCCAGTAGCTGGGACTGCAGGTGCCCACCACCACACCCAGCTAATTTTTGTATTTTTAGTAGAGATGGGTTTCACCATGTTGGCCAGCCTGGTCTCAAACTCCTTACCTCAGGTGATCCACCCACAGCCTCCCAAAGTGCTGCAATTACAAGTGTGAGGTACTGCACCCAGCCACATGGCTAATTTTTTAATGTTTTGTAGAGATGGGATTTTTGCCATGTTGCCCAGGCTGATCTTGAATTCCTGGACTCAAGCAATCCTCCCGCCTCAGCCTCCCAAATTGCTGGGATTACAGGTGTGAGCCACTGTGCCGGTCCTAAATTTGTTTTTCTTATTTTTAGAGATGTGGTCTCGCTATGTTGCTCAGGCTACGGTCAGTGGCTATTCACAGGTATGATCATGGTATAATGCAATCTGAACCTCCCGGCCTCAAGTAATCCTCCTGCCTCAGCCTCCTGAGTAGCTGGGACAATAAGTGTGTGGCACCATACCCAGCTATGTTTCCATTTATCTTGGATAAATACTAAACCGTAGAACTGCTGGCTTATATGGTAAATGTATGTGTAACTTAAAAACAAAAACAAAACTCTGCTAGTTTGGCCAGGGATAGCGACTCATGCCTGTAATTCCAGCACTTTGGTAAGCTGAGGCGAGAGCCAGGAGCTTGAGACCAGCCTGACCAACATGATGAGATCTGGTCTCTACCAAAAATGCAAAAAATTAGCCGGGTGTCGTGGTGGGCGCTTGTAATTCCAGCTACTCAGGAGGCTGAGGCAGGAGCATCGCTTGAACCCAAGAGGTGGAGGTTGCAGTGAGCCGAGATCACACCACTGCACTCCAGCGTGGGTGACAGAGCAAGTCTCTGTTTCAAAAAACAAAACAAACGAACAAAAAACATCAGATAATTAACAAGATTTGAAGAATTACTGAATTGAGATGCTGAAATACTGAAGAGGATGGAAAAGTCGAGGAGTGAAGCCTCCGCTGAAGGCTGAATAACCTTGGGGTTTTGTTCTGGAAGAGGCTGAGCTGCAATTCTGGCAGCCTTGCAGGCCAGGGTGAAAAATTCAGAGTTCAGAGTCCTGTGAAGAATAGGGATTCTGGTAAACATCGCTCTGCCTTGGGTGTGATGCTTAAGGGATGCTTGCTGGGTACAAACTGACCCAGAAAATCTCAAGCCATGAGCTTGACTTAAGGTGATTTTGAAGTGCTACTGCCCTAAAGAGCCTGGCAACATAATAAAAAGTTCTCTTTAAAGGAAGACAATATTTATCCCAGGCCTCAAAGTATTTTTCTTTTCTTTTATCACTTTCTGCTTTCATATCAAAATATTTCTATTAACAATATTTCTTTTTTCTTTCATTTTTTTTTTTTTTGAGACAGGGTCTTGCTCTGTTGCCCAGGTTGGAGTGCAGTGGTATGATCTCAGCTCACTGAAAACTCTGCCTCCTGGGCTCAAGCGATCCTCCAGCCTCAGCCTCCTGAGTAGCTGGGACCACAGGTGCACACCACCATGCCTGGCTAATGTTTTTTTTTTTAAGACAGAGTCTCACTCTCTTGCCCAGGCTGGAGTGCAGTAGCACAATCTCAGCTCACTGCAACCCCTGCCTCCAGGATCAAGCAATTTTCCGACCTCAGGTTCCTGGTAGCTGGTATTACAGGCACGCACCACCATGCCCGGCTAATTTTTGTACTTTATTTTTTTTATAGTGTAGACAAGGTTTCACCATGCTGGCCAGGCCGGTCTTGAACTCCTGACCTCATGAAGAACCTGCCTCGGCCTCCCAAAGTGCAGGGATTACAGGCGTAAACCACCGCGCCCAGCCTTACCATGCCTGGTTAATTTTTAAATCGTTTTTTGGCAGTGATGGGGCCTCACCATGTTGCCCAGTTGAACTCCTGAGTCCATGTCTCAAGCTCCTGGATTCAAGCAATCCTTCCAGCTTGGCCTCCCAGTGCTGGGATGACAGGTATGAGCCACCAAGCCCAGCTACAAACAATTTTTCTTTTCTTTTGAAATGGAGTCTCGCTCTATCAATCACCCAGGCTGGAGTGCAGTGGTGGGATCTCGGCTCACTGCAACCTCCGCCTCCCGGGTTCAAGCGATTCTCCTGCCTAAGCCTCCCAAGTAGCTGGGATTATAGGCATGTGCCACCATGCCTGGCTACTTCTGTATTTTTAGTAGAAACGGGGTTTCTCTGTGTTGGTCAGGGTGGTCTCGAACTCCTAACCTCAGGTGATCCGCCCGCCTCAGCCTACCAAAGTGCAGGAATTACAGACCTGAGCCACTGCACCTGGCCAAAAAAAACTTTTTTTTTTTTTTTTTTTAAAGATAGAGTCTCGCTCTGTCACCCAGGCTAGAGGCTAGAGTGCAGTGGCATGATCCGGCTTACTGCAATCTCCGCCTCCCAGGTTCAAATGATTCTTCTGCCTCAGCCTCCCGAGTAGCTGGGACTACAGGTGCACACCATCACACCCAGCTCATTTTTGTATTTTTAGTAGAGATGGGGTTTCACCATACTGGCCAGGCTGGTCTTGAACTACTGACCTCATGATCTGCCCACCTCAGCCTCCCAAAGTGTTGGCATTACAGGCGTGAGCCACCATGCCCAGCCAAAAAAAAACTTTAAAAAAGGAATGAGGCTGGTCACGGTGGCTCACGCCTGTAATCCCAGCACTTTGGGAGGCTGAGGTGGGTGGATCACCTGAGGTCGGGAGTTTGAGACCAGCCTGACCAACATGGAGAAACCCCATCTCTACTAACAAAAACCAAAAAATTTGCCGGGTGTGGTGGTGCATGCCTGTAATCCCAGCTACTCGGGAGGCTGAGGCAGGAGAATCACTTGAACCTGGGAGGCGGAGGTTGCAGTGAGCCAAGATCGTGCCATTGCACTCCAGCCTGGGCAATAAGAGTGAAACTCTATCTCAAAAAAAAAAAAAAAAAAAAAAAAAAAAAGGAACGAAGTACTGATGCATGCTCAACATGAATGAACCTTGAAAATATTATATTAAGTGAAAGAAGACAAAATAACCACATATGGAATGACTTCATTTACATGAAATGTATAGGTCCGGGCACTGTGGCTCACGCCTATAGTCTCAGCACTTTGGGAGGCCGAAGAGGGAGAATTGCTTGAAGCCAGGAGTTTGACACCAGCCTGGGCAATACAGTAAGACCTCTGTCTCTACAAAATTAGCCAGGTGTGGTGGCGTGTGCCTATAGTTCCAGTTACTTGGGAGCCTGAGGCAGGAGGATCACTTGAGCCCAGCAATTTGAGGTTGTAAAATCAACTCCAGGTGGTTACTAGCCTTAAATAAGCTAAGCAAAATGAGCTATAACTGCACCACTGCATTAGTGCCTGGGTGACAGAGGAAGACACCATCTTTATGAAAACAAAAAAACAAAACATAGAACAGGTGGGACCAACCAAAACAGATTCAAATTTTTAAAAATCAAGATTTGTATTAAGTGTAAATGGGCCAAATGTTTCATTTAAAAGGCAGTGGTTGCAGACTAGATTTTTTTTTTTCCAATTGAACTGTATGCTTTTTTTTTTTTTTTTTTTAAAGACATGGTCTCACTCTGTGACCCAGGCTGGTGCAGTCATGGCTGACTGCAGCCTTGATCTCCCAGGTTCAAGTGATCCTCCCACCTCAGCCTCCAGAGTAGCTGGGACCACAGGCGCATGGCACCACACCTGGCTAATGTTTTGGGGTTTTTTTGTTTTTTGTTTTTGAGATGGAGTCTCGCTCTGTCGCCCAGGCTGGAGCTCAGTGGTGCCATCTCAGCTCACTGCAAGCTCCGCCTCCCGGGTTCAAGCGATTCTCTTGCCTCAGCCTCCTGAGTAGCTGGGATTACAGGTGTGTGCCACCATGCCTGGCTAATTTTTGTATTTTTAGTAGAGACAGGGTTTCACCATGTTGTTCAGGCCGGTCTTGAACTCCTGGCCTCGTGATCTGCCTGCCTCGCCTCCCAAAGTGCTGGAATTACAGGCATGAGCCACTGCACGAGGCCTTTTTTTTTTTTTTTTTGGAGATAGGGTGTCATTCTGTTGTTCAGGCTGGAGTGCAGTGGTGTGATCATGATTCACTGTACCTTCAAACTCCTGGGCTCAAGAGATCCCCTCAGTTCAGTCTCCTGAGTAGCTGAGACTATAGGCAAGTGCCACCACACCACTCTAATTTATTTTTATTTTTTGTAAAGACAGAGTCTTGTAAACTGGCCTCAAGTCATCCTCCTGCCTAGGCCTCCCAAGAGCTGGGATTATAGGCATGCGTACCTGGTTGCTTTTTTTCATTACAGCCATTTTAGTGGATGTGAAATGGTACCTTCTTGTGGTTCTAATTTGCGTGTCTCTAATCACTAAAGATGTTGAGCATTTTTTCATTGCTTATTAGCAATCTGTATATCTTCTTAGATGAAATGTCTATTCAAATCTTTCGCCCATCTTTTGATTGACTTGCCTTATCATTGAGGCATGAGTTCTGGATATTCTTTGCTGCATATACACCCATGTTGTTTTTCAGTAGAATTATGTCTTAAACTCAACTACACTCTGGTTTTGGATTTCACTATCAGGATGATGTGACTTTTTTTTGACATCTTTGTAGTGGTAGTCTAGTTATTCTTAATAACTTATCATGCTGTGAAAGCCTGAGATTTTTTTGAGTCTCTGGTGTATATTATATTTAAATTTAAAGAAGTTTGGCCGGGCACAGTTGTGCACCACACCTGTAATCCCAGTGCTTTGGTTGGCTAAGGTGAGAGTGTCTCTTGAAGCCATGAGTTCAAGGCTGCAGTAAGATCGAATCGCACTACTGCATTCCAGCCTAGGCGGCAAAATAAGATACCATCTCCAAAAAAAATTAAAAATAAAAAAATTTAAAAACAAATTTAGCAGCATAAAACAACAGTCATTTATTCTCTTATAATTCCAGAAGGCCAAATGTCCAAAATGAGTCTTATGGGGCTAAAATCAAGGTGTCAGCAGGACTGGTTCCTTCCAGAGGCTCTGGGGGAGAAAGATTCTTTTTGCTTGTTTCTTCCCATTTATGGTGGCTACCCACATCGATCACCTTGATCTCTGCTTCCACAGTCAAATTCCTTCTCTTCTGTTGTCAAATCTCATTCTGCCTACTTTGTGATGACATTCAGGGTCTGCGCAGATAATTCTGGATAAGCTCCCATCTCAAGATCCATACCCTTGGCTGTATCTGCAAAGTTCCTTCTGCCTTGTAAAATAACATTCATGGTTTCCAGGGAGTATAACCTGGAAATCTTTGGGGACATTATTCAGCCCACCACACTGTCCAGCAGAAATATAATTTCAGTCACCAATGTAAGCCACATATGTAATTTTTTTTTTTTTTGAGACGGAGTCTCGCTCTGTCACCTAGGCTGGAGTGCAGTGGCACAGTCTCGGCTCCCTACAACTTCTGCCTCCCGAGTTCATGCCATTCTCCTGCCTCAGCCTCCTGAGAGGCTGGGACTACAGGCATGCACCACCATGCCTGGCTAATTTTTGTATTTTTAGTAGAGATAGGGTTTCACCATGTTGGCCAGGCTGGTCTCGAACTCCTGACCTCAGGTGATCCACCCACCTGAGCCTCCCAAAGTGCTGGGCTTACAGGCATGAGCCACTGTGCCTGGTCGCCACATAAGTAATTTAAATTTTTTTTAGTAACATTAAAAAAGTAAAATGAGACAGATGAAATTAATTTTAATAATATATGCCAGGCGCAGTGGCTCACACCTGTAATCCCAGCACTTTGGGAGGCTGAGGTGGGCAGATCACTTAAGGTGAGGAGTTTGAGACCAGCCTGATCAACAATGCAAAACCCCATCTCTACTAAAAACACAAAAATTAAGTTTGCTGGGTGTGGTGGTGCATGCCTGTAGTCCCAGCCACTCAGGAGGCTGAGGCACTATTGCTTGAACCCAGGAGGCAGAGGTTGCAGCAAGCCGAAATCATGCCACTGCACTTCATCCAGCCTGGGTGACAGAGTGAGACTCTGTCTCAAAAAAATATATATATATATATATGGGGGGGGGAGAGAGTTCATTAATCCAATATACCCTCGAGTTTTCATGTCAATATGTAAACAATAGGAAAAATATTAATGAGATATCTTGCATCCTTTATTGAAGAAATCCGTTGTGTATTTTACACTTATAGTATACTGCAATTCAGACCAGTCACATTTCAAGTGCTCAGTAGTCACAAGTGGCTGGTGGCTACTGTATTGGACAGCACTGCCAACTGCTTGTTTTTGACAGAGTCTCGCTCTGTTGCCCAGACTGGAGTACAGTGGCATTATCTCAGCTCATGGCAACCTCCCCGTCCTGGGATCAAGCGATTCTTCTGCCTCAGCCTCCTGAGTAGCTGGGACTACAGGCATGCGCCACCATGCCCAGCTAATTTTTGTATTTTTAGTAGAGACAGGGTTTCACCACGTTGCCCAGGCTGGTCTTGAACTCCTGACCTCGGGTGATCCTCCTGCCTTGGCCTCCCAAAGTGCTGGGATTACAGGTATAAGCCACCACTCCCGGCCAACCACTGCCAACTTCTAAGCTGGAAAGTCACTGGAATGACTGTTCAGAAAAGGATTACAATATGGCTTTTCCATTTTTGTTTTTTTTTTGAGACGCAGTCTTACTCTGTCACCCAGGCTGGAGTGCAGTGGTGTAATCTCGGCTCACTGCTGACTCCATCTCCTGGGTGTACCCGATTCTCCTGCCTCCGCCTCCAGAGTAGCTGGGATTACAGGCACATGACACCACGCCCAGCTAATTTTTTTGTATTTTTAGTAGAGACAGGGTTTCACCATGTTGGCCAGGCTGATCTCGAACTCCTGCCCTCAGGTGATCCACCCACCTTGGCCTCCCAAAGTGCTGGGATTACAGGAGTCAGCCACCGCACCTGGGCTGCTTTTCCACTTTTTTTTTTTTTTTTTGAGACGGAGTCTCACGCTGTCGCCCAGGCTGGAGTGCAGTGGCGCGATCTCGGCTCACTGCAAGCTCCGCCTCCCGGGTTCACGCCATTCTCCTGCCTCAGCCTCCCGAGTAGCTGGGACTACAGGCGCCCGCCACCTCACCCGGCTAAGTTTTTGTATTTTTAGTAGAGACGGGGTTTCACTGTGTCAGCCAGGATGGTCTCGATCTCCTGACCTCGTGATCCGCCCGTCTCGGCCTCCCAAAGTGCTGGGATTACAGGCTTGAGCCACCGTGCCCGGCCGGCTTTTCCCTTTTTTTTTTTTTTTTTTTTTTTGAGACGGAGTCTCGCTCTGTCGCCCAGGCTGGAGTGCAATGGCTTAATCTCGTCTCACTGCAACCTCTGCCTCCCGAGTTCAAGCCATTATCCTGCCTCAGCCTCCTGAGTAGCTGGGACTACAGGCGTCCGCCACATCGCCCGGCTAGTTTTTTGTATTTTTTTTAGTAGAGACGGGGTTTCACCGGGTTAGGCAGGATGGTCTCGATCTCCTGACCTCGTGATCCACCCGTCTCGGCCTCCCAAAGTGCTGGGATTACAGGCTTGAGCCACCGTGCCCGGCCTGGCTTTTCCACTTTTAAGACTTACTTAAAGAATTTGTGGCCGGGCGCGGTGGCTCACGCCTGTAATCCCAGCACTTTGGGAGGCCGAGGCGGGCGGATCACAAGGTCAGGAGATCGAAACCACAGTGAAACCCCGTCTCTACTAAAAATACAAAAAATGAGCCGGGCGCGGTGGCGGGCTGCCTGTAGTCCCAGCTACTCGGGAGGCTGAGGCAGGAGAATGGCGTGAACCCAGGAGGCAGAGCTTGCAGTGAGCCAGGATCGCGCCACTGCACTCCAGCTTGGGCAACAGAGCAAGACTCCGTCTCAAAAAAAAAAAAAAAAAAAAAAAAAGAATTTGTATATACTGTTCCTACAATTTGTGTCCAATCGTTAAACAATAGCCAAGACATTCCTGAAGAACAAAGTGGGAGGGAATGCTTGGCCTATAAATATCAAACTTTAATATAAAGCTATCAACTGTGCAGTATTGCACAAGAAGGAACAGGTATTAGAACGGAAGGTCCATAAATAGACCCATGCAAATATGGACACTTGATTTATGACAAACATGGCCTGCAGAGGGGTAACAACAGTCTTTCAACACATGGTGCTGGAATAACTGAATCTCCAAATGGAATAATATGAATCATGACCCTCTACCTCCCAATAAATGTCAAAATCAACTCCAGGTGGTTACCAATCTTAAATGAGCAAATAAGACAATAACACTTTCAGAAGATAGGCAAGGGGCTTGAGCAGGCATCTCACAGAAGATATCCAAATGATCGGTTGACATATCACAAGGTGTTTAACCTCATTTATAAATACAGAAATGCAAGTTAAACCCATACTGAGGTACCATTGCACCACAAACTCACCAGAATGGCCAACCACATTGACAACCTCAAGAACTGGAGAGGGTGAGAACAACTGGAACTCTCATACACTGCCTGTGGGAAGAAAAATTAGTACAACCACTTTGGCATTCTCTAGTTAAGCCGAATAAACTCTGACCCAGCCATTCAACTCCTAGCTGTATACCTGACAGAAATTTATGCAATATCTACCATTTTTATAATGGCATATTTGAAATGGCTTAAAACTGGAAACAATCCACATATCTATCAACAGTAGAATGGATAAATTGTGGCATATTTCTGAAATAGAATTCCACATGAAAATGAGGCCAGGCACGGTGGCTCATGCCTGTAATCCCAGCACTTTGGGAGGCTGAGGCAGGCAGATCACCTGAGGTTGGGAGTTTGAGACCAGCCTGACCAACATGGAGAAACCCTGTCTCTACTAAAAATACAAAATTAGCCAGGCATAGGGGTGGGTGCCTGTAATCCCAGCTACACGCGAGGCTGAAGCAGGAGAATCCCGGGAGATGGAGGTTGTGGTAAGCTGAGATTGCGCTGAGCCAAGATTGTGCCACTGCACTCCAGCCTGGGCAACAAGAGTGAAACCCCGTCTCAAAAAAAAAAAAAAAAAAGGAAAAAGAAAAAGAAAAGAAAATGAAGCCGGGCACGGTGGCTCATGCCTGTAATCCCAGCACTTTGGGAGGCCGAGGTGGGTGGATCACCTGAGGTCGGGAGTTCGAGACCACCCTGACTAACATGGAGAAACTCTGTGTCTACTAAAAATTCAAAATTAGCCGGGTGTGGTGGCGCATGCCTGTAATCCCAGCTACTCGGGAGGCTGAGGCAGGAGAATTGCTTGAACCCAGGAGGCAGAGGTTGCGATGAGCTGAGATCGCGCCATTGCACTCCAGCCTGGGCAACAAGAGCAAAACTCCGTCTCAAAAAAAAAAAAAAAAAAAAAAAAAAAAGAAAATGAATGAACTACAGGTATATAAAATAACATGAATGCATACTTAAAAAGTCAGACACACACACACAAAATATTGTAATTATTCTGATTCCATTCTTATAAAGTTCAAAAATTGGCAAAATGAAATAATTGTGCATTATTCACAATAGTCAAAAGATGAAAACAACCCAAATGTCCATCAACAGATGAATGGATAAGCAAAATGTGGCGTATACACACATTGTGTGTATACACATACAATGGAATATGATTCAGCCATAAAAGGGAATGAAGTTCTGATACATGCTGTAACATGGATGAGCCTTGAAAACATTATGCTAAGTGAAATCAGCCAGATGCAAAATGACAAATATTATAGGCAATTTATATGAGGTACCCAGAATAGGCAAATTCATAAAGACACTCTATCAGGAGTTACCAGGGGCTAAAGGGAGGGGGAATGCCAGTTATTGCTTAATGGTTACAGAGCTTCTGTTTGGGGTGATGGAAAAGTTTTGGAATAGATAGTGGTGATGGTTGTACAATACTGTGAATATGATTAATGCCACTGAGTTTTACACTTAAAAATGGTTAAAATCGGCTGGGCACGGTGGCTCATGCCTGTAATCCCAGCACTTTGGGAGGCCAACGCGGGCGGATCATGAGGTCAGGAGATCGAGACCATCCTGGCTAACACGGTGAAACCCCGTCTCTACTAAAAATGCAAAAAATTAGCCGGGCATGGTGGCGGGCGCCTGTAGTCCCAGCTACTCGGGAGGCTGAGGCAGGAGAATGGCGTGAACCCAGGAGGCGGAGCTTACAGTGAGTTGAGATCGCGCCACTGCACTCCAGCCTGGGCGACAGAGCAAGACTCCGTCTCAAAGAAAAAAGAAAAAAAAAAAAAGGTTAAAATGGCAAATTTTGTCATACATTTATTTATTTATTTATTTATTTATTTATTTGTTTATTTTTGAGACGGAGTTTCGCTTTTGTTGCCCAGGCTGGAGCGCAATGGTGTGATACTGGCTCACCACAACCTCTGCCTCCCGGGTTCAAGCAATTCTCCTGCCTCAGCCTCCTGAATAGCTGGGATTACAGTCATGCGATACCACATCTGGCTAATTTTGTATTTTTAGTAGAGACGGGGTTTCTCCATGTTGGTCAGGCTGGTCTCGAACTCCCGACCTCAGATGACCTGCCCGCCTTGGCCTCCCAAAGTACTGGGATAACAGGCGTGAGCCACTGTGCCGACCTATTTTGTTATTATTATTATTTTTTGAGACGGTGTTTCCCTCTTGTCGCCCAGGCTGGAGTGCAGTGGCATGATCTTAGCTCACTGCAACCTCTGTCTCCTGGGTTCAGGTGATTCTCCTGCCTCAACCTCCCGAATAGCTGGGACTACAGATGCACGCCACCATGCCCAGCTAATTTTGTATTTTTGGTAGAGACGTGGTTTCACCATGTTGGCCAGGCTGGTCTCGAACTCCTGACCTCAGGTGATCCACCCGCCTCGGCCTCCCAAAGTGCCAGGATTATAGGCGTGGGTCACAGCACCTGGGCTAGGGATTTTCTTTTTTTTTTTTTTGAGACGGAGTCTCACGCTGTTGCCCAGGCTGGAGTGCAGTGGCGCGATCTCGGCTCACTGCAAGTTCCGCCTCCTGGGTTCACGCCATTCTCCTGCCTCAGCCTCCTGAGTAGCTAGGACTACAGGCGCCCGCCACCGCGCCCGGCTAATTTTTTGTATTTTTAGTAGAGACGGGGTTTCACTGTGGTCTCGATCTCCTGACCTTGTGATCCGCCCGCCTCGGCCTCCCAAAGTGCTGGGATTACAGGCTTGAGCCACCGCGCCCGGCCGGGATTTTCAAAGGTTATGTTAACTATGTAACTTTGGCCTTATGTACTGACTTGTAACCTAACTTTTTTTTTTTTTTTTTTTTTTGAGACGGAGTCTCGCTGTGTCGCCCAGGCTGGAGTGCAGTGGCCGGATCTCAGCTCATTGCAAGCTCCGCCTCCCGGGTTTTTACGCCATTCTCCTGCCTCAGCCTCCTGAGTAGCTGGGACTACAGGCGCCCACCACCTCGCCCGGCTAGTTTTTTTTTGTATTTTTTAGTAGAGACGGGGTTTCACCGTGTTAGCCAGGATGGTCTCGAACTCCTGACGTCGTGATCCGCCCGTCTCGGCCTCCCAAAGTGCTGGGATTACAGGCTTGAGCCACCGCACCCGGCCTGTAACCTAACTTTAGTGTAAGGTGTAACTCCATTGCTGATGGATTTGAGAGCTACTTAAGAGACCTGGTGACTGATTGGACTACAAGGGAAAAGGAGAGAAATTAAAGAATGATATTCCCAGGCCTAACAACTCTGATATTTTCTGGCCTAAGCAACTGACTATACAGTTGTTCTATTTATTGAGATAGGGCCCATGGGAAGAATAGGTGGAGGGTAAAGAGGATGCGCCTACTACTTTTTTTTATCGTTAAAAATTTCAAAAACACAGAAAAACTGACAGATTGTACAGTAAACACCCATATACCTACCACCTAACTTATTGCTATATTTTCTTCTTCACATCTTTCCATATACCTAGGAGAATTCATTTTTGAACAAGCTGAATTTGTGAAATCTAGGAGACATCCAAGTGTCCTGTGTAACAGGCCGCTAGTGTAGAGGGCAGAAATACATTAAGAGCAGGCTACAAGTGCTGCCTCCTTTTCTTCACCTCCCATTCACACTCAGCTCTCCAGATTTTGACTTTTGACACCTTCCTTTTAAAGATGCTACCACTGAGGACACCGACTACTGAGAAGTCCAAAATCGAACTCATGTCTTCCCTCTGTGAAACCTGCTCCTCTTCCCCCTGTATGTCCTGCTGCCTTAGTCAGTATGAGCTGTGAAGTACCACAGACAGGGTGGGCTAAACAGCAGAAACGTATTTGTCACAGTTCTGGAGGCTAGAAGTCCTAGATCATGTGCCAGCATGGTCAGGTTCAGGTGAGGGCCCTCTACCAGGCTGCAGCCTGCCAGCTTCTTGTATCTCACATGGCAGAGGGGGCTAGAGAGTTCTCTGAGGTCCCTTTTATAAGACCACTAATCCCATTTATGAGGGCTCCATCCTCATGACCTAATTACCTCCCAAAGTCCCCACCTCCTAATACCATCACATTAGGGGTTAGGATTTCAACAAATGCATTTGGGGGTACACAAACATTCAGTCTGTAACACCTTAGTTACCAGAGCCTCAAACTTGGCAGTCACCCTAGACACCAGCAAACAGGTTCTCTCAACCCTGACACCAGCAAACAGGTTCTCTCAACCCTGTCTCCTAAAGAGCTTTTAAAAAATGTCCCCTTCCTCACTATGCTCTCAACCTTTTTTTTTTTTTTTTTTTGAGACGGAGTCGGGCTGTGTCACGCAGGCTGGAGTGCAATGGCACAATCTCGGCTCACTGCAACCTTTGCCTCCTGGGTTCAAGCAATTCTCCTGCCTCAGCCTCCCAAGTAGCTGGGATTATAGGCATGTGCCACCACGCCTCGCTAATTTTGTATTTTCAGTAGGGACAGCTTTCACCATGTTGGTCAGGCTGGTCTCGAACTCCTGACCTCGGGTGATCCACGGGCCTTGACCTCCCAAAGTGCTGGGATTACAGGTGTGAGCCTCGCGCCTGGCTAGGTATATTTAAATATACCACACTTCCTGTGTTATTTCCTCTTCCTGGAAGATCTCCCTGAAGGCCAGTCTAGGAGGCTGTCTCAGAATTCTGAGAATATTTCTATCATTAGATGGTCAAGTCTCCACAGACACTAAAGTCCTTGAAGGTGGTGTTGTAGTCTTCGTTGTAGCCAGAGTACTTTTAGCACTCTGCCTAACACATAAAGGACTGTTTACTTTAGCTGAATTGTGCACACATTCAATGCTTTGTATCTCCTTCCCTTCCAACAAAACCCTACTCAAGTTTGAATTCTGTGAAGCTTTCCCCGGCCTCTCCAATAGTTAGGAGCTCTGACTCCTTACTTTACTCACCACCCCTGAATTGAGCAAGTTATATTTTAATAGTGTATACAACGAATTGCAGTGAATGTTAACACGTTCACCTTTTATTGCTAACAGCAATGCTACCCGTGCTTCCGGGCTCTATCCAAACTCATTGCTTCCAGTTAATAGCTGGCTGGTCCCTAGGGAGAATTCTTTAACTCTCTGCACTTGATGCTCAATTCAGTACCTCCTCCTCTTTCAGCATTGTAGCTTACAAGTGCTCTCGGGGTTCCCTTCGTCTCCTCCCGGATAGACTAAACTGCTAGGGTTTGGGACCGCGGTCCTCCTCGCCTGACTCCCCCCTCTCTTTGCAGCATTTGGCGCTGTACTTTGCAAACGCAGCTCTAAAGCATCTCCGGGAAGCTCCTGCACAGATCAAGGCCCCCTCCCCGCCCTTTTTTTTTTTTTTTTTTTGAGACAGTGTCCTCTCTCTCCCAGGCTGGAGTGCGGTGGCGCGATCTCGACTCACTGCAACCTCCGCCTCCCGGGTTCAAGCGATTCTCTGCCTCAGCCTCCCGAGTAGCTGGGACCACAGGCGCCTGCCACCACGCCCGGCTAATTTTTTGTATTTTTAGTGGAGACGGGGTTTCCCCATCTTGGCCAGGCTGGTCTTGAACTCCTGACCTCGTGATCCACCCGCCTCGGCCTCCCAAAGTGTTGGGATTACAGGCATGAGCCACCACGCCCGGCCCAAAGCCCTTTAAAGACATGTCTCCGCTGGCGGATTCGCCCGCCAGGTGACAAAGCTTCGCGGGCCAGGACTCCGCCCGCTCCCCGTGGGTTGGGGCGACCCAGGCCAGGAGGTACACGTGGGGCCGGGGTGTAGGCGAAGAGCTGGGACGGCCTTTTTCACCCTGCCTCCCCGGTTCCTCTGTGCTGGAGGCCGCAGGAGCTGCGCGGGACGCCCGCACATGCGCAGCGTCACTCTCGAGCTCCAGACTCCAGCGCTGCGGGCAGGAGACCCCGGCGGCACAAGGCTCGGGAGACTGGGCTGCCGGCTCAGGGGCGGGGCACAGCGCTGCCCTCGCCCGCTCACTGGCCAGTGTGCTGACGGACAGGTGGGGCGGACAGCCGGCGAAAGATCTAAGGAGCCGCTGGGCTGGAAACAGCTACTTGGCTAAAAATACCTAAGTAAATAAATGAAAGTCTGTGGAGGAGGAGAGGAAGGAGAGGTGGGCGTGGGTTTGGGAGCAACTGACACTCCGCTTGCCCCTGGCTAGCGCAGGATGGTGGTTCTTTTTTTTTTTTTTGAGACGGAGTCTCGCTCTGTCGCCCAGGCTCACTGCAAGCTCCACCTCCCAGGTTCCCGCCATTCTCCTGCCTCAGCCTCCCGAGTAGCTGGGACTACAGGCGCCTGCCACCACGCCCGGCTAATTTTTTGTATTTTTAGTAGAGACGGGGGGTTTCACCGTGTTAGCCAGGATGATCTCGATCTCCTGACCTCGTGATCCGCCCGCCTCGGCCTCCCGAAGTGCTGGGATTACAGGCGTGAGCCACTGCGCCCAGCCAGGATGGTGGTTCTTGGTTCACTCTCTCCCGTCTCCGCCAGAACTGGGGCCGGAGAAGTCCGCTTTCTGGAAGGTTGTCCTGGAGGTGGAGTCACAGAGGACTCATCCCCCTGGGACTCTTCATTCCGATTCTTTCAGATCCAGCCTTGAGGCCCCAGGTTCCTGGGAGCAGTTTTGTAGGGTTTGAGACTCCTAGTCATCGTCGCCCCTGGGTCCAGCTCAGGATGGGGACTACAGTTCCTTCCCTCTGGCACTGGGATGACACTCTCTGAACTGGCCTCCCACCGTCCCGCCTGGCTGGCTGTCGACTAAACTTTTTTTTTTTTTTGCTTTTGAGACTGGATCTCGCAGGTTGAAGTGCAGTACCGAGACCATAGCTCATTGGAACTCCTAACCTCAAGCGATGCTCCCTCCTCAGCCTCCCTAGTAGCCGAAGGTGGCTGGGATTACAGGCGCACGCCACCTCCCCAGCTCTCCGACTAGACATTCTTTTTTTTTTTTTTTTTTTTTTTTTTGAGACAGTCTTGCTCTGTCGGCCAGGCTGAGTGCAGTGGTGCGATATTGGCTCACTGCAACCTCCACCTCCCAGGTTCAAGTGATTCTTGTGCTTCAGCCTCCGGAGTAGTTTGGATTACAGGCGGGCACCACCACGCCTGGGTAATTTAGTAGAGATGGGGTTTCACCATGTTGGTCAGGCTGATCTCGAACTCCTAACCTCAAGTGATCCGCGCGCCTCGGCCTTCCAAAGTGCTGGGATTACAGCCTGAGCCACTGCACCCGGCCTAGACATTTTAAAAAGGCAAATCGGACACATCCTCTGCTTGAAAATGCCAGTGCCCCCTAGGCCAGGGTGCCAAGATCCACTTAAAACCCTGTGGCTGGCCGGGCGCGGTGGCTCAAGCCTGTAATCCCAGCACTTTGGGAGGCCGAGACGGGCGGATCACGAGGTCAGGAGATCGAGACCATCCTGGCTAACCCGGTGAAACCCCGTCTCTAGTAAAAAATACAAAAAAATAGCCGGGCGAGGTGGCGGGTGCCTGTAGTCCCAGCTACTCAGGAGGCTGAGGCAGGAGAATGGAGTGAACCCGGGAGGCGGAGCTTGCAGTGAGCTGAGATCCGGCCACTGCACTCCAGTCTCCGCGACAGAGCAAGACTCCGTCTCAAAAAACAAAACAAAACAAAACAAAAAAAACCCTGTGGGTGAGGCATTATTGATGAGCTCCTGCTTATCATTCCAGCCATATCTGAGAGGAAAGGCAACAAAGAGTCAGGCCCTTTCAGCCTTGATGCTTGTGCACACTCTGCCCGCTCACACCCTCTACTCTACTGGAGAAGCTCTGACCTCGATGCCCCTCCTGTGAACCTGTGCTGCCCCCAGCCCCACTCCCACCTCGGGACATTCCTGTCATGCTCAGAGCACACTGGGGGCCCTGTACCACAACACTTGTGACACCTGCTAGGCTCAGGGAGAGTGAACAACCTCAGGGCAGGGACTGTGTGTGTTCTGGATGTGTATCCCCAAGTCTTGTGGAGGGTGCATAGACAGGGGTTCAATAAATGGATATTGGCCAGGCACAGTGGCTCATACCTATAATCCCCACACTTTGGGAGCCTGGCCAACATGGCGAAAACCCATCTCTACTAAAAATACAAAAATTAGCTGGGTGTGCTGTTGCACACCTGTAACCCCAGCTACTCAGGAGGCTGAGGCAGGAGAATCACTTGAACCCAGGAGGTGGAGTTTGCAAGTTGCAGTGAGCCAAGATTGTGCCACTGCACTTCAGCCTGGGCGACAGAGCGAGACTGCGTCTCAAGAAAAGAAACAAAAAGGATATTGAATGAAGGAAGGCATGGATTTTAAGGATCAAAAGTGAAGCTTTATAAATGTTAGGCTGGGCTGTGGCATTCTGGGGGCTCACCAAGGCCAAGAACCGTATCTTCTTTGAGTCCTGATAGCTAGCTAACAAGATGGCGCTCCTTTCAAAATGTGTGAATAAATTCAAGATGGCAAAGTGATGTCAAGCTGTTTAGTTATGGTCCCATCACACAGCCTGTGGAACATCTGCTCAGTGAAGGGGACAGGGCAGTGGGCCTCAGGGGCCAGGCACTGAAGGAAATACAGGCAGGCTTAGGAGGGTGTGTTTGTGTGTGTGGTGTGTCTGAAAACGCCAGTGCCCTCCTGGGCTAGGACACCAAGATTCACTTAAAACACTGCGGGCGAGGCATTAGACAGACAACGACGATACCAAATCCAAGAGGTGTTTACTGTAATGAGTGTTCAAAGGGGTGGGGTAGGGTGGGGTTCCCCCCATTTGACCCTCCAGGGCTCTGGGGTGACTCATTCTTCCTTGGGCTCAGAGGTGGAGCTGATATTTGTTCCTCCAATTGAGCCCTGCTCCCCCTGGCCCTTGGTGTTCTCAGTGTCTCCAGCCACTAGAGCCACATTCCTCAGATAATTGATGTTGAAGCAGTTGACCTGTTCATCCCCAGGACTCAGGTAACAGCAGAGGGCAGGGTCTTGCCAGAATTTACGTCGGGGACCACACAGATCATTGATGAAGGTTAATTTCTGATGAAGGAGAAAAGTAAAACAGATGATGGGGTGGGGAGGTGGTCCAAGGACAGATGTAGATACCTGGGTGCCCAAAGTCCCCCTTTCATCAGCTTCTACTGCTCTCTCCCTGGCTCCCCTCCTGGGGCCCAGAGAGAGTACAAGCCTGCCTTGCACAGCTGGATTCCTTGTGACTGACAGATGTGTACATCTGGAAATGCCAGAAGTTTGAGGCCCAGAGAAGGCATAAATAGGAACTTAGAGATGGGGAGCAGGCCAGGTCAGAGTGAAGACTTTTCTGGAACCAAGAAAAAAACACCTCCCCCACTAGTCATTATAACTGAGGGCTGGTTTGAGGTACTAAAGAGAAGGGGTGGCCTGCAGTTCTAGCTCTTTCCCTTCCCTCCCCTGCATTCCTCTGGAGACTAGACTCCACACACTCACCTCCTCCTCTGCACAGCAGGCCTGTTCTGGAAATGGCAGGTCACAGCAGCGGGCGGTCATATTGTGAATCAGCCCAGGAATATGTTTACTATGTTGGTGTGAAAGGGGCAGGGGTTAGGGTCTTTGGGCATCTTCTGGCATCAGATGGGGTTGGGATATCATGATTTTGCTTTTCCCAAAGGTGTCCCCAAGGGAAGTTTTCGGGAAAGGAAGAGAGTGGGGAAGGACTAGGCAAGACTTACTGCTTGGTGAGAACTCTTTGGTTTCCACAGAGGTGGCCCATGAGGTTGGGGGTGACTCGGCTGATGTCGATGGCCAAGATGTCCCGGTCATAGTTGGGGTACGGAGCCCGACGGGCAAAGCACTCATCCCGAATAGGGCTGGGAGGGTGGCGGCAACATGAGTGGTGGTGGGTCTTCACGGTATACTCCCGGTCACAGTATTTGTCAAGGGTATCCTCCCACTGTGGGCCAGAGACAGGAAAGTCAGAAGCTGGACACTTGGCCCTTTCTCTCCTGACCATTGACTTCTCTTATTGCCCCTGGCAACTAGATGAGGGGCTCCCAGCCCCAGGGGCCCAAAGGAGATGGCAAAGAAGTAGAGGGTTAGGAGGCAACTGTTGATGTGTGGGCTTGGGAAGGTGGATGGGTGGAAGCCTGGATGAGGTTCCAAGCTGGCGCCGGGAGATGAGCTGGAACAGTGGTTGGAGAAGGTCAGGTGAGGCCAGAGCTGGACAGATGGATGGATGGTAGACAGGTGCATGTGGGGTCATGAGTGGAGGAGGCCAGAAGTGTAGTACGAAGCTCGAGATGAACAGATTCAGGTGACGAACACAATGGATGGACGGACAGCCACAAGCAGATGAACGGGTGGACGCACTCACAGCAGGGTTACATGGATGGACGGACCGGCAGGATCAGAGGTCGAAGATGGGCAGGCAGGCAAACAGGCTCTCGGGGAGGCTGGGACGCCCACTTACGGCTTTCCATGTACAGGTGTGATTGTTCCCCTGGCGGCAGCAGCGCTGGAACTCCCTCTCCAGCCGGATCAGTGCCAGCAGCTCCCTTTGGAGGGGGTCAGTAGCTGGCAGGTTGCGTGGCACAGAGCGGAAGCGCCTCAGGTGGCAGATGTTCTTGATATTGTCCAATGTGGGCGCCCCAGGGGGGAAAGGCAGCTCAAGACCCGAGGAAATATCAGGCTGATGGCTGGGGCAGGCCCGGAGCTGGTAGTGTGGCTGGGGAGCTTCCTCCTGGAAGCAGGAGAACCGAGCCTCCCCCTGCTGCGTGCAGCACCAGTGGGGTCGGGTCTTGACCGAGAACTCGGCCTCACAGAATCGGCTCATTGCTTCCTCCCACTAGAGCAAGAGGGGAGGATCAGCCCACTTTCCACATTCCTGCCTTGCTCCCAGGTTCCAGGAAAGGATCCTGGGCAGGCAGATAAAAAAGAAACAGTGGTTGTCCTCTGCTCCCCTGGCACACTGGGGAGGCCCAGGGTAGGGCCAGTGAATGGGACCTGAGGTTCCTCCAGACCCAGGCCTAGTGCTCTAACCCTTAAAACACACATACTGTCTGGGAGTTCAAGGACACCCCCCGGCATCAAGAACCCAACCTTACCACAAGTTTGGCACACTCTAGGCGGTTTGTGTGGCTGCGGCAGTGGCAGCAGCGGGAATATCCAATCTCCAGGAAATTGAGGGTCTCACCCTGGCGAGTGAGGTGGGAGTAGCCGGACTGTGGTAGGTTCCAGGGACCATATACCACATGCTGACGGTCAGGAAGGCAGATTTGGTTCAGATTTTCTGGAGAAGGCCGCCCAGGTGGGAAGCCATCCAGCCGGTGGCCCCAGCCCCCTTGGGACTGGCCCTGTTGGCAGTGCTGGGCTGCATTCCAGGACTCAGGTTCTGAATGGCTCTGGTCCCCAAACGGAGCTGGCGTTCCTGGAATGGGGAAAACAGTGGGAAGCGGGGACATGTGGAGGAACCCACAAAGGCTGGATGAGCTGAGAGGATTGAAAGAATCCAGGATGGAGGAGAAAGTGTTGGGAGGATATAAGGGAAATGAGAATGAACAATTTGTGGCTCTTCCTTTTAAAATAACTGAAAGGAAAAGAGAAGCAAGGTGTGAAAGGTGTCAGCTCACAGCCTGCCCCCACCTCCTCCTGCTTCTCAGGGCTCGGGCTTCCTGCTCCTCTCCCCAGGGTCCTGAGCACTAAGTTAGGGGGATGGACAGACCAAAGCTGTCACTCACCCTTTCTCGGCATGGATCGTATGATTATCTCCTCCTGATATGGAAGAGGTGGGTCTACTGGCATGGAAGGATTAAGCAAAAGCCATGTTGGGATGGCCATTTCTAGCAGAGAAAGCCTGGCTAGTTTACATACACAAAGAAGAACTCAGCAGAGAAGCAAGTGAAAATAGATGCTTTTTTTGCGTATTTAATCACATAAGTTTCTAAAACAGGTATATCCTCAGTTTTACAGATGAAGAAACAAAGGCTTGGAGAAGTATGTAACTTACCCAAGGTTATATAACTGGTGAGTGGCAGAGCCCACCATCTTGTCTGCCCCCAAGCCCATGCTCTTGGGGAAGGCCATGGGGTAAAGGTGGGTAAAGAAGAGAGGGGGCTGCTTACCTTCTTTCTGTTCACTGGGCTGCTGGAGAGAGGGCAGCTCTTTTTGGAGGGGGACAGCTTCCTGAGATAGAGGGGGACCCACTGCAAGATAGGGGTGAGGGCACCAAGGAGCAGGGATCAGCCTGGTGCCAACAGGATCGATAGTGGGACAGAGGTGAGAGAGGGTGGGCAAGTGCTCACCTTCCTTTTCAGCAGGCAGTTGGGCAGGCAGCAGCTCTTCCTGTTGGATAGGGGTGGCCTCCTGAGAGGGAGGAGGCTGCACTATAGAAGGGGGAATGTGTGAGCAGCCCATCCTTTCTCCTAGCCAGGGCTGGGAGAGGGTGCGAGGGCCTCTTCCCTCCTTTCCATCTGAAAAGTGGCACGTAGGGCAGATTAGAAACCTGGAGGATCACTGAGGAGGGCATGGGGTGACCTTACCTTGACTCTGTCCCTCAAAGGGAGGGCCATGCTGAGAGCTGTCAGGGTGATCCATGAGGAGGCTTCGGGATAGGGGTGGGGAGGGGGGAGCTGCATAGCCAACTAGAGGCAAGAGGGGAGACATCAGAGCCTATGATGCCTCCTGGAGTCCCAACCCCATGCTGCTCCCCCAAACTCTTACCTTCTTGAAAGTGCTCTGGCCTCAGCTGCCTCTGCCCTGTAGCCTTGAAACCTGGAAGGAAGAAGGGCAAGTCAGGGGCCGCTGGGAGGGCCTTCCCTGGACTTCAGCAAGGGATGGGGAGGCTGTGGAGATCAAGAGTGTAGGAGAGACAAGCAAGACACGAGATGCCCCTCTGTATTCACCTGCCCTGTGTCCCTTAATCCTCTCCCAGCCCCAACACACCTAGACATAACCAGCTGGGTTCTGAGAAAGCCTGTGGCGTTCTGATAGCTCCACCTCTACTGGCTCAGAGGCTGGGCCTAAAGGGAGTATGGCATATGGGATTGGGGAGGGAGGCCCTCATTTCCTCTGCCAGCGTCTTTCCCTCAGGGCTGTGGGTTGTCCTCCCCAGTCTCTGCTGGGATGAGTCTCTAGCTTTCAGAGGAAAAAGTCTAGACCTTGAGCTGGTTGGAGCCTACCCTATCCACCTCCTCCACCCACCCTCCTACTCCAGGCCCTTGAAACATCTTTAGGCCTTTGGCTAAGGAGGCTTCCTGAAGGTTGAGTACTTCCCCTTCAGCCAGTCTCAGCTCCTCCTTAGTTTAGGTCTCAATTTAGGGCCTGGGGGACTGGGACAGGCACAGGGAAGGGAGTCACTTGTAGGTGATCTGCAGACACAAAAGACCAGGAGCTGGGAAGAATGATGACATGAGGCTTCACAGAGAAGCAGACAGATCTGCTGACATCCTCAGCAACTTCCCGCAGGAGTGCCCTGGCTGGTTTTTTTTCCTTTTCTTTTCCTTTTTTTCTTAGTTTCCACCCATAGCATTGAGGGGTTCCTGTTTTGTTCAGGCATGAAAGCAGATAAAGAATGTGTTTGTGCTGGATGGAGGGTGGCTCTGTGGATGGACACCCCTCAACTCCTCTAATCAGACAGGGAGCCCGTCAAGGCTTGCTGGGTCAGCAATCCGGTTTTGAGCAGCCTGGGGGCCCCTTTTCCCTCCCTTGCCTGTCCCACCAGCCCCCTCCCTACATCCTCCTCAGCAGGAGACCCTCACTCTGTGAACCCACCCCCACTCAGTTGTCCCTTTGACTGGGATTCTGTGTTTCTTGGCAGCAGTTTCTAGGAGCCCCTCTCCTTCTGTGCCCCTGCTCTCTGCCTCCTTGGTTAAAGGCTGCAGTGGCCCAGGCCCACTTTGGGCCTGCTCAGAAAAGGCAAGTCAAATGGAGAATCACTCTGCTAGTGATGAGCCATCTGGGATGCCTGGACCCAAACCCCTGCCATGCAAGCCCAGACCCCCTCCCAAGTGCTGACCCTCCAACTCACCTCCCTCAGAGGCAGCAGAAGCAATGGCCAAATAGGCCAAGACCAAGGCTGCTCTGACTGTAGTCCCCATCCTGGGGCGACTGACCACCGGACACCCAGGGGTGGGTCCTCTCAGGCAAGTCTGGATGTGAAGGGCCAGCTGCTGGAGCTTGTCTGGTGGCTGTTACTGTCGTGAGCTTCAGGACCGGCTCTTCTTTTATAATTGTCTGGTGTGATCTCCCGCCCTCCTCAGCTTCCTGCCATGACTCAGTCCCAGCTGCTCCTCCTCGGGAAGCCACTCCTCCAAAAGTCACCCTGAAGCCTCATCAGAGAACTGAGAAGAATGGGACTGACCAGAGGAGAACATTCTTATGACCCTCAAGAGAAACTGATTCAGAGAATCAAAGAGCAAGAGGTGTTTGAGCCCCTAGTTTGTGCCTCAGTTTCTCCATCTACATGCTACCTTCTGTGGAGAGGGGATCTGCCAAATCATGAACTGGGGTTGGGGAAACAGGGCACAAAGGAATTTACAGGGGGGAGCAGGACACCTATCCAAGGGATCTCCCCTACCAGTGTGAGGTCTGGACTGTCCCTTTTCAATTTCCCTAACTCTCTGGGACAAAAAAGAGGGAGACAAAGTGGAACATCCTTTTATCCCACCTCTCCAGAGTCAGAGATGAAGACATATGACCAGCAGCTTCCAGTATTTATTTATTTGTTTATTTATTTATTTAGAAACGGAGTCTCACTCTGTCACCCAGGCTGGAGTGCAGTGGCGCGATCTCAGCTCACTGCAACCTCCACCTCCCGGGTTCAAGCAATTCTCCTGCCTCAGCCTCCTGAGTAGCTGGGACTACAGGCGTGTGCTGCCATGCCCGGCTAATTTTTTGTATTTTTAGTAGAGACACGGTTTCACTGTGTTAGCCAGGGTGGTCTTGATCTCCAGACCTCATGATCCATCCGCCTTGGCCTCCCAAAGTGCTGGGATTACAGGCACGAGCCACTGCGCCTGGCCCAGTGTATTTTTTTTTTAGTTTCGTTCTCCTCACATCCAAACAGCTACAGCTTCCCTCCCTTTGTGGGGTCGCCAAACCAAGTCTCTTTTCAGGAGAGCAGACACGTGCCTCCACGCAGTTCTGAGGTTCTGGGGTCTCCCATGTGAGGGAGGCTGATGGCTCTCGCAGGTTTTTGCCTCATCTATGTACAAAGGCTCAGAAAATTTCTTCGGCATTTGGGACCCTCATATTCTGTAGCTCCACCAGTCGCTGCACAGCTTCAGGCAAGTCCCACTCCCCAAGGCGACGATTATCTCGAGTCCGAATGTTCACTGTTCTCTTACTTTGCTCTTTCTGGCCAACCACTGCAGGTAGAGGAAGTTTGGGAACCTCAGGGCAAATTCATCCACATGGGATAGTTTCTTTTGCTCTGCAGAAACTTGAGAGACCTAAATCTTTAGGAAGGGTGGGAGCAGAGCCCAGATATGGTTCACAGAAAGGAAGTATTCAGCTGTGCCTGCTAAATACTAAATGACCAGTCTTGCTCACCCTGAGGAGACAAGGAAATGCTTCAGTCCCCATGGGCCTTATCGCTTCTGGTCAGGAGCTCCAGGGTCAGAGACATTAGAGTCAAGCAGAGAAAGACAAACACTGAGAACCCCACAGAGAGAAACTGTGTGTGTGTGTGTGTGTGTGTGTGTGTGTGTGTGAGAAACTGTGTGTGTGTGTGTGTGTGTGTATCTGAAGGGGGTATTAGAGGAAGGGGAAGGTGGCAGGAGTGGTGTGGCCTTCACGCTGTCCAACCTCCCTGCAACCACTTCTGACCCTTAGAACAGTTTCCTCTCATCAGTCCCACTCTGGCTCTTGGTGTCTGTTAGGGCTGGATTCACAGAGTGAGGCGCCTCTGCTGAGGAGGATGTATGCAGGGGCTGACTGGGCGGTAAGGGAGGGAGAGGGGCCATGTGCAGGTCCATGGGATTGTGGCACAGCTTGCTGTGGGTGCTTGTGGGGCAAGTGGGGTGTGCAAAACTCAAGAATCAGGTAATCTGGCTGAGGAGTTTCTGCTCCTTGCCTTTGAGATAGAGCTCTGAACCCTGGAAAATGAAAAAGGGAGCATGGCAGTGCCAGAATTTTCTCCCTAAGGCCCTTCTCCTCATCCCTTAGGGCTGATTCCATCTAGGTCTAGAATAAACAAGGGTAATTAACATCGTATTAACCCTCCTGTCCCTTTCTCTCTGATGCTCCCTTGGTTAATTAACCTAACAGACACCAACAGCTAGAGTGGAGTTAAAAAGAGGAAAACTATTTTTAAGGTCAGAAGTGGTTATGGGGAGGGCAGGGCAATGTGAAGGAACACAGGGCCCAAATGAGTCAGATGTCCTGAATCCTGGCTCCTACCTGCTCAGGTAATGAGCCCCAATTAACCCAAATATGCATTACCAGACTTGGTAAACTTAACAGCAAGAATGCAGACAGCAGGTGGGAGAACATCGGCTCTGAGGTTCAGCTTACCAAACTGAAAATTGTAGTGGGCAAGTTGGGCCCGGCGTATTCTCCGGCTGAGGGTCAGTCCAGAGTCTGCATCCAGGTCACTGACCAGTCCTGCAGCCCGCAGGCTCTGCTGTGCCTGCATCAGAGGTTTGGTGACAGGAAGTTAATTTACTGAAAAGTTGAGGAGCTAGAACAGTCTGATGCTCTTTTCCCTCAATTCTCCCATCTGTTCCTCCTTTCCCTGCCTCGGGGCTCTCCACTTCTCACCAGCAACCTCTCCTCATTTCATCTCCACATTGAGGCCTCCTCCCCATTCATCCCCAGCCCCACAACCTTTCCGTCTGCCTCCTACTGGAGATGGCCCCCCAATTATTCCCTGGGCTTTGCCTCCTAGCCACTGCTCTACCCAACCAGCTGTTCAACTCTAGTACCATCCATATCCTCAATTCTCTCTAGAAAGGAAAAACTGTGTACTCAATCCCACTTTTGTGCCAAGTGCCCTTTTGGCGGCTTTCAACATTTGTTAATTTGTTTAATTTTCTTTTTTTTTTTTTTTTTTTTTGAGACGGAGTCTTGCTCTGTCACCCAGGCTGGAGTGCAGTGGCCGGATCTCAGCTCACTGCAAGCTCCTCCTCTCGGGTTCACGCCATTCTCCTGCCTCAGCCTCCCGAGTAGCTGGGACTACAGGCACCCGCCACTTCGCCCGGCTAGTTTTTTGTATTTTTAGTAGAGACGGGGTTTCACCTATGTTAACCAGGATGGTCTCGATCTCCTGACCTCGTGATCCGCCCGTCTCGGCCTCCCAAAGTGCTGGGATTACAGGCTTGAGCCACCGCGCCCGGCCTAATTTGTTTAATTTTCATACATCTCTGCAAGGTAGGGATTAATCACATTTTTTAGATACAGGATTTCCAGCATCTAGGATAGCAGCCACTCGAGCCCAGTCTTGTGGCTCCAAGGGCTGTGCTCCTTCCTCCACCACCCGTGCGGCCTCTTCCTGCCCACTGCAGGGCACCAGACTCTACTGGACCTGCTTCTGCCCCCTCCCTTGCCTCAACTCCTTACCTCCCTGGCATACTCCTCTTGCTCAGTCCCCACAGGGATAACCACCACCTGGAACGGGGACAGCCACAGTGGCCTGGTAGGGAAAGAACAGATGATGGCAAATTAGTCACTCTGGCTCTTGCCAGTAGTGTGGTTATACAGAGCAGACTTGAGAAGGAAAAAGGCTGGCATATGAAGGGTGACAGGATCTGGAGCATGAACTCTCTGGTTTGGGGCCAGAACAGAAATCCAGGGTCAGAGGTCTCACCATTTCCCCCCGCAGCTTTCTGCCAGCACTCCCAACAGTCTTTCCACAGAACCGAGCACTGCTCGGTGAATGAGGACTGGACGCTCCAGGGCACCCGCCTGCCTTGAAAGGAAAAAGGGGAGTAGATGGAATGGTGGAAGTATCACAAATTGTGTACCCAAGATCACCTTCCAGTTTTTAAGAAATATTCAGCTCTGGCAGGAGAGGGTGTAGAGGATTTGGTTTTTAGGGCCAAAGGCAGAAGGACCTATTCCATGCACTGTCAAGGGAAAAGAGGATAGGGCAAGGCTTTATACCCCTTATACTGGAGGTCAAATCTCAGGGGCAGTTGGAAGTCAAGCTGAATTGTTCCACACTGATGTGGCCGGCCCAGGGCATCGTGGAGGTGCACATCAATCTACAGGAAACAGATGGGAAGGCATGAAATAAGCCAGAAGCATTATCCAGAACCACTATCCTCCATTACCTGTGCCATCCCACCCTTTAACCTACCCTCATCCCGGGCTACTACCCTCATCATGACACCCAGCTCTATCATACGCTACCCCTCCACTTCACTCTACTCATCTCACTCTGGCAGTAGTTCTCAGCAGCTCTCTCCACTTAATAATGATGTTATAATATTACCAGATGTCCACACCCTGGCCTCTCAATTCCTTGAGATGAGCTCAGAGATCTTCACCAGCACCCATTTATGGCTACACCCTTTATCTTGTCCTCTCCCTCAATGGCTGTACCTCTGAAACAGTCCATCAGACACCCTACTCTGATTACTGTCTCTTGGTCAGCTAGCTCTGACAATTATTCCTTTTTTTTTTTGAGACAGAGTCTCGCTCTGTCACCCTGGCAGGAGTGCAGTAGCACAATTTCAGCTCACTGCAGCCTCCACCTCCTGGTTTCAAGCAATTCTCCTGCCTCAGCCTCCTGAGTAGCTGGGACTACAGGTACATGCCACCACGCCCAGCTAACATATATACATATGTATGTGTGTGTGTGTATTTTTTTTTTTCAGTAGAGATGGGATTTCACCAGGCTGGTCTCAAACTCCTGATCTCAAGTGATCTGCCCACTTTGGCCTCCCAAAGTGCTGGGATTACAGGTGTAAGCCACCACATCCGGCCATGACAACTATTCCTATTAATGGCACTTCAACTCACAGGTTCTTTAACTCCTCTTTTTCTCTCCCATCCTCAGGCCCCTTCCACCTTTGTTTCTTTCCCCATGAAGCTGTACCATTTTCCCTAGTTCCCTTGTACCATTCGTTGTTCTTCTGCACCTTAGCCTCCTACATATTTGGCCCTGCAACAGAACTGCTCAGTGCTGCCCAATATGTCACAAACCACACAGATGCAAATGCAGAGATTGATGCCACCATGGAAGTCAGTATTTCGAGATTCAGCTGGTCCCTGGCTGCTGCCAGCAATCCTTTGGGTTGCCCTAATAAGCTCTATGCTCTGTTCTCCTCAGGGGTTTTCTAGCTTTTTGCTCTCTCTTTTTATAGCAGTATCTTAACCAGCAACTTATTAGACTGATTCAACATAATACACACTTTATGCACTTTATGACTGTTATCTCTGTAACCTTAAGCACAATGTTTAACCTCTCTCAATTTTTTCCTTAGTAATAAAGATATTTTATTTGCCTACTATTATTGCTGAAATAAATCAGAAGACACATTTTCATTACTGTTAATATTTTAATTTACTAACTACTTACTGAAGCAGCTAAATAAATACCATATACTGGAATAGACACTTGGGACATAAAAATGAGTAATACACATGTTACCTGAATAAAAGACCCCAGCACAGTAAACAGCAACTTTGAGTACTCAAAAGATTTTAGCCAGGCAAGGCACATGGCTCACTCCTGTAATCCTAGCACTTTGGGAGGCCGAGGTAGGCGGACCACCTGAGGTCAGGAGTTCGAGACCAGCCTGGCCAACACGGTGAAACCCCGTCTACTAAAAATAGGAATACAAAAATTAGCTGGTGTGGTAGTGGGTGCCTGTAATCCCAGCTACTGGGGAGGCTGAGGCAGGAGAAATGCTTGAACCCAGGAGGCAGAGGTTGCGGTGAGCCAAGATTGTGCCACTCCACTCCAGCCTGGGCGACAGAGTGAAACTCCGCCTCAAAAAAAAAAAAATTAGCTGGGTGTGGTGGGGCACACCTGTAGTCCCAGCTACTCGGGAGGCTGAGGCAAAAGAATCGCTTTAACCTGGGAGGTGGAGGTTGCAGTAAGCCAAGATCCGCTACTACACTCCAGTCTGGCAACAGAGCAAGAGTCTGTCTCAAAAAAACCAAAAAAGGCCAGGCAAGGTGGCTCACGCCTGTAATAATCCCACCACTTTGGGAAGCCAAGGTGGGTGGATCATCTGAGGTTGGGAGTTCAAGACCAGCCTGGCCAACATGGTGAAACCCCACCTTTACTAAAAATACAAAAATTAGCTGGGCATGGTGGTACATGCCTATAATCTCAGCTACTCAGGAGGCTGAGGCAGGAGAATCGCTTGAACCCGGGAGGCGGATATTGCAGTAAGCTGAGATTGTGCCACTGCACTCCAGCCTGGGTGACAGCAAAACTAGGTCTCAAAAAAATATATAAAAATAAATAAAACAAAACAAAAAAAAGATTTTAGCTATATAACAGTTTTTGAGTAATTTCCTTTCTCTCTGTATCTTTTTATTTACTTATTTTATTGAGACAGGGTTTTGTTCTGTTATCCAAGCTGGAGTGCAGTGGCTTGATCATAGCTCATGCAGCCTCAAAATCCTGGGCTCAAGTGATCCTCCCACCTAAGCCTCCTGAGTAGCTGGGACCACAGGTGCCCACCATCACACCAAGCTAATTTTAAAATTTGTTTTAAATTTTTTGTAGAGACAGCCGGGCCTGGTGGCTCACGCCTGTAATCCCAGCACTTTGGGAGGCTGAGGCGGGCAGATCACGAGGTCAGGAGATCGAGACCATCCTGGCTAACACGGTGAAACACCGTCTCTACTAAAAAAAAAAAAATACAAAAACATTAGCTGGGCATGGTGGTGGGCGCCTGTAGTCCCACCTACTCAGGAGGCTGAGGCAGGAGAACGGCATGAACCTGGGAGGTGGAGCTTGCAGTGAGCCGCCAAGATTGAGCCACTACACTCCAGCCTGGGCGACAGAGTAAGACCTCGTCTCTACAAAAAAAAAAATTTTTTTTTTTTTGAGACAGAGTCTTGCTCTGTCACCCAGGCTGGTCTCAAACTACTGGATTCAAGTGATCCTCTCAGCTCAGCCTCCCAAACTGCTGGGATTACAAGAGGGGGCCACCACGCCCAGCCTTTTCTTCATATCTTCAGCCCCCTCACTGACAACTCTCCTCTTCTCCACTCTCATTTCAGCAAATGATCCTGCCTCAGGAAGAATTCAGATAATTGATACCATGGGATGGGAAAAGCCTCAACTTCCTGTCACCATGCCTATAAACTTCCTTGCATCTACCTTCAGTCTTTCCTTCCACCCTGGATATAATGGCAATGGTGATCCCTCCTATGAAGGTTTCTCAATCCCACCTTAAACCTCTCCAGGAACTTCCCTTTACTACAACTTCTTTTATAAATTCAACCTCTCCCTCCAAATAGACTGCCTCTCATCATAGCATTTATTTTATTTTTCATTTTGTTATTATTTTTTTGAGATGGAGTCTCACTCTGTCGCCCAGGCTGGAGTGCAATGGTGCGATCTCGGCTCACTGCAACCTCCACCTGCTGGGTTTACATGTGCCTGTCACCACACTGGGCTAAGTTTTGTATTTTCAGTAGAGACAGGGTTTCACCATGTTGGTCAGGCTGGTCTCAAACCCCTGACCTCAGGTGATCCACCTGCCTCAGCCTCCCAAAGTGCTGGGATTACAGGCATGAGCCACTGCACCCGGCCTGTTTTATTTTTATTTTTTGGGACGGAGTCTTGCTCTGTCACCTAGGCTACGGTACAATGGCGTGACCTTGGCTCACTGCTACCTCCGCCTCCCAGGTTCAGCGATTCTCCTGCCTCAGGCTACTGATGAGCTGGGACTACAGGTGTGTAACACCTCACCCAGCCAATTTTTATATTTTTAGTAGGGATGGGGTTTTGCCAAGTTGGCCAGGCTGGTCTCGAACTCCTGACCTCAAGTGATCCACCCACCTCAGCCTCCCAAAGTGCTGGGATTACAGGCATGAGCCACCACACAGGCCTCATTTATTCACCTTCTAACCCCACCCTCAGGCCCTACTTTACTGAAAATGGTCCTTTAAAATCCATCACCCTTTTTACTAAATCCAGTGGACACTTTTCAGTCCTTTTTTTCCCTTGACTTCTTTTTTTTTGAGACAGGGTCTCACTCTGTCACCCAGGCTGGAGTACAGTGGGGTGCGATCTCAGCTCACTGCAGCCTCTACCTCCTGGGCTCAGGTGATCCTCCCATCTCAGCCTGCTGGGTAGCTGGGACCACAGGCACAAGCCACTGCACCCGCTAATTTTTTTTTTTTGGTAGACACAGGGTCTCCCTATGTTGCCCAGACTGGTCTGCCGTGTGTTTTTATCCCTATCCCCTCTGCCTACACTGTTCCCTCCTGAAACACATCTTTACTTGGCCAACACTCACCTTTCAGATTGGAAAGTGATTCCTGCAGGAAACTTTTTGTAACCTCCCGGAGTAACGCTAACCCCAGCTAACGTGCTCTCTTGCATGGATCTCGCAGCACTGACATGGCCTATTTAACTCCAATAGCCCTCACTAGATTGCAAATGCCAAGAAAGCAGAAAATATCTTGTTTTTCTTTATATCCTACATAACTTTAAAAAAAATCTCTTTGTGGCTGGGTGCGGTGGCTCATGCCTGTAATCCCAGCACTTTGGGAGGCTGAGGCGGGTGGATTGCCTGAGGTCAGGAGATCGAGACCAGTATGGCCAACATGGTGAAACCCTGTCTCCATTAAAAATACAAAAAAATTAGCCAGGTGTGGTGGTGTGCACCTGTAATCCCAGCTACTCGGGAGGCTGAGGGAGGGGAATTGCTTGAACCAGGGAGCTGGAGGTTGCAGTGAGCTGAGATCACGCCACTGCATTCTAGCCTGGGTGACAGAGTGAGACTGTCTCAAAAAAAAAAATTATTTGTATCTATTAAATATTTACTAAAACAAAGCAAAAAATAAATAAATACAACAATAACCAGGGTCCCAAGCTTACCTTAGGTCCATAGAAGGCACCATCTCCAGAGTTGAGGTCCCAGGGTTCTCCAAATTCCTTCAGGGCCCGTTGAAGGACCTTTGAAGGAATGAGACAAGAGTGGAATAGAATACATCATCTTAGACTTCAAAAGCAACACATCTGGTCAATCCCCAACAAATGACCCACTCACCAGATGCCTCTGAGAACCTTGGTTACTGTATTCTCCACTCCTTCCCACCAGAGAGTGGTTTATCTGCCTCTATTTCTGTACCTCCTACTCACCTGTTCGGCCTGGTCCCAAAGGCAAGGGTCCCCCAGGAAGCCAGATGGCCGGGTGGACAGTGCCAGGCGGAAGGAGAAGCCAAGAACGGCATAGACGGAACGGAGGAAATCAAGACAGCTTTGGATCTCTGCTTCCAGCTGGGGGCAGGAAATAAGGGTCAGTGAGCTGTGAGCCAGCTAGAGATCAGGGATGCTGGCAGTTTGAGGAAAACAAAGGGCAAAAACAGAGAGGAAGCAGAAGCAAGCTAGGGGTAGAATGTAGCTGAATTATAGTACATACAGGGGGCAAATAAAAATCAGGGGTTTGCAGGTTCATAGAGAGAAAGGTGGTTTAGAAAAGCTTTGGTGGAGACAGGGAAAGGCCACCTGATCTGTTGTACAGAAGATGTGAGCGTCATCCTGCTGGAAGCACCGCAGTCGGGTCAGTCCCCCCAGACCACCAGAGGCTTCAGCCCGGTGTAGGGCCCCAAAGTCGGCTAGTCGCAGGGGCAGTTCCCGCCAGGATCTGGGCCGGTGGGCGAACATCAGGCTGAGGTTGGGGTGCAGAGGGGTCAGGGCCATAGGGAGGACTAGCCCCCGAAGACTGCTCCTCCACCCAATCTGCTTGCCTACCTTCTCTGCACCATCTGCTATAGCCCTCTCCAACCTCACCACATCCTCCCACTGAGTCCTGTCAATCCCACTCATCACAGTCTGAGCCCTGCAGTTCAAAAGATTTCTCAGTAACACAATAACAGACATCATTTACTGTTTCCCTGTTCTGTGATGGTCACTGAGCTGAAGGAGGAGCCTTAGATAGCAACTTTAAGGAGACTGAGACCCAAAGAGGTAAAATGAGTTTCCCAAATTCACATGGTTAGCTAGAGGGAAGATTCTAGGCTCAAATCAGGTGTCCCAATACTCTTTCCAAGGTACTGTCTTTTTTTTTTTTTTTGAGACGGAGTCTCGCTCTGTTGCCCAGGCTGGAGTGCAGTGGCGCAATCTCGGCTCACTGCAAGCTCTGCCTCCCTGGCTCACGCCATTGTCCCGCCTCAGCCTCCCGAGTAGCTGGGATTACAGGCACCGGCCACCACGCCCGGCTAATTTTTTGTATTTTTAGTAGAGACGGGGTTTCACTGTGGTATCTATCTCCTGACCTCACGATCTGCCCACCTCAGCCTCCCAAAGTGCTGGGATTACAGATGTGAGCCACTACACCCGGCCTCTTTTTTTTTTTTTTTTTGAGACGGAGTTTAGCTCTTATTGCCCAGGCTGGAGGGCAACGGCACGATCTCAGCTCACCGCAACCTCTGCCTCCCGGGTTCCAGCGATTCTCCTGCCACAGCCTACCAAGTAGCTGGGATTACAGGCATGTGCCACCACGCCCGGCTAATTTTGTGTTTTTAGTAGAGACAGGGTTTCTCCATGTTGATCAGGCTGGTCTCGAACTCCTGACCTCAGGTGATCTGCCCGCCTCAGCCTCCCAAAGTGTTGGGATTATAGGCATGAGCCACCGCGCCCGGCCCCAAGGTACTTTCTATTATTTAATATTTAGCAACTTGATTGTAACCCTAGCTCCCAGCTTACCAGTGTGCAGGGCAGTTCATGGGCTTGAGGGCGAGTATATCTGTGGTATGCCTGGTAGAATCATCACTCTGGGAGCTGGCAGGCCTGTCAGAGCCTGAGGGCTGCACAGCAAACATGTCTTCCTGATAATGCTCCCAGTGCCCTGACTGTTCCCAGAGTTTAGTAGAAAACAGTGTGGGAGTTTTCACCTCAGAGAAACCACGACGGGCATACTCAGCCTGGAGAGGTGGGTACAGAAATGGAAGGTCAGAGTAACTGGAAGGAAACCAGGTAGGGTGTCAGCTGTGTGATCTTCCTGGGCCCTCAGGCCATGCTGATTGCAACCACAACCTATTAAATACCATGTCCATCTCTATGCTCCCCAACTGCAGACCACACAATTGTAGTATTAAAGGTCACCAGCACTTTCAATATTTATGGTTATGATTCCAAACCACCCCCCTCTTTTTTTTTTCTCTCTTCAAGACAGAGTCTCACTGTATCACCCAGGCTGGAGTGCAGTGGCTCGATCTCAGTTCACTGCAACCTCCCCCTCCTGGGTTCAAGGGATTCTCCTGCCTCAGACTCCCCAGTAGCTGGGGCTACAGGTGCTGCCATCACACCCAGCTAATTTTTTCTATTTGTTTTAGTAGAGACGGGGTTTTGCCATGCTGGCCAGGCTGGTCTCTAACTCCTGACCTCAGGTCATCTTCCCGGCTTGGCCTCCGAAAGTGCTAGGATTACAGGAGTGAGCCACTGTGCCCGGCCCCAACCCCCATCTTTTAACACAAACACCTTAGCTTCTTCTAGGCCCTCAGCCGCACCCTGGTCTTCTTTCCTCTAGACCTGGGTCCCCTTACCCTGATAAACGCCACTAGTGCATTATACACCCTTGTCCCTCGTGGCAGGAAGAAGCAGCTCCCAGGGCTCAGTTCATGGAAGAAGAAGAGCTCCTGTTCCTGGGGTCAGGAATAGCAATATTGGGTCACTTCAAGGGCAAGGAGGTGGCTTTGGAACTCAGAACAACTGACGGAGCTGCTCAGTCTATGTGACTGAATCTGCTCCCGATTTCATAATCAGGTTGCGTCATCTCTCTCCAACCCTTATCACCATCCCTCCCTATCTTCCCAATCTCTGTACCTTCCCAATGCGCCGGTGGTCCCGCAATTCTGCTTCCTCCCGCCATGCTTCCCAGGCCCTCAGCAATTCTGTTGTGGGGAAGGAAATCCCTGACACTCTCTGCAGTGTCTCTGGAGCCCCTGAAGACCTCCATAAGGATGATGAGTTCTGTGTGAGGACATAGGGGATCAAAGGAAAGATGAGGACTGAAGGCCCCCAACCTTTTTCAAGACTCATATGATACTCTCAGTGTTAAGTGTCACAGGTATGCCTCTTGACAACAATCCCACCAGTAGGATGAACACCTCCATTCTCTAGACACCCTTCTTCTAGATTACAGTGTGGAAATTGCCTGACTCTTGATTCCTACATACAACCTGGTCAAGCCTAACCTTACCTTGCCATCTCTTTTTCTCCCCATTCTCACTACCCCTTTACTTAGTTCCTTCCCATTCTAATCAATGACTGCTTAGAGGAGTAACCATAAGCTCTGGTCAAATGTCACTTTATTCCTCCATTTATCAATATCCTATACAGCTGCTAGAAAAGTCAGCCTTCTATACCATATCCCATTCCTGGCCACATGAAATCCAAAAGCCTGTGCCTGCTGTCTCCTTTAACAATACTAATGAAAGGCCGGGCGCGGTGGCTCACACCTGTATTCCCAGCACTTTGGGAGGCTGAGACGGGTGGATCACAAGGTCAGGAGTTCGAGACCAGCCTGACCAACACGGTGAAACCTTGTCTGTACTAAAAATACAAAAATTAGCCAGGCGTGGTGGTGCGCGTCTGTAATCCCAGCTATTCAGGAGGCTGAGGCAGGAGAGTCGCTTGAACCTGGCAGGTAGAGGCTGCAGTGAGCTGAGATTAGGCCACTGCACTCCAGCCTGGGCAACAGAGCGAGACTCTGTCTCAAAAAAATAAAAATAAAATAAAGTAAAACTGTTAAACAGTACTAATGAGAAACAGCCTATATGTGTGTGTGTGTGTGTGTGTGTATCTATCTGTCACCCAGGTTGGGGCACAGTGGCGCGATCTCGGCTCACTCCAAGCTCCGCCTCCCGGGTTCACGCCATTCTCCTGCCTCAGCCTCCTGAGTAGCTGGGACTACAGGCCACTGCCACCACACCCAACTAATTTTTTGTATTTTTAGTAGAGATGGGGTTTCACTGTGTTAGCCAGGATGGTCTCGATCTCCTGACCTTGTGATTCACTCACCTCAGCCTCCCAAAGTGTTGGGATTACAGGCGTGAGCCACTGCGCCTGGCCCCTACATGTGTATTTTTTGAACCAGAGTCTTACTCTGCTGCCTAGGCTAGAGTGCAGTGGTGTGATCTTGGCTCAGTGCAACCTCTGCCTTCCAGTTCAAGTGATTCTCCTGTCTCAGCCTCCTGAGTAGCTGGGACTACAGGTGCACGCCACCATGCCCAGCTAATTTTTTATTTTTAGTAGTGATGGGGTTTCATCATGTTGGCCAGGCTGGTCTTGAACTCCTAAGCTCAAGTTATCCGCCCAACTTGGCCTCCCAAAGTGTTGGGATTACACGTGTGAACCACTGCACCTGGCCAACAGTCTATATTTTATAGCACTTTTAAACTTTTCCTTTCTCCTGCATTAGTTGGTTTTCATTATCTTTTATTTATTTATTTATTTTTGAGACGTTGTCTCGCTTTGTGGCCCAGGCTGGAATGCAGTGGCACAATCTCAGCTCACTCTAACCTCTGCCTCCTGGCAGAGTTCAAGTGACTCTCCTGCCTCAGCCTTCTTGGTAGCTGGGATTATAGGCGTAGGCCAGCACACCCAGCTAATTTGTGTATTTTTAGTAGAGACGGGGTTTCAACATGTTGGCCAGGCTGCTCTTGAACTCCTGACCTCAAGTGATCCGCCTGCCTCAGTCACCCCAAAGTGCTGCGATTACAGGTGTGAGTCACCACGCTTGGCCTGGTTTTCATTATCTTTACGAGGTGAATTTACTGGTAGGACAAAAAGGAATTAATAGGCTCATTTTATAGATGGGGAAAATAAGTAAGATTTACCCAAGGCCACTGCGCCATAGGGTTTCGCCATGTTGGCCAGGCTGATCTCAAGTGATCCACCCACCTTGGCCTCCCAAAGTGCTGGGATTACAGGCATGAGCCACCATGCCCAGCCTAAGTTCAGAGCTTTTTGCTGTACACTTCTGCATTTCCCCTTGCTCCCTTGCAACTCATCCCATTCCATCTAATAACTCATCTTGTCCAGAACAGTATTTTCCTTTCTTTTTTTTTTTTTTTTTTGAGATGGAGTTTTGCTCTTGTTGCCCAGGATGGAGTGCAATGGCATGATCTTGGATCACCACAACCTCCACCTCCCGGGTTTAAGCGATTCTCCTGACTCAGCCTTGCGAGTAGCTGGGATTACAGGCATGTGCCACCACGCCCAGTTAATTTTTTTTTTTTTTTTTTGAGACGGAGTCTTGCTGTGTCGCCCAGGCTGGAGTGCAGTGGCCGGATCTCAGCTCATTGCAAGCTCCGCCTCCCGGGTTTTTACGCCATTCTCCTGCCTCAGCCTCCCGAGTAGCTGGGACTACAGGCGCCCACCACCTCGCCCGGCTAGTTTTTTGTATTTTTTAGTAGAGACGGGGTTTCACCGTGTTAGCCAGGATGGTCTCGAACTCCTGACGTCGTGATCCGCCCGTCTCAGCCTCCCAAAGTGCTGGGATTACAGGCTTGAGCCACCGCGCCCGGCCTAATTTTGTATTTTTAGCAGAGACAGGGTTTCTCCATGTTGGTCAGGCTGGTCTTGAACTCCCGACCTCAGGTGGTCCACCCACCTCGGCTTCCCAAAGTGCTGGGATTACAGTTGTGAGCCACCATGCAGAACAGTATTCTCATAAAAAGCATGCCCTTCACTAAAGGTATTCTCCCTGTGCCTGTCAAATGGTGTTCATCTTCCTCCTGGACCACGCCCCCTCTCTCTACGACCCTTCCCTGTATGACCCATCCAGCTTGCTCATACCCTCCTTCTCCACCCCCCTTAATAATGACGTCATATTAGGGCATCTGAATTGGCTTCTGGGCCCTAGTAGGCTGTCCAGTATGTGCCATCAAACTGGGGTTTTTAGAATGTGGGGACAAAGTTTCTTTCTCCTGTATTCTCTGCTTAGCTTATGAGAGTAAAGAAAGGGCTCACAGGGCCAGGCGCAGTGGCTCATGCCTGTAATCCCAGCACTTTGGGAGGCTGAGGAGAGAAGATTACTTGAGATCACCCTGGCCAACATGGTGAAACCCTGTCTCTACTAAAAATACAAAAAGTAGCCGGGCGTGGTAGTGTGCACCTGTTATCCCAGCTACTCGGGAGGCTGAGGCAGGAGAATCGCTTGAATCTGGGAGGTGGAACTTCCAGTGAGCCGAGATCATGCCACTGCACTCCAGCCTGGGCAACAGAGAGAGACTCGGTCTCAAAAAAAAAAAAATTTAAAAAAGGGCCGACAGAAAGGATCACCTTCAGATTCTCCTGCTCATCCCAGTGAAAACAGGAATGTTTGTTTTGTTTGAGATGGAGTCTCACTGTGTTGCCCAGGCTGGAGTACAGTAGCGCAATCTCAGCTCACTACAACCTCCACTTCCCAGGTTCAGGCGATTCTCCTGTCTCAGCCTCCTGAGCAGCTAGGACTACAGGTGCCCACCACCACGCCCAGCTAATTTTTGTATTTTTAGTAGAGATGGGGTTTCGCCATATTGGTCAGGCTGGTCTCAAACTCCTGACCTCATGATCCACCTGCCTTGGCCTCCTAAAGTGCTAGGATTACAGTTGTGAGCCACCATGCCCGGATGAAAATAGGAATCTTAACCTAACTCTGTTCCACAACTGACCGATAGCAGCTTCAGTCCTCCAATCTGTCCAGTATGCCGAAGGTGGGGGCCCTGGCAAAGGTCAACCAATGTGCCACACCTGGGAGAAAGAAGAGGCCAGTTAGTGATTTTCAGAATCTTTAGCTTCTAGCTTTCTCCCTCTCATGGTCTTTAGCTGACAGAAAGAGGTGAACAGAAAGGAACTGTCCTACTGAGAGAGGGCAATGGCAGCTAAAAATCAATTCTCCAGCAGGGCGCAGTGGCTCATGTCTATAATCCCAGCACTTTGGGAGGCCAAGGTGGGCAGATCACGAGGTCAGGAGTTCAAGACCAGCCAGGCCAATATGGTGAAACACCGTCTCTACTAAAAATATAAAAATTAGCCAGGCATGGTGGTGCATGCCTGTGGTTTCAGTTACTCAGGAGGCTGAGGCAGAAGAATTGTTTGAACCCGGGAGGCAGAGGATGCAGTGAGTCGAGATCGTGCCACTGCATTCCAGCCTGGGCGACAGAACGAGACTCTGTCCCCCCCAAAAAAAAAAAAATTAGCCAGGCATGGTGGCACATGCCTATAATCCCAGCCACTCTGGAGGCTAAGGCAGGAGAATCACTTGAACCCGGGAGGCGGAGGTTGCAGTGAACTGAGATTGCGCTACCACACTCCAGCCTGGGAGACAGAGCAAGACTCCATCTCAAAAAAAAAAAAAGAAAAAAAAATCAATTCCCATTCCCATTTCTTTTTCTGGATCAACATAAATTATCTTCTTTCTTCCCTTATCACATTTCTGGCCTTCTTCAATGCTTCCCCACCTCTCCATCTGCTTTAATCTTGACAACTCTTACCCATATACTGTTGCTGTTGGACCTGTCACTCTCTCCTCGATCAAGTGAAGCTTAAAGGGGTTATCCTGGAAAAAGGTAGAAGGGAGATTGAAGAAAAGTCTTTATTCCCACAAAGATGTCCTGGAAGAGCCACCTCTTCCCTCCACCCCACCTTGAACAGCTGGCGAAGCTGATCCCGTGAAGCCTCTAGCCTCCGGAAGGGTTGAGCAGCAGCTGTAAGTTCCTGGCAAATCCGCTCCAAAACAGGCAGCTCTGAGCCCCGGACTGTCCTGGAAAGAGGAGAATTGGTTGGGTTGCATCCTATGAGGTACATCAATCACCTGGGTGACAAACCTGTTGGCTAGGGGGCAAGGTCCCGTCCTTCAGGATATATCTAGAGTTATAGGCAAAAACAGACAAACTCAGAGAAAATATAAATAGAAAATCAGGTAACAGATATTACAGCTGGAGAAAAAGCTCTATGCATGAAGTTAAAAGTTGAATGCAGGAAATCTGGATGGACAAAGTTAGAACAATAGTAATGAGGGAGATTAAATAAAACTTGAATTTATGAAAGCTAACAAGTAACAAGGTAAGTTGTTTCTTCTTTTTCTTTTTTTTTTGAGAGTGTCTTGCTTTGTCACATAAGCTGGGTGCAGTGGTTAAGATCATGGCTCACCACAGCCTCAACCTCCCAGGCTCAAGTGATCCTTCCACCTCAGCCTCCCAAGTAGCTGGGACTACATGTGCACCAGCCAAGAAGGTAAATTTCAAGCAGAGTTAGAAGAGGGACATGGACTAGCACAGAAGGAGGTACTGTCATAGTTGAGACCTAGAGAAACCCTCCTCCTCCAGCTTCCTCCTCCAAATGGAGCAAGCCCAAGGCCCCTGAAAAGAGCCTCAGAAACCATCCCAGAATCATTCTCCTCCTTCCTTTCATTACTCACCTCCCGTTTCCCAGGAAGAAATCATGGTAAAAGCCATATTCTGTACTTGGACCTCTGCAGAGAACAGCACCTAGGAATTGTTCAGCTGCTGCCCCCAGGACATGGGTGCTGGAGTGCCAGAACACCTGGGTTGACAAAAAAGGGGTTCACAAGTTCATAAACTTGTCCCTAACCTCTAGATCTCTTAGCTCTTCTTCACAAAAGCTGATAGGAAAACTGGTATGGTTCTTCTAGGAGTAACTACCACAAAATGGGAATCCTAGATTTTGGGGATCTACTAAAAAGTAACAAGCTTAAAAAAAAAAGGGCTGGGTGCAGTGGCTCATGCCTGTAACCCCAACACTTCAGGAGGTCAAGGTGGGTGGATCATCTGAGGTCAGGAGTTCGAGACCAGTCTGGCCAACATGGTGAAATCGTCTCTGCTAAAACATACAAAACTAGCCAGGTGTAGTGGTATGCGCCTGTAATCCCAGCTACTCAGAAGGCTGAGGCAGGAGAATCACTCGAACCTGGGAGGCGGATGTTGCAGTGAACCGAGATCATGCCACTGCACTCCACCCTGGGTGACAGAGTGAGACTCCATCTCAAGAAAAAAAAAAAAAAAAAAAGACTGAATAGAAAAGAAAGAAGGCCAGTATCTTTTCTTCTTTCAGTGTATAGAAGCTCCAGCCCCACCCCTTAATCCTTGGTGCTTTCCAGTTGCAAAGTATAGAAGCTGGAGGCCAGTCAGTCTTCTGCTGCTCCTGTAAGCTTTTAGGGCTTCAGAATAATTTTTTTTTTTTTTTTTGAGACGGAGTCTTGCTCTGTCGCCCAGGCTGGAGTACAATGACGCGATCTCAGCTCACTGCAACCTCCGCCTCCCAGGTTCAATCAATTCTCGTGCCTCAGCCTCTCAATTAGCTGGGACGACAAATGCTCACCACCACACCCAGCTAATTTTTATATTTTTAGTAGAGACGGGGGTTCACCATGTTGGCCAGGCTGGTCTTGAACTACTGACCTCAGATGATCCACCCGCCTGGCCTCCCAAAGTGCTGGGATTACAGGAATGAGCCACGGTGCTTGGTCAGAATATGCTATGTTCTTAAGACAGTGGTTACTTAGGTCTCTGTTTCTGTCCCATGAATCTAGTGCAATACAACTATTCCTCTTGGATTTGGTCACTATTTACACATAGATGGCAGGAGAACTCTGTTTTTCTGGATCCTAATAGGCGAGGTCTGCGTTACCTGAGCTGACATGAAGAAGACAAGGTGGGGAGGTGACCAGGTTGTGTGCTCAGCTGTATAAGCCATGTGAGAATTGAATATACACTACAGATGACTTATAATGTACGTGCTCAGAAGTTGAGGAGGCTGAATTTACATATTTATCCTTTTGTTTTTCAACAAATCATCTCTCTCCCTTTCACTAGCACTAATGTTTGCTTAATAGATCGAAGCTAAGTTAAAAACTTTCACCATAAGTTTCCTAACCAGAAACAGTCAGTCAAGATAGTCTGTGATAGACTTTTTCCCAACTGCAAATGGAGAAACTGAGGCAAAAGAATAAAATGTTAGAATTTCCTGCTATAATATCTCTTGGTTTAGTAGTCACTGCATTCCTGATAAGAAAGAAACTTACTGCTTTCCCCTCTGGGGAATCGAATGTCAGAAATCTGAGGTCAGAATCTGTCTCCAAGGGCCGCTCCAGATCATAAGGTTCTCCGTTCACTTGAGCAGCCACTGCAGTATCTGCCAGTGTTGAACTTCAGCAGTAGGAGGTGGGAATGAAGAAAAAGACAGGGTTACAAGGCACAAAAAGGAAAATACCACATGTTCTGATTCCTATATGGGAGTTTAAAAAGTTGATCTCACAGTGGTAGAGAATAGAGTGATAGTTACCAGAGGCTGGGAAGGATGGGGGAGGGAAGATGAAGAGGTTAGCTAATGGGTACAAAAATAGAGGTAGACAGAAGGAATATGCTCTAATGTTCCACAGCAGAGTAGGGTGAATACAGTTAATAATAATTTGTTGTATGTTTCAAAATAGCTAGAAGATTTGAAATGGTCCCAATACAAAGAACTGATAAACGTTTGGGGTAACAGATATCCTGAACACCCTGATTTGATCATTACATATTGTATGCATGTATCAAAACATCACATACACCCCGTTCATATGTTCAATTATTATGTATCAATTATTAAAAAGTAAATTAATGATTTAAAAAAGACAGGGTTACAATCCACAGTGGGGAGAAAGTTGCTCATCTCTCAGCAACTGTAAACTTGCAAAGGTGAAATGAGTTACCAGAGCAACAGAAGCTTTCATTTCTTTCCCCAATGAAAGGACAGAGACTCTTGATGCAGAAACTAATACAGATAAAACAAATCTCAGGCCGGGTTTGGTGGGTCATGCCTGTAATCCCAGCATTTTGGAAGGCTGAGATGGAAGGACTGCTTGCGCCCCGGAGTTCAAGACTAGCCTGGGTAACATGGAGAGTGAAGGGGTGGCCTGCCCCTCCACACCAGTGGGCGTTTCTCGTTAGGTGGAAGGAGAGACTTGAGAAAAGAAATGAGACACAGAGACAAAGTATAGAGAAAGAAAAGGTGGGCCCAGGGGACCGGCACTCAGCTTACAGAGGACCCACGCCTGCACTGGTCTCTGAGTTCCCTTAGTATTTATTGATAATTATCTTTACCATCTTAAAGATAAGGGAGTGGCAGGACAGTAGGATCATTTTAGGGAGAAAATTAGCAGTAAGACATATGGATAAAGATCTCTGTGACATGAGTAAGTTCAAAGGAAAATGCTGTGCCTTGATATGCATATGCAAACATCTCCATAAACCTTTTAGCAGCATTGCTCCAGCAAGTCCCGCCAGCAAGTCCCACCTTATGCCGTAAGGCGGTTTTCTCCTATCTCAGTAAACAGAGCGTACAATCGGGCTTTACACCGAGATGTTCCATTGCCCAGGGACGGGCAGGATTTTTTTTTTTTTTTTTTTTTTTGAGACGGAGTCTCGCTCTGTCGCCCAGGCTAGAGTGCAGTGGCACAATCTCGGCTCACTGCAAGCTCCGACTCCCGGGTTCACGCCATTCTCCGGCCTCAGCCTCCCGATTAGCTGGGACTACAGGCGCCCGCCACTGTGCCCGGCTAATTTTTTCTATTTTTAGTAGAGACGGGGTTTCACCATGGTCTCGATCTCCTGACCTTGTGATCCGCCCGCCTCGGCCTCCCAAAGTGCTGGGATTACAGGCGTGAGCCACCGCGCCCGGCCGACGGGCAGGATTTTTAACCAGCAAGCTGCCTTCAGGCACTTGTTTAACAAAGACACATCCTGCGCAGCCCAAAATCCATTAAACCTTGAGTCACCACAGCACATGTCTCTTGCAAGGACAAGGTTGGGGGTAGGGTCACAGATTAACAGCATCTCAAATACAGAACCAAATGAGGTCTCTTATGTCTACTTCTTCCTATATAGACACAGTAACAGGCTGATCTGTCTTTCTTTTCCCCATAGGAGAGACCCCGTCTCTATAAAACAACAAAAAACAAAAACAAAATCTTCGAGAAAGGTTATCTTGATGGGCATGGAACAGAAACAAGCAGACCAAGTTTTCTTCCCCTGCTCAAGTGAAGAGAAAGTAAAAGGGCAGAAGGATAATCCTGGTAGTTACAGGATGGGCCTGTTACCTGATCTGCCGGGCTAGTTGGTAGGGGGTTGTGTTCCATGCCACAGCATCAATTTTCTGGCCTCCAGGAAGTGATATCTTAATAGTCCGGGGTTCCTTCTGTGCTATGCTTGCTAATCTCTTTACCTGAGCAGACCACAGCTCCTCAAAAAGGCCAAGCCGCTCTGCCAACCAGCGTGGAGGGGTCGACACAACTGCCTGGAGGGAAAGATATATTAGCAGGTAACACACGTCCCATCATTCTTTCTTAGAATTGGGGATGATGGCACTTTGGGATGGTAAAGTGGACTTCGTCCGAATTCCTACTCTTTAAGGGGACTGGGTGATACAGGACCCTACGCTGGGGGCCCTTCAAGCTCTGCGCTCCCCAGACCGCTAACTCGAGAATTAGATAACGAGTCTAGATATGAGACCTTTTCTGGGGACTCGGAGGACCAGGGAGAGGAGGAGTGGCATGAGGCTGGGTTAACATAAAAATCTGGGGACTTCGGCTGGGCTGGGTCTGATGAGGATCGGAACTTTGGGGGTGCCTCACGCACCGTGTGTAGCCTGCAAGCCTGTAAACCTTGGAGCCGGAGCCGCCGCCACCTCTGATACAGTCCCATGTTCTTTCACACCCGTGCCTACATCCTCAGATTATCGCCGCTTCTCCTACACACAATTCTTCATTGGTTTCTGGTCCAACAAAGTCCGTGTCTATTGGTTACTACAGCTGCCACTCTAGTCTGGCACCACCTCCAGGAACTCCGAAGAGGTACACCCCACACAGCACAAGCAGCGGTGTGAGTGGTTCCGGCTGACCGGAAGACCGAAAGTGTAACACACCCTCGCTCTCCCCCCCCCACCCGTGGCGTTTCAGCTGAAACCCAAAAATAGCAATTATGCGTCCTGTGGCTTTGAGGACAAGGGTAGGTGAACTTTTGAGGGCGAGAGTGGGAGAAAAACAGACAGGAAATTGCAGTTAGTAAGTTCCCTTTAACTATACATTTTATTTTGCATGGTCCTTACAGCAAGTAACAAAACTTAAGAGCATAGACTGGGGAATCAGACCTTGTGTAAATTCTGAATCTGCCATTAACTATGTAATTTTGGGAAGATTATTTAACTTCTCATATTTATTTAATAGAGACCGGGGATGGGGGTGGGGGAGGTCTCACTACGTTGGCCAGGGTAGTCTCGAACTCCTGGGCTCAAGCAACCCCCGCCCTTCGCCACCCACTCCCGGCCTCCCAAAGTTGTGGAATTACAGGCGTGAGCCACCTTGCCTGACCTACTTAATTTCTCTAAGCCTCAATTTTCTCAACTATAAAATGAGAATAGCGTTACTCCCAATTGTTGAGTTAAATTTTATGTAAATCGTCTAGTGTGGCCCGTGGTTTTTGGTAACGGGCAAAAGCAACAAGAAGCTATTATGATAAATGAGTGTAACAGTTTTATTTTTTATTTTTGAGACAAGGTCTCACCGTTGCCCAGGCTGGAGTGCACGGGTACAATCATGGCTCACTGCAGTCTCGACCTCCTGGACTCAACTGACCACCTCAGCCTAGGGAGTAGCTGGGACTACAGGTAAATGTAACCACTTTAAAGCTGGAGCAAAGATGGCCGCGCGGTGGCTCACGCTGTAATCCCAGCACTTTGGGAGGCCGAGGCGGGTGGATCACCTGAGGTCAGGAGTTCTAGATCAGCCTGGCCAACATGGTGAAACCCCGTCTCTACTAAAAATACAAAAATTAGCCAGGCATGGTGGCAGGTGCCTGTAATCCCAGCCACTAGGGAGGCTGAGGCAGAAGAATCGCTTGAACCCGGGAGGTGGAGGTTGCAGTGAACCGAGATCGCGCCATGAACTCCAGCATGGGGGACAAGAGGGAGACTTCATCTAAAAAAAACAAAAAAAACAACAAAAAAAAAAAAACAAAAAAGCTGGAACCAAGAATCTGCAGAGGTCAGTTTGAGTTCCTTTATACTCGTGGTGCTTAATAGGGACTTTACAGACCTTTTAATCTTTTTTCTTTCTTTCTTTCTTTTTTTTTTTTTTTTTTTTTTTTGAGACAGAGCTTCGCTCTTGTTGCCCAGGCTGGAGTGCAATGGCGCAATCTCGGCTAACCGCAACCTCTGGCTCCCAGGTTCAAGCGATTCTCCTGCCTCAGCCTCCCGAGTAGCTGGGATTACAGACATGTGCCACCCCAGGCCCAGCTAATTTTGTATTTTTAGTAGAGACAGGGTTTCTCCATGTTGATCAGGCTGGTCTCGAATTCCCGACATTAGGTGATCCACCTGCCTCAGCCTCCCAAAGTGCTGGGATTATAGGCGTGAGCCACCACGCCCGGCGGAGACCTTTTAATCTTACAGATGAGGAATTTAAGGTCAAACAGCAAGTGCTGATGGTGATTTCTGAATCCAAGCCTGGTTCTCTTTTACCACACCGTGCTTTCTCTAGTAGAGTTCACTCCCGGTGTACTCCCCCATCACCTCAGAAAGAGGTGCTTGACTAGAATTTTAGCTCTCTGCTCCCTACATAAGCCCTTTTCCTCTAATTCCTATCCCAGCTCTCAACTCCCTTTATTCTTTCTCTTCCCTCTCCCTGATACATCTAGGACACAGGACTAGGTAAATTTCATCAAGTTTACTCAGTAAATATGGGAACACGGTCAGATTTTTAGTAAAGTATGCAGGGAAACTGACTTGGGGGTAGCCATCAGGCTGTCAGTAATTCCCATTAGTCCTGGAGGTGAGGATGGTTAGAGTTGGTTCTGAAGTTTCAGTGGTGATACAATCAAGGGTTGTAGAGGAAGAGGTGTCAGAAAAAGCAGTTTAATCAAGGTTTCCAGAGAGACCAGGTTTCCTGGGGAGGGCAGTTGATCTGAGTCACAAGCACCTCTATGGATCTCGGGTCCATCTTCTGATATGTTAGACACCCTGAAATACAAAGAGAAAGAGACAAGAGTGTGGGAGAGGAAGATAACTTGTGTGTGTGTGGTTGGGAGAAGGTAGTTAAGAATTTTAAAATGGCATTCAGAAAGGGTGTCAACAGGCAGAATTCTTCTCATGCCTCTGCACCAAAAGGGAAGGTGTATTGCAGGCAACAAAATGGTAGGTGCTCAAAAAGTATTGAATCAACTGTGTACCAATCATGGTATTGAGTTGATGCTCCAAAGGAAACAGACACTGACATCGTCCCTTTAATCATTCTACCTTGTCCTCTTTTGTTAGAATAGTAAAGGGATGGTAAAATAACCAGGCTACCCTGAGACGGTAACTCCTTATACTCATCCATCATTTACTGACTGCTTACTGTGTGCAGTGCAGTGAGCTGGGTGCTGAGGGGATGCCGATCAATCAACTACCACATCATCACCTATGTAACTTGTGTTGCAGTGGAGGAAGGAAGGAATGCTGAGTTATTCCATCTGCCCTCTGTAAGAAGCAAGCAAGCAAGTAAGCAAGTGCAAGAGCAAGCTAAGGCCAATTCATGAGTTACTGGTTCTTCTACAACTTCGGACTTGTGACTAGCATATGCCTTAGTATTGGGAAATTTTTAATCCGTTAGTCAGCCTAGGAAACAGCTATTCTTTTTTTTTTTTTTTCTTGAGGTGGAGTCTTGCTCTGTTGCCCAGGCTGGAGTGCAGTGGCATGATCTCGGCTCACTGCATCCTCCTCCTCCTGGGATCAAGTGATCCTCCTGTCTCAGCCTCCCCAGTAGCTGGGATTACAGGTGCATGCCACCACACCCAGCTAACTTTTTTTTTGAATCAGAGTCTTGCTCTGTCACCAAGGCTTGAGTGCAATGGCGCTATCTTGGCTCACTGCAACTTCTGCCTCCCGGGTTCAAGTGATTCTCCTGCCTCAGCCTGCTGAGTAGTTGGGATTACAGGCGCCCGCCACCACGCTCAGTTAATTTTTGTATTTTTAGTAGACAGGGTTTCACCATGTCAGGGTGGTCTCAAACTCCTTACCTCGTGATCTGACCACCTCGGCCTCCCAAAGTGCTGGGATTACAGGCATGAACCACTGTACCCAGCCTGTGTTTTGTTTTTTGAGACGGAGTTTCACTCTTGTTGCCCAGGCTGGAGTGCAATGGCACGATCTTGGCTCACTGCAACCTCCGACTCCCAGGTTCAAGTGATTCTCCTGCCTCAGCCTCCCGAGTAGCTGGGATTACAGGTGCCCGCCACCATACCTGGCTGATTTTTTGTATTTTTAGTAGAGATGGGGTTTCACCATGTTGGTCAGGCTGGTCTTGAATTCCTGACCTCAGGTGATCCACCCACCTCGGCCTCTCAAAGTGCTGGGATTACAGGTGTGAGCCACCACGCCTGGCTTGAAACATCTATTCTTAAAACTTGGGTTGTTGGCCGGGCGCGGTGGCTCAAGCCTGTAATCCCAGCACTTTGGGAGGCCGAGACGGGGGGATCACAAGGTCAGGAGATCGAGACCATCCTGGCTAACACAGTGAAACCCCGTCTTTACTAAAAAATACAAAAAAATAGCCGGGCGAGGTGGCGGGCGCCTGTAGTCCCAGCTACTCGGGAGGCTGAGGCAGGAGAATGGCGTAAACCCGGGAGGCGGAGCTTGCAGTGAGCCGAGATCGCACCACTGCACTCCAGCCTGGGCGACAGAGCGAGACTCCGTCTCAAACAAAAAAACAAAAACAAAAACAAAAACCTGGGTTGTTGCCCCTCCACGCTAGAATACTACTGAACACCCAGTGCTATGCCTTCACTATTCACTTAATTCCTAAAACAACTATGTCAAGTATACTCCCTTTAAAACAGGAAAATGATCCTTAAAGAAGTAAAAAAATTAGCTGGGCGTGGTGGTGCATGCCTGTAGTCCCAGCCACTCAGAAGGCTGAGGTGAGAGTTGCTGCAGCCCAGGAGTTGGGTGACAGTGAGCTATGATTGTGACACTGCACTCCAGCATGTACAACAGAGTGAGACCCCCGTCTCTAAAAAATAAAAAGGCTGGCCCTGGTGGCTCATGCCTGTAATCCCAGCACTTTGGGAAGCCAAGGCGGGCAGATCACCGAGGCCCGGAGTTTGAGGCTAGCCTGGCCAACATGGCGAAACTCCGTCTCTACTAAAAATGCAAAAATTAGCCGGGTGTGGTGGCGGGTGCCTGTAATCCCAGCTACGGGGGAGGCTGAGGCAGAATTGCTTGAACCAGGAGGTGGAGGTTGCAGTGAGCCGAGATCGCGCCATTGCACTCCAGCCTGGGTGACAAGAGCAAAACTCCATCTCAAAATAAATACATATACATACATACATACATACATACATACATACATACATACATACATAATAAAAATCAGGCCAGGCGCAATGGCTCACGCCTGTAATCCCAGTAGTTTGGGAGGCCGAGGTGGGTGGATCACCTGAGGTCAGGAGTTTGAGACCAGCGTGACCAACATGGTGAAACCCTGTCTCTACTAAATACAAAAAAAAAAAAAAATTAGCCAGGCGTGGTGGCACATGCCTATAATCCCAGCTACTTGGGAGACTGAGGCAGAAGAATTGTTTGAACCTGGGAGGCAGAGGTTGCAGTGAGCTGAGATTTTGCCATTGCACTCCAGCCTGGGCAAAAAAGGGTGGTACTCCGTCTCAAAAAATAAAGTAAAATAAAATAAATGAAAATAAAATCAATAAAATAAAATGCCACAATGTGGCCAGGAACGGTGCCCCATGTCTGTAATCCCAGGATTTTGGGAGGCTGAGGCAGGAGGACTGCTTGAGCCCAGGAGTTTGAGACCAACCTGGGCAACATAGCATGATCCTGTCTCTATTTAAAAAAAGCCACAATGGGAGAGAATGTTCAGCCACATTTGCTCAATGAGCAAAGAGGTGAAAGCTTTCTGTCAAGAGCATGGATAAATTGAACTTTGACTTTGAAAACAAAACTTTGGGCTCACCTAAAATCTCTACTAAGTTTTCCCTTCCCAGAACATCTCTTAGGGCTGTAGAAAAACAAGCAGACACTCCCACCCCAGCTCTTACACAACTGATTTGTCAGGGCAAAAGAGGAGATCTGCCAAACACAGGAGCCAGTCTAGGTAGGGATGTGTCCATTTAGGTTCCATGCTAAAGTAAAAAAAGGGAAGGACAAAGTACTCTAAAAGAAGGTCCTAGATAACATCTGTAGAAGGAAATACAGGTTGAGTATCCTTATTTGAAATATTTGAGACCAGAAGTGTCTGATTTTGAATCTTTTCAGATTTTGGAATATTTGCATTATAGTTACTGGTTGAGCATCCCTAATGTAAAAATCTGAAATCCTCCAATGAGCATTTCCTTTGAATGTCATGTTGGTGTCAGATTTTGGACTTTGGATTTGGCATGCTCAACCTGCATACAACTGAGGCCCACTTCTAAGTAATCAAGATTTCAAATCATTTCCTAATCACTTTTGCCCTTGGCAATGACTATTTTAAGTGTTGTCTCTTGTAGGTGCAAAGGACTGTTAGCCAGGGAGGAGGGAGAAACAGAGGAAAGGGATGCTGTCCGTCTCCTTTCTACCATTCCAACTGAAACACCCAAAGAAAAATGTAGCAAGTTTCAAGTCCTTTTCTCTCATCTCCCACAAATCATGTGGCAAAGGATTTGAGTAATTCTCAAAAATAAGGGGGCACAATGGGGATGAGGAAGGAACATTGCTGGAACAATCCAATTTACCATGACCCTGAACATGTCCAGGGTAGACTGGTTTAGCCAAGTCAAACATAAAAACCTGCAACCTGCATTTGTGTTTTCCTTTTGAGACGGAGTCTCGCTCTGTCACCCAGGCTGGAATGCAGTGGCACGATCTTGGCTCACTGCAACCTCTGCTTCCCGGGTTCAAGTGATTCTCTTTTCTCAGCCTCCCAAGTAGCTGGGATCACAGGTGCATGCCACCACACCTGGCTAATTTCCCGCCCCCCTCCCCGGAGACAGAGTCTTGCTCTGTCACCCAGGCTGGAATGCAGTGGTGCGATCATGGCTCACTGCAACCTCCGCCTCCCACGTTTAAGCAATTCTTCTGCCTCAGTCTTCTGAGTAGCTGGGATTACAGGCACGCACCACCACGCCCAGCTAATTTTTGTATTTTTAGTAGAGATGGGGTTTCACCATATTGGCCAGGCTGGTCTCGAACTCCTGACCTCGTGATCCACCCGCCTCGGCCTCCCAAAGTGCTGGGATTACAAGCGTGAGTCACGGCGCCTAGCTCTAATTTTTGTATTTTTAGTAGACAAGGCTTTGTCATATTGTCCAGGTTGGTCTTGAACTCCTATCTCAAGTGATCTGCCCGCCTCAGCCTCCCTAAGTGCTGTGATTACAAGCGTGAGCCAGCATGCCCAGCCTGTATTTGTGTTTCCTCACTTGACATTGAAGAACTCACTAGCCCCTCCACCCATATCTGTATTCTCAATTTTTGATTCTTCCCTAGGTGTGAACAAAGGATAGAAAAACATAAAATTTAAAAAAGAAAATATACGGTTGGCTCTGTCTGGGGATTCTGCATCTGTGGATTCAACCAACCACAGAACAAAAGTATTCGGGGAAAAGGTAATAAAAATAATTAAAAAGTAACACAAATTTCAAAACCGATACTGTATACAACTATGTACATAGCACTTACATCGTATTAGGTATTAGTAATCTAGAGATGATTTAAAATTTACTGGACGATGTGTGTAGGTTATATGCAAATACTATGCCATTGTATGTAAGGGACTTGAGCTTTTATCTGTGGATTTTGGTATCCATGGGGGTCCTGGAACCTAGTATCCCTCATGGATACCGAGGAGGGTTGACTGTAACTGCAATTATCAACTTTTACATAGATGTTGGCCTTCTTATCTTCTTCCCCTCAAACTTGTAACTAAGCAAAGGCTTCTCCTTTCTTTCCCCAGCAATTAGTCAAAAGTAACTGATACTGTTTTACACTGCACTTGCTTCTTTGCTTTAGAGTGCTTCTATTTCCTTCCACACGGGGAAGATAGAATAGGACATTTACTTAAGGGCCAATATCTCTCTTACCGATGACCCTCTCATAGCCTTGCCTATGCAGTCTCAATGAATTATTACTCAGCAATTGTGAACAGCAGCTGACCGGACTTGTCCATACAGTTACTCATAAACAAGTATGAGAAACGCCCCAATACTCCAAAACCCACTCTGATGGTGTCTGCATTGCTATGTATACATACATAACTCATCCCTGCTATACAAGATTGGCTTACATTAAAAAAAAGTAGGCAGAGGAAATTATGAATAACGTGCCCAGAAAACCTAATGAGGAAGTCTCAAAGCTGTTGCTTCTTTAGGGGTAATCAGGTGGGCAAGTCAAGGTCCCAAGAGACAAGGAAAAAAGGGTGAGCCAGATTCCAGTACAGTCGTACACCCTACATGCTGGGTGTGTTCCCAGGCCACTGCTAGTTAAGTGTCTGGTGATACATGCATGTACCTTCACGTAAGCAAAGCTGCTATTTAGAGCCTTCTACCCTGCCAGTGACCCAGGCCTGGCCCAGAAGATGCAGTGACTATTCCTCTTTACCCCTTAAAGCCAGCATTCCAACCCAGCCTCATTGGGTTATGAACAAGGGATGGGGTAAGACAGAAGGGTTAAGTGTGGCTTCTGCACGACAGATTGCCAATATGCAGTAAGAAGGACAGATGTGGGCAAAGAATTGGCCAGAAGGATCCCCACCACCACCCCAAATCCGCAATTCTACGCTTGCTTTAAAAATGCTTCTTGGCTCACAGTTGCAGTCTTTTGAAGACATGCACAAAAAATTATTAATACAGTATATCCCACTTCACCAACCACTCCCTGAACATCTAGAACCCATCCATTGTCCCTTTCCAAAATTCAATTACACAAAGGATCAAACAGAAAACCCACAAGGCCATAAAGATCTTAGAGGCTCAGATTGCCTTCAGTGACGTTAAGAGCAGAAGTCAAAGGGGACATCTGGAAAAGATCAACATCGGGAAAAGTCAACCACACAACAAAGGAAGCCATACTTTATTAAACTGGAAAACAAAATATTGGGGACAAAGAGATTTTTTAAAAAAAGGAATGTCTGGAAGAGAGTAAAGTGCAAGTGGTCACGAAGTGGGTGGTCTGTGGTATCTCTGTATGTGCCTGAGAAATGTGTGGGCACACACACCACTACTCCCACCCACATACCCTTGGACCAGAAGCCAATACAACCGTATCTTCTGAGATATATCCAGGCTTTTCCTTCTGCATTCTCTAGTTGGTTTCACCTTCGGCCCTGGACAGTCATGTTGGGTCTTTGCTGGAGAAAACTTAGGTTTTCCAAACATAGGCCTACTCCACAAAGCAGCAGTTTCAGCTCCTGAGAAGTTCCCTCCTATTTGCACTCACCAGGAAGCCAGGGGCCCTTGGTCCAAGCCCATCTCAAAGAAAAATGTCAAACCTTTCGAACTAGTTATTTTATTAAATGATATCAATACACATTTCAAAAGGATTTCATTGTTGTTGCTTCTAAAGCATGTACTTGTTTTGTTTTCACACTGAACACGTGAGAATATCAATCCAACATATCTATTTTAAATCTGAACAGGCGCCCCCGCCCATTTAAAAAAATAGTGGGGGATCCGGGGAAAGCAGTAATTTACAGCGGCTTCAAAACAGTAACAGCTGAAGCTCAATTCGGCAGGAACCGGTAACTTCAGGATTGAGAGTGAATATCCTGCAATTAGGAAGTTTATCGTATTCACATTATCTAGATAGATTTGCTGTACCCCATATATATCACAAACATTTTATTCCTGGTATTGGAAAGTATAAAAGTCCTATTCTCTGCTCATTTTCCCCTCCCTGGAATCAAACCAAATTCTGTTTACTCTCAACTTTTGAGAGGGAAGAGGGGAGCAGGGAGAGAGCTCTCATCTAAGCTGACTGAAGAGTAAACTCTTTCAAAATACTTAAGGACCCTATTTCTGATACTGTATCACTGAACTTTAAGTGGTACTAGTGTATTCACAACCCCTACCAATTCTCTGTCTGTGATTTTACAGTGAGTACCAAGGACCTTACAACTTCTCACATTCTGCTGCCATATGAATCATGTCCTTGCCAAGACACACTATGTTATGCTTTCTTTAAAAAATATCTTGTTTATTTGTTTGAACTCAGGTTGAAATACAAAAGTCAGAGCATGGTCACAGAGTTTTAAATCACAGACACAGAAAGAATAAAACCCCTTTCTTTCATGTTATGAATACCAGAACTGTCTTTTTTGTTTCACTATATCACATATATACACATTGTCATCTTCATTAACTGATGTAAATGTAAATTTTAAGATTTCCTTAAAATTAATAGCTGACAGTCTCATACAAATCCTCACTTCCATCCTAAAACAAACATATTGAGGATTTTGTGGCTTAAAAAACAAAAAAGTACCCCACAAAAACCCAACTCCTTAAAAGCTCATCTTTGAAACTGTACAACAGTCTTCCTTTCATGTATTAACCATCATTGAACTTTTGAGGACAATTATCCTGCCCCAACGTTCAGGAAGCCACTTGCCTGACATCCCCACATTTTCTGATAGAATTAAATGGTGAGAGAGCCTTTTCAAGTAAACACTACTTTTAGCTTAAACGAGAGCAGCAGAGAGAATTCACATTCTTTTATTCTAGAATGAAAAACATCCCATTTAATTTCTGAGAAAAAAAAAAACCCTATTTCAATTTTGAAAGTAAAATATAATTTCCCCACCCCCACCCCATTTTCTCTTATGCTTTTCCCTAACAAATGTCTTAGGACTCAATATAACTATACTTTCTTTTCTTTGCTACACTACATACCCCATCCTACACATAAGATCGTGGTATCATGCATTTTTGTGGGGAGAGCTACAGGGCAGAGAGGGTCGAGGAAAGAAAGAACAGCTGGCTTTAAGACCAGACAGGCATTAGGAAGATGAATGACCTGCAGCATCCTAACCCCAGAACACATGGCGAGCCCAAATAAATAATAGAATAAATTACACAAAAACTCCCAAATCATGATGTGCATCTGGTTTATGCTGCTCTTTCTCTGAAAAGTAAGTTCATTCTGAGAATCATTTTCTGTCACTACATTGCCCACCCTCCCCCATCTGTAATATTCCACTGGAGGAAAAAGCAACCCCATACTTCCTATCGTTAGTTCTATACTAACTTGGAAGAAAATATGAAACTTGCTAGAATTCTCTGAAAAACTAAACACATACTGTTTTACTCATCTAACTGGAGATGATCAGTGTGTATGCCTTGGGGTAAGATACTAAATAAAAAAAAAAAATTGGAGTAAAGCAACATTTACTTTTCAGTGTCCCTAGATACAAAGATATAAACACTCAAAGTACGATGATTGTCTATTTCCCAAGTACTAGATGTAGAAATACAAACAAATCTTTCAGTCCAGGGAGAAGGAAAGCACTTATCTCGCATGTAAAACAACTAAGGGCAGAAATGGTCTTTATTTCCTATTGGGAGCGAGAGGTGAGGGTGAGACTTGAGCCTTGAAATGGGATAGACACGTGTGTATAATATAAAGGAAAATGCTACTGAGTCTCCTCCTTTAAAATATCAAGAATAGGGGTGAATAACACAACTGAAGCAAGGGGAAAAGGAAGATAAAGACAAATATTTCTCTAATAGTTAACCTTTTTGAAAACCACCAATAAATAATCACTTACATTAGGGAAGCACCGTGGTAAAATTAATGTCTACTTCTTATATTTAAAAATGCAGGGATAATATTTCTGTTGCACCTTTGTATCAATAGTCAACTGTAGTGACTGTCTTTCTGGCCACAGCAGAAGAAAAACTGAGGGAGATAAAGAAAGTCAAAAAAGAAAAGCAAGAGGCATGAGCTTGGTGCAAGACATGTGAAACTACCTTGAAAACATTTCCTATTATCTTGTTTACAAAAAACAGGCAGGTCACGTCACACCATTAAGGCTTCCTTTCCTAATTTTATATACTGTAGTCACTCCTTATTTTAACCTTGAGGCTGATTAAAAAAAGATTTTAGGAGAAGGGTAAAGAAAACTTCAACATGCCTTTAGAAACAAAACAAATAAACTTGACAGGTTCAAGATCTCCCACATTTCCTCCCTTGCAACATCTCTTGGCTGTTAGCAGGACACAGATACACAGGGAAGGGAGCCGAGCTGGCTACAGCACATTCTAAGCTGCAAAGAGAGGGAACAGGAATCCTTCCATTGACTACTCGATAAGCCAAGCCCAAAATAACATCCCAACATTGCACATGTGGTTATCTGTACTGATGGAAGTTTTATTTCAAATGTAATAATACTCTTCAATAGATGGGGTAAAATAAAGATTGTTTTCCTCCCCACTCCCCAACCCCCCAGCCAAATGAAGTGGCTTTGGTTGTGTTTCTTTACTTTTTTTTCTTCTTTTTTAATACAAACAACTTGGGGAAGGTAGATAAGTGCAATGGGAGGGAGGATTGAATTGAATAGTAAAACGTAAGCATATGTGATTTCTTACTTTGGAAGAGAGGCCCTTTGTTATAATTAAAAAAAAAATCGAGAAAGAGAAAACAAATAAAAACAACAACAATAAACCAAACTCCTACTTCCAATGTTCTCTAGACTGTTCAAAATGCCTTTCCCTTGGTTTCCATCAGTACCTGGGAGGGAAGAATGGGCGTTTTGGTGCAAAGAACGGAGGGCCCCTAGCAAAAGGTGGCCTGGGTCTCTTTAAACTGTGAAACGGGTCTCTGCTGAGAAAAGGTTCCCTAGGCCGAAAGTCTGGCCGGGGACTCCGTAAGATCATACCACTCCGGCTGATGGTGTCTCTGTGTGAGGGACCCAAGGGGGGCCCACCGCTGCTGTTGCTGCCTCCCCCACCTCCTCCTCCATGGGGTGGGCCCAGGTGTTCCAGAGAATGGGAGGGTAGGGTCAGGCTCTCTCGTACACGGCTAAGGCCAGGGCCGTTGAGGTCCCGTTGGGTGGGGCCCCCGTGGTCCCTGGGTCCTGGGAGTACCCCAAAATGCTCAGCCAGGGTCCCTTGAAGGAGGGAACTGTGGTCCTTGGGAAATACTGCCACAGCCCCTGCCACTCCATGCTCTGCCAGTGGTGGGGTTGGGAAGGGTACAACTCCAGAGTGGTCAACAGGGGGTGGAGGAGGGGGTGGAGTAGAAAAGGGGACACCACTCCCACCACTGCTGCTATGTTCCCCAGGAGGGGGAGGAGGAGGTGGGGTAGGGAAAGGAATTCCACTGTGCTCTCCGGGAGGAGGGGGTGGGGCAGCATGGGCCAGGGCTGCCTCCTTTGTGAAGGGGTTCGAAAGATCCACAGAGGGTAGATGAGTGGGTGCATCTCGAGAGAAGATACCACCATGATCCTTAGGAGGGACAGGTGGGGCAGATGATGGCCCCACTGGCTCTCTCTGGAAGGGTGTCCCATGTTCCAAGGGGGATGGGGGAAGATGATGCTCAAATGTTGAATTGAAACTGTTGGAACGAAAGCTGCCGACACTCTCCTGAAATTGGGGTGCCCGTTCCTTGTATGGTGCTGTTTTAAAGCCAGTGAGGCCTCCGCTGCCCCCACCCCCAAGGGATGCCAACTCAGAGGCACTTGAAGGGCCATTGTCAAAAGAGCTACCTGATGTGCTCAGATCAAACCAACCCACCCTTGAAGCCTCACGCCCATGTCCTCTATTTCCCTTCCCAGGAACTCGGATGGACTCTACGGTCTGGATTGGCTCCCCTGACATCCTCCTATTGGATGCATTGTGATAACCCAAGGTTTCTATAGGGGCCCCCTTTTCTTCTGTGCTATCAGGCAAGTCTAAGCAGGAGGAGGAGACGCGCGTTTCTATGCGGTAGTGCTCTTCTTGTTGCTGCTGATCAGTGGTGGTCAAGGTGGGCTGGGTGAGGTTTGGGAGACTGACACCATCACCTGGAGTGCCCTTGCTGGGGGCCTGGCCAAAATGCTTATCATCTGAGGGCTTACGTGAGGCGTTTTTAAGCATATTCTTAAATTCAATCGTCGACGTGGTGGAAATGGTGGAGGCCAGAACTTTCTCCACGCCTGATGTGGGTGGGTGACCCGTGGGAGCGGCAAGGGTGTTCTGCGGAGAGAAAAGGGAACGATGTGGGACTGGGTGAGGAGAGTCTGGGTACTGCTTCTGTGGCAAACTGAGATGCCCAGTGGTAGATTGAGACAAGCTATTGTGGTTGGAGTCAGGGGTGAAAAATGAATCATTCTTACTCGGTGATGGTGACCGGTCAGACCCAGGTTCATTCCCTCTTACGCTGAAGGCACCAAATAGACCAGGGGAAGATGAGAGACGGTCACAGTTCTCACTAGAGTCCAGGAGGGCCCTTACAGATGGAGGGAAGGCAGACTTTACCCCAAATTCTTGGGCTCTGTGGCTATAACTGGACAGAATTGGCTGGTACTCGGTGGTATCAGACAGCTTGCTTGATTTCAGGATAGATTTGGCTGGTTTCTTCTCTAGGTTCATCATGGCAGAGGGTGGAGGCCCTGAATACTCAAAATCTCTGTAATCCTCATCTTCTTGGAAAGAAGTATCTGGGTAGAACTTTTCCTGTGAAGAGTCCATCAGGGAAGATGGTCTCTCCATTCCATCAGGAGGCTGCTTATAGGGAGATTCACTGCCCAGACCAAAGGGTCGATATGTAGATACAGAATTGGAGAGCTCTCGGGGGTAGCTTTCATCTCTCCCAGGGGGTGGTGATCTTGTACTGCTGGGTGTTGAGGAACCAGGGCTAATGATCTTAGAAAGCAGGGACATAGTATCTACACTGCTGGATGTGGGCTTGTCCATCATCTCATCCTGGGTGGGTGTCCCACTCCGTTCATCCCGTACAGGGGTTCCATCAATGTTGTCGATTGAGGTGCTAGTAGGGCCACGCTGGAAGTCTGAGGGATGACTCTCTGATGGGGCGCTGGACCCCAAACTGCTCAGGATTGGGATGTTTAAGTTTAAGCCACTGAAACCAGGATTACCTTTTAAGAAGTTGTGGATCTTCATTTCCAGGCTTGGGGAGGTGGACTCTGACTCCAGCTTTGGCTTGGAGACCTCTGAAGATTGGCACATGGTAACTTCAGTAGGTGGGGCAGCAGGGCTAGTATTGTGGGTAGCTGTAAACCCCAAAGAGTTGGACGGTAGTTTAAAAGTAGTGCTTGGGAGCCCTGGGCTTTGCCCAATTGAGGCCTTGCTGGCTGAGGTTGAAGAGACTTCAGAAGTTGATGAGTTAGGAGAATAGTTGAAGCTTTTGGAAATAAAAGGTTGGGCATTGGAGGGCAGATTTCTTCCCTTTATGGTAGAGACTGTGGTGTTGGCAGGGGAGGCTGAAGTGCTCTGTGAGGCAGCTTCACTGGCTGGAACTGGGTTCCCAGTAACACTCTGAAGTAAAGATGACAGGCCTGTAGAAACAAAGATTAGAGGAGTTAAAAAGAATAACTCCCTACCATGCAATGCAAACAATGTAGGCTAATCAGATATTCTCATTCATTTTGGTGAGAACCAGATAGACAAAGTGTAAGGCCAAAAGGAATCCAGACCAAACAAGCAATGGCTAAATGTCACAGAAAATACTGGGTCTATTTATCAATAAAGAGCAAATCACTGAAATGTTTCCAGTACAGTCCAGAAATAAGCCCAACATGGCACAATAAAAGGCAACAGGAAGGGGAAATTTTAGTGTCAGAATCATTCATAGTTTAAGTTAGGCAAAGCAGGAAAAGAAAGGAAGCAAAATTATTCTTCAAACAATACTTTAAGCCAGTATTTCTTAATGTTTGATCTGTGGAAATGTTTCTCTAAAGATCTGTTCCACCTTTCCTGTCCAACCTTCAAACCACAGTTATCTCTAATAATATACATTGTTATTTTCAAGAGGGAGACAGGGAAATGCAAATATCAGAAATTTATCTGAACAGGAAACATCTTTTTCAAGAAGCATCTCTTGGTAGACTGTTGTTACTTTTTGGAAAACAATGCTTTCAACCATCCGTTTTGGTTGTAAAATGTATCTATAATAAACATATACCACAAAGACTTACAAAGACAGACCACCAGGGACACTGGTCCTTTCACAAGAAAACACACAATCCCCATTTTATAGCATGGAAAATCCAAGGATTATTTAGTCCAGATTGACAATGATGAAATTCAACTGTGTTCACTGGCAGTCAAAACTTTCTCAGAAGCACCGAGAAAGAATTCTTCGGGGTAAAGACTGAAGTTCAATAAAGCAAACTGCTCCTGTAGAAAATTTTTTAGAAAAATATTTGACAAAAAGATAACAGAAGGTTCTATAAATTCAATCTTTTTTTTTTTTTTTTTTTGAGACAGAGTCTTGCTCTGTCACCCAGGCTGGAGTGCAGTGGCACGATCTTGGCTCACTGCAAGCTTCACCTCCCAGGTTCACGCCATTCTCCTGCCTCAGCCTCCCGAGTAGCTGGGACTTTAGGCGCCCGCCACTACGCCTGGCTAATTTTTTGTATTTTTTTTAAGTAGAGATGGGTTTCAACGTGTTAGCCAGGATGTTCTCAATCTCCTGACCTCGTGATCCGCCTGCATCGGCCTCCCAAAGTGCTGGGACTACAGGCGTGAGCCACCACGCCCGGCCTTCAATCATATTTTTAAAAAATTTACCCAATTTCTTGTCACAAATGAAAACTTTTGGCTGGGCATGGTGGCTCATGCCTGTAATCCTAGCATTCTGGGCGGCAGAGGCAGGAGGACGGCTTGAGGCCAGGAGTTTGAGACCAGCCTGGGCAACATAGTGAGAATCTGTCTCTAAAAAAATTTTAAAAATCAGCTGGGCATCATGGCGCATGCCTGTAGTCCTAGCTACTCAGGAGGATGAGGCTGGAGGATCACTTGTGCCCAGTTCAAGGTTACAGTAAACTATGACTGTGCCACTGCACTCCAGCCTGGGGGACAAAATGAGTCTCTGTATTTAAAAATAAATTTAAAAAATTTTAATATACATTTCACCCAAATTTATAGCTTTTAGTCACTGAATACACTAAAATTTTTCCTTAGTAATTATATGATTAAAGAAAATACTTCATGTGATACTTCAATTAATGTTTCCTCAAAATTTCAATTTTAACCCATATTCTAACAGAGTTAAGGTCTAAAGAATTTCAAGTCCCCTCCATCCTTGTAACATTTTAAAGCCATTTCTAAATAATGTTGTATGGTCTTTATTGTTATCTAATATTCAACAATATCCAAAAAACTGAAATAATGTTTAGTTATGATCCTCCTGAAGAAAAAAAAAAAATCCATGTTTCATTCCAAAGAGTTCCCTAGCCACATAATTAATCCCTCCTAATAGTTTCCTTTTTTTTTTTCTTTTTTCTTTTTTTAAGAGACAGGCTCTTGCTCTGTCACCCAGGCTGGAGTAGAGTGGTGCGATCATAGCTCACTGTAACCTCAACCTCTTGGGCTCAAAAGATTTTCCTGTCTTAGCCTCCCAAGTAGCTGGGACCACAGGTGTGTGTCACTATGCCTAGCTAACTTTTTTATTATTGGTAGAGATAAGGTCTCACTATGTTGCCCAGGCTGGTCTCAAAATCTTGGGCTCAAGTGATTGTCCCACTTCAGCCTCCCAAAGTGCTAAGATTACAGGCATGAGCCACCATGCCCAGCCTGATTTAATTCTTAGTAATCATTGTTCTCACAAAACCCAGAAGTCCTCGAACACTAGAATGTGATATATGATAATGTAATATGATTTTTAGAAGATATTTCAGCATATTTTTCAGATATTTTGGGATAACTTCTTCAAAAGAACATCTTTTTCAGATAGATATACTACTCAAATTTCTGGTAATAGATAAAATTGTCTCTCACCACTAAATATTACTTTTCTCCAATTCTCCAATCTTTTTTTTTTTTTTAATTATTTTTAAAAAGTCTTATAAGAGATGGGGATTTTGCTATATTGACCAGGCTGGTCTCAAACTCATGGCCTCAAGTGATTCTCCCATCGTGGCCTCCCAAAGTGTTAGGATTACAGGCATGAGCCACTGTGCCCAGCCAAAAGTTTTCTCTTTAATCATAACAAGTCATACTCTGCTCCTTTGCCCACTGAAGTCTTTTTTTTTGAAATGGAGTTTTGCTCTTGTTGCCCAGGCTGGCTCACTGCAACCTCTGCCTTCTGGGTTCAAGCGATTCTCCTGCCTCAGCCTCCCAAGTAATTGGGGTTACAGGCGCAAGCCACCACGCCCAGCTAATTTTTTGTATTTTGTTTTTTTTTGAAAGACAGGTTTACCCAGTTGGCCAGGCTGGTCTTGAACTCCTGACCTCAGGTGATCCACCCCTCCCAAAGTGCTGGAATTACAGGCATGACCCACCACACTGGGCCTGAAGTCTCTCTCTTTTGTGTTGTAAATCCGTCAATATCTAGGGCTGTGGATGACACAATCAGAACAAAGTTCTGGGATTTCGTTAACAGTCTTTGAGGAAATACATCTATTTAAGTTGCTAGATACAATCCTTTAAAAAGTCAAAGAGAATTCCACATTCCATAAGGAACCGAGTTCTGTTCAAATTTTGTCTCATCAGAAAATCCACATAGGCCAGGCGCGGTGGTTCACACCTGTAATCCCAGCACTTTGGAAGGTTGCAGTGCGCCGAGATCACACCACTGCACTCCAGCCTGGGCAAGAGGGCAAGCCCCTGTCTCAAAAACAAACAAACAAACAAATAAATAAATAAAAAGGGAGAAAGCATGAACATGTCAAACTCTCAAATTGTCCCTGATACTAGTAGTACAACATGTGCTGTAGTCATCATCAATTCTTTATTGCTGATGCCAATAGATAGGGGCTGTGGATTATTAATAATACTTAGTTCTGTGTAACAAAATTCTTCTGTATCTCAAGACAAAGCTCACTATAATATGCTTGAATGATCCACTTACATAACAGTTTAGGAAACTGTTTTACACCATTCCTTTCATAGAGAGCAGGGTTTCTCAACCTCAGCACTAGACACTTTGGGCTAGATAATTCTTTATTGTTGGGGGCTGTCTCACACATTGTAGGATATTTAGGAGCATCCTCCTAAAGGCATCCTCCTAAGTAGCAGCCCTACCATTACCCCAGTTGAGACAACTAAAAAGGTCTCCAGATATTGCCAAGTGTCCTCCCTGGAGGCCTTTGGTTGAGACTACTGATACAGAGTAAATCACTACACTGAATATACTGTCCTGGTATTTGTAATTCATTTTGTAATTATATTATGGCACTTAAAAAGGGTTTCGTTGGTATCTGGAGTGTAAGAGAGTAAAGAGTAGGAAAGATTTATGAAAAAAGTTTAGAAACAGGCAGTGTCATGCACAAAACATAATTAGTACAGTTGAACAGAAAGGGTCAAATGAGAGAGATTATAGGTAGTTGAAAACAAAAATACTACATCTAAGACTCTAGTGATCCTCCTGCCCTAGCCCCCTGAGTAGCTGGAACTACAGGCATGCACCACTATGCCCAGCTTATTATTATTATTTTTTTTGAGACAGAGTTGTTCTTTCGCCCAGGCTGGAGTGCAGTGGCATGATCTCTGCTCACTGCAACCTCCACCTCCCGGGTTTACACTATTCTCCTGCCTCAGCCTCCCAAGTAGCTGGGACTACAGGTGTCCGCAACCACACCCGTCTAATTTTTTGTATTTTTAGTAGAGTCAGGGTTTCACTGTGTTAGCCAGGATGGTCTTGATCTCCTGACCTCGTCATCTGCCCACCTCGGCCTCCCAAAGTGCTGGGATTACAGACATGAGCCACTGCACCTGGCGCTAATGTTTAATTCTGTTGTAGAGACGGGGTTTCACTATGTTCCCGAAGCGTCATAAAAAATTTTTTTTTTTTTTTGGGAGACTGAGTCTTTCTCTGTCGCCCATGCTGGAGTGCAGTGTTGTAATCCCGGCTCACTGTAATCTCAGCACACTACACGTGTGCGTCACCACACCCGGCTAATTTTCATATTTTCAGTAGAGATGGCATTTCACCATGTTGGCCAGGCTGGTCTTGAACTGCTGACCTTAGGCGAGGAGCCTCCCAAAGTGTTGTGATTACAGGTGTGAACGACCGTGCCTGGCCAAATTTTTTGATAATAGATGGACCTTTCCTATTGTCTTTAGCTTTGGTTAACATTAAAATTAATAAAACTCAACATATATAAACCTGTATTAAAAGCTGGGACTAATGCAGCCCCTAGGGTGTCATGGTGTAGGTGAAATAATACTGAACTCCAGTCAAGAAATCTGGCTTTCAGTCTCGGTTCATATTGAATAGAAAGGTATGTGACCATAAGCAGGTCTTACCACCTTACTGAGCCTAGTTTCTTTACCTGAAAAGTAAGGGATTAGACTAGATAATACTTTGTCTCTTTCAGCTTTGACATTTTATAATTCTTCAGATGTTAGCTCATAGATGATAAATATAAAAATAATAGGATGGGCGCAGTGGCTCACGCCTGTAATCCTAGCACTTTGGGAAGCTGAGGTGGGCGGACTGCCTGAGGTCAGGAGTTCGAGGCCAGCCTGGCCCAACATAGTGAAAGCCCGTCTCTACTAAAAATACAAAAATTAGCTAAATGTGGTGGCGGGTGCCTGTAATCCTAGCTACTTGGGAGGCTGAGGTTGCAGTGAGCCGAGAGTGGGCCATTGCTTTCCAGCATAGGCGACAAGAGTGAAATTTCGTCTCAAAAAAAAAAACAAAAAACAAAAAACAAAACAAAAAAAAGAATGACCACCAGGCAGGGTGGCTCACGCCTATAATCCCAGCACTTTGGGATGCTGGGGTGTGTAGATCACTTGAGGTCAGGAGTTGGAGACCAGCCTGGCCAACATGGAGAAACCCCATCTCTACTAAAAATATAAAAATTAGCCAGGCATGGTGGTACAGGCCTGTAATCCCAGCTGCTAGGGAGGCTGAGGCAGGAGAATCACTTGAACCAGGAGGTGAAGGTTGCAGTGAGCTGAGATCGCTCCACTGCACACCAGCTGGGTAACAGAGTGAGACTCCATCTCAAAAATAAAAAATAAATAAATAAATAAATAAATAAATAAATAAATAAAAATAATAATGAATTAACTGTGTTATACATTTTATGGCTCTGGATTCCTCAGAAATGGAATCCAGGATTAATTTAAGCCAGAGACAAACATTCACAATTCGAGTCCCTCTGGCACATGTCAGTTACCTTGCAGTGCAGGGGCTGACTGTGTCTGGGTTTTGGAAAGTGCAGACAGAATGCTCTCTGGGGTGATCTCCACCTTGGAGAGGATATTTGCCAGAGAGTTGTGAGATGTTGTCGTGGCAGGTGCAGGTGTTTTCAGGCCACTGGTGAGATTGCTGGGGCTGGTGGGAGTTCCTGGAGAAGGTCTTGATGCAGGACTGACCCCTGGTGGCAGAAAGATGAACTCAAGAAAATGCAATTCAAAATGACTTCAATTCCCGATAATTTCCACTCACTTCAATGAGTTTGATATAATTAACAGGAATTCTTCTGTGGTTGATCCACAAATGGTCCATCATAACATGACATGTACAAAAAAAAAAAAAAAATCTGAAAAGATTAAGATTATCTCCTTTTACTTGGAACACCATTAAAACAAACAAGTATCGGCCAGGCGCGGTGGCTCACACTTGTAATCTCAGCACTTTGGAAAGCCAAGGCAGTCGGATCACCTGAGGTCAGGAGTTCGAGACCAGCCTGACCAACATGGGGAAACCTCATCTCTACTAAAAATAAAAAATTAGCCGGTGTGGTGGCAGGCGCCTATAATCCCAGCTACTCGGAAGGCTGAGGCAGGAGGTGAACCCAGGAGGTGGAGGTTGTGGTGAGACAAGAGTTGAGACAGAGTGAGACTCCGTCTCAAAAAAACAAACAAGTATTAAGTGACTTGCATAGTTTTGAGAGCCCCAATATTTCTTATTTATTTATTTATTTATTTATTTTTTTGAGACGGAGTCTCGCTCTGTCGCCCAGGCTGGAGTGCAGTGGCGCGATCTCGGCTCACTGCAAGCTCCGCCTCCCGGGTTCACGCCATTCTCCTGCCTCAGCCTCCCGAGTAGCTGGGACTACAGGCGCCCACAACCGCGCCCGGCTAATTTTTTGTATTTTTAGTAGAGACAGGGTTTCACCGTGGTCTCGATCTCCTGACCTTGTGATCCACCCGCCTCGGCCTCCCAAAGTGCTGGGATTACAGGCGTGAGCCACCGCGCCCGGCCTCTTATTTATTTTTAAAAAATAGAAACAGGGTCTTGCTATGTTGCCCAGTGTGGTCTTGAACTCTTGACCTCAAGTGATCCTCCCACCTTGGCTTTCCAAAGTGCTGGCAATTACAGGCATGTGCCGCCACACCTGGACAATATTTCTTTTTTCTCCATCAAATGGCACCTACAGCTTAGAGCACTGTAGGTGCTCAATAAATACTGCTGGCTGACTGGACGCTGAGAGCCACTACAGTTGTATAACTCAGTCACTGCATAATTTTATGTGACTGGTAAATTATGTGCTTTTTTTTTTTTTTTTTTTTTTTTTTGCGGGGGGGACAGAGTCTGGCTCTGTCACCCAGACTGGAGTGCAGTGGCGTAATCCTGGCTCACTGCAAGCTCCACCTCCTGGGTTCACGCCACTCTCCTGCCTCAGCCTCCCGAGCAGTTGGGACTACAGGCGCCCGCCACCACGCCCGGCTAGTTTTTTGTATTTTTAGTAGAGACGGGGTTTCACTGTGTTAGCCAGGGTGGTCTCGATCTCCTGACCTCGTGATCCGCCCACCTCGGCCTCCCAAAGTGCTGGGATTACAGGCGTGAGTCACTGCGTCCGGTAGTTATGTGCTTTTGAAACAGCTTTTAAAATGAGATTATTTAAGAAATTTCCTTTATATTTTTACATTTTAAAACACTGGGTTGATCTTTAACTGGAACTAAAATATATAAAGAGAAAAACATTTGATATTTAAAAAAAGATAAAAAATATGAACAGATATTTCACAAAGAAACATAAGTGATAAGCAAAGGAAAAAAATTTTTAACATCTTTCATAGAAGAAATGGAAATTAAACAACTTTTTTTTTTTTTTTTTTTTTGAGACAGAGTCTTGCTCTGTCGCCCAGGCTGGGGTGCAGTGGCCGGATCTCAGCTCACTGCAAGCTCCGCCTCCCGGGTTTAGACCATTCTCCTGCCTCAGCCTCCCGAGTAGCTGGGACTACAGGCGCCCGCCACCTCACCCGGCTAGTTTTTTGTATTTTTTAGTAGAGACAGGGTTTCACCGTGTTAGCCAGGATGGTCTCGATCTCCTGACCTCGTGATCCGCCCGTCTCGGCCTCCCAAAGTGCTGGGATTACAGGCTTGAGCCACCGCGCCCGGCCTAAACAACTTTTTAAGGTTGGATTTGTAGACTCCACAAGGCAAGTAACTGGAGAAGGTAAGGAATTACAGAAACTTTCATACATTAGTCATATAAAATAGCACTTTTTTGGATATCAATTTAGTCATAATATATTAAAAGACTTTATTTATTTTTATTTAGTTTTTGAGACATGGTTTCACTGTGTTGCTCAGGCTGGAGTGCAGTGGCTATTCACAGGCGTGGTTACAGTGAACTACACAGCCTGGAATTCCTGGCTTCAAATGATCCTCCTGCCTTTGCCTCCCGAGTAGCTGGGACTACACGGTATCCCACCATGCCTGGCAAAATTTATTTAAAAAATTTCAGGCTGGGTGCAGTGGCTCAAGATTGTAATCCCAACATTTTAGGAGGCCAAGATGGGAGGAACGCTTGAGCCCAAGAGTTCAAGATCAGCCTGGATAACGTAGTAAGATGCTGTCTCTATCAAAAAACCCACAAAACTTAGCCAGATGTGGTGGCGTACACCTGTGGTCTCAGCTACTCAAAGGCTCAGGTGAGAGGATCACTTGAACCCGTAAGTTTGAGGTTACAGTGAGCCATGATTGCACCACTGCACTCCAGCCTGGGTGATGGAGTGAAACAAAATAAATAAATAAACGGCCGGGCATGGTGGCTCACGCCTGTAATCCCAGCACTGTGGGAGGCTGAGGCAGGCGGATCATGAGGTCAGGAAATCAAGACCATCCTGGCTAACACAGTGAAACCTCGTCTCTACTAAAAATACAAAAAAATTAGCTGGGCGTGGTGGTGGGCACCTGTAGTCCCAGCTACTCTGGAGGCTGAGGCAGGAGAAGGGCGTGCACCCGGGAGGCGGAGCTTGCAGTGAGCTGAGATCATGCCACTGAACTCCAGCAGTCTGGGGCACAGAGCGAGACTCTTTCTCAAAAAAAAAAAAAATAATAAATAAATAAATAAATAAAAATAATTAATAAATAAAATTACATTAAAAAGTTTTATATACTTAGCTCTTTCAAAGGGTTATTCATAAAAATTTTATCATTTACAGTATTCTTTTTTTTTTTTTTTGAGACAGAGTCTTGCTCTGTCGCCCAGGCTGGAGTGCAGTGGCTCGATCCTGGCTCACTGCAACCTCTGCCTTCTGGGTTCAAATGATACTCATGCCTCAGCCTTCTGAGTAGCTGGGATTACAGGTACGTGCCACCACAGCTGGCTAATTTTTTCTTTTTTTTGAGACGCAGTCTTGCTCAGTCGCCCAGGCTGAAGTGCAGTGGTGTGATCTTGGCTCACTGCAACCTCCACCTCCCAGGTTCAAGTGATTGTCCAGGCTCAGCCTCCCAGGTAGCTGGGACTACAAGCGCATGCCACCATGCCTGGCTAAATTTTGTATTTTTAGTAGACAGGGTTTCACCAAGTTGGCCAGGCTGGTCTCGAACTCCTGACTTCAGGTGATCCGCCTGCCTTGGCCTCCCAAAGTGCTGGGATTACAGGCGTGAACCACCACGCCTGGTCTAATTTTTGTTTTTTTTTAGTAGAGATGGGGTTTCGCCATGTTGTCCAGGTTGGTCTTGAACTCCTGGCCTCAAGTGATCCACCCGCCTCCACCTCCCAAAGTGGTGGGATTGCAGGCGTGAGCCACCACACCTGGCCCTACAGTATTCTTCGTAACAGTAAAAAACTGGAAACATACTAAGTGCCTAATAATAAAGGATTAGATAAGTTACCAAATGCTATGCAGCTATTAAAAATGATGTAGATAAATATTTAATGATTCATAAAAACAGTCAAGATATGTAATTAACTTTTAAATAGCTAGTTTTGAAACAGTATATGCAACATACTTAAATTACTTTTTAAAAAATTGTTACAAATACTTAATTCTCCAAAATATTCATATACACATATACTCTTAAGGGTAAACACAAGTGGTTCCTTTGGGGTAACGGGATTATAGATACTTATTAAATTTTTTTTTCATTTTTTTATTTAGAGATAGGGTCTCACTATATTGCCAAGGCTGGTCTCGAGCTCCTGGCCTTAGATAATCTACCATCTCAGCGTCCCAAAGTGCTGGGATTACAGGCATGAGCCACCACACCTGGCCTAGATATTTACTTCATTCTCTTTGCTTATTTTCTAATTTTTCTATAATGACCCATTATTGGATTGTTTTATTTTTTAATTTAACAACTAATTTAGCTGGGTGCGCTAGCTCACGCCTCTAATCCCAGCACTTTGAGAGGCCAAGATGGGTGGATCACCTGAGGTCAGGAGTTCGAGACCAGTCTAGCTAACATGGTGAAATCCCATTTCTACCAAAAATACAAAATTAGCCGGGCATGGTGGCACATGCCTGTTGTCCTAGCTATTTGGGAGGCTGAGGCAGAACTGCTTGAACCTGGGAGATGGAGGCTGCAGTGAGCCGAGTTTGCACCATTGCACTCCAGCCTGGGTAACACGACTGAAACTCTTATCTCAAAAAAAAAAAAAGAAAAAAAAAAATTAATTAATTAAAAAAAAATAAATGACAGACCGGGCACTGTGACTCATGCCTGTAATCCCAGCACTTTGGGAGGCCGAGGGTGGGTGTATCACCTGAGGTCAGGAGTTCGAGACCAGCCTGGCCAACTTGGTGAAACCCTGTCTCTGTTGAAAATACAAAAATTAGCCGGGTGTGGTGGCAGGTGCCTATAATCCCAGCTACCTGGGAGGCTGAGGCAGGAGAATCACTTAAACCCAGGAGGCAGAGGTTGCAGTGAGCCAAGATTGCACCACTGTCCTCCTGCCTGGGAGACAGAGCAAGACTCTGTCTAAACAACAACAACAGCAACAACAACCACCACCCCTCCCCAAAACAGATTATGATTCAATTTAAAAAGATGGAAACTAATTTTTTATCCTCTTTACTGGGCTTACTTACCAGTATTTTTCATGACTGACGTCAAACTGCTAAGGATGGAACTGATCTTTGCCAGATCCACATTAGCCAGGTTTGGCAAAGCCAATGCTGGGGAAGGGGAAAGAGAAGTATTCACAGGCTTTGGAAGAGGTGGAGTTGCCGTCACGGTCACAGGCACTGGGGTACATGAAGAGGCCTTTGAGATATTTTCTGTTGGCTTTGTAGGTACAGAAGTGGATACAGCTGACTTCTCTGCAGGTTTTTCCTTCCTGTCCTCGACTGTTTCAACAAAGAAAAGATATATTACATCCTATTACTTTCCAGACTTTGCTTCCTATATGAAATAACATGTCCTAATATTTCCGGATTTGGGGGAAAAGGCACTACTTTAGAGAAAACGACTCACTTCATGCTTTTCTGAAAAAGTCATACTCTTTGTAATTTATGATAATTCCCATCTTTAATATCTGCTTAAAAGCAACTTCCAGCTGGGGACAATGGCTCACACGAGGTCAGGATTTCGAGACCAGCCAGGTCAACATGGTGAAACCCTGCCTCCATAGAAAATACAAAAAATTAGCTGGTTGTGGTGGCAGGCATCTATAATCCCAGCTACTACAGAGGCTGCAACACAAGAATCGCTTGAACCCAGGAGGCAGAGGTTGCAACGAGCCGAGATTGCACCACTGCACTCTAGCCTGGGCAACAAAGTGAGACTCCCGTCTCAAAAAAGAAAACAAAAGACAACAAAAAAAGCAATTTCCAGGATTTATCTTGTATCTTACTTTTCAATGATTCCTTTGCATTTTCTTAGTATTTGTGTATTAAATTTGTACAACTGAAGAAGCATGTTATTATTTGGTACATATTTGTGTTCTGTCTTTTGGAAATGACATTTGTCATAAATTGTCCTGTTTTTTTCTTTTCCATTAACCTGAGAACCTTCCAAGAACTTCTGTTCTTAGAAACAGAACCTCTATAGTGTTCACTGTCTTTTCCTCTGGCTTCCTGAAATTGCCCTATTGGGGGGTGCAATCAGGCACTAACTAATTTGAAACTACAACGTTTTAACTCTTGATCACCTTGAATAATTCTTTTTAATGTTTTAAAGGCTATATCAATAATGCATTAAATTCAACAGTAGTCAAATTATCTAGTAAGATTTATAAAGGCTGGGGATATAAGAGAAACAATTCACCAATTCAGGTTGTTTCTGAAAGTGTGATTAACAAACTGACTTTGGAATTCTTGATGGTCAAAAGTGACAGAGAATAAGGAATTCCAGTATAAGCGACCCCTCATCCCAAAACAGTGCTATTTAACATGAATACAATTTAAGTCACATATGCCACATATGTAAGTTTAAATTTTCCAGCACCCAAATATAAAAAAAAAGAACCAGGGCCAGGCATGGTGGCTCAAGTCCACCTCCCAGCACTTTGAGAAGCTGAGGCGGGCAGATCACTTGAGGTCAGGAGTTTGAGACCAGCCTGCCCAACATGGAGAAAATCCGTCTCTACTAAACATACAAAAAATAGCCAGGTGTGGTGGTATGCACCTAAAATCAGTCCTAGCTACTCGGGAGGCTGTGGCAGGAGAATCGTTTAAACCCGGGAGATGGAGGTTGCAGTGAACTGAGATTGTGCAACTGCACTCCAGCCTGGGTAACAGAGGGAGACTCTCTCTCTCTTAAAAACAAACAAATAAAAAGAAACATGCAATTAAAAAATCTATTTTATCCATCCTAATATATCCCAAATATTTTCATTTCAGTGTTATAAATATAAAAATTATTAATGAGATATTTTAAGCCAGGCACGATGGCTCACGCTTGTAATCCCAGCACTTTGGGAGGCTGAGGCAGGCGGATCACCTGAGGTTGGGAGTTCAAGACCACCCTGACCAACATGGAGAAACCCCGTCTCTACTAAAAATACAAAATTAGCCTGGTGTGGTGGCACATGCCTGTAATCCCAGGTGCTCGGGAGGCTGAGGCAGGAGAATTGCTTGAACCCAGGAGGCGGAGGTTGCAGTGAGCCGGAGATCGCACCACTGCACTCCAGCCTGGGCAACAAGAGCGAAACTCCGTCTCAAAAAAAAAAAAAAAAAAAAAAAAAAAGAAAAAAAAAAAGAGATATTTTAACTCTTTGGGAGAGTATTAAGTTTTTGCCACCGTGCTCGGCCTAGTTTCTGGACTCCAATGTGTCTGGTGTTTTGTTTTTTGTTTTTTTTTTTGGAGACAGGGTCTCTCTCTGTCATCCAGGCTGAGTGCAGTGACATGATCTTGGCTCACTGCAACCTCTGCCTCCCAGGCTCAAGTGATTCTCCTGCCTCAACCTTTCCAGCAGCTGGGACTACAGACACATGCCACCACGCTTGACTAATTTTTATATTTTTTGTAGAGACGGGGTTTCGCTATGTTGCCCAGGCTGGTCTCAAACTCCTGGACTCGAGCAATCTGCCCGCCTCACTCTCACAAAGTGCTGAGATTACAGGCATGAGCCATTATACCCGGCCTCAATATGTATTTTATATTTACAGCACATCTCAAGTTGGACAATCTTCATTTCAAATGCTTAGCCACAGGTAGCTAGTAGCTACTTTCCCCACACCATCTCCCCAAGACGGAGTCTCGCTCTGTCACCTGCCTGGAGTGCAATGGCATGATTTCAGCTCACTGCAACCTCTGCCTCTCAGGTTCAAGCGATTCTCTTGCCTCAGCTTCCCTTGTAGCTGGAATTACAGGTACCTGCCACCACACCCGGAAAATTTTTGTATTTTTAGGAGAGACAGGGTTACACCATGTTGGCTAGGGTGGTCTTGAACTCCTGACCTCAGGTGATCCGCCTGCCTTGGCCTCCCAAAGTGCTGGGATTACAGGCATGAGCCACCGCCCATGGCCTAGTAGCTACCATTTTAACAATGCAGATAACAAGCAATGATTCTTAACACATTTGGCATATCAAATCCTCAACAACTGCTCTAGAGATTATAATGCTACCTTGGTGGTCTATCTTTTAAGAAATGAAGTATCGGCCGGGCGCGGTGGCTCACGCCTGTAATCCCAGCACTTTGGGAGGCCGAGGCGGGCGGATCACAAGGTCAGGAGATCGAGACCACGGTGAAACCCCGTCTCTACTAAAAAATACAAAAAATTACCCGGGCGCGGTTGTGGGCGCCTGTAGTCCCAGCTACTCAGGAGGCTGAGGCAGGAGAATGGCGTGAACCCGGGAGGCGGAGCTTGCAGTGAGCCGAGATTGCGCCACTGCACTCCAGCCTGGGTGACAGAGCGAGACTCCGTCTCAAAAAAAAAAAAAAAAAAAAAAAAAAGAAATGAAGTATCTTTTAATACCTGCCTGTGACGTATTCATTGCTGGGAAGGCAAAACAGATAAGGAATAAGTTGTCTATTAATCACATAAGGACATACCAATGATTTTTGACGCATCATCTTCCACATCTGAGAGTTCCATGTCTTCCACATCACGATTATCTGTCACAGGTTCAGGTGTGGCAGATTTCTCACTCTCCATGGTTGGTGACCGGGATTCCTCACCTCCCATTCCCTGAAAAGGAGACTCAGAACCAGTCGGGGAGGGAGCATCCATGCTTGGGGAAGGAACTGGTGATTCTTCAGGATCTGGAAGGGTTGACTTCAATTGATCCAACTTCTTCTTTAAATTGTTTACTCGGTTAGCAAAGGTTTTATATGCCTAAAAGAGAAAAAAGGAGTTTACTCCTTGGAAAAAGACCAAAAAGTTAGTCTCACTTTGTCACCCAGGCTAGAGTGTAGTGGCATGATCTCGGTTCACTGTAACCTCCGCCCCCTGGGCTGAAGTAATCCTTCCAAGTAGCTGGATCCACAGGAACACATCACCATGCCTGGCTAATTTTTGTATTTTTAGTAGAGATGGGGTTTCACCATGTTGGCCAGGCTGGTCTCGAACTCCTGGCCTCAAGTGATCCACATGCCTCAGCCTCCCAAAGTGCTGGGATTATAGGCTTAAGCCACCATGCTCGGCCACCCCCCCCCTTTTTTTTTTTAAATAAAATTTTATTTTCTTAAATGAGAGATGAGGTCCTGCTATGTTATCCAGGCTAGTCTTGAACTCCAGGGCTCAAGTGATCCTCCCACCTCAGCCTCCCAAAATGCTAGGATTGCAGGCATACACCACCATCTCTGGCCACCCATTTTGACTCTGATTAGATTTTCTGATTATTATTAACCACGTACATTGCTGGCACAAAACAAGATAATATATCATCTGTCAAGCATGCAGGAGTTTCTAGTTTCTGCTTTTTATACTCCCTAAGTGAATATTACCGTCCGCACAGTTGCCTGAGTTAGAAACGTAGCAGTTATCTGTATTTTCTATTCCCTTGCTCCTGTTTATCTATCCAACCAACCAATATTTATTGAAAACCTAAATGTGTCTTCTAGGTACTGGAGATACAGCAAGAAATGAGACAGACAAAATAATAATAATAATAATAATAATAATAAAATCCAAAAATAAAACAAAGCCTGGGAGGTCAAAGGCTATTGTTTTAAAAAACAGGGGCTGGGTCTGGTGGTTCATGTCTGTAATCTCAGCACTTTGGGAGGCTGAGGCAAGGAGGATCACTTGAAGCCAGGATTTCAAGACCAGCCTGGGCAACATAGTGAGATCCTGTCTCTACAAAAAAATAAAAAAAATTGGCTGTGCATGGTAGCATGCGCCTGTAGTCCCAGCTGCCTGTAGTGCCAGCTACTCAGGCGGCTGAGGTGGGAGGACTGCTTGAGCCCAGGAGGTCAGGGCTGCAGTGAGCAGTGATCACACCACTGCACTCCAGCTTGGGTGACAAAGTGAGACCCTATCTCAAAACAAAAGTACAGTTTATTGTAAAAGAAGTTTTAGGTGTTAGAAAATCATTGCAAAGATAGTTCCCATATACCCTATATCCAATTTTCCCTATTATTAACATCTAATATTAGTATGATACATTTGTCACATTAATGAACCAATATTGATAATTATGAGAAGTCCATACTTTAGATTTCCTCAGGTTTTTTTTTTTTTACCTAATGTCCTTTTCTAACCTAGGATCCCATCTAAGATACCACAGAACATTTAGTAGTCATGTCTCCTTTCTCCTTAGACTCCTCTTGTTTGTGACACTCTGCTGGATTTTCTTTTTTTTTTTTTGAGATAGAGTCTCGCTCTGTCACCCAGGCTGGAGCGCAGTGGCGCGGTCTTGACTCACTGCAACCTCTGCCTCCCGGGTTCAAGCGATTCCCCTGCCTCAGCCTCCTGAGTAGCTGGGATTACAGGCGTGCGCCCCCACGCCTGGCTAATTTTTGTATTTTTAGTAGAGATGGGGTTTCACCACGTTGGCCAGGCTGGTATTGAACTGCTGACCACGTGATCTGCCCGCCTCGGCTTCCCAAAGTGCTGGGATTACAGGCATGAGCCACCGTGCCCGGCCTGGACTTTCATTGGTTTTGATGATCTTGACAGTTTTCAACAGTACCGGTCAGGTATTCTGTAGATTGTCAAATGAGATTTGACTGATACTTTTCTCATGGCTAGACTGGGGTAATAAGTTTTTCGGCAGAAGGCCACAGAGGTAAATTGCTACTGTGATCACACCATATCAAGGGCACATACAATCAATATGACTTTCCACTGTTGATGTTAATACTGACCACTTGACTTAATTCCTATAGATGTCCTGATGGTCTTAATTGCTAATGTTTTAAAGTTATCTTTTGAATTTTTCATTTTTTGAGAGTCGATGACCATTAGATTGTTATCATTTTGTTTTATAAATTCAAGAACCTTTATTTTATTTTATTTTACTTCAGACAAGGTCTCGCTCTATCACACAGGCTGGAGTGTAGTGGCACGATCATAGCTCACTGCAACCTCCGCCTCCCGGGTTCAAGTGATCCTCCTACCTCAGTCCTCCAAGTAGCTGGGACTATAGGCACACACCACGACTCCTGGCTAATTTTTGTATTTTTTGTAAAGACAAGATTTCACCATGTTGGCTAGGTTGATCTCGAACTCCTAACCTCAGGTGATCTGCCTGCCCCAGCCTCCCAAAGTGCTGGGATTACATCTGTGAGCCACTGTGCCCAGCCAAGAAGCATTATTTTTAAAAAGATACGAACACATTAGAATCTAGCTTTTTGGTTTTGATATAACTGAGTAGCTTATAGTAGACTAATGCTCTCATGAAGAACAAGTAGAAAAGCCAGATACACAGACACACTTGTTTGAATGTACTGGAGAGTGCTACGGCTACCAAAAACTAAGTGGCAAATACTATCAGAGGGAAAGCATGGAGACCTATGCTGACATTATTTTCTCTTAGGGTTCTGCTGATTCTGGGGAGCTAGGCAAGAAGCTGAGAATTAAGGCAAAAAGGACAAGAGAGGGCCACTATTAAACAAAGAGAAAAAAGCAGAGTTTTTAACAGTCTTGCTGATCTTAACAGGCAAAAATTAGAGACCTGAAAGGCCAAGATTCTGATGAACAATGAAAGAGAGAACTGGCTCAACAATTTTTCCTTCAAGATATTTGCTGAATTCTGAGCTGCTTGAGAGGGAAGAAGCCAAGCAGAAAACCTTCCAAAAAGCAGTGGTCTCATGGTGATGAGGAAACAAGGACTAGAGAGTTTAAATCATGCCATGGAGAAGGGGGCTTAGTGGTCATTCCAGGCTCTCTGTGGGAAAAATCTACATTCCAGAAGCAGGGCTTGCTCAAACTGCAATTCAGCCTCAAGTCAGTTAGGTTTCAGATTTAATTAATATGATCAGCCCCAACATCTGCCTAGGAAAAGAAGGGTGAACTGTCTCTGGAGGGAGAAAAATCATCCAGAGACTCCATAATCTTTTAATGTTCAGCATTCAATAAAAAATTAGCAGACATGCTAAGAGATAGGTCTAAATAGCTAAAAAGAAAATGCAGACACTACATTAGCAACTATCTCTGGGCACTAAACAAAATAAAACAAAAACACCAAACACCACGAACATACCCATAACAGGTGAAGCCAATATTGCAACTATATGACAAAACCCAAACAGCTATGATTAATATGCTCATGAAAATAGTGAAAAATTTCTTTCCCTTCCTTTGTGAACAATTCAGTCCTAAACCCATTAGCTGGAGCTGAGGGAAAAAACTCAGTGGCTTAGAGAGAATGGACCCAAAAATGAGAAAAATGTCTGCGTGGGAGGGAGGAATTGCAAAGGATGTTGGAGTATAAGCAGGATAAAAAGAAAATCCATTAAGGTGGCTAGAGAGAGATGGAAGTGCTGGGAGACTGGCCACAACTGATTAAGTAAAAATATTGAGGCCAGGTGCGGTGGCTCACGGCTGTAATCCCAGCACTTTGGAGGCCAAGGCAGGCAGATCATGAGGTCAGGAGTTCAAGACCAGCCTGACCAATATGGTGAAACCTCGACTCTACTAAAAATACAAAAATTAGCTGGGCATGGTGGCATGCGCCTGTAGTCCCAGCTACTCAGGAGGCTGAGGCAGGAGAATCGCTTGAACCTGGGAGGCGGAGGTTGCAGTGAGCCAAGATTGTGCCACCGCACTCCAGCCAGGGTGACAGCATGAGGCTCCATCTCGAAGAAAAAAAAAAAAAAAAGTAAATATATTGAAGACAGGGAGCGAGGCTTTACACTGTTAGAAAAGCAATTAGAAGTGTAAAAAAGCGGGGACAGTGGCTCATGCCTGTAATCTCAGCACTTTGGGAGGTAGAGGCAGGTGGATCACCTGAGGTCAGGAGTTTAAGACCAGCCTGGCCAACATGGTGAAACCCCATCACTGTTAAAAATACAAAATTAGCCAGGCATGGTGGCGAATGCCTGTAATCCCAGCTACTTGGGAGGCTGAAAGTAGGAGAATTGCTTAAACCTGGGAGGCAGAGGTTGCAGTGAGCCTAGACTGAGGAACAAGAGCGAAAGTTCGTCTTACCAAAAAAAAAAAAAAAAAAAAAAAAAAAAGGGTATGTCAAAAGAACACAGAAAGGAGCTCACATTGACCAAATCTTTGTCAATCTGAGCATCAACGTAAATATTAGTAGTAATGAATTAAAACAGTGAGTAAATAGGATTCAAGTCCATTCATATAAATAAATGAATACATCGAAAGTCTGGTTAGGAACAAGATATTTACATAGTTTCAAAATACTTCCTCACAAACACTCATTAATTGGTATATTAGTTTCTTAGGGCAGTGGTTAATTAAGTACTACAAAATGAGTGGCTTAAAACAATAGAAATTTATTGTCTCTGAAGGCTAGTGGTTCAAAATTAAGATGTCAGCAGGCTGCGCGCTCTGACACTGGGCAGAATTCTTCCCTGCCATTTCCTGGTTTCTGGTGGTGCCCATCAATCCTTGATGTTCTTGGCTTGTAGCTGCATCGCTCCAATATCTGCCTATGTTGTCACATGATGTTCTCCCTGTGCTTCTCTCCAGTTTTCCAGTTTCTCTCTTTTTTTTTTTTTTGGAGACAGAGTCTTGCTGTCTTGCCCAGGTTGGAGTATAATTGTGTGATCCTGGGTTCAGGCGATTCTCCTGCCTCAGACTCCCAAGTAGCTGGGATTACAGGTGCCCACCACCATGCCTGGCTAATTTTTACTATTTTTAGTATAGACAGGGTTTTACCATATTGGCCAGGTTCATCTTGAACTCCTGACCTCAAGGGATCTGTCTGCCTCGGCCTCCCAAAGTGCTGGGATTACAGGTGTGAGCCACTGTACCCAGCCAGTTTTCCTCTTCTTATATAGACACCAGTTATATTGGATGATTAAGGCCCACCCCAGTGAACTCATTTTAACTTGATTATATCAGCAAAGACCCTATCTCCAAATAAGGTCACATGCACATGTACTGGAGGTTAGGGCTTCAACACATCTTTTTGGGATGCATAATTTAACCCATAACAATTACCAAAGGAAAACTTTATAATGGACAAACCTGGAAGATGCCACATTAATCAGAATATCAAGGGGAACATTCCCGGTAGTGAGATAAACCAAACTTGTATGCCATCTGACGAGACGAAACATGAAGAACACAGAATCACTTTAGTGATATTCCTTCTAAAGATGCATAATCTCAATCTGATCACAAAGAAATATCAAATAAACTCAAACTGGGAAACATTATACAAAATATTTGACTTGTAATCTTCAAACACATTTAGGTCATGAAAATCAAGGAGAAAGCTAAGAAACTGTTTCAGATCAAAGGAAAATAAAGAGATGACAACCAAATGCAACTTGTGATTCTGGATAGCATTTTTCCTATAAAAACTGGCCAATCTGAATAGATTCTGAGGATTAGATTATAAGTGTGTCAAAGTATCAATTAATTTCCTGATTATATAACTACAACTGGAGGGGCACAGTGGCTCATGCCTGTAATCCCAGCACTTTAAGAGGCTGAGGCAGGTGGATTACCTGAGGTCAGGAGTTTGAGATCAGTCTGGCCAATACGGCGAAATCCCGTCTCTACTAAAAATACAAAAATTGGCCGTCGTGGTGGTGGGCGCCTGTAGTTCCACCTACTCGGGAGGCTGAGGTAGGAGAATCGCTTGAACCCAGGAGGCGGGGGTTGCAGTGAGCTGAGATCGCGCCACTGCACTCTAGCCTGGGTGACACAGTGAGACTCGTCTCTAAATTGAAGTGGCAATTCTAGAACCAAAAAGTAAACCAACTAAGAATAGATGGGTTTAACCATAGATAAGATTCAACAGAAACTATATATATATATATATATATATATTTTTTTTTTTTTTTTTTTTTGAGACGGACTCTCACTCTGTCTCCCAGGCTGGAGTGCAGTGGTGCAATCTTGGCTCACTGCAAGCTCCGCCTCCTGGGTTCACGCCATTCTCCTGCCTCAGCCTCCCGAGTAGCTGGGACCACAGGACCCTGCCACCATGCCCGGCTAATTTTTTTGTATTTTTTAGTAGAGACAGGGTTTCACCGTGTTAGCCAGGATGGTCTCAATCTCCTGACCTCGTGATCCGCCCGCCTCGGCCTCCCAAAGTGGTGGGATTACAGGCGTGAGCCACTGTGCCCAGCCTAACAGAATAAAATATTAATGAATTACAAGACTAGTTAGTAGAATATCTAGAAGGAAGCAGAGAGAGAAATAAAAGATGGAAAATTCAGAAAGGACTAAAAAAAAGGCATTTGGAACACAACAATGAGATCTAATATACATACTAATCTGAGTTCCAAGAGGAGAGGAGGGAGATGAAACAGAAACAATAATTGAGATCAACAGCTGAGAATTTTTGAAAATTTATAAAAAACATGAAGCCATGTTATGGGTGAATTATCTCTCTCTGCACTCCCTGACTCATATGTTGAAGTCCTCACCCCTAGAACCCCAGAATTATTTGAAGACAGGATTTCTACAGAGGTAATCAAGTTAAGTGAGGTTATCAGGATGGGCCCTAATCTAATCTGACTGGTATCCTTATAAAAAAGTGAAATCTGGGAGATGGAAGGAGGGAGAAAGAAGGAGGGAGGGAGAGGAAAGGAGGGAGGAAAAGGGAAGGAGAAAGGAAGAGAGGAAGAGAGAGTACATGCAAGCAAAAACTGGAGATAAAACAGAATCTAAAAATTATTTGATTAATAAAAAAAAGCAGAAAAGGATTAACAAAGAAAAGGACACACAGGACAAATAGAAAGATGGTAGACTTAAACCCAAGCATATCAATAAGCAGACTAAACACCGCAAAGTCAAAGATTTTCAGACTAGATAAATAAAACTAAAACAAGATCCAATTATATGCTGTTTGCAAAAGATATACTTAAATATAAAAACTATGAGATGCAACTTAGAAGGAAATTTACTGTATTAAATGTATACCTGTCCTAAAAGCTGAAAATCAACCTGGTTATCCATTAGTCAATTCAGGGTTGCGTGGGGGTAGAAAATAAATGATCTAAGACATTTTAATTTATTTTTCCTTTTCTCTCTTCTTTTAATGTACAGAAGGGTCTCACTATGTTGCCCAGACTAATCTTGAACTCCTGGCCTCAAGTGATCTTCCTACCTCAGCCTCCCAAAGTGTTGGAATTACAAGCATGAGCCACTGTGCCCAGCCTAAGACGTTTCTAAACATAAGGACAGACAAAATTTCTCTCTCACAAACACTTTTTTTGGGAAATTAGTTGAGAATGCTCCAGTACAATGAGAGAAACTAAGAAAAAAAGACATGGAATCTGGAAAATAGAGGACTCAACTCAGGACAACAGTTAAGAGCTATTTCAGCCTGAGACTTAGAGAATAACCTAAACTGGGGACAGGGAATGAAAATTCAGGTAGGGAGGTCCCAGGGGAAAAGGGAATTCAGAATAGTTGGTGTGACAGAGAATTTAAAAAGGCTATGCAAGGGCAAACAAAGAGAAAACAAAATTCTAGGAAAAAACCAAAACTTCTAGTACGACTATAGTTACCACAAAACCTTGCAATGAACAATGTTTACAGGGTTATAATGTAAGCTTTTAAAAAAATTGTTTTGAATCTTTAGAGTAGCAAAGAAGAATTAAGTATGATTACAGAATAGAATGTAAATATTACCAACTTTGACAATACAGAAGTAAATATAGTTGGCTGGGCACGGTGGCTGATGCCTATGGTCCTGTCCCTTTGAGAGGCCGAGGCAGGTGGATCATTTCAGGCCAGGAGTTCGAGACGAGCCTGTCAAACACGGTGAAACCCTGTCTCTACTAAAAAACCAAAAATTAGCCAGGCATGATGGCATGCGCCTGTAATTCCAGCTACTCGGGAGGCTGAGGCAGGAGAATCACTTGAACCCAGGAGGTGGAGGTTGCAGTGAGGCCAAGAGAGTGCCACTGCACTCCAGCCTGGGTGACAGAGCGAGACTCCATCTCAAAAAAAAAGTAAATATAGTTGCTTGAAGATGGAAAATTGAAGGGTAGATAGATGAAAACTAATGGGAGCAAATAGGGATGCTACTAAGCAAATTTTACGAAGTAGGGAGTCTAGGGTTAATGGTCAAAAAATAGTAAATACAGTCCTTTAATTTATAGATAACAGATTTAAAACAGTCATACAACAAAATTGGGAGAAGGAGAAAGGTAGGTGAGTATAAGCTAAATCCACATCTGTCGTATCAGGAAGTTAACAGCTATTTCTAAAATAGGATAAATCAAGAAAGAACAATATAGGCAAATCATTTACATGTATGGAAGCAAATGCCAGAAAAAAAATAGCAAAATGCGTTAAAAGGGATCGCTTCTAGGAAGTAGGATTGGTGGGACCTACAGTACCATATACTTTCATGACCATACACAGTGATTAAAACTGAAAAAGAAAATTCATTATGAAACAGTTTCTTTCAGAGGTCATTAGACACATGCCCACTTATTCTCTCTCTCCCTTTCTTGGAGGAATAAAAAGAAGTTCCCTGGCTGGGCGCGGTGGCTCACGCCTGTAATCCCAGCACTTTGGGAAGCTGAGGCGGGCGGATCACCTGAGGTCAGGAGTTTGAGACCAGCCTGAGCAACATGGAGAAACCCCATCTCTACTAAAAATACAAAATTAGCCGGGCATGGTGGTGCATGCCTGTAATCCCAGCTATTTGGGAGGCTGGGCTCAGCAGGGCTAAAGCAGGAGACCCTGTCTCTACTAAAAATATGAAATTAACTAGGCGTGGTGGCACATGCCTGTAATCCCAGCTATTCGGAAGGCTGAGGCAGGAGAATCACTTGAACCCGGGAGGCAGAGGTTGGAGCTGAGATCGCACCATTGCACTGCGGCCTAGGCAATAAAAGCGAAACTCCATCTCAAAAAAAAAAAGTTCCTTAATTCAGTCAATTTACATGAAATTTGGTAACAGGATGTTTCCGTCCAGTTTTCTGATTAAGAAAAAAAGTAAGGCCAGGCACGGTGGCTCACACCTGTAATCCTAGCACTTTGGGAGGCCGAAGTGGGCAGGAGTTCAAGACCAGTCTGACCAATATGCAGAAACCCCACCTCTACTAAAAATACAAAAATTGGGCCAGGCGCGGTGGCTCATGCCTATAATCCCAGCACTTTGTGGGACTGAGGCAGGAGGATCACTTGAGGTTGGGAGTTTGAAGCCAGCCTGACCAACATGGAGAAACCCCATCTCTACTGTAAAGAATACAAAATTAGCCGGGCACAGTGGTGCATGCCTGTAATCCCAGCTACTCAGCAGGGCTAAGGCAGGAGAACTGCTTGAACCTGGGAAGCAGAGGTTGAGGTGGGCTGAGATCATACCACTGCACTCCAGCCTGGGCAACAAGAGCGAAACTCTGTTTCAAAAAAATAAAAAAAAAAGACCCAGGTGTCTTATTCTACCACCACCACTCACTAGCTATATTACCTTATACAACGTTACTAATCCTTGTAATTTCTTCTTCTTCTTTTTTTTTTTTTTTTTGAGATGGGTCTCACTCTTGTTGGCCAGGCTGGGGTACAGTGACATGATCACAGCTCACTGCAGCCTGAGATCACACCGAGATAATTTCTGTACTTTTTTGCTAGACACAGGGTTTCACTATGTTGCCCAGGCTGGTCTCAAAGTCCTGGGCTCAAGCAATCCTCCTGCCTCAGCCTCCCAAAGTGCTGGGATTACAACATCTATCCCAAAAGTAATTTCTTCATCTACGATGAGATAAAAAATGCTTATCCTAACAGTTAGATAATGCATGTTAATAATCTCTGAAACATAGTAACAAGCATTCAGCATAAGACAGCTTTAATTATTACTTACATTGGCCACCACTTTTACTTCTTTGTATTGTGCTTCATAGAAAATTCCAGCATTTTCCAGTGCTTCTGTTAATGAGGGTCCATTTTTCACCTGCTTATCTAATCCATTCACAAATTCTTCCAGCTTGGAGCTTGCCTCTTCAAATTCTTTGGAGAACTTCTTCCCACCTGTTTTATCTAAAATGACATGGGAAGTATTCATTTCAGGATAAAAAAAAAAAAATGTAGTCTTTTGACTTTTGAAGAAAACCTCTCTTTGTGAACATACTCTTGCTGCCTTACTGTGCAATACTCTTAGTTTCATAGTTTTGTCTTTTTTTTTTTTTTTGAGACGGAGTCTTGCTCTGTCACCTAGGCTAGAGTGCAGTGGCGCGATCTCGGCTCACTGCAAGCTCTGCCTCCCAGGTTCACGCCATTCTCCTGCCTCAGCCTGTAGCTGGGACTACAGGCGCCCGCCACCATGCCCGGCTAATTTTTTGTATTTTTAGTGGAGACGGGGTTTCACTGTGTAAGCCAGAATGGTCTCGATCTCCTGACCTCGTGATCTGCCTGCCTTGGCCTCCCAAAGTTGCTGGGATTACAGGCATGAGCCACCGCACCCGGCCTAACAATTTTATCTTAAAGAAGCTTCTCCAAATTACAAAACCACAAAACAGATTATTAAAATTCTTTACAAAACAGACTCATGTGAACCTGCCAGAGTGAAGGCACTTGTAACTAAGGTAAAGAAAAGAAAGTTCAACTAAAAGAGTTTGGTGATTACTTATTTTCTTCACAAATTGGATTCTACACTGCTACTTACTTAGGAATAACAGAATGAAGCTCAATTCTATTCACTTATACCATAACTTTTGCATTACAGAAGGCAGTAAGATGTTATCTCTTAAACAAGAAAAGTAACGTTCAGAAAAGTAAAAATAAAGTGACCTCTGTATGCACACAATAAAAGTTATTCTTTCCTATCTGAAAAAGATTCGTGGTAATTCAGTACATCTACTTCTTTCCCAGTGACTGGCAGAATACGGCTTTGGATGTGAGTATAAATTTTGGCTTTGCCTCTTACCAGCTGTGTAACTTGGGCAAGCTACTAATCTCCTTACAAGACCTCAGATTTCTCATGTGATAAAATAGAGATTTTTAGCATGTTTTCTGTTATGATGATTGAATTAGATAATATACGTTAAATTAATTATTTGTTTAAAAAAATGTTTTCTTTAGAGACGGTCTCTTCTGTCACCCAGGCCGGAGTGCAGTGGCATGATCACAGTTCACTATAGCCTCGACCTCCTGGGGTCAAACAATCTGCTTGCCTCAGCCTCCCGGGCAGCTAGGACTACAGGTGTGTGCCACCAAGTACATTAATTTTTTAATTTTTTTGTAGAGGCAGGGTCTCATTATGTTGCCCAGGCTAGTCTCAAACTCCTGGTCTCAAGCAATCCTCCTGCCCTGGCTTCCCAAAGAGTTCAGATTATAGGCACTGTGCCTGGTCTGTTAAATTTAAAGTATGGTACAGGAATAAAATTGGTGCCAAAATTAATAGCCAGTAGTCATTTACTTATTATTTCAAAAATATTCATCAAATATCTATTATGTGCCAAGTATAGCTCTAGGTGCCAGCGTATAGCAATGAACAAATCAATATAATTTCTGCCTTCATGAGGCTTACATTATAATAAATTATTAGTATGATTTACAATTTACAATGCAAGGAAAAGAGATGGTCTAACTAGATTTTATGAGGCATTAGAGTAACTTCATTGAAGAGCATACCCATACCAAGTAACCACACATGTGAAATACAACTGTCTATATATATAACCCAATACACCAAGAAAGTACTAGAAATGAGAAAGATAGAATTTACTTACGAAATTTATATGCATGAAACAACTACCTGGGAAACCAGAGGTGCCACAACTATTTTCTACCCAAGGCTCTCCTTATGAGGTAAACCAGTATGATTACCGGAAAAATGACGGATATGGAAAGAAAATCTGACTTATTCTAAAAGGATGTAAGCATTACCTTTTAAGCATTTGAGAGTTTCTGTGCTGCACACATCCACCCTCATAGTTGACAACTGCTTTTCCTTCAGTTCTATCTGATCTTCTGAGCGCTTGTATAGCAACAGCTCTTCAATTAGGGCCTGAGACTAAACACAGACCAGAGTCATATTTCATTTACAAGATCATTCAATTATTCTCATTCTATCTCTCCCTGTTTTATAAAACAAAACAAAACAAAAACAAAAACAAAACCCTAAAGTTTAACAAAACCCTGGGAGGAAAAAACTTTTCACTTTTTCTCACAGTCACAGATATTAATGATCAATTCTCATGTCAAAATCATGTTTAGTTATAGACTTTAAAAGATCCTTTTCCTTAATTATACAAAGCTAATTTATGGATACAGAGTTAAGACTAAAACAGACAAAGGTCCACTTACAAAGCCTCTTTAAATTTTAATTACATAAACATAGCCTTCTGTAAGCAAATTCTAATTTAGAAAGAGTTTCACAGGAAAATAAACTCTCTTGCTGGCATAAATTGAATACAGAACTCAGCTGATAATAGATATACTGGAAGAAGGTTATTTCTACCATTAGGGGAACAGATAAAACGCCAAGCAATCTAATCCCAATCTGGGTTCCTTTAGAACAGTTCCCGCATGTTTAAAACATGACAGGTGTAACTGAATACAAATAAATCTTATTGGACTATACAGGAAACTATAATACAAAAGGGGTGAATAATACTTTGCTGTATTAAACAAATTCTGTAACTTACTCGAAATTCCGCAACTATCTTAGACTTGAGAGCAGCTTTTGGATTTGTAGATGCTGTTGGAATTAAACAAAAGGTCATTAAGAATACAGACACAAAAAGTTGACTAATAGGAAAAATTTTAGCTCTATAGTTAAGGATATACTCTGAACATATGGCAACATGCACATTTAAGTCATAATTCCTAAAATAAATAATGGACTAGGAAATTTGAACACTCCTAAACGTGGTCAATGTAAAAATATGCTATTTAGACAGACCTAATCTACTTACCTCCAACAGACCCTTGAAGTCATAAAGTCCTAGAATTATTGATTTGGAGACACCGAGATACATCAAGTACCTTTTTTTCCTAGTGTGGGTGTAAGAGGATCTAAATACCTCAAATTAAGAGTGTTCAGGAACAGGACATCCAATTAATCCTGAGCACTGGCTGAAGAAAATTAGTGACAAATAACTCTATTCCTATATATTTATCCTTTGAATTTCTTTTTCTGCTGACTCAATTCATAGCAACAATAGGCAAGGAAACTTCTAGGTATATTAACACTGTGGTTGAACTTTGGCTGAAATGACGACTCTTGTTGTTCCTAAGCATGCAACTTATGACCAAAAGGATGTCTGAGGACTCCCTTAATCATGATGGATATCATATGCTCGCTGGAGCAAAACCATCCCAAGTGTCTTGTTTTACCTCCCAATTCTCACTCTCTTTTACTTTGTTCCCTCCATACCTTCAAGTCTCTCTCAATATTCCTCAGTTTGCCCACAGCAGCCTATCACATGCAGTATTCCATTCCCTTGATCTCATGCTGGGTAAATATGATAAATATAACAGGAGCTCCCATTACAGAATGAGCTTCTGGCCAGGATCTGAGGCCCACGTCTAATTTGGTAGAGTATATCCCCCAAATCTGGAGATTTCATGGTTCCCACAGAAATGCTTCTTAATGCCTAGTCTCCTCTTCAGATCTGTTGTTTAATGCCAGCTGCCTCTAACATCATATATCCTTGAACCTGAAAATTAGCCTGGACACTATCAAGTATTTTTTTCTTCTTTCAATCCCCCAACTACTCTTGAATCTTCACTCAGTTAAACCCTTTTCTGCATTTCCTTTGTTTTAAAGTGTAGTTTTTGTTTGCTTTTTTTTTTTAAGAAGTAACTCCATGATGGCTTGTTTATCATAGGTCACTGGGAGCCTCCCAGGCCTGGAAAACAGGCTTGCCCATGGTTTATGCCAGGTACGATGTCAAATGGTCTACATTTTCTTCTGCTCCAAAAAGAGGAGGTAATTTTATATTAGTTGAGATTTTGTTCCTTACTTTGTGATTTCTTCCACTGCTTATTCGGTTGTTTGTTCAGATTTTCTTTCAGCTGCTTCTGAGTTTTGAAAGTGGTACCTGGAAAACATTTCAGTTTTTGCAATCTGGCATTATGGGAAGCTGTTCTGTCTGTCCACTTCAGTGCCAAAGTTGCAGCATGAAAAAAGGCAATCCGAGACTGTGTGTTGTTTCTTTCTTTCCTTTTCTTTCATTTTTATGAAAAAATAGAAATTCCTACCCGATCTAAGAAGCTGTCAAATAAACATGATTTTTATCATCAGTGAAATTACCAATTCTGAAAAAAATAGGGAAGGAGGCTTAAAAATACCAATTAACAAATTAAAATGAAGAATTTAACAGCTTCTTAGAAGATGCCATTTTTAAAGCAAATTTCTAGTCAAATGACGGTCATGGTAGCAGATTATCACCAACTTCTACTCAATAACTTAATTACAAGCATATAATACATAAGAATTAAATTCCTTTTAACAAAACAGTACACAACTTACTGTAAATCTAAATCAAAAGACAGTCTAAAGACTGCCGATATATGCTTACTACCAAACAGCTTAGTAAGAATTGACACCCTGTGAAAAATTCTCCAACAGTAAGGGCACAGGGCAGTATTTATTAACACAAACAATGAACCATTTGAAACACTCAATGCAAATGCAGGAAAATAACCAGATGGCTATCACCACTTAATATGCTTGACTTTTGTTATCACTAAAAAACAAAATCCAACCCCATCCCTAAAACCAATTCTATTTACATTTTAATTCAAACAGATCTAGGTTGCTCAAAAGTATTTAATTTTAAACAAATAGGGCTAGATTCAAAACTTAATTTTTCACTATTATACAACATGACCATATCTATAAAATTATGTAATTGTAAAGACTGACTCAAAATTTTCTTTTAGGAGAGAAAAAAGACACTTACTCAAAGCTTCTCTCAATGCCACAATCATCTCTTCTGGGTATACATTTCTATCTTCCCAGATTTTAAAGATTCGTTCTACAGACTTAGAGACAGATGGATCCCTGAAAACAAAGAAAAAGTAATACAGACTATAAAAACCTTGACTTCTATTCCAAACTAGAAATCTGAAAATAAAGTTATCAATAAAATTATTTTCCAAATTTCTTCTGATGTTTATTTCAAAACTTTTTTTCTGGCCGGGCGCGGTGGCTCACGCCTGTAATCCCAGCACTTTGGGAGGCCGAGACGGGCGGATCACGAGGTCAGGAGATCGAGACCATCCTGGCTAACACGGTGAAACCCCGTCTCTACTAAAAAATACAAAAAAAAAACTAGCCGAGCGAGGTGGCGGGCGCCTGTAGTCCCAGCTACTCGGGAGGCTGAGGCAGGAGAATGGCGTGAACCCGGGAGGCAGAGCTTGCAGTGAACTGAGATCCGGCCACTGCACCCCAGCCTGGGTGACAGAGCGAGACTCCGTCTCAAAAAAAAAAAAAAAAAAAAAAAAAAAACTTTTTTTCTATAATATCCAGGACTAAAGAAATCTTAAACTTTAAGGATTTTAAGAATCTTAAATTACCATTCAACACTTTTATAAATGACATAGATGAAACTACAGATGACATACTGAGAGCTTTTTGATGGATATGAACTTGAGAGGGCTGGGAATGTGTGGACACAACGGGAATTCTAAAAGAGATTGAAAAACCTGGTCTAAAACACAATTATAGTAGTACTGAATAAGAAGACAAGGTTTAGCAATGCTATATTTTTTCATTTTTTAAAGGTTTAGAAAAAAATCTTGAATCAATCACATACTGTAACATGTTTTCTAAAAGACTATTACATAATACTATGAGAATACACAATAAGAATTAGGGAAGTAAAGGGTATTGGTTTATTCTGGCTGGATCACAGATGAGCTTCTGGTTCAAGTTGGCTATCTAACTTTAAAAAAATGTTGGCCGGGCACAGTGGCTCACGCCTGCCACCCCAGCACTTTGGGAGGCCGAGGTGGATGGACTGCCTAAGGTCAGGAGTTCGAGACCAGTCTGGCCAACTTTGAAAGGCCGAGCTGGGAAAACCACTTGAGCTTGGAAGTTTAAGACCAGCCTGGTATACAGAGAGAGACCTCATCTCTACTAAAAATGAAAAAATTAGCCACATGTGGTGGCACACATTTGTAGTATCTCCTACATGGGAGCCTGAGGCAAGAGAATCGCTTGAGCCCAGGAGATCCAGGCTGTAGTGACCGGTGATCATAACACTGCAACCCAGCCTGGGCCACAAAGCAAGACCCTGTCTCCAAAAAAAAAAAAAAAAAAAGTTAAAGTAGAAGTGAATGATAAATAATTACCAATAAAATTAATAATTTAAGATTTTAATTATGCTTTGTGAAATGTAGAAGAAATATAAAAAAAACAATGTAGGAAGGGCATAACCGTTGTCAGGAAGAGGAATCAAACTGGTGTGATCTCAGGAAGCAAAACAAGGACAAAAGTATGAAGCCATAGGGAAAAGAAATTTTATTCTAACAGATCTGCCAAAGAACAGAAACCATTCTAATAATTTAATAGATCTGTCAAAAGACAAAACAGGAATTTAACCTCTCCCTAAGTGAATCCACCAAACCATGTGGAGATTGAAGTATATGATTCAAAAAAAAAAAAAAAAAAAAGCTATGTCAAATTTAAGGCCTCTTTCAAGGATGAGAGTCTATGAATCCATATCATCATGTATTCACAAAGAATTTATTTTCTTGCCTAAGAATGGCTTATGTAAGAAACAGAGAAAATTGTATTAAACCTTATAATTTTTTTTTTTTTTGAGACAGGGTCTCACTCAGTTGTCCAGGCTGAACTATGGTGGCGTGATCTTGGCTCACAGCAGCCTCAACCTCCTGGGCTCAAGTGATCCACCTGCATGTAACATGCTTTACTGCAATATTTGCTTTATTGTGGTGGATTGGAAGTGAAACCTCAATATCTCCAAGGTATGCCTGACTATGCGTGTGACTGGTTTCAAATACAATGCTAACATTTATAGAAGAAAAAGACTGGAAGATAGTAATACTGAAATTGTTATCTTAAAAAAAAAAAAAAAGGAAATTGTTATTTTGTAAATCTCCATTTAGTGAAAGTGAGTGAATTTTTCTTTATACTTTTCACAATTTTCTGTGTTCTATAATGTTTAGATATGACTGGGCACGGTGGCTCACGCCTGTTAATCCCAGCACTTTGGGAGGCCGAGTCCGGCGGATCAAGAGGTCAGGAGATCGAGACCATCCTGGCCAACATGGTGAAACGCCGTCTCTACTAAAAATACAAAAATTAGCTGGGCATGGTGGTGCATGCCTGTAATCCCAGCTACTCGGGATGCTGAGGCAGGAGAATTGCTTGAACCAGGGAGTCGAAGGTTGCAGTGAGCTGAGACTGCGCCACTGCACTCCAGCCTGGAGAGAGAGCGAGACTCCATTTAAAAAAAAAAAAAAGTTTAGATATGTAAGTACTTACCATTGTGTTACAGTTGCCTATAGTATTCAATACAGTGACATGCAGTGCAGGTTTACAGTCGAAGAGCAATAGGCTACACAATATAGCTTCGGTTTTTAGTAGGCTATACCATCTGTTTATGTAAGTACACTCCATGATGTTCACAGGATAAAATTCCCTAATGACGCATTTCTCAGAACATATTCTTTTTTTGTTTTGGAGATTGAGTCTTGCTCTGTCACTGAAGCTGGAGTGCAATGGTGTGATCTCAGCTCACTGCAACTTCTGCCTCCTGGGTTCAAGCGATTGTCCTGCCTCCGCCTCCCGGGTAGCTGGGATTACAGGTGCCTGCCACCATGCCCAGCTAATTTTTTTTTTTTTTTTTCCGTAGGGACAGGGTTTCACCATGTTGGCCAGGCTGGTCTTGAACTCCCGACCTCAAGTGATCTGCCCACCTTGGCCTCCCGAAGTGCTGGAATTATAGGCGTGAGCCACCGCACCCGGCCTCAGAATATATTGATGTTAAGCAACACATGACTTTTTTTTTTTCTTGAGATGAGTCTTGCTCTGTCACCCAGACCGGAGTGCAGTGGTGCAATCTCCGCTCACTGCAACCTCCGCCTCCCGAGTTCAAGTGATTCTTCCGCCTCAGCTTCCCAAGTAGCTGGGACTACAGGCCCGTGACACCATGCCCGGCTAAATTTTGTATTTTTTTTTTTTTAGTTGAGACGGGGTTTCACCGTATTGGCTAGGCTGGTCTCGAACTCCCGACCTCATGATCTGCCCGCCTCGGCCTCCCAAAGTGCTGGGGTTACAGATGTGAGCCACGATGCGCGGCTCGACTTTTCTGGTTTTTTTTTTTTTTATAATGAGAGAAAGAATCTCAGCACAAAAAAATATAAGAAATGACAGTAGAGTCTGTTCTTTCTGGTTAATAAACCTCTAGAAAATTGTAAGGTTTACGCTGGGCACAGTGGCTCATGCCTGCAGTTCCAGCACATTGGAAGGCTGAAGCTGGCAGATTACTTGAGCCCAGGAGTTTGAGACCAGTCTGGGCAACATGGCAAAACCCTGTCTCAGGAAAAAAATACAAAAACTAGCCAGACGTAGTGGGGTACACCTGTAGTCCTGGCCACTTGGAGGGCTGAGGTGGGAGGATTGCTTGAGACCAGCAGTTCGAGTCTGCAGTGAGCCCTGATCAAGCCACTGCACTCCAGCTTGGGTGACAGAGTAAGACTCTGTCTCTAAAAAACAAACAAATTTTTAAAAAGTTACATTTACACTATACTATAGTCAATTAAGTGTGTAATAGCATTATGTGTTAAAAATAATATACATGTTAGTTAAAAAAATACTTTGTAGCTCAAAAAACCTTAACAATCATCTGAATCTCCAGCAAATCATATTCTTTTTGCTGGTGGAGGGTCTTGCCGTGATGTTGATGGCTGCTGACTGATCATGATAGTGACTGCTGAAGGCTGAGGTGGCTCTGGCAATTTCTTAAGATAATGAGGTTTGCTACATAAATTGACTCTTCCTTTCACAAAGATTTTTTTTGTAGCATGCAATGTAGCTTGATAGCATTTTGCCCATAAGTTTCTTTCAAAACTGGAGTCAATCCTCTCAAATTCTGCTGCTGCTCCATTAATGCAATATTCTAAAATCCTTTGTTGTCACTTGAACAATGTCCACAGCATGTTCATCAGTAGATTCCATCTCAAGAAACTCTTTTTTCTTTGAGACAGAGTCTCACTCTGCTGCCCAGGCTGGAGTGTAGTGGCACGAATTCAGCTCACTGCAACCTCTGCCTCCTGGGTTCAAGCAATTCTCCTGCCTCAGCCTCCCGAGAAGCTGGGACTACAGGCACCCACCACCATACCCAGCTAATTTTTTGTATATTTAGTAGCGACAAGGTTTCACCATGTTGCCCAGGCTGGTCTTGAATTCCTGAGCTCAGGCAATCCACCTGCCTCTGCCTCCCAAAGTGCTAGGATTACAGGCGTGAGCTACTGTGCCCAGCAAAACCACTTTTTTTGCTCATCCATAAGAAGCAACTCTTCATTTGTTCAAGCTTTATTCATGAGATTATAGCAATTCAGTCCCATCTTTGGGTTCTATTTCCAATTCTAGTTCTCTTGCTATTTCCACCACACCTTTATTACTTCCTCCGCTGAAGTTTTGAACCCCCTCAAAGACATCCATGAGTGATGGGATCAACTTCTTCCAAACTCCTGTTTTACGTTTTTATAAATATATATTATTTATATATTTTATATATATAAAATGTATATATAATGTAGGCACATTATAAATGTATATATAATATACATATATATATATTTTTTGGAGACAGAGCGAGTGTCGTTCTGTGGCCAGGCTGGAGGGCAGTGGTGTGATTTCGGCTCACTGCAACCTCTGCCCCCGGGTTCAAGGGATTCTCCTGCCTCAGCCTCCTGAGTAGCTGGAACTGCAGGCGTGCACCACCACACCTGGCTAATATTTGTATTTTTAGTAGAGACGAGGTTTCACCATGCTGGCCAGGATGGTCTCGATCTCCTGACCTCATGATCTGCCCACCTCGGCCTCCAAAGTGTTGGGATTACAGGCGTAAACCACCATGCCTAGGCCTAATACTGATATTTTGATCTCTCCCCATGAATCACAAATGTTCTTCATGCCATCTAGAATGGTGAATCCTTTCCAGAAGGTTTTCAATTCCCTTTGCCCAGATCCATAAAAGGAATCACTATTAGTGGCAACATTATAAGACATAGCCTTATAATGTCTTTCTTTCTTTTTTTAATAATAGAGACTAGGTCTTGCAATGTTGCCCAGGCTGATCTCGAACTCCTGAGCTCTAGAGATCTTCCCATCTCGGACTCCCAAAGTGCTGGGATTACAGATGTGTGCCACCATGCCCAGCCTGTATTTTTTCTTTTTATTTGAGACAGAGTTTTGCTCTTGTTGCCCACGCTAGAGTGCAATGGTATCATCTCGGCTCACTGCAACCTCTGCCTCCAGGGTTCAAGCAATTGTCCTGCCTCAGCTTCCTGAGTGGCTGGGATTACAGGTGTGTGCTACCATGCCTGATTTTATATTTTTAGTAGAGACGGGATTTCACCATGTTGGCCAGGCTGGTCTCGAACTCTTGACCTAAGTGATCCACTAGTCCTGGCCTCCCAAAGTGCTGGGATTACAGGCATGAGCCACCATGCCTAGCCCCGTATTTCTTAAATAACAAGAATTGAAAGGTCAAATCACTCGTTTATCCATGGGCAGAATAAATGTTGTGTTAGCAAGCAAGAAAATAACATTAATCTCCTCATACATCAGAGCTCTTGGGTGACCAGGTGCATTGTCAATGAATAATAATATTTTGTAAAGAATCCGCGTTTTTTTTTTTTTTCCCCTGAACAAGAGCAGGTCTCAACATTGGGCTTAAAATATTCAGCAAACCATGTTGTAAACAGATGTGCTGTCATCCAGGCTTTGTTGTTCCATCTACAGAGCACAGACAGAGTAGATTTAGCATAATTTTTAACAGCCCTAGGATTTTCAGAATTGTACATGAACACTGGCTTCAACTTAAAGTTTCCAGCCAGCTGAATTAGCTCCTAACAAGAGAGTCAGCCTGTGCTTTGAAGCAAGGACTGACTTCTTTCTAGCTATGAAAGTCCTACATGGCATCTTCCAACAGAAGGCTGTTTCATCTACCTCGAAAATCTGCTGTTTAATGGAGTCACCTTCATGAGTGATCCGAGCTGAAGTTCTGGACAACTTGCTGCTGCTTCTACATCAGCACTTGCTGCTTCATCTTACACTTTTGTGTTATAGAGATGACTTCTTTTCTTAAATCTCATTCTCTCAACCTTCATAGAATTGAAAAGAGTTAGGGCCTTGCTCTGTATTAGGCTTTGGCTTTATGTTCTATCTGGCTTGATCTTCTATCCAGGCCACTAACCTTCTCCATATCAGCAATAAAGCTCTTTTGCTTTCTTATCATTCATATGTTCACTACAATAGCATTTTTAATTTCCTACAAGAACTTTGCATTCACAACCTGGCTAACTGGTGCAAGAGGCCTAGCTTTCAGCCTGTCTTGGCTTTCAACACGCCTTACTCACTTAGCTTAATCTTTTCTAGCTTTTTATTTAAAGTGAAAGATGTGTGACTCTTCCTTTCACTTGAACACTGAGAGGCCACTGTAGGGCTAATAATTGTTCTAATTTCAATATTGTGGTGTCTCAGGGAATAAGGAGGTCCCAGGAGACAGAAAGAGATGGGGAATGGTGGGTTAGTGCAATCAGAAAACACACAACACTTACCAATTAAGTTCACTGTCTTACATGGACGAAGTTAGGAATACATAAAAACAATTATAATAGTAACATCACTGATCACAGATCACCGTAACAGATACCATAAAAATGTGAAATGTTGCAAATATTACCAAAATGTGACACAGAGACATAAATGAGCATATGTTGTTGGAAAAACAGCACCAATAGGCACAGGGTTGCTACAAACCTTCAATTTCTAAAAACAACCACATTACCTGAAATGCACAATAAAACAAAGTATGCCCTAACTCTCTTCACACTCAAAAAATTCTATTCTATTATTTTCACTTAACAAACATTTCCCCATCTTCCAATCAACTCTTTATAAACATTCCTTTCTTTCTTATTTTTTGGAGATAGGGTCTCACTCTGTCACCCAGACTGGAGTGCAGTGGCATGATCTCGACTCACTGCAACCTCCACCTCCCAGGCTCAAGCGATTCTTCTGCCTCAGCCTCCCAAGTAGCTAGGATTACAGATGTGCGCCACTACCACCTGGCTAATTTTTATATTTTTGGTACAGACAGGTCATGGTTTCACCATGTTGGCCAGGCTGGTCTTGAACTCCTGACCTCAAATAATCCACCCGCCTCAGCCTCCCAAAGTGTTGGGATTACAGGCGTGAGCCACGGTGCCCAGCCCTAAACATTACTTTTAATGACTACACAATACTCCATTAGTATTTATAAATGTATATTTAACATTTCCAAACTTTATTCATAAGGGTTTCTCATATTTTCTGTTAAGGCTGTTCTTAAATATCTAAGAACAGCTTTAACTGTTCTTAAAAACTGTTTACATATATATATAGACAGTATCACTCTGTTGCCCAGGCTGGAGGCAGTTGCACAATCTCAACTCATTGCAACCTTCACCTCCCAGGCTCAAGCAATTTTCCTGCCTCAGGCTCCCCAGTAGCTGGGATTATAAGGCATGCGCCATCATGCCCAGCTAATTTTTGTATTTTTTGGTAGAGACAGGTTTTGCCATGTTGGCCAGGCTGGTCTCGAACTCCTGGCCTCAAGTGATCTGCTTCCCTCAGCCTCCCAAAGTGCTGGGATTATAGGCATGAGCCACCGTGCCTGGCCAGATATTTCATATATTTTATTGCTAGCGTGACTCACCATCCTTATTGCTAACTTCCCAGAGTAAACTCACTTATTAAGTCTGTTGATGGTTCAGTGCTGCTTCTTGATTGGTTAAAAAAAAATTATATGCCTCTGTGTGTGTGTGTGTGTCATATTATGTATATTATATTACATATATTATACATATAATATTATATATATTGCTAACCTCCCAGTGTAAAACTCATTTAGAAGTTTGGTGATGGTTCAGTGATTCTTCTTGGTTAAAAAAAAATTACGGTAATCCCAGCACTTTGGGAGGCCGAGGCGGGCAGATCGCGAAGTCAGGAGATCAAGACCATCCTGGCTAACATGCTGAAACCCCGTCTCTACTAAAAATACAAAAAATTGGCCGGGCGCGGTGGCTCAAGCCTGTAATCCCAGCACTTTGGGAGGCCGAGACGGGCGGATCACGAGGTCAGGAGATCGAGACCATCCTGGCTAACACAGTGAAACCCCGTCTCTACTAAAAAATACAAAAAACTAGCCAGGCGAGGTGGCGGGCGCCTGTAGTCCCAGCTACTCGGGAGGCTGAGGCAGGAGAATGGCGTGAACCCGGGAGACGGAGCTTGCAGTGAGCCGAGATCCGGCCACTGCACTCCAGCCTGGGCGACAGAGCGAGACTCCGTCTCCAGAAAAAAAAAAAAAAAAAATTAGCTGGGCATTGTGGCGGATGCCTGTAGTCCCAGCTACTTGGGAGGCTGGGGCAGGAGAAGGGCGTGAACCCAGGAGGAGGAGCTTGCAGTGAACCGAGATCATACCACTGCACTCCAGACGGAGCAAGACTCCGTCTCAGAGAAAAAAAAAAAAATTATGTGTGTGTGTGTATATATATATAGTGTATATATATTATATTATATATATACAGAAAAAGAGAGAGAGGGTCTGTTTGTTGATGGTGAATTATCTGTTTTTGTTTCTCTGTTTTTATGTTTTCCTACTTCTTGAAAGTAGTTTCGCTTTGTATGCTAATCTACACTGACAGCTACTTTCTATCAATGCTATAAAAATATTTTTTCACAACTGCCTCTGGCTTCCATTGCCGCTGAGAAGTCTGTCATCAGTTTAATTGTGGTCTTTTTTTAAAAAAAATTTTTTTATGGGTACATAGATGTGTATCTTTTTGGGGTACATGAGATATGTTGATATAATGTGTAATAATCACATTGGAGTATATAATAGGGTACCCATCACCTCAAACATTTATCATTTCTTTGGGTTACAATCATTCCAATTATACTTCTCCCCCAACCACCTCACCTTGAGACAGGGTCTCACTCTGGTCCCCCAGGCTGGGGTACAGTGGTGCAATCTCGGCTCACTGCAGCCTGGATTGCTCAGGCTTAGGTGATCCTCCCACCTCAGCCTCCTGAGTAGCTGGGACTACAAGCACATGCTACCACACCTGGCTAAATTTTGTGTTTTTTTAGAGACAGAATCTCACCATGTTGCCCAGGCTGGTCGCAGACTCCTTGGCTCAGGCAGTCCTCCCACCTTGGCCTCCCAAAGTGTCAGGATTACACGTGTGAGCCACCGTGCCCAGCTCCAATTATTACTCTTTAATTGTAGTCCTTTTATACTGATCTTTTTTTGGCTGCTGTTTTTTTTTTTTTTTTTTTTTTTTTTTTTTTTTTTTTTTGAGACGGAGTCTCACGCTGTTGCCCAGGCTGGAGTGCAGTGGCGCGATCTCGGCTCACTGCAAGCTCCGCCTCCCGGGTTCCTGCCATTCTCCTGCCTCAGCCTCCTGAGTAGCTGGGACTACAGGCGCCCGCCACCGCGCCCGGCTAATTTTTTGTATTTTTAGTAGAGACGGGGTTTCACTGTGGTCTCGATCTCCTGACCTTGTGATCCGCCCGCCTCAGCCTCCCAAAGTGCTGGGATTACAGGCTTGAGCCACCGCGCCCGGCCTGGCTGCTGTTTTTTAAATCATTTTTTTATTGTGATTAAATATATGTAACATAAAGTGTGCCATGTCAGCCATTAAATGTACAATTCAGTGGCAGTAACTACATTCGCAATGTTGTGCAATTTTCACTACTATTTACAAAATTTGTCACTACCTCCCTCAGATCTCATCACCTCCCAAAGGCTCCACCTCTTAATACCACCACGTTAAGGACTAGGTTTCAACATATGAATTTTAGGGGGACATAAACATTCAGACCACAGTACTCTGTATCAGTAACTCCCCCTGGCCTCTTTTTCCCAGCTTCTGATAACCTTTAATCTTCTCTCTCTATGGATCTGCCAATTCTAGGTATTTTGATAAATATTTGTCCTTCTGTGTCTGGCTTATTTGTCCTTTTGTGTCTGGCTTATTTCAGCATGTTTTCATGGTTTCAACCATTTCGTAGCATTTATCAGAATTTTCTTTTTTTTTTAAGATTTAGGGTCTTGTTCCATCACCCAGAAGAAAGTGTAATGTCATTCCTTTTTTAAAAAAAAATTGTGGTAAAATACACGTAAAATTTACCATCTTAACCAATTTTTTAGTGTACGGTTCAACAGTCAAGTACATTCACATTGTTGTGCAACCAAACTCCAAAACTTTATTTTCCCAAATTGATATACTATATCCACTAAACAATAACTTCCAATTCTCCCCTTTCCCCAGCAACCACGATTCTACTTCGTCTCTGAATTTAACTACTGAAGGTGACTGATGTAAGTGGTATCATATAATACTTGTCCTTTTGTGACAGGCGTGTTTCACTTAGCATAATGTCATCAAAGTTCACCCATGTTGCAGCATGTATTAGAATTTCCTTCCTTTTTGGCCGGGTGCAGTGGCTCACGCCTGTAATCCCAGCACTTTGAGAGGCTGAGGTGGGCGGATCACCTAAGGTCAGGAGTTCAAGACTAGCCTGACCAACATGGTGAAACCCTATCTCTACTAAAAATACAAAAATTAGCCGGGTATGGTGGCGTGCGCCTGTAATCCCAGCTACTCAGAAGGCTGAGGCAGGAGAATTGCTTGAACCCGGGAAGCGGAGGTTGTAGTGAGCCAAGATTGCGCCATTGAACTCCAGCCAGGGCAACAAGAACAAAACCCCGTCTCAAAAAAAAAAAAAATTTCTTTCCTTTTTAAAAAGACTGAATAATATTCCATGTTTGTATACATCACACTTTGTTTATCCATTCATCCACTGACGAACATGTGGGTTGTTCTTCCTTTTGGCTACTGTCAATAATGCTGCTGCTATGAATATGCCTATACAACTATCTGTTTTAAGTCTCCGTTTCCATTTCTTTTGGGGTATATATCTAGAGGTAGAACTGCTGGATCATGTGGTAATTCTATGTTTAATTTTTGAGGAACCACCAAACTGTTTTCCACAGCAACTGCACCATTATACATTACTGCGAGAAATGTAAATGGGTTCCAATTTTTCCACATCCTCTCTCAGCCCTGTCATTTTCTAGTTTTTTGTTTGTTTTGAATTATAATTACCCCAGTAGATGTAAACTTTGGATGTTTTTAAAACTGCTTGTTTTATAATTTCATTACAATAACTAGGTATAAAATTTTTATTTATGCTATTTAGTATATGTTATTGCTTCCTATATCTTAGATTCATATTTTTTATCACTTTTAAGGTGTTCTCAGCCAGTGTTATCTTTTTTTTTTGAGACGGAGTTTCGCTCTTGTTGCCCAGCCTGGAGTACAATGGCGTGATCTTGGCTCACCGCAACCTCCACCTCCCGGTTCAAGTGACTCTCCCACCTCAGCCTCCCAACTGGCTGGATTACAGGCATGCACCACCAGGTCCGCTAATTTTGCATTTTTAGTACAGACGGGGTTTCTCCATGTTGGTCAGGCTAGTCTCGAACTCCCGACATCAGGTGATCTGCCTGCCCCAGCCTCCCAAAGTGTTGGGATGACAGGCATGAGCCACCATGCTCGGCCAAACAGTGTTATCTTCTAAATCACTCAAAAGTTCTCTCCTTTTGTACAGAATCTCCCAGGCTCAAGTGATCCACCCACCTCAGCCTCCTGAGTAGCTGGGACTATAAGTACACACCACCACACCTGCCTAATTTGTATTTTTTTGTGGAAATGAGGTCCCACTATGTTGCCCAGGCTGGTCTCA